>NC_135440.1:0-1432211 GCF_051991255.1 Vanacampus margaritifer | reverse complement strand
ATTTCAACCCCTGGTAACCTGCCATTCATTCCTATGATGGATTTCTACCCCTGGGATCCCACTGTGAAGTTGCTTAAAACAGTAGTCTTAACATTATGTGTATTTTAAAGAATATCCTGTATATATTTTTTGTGTTTTTATATTATCAACTGTCGTTTAGAGGCGCCGCTCAACTTTCTCTAATGTTTTGTATTTTTCCATGACGTATGAAACGAAACTGAAACTTAACTGTAATAAAAGCGACGAGGTGGCCGGGGGAGGGGAGAGAGTCGGAAGGAGCCGAACGTGAGTTAAGGTCTCGCGTCTCCTCTCCTCTCCCAGCCGCGGTTGCAATAAAACAAAGCAACAGCTTCTGCCTCCTTTTTCCTTGGTGCACGGTCAGTAACTAAGGGGATCTGTAATATCAGACCCAACATTTAATTGGTGCCGAAACCTGGGACCTGCATCTGGACGGACGACCGCCGCCGAACCGAGGACACCGAGAATCTGTCGACAGCGTCTCCCCTTGCGTGACGGGTCTCGTCGCTCCGGCCTCGGCCGTTCGCCCGGACACCGGGTCCTGCGAACCAGACCGGCAGGCACCGAGGACTAACAGGTATTATGCTGTTTAATTATCACGATTTACACAGAAGTTTGAAAAAAGGAACACTAAATATACTGAAGAAGTAAGAGAAAAATAGAAAAGTGGGGAGTAAAAGAGAAGCGCTTGGGCGTTGGCCCGTGAAGAAGAGAAAAAAAACCCATGGTATACATGATCCGGGCATCAAAGGGATCACGGTTTTATTAGATGAGATCCAAAATACTTTTATTGACTAGTTTTTAACTTGTTAAAAAAAAGTGTCGTTTTCGGGTGCCCGGGTAGAGGAAATTAAACGTTGCCGTAAATACGTAATAATTTACACCTCCCCACTCATTGGTTACCAAAATATCTGTGTTCAATATAACAAAGATTTATTAGGTCAGAACAGAACTGACTGCGATTAAAATTAATCGCCTAAAACACAAATCATGGTTTTAAATTAGAAAGTGGTGCACCACAGAAAAGACTAAGTGTGTGTGTTTGTGTGTGAGTTTTTGTGTGTGTGTGGTTGTGTGCGTGTGTTTTTGTGTGGGTGTGTACTTTGTGCGTGTTTATGAGATAAGGAAAAAAGGGAGTAACTGCTGCCCGCTCGGCAATAGATACAATGGGCCAGTCATTGAGAAAAGAAATAGAACAACACCAGGATGTTAAATTTATTGCAAGCTTTGACGCTAATGCGTGCAAGTATCTGGAATCCTGGGTGACCAAGTATGATTTTAACCCGTCTTTGAGAGATGTCAGGAACAAAGAGGAAGTTAAGAAAAGTTTAGTGGAGAAAAGAGCAAAGAAGATTAAAAAGGGAAAGAATGTAGAAAAATTGGAAGCACAACTACGTGCTGTTGAAGTGTGGATAAAACAGTGTAAAATGAGGGCAGAAAGCATTTTGGAAAGTGAGAAAAGAAAAAAGGAAAAGACAGAAAGAAAAATGTATCAGATGAAGATAAGACCAACGGAAGAAACCGGCGCCAGACGAAGAGACAACGGAAATGCACCGGCTGAAGTGCGACAGCAAAATGATCCAGAAGAGGAAGTAAACGTCAACCAACAGTGGGAACCGCCTACCCCGTCTACCTCCTCCCCAAATTCCACCTCCACGAGTTTTGGGGACGGAGCCTCCCCTCCTATTGGAAGCCGTACAAGATCAAACAAACCAACAGCAGACGTCCTGGCTGCAACAACAAAATTATACCCAGACATTCAGCAGGTGGCAGCATATCCCATGGTAGCTGTAGCCAACCCAGCTTATGGAATGCCAAATCCTGGTCAACCTGCTCATCCACAGACCTTGCTGCTCTATCGCCCATGGACCGAAGAAGAAAAAGTAGCCGCATGCGCATCAGTTCCTCCCATTGAAGACAACGTTGAAAAATGGGCAGCTGCAATTAGAGAACTACATGGATCCTATCACCTCAATGGCAATGAATTACTAAGCGTCCTACGTCTGACCGCAGGACATCGAGTTGGAAGATTCCAAGGAGCCTTTGCTCCAGCCAACCAACGAGGCCAAGTCTACCAACCAGGCCAAGAACTAGACAACGCCCTAAATACTCTTTTAGAAAGAGCCATCGCAGTGTTCAAGAAACCACCTGATTTAACTAAAGTCCGCCAATGCCGCCAAGAACCTGAAGAAAGCGCACAAAAATATGTGGACCGCCTCCAAGACGTACTGAAACTACATGGTGGCATCGAAGAAAGCACTGAGGCACAAAGCACATACCAAACATTACTGCGGGCAACATTCCTGGATGGACTAGTGGACGGTACAGTCAATTTTATCAAGAAACATTACCACACCTGGAGAACTGCCCCGGTGAATGATCTCGTAGCTTGGGCCTCACACGCTGAAGACCTAAAAAGACAAAAAGCGCAATCATCAGTCTTCAATGCCATGCACACATTTTTTCAACATGCCTCTCCTCCACCTTCTGGACCAATTTACTACCAAAACCAACCCAATCGGGGTAGAGGACGTGGACGCGGAAGAGGAAGAGGCCGACCAGCCACCAGACAGGATGTGTGCTACAATTGTGGCAAGTACGGCCACTTTGCCCGAGATTGCCGCTCCAAACAAAAAATTGAGACCCCAAAATCTGACCACTGGGATCCAACCGAATGACGCGAGCAGGAAAGGTCAAGTGATGAAAACCCTGATGACACCAGAACGATCGTCGAGGTGCTTGACCTGACAGTCCTGTTTAGCCAGATGTCCTCTATTGACCCAGCAGTAAGAAAACTAGGCTTAGGGCCATTTACTACAACATTGAAATTCATTGTGGATTCAGGAGCACAATCCTCCGTGATCACTGATCTACCAACAGGTGTCAAATTGTCAAAAAGCACAATAATGGTCATAGGAGTGGGAGGTAGACCAGCCATCCATTACTTTACCGAACCACTGACCATTATTGATGAAGACGGAACAGAATACCCAGATCAAACTTTCGTTTACGTGCCTCGTTGTCCTGAAAACCTCATCGGACGAGATTTGATAAAAGCCATGAGCCTTGTATTAATGGTCGAAGGCTCCAGCATGGTCGTGACAAAAAGAGGACAAGAAACACCAATGCAGATGTTAGTACTAGAAGGAAAAGACAAACCACGCCCATTCTACAGTCTGGATCCGATCCAAAAAGGTCCAACATCAGTAACAAACAATCTGCAACAGATGCCAGAACAAATCCTACCAAATTCAAATTGGGTGCCCCAAACCACGTACCCACTTCACTCCACCATCCGCTTCGCCCCGAACAAAGAGGACAGAGACTTCTTTGATCAATGGTCCCGATTGACAACCATGCGGGCCCAAATAAAGGACCTAATTTGGGACGAACAGGCAGGATGGATGGCAGCCACAGTAATCTTTCCAGATTACATATATGCATTAACCACATATGAAGGCGTTGGCATTCCCTTCCACATTTCACTGGCAAAACCAACAGGCTGGAGATGGAAGGACATAGAATCAAAAATAAGAGATGTAACATGGTCCGAACAACGACTTCCGTGGACCCCATGTCAAGATGGAAGATTTAAACGCATCATGTCATCAGGAAACGTGGTCTGGAGGAAAAAACTAAACTGGGTGACAACATTTGTCCCCAGCACCCACCTAAGTACATGACATCCGGAGGAAACCACGATCCTGGCACTAAAAGACGCCATGGATCAAATACCACCTCAGCTGTGGTCAGCGTCAAAAACCGATGTGGGCCTAATGACCACAGCCACAGAAGTAACAATTGAACCAAGAACAAACTATCGCCCACGAATCAATCAATACCCACTCAAACCTGATGCCAAAGAAGGAATCACACCAGTAATCATGAACATGGTAAAAGCTGGAGTGCTCATAGAAGCCCCCAAGGTAACTTGTAACACTCCAATCTTTCCAGTAAAGAAAGCAGACACCACGACCTGGCGAATGGTCCACGACTTAAGAGCCGTAAATCAGGCAGTAAAACAGAGAGCCCCCTGCGTCCCCGACCCCCACACTCTACTCAATGCGCTGAAGCCAGAACAGAAATGGTTCACAGTAATTGATCTAAGCAACGCCTTCTTTTCCATCCCATTGCACGAGTCTGCCCGTCATTGGTTTGGTTTCACCTTTAATCAAAAGAAGTACACCTATACGAGACTACCCCAAGGCTATGCAGAGAGCCCCACCATTTTCTCTCAAGAAATCAACAACTGTCTGAGCCTCCATGAACACAGTGAAACCACTCAAATCTTGATTTACGTAGATGACATTCTCATCGCCAGTCCAACCAAAGAAGAAAATCAAGAAGAAGCAGTGAAACTGTGTCAACACCTGGCAAAGACAGGAAACAAAGCCTCACTGACCAAACTACAGTGGACTCAGACCGAAGTAGTTTTCTTAGGTCACATCATATCGGCAGAAGGAAGAAAACTAACCTCTGATCGGAAACAAGCTATCCTTGATGCCCCCAAACCAAAGACCAAAAGACAGATGATGGCCTTCCTAGGCCTAGTGAACTTTTGCCGTCTATGGGTTCTGGACTTCGCCGAAATAACGCAACCACTGGTGGATTTAATTTACCAAGAAGACATCGCCCTGGCCGATCCCATCACATGGACGAAAATAGCTAATGACAAGTTCAATCAGATAAAACAGACCATCACAAGCACAGGCCCTTTGGGCCTACCCGACTACAAGAAACTGTTTACCCAAACAGTGGACTGCAAAGACGGATTCATGACATCCGTCCTACTCCAACAACATGGTACACAAATGCGACCAGTGGCCTACTACTCAAAGAAACTTGATGCTGTCGCCAGAGCCCTGCCCCAGTGTGTCCAAGCAGTGTGTGCCGCAGCAATGGCTGTCCAAGCATCCGCCGAATTGGTGTTGTTCCATCCCACCACTCTACTAGTAACACACTCAGTAGATGTTCTTTTGACTCAAACAAAGATGTCATTTCTCTCACCAGCAAGACATCTTGGCCTAACAGCTGTACTGTTGTCCCAACCCCATCTTACCATCAAGAGATGCAGCACTCTCAATCCTGCAAGTCTCCTCCCAGTGGAGACAGATGGGACACCACACAGTTGCACAGAAGCCACCGAGGAAATCTGCAAACCAAGAAGAGATTTGTTAGACACACCCTTACAAGAAGGAGAAGCAGTGTTTGTAGATGGTTCCTCAAGCAAAGATGAACTAGGCAACACCAACACAGGCTATGCAGTGGTCACACAACAAAAGACACTGAAGAGCGGACGATTAATAGGAAATCTGTCAGCACAAGCAGCAGAACTCATCGCGCTAACAGAAGCATGTAAATTATTCAAAGACAAAGCAGTAACAATTTGGACCGACAGCCAATATGCCCACTCGACATTGCACATCTTTGCCGCCATGTGGGCTCGACGAGGAATGAAAACATCAACAGGAAAACCTGTTCAACACGCCAAATTACTCACTGACCTTTTGGCCGCTGTACTGCTACCCTCCAAAATAGCAGTATGCAAATGCAAAGCTCACACCTCAGCAAAAGACGCCGTTTCTGTAGGAAATGCAAAAGCAGATTTGGCAGCCAAGCAAGCAGGCCAAGACAAAACAAAGATCGTCATGCTCGCCAACCACAAAGAAACACAACAACACAACAACATTCCAAAACAAGTACTAATTGACATGCAAAACAACGCTCCAGACAAAGAAAAAACACTATGGAAAATGATGAACATTAAACTCACCCCAGAAGGCCTCTACCACAAAGAAGACCGACCAGTCATCCCCCGCAGTCTGTTCCACGCAGTAGCCACATTGAGTCATGGCAAGTCCCATGTCTCAACAGGAGGGATGGTATCTATGGTAGAACAGACAATGACAATACCACAGGGCTTACAAACCTATTTTAAAACTTTTTGTAGGTCATGTATGGTGTGTTGTCGTCACAATGCTCAGGGAAACTTAAGACCACAGAGAGGGAAATGCCCAGTGGGCTCCTACCCATTTGAAGTTTTACACATGGACTTTATTGAACTACACAAAAGTGGTCAGCACAAGTACTGTTTAGTGTTAGTAGACTCACTAACTAAATGGGTTGAACTTGTTCCTTCAAAACATCCAAACGCCCTCACAGTAGCTAAAGCTATTTGTAAACACATAATACCAGAACATGGCATTCCACGAGTCTTGTGGAGTGATAACGGTAGCCATTTTGTAAATACCATCGTTGACAATATGGCCATCCATTTAAAATCAGCCATGGTCAGACAAAACAGGAGAGGCAGATCCACTGACTAAATGGTTATGTGACTTGTTTAAAGAACGGACTGTGTCAAGAGCAAATGATCTGCCCTCTACCTCTCTTCCTCCTGCACAGGAAACGGTGACCCCGGGTGACCTGGTGTTGGTGAAGGTGATAAAAAGGAAAACATGGTCGAGCCCACGCTGGGACGGCCCATTCGTTGTTCTCCTGACCACACCCACCGCTCTCAAAATCGCTGAGAGAGAGACGTGGATCCACCAGAGTCACTGCAAAAAGGTCACCGAACTCAGATAAGGGATTACCCCCTGATTCTTGTCAAAAAGAAGAAGAACAAAGGAGAAGATGACCCTTTTTCAGACATTGTTTGGACTTTGATCATTATAATGTTTATCTTATTATGTGTTATTTGTTCCTGCTGTATTGTCCCAATGTCTAAGAGATTAGTCGCCCGTATGTTCGTGGCCCAGATGTATCAATATAACTTACTACGCGTAGAGGATTATGTTGACACTGTGGAGACCGACACAAAAGTGTGACCCTCATCTTATTGTGTTTCCCTAACTTCAAATTCAGTTCCATTCTCAGACCAAGAGGTTCTCGTCACCGTGCGGTGGGGGAGTTATGGAATTTTTCCCTTTAAGTTAAGGGTTTTCGCCATTTCCTGAGAATGGTTCAAATGTTGTGAATCTATTAATGAAGTAATACTGAGAAAACTTAATTGTTTTAGTATTTACTGATATCCTTTTAAATCCACAACAGGAGGGAATGTGAAGTTGCTTAAAACAGTAGTCTTAACATTATGTGTATTTTAAAGAATATCCTGTATATATTTTTGTGTTTTTATATTATCAACTGTCGTTTAGAGGCGCCGCTCAACTTTCTCTAATGTTTTGTATTTTTCCATGACGTATGAAACGAAACTGAAACTTAACTGTAATAAAAGCGACGAGGTGGCCGGGGGAGGGGAGAGAGTCGGAAGGAGCCGAACGTGAGTTAAGGTCTCGCGTCTCCTCTCCTCTCCCAGCCGCGGTTGCAATAAAACAAAGCAACAGCTTCTGCCTCCTTTTTCCTTGGTGCACGGTCAGTAACTAAGGGGATCTGTAATATCAGACCCAACACCCACCATTCATTTAAATGGGGGAATTTGACCCCTGGTAGCCCGCCATTAATTTCAATGGGGGATTTCGACCACTGGGAGCCAACCATTCATTTCTATGGGGGATTTCGACCCCTGGTAGCCCGCCATTCATTTCAATGGGGGATTTCGACCCCTGGTAGCCTGCCATTCATTTCAATGGGGGATTTCGAACCCTAGGTGCCCGCATTTCATTTCATTGGGGTATTTCGACCCCTAGACGCCCGCCATTCATTTCAATGGGGGATTTCAACCCCTGGTAACCCGCCATTCATTTCAATGGGGCATTGCAACCCCTGGTAACCTGCCATTCTTTCCTATGATGGATTTCGACCCCTGGGAGACCACCATTCATTTCAATGGGGGATTTTGATTCATTGGCGCCCGCCATTCATTTCAATAAAGAAATTCGACCCCTGGTTGCCCGCCATTCATTTCAATGGGGGAATTCGACCCCTGGGATCCCGCCATTCATTTCAATGGGGGATTTCGACCAATGGGAGCCAGCCATTCATTTCAATGGGGAATTTCGACCCCTAGGCAACCCCGCCATTCATTCCTATGGGGGAATCTCGATCCCCGGTAGCCCGCCATTCATTTCAATGGGGGATTTCAACCCCTGGTAGCCTGCCATTCATTTCAATGGGGGATTTCGAACACTAGGTGCCCGCATTTCATTTCATTGGGGAATTTCGACCCATAGGCGCACGCCATTCATTTCAATGGGGGATTTCAACCCCTGGTAACCCGCCATTCATTTCAATTGGGCATTTCAACCCCTGGTAACCTGCCATTCATTCCTATGATGGATTTCGACCCCTGGGAGCCCACCATTCATTTAAATGGAGGAATTTGACCCCTGGTAGCCCGCCATTCATTTCAATGGGGGATTCCGACCACTGGGAGCCCACCATTCATTTCTATGGGGGAATCTCGATCGCTGGTAGCCCGCCATTCATTTCAATGGGGGATTTCAACCCCTGGTAACCTGCCATTCATTCCTATGATGGATTTCGACCCTTGGGAGCCCACCATTCATTTAAATGGGGGAATTCGACCCATGGTAGCCCGCCATTCATTTCAATGGGGGATTTCGACCACTGGGAGCCCACCATTCATTTCTATGGGGGAATCTCGATCCCTGGTAGCCCGCCATTAATTTCAATGGGGGATTTCGACCCCTGGTAGCCCGCCATTAATTTCAATGGGGGATTTTGATTCCTGGGCGCCCGCCATTCATTTCAATAGGGGAATTCGACCCCTGGTTGCCTGCCATTCATTTCAATGGGGGATTTCGACCACTGGGAGCCAGCCATTCATTTCAATGGGGGATTTCGACTCCTAGGCGCCCGCCATCCATTTCAATGGGGGATTTTGACTCCTGGTCGCCCGCCATTCATTTCAATGGGGGAATTCAACCCCTGGGAGCCCACCATTCATTTAAATGGGGTAATTCGACCCCTGGGTGCCCGCCATTCATTTCAATGGGGGATTTCGACCCCTGGTAGCCCGCCAATCATTTCATTGGGGGATTTTGACCCCTGGGTGCCCGCCATTCATTTCAATAGGGGAATTCGACCCCTGGTATCCGGCCAAACATTTCAATGGGGGATTTCCACCCCTGGTAGCCCGCCATTCATTTCAATGAGGAATTTCGACCCCTGGTAGTCCACCATTAATTTAAATGGGGGAATTCAACCCCTGGGTGCCCGCCATTCATTTCAATGGGGGATTTCGACCCCTGGGTGCCCGCCATTCATTTCAATAGGGGAATTTGACCCCTGGTAGCCGGCCAAACATTTCAATGGGGGATTTCCACCCCTGGTAGCCCGCCATTCATTTCAATGGGGGAATTCAACCCCTGGGAGCACGCCATTCATTTCAATTGGGGATTTCGACCCCTAGGCGTCCCCGCCATACATTCCTATGGGGGAATCTTGATCCCTGGTAGCCCGCCATTCATTCCTATGTGGGATTTCAACCCCTGGTATCCCGCCATTCATTCCTATGGGGGATTTCGACCCCTGGGAGCCCACCATTCATTTAAATGGGGGAATTCGACCCCTGGGTGCCCGCCATTCATTTCAATGGGGGATTTCGAACCCTGGTAGCCCGCCATTCATTTCATTGGGGGATTTTTACCCCTGGGCGCCCACTATTCATTTCAATAGGGGAATTTGACCCCTGGTAGCCGGCCAAACATTTCAATGGGGGATTTCCACCCCTGGTAGCCCGCCATTCATTTCAATGAGGAATTTCGACCACTGGGAGCCAGCCATTCATTTCAATGTGGTATTTCGACACCTGGTAGCCCGTCATTCATTTCAATGGGGGATTTCGACCCCTGGGCGCCCGGTCATTCATTTCAATGGGGGATTTCGACCCCTGGGCACCCGCCATTCATTTCTATCGGAAATTTCAACCCCTAGGAGCCCGTCATTCATTTCAATGGGGGATTTCGACCACTGGTTGCCCGCCTTTCATTTCAATTGGGGAATTCGACCCCTGGGAGCCCGCCATACTTTTTAATGGCGGATTTCGACCCCTGGTAGCCCGCCATTCATTTCAATGGGGGATTTAAACCCCTGGTAGCCCGCCATTTGTTTCAATGGGGGATTTCGATCCCTGGAAGCCCGCCATCCATTTCAATGGGGGAATTCGACCCCTGGGAGCCCGCCATTTATTTCAATGGAGGATTTCGACCATTGGGAGCCAGCCATTCATTTCAATGGGGGATTTCGACCCTTATGCGCCCCCGCCATTCATTTCAATGGGGGATTTCGACCCCTGGTAGCCCGACATTCATTTCATTGGGGGATTTTGATTCCTCGGCGCCCGTCATTCATTTCAATGGGGGATTTCGATCCCTGGGCGCCCGCCATCAATTTCAATGGGGGATTTCCACCCCTGGTAGCCCGCCATTCATTTCATTGGGGGATTTTGATTCCTGGGCGCCCGATATTCATTTCAATGAGGGAATTCGACCCCTGGTAGACCGCCATTCATTTCAATTAAGGATTTCAACCCCTGGTAACCCGCTATTCATTCCTATGGGTGATTTTGACCCCTGGGAGCCCACCATTCATTTAAATGGGGGAATTTGACCCCTGGTAGCCAGCCATTCATTTCAATGGGGGATTTCGACCACTGGGAGCCCAACATTCATTTCTATGGGGGAATCTCGATCCCTGGTAGCCCGCCATTCATTTCAATGGGGGATTTCAACCCCTGGTATCCCGCCATTCATTCCTATGTGGGATTTCGACCCCTGGGAGCCCACCATTCATTTAAATGGGGGAATTCGACCCCTGGTAGCCCGCCATTTATTTCAAAGGGGGATTTCGACCACTGGGAGCCCACCATTCATTTCTATTTGGGAATCTCGATCCCTGGTAGCCCGCCATTCATTTCAATGGGGGATTTCGACCCCTGGTAGCCCGCCATTCATTTCAATGGGGGATTTTGATTCCTTGGCGCCCGCCATTCATTTCAATAGGGAAATTCGACCCCTGGTTGCCCGCCATTCATTTCAATTGGGGATTTCGACCACTGGTAGCCAGCCATTCATTTCATTGGGGGATTTTGATTCCTGGGCGCCCGCCATTCATTTCAATGGGGGATTTTGACTCCTGGTCGCCCGCCATTTTTTTCAATGGGGGAATTCGACCCCTGGGAGCCCGCCATTCATTTCAATGGGGGATTTCGACCACTGGGAGCCAGCCATTCATTTCAATGGGGGAATCTCGATCCCTGGTAGACCGCCATTCATTTCAATGGGGGATTTCAACCCCTGGTAACCTGCCATTCATTCTTATGATGGATTTCGACCCCTGGGAGCCCACCATTCATTTAAATGAGGGAATTCGACCCCTGGTAGCCCGCCATTCATTTCAATGGGGGATTTCGACCACTGGGAGCCCACCATTCATTTCTATGGGGGAATCTCGATCCCTGGTAGCCCGCCATTCATTTCAATGGGGGGATTTCAACCCCTGGTAACCTGCCATTCATTCCTATGATGGATTTCGACCCCTGGGATCCCACCATTCATTTAAATGGGGGAATTTGACCCCTGGTAGCCCGCCATTAATTTCAATGGGGGATTTCGACCACTGGGAGCCAAACATTCATTTCTATGGGGAAATCTCGATCCCTGGTAGCCCGCCATTCATTTCAATGGGGGATTTCGACCCCTGGTAGCCTGCCATTCATTTCAATGGGGGATTTCGAACCCTAGGTGCCCGCATTTCATTTCATTGGGGGATTTCGACCCCTAGACGCCCGCCATTCATTTCAATGGGGGATTTCAACCCCTGATAACCCGCCATTCATTTCAATGGGGCATTTCAACCCCTGGTAACCTGCCATTCTTTCCTATGATGGATTTCGACCCCTGGGAGACCACCATTCATTTAAATGGGGGAATTCGACCCCTGGTAGCCCGCCATTCATTTCAATGTGGTATTCCGACCACTGGGAGCCCACCATTCATTTCTATGGGGGAATCTCGATCCCTGGTAGCCCGCCATTCATTTCAATGGGGGATTTCAACCCCTGGTAGCCTGCCATTCATTTCAATGGGCATTTTCGAACCCTAGGTGCCCGCATTTCATTTCATTGGGGGATTTCGACCCATAGGCGCCCGCCATTCATTTCAATGGGGGATTTCAACCCCTGGTAACCCGCCATTCATTTCAATGGGGCATTTCAACCCCTGGTAACCTGCCATTCTTTCCTATCATGGATTTCGACCCCTGGGAGACCACCATTCATTTAAATGGGGGAATTCGACCCCTGGTAGCCCGCCATTCATTTCAATGGGGTATTCCGACAACTGGGAGCCCACCATTCATTTCTATGGGGGAATCTCGATCCCTGGTAGCCCGCCATTCATTTCAATGGGGGAATTCAACCCCTGGTAGCCTGCCATTCATTTCAATGGGGGATTTCGAACCCTAGGTGCCCGCATTTCATTTCATTGGGGGATTTCGACCCATAGGCGCCCGCCATTCATTTCAATGGGGGATTTCAACCCCTGGTAACCCGCCATTCATTTCAATTGGGCATTTCAACCCCTGGTAACCTGCCATTCATTCCTATGATGGATTTCGACCCCTGGGAGCCCACTATTCATTTAAATGGGGGAATTCGACCCCTGGTAGCCCGCCATTCATTTCAATGGGGGATTCCGACCACTGGGAGCCCACCATTCATTTCTATGGGGGAATCTCGATCCCTGGTAGCCCGCCATTCATTTCAATGGGGGATTTCGACCCCTGGTAGCCCGCCATTCATTTCAATGGGGGATTTTGATTCCTGGGCGCCCGCCATTCATTTCAATAGGGGAATTCGACCCCTGGTTGCCTGCCATTCATTTCAATGGGGGATTTCGACCACTGGGAGCCAGCCATTCATTTCAATGGGGGATTTCGACTCCTAGGCGCCCGCCATTCATTTCAATGGGGGATTTTGACTCCTGGTCGCCCGCCATTCATTTCAAAGGGGGAATTCAACCCCTGGGAGCCCGCCATTCATTTCAATGGGGGATTTCGATCCCTAGGCGTCCCCGCCATACATTCCTATGGGGGAATCTTGATCCCTGGTAGCCCGCCATTCATTTCAATGCGGGATTTCAACCCCTGGTATCCCGCCATTCATTCCTATGTGGGATTTCAACCCCTGGTATCCCGCCATTCATTCCTATGGGGGATTTCGACCCCTGGGAGCCCACCATTCATTTAAATGGGGTAATTCGACCCCTGGGTGCCACCATTCATTTCAATGGGGGATTTCGACCCCTGGTAGCCCGCCAATCATTTCATTGGGGGATTTTGACCCCTGGGTGCCCGCCATTCATTTCAATAGGGGAATTCGACCCCTGGTAGCCGGCCATACATTTCAGAGGGGGATTTCCACCCCTGGTAGCCCGCCATTCATTTCAATGAGGAATTTTGACCCCTGGTAGTCCACCATTAATTTAAATGGGGGAATTCAACCCCTGGGTGCCCGCCATTCATTTCAATGGGGATTTCGACCCCTGGTAGCCCGCCATTCATTTCATTGGGGGATTTTGACCCCTGGGCGCCCACTATTCATTTCAATAGGGGAATTTGATCCCTGGTAGCCGGCCAAACATTTCAATGGGGGATTTCCACCCCTGGTAGCCCGCCATTCATTTCAATGGGGGAATTCAACCCCTGGGAGCCCGCCATTCATTTCAATGGGGGATTTCGACCCCTAGGCGTCCCCGCCATACATTCCTATGTGGGATTTCCACCCCTGGTAGCCCGCCATTCATTTCAATGAGGAATTTCGACCACTGGGAGCCAGCCATTCATTTCAATGTGGTATTTCGACACCTGGTAGCCCGTCATTCATTTCAATGGGGGATTTCGACCCCTGGGCGCCCGGCCATTCATTTCAATGGGGGATTTCGACCCCTGGGCACCCGCCATTCATTTCTATCGGAAATTTCAACCCCTAGGAGCCCGTCATTCATTTCAATGGGGGATTTCGACCACTGGTAGCCCGCCTTTCATTTCAATTGGGGAATTTGACCCCTGGGAGCCCGCCATACTTTTTAATGGCGGATTTCGACCCCTGGTAGCCCGCCATTCATTTCAATGGGGGATTTAAACCCCTGGTAGCCCGCCATTTGTTTCAATGGGGGATTTCGATCCCTGGGCGCCCGCCATCCATTTCAATGGGGGAATTCGACCCCTGGGAGCCCGCCATTTATTTCAATGGAGGATTTCGACCATTGGGAGCCAGCCATTCATTTCAATGGGGGATTTCGACCCCTAGGCGCCCCCGCCATTCATTTCAATGGGGGATTTCGACCCCTGGTAGCCCGACATTCATTTCATTGGGGGATTTTGATTCCTGGGCGCCCGCCATTCATTTCAATGGGGGATTTCCACACCTGGTAGACCGCCATTCATTTCAATTGGGGATTTCAACCCCTGGTAACCCGCCATTCATTCCTATGGGTGATTTTGACCCCTGGGAGCCCACCATTCATTTAAATGGGGGAATTCCACCCCTGGTAGCCAGCCATTCATTTCAATGGGGGATTTCGACCACTGGGAGCCCAACATTCATTTCTATGGGGGAATCTCGATCCCTGGTAGCCCGCCATTCATTTCAATGGGGGATTTCAACCCCTGGTATCCCGCCATTCATTCCTATGTGGGATTTCGACCCCTGGGAGCCCACCATTCATTTAAATGGGGGAATTCGACCCCTGGTAGCCCGCCATTTATTTCAAAGGGGGATTTCGACCACTGGGAGCCCACCATTCATTTCTATTTGGGAATCTCGATCCCTGGTAGCCCGCCATTCATTTCAATGGGGGATTTCGACCCCTGGTAGCCCGCCATTCATTTCAATGGGGGATTTTGATTCCTTGGCGCCCGCCATTCATTTCAATAGGGAAATTCGACCCCTGGTTGCCCGCCATTCATTTCAATTGGGGATTTCGACCACTGGTAGCCAGCCATTCATTTCATTGGGGGATTTTGATTCCTGGGCGCCCGCCAATCATTTCAATGAGGGAATTCGACCCCTAGTAGCCCGCCATTCATTTCAATGGGGGATTTCAACCCCTGGCAACCCGCCATTCATTCCTATGGGTGATTTTGACCCCTGGGAGCCCACCATTCATTTAAATGGGGGAATTCGACCCCTGGTAGCACGCCATTCATTTCAATGGGGGATTTCGACCACTGGAAGCCCACCATTCATTTCTTTGGGGGAATCTCGATCCCTGGTAGCCCACCATTCATTTCAATGGGGGATTTCGAACACTGGGAGCCAGCCATTCATTTCAATGGGGGATTTCAACCCCTAGGCGCCCGCCATTCATTTCAATGGGGGATTTTGACTCCTGGTCGCCCGCCATTCATTTCAATGGGGGAATTCGACCCCTGGGAGCCCGCCATTCATTTCAATGGGGGATTTCGACACCTGGTAGCCCGCCATTCAATTCAATGGGGGATTTTGTTTCATTGGCGCCCGCCATTCATTTCAATAGGGAAATTCGACCCCTGGTTGCCCGCCATTCATTTCAATGGGGGAATTCGACCCCTGGGATCCCGCCATTCATTTCAATGGGGGATTTCGACCAATGGGAGCCAGCCATTCATTTCAATGGGGGATTTCGACCCCTAGGCAACCCCGCCATTCATTCCTATGGGGGAATCTCGATCCCTGGTAGACCGCCATTCATTTCAATAGGGGAATTCAACCCCTGGTAACCTGCCATTCATTCCTATGATGGATTTCGACCCCTGGGAGCCCACCATTCATTTAAATGGGGGAATTCGACCCCTGGTAGCCCGCCATTCATTTCAAAGTGGGATTTCGACCACTGGGAGCCCACCATTCATTTCTATTTGGGAATCTCGATCCCTGGTAGCCCGCCATTCATTTCAACGGGGGATTTCGACCCCTGGTAGCCCGCCATTCATTTCAATGGGGGATTTTGATTCCTTGGCGCCCGCCATTCATTTCAATAGGGAAATTCGACCCCTGGTTGCCCGCCATTCATTTCAATGGGGGATTTCGACCACTGGTAGCCAGCCATTCATTTCAATGGGGGATTTCGACCCCTGGTAGCCCGCCATTCATTTCATTGGGGGATTTTGATTCCTGGGCGCCCGCCATTCATTTCAATGAGGGAATTCGACCCCTAGTAGCCCGCCATTTATTTCAATGGGGGATTTCGACCATTTTGAGCCAGCCATTCATTTCAATGGGGGATTTCGACCCCTAGGCGCCCCCGCCATTCATTTCAATGGGGGATTTCGACCCCTGGTAGCCCGACATTCATTTCATTGGGGGATTTTGATTCCTGGGCGCCCGATATTCATTTCAATGAGGGAATTCGACCCCTGGTAGACCGCCATTCATTTCAATGGGGGATTTCAACCCCTGGTAACCCGCCATTCATTCCTATGGGTGATTTTGACCCCTGGGAGCCCACCATTCATTTAAATGGGGGAATTCGACCCCTGGTAGCCAGCCATTCATTTCAATGGGGGATTTCGACCACTGGGAGCCCAACATTCATTTCTATGGGGGAATCTCGATCCCTGGTAGCCCGCCATTCATTTCAATGGGGGATTTCAACCCCTGGTATCCCGCCATTCATTCCGATGTGGGATTTCAACCCCTGGTATCCCGCCATTCATTCCTATGGGGGATTTCGACCCCTGGGAGCCCACCATTCATTTAAATGGGGGAATTCGACCCCTGGGTACCCGCCATTCATTTCAATGGGGGTCTTCGACCCCTGGTAGCCCGCCATTCATTTCATTGGGGGATTTTGACCCCTGGGCGCCCGCCATTCATTTCAATAGGGGAATTCGACCCCTGGTAGCCGGCCAAACATTTCAATGGGGGATTTCCACCCCTGGTTGCCCACCATTCATTTCAATGAGTAATTTCGACCCCTGGTAGTCCACCATTAATTTAAATGGGGGAATTCGACCCCTGGGTGCCCGCCATTAATTTCAATGGGGGATTTCGACCACTGGGAGCCAGCCATTCATTTCAATGGGAGATTTCGACCCCTAGGCGCCCGCCATTCATTTCAATGGGGGATTTTGACTCGTGGTCTCCCGCCATTCATTTCAATGGGGGAATTCGACCCCTGGGAGCCCGCCATTCCTTTCAATGGGGGATTTCGACCCCTAGGCCCCCGCCATTCATTTCAATGGGGGATTTCAATCCCTGGTAACCCGCCATTCATTCCTATGGGTGATTTTGACCCCTGGGAGCCCACCATTCATTTAAATGGGGGAATTCGACCCCTGGTAGCCCGCCATTCATTTCAATGGGGGATTTCGACCACTGGGAGCCCACCATTCATTTCTATGGGGGAATCTCGATCCCTGGTAGCCCGCCATTCATTTCAATGGGGGATTTCGACCACTGGGAGCCAGCCATTCATTTCAATGGGGGATTTCGACCCCTAGGTGCCCACCATTCATTTCAATGGGGGATTTTGACTCCTTGTCGCCCGCTATGCATTTCAATGGGGGAATTCGACCCCTGGGAGCCCGCCATTCATTTCAATGGGGTATTTCGACGACTGGGAGCCAGTCATTCATTTCAATGAAGGATTTCGACACCTAGGCGCCCCCGCCATTCATTCTTATGGGGGAATCTCGATCCCTGGTAGACCACCATTCATTTCAATGGGGGATTTCAACCCCTGGTAACCTGCCATTCATACCTATGATGGATTTCGACCCCTGGGAGCCCACCATTCATTTAAATGGGGGAATTCGACCCCTGGTAGCCCGCCATTCATTTCAATGGGGGATTTCGACCACTGGGAGCCCACCATTCATTTCTATGGGGGAATCTCGATCCCTGGTAGCCCGCCATTCATTTCAATGGGGGATTTCGACCCCTGGTAACCCGCCATTCATTTCAATGGGGGATTTTGATTCCTTGGCGCCCGCCATTCATTTCAATAGGGAAATTCGACCCCTGGTTGCCCTCCATTCATTTCAATGGGGGATTTTGACCACTGGGAGCCAGCCATTCATTTCAATGGGGGATTTCTACCCTTTGGAGCCCGTCATTCATTTCAATGGGGGATTTCGACCACTCGGAGCAAGCCATTTATTTCAATGGGGGATTTCGAACCCTCGGTGCCCGCATTTCATTTCATTGGGAGATTTCGACCCCTAGGCGCCCGCCATTCATTTCAATGGGGGAATACAACCCCTGGTAACCTGCCATTCATTTCAATGGGGGATTTCAACCCCTGGTAACCTGCCATTCATTCCTATGATGGATTTCGACCCCTGGGAGCCCACCATTCATTTAAATGGGGGAATTCGACCCCTGGTAGCCCGCCATTCATTTCAATGGGGGATTTCGACCACTGGGAGCCCACCATTCATTTCTATGGGGGGATCTCGATCCCTTGTACCCCGCCATTCATTTCAATGGAGGATTTCGACCCCTGGTAGCCCGCCATTCATTTCAATGGGGGATTTTGATTCCTTGGCGCCCGCCATTCATTTCAATAGGGAAATTCGACCCCTGGTTGCCCGCCATTCATTTCAATGGGGGATTTCGACCACTGGGAGCCAGCCATTCATTTCAATGGGGGATTTCGACCCCTAGGCCTCCGCCATTCATTTCAATGGGGGAATTCAACCCCTGGGAGCCCGCCATTCATTTCAATGGGGGATTTCGACCCCTAGGCGCCCCCGCCATACATTCCTATGGGGGAATCTCGATCCCTGGTAGACCACCATTCATTTCAATGGGGGATTTCAACCCCTGGTAACCTGCCATTCATACCTATGATGGATTTCGACCCCTGGGAGCCCACCATTCATTTAAATGGGGGAATTCGACCCCTGGTAGCCCGCCATTCATTTCAATGGGGGATTTCGACCACTGGGAGCCCACCATTCATTTCTATGGGGGAATCTCGATCCCTGGTAGCCCGCCATTCATTTCAATGGGGGATTTCGACCCCTGGTAACCCGCCATTCATTTCAATGGGGGATTTTGATTCCTTGGCGCCCGCCATTCATTTCAATAGGGAAATTCGACCCCTGGTTGCCCTCCATTCATTTCAATGGGGGATTTTGACCACTGGGAGCCAGCCATTCATTTCAATGGGGGATTTCTACCCTTTGGAGCCCGTCATTCATTTCAATGGGGGATTTCGACCACTCGGAGCAAGCCATTTATTTCAATGGGGGATTTCGAACCCTCGGTGCCCGCATTTCATTTCATTGGGAGATTTCGACCCCTAGGCGCCCGCCATTCATTTCAATGGGGGAATACAACCCCTGGTAACCTGCCATTCATTTCAATGGGGGATTTCAACCCCTGGTAACCTGCCATTCATTCCTATGATGGATTTCGACCCCTGGGAGCCCACCATTCATTTAAATGGGGGAATTCGACCCCTGGTAGCCCGCCATTCATTTCAATGGGGGATTTCGACCACTGGGAGCCCACCATTCATTTCTATGGGGGGATCTCGATCCCTTGTACCCCGCCATTCATTTCAATGGAGGATTTCGACCCCTGGTAGCCCGCCATTCATTTCAATGGGGGATTTTGATTCCTTGGCGCCCGCCATTCATTTCAATAGGGAAATTCGACCCCTGGTTGCCCGCCATTCATTTCAATGGGGGATTTCGACCACTGGGAGCCAGCCATTCATTTCAATGGGGGATTTCGACCCCTAGGCCTCCGCCATTCATTTCAATGGGGGAATTCAACCCCTGGGAGCCCGCCATTCATTTCAATGGGGGATTTCGACCCCTAGGCGCCCCCGCCATACATTCCTATGGGGGAATCTCGATCCCTGGTAGACCACCATTCATTTCAATGGGGGATTTCAACCCCTGGTAACCTGCCATTCATACCTATGATGGATTTCGACCCCTGGGAGCCCACCATTCATTTAAATGGGGGAATTCGACCCCTGGTAGCCCGCCATTCATTTCAATGGGGGATTTCGACCACTGGGAGCCCACCATTCATTTCTATGGGGGAATCTCGATCCCTGGTAGCCCGCCATTCATTTCAATGGGGGATTTCGACCCCTGGTAACCCGCCATTCATTTCAATGGGGGATTTTGATTCCTTGGCGCCCGCCATTCATTTCAATAGGGAAATTCGACCCCTGGTTGCCCTCCATTCATTTCAATGGGGGATTTTGACCACTGGGAGCCAGCCATTCATTTCAATGGGGGATTTCTACCCTTTGGAGCCCGTCATTCATTTCAATGGGGGATTTCGACCACTCGGAGCAAGCCATTTATTTCAATGGGGGATTTCGAACCCTCGGTGCCCGCATTTCATTTCATTGGGAGATTTCGACCCCTAGGCGCCCGCCATTCATTTCAATGGGGGAATACAACCCCTGGTAACCTGCCATTCATTTCAATGGGGGATTTCAACCCCTGGTAACCTGCCATTCATTCCTATGATGGATTTCGACCCCTGGGAGCCCACCATTCATTTAAATGGGGGAATTCGACCCCTGGTAGCCCGCCATTCATTTCAATGGGGGATTTCGACCACTGGGAGCCCACCATTCATTTCTATGGGGGGATCTCGATCCCTTGTACCCCGCCATTTATTTCAATGGGGGATTTCAACCCCTGGTATCCCGCCATTCATTCCCATGGGGGATTTCGACCCCTGGGAGCCCACCATTTATTTAAATGGGGGAATTCGACCCCTGGGTGCCCGCCATACATTTCAATGGGGGATTTCGACCCCTGGTAGCCCGCCATTCATTCCTATGGGGGATTTCTACCCCTCGGAGCCCACCATTCATTTAAATGGCGGAATTCGACCCCTGGGTGCCCGCCATACATTTCAATGGGGGATTTCGACCCCTGGTAGCCCGCCATTCATTTCATTGGGGGATTTTGACCCCTGGGAGCCCTCCATTCATTTCAATGGGGGATTTCGACCACTGGGAGCCAGCCATTCATTTCAATGGGGGATTTCTACCCCTAGGAGCCCGTCATTCATTTCTATGGGGGATTTCGACCACTGGGAGCCAGCCATTCATTTCAATGAGGGATTTTGAACCCTAGGTGCCCGCATTTCATTTCATTGGGGGATTTCGACCCCTAGGCGCCCGCCATTCATTTCAATGGGGGATTTCGACCACTGGGAGCCAGCCATTCATTTCAATGGGGGATTTCGACCCCTAGGTGCCCACCATTCATTTCAATGGGGGATTTTGACTCCTTGTCGCCCGCTATGCATTTCAATGGGGGAATTCGACCCCTGGGAGCCCGCCATTTATTTCAATGGGAAATTTCGACGACTGGGAGCCAGCCATTCATTTCAATGGGGGATTTCGACACCTAGGCGCCCCCGCCATTCATTCTTATGGGGGAATCTCGATCCCTGGTAGACCACCATTCATTTCAATGGGGGATTTCAACCCCTGGTAACCTGCCATTCATACCTATGATGGATTTCGACCCCTGGGAGCCCACCATTCATTTAAATGGGGGAATTCGACCCCTGGTAGCCCGCCATTCATTTCGATGGGGGATTTCGACCACTGGGAGCCCACCATTCATTTCTATGGGGGAATCTCGATCCCTGGTAGCCCGCCATTCATTTCAATGGGGGATTTCGACCCCTGGTAACCCGCCATTCATTTCAATGGGGGATTTTGATTCCTTGGCGCCCGCCATTCATTTCAATAGGGAAATTCGACCCCTGGTTGCCCTCCATTCATTTCAATGGGGGATTTCGACCACTGGGAGCCAGCCATTCATTTCAATGGGGGATTTCGACCCCTAGGCACCCCCGCCATTCATTCCTATGGGGGAATCTCGATCCCTGGTAGACCGCCATTCATTTCAATGGGGGATTTCAACCCCTGTTAACCTGCCATTCATTCCTATGATGGATTTCGACCCCTGGGAGCCCACCATTCATTTAAATGGGGGAATTCGACCCCTGGTAGCCCGCCATTCATTTCAATGGGGGATTTCGACCACTGGGAGCCCACCATTCATTTCTATGGAGGAATCTCGATCCCTGGTAGCCCACCATTCATTTCAATGGGGGATTTCGACCCCTGGTAGCCCGCCATTCATTTCAATGGGGGATTTTGATTCCTTGGCGCCCGCCATTCATTTCAATAGGGAAATTCGACCCCTGGTTGCCCGCCTTTCATTTCAATGGGGGATTTCGACCACTGGGAGCCAGCCATTCATTTCAATGGGGGATTTCGACCCCTAGGCCTCCGCCATTCATTTCAATGGGGGATTTTGACTGCTGGTCGCCCGCCATTCATTTCATGGGGGAATTCAACCCCTGGGAGCCCGCCATTCATTTCAATGGGGGATTTCGACCCCTAGGCGCCCCCGCCATACATTCCTATGGGGGAATCTCGATCCCTGGTAGCCCGCCATTCATTTCAATGGGGGATTTCAACCCCTCGTATCCCGCCTTTCATTCCCATGGGGGATTTCGACCCCTGGGATCCCACCATTCATTTAAATGGGGGAATTCGACCTCTGGGTGCCCGCCATACATTTCAATGGGGGATTTTGACCCCTGGTAGCCCGCCATTCATTCTTATGGGGGATTTCGACCCCTGGTAGCCCGCCATTCATTTCATTGGGGGATTTTGACCCCTGGGAGCCCTCCATTCATTTCAATGGGGGATTATCGACCACTGGGAGCCAGCCATTCATTTCAATGGGGGATTTCTACCCCTTGGAGCCCGTCATTCATTTCTATGGGGGATTTCGACCCCTGGGAGCCCACCATTCATTTAAATGGGGGAATTCGACCCCTGGTAGCCCGCCATTCATTTCAATGGGGGATTTCGACCACTGGTAGCCCGCCATTCATTTCAATGGGGGATTTTGATTCCTTGGCGCCCGCCATTTATTTCAATAGTGGAATTCGACCCCTGGTAACCCGCCAACATTTCAATGGGGGATTTCCACCCCTGGTAGCCCGCCATTCATTTCAATGAGGGATTTCGACCCCTGGGAGCCCTCCATTCATTTCAATGGGGGATTTCGACCACTGGGAGCCAGCCATTCATTTCAATGGGGGATTTCTACCCTTTGGAGCCCGTCATTCATTTCAATGGGGGATTTCGACCACTCGGAGCAAGCCATTCCTTTCAATGGGGGATTTCGAAGCCTAGGTGCCCGCATTTCATTTCATTGGGAGATTTCGACCCCTAGGCGCCCGCCATTCATTTCAATGGGGGAATTCAACCCCTGGTAACCTGCCATTAATTTCAATGGGGGATTTCAACCCCTGGTAACCTGCCATTCATTCCTATGATGGATTTCGACCCCTGGGAGCCCACCATTCATTTAAATGGGGGAATTCGACCCCTGGTAGCCCGCCATTCATTTCAATGGGGGATTTCAACCACTGGGAGCCCACCATTCATTTCTATGGGGGGATCTCGATCCCTGGTAGCCCGCCATTCATTTCAATGGAGGATTTCGACCCCTGGTAGCCCGCCATTCATTTCAATGGGGGATTTTGATTCCTTGGCGCCCGCCATTCATTTCAATAGGGAAATTCGACCCCTGGTTGCCCGCCATTCATTTCAATGGGGGATTTCGACCACTGGGAGCCAGCCATTCATTTCAATGGGGGATTTCGACCCCTAGGCCTCCGCCATTCATTTCAATGGGGGAATTCAACCCCTGGGAGCCCGCCATTCATTTCAATGGGGGATTTCGACCCCTAGGCGCCCCCGCCATACATTCCTATGGGGGAATCTCGATCCCTGGTAGCCCGCCATTCATTTCAATGGGGGATTTCAACCCCTGGTATCCCGCCATTCATTCCCATGGGGGATTTCGACCCCTGGGAGCCCACCATTCATTTAAATGGGGGAATTCGACCCCTGGGTGCCCGCCATACATTTCAATGGGGGATTTCGACCCCTGGTAGCCCGCCATTCATTCCTATGGGGGATTTCGACCCCTCGGAGCCCACCATTCATTTAAATGGCGGAATTCGACCCCTGGGTGCCCGCCATACATTTCAATGGGGGATTTCGACCCTGGTAGCCCGCCATTCATTTCATTGGGGGATTTTGACCCCTGGGAGCCCTCCATTCATTTCAATTGGGGATTTCGACCACTGGGAGCCAGCCATTCATTTCAATGGGGGATTTCTACCCCTAGGAGCCCGTCATTCATTTCTATGGGGGATTTCGACCACTGGGAGCCAGCCATTCATTTCAATGGGGGATTTCGAACCCTAGGTGCCCGCATTTCATTTCATTGGGGGATTTCGACCCCTAGGCGCCCGCCATTCATTTCAATGGGGGATTTCAACCCCTGGTAACCCGCCATTCATTCCTATGGGTGATTTCGACCCCTGGGAGCCCACCATTCATTTAAATGGGGGAATTCGACCCCTGGTAGCCCGCCATTCATTTCAATGGGGGATTTCGACCACTGGGAACCAGCCATTCATTTCAATGGGGGATTTCGACCCCTAGGCGCCCGCCATTCATTTCAATGGGGGATTTCAACCCCTGGTAACCTGCCATTCATTCCTATGATGGATTTCGACCCTTGGGAGCCCACCATTCATTTAAATGGGGGAATTCGACCACTGGTAGCCCGCCATTCATTTCAATGGGGGATTTCGACCCCTGGGAGCCCGCCATTCATTCCTATGGGGGAATCTCGATCCCTGGTAGACCGCCATTCATTTCAATGGGGGATTTCAACCCCTGGTAACCTGCCATTCATTCCTATGATGGATTTCGACCCTTGGGAGCCCACCATTCATTTAAATGGGGGATTTCGACCCCTGGTAGCCCGCCATTCATTTCATTGGGGGATTTTGACCCCTGGGAGCCCTCCATTCATTTCAATGGGGGATTTCTACCCCTTGGAGCCCGTCATTCATTTCTATGGGGGATTTCGACCCCTGGGAGCCCACCATTCCTTTAAATGGGGGAATTCGACCCCTGGTAGCCCGCCATTCATTTCAATGGGGGATTTTGACCACTGGTAGCCCGCCATTCATTTCAATGGGGGATTTTGACCACTGGTAGACCGCCATTCATTTCAATGGGGGATTTTTATTCCTTGGCGCCCGCCATTTATTTCAATAGTGGAATTCGACCCCTGGTAACCCGCCAACATTTCAATGGGGGATTTCCACCCCTGGTAGCCCGCCATTCATTTCAATGAGGGATTTCGACCACTGGGAGCCCTCCATTCATTTCAATGGGGGATTTCGACCACTGGGAGCCAGCCATTCATTTCAATGGGGGATTTCTACCCTTTGGAGCCCGTCATTCATTTCAATGGTGGATTTCGACCACTCGGAGCAAGCCATTCATTTCAATGGGGGATTTCGACCCCTAGGTGCCCGCATTTCATTTCATTGGGAGATTTCGACCCCTAGGCGCCCGCCATTCATTTCAATGGGGGATTTCAACCCCTGGTAACCTGCCATTCATTTCAATGAGGGATTTCAACCCCTGGTAACCTGCCATTCATTCCTATGATGGATTTCGACCCCTGGGAGCCCACCATTCATTTAAATGGGGGATTTCGACCACTGGGAGCCAGCCATTCATTTCAATGGGGGATTTCTACCCTTTGGAGCCCGTCATTCATTTCAATGGGGGATTTCGACCACTCGGAGCAAGCCATTCATTTCAATGGGGGATTTCGAACCCTAGGTGCCCGCATTTCATTTCATTGGGAGATTTCGACCCCTAGGCGCCCGCCATTCATTTCAATGGGGGAATTCAACCCCTGGTAACCTGCCATTCATTTCAATGGGGGATTTCAACCCCTGGTAACCTGCCATTCATTCCTATGATGGATTTCGACCCCTGGGAGCCCACCATTCATTTAAATGGGGGAATTCGACCCCTGGTAGCCCGCCATTCATTTCAATGGGGGATTTCGACCACTGGGAGCCCACCATTCATTTCTATGGGGGGATCTCGATCCCTTGTACCCCGCCATTCATTTCAATGGAGGATTTCGACCCCTGGTAGCCCGCCATTCATTTCAATGGGGGATTTTGATTCCTTGGCGCCCGCCATTCATTTCAATAGGGAAATTCGACCCCTGGTTGCCCGCCATTCATTTCAATGGGGGATTTCGACCACTGGGAGCCAGCCATTCATTTCAATGGGGGATTTCGACCCCTAGGCCTCCGCCATTCATTTCAATGGGGGAATTCAACCCCTGGGAGCCCGCCATTCATTTCAATGGGGGATTTCGACCCCTAGGCGCCCCCGCCATACATTCCTATGGGGGAATCTCGATCCCTGGTAGCCCGCCATTCATTTCAATGGGGGATTTCAACCCCTGGTATCCCGCCATTCTTTCCCATGGGGGATTTCGACCCCTGGGAGCCCACCATTCATTTAAATGGGGGAATTCGACCCCTGGGTGCCCGCCATACATTTCAATGGGGGATTTCGACCCCTGGTAGCCCGCCATTCATTCCTATGGGGGATTTCGACCCCTCGGAGCCCACCATTCATTTAAATGGCGGAATTCGACCCCTGGGTGCCCGCCATACATTTCAATGGGGGATTTCGACCCCTGGTAGCCCGCCATTCATTTCATTGGGGGATTTTGACCCCTGGGAGCCCTCCATTCATTTCAATGGGGGATTTCGACCACTGGGAGCCAGCCATTCATTTCAATGGGGGATTTCTACCCCTAGGAGCCCGTCATTCATTTCTATGGGGGATTTCGACCACTGGGAGCCAGCCATTCATTTCAATGGGGGATTTCGAACCCTAGGTGCCCGCATTTCATTTCATTGGGGGATTTCGACCCCTAGGCGCCCGCCATTCATTTCAATGGGGGATTTCAACCCCTGGTAACCCGCCATTCATTCCTATGGGTGATTTCGACCCCTGGGAGCCCACCATTCATTTCAATGGGGGATTTCAACCACTGGGAGCCCAACATTCATTTCTAAGGGGGAATCTCGATCCCTGGTAGCCCGCCATTCATTTCAATGGGGGATTTCGACCACTGGGAGCCAGCCATTCATTTCAATGGGGGATTTCGACCCCTAGGCGCCCGCCATTCATTTCAATAGGGAATTTTGACTCCTGGTCGCCCACCATTCATTTCAATGGGGGAATTCGACCCCTGGGAGGCCGCCATTCATTCCTATGGGGGAATCTCGATCCCTGGTAGACCGCCATTCATTTCAATGGGGGATTTCAACCCCTGGTAACCTGCCATTCATTCCTATGATGGATTTCGACCCTTGGGAGCCCACCATTCATTTAAATGGGGGAATTCGACCACTGGTAGCCCGCCATTCATTTCAATGGGGGATTTCGACCACTGGGAGCCAGCCATTCATTTCAATGGGGGATTTCGACCCCTAGGCGCCCGCCATTCATTTCAATAGGGGATTTCAACCACTGGGAGCCCAACATTCATTTCTAAGGGGGAATCTCGATCCCTGGTAGCCCGCCATTCATTTCAATGGGGGATTTCGACCACTGGGAGCCAGCCATTCATTTCAATGGGGGATTTCGACCACTAGGCGCCCGCCATTCATTTCAATAGGGAATTTTGACTCCTGGTCGCCCACCATTCATTTCAATGGGGGAATTCGACCCCTGGGAGGCCGCCATTCATTCCTATGGGGGAATCTCGATCCCTGGTAGACCGCCATTCATTTCAATGGGGGATTTCAACCCCTGGTAACCTGCCATTCATTCCTATGATGGATTTCGACCCTTGGGAGCCCACCATTCATTTAAATGGGGGAATTCGACCACTGGTAGCCCGCCATTCATTTCAATGGGGGATTTCGACCCCTGGGAGCCCGCCATTCATTCCTATGGGGGAATCTCGATCCCTGGTAGACCGCCATTCATTTCAATGGGGGATTTCAACCCCTGGTAACCTGCCATTCATTCCTATGATGGATTTCGACCCTTGGGAGCCCACCATTCATTTAAATGGGGGATTTCGACCCCTGGTAGCCCGCCATTCATTTCATTGGGGGATTTTGACCCCTGGGAGCCCTCCATTCATTTCAATGGGGGATTTCTACCCCTTGGAGCCCGTCATTCATTTCTATGGGGGATTTCGACCCCTGGGAGCCCACCATTCCTTTAAATGGGGGAATTCGACCCCTGGTAGCCCGCCATTCATTTCAATGGGGGATTTTCACCACTGGTAGCCCGCCATTCATTTCAATGGGGGATTTTGACCACTGGTAGCCCGCCATTCATTTCAATGGGGGATTTTTATTCCTTGGCGCCCGCCATTTATTTCAATAGTGGAATTCGACCCCTGGTAACCCGCCAACATTTCAATGGGGGATTTCCACCCCTGGTAGCCCGCCATTCATTTCAATGAGGGATTTCGACCACTGGGAGTCCTCCATTCATTTCAATGGGGGATTTCGACCACTGGGAGCCAGCCATTCATTTCAATGGGGGATTTCTACCCTTTGGAGCCCGTCATTCATTTCAATGGTGGATTTCGACCACTCGGAGCAAGCCATTCATTTCAATGGGGGATTTCGACCCCTAGGTGCCCGCATTTCATTTCATTGGGAGATTTCGACCCCTAGGCGCCCGCCATTCATTTCAATGGGGGATTTCAACCCCTGGTAACCTGCCATTCATTTCAATGAGGGATTTCAACCCCTGGTAACCTGCCATTCATTCCTATGATGGATTTCGACCCCTGGGAGCCCACCATTCATTTAAATGGGGGAATTCGACCCCTGGGAGCCCGCCATTCATTTCAATGGGGGATTTTGATTCCTGGGCGCCCGCCATTCATTTCAATAGGGGAATTCGATCCCTGGTTGCCTGCCATTCATTTCAATGGGGGAATTCAACCCCTGGGAGCCCGCCATTCATTTCAATGGGGGATTTCGACCCCTAGGCGCCCCCGCCATACATTCCTATGGGGGAATCTCGATCCCTGGTAGCCCGCCATTCATTTCAATGGGGGATTTCAACCCCTGGTATCCCGCCATTCTTTCCCATGGGGGATTTCGACCCCTGGGAGCCCACCATTCATTTAAATGGGGGAATTCGACCCCTGGTAGCCCGCCATTCATTCCTATGGGGGATTTCGACCCCTCGGAGCCCACCATTCATTTAAATGGCGGAATTCGACCCCTGGGTGCCCGCCATACATTTCAATGGGGGATTTCGACCCCTGGTAGCCCGCCATTCATTTCATTGGGGGATTTTGACCCCTGGGAGCCCTCCATTCATTTCAATGGGGGATTTCGACCACTGGGAGCCAGCCATTCATTTCAATGGGGGATTTCTACCCCTAGGAGCCCGTCATTCATTTCTATGGGGGATTTCGACCACTGGGAGCCAGCCATTCATTTCAATGGGGGATTTCGAACCCTAGGTGCCCGCATTTCATTTCATTGGGGGATTTCGACCCCTAGGCGCCCGCCATTCATTTCAATGGGGGATTTCAACCCCTGGTAACCCGCCATTATTTCCTATGGGTGATTTCGACCCCTGGGAGCCCACCATTCATTTCAATGGGGGATTTCAACCACTGGGAGCCCAACATTCATTTCTAAGGGGGAATCTCGATCCCTGGTAGCCCGCCATTCATTTCAATGGGGGATTTCGACCACTGGGAGCCAGCCATTCATTTCAATGGGGGATTTCGACCCCTAGGCGCCCGCCATTCATTTCAATAGGGAATTTTGACTCCTGGTCGCCCACCATTCATTTCAATGGGGGAATTCGACCCCTGGGAGGCCGCCATTCATTCCTATGGGGGAATCTCGATCCCTGGTAGACCGCCATTCATTTCAATGGGGGATTTCAACCCCTGGTAACCTGCCATTCATTCCTATGATGGATTTCGACCCTTGGGAGCCCACCATTCATTTAAATGGGGGAATTCGACCACTGGTAGCCCGCCATTCATTTCAATGGGGGATTTCGACCACTGGGAGCCAGCCATTCATTTCAATGGGGGATTTCGACCCCTAGGCGCCCGCCATTCATTTCAATAGGGGATTTCAACCACTGGGAGCCCAACATTCATTTCTAAGGGGGAATCTCGATCCCTGGTAGCCCGCCATTCATTTCAATGGGGGATTTCGACCACTGGGAGCCAGCCATTCATTTCAATGGGGGATTTCGACCACTAGGCGCCCGCCATTCATTTCAATAGGGAATTTTGACTCCTGGTCGCCCACCATTCATTTCAATGGGGGAATTCGACCCCTGGGAGGCCGCCATTCATTCCTATGGGGGAATCTTGATCCCTGGTAGACCGCCATTCATTTCAATGGGGGATTTCAACCCCTGGTAACCTGCCATTCATTCCTATGATGGATTTCGACCCTTGGGAGCCCACCATTCATTTAAATGGGGGAATTCCACCCCTGGGTGCCCGCCATACATTTCAATGGGGGATTTCGACCCCTGGTAGCCCGCCATTCATTTCATTGGGGGATTTTGACCCCTGGGAGCCCTCCATTCATTTCAATGGGGGATTTCGACCACTGGGAGCCAGCCATTCATTTCAATGGGGGATTTCTACCCCTGGTAACCTGCCATTCTTTCCTATGATGGATTTCGACCCCTGGGAGCCCACCATTCATTTAAATGGGGGAATTCGACCCCTGGGAGCCCGCCATTCATTTCAATGGGGGATTTTGATTCCTGGGCGCCCGCCATTCATTTCAATAGGGGAATTCGATCCCTGGTTGCCTGCCATTCATTTCAATATGGGATTTCGACCCCTAGGCGCCCCCGCCATTCATTTCAATGGGGGATTTCGACCCCTGGTAGCCCGCCATTCATTTCATTGGGGGATTTTGATTCCTCGGCGCCCGTCATTCATTTCAATGGGGGATTTCGATCCCTGGGCGCCCGCCATTCATTTCAATGGGGGATTTTGATTCCTGGGCGCCCGCCATTCATTTCAATTAGGGAATTCGACCCCTGGTAGCTCGCCATTCATTTCAATGGGGGATTTCAACCCCTGGTAACCCGCCATTCATTCCTATGGGTGATTTTGACCCCTGGGAGCCCACCATTCATTTAAATGGGGGAATTCGACCCCTGGTAGCCCGCCATTCATTTCAATGGGGGAATCTCGATCCCTGGTAGCCCGCCATTCATTTATATGGGGGATTTCAACCCCTGGTAACCTGCCATTCATTCCTATGATGGATTTCGACCCCTGGGAGCCCACCATTCATTTAAATGGGGGAATTCGACCCCTGGGAGCCCACCATTCATTTCTATGGGGGAATCTCGATCCCTGGTAGCCCGCCATTCATTTCAATGGGGGATTTCGACCCCTGCTAGCCCGCCATTCATTTCATTGGGAGATTTCGACCCCTAGGCGCCCGCCATTCATTTCAATGGGGGATTTCAACCCCTGGTAACCTGCCATTCATTTCAATGAGGGATTTCAACCCCTGGTAACCTGCCATTCATTCCTATGATGGATTTCGACCCCTGGGAGCCCACCATTCATTTAAATGGGGGATTTCGACCACTGGGAGCCAGCCATTCATTTCAATGTGGGATTTCTACCCTTTGGAGCCCGTCATTCATTTCAATGGGGGATTTCAACCCCTGGTAACCTGCCATTCATTCCTATGATGGATTTCGACCCTTGGGAGCCCACCATTCATTTAAATGGGAGATTTCGACCCCTGGTAGCCCGCCATTCATTTCATTGGGGGATTTTGACCCCTGGGAGCCCTCCATTCATTTCAATGGGGGATTTCTACCCCTTGGAGCCCGTCATTCATTTCTATGGGGGATTTCGACCCCTGGGAGCCCACCATTCCTTTAAATGGGGGAATTCGACCCCTGGTAGCCCGCCATTCATTTCAATGGGGGATTTTGACCACTGGTAGCCCGCCATTCATTTCAATGGGGGATTTTGACCACTGGTAGCCCGCCATTCATTTCAATGGGGGATTTTTATTCCTTGGCGCCCGCCATTTATTTCAATAGTGGAATTCGACCCCTGGTAACCCGCCAACATTTCAATGAGGGATTTCGACCACTGGGAGCCCTCCATTCATTTCAATGAGGGATTTCGACCACTGGGAGCCCTCCATTCATTTCAATGGGGGATTTCGACCACTGGGAGCCAGCCATTCATTTCAATGGGGGATTTCTACCCTTTGGAGCCCGTCATTCATTTCAATGGTGGATTTCGACCACTCGGAGCAAGCCATTCATTTCAATGGGGGATTTCGACCCCTAGGTGCCCGCATTTCATTTCATTGGGAGATTTCGACCCCTAGGCGCCCGCCATTCATTTCAATGGGGGATTTCAACCCCTGGTAACCTGCCATTCATTTCAATGAGGGATATCAACCCCTGGTAACCTGCCATTCATTCCTATGATGGATTTCGACCCCTGGGAGCCCACCATTCATTTAAATGGGGGATTTCGACCACTGGGAGCCAGCCATTCATTTCAATGGGGGATTTCTACCCTTTGGAGCCCGTCATTCATTTCAATGGGGGATTTCGACCACTCGGAGCAAGCCATTCATTTCAATGGGGGATTTCGAACCCTAGGTGCCCGCATTTCATTTCATTGGGAGATTTCGACCCCTAGGCGCCCGCCATTCATTTCAATGGGGGAATTCAACCCCTGGTAACCTGCCATTCATTTCAATGGGGGATTTCAACCCCTGGTAACCTGCCATTCATTCCTATGATGGATTTCGACCCCTGGGAGCCCACCATTCATTTAAATGGGGGAATTCGACCCCTGGTAGCCCGCCATTCATTTCAATGGGGGATTTTGACCACTGGGAGCCCACCATTCATTTCTATGGGGGGATCTCGTTCCCTTGTACCCCGCCATTCATTTCAATGGAGGATTTCGACCCCTGGTAGCCCGCCATTCATTTCAATGGGGGATTTTGATTCCTTGGCGCCCGCCATTCATTTCAATAGGGAAATTCGACCCCTGGTTGCCCGCCATTCATTTCAATGGGGGATTTCGACCACTGGGAGCCAGCCATTCATTTCAATGGGGGATTTCGACACCTAGGCCTCCGCCATTCATTTCAATGGGGGAATTCAACCCCTGGGAGCCCGCCATTCATTTCAATGGGGGATTTCGACCCCTAGGCGCCCCCGCCATACATTCCTATGGGGGAATCTCGATCCCTGGTAGCCCGCCATTCATTTCAATGGGGGATTTCAACCCCTGGTATCCCGCCATTCATTCCCATGGGGGATTTCGACCCCTGGGAGCCCACCATTCATTTAAATGGGGGAATTCGACCCCTGGGTGCCCGCCATACATTTTAATGGGGGATTTCGACCCCTGGTAGCCCGCCATTCATTCCTATGGGGGATTTCGACCCCTCGGAGCCCACCATTCATTTAAATGGCGGAATTCGACCCCTGGGAGCCCACCATTCATTTAAATGGGGGAATTCGACACCTGGTAGCCCGCCATTCATTTCAATGGGGGAGTTCGACCACTGGGAGCCCACCATTCATTTCTATGGGGGAATCTCGATCCCTGGTAGCCCGCCATTCATTTCAATAGGGGATTTCGACCCCTGGTAGTCCGCCATTCACTTCAATGGGGGAATTCGACCCCTGGTTGCCTGCCATTCATTTCAATGGGGGATTTCGACCCCTAGGCGCCCCGGCCATTCATTTCAATGGGGGATTTCGACCCCTGGTAGCCCGCCATTCATTTCATTGGGGGATTTTGATTCCTCGGCGCCCGTCATTCATTTCAATTGGGGATTCCATCCCTGGGCGCCCGCCATTCATTTCAATGGGGGATTTTGATTCCTGGGCGCCCGCCATTCATTTCAATGAGGGAATTCGACCCCTGGTCGCCCGCCATTCATTTCAATGAGGGAATTCGACCCCTGGTAGCCCGCCATTCATTTCAATGGGGGATTTCGACATATGGGAGCCCACCATTCATTTCTATGGGGGAATCTCGATCCCTGGTAGCCCGCCATTCATTTCAATGGGGGATTTCAACCACTGGGAGCCAGCCATTCATTTCAATGGGGGATTTCGACCCCTAGGCGCCCGCCATTCATTTCAATGGGGGATTTTGACTCCTGGTCGCCCGCCATTCATTTCAATGGGGGAATTCGACCCCTGGGAGCCCGCCATTCATTTCAATGGGGGATTTCGACCACTGGGAGCCAGCCATTCATTTCAATGGGGGATTTCGACCCCTAGGCGCACCCGCCATTCATTTCAATGGGGGATTTTGACTCCTGGTCTCCCGCCATTCATTCTAATGGGGGAATTTAACCCCTGGGAGCCCGCCGTTCATTTCAATGGGGGATTTCGACCACTGGGAGCCAGCCATTCTTTTCAATGGGGGATTTCGACCCCTAGGCGCCCCCGCCATTCATTCCTATGGGGGAATCTCGATCCCTGATGGACCGCCATTCATTACAATGGGGGATTCTAGGCGCCCGCCATTCATTTCAATGGGGGATTTCAACCCCTGGTAACCTGCCATTCATTTCAATGAGGGATTTCAACCCCTGGTAACCTGCCATTCATTCCTATGATGGATTTCTACCCCTGGGAGCCCACCATTCATTTAAATGGGGGAATTCGACCCCTGGGAGCCCGCCATTCATTTCAATGGGGGATTTTGATTCCTGGGCGCCCGCCATTCATTTCAATAGTGGAATTTGATCCCTGGTTGCCTGCCATTCATTTCAATGGGGGATTTCGACCCCTAGGCGCCCCCGCCATTCATTTCAATGGGGGATTTCGACCCCTGGTAGCCCGCCATTCATTTCATTGGGGGATTTTGATTCCTCGGCGCCCGTCATTCATTTCAATGGGGGATTTCGATCCCTGGGCGCCCGCCATTCATTTCAATGGGGGATTTTGATTCCTGGGCGCCCGCCATTCATTTCAATGAGGGAATTCGACCCCTGGTAGCTCGCCATTCATTTCAATGGGGGATTTCAACCCCTGGTAACCCGCCATTAATTCCTATGGGTGATTTTGACCCCTGGGAGCCCACCATTCATTTAAATGGGGGAATTCGACCCCTGGTAGCCCGCCATTCATTTCAATGGGGGAATCTCGATCCCTGGTAGCCCGCCATTCATTTATATGGGGGATTTCAACCCCTGGTAACCTGCCATTCATTCCTATGATGGATTTCGACCCCTGGGAGCCCACCATTCATTTAAATGGGGGAATTCGACCCCTGGGAGCCCACCATTCATTTCTATGGGGGAATCTCGATCCCTCGTAGCCCGCCATTCATTTCAATGGGGGATTTCGACCCCTGCTAGCCCGCCATTCATTTCAATGGGGGATTTCGAACCCTAGGTGCCTGCATTTCATTTCATTGGGGGATTTCGACCCCTAAGCGCCCGCCATTCATTTCAATGGGGGATTTCAACCCCTGGTAACCCGCCATTCATTTCAATGGGTGATTTCAACACCTGGTAACCTGCCATTCATTCCTATGATGGATTTCGACCCCTCGGAGCCCACCATTCATTTAAATGGGGGAATCTCGATCCCTGGTAGCCCGCCATTCATTTCAATGGGGGATTTCGACCACTGGGAGCCAGCCATTCATTTCAATGGGGGATTTCGACCCCTAGGTGCCCGCATTTCATTTCATTGGGGGATTTCGACCCCTAGGCGCACGCCATTCATTTCAATGGGGGATTTCAACCCCTGGTAACCCGCCATTCATTTCAATTGGTGATTTCAACCCCTGGTAACCTGCCATTCATTCCTATGATGGATTTCGACCCCTGGAAGCCCACCATTCATTTAAATGGGGGAGTTCGACCACTGGGAGCCCACCATTCATTTCTATGGGGGAATCTCGATCCCTGGTAGCACGCCATTCATTTCAATGGGGGATTTCGACCCCTGGTAGCCCGCCATTCATTTCAATGGGGGATTTTGATTCCTGGGCGCCCGCCATTCATTTCAATAGGGGAATTCGACCCCTGGTTGCCTGCCATTCATTTCAATGGGGGATTTCGACCCCTAGGCGCCCTGGCCATTCATTTCAATGGGGGATTTCGACCCCTGGTAGCCCGCCATTCATTTCATTGGAGGATTTTGATTCCTCGGCGCCCGTCATTCATTTCAATGGGGGAATTCGACCCCTGGTAGCCCGCCATTCATTTCAATGGGGGAATCTCGATCCCTGTTAGCCCGCCATTCATTTATATGGGGGATTTCAACCCCTGGTAACCTGCCATTCATTCCTATGATGGATTTCGACCCCTGGGAGCCCACCATTAATTTAAATGGGGGAATTCGACCCCTGGGTGACCACCATTCATTTCTATGTGGGAATCTAAATCCCTGGTAGCCCGCCATTCATTTCAATGGGGGATTTCAACCCCTGGTAGCCCGCCATTCATTTCAATGGGGGATTTCGAACCCTAGGTGCCTGCATTTCATTTCATTGGGGGATTTCGACCCCTAAGCGCCCGCCATTCATTTCAATGGGGGATTTCAACCCCTGGTAACCCGCCATTCATTTCAATGGGTGATTTCAACACCTGGTAACCTGACATTCATTTCAATTGGGGATTTCGACCACTGGGAGCCCACCATTCATTTCTATGGGGGAATCACGATCCCTGGTAGCCCGCCATTCATTTCAATGGGGGATTTCGACCACTGGGAGCCAGCCATTAATTTCAATGGGGGATTTCGACCCCTAGGTGCCCTTATTTCATTTCATTGGGGGATTTCGACCCCTAGGCGCACGCCATTCATTTCAATGGGGGATTTCAACCCCTGGTAACCCGCCATTCATTTCAATGGGGGATTTCAACCCCTGGTAACCTGCCATTCATTCCTATGATGGATTTCGACCCCTGGGAGCCCACCATTCATTTAAATGGGGGAATTCGACACCTGGTAGCCCGCCATTCATTTCAATGGGGGAGTTCGACCACTGGGAGCCCACCATTCATTTCTATGGGGGAATCTCGATCCCTGGTAGCCCGCCATTCATTTCAATAGGGGATTTCGACCCCTGGTAGTCCGCCATTCACTTCAATGGGGGAATTCGACCCCTGGTTGCCTGCCATTCATTTCAATGGGGGATTTCGACCCCTAGGCGCCCCGGCCATTCATTTCAATGGGGGATTTCGACCCCTGGTAGCCCGCCATTCATTTCATTGGGGGATTTTGATTCCTCGGCGCCCGTCATTCATTTCAATTGGGGATTCCATCCCTGGGCGCCCGCCATTCATTTCAATGGGGGATTTTGATTCCTGGGCGCCCGCCATTCATTTCAATGAGGGAATTCGACCCCTGGTCGCCCGCCATTCATTTCAATGAGGGAATTCGACCCCTGGTAGCCCGCCATTCATTTCAATGGGGGATTTCGACATATGGGAGCCCACCATTCATTTCTATGGGGGAATCTCGATCCCTGGTAGCCCGCCATTCATTTCAATGGGGGATTTCAACCACTGGGAGCCAGCCATTCATTTCAATGGGGGATTTCGACCCCTAGGCGCCCGCCATTCATTTCAATGGGGGATTTTGACTCCTGGTCGCCCGCCATTCATTTCAATGGGGGAATTCGACCCCTGGGAGCCCGCCATTCATTTCAATGGGGGATTTCGACCACTGGGAGCCAGCCATTCATTTCAATGGGGGATTTCGACCCCTAGGCGCACCCGCCATTCATTTCAATGGGGGATTTTGACTCCTGGTCTCCCGCCATTCATTCTAATGGGGGAATTAAACCCCTGGGAGCCCGCCGTTCATTTCAATGGGGGATTTCGACCACTGGGAGCCAGCCATTCTTTTCAATGGGGGATTTCGACCCCTAGGCGCCCCCGCCATTCATTCCTATGGGGGAATCTCGATCCCTGATGGACCGCCATTCATTACAATGGGGGATTTCAACCCCTGGTAACCTGCCATTCATTCCTATGATGGATTTCGACCCCTGGGAGCCCACCATTCATTTAAATGGGGGAATTTGACCCCTGGTAGCCCGCCATTCATTTCTATGGGGGAATCTTGATCCCTGGTAGCCCGCCATTCATTTCAATGGGGGATTTCAACCCCTGGTAACCTGCCATTCATTCCTATGATGGATTTCGACCCCTGGTAGCCCTCCATTCATTTCAATGGGGGATTTTGATTCCTTGGCGCCCGCCATTCATTTCAATAGGGAATTTCGACCCCTGGTTGCCCGCCATTAATTTCAATGGGGGATTTCGACCACTGGGAGCCAGCCATTCATTTCAATGGGGGATTTCGACCCCTAGGCGCCCGCCATTCTTTTCAATGGGGGATTTTGACTCCTGGTCGCCCGCCATTCATTTCAATGGGGTAATTCAACCCCTGGTAACCCGCCATTCATTTCAATGGGTGATTTCAACACCTGGTAACCTGCCATTCATTCCTATGATGGATTTCGACCCCTCGGAGCCCACCATTCATTTAAATGGGGGAATTCGACCCCTGGTAGCCCGCCATTCATTTCAATTGGGGATTTCGACCACTGGGAGCCCACCATTCATTTCTATGGGGGAATCACGATCCCTGGTAGCCCGCCATTCATTTCAATGGGGGATTTCGACCACTGGGAGCCAGCCATTAATTTCAATGGGGGATTTCGACCCCTAGGTGCCCTTATTTCATTTCATTGGGGGATTTCGACCCCTAGGGGCACGCCATTCATTTCAATGGGGGATTTCAACCCCTGGTAACCCGCCATTCATTTCAATGGGGGATTTCAACCCCTGGTAACCTGCCATTCATTCCTATGATGGATTTCGACCCCTGGGAGCCCACCATTCATTTAAATGGGGGAATTCGACACCTGGTAGCCAGCCATTCATTTCAATGGGGGATTTCGACCCCTAGGCGCCCGCCATTCATTTCAATGGGGGATTTTGACTCCTGGTCGCCCGCCATTCATTTCAATGGGGGAATTCGACCCCTGGGAGCCCGCCATTCATTTCAATGGGGGATTTCGACCACTGGGAGCCAGCCATTCATTTCAATGGGGGATTTCGACCCCTAGGCGCACCCGCCATTCATTTCAATGGGGGATTTTGACTCCTGGTCTCCCGCCATTCATTCTAATGGGGGAATTCGACCCCTGGGAGCCCGCCGTTCATTTCAATGGGGGATTTCGACCACTGGGAGCCAGCCATTCTTTTCAATGGGGGATTTCGACCCCTAGGCGCCCCCGCCATTCATTCCTATGGGGGAATCTCGATCCCTGATGGACCGCCATTCATTACAATGGGGGATTTCAACCCCTGGTAACCTGCCATTCATTCCTATGATGGATTTCGACCCCTGGGAGCCCACCATTCATTTAAATGGGGGAATTTGACCCCTGGTAGCCCGCCATTCATTTCTATGGGGGAATCTTGATCCCTGGTAGCCCGCCATTCATTTCAATGGGGGATTTCAACCCCTGGTAACCTGCCATTCATTCCTATGATGGATTTCGACCCCTGGTAGCCCTCCATTCATTTCAATGGGGGATTTTGATTCCTTGGCGCCCGCCATTCATTTCAATAGGGAATTTCGACCCCTGGTTGCCCGCCATTCATTTCAATGGGGGATTTCGACCACTGGGAGCCAGCCATTCATTTCAATGGGGGATTTCGACCCCTAGGCGCCCGCCATTCTTTTCAATGGGGGATTTTGACTCCTGGTCGCCCGCCATTCATTTCAATGGGGTAATTCAACCCCTGGTAACCCGCCATTCATTTCAATGGGTGATTTCAACACCTGGTAACCTGCCATTCATTCCTATGATGGATTTCGACCCCTCGGAGCCCACCATTCATTTAAATGGGGGAATTCGACCCCTGGTAGCCCGCCATTCATTTCAATTGGGGATTTCGACCACTGGGAGCCCACCATTCATTTCTATGGGGGAATCACGATCCCTGGTAGCCCGCCATTCATTTCAATGGGGGATTTCGACCACTGGGAGCCAGCCATTAATTTCAATGGGGGATTTCGACCCCTAGGTGCCCTTATTTCATTTCATTGGGGGATTTCGACCCCTAGGCGCACGCCATTCATTTCAATGGGGGATTTCAACCCCTGGTAACCCGCCATTCATTTCAATGGGGGATTTCAACCCCTGGTAACCTGCCATTCATTCCTATGATGGATTTCGACCCCTGGGAGCCCACCATTCATTTAAATGGGGGAATTCGACACCTGGTAGCCCGCCATTCATTTCAATGGGGGAGTTCGACCACTGGGAGCCCACCATTCATTTCTATGGGGGAATCTCGATCCCTGGTAGCCCGCCATTCATTTCAATAGGGGATTTCGACCCCTGGTAGTCCGCCATTCATTTCAATGGGGGATTTTGATTCCTGGGCGCCCGCCATTCATTTCAATAGGGGAATTCGACCCCTGGTTGCCTGCCATTCATTTCAATGGGGGATTTCGACCCCTAGGCGCCCCGGCCATTCATTTCAATGGGGGATTTCGACCCCTGGTAGCCCGCCATTCATTTCATTGGGGGATTTTGATTCCTCGGCGCCCGTCATTCATTTCAATTGGGGATTCCATCCCTGGGCGCCCGCCATTCATTTCAATGGGGGATTTTGATTCCTGGGCGCCCGCCATTCATTTCAATGAGGGAATTCGACCCCTGGTAGCCCGCCATTCATTTCAATGGGGGATTTTAACCCCTGGTAACCCGCCATTCATTCCTATGGGTGATTTTGACCCCTGGTAGCCCGCCATTCATTTCATTGGGGGATTTTGATTCCTCGGCGCCCGTCATTCATTTCAATGGGGGATTTCGATCCCTGGGCGCCCGCCATTCATTTCAATGGGGGATTTTGATTCCTGGTCGCCCGCCATTCATTTCAATGAGGGAATTCGACCCCTGGTAGCCCGCCATTCATTTCAATGGGGGATTTCGACATATGGGAGCCCACCATTCATTTCTATGGGGGAATCTCGATCCCTGGTAGCCCGCCATTCATTTCAATGGGGGATTTCAACCACTGGGAGCCAGCCATTCATTTCAATGGGGGATTTCGACCCCTAGGCGCCCGTCATTCATTTCAATGGGGGATTTTGACTCCTGGTCGACCGCCATTCATTTCAATGGGGGAATTCGACCCCTGGGAGCCCGCCATTCATTTTAATGGGGGATTTCGACCACTGGGAGCCAGCCATTCATTTCAATGGGGGATTTCGACCCCTAGGCGCACCCGACATTCATTTCAATGGGGGATTTTGACTCCTGGTCTCCCGCCATTCATTTCAATGGGGGAATTCGACCCCTGGGAGCCCGCCGTTCATTTCAATGGGGGATTTCGACCACTGGGAGCCAGCCATTCTTTTCAATGGGGGATTTCGACCCCTAGGCGCCCCCGCCATTCATTCCTATGGGGGAATCTCGATCCCTGATGGACCGCCATTCATTACAATGGGGGATTTCAACCCCTGGTAACCTGCCATTCATTCCTATGATGGATTTCGACCCCTGGGATCCCACCATTCATTTAAATGGGGGAATTTGACCCCTGGTAGCCCGCCATTCATTTCTATGGGGGAATCTTGATCCCTGGTAGCCCGCCATTCATTTCAATGGGTGATTTCAACCCCTGGTAACCTGCCATTCATTCCTATGATGGATTTCGACCCCTGGTAGCCCTCCATTCATTTCAATGGGGGATTTTGATTCCTTGGCGCCCGCCATTCATTTCAATAGGGAATTTCGACCCCTGGTTGCCCGCCATTCATTTCAATGGGGGATTTCGACCACTGGGAGCCAGCCATTCATTTCAATGGGGGATTTCGACCCCTAGGCGCCCGTCATTCATTTCAATGGGGGATTTTGACTCCTGGTCGCCCGCCATTCATTTCAATGGGGGAATTCGACCCCTGGAAGCCCGCCATTCATTTTAATGGGGGATTTCGACCACTGGGAGCCAGCCATTCATTTCAATGGGGGATTTCGACCCCTAGGCGCACCCGACATTCATTTCAATGGGGGATTTTGACTCCTGGTCTCCCGCCATTCATTTCAATGGGGGAATTCGACCCCTGGGAGCCCGCCGTTCATTTCAATGGGGGATTTCGACCACTGGGAGCCAGCCATTCTTTTCAATGGGGGATTTCGACCCCTAGGCGCCCCCGCCATTCATTCCTATGGGGGAATCTCGATCCCTGATGGACCGCCATTCATTACAATGGGGGATTTCAACCCCTGGTAACCTGCCATTCATTCCTATGATGGATTTCGACCCCTGGGAGCCCACCATTCATTTAAATGGGGGAATTTGACCCCTGGTAGCCCGCCATTCATTTCTATGGGGGAATCTTGATCCCTGGTAGCCCGCCATTCATTTCAATGGGGGATTTCAACCCCTGGTAACCTGCCATTCATTCCTATGATGGATTTCGACCCCTGGTAGCCCTCCATTCATTTCAATGGGGGATTTTGATTCCTTGGCGCCCGCCATTCATTTCAATAGGGAATTTCGACCCCTGGTTGCCCGCCATTCATTTCAATGGGGGATTTCGACCACTGGGAGCCAGCCAATCATTTCAATGGGGGATTTCGACCCCTAGGCGCCCGCCATTCTTTTCAATGGGGGATTTTGACTCCTGGTCGCCCGCCATTCATTTCAATGGGGTAATTCAACCCCTGGGAGCCCACCATTAATTTCAATGGGGGATTTCGACTCCTAGGCGCCCCCGCCATACATTCCTATGGGGGAATCTTGATCCCTGGTAGCCCGCCATTCATTTCAATGGGGGATTTCAACCCCTGGTAACCTGCCATTCATTCCTATGATGGATTTCGACCCCTGGTAGCCCTCCATTCATTTCAATGGGGGATTTTGATTCCTTGGCGCCCGCCATTCATTTCAATAGGGAATTTCGACCCCTGGTTGCCCGCCATTCATTTCAATGGGGGATTTCGACCACTGGGAGCCAGCCATTCATTTCAATGGGGGATTTCGACCCCTAGGCGCCCGCCATTCTTTTCAATGGGGGATTTTGACTCCTGGTCGCCCGCCATTCATTTCAATGGGGTAATTCAACCCCTGGGAGCCCACCATTAATTTCAATGGGGGATTTCGACTCCTAGGCGCCCCCGCCATACATTCCTATGGGGGAATCTCGATCCCTGGTAGCCCGCCATTCATTTCAATGGGGGATTTCAACCCCTGGTATCCCGCCATTCATTCCTATGGGGGATTTCAACCCCTGGGAGCCCACCATTCATTTAAATGGGGGAATTCGACCCCTGGGTGCCCGCCATACATTTCAATGGGGGATTTCGACCCCTGGGAGCCCTCCATTCATTTCAATGGGGGATTTCGACCACTGGGAGCCAGCCATTCATTTCAATGGGGGATTTCTACCCTTTGGAGCCCGTCATTCATTTCAATGGGGGATTTCGACCACTGGGAGCCAGCCATTCATTTCAATGGGGGATTTCGACCCCTAGGTGCCCGCATTTCATTTCATTGGGAGATTTCGACACATAGGCGCCCGCCATTCATTTCAATGGGGGATTTAAACCCCTGGTAGCCCGCCATTCATTTCAATGGGGGATTTCAATCCCTGGTAACCGCCATTCATTCCTATGGGTGATTTTGACCCCTGGGAGCCCACCATTCATTTAAATGGGGGAATTCGACCCCTGGTAGCCCGCCATTCATTTCAATGGGGGACTTCGACCACTGGGAACCCACCATTCATTTCTATGGGGGAATCTCGATCCCTGGTAGCCCGCCATTCATTTCAATGGGGGATTTCAACCCCTGGTAACCTGCCATTCATTCCTATGATGGATTTCGACCCCTGGGAGCCCACCATTCATTTAAATGGGGGAATTCGACCCCTGGTAACCCGCCATTCATTTCAATGGGGGATTTCGACCACTGGGAGCCCACCATTCATTTCTATGGGGGAATCTCGACCCCTGGTAGCCCGCCATTCATTTCAATGGGGGATTTCGACACCTGGTAGCCCGCCATTCATTTCAATGGGGGATTTCGAACCCTACGTGCCCGCATTTGATTTCATTGGGGGAGTTCGACCCCTAGGCGCCCGCCATTCATTTCAATGGGGGATTTCAACCCCTGGTAACCCGCCATTCATTTCAATGGGGGATTTCAACCCCTGGTAACCTGCCATTCATTCCTATGATGGATTTCGACCCCTGGGAGCCCAACATTCATTTAAATGGGGGAATTCGACCCCTGGTAACCCGCCATTCATTTCAATGGGGGATTTCGACCACTGGGAGCCCACCATTCATTTCTATGTGGGAATCTCGATCCCTGGTAGCCCGTCATTCATTTCAATGGGGGATTTCGACCACTGGGAGTCAGCCATTCATTTCAATGGGGGATTTTGATTCCTGGGCGCCCGCCATTCATTTCAATAGGGGAATTCGACCCCTGGTTGCCCGCCATTCATTTCATTGGGGGATTTCGACCCCTAGGCACCCGCCATTCATTTCAATGGGGGATTTCAACCCCTGGTAACCCGCCATTCATTTCATAGGGGGATTTCAACCCCTGGTAACCTGCCATTCATTCCTATGATGGATTTCGACCCCTGGGAGCCCACCATTCATTTAAATGGGGGAATTCGACCCCTGGTAGACCGCCATTCATTTCAATGGGGGATTTCGACCACTGGGAGTCCACCATTCATTTCTATGGGGGAATCTCGACCCCTGGTAGCCCGCCATTCATTTCAATGAGGGATTTTGATTCCTGGGCGCCCGCCATTCATTTCAATAGGGGAATTCGACCCCTGGTTGCCCGCCATTCATTTCAATTGGGGATTTCGACCCCTAGGCGCCCCCGCCATTCATTTCAATGGGGGATTTCGACCCCTGGTAGCCCGCCATTCAATTCATTGGGGGATTTTGATTCCTCGGCGCCCGTCATTCATTTCAATGGGGGATTTCGATCCCTCTTCGCCCGCCATTCATTTCAATGGGGGATTTCGACCCCTGGTAGCCCGCCATTCATTTCATTGGGGGATTTTGATTCCTGGGCGCCCGCCATTCATTTCAATGAGGGAATTCGACCCCTGGTAGCCCGACATTCATTTCAATGGGGGATTTAAACCCCTGGTTACCCGCCATTCATTCCTATGTGTGATTTTGACCCCTGGGAGCCCACCATTCATTTAAATGGGGGAATTCGACCCCTGGTAGCCCGCCATTCATTTCAATGGGGGATTTCGACCACTGGGAGCCCACCATTCATTTCTATGGGGGAATCTCGATCCCTGGTAGCCCGCCATTCATTTCAATGGGGGATTTCGACCACTGGGAGCCAGCCATTCATTTCAATGGGGAATTTCGACCCCTAGGCGCCCGCCATTCATTTCAATGGGGGATTTTGACTCCTGGTTGCCCGCCATTCATTTCAATGGGGGAATTCGACCCCTGGGAGCCCGCCATTCATTTCAATGGGGGATTTCGACAACTGGGAGCCAGCCATTCATTTCAATGGGGGATTTCGACCCCTAGGCGCACCCGCCATTCATTTCAATGGGGGATTCGACCCCTGGGAGCCCGCCGTTAATTTCAATGGGGGATTTCGACCACTGGGAGCCAGCCATTCATTTCAATGGGGGATTTCGACCCCTAGGCGCCCCCGCCATTCATTCCTATGGGGGAATCTCGATCCCTGGTAGACCGCCATTCATTACAATGGGGGATTTCAACCCCTGGTAACCTGCCATTCATTCCTATGATGGATTTCGACCCCTGTGAGCCCACCATTCATTTAAATGGGGGAATTCGACCCCTGGTAGCCCGCCATTCATTTCAATGGGGGATTTCGACCACTGGGAGCCCACCATTCATTTCTATGGGGGAATCTTGATCCCTGGTAGCCCGCCATTCATTTCAATGGGGGATTTCAACCCCTGGTAACCTGCCATTCATTCCTATGATGGATTTCGACCCCTGGTAGCCCTCCATTCATTTCAATGGGGGATTTTGATTCCTTGGCGCCCGCCATTCATTTCAATAGGGAATTTCGACCCCTGGTTGCCCGCCATTCATTTCAATGGGGGATTTCGACCACTGGGAGCCAGCCATTCATTTCAATGGGGGATTTCGACCCCTAGGCGCCCGCCATTCTTTTCAATGGGGGATTTTGACTCCTGGTCGCCCGCCATTCATTTCAATGGGGGATTTCAACCCCTGGTATCCCGCCATTCATTCCTATGGGGGATTTCAACCCCTGGGAGCCCACCATTCATTTAAATGGGGGAATTCGACCCCTGGGTGCCCGCAATACATTTCAATGGGGGATTTCGACCCCTGGGAGCCCTCCATTCATTTCAATGGGGGATTTCGACCACTGGGAGCCAGCCATTCATTTCAATGGGGGATTTCGACCCCTAGGCGCCCGCCATTCTTTTCAATGGGGGATTTTGACTCCTGGTCGCCCGCCATTCATTTCAATGGGGTAATTCAACCCCTGGGAGCCCGCCATTCATTTCAATGGGGGATTTCGACTCCTCGGCGCCCCCGCCATACATTCCTATGGGGGAATCTCGATCCCTGGTAGCCCGCCATTCATTTCAATGGGGGATTTCAACCCCTGGTATCCCGCCATTCATTCCTACGGGGGATTTCAACCCCTGGGAGCCCACCATTCATTTAAATGGGGGAATTCGACCCCTGGGTGCCCGCCATACATTTCAATGGGGGATTTCGACCCCTGGGAGCCCTCCATTCATTTCAATGGGGGATTTCGACCACTGGGAGCCAGCCATTCATTTCAATGGGGGATTTCTACCCTTTGGAGCCCGTCATTCATTTCAATGGGGGATTTCGACCACTGGGAGCCAGCCATTCATTTCAATGGGGGATTTCGACCCCTAGGTGCCCGCATTTCATTTCATTGGGAGATTTCGACACCTAGGCTCCCGCCATTCATTTCAATGGGGGATTTCAACCCCTGGTAGCCCGCCATTCATTTCAATGGGGGATTTCAACCCCTGGTAACCGCCATTCATTCCTATGGGAGATTTTGACCCCTGGGAGCCCACCATTCATTTAAATGGGGGAATTCGACCCCTGGTAGCCCGCCATTCATTTCAATGGGGGATTTCGACCACTGGGAACCCACCATTCATTTCTATGGGGGAATCTCGATACCTGGTAGCCCGCCATTCATTTCAATGGGGGATTTCAACCCCTGGTAACCTGCCATTCATTCCTATGATGGATTTCGACCCCTGGGAACCCACCATTCATTTCTATGGGGGAATCTCGATCCCTGGTAGCCCGCCATTCATTTCAATGGGGGATTTCGACCCCTGGTAGCCCGCCATTCATTTCAATGGGGGATTTTGATTCCTTGGCGCCCGCCATTCATTTCAATAGGGAAATTCGACCCCTGGTTGCCCGCCTTTCATTTCAATGGGGGATTTCGACCACTGGGAGCCAGCCATTCATTTCAATGGGGGATTTCGACCCCTAGGCCTCCGCCATTCATTTCAATGGGGGATTTTGACTGCTGGTCGCCCGCCATTCATTTCATGGGGGAATTCAACCCCTGGGAGCCCGCCATTCATTTCAATGGGGGATTTCGACCCCTAGGCGCCCCCGCCATACATTCCTATGGGGGAATCTCGATCCCTGGTAGCCCGCCATTCATTTCAATGGGGGATTTCAACCCCTCGTATCCCGCCTTTCATTCCCATGGGGGATTTTGACACCTGGGATCCCACCATTCATTTAAATGGGGGAATTCGACCCCTGGGTGCCCGCCATACATTTCAATGGGGGATTTTGACCCCTGGTAGCCCGCCATTCATTCCTATGGGGGATTTCGACCCCTGGTAGCCCGCCATTCATTTCATTGGGGGATTTTGACCCCTGGGAGCCCTCCATTCATTTCAATGGGGGATTATCGACCACTGGGAGCCAGCCATTCATTTCAATGGGGGATTTCTACCCCTTGGAGCCCGTCATTCATTTCTATGGGGGATTTCGACCCCTGGGAGCCCACCATTCATTTAAATGGGGGAATTCGACCCCTGGTAGCCCGCCATTCATTTCAATGGGGGATTTCGACCACTGGTAGCCCGCCATTCATTTCAATGGGGGATTTTGATTCCTTGGCGCCCGCCATTTATTTCAATAGTGGAATTCGACCCCTGGTAACCCGCCAACATTTCAATGGGGGATTTCCACCCCTGGTAGCCCGCCATTCATTTCAATGAGGGATTTCGACCACTGGGAGCCAGCCATTCATTTCAATGGGGGATTTCTACCCTTTGGAGCCCGTCATTCATTTCAATGGGGGATTTCGACCACTCGGAGCAAGCCATTCATTTCAATGGGGGATTTCGAACCCTAGGTGCCCGCATTTCATTTCATTGGGAGATTTCGACCCCTAGGCGCCCGCCATTCATTTCAATGGGGGAATTCAACCCCTGGTAACCTGCCATTCATTTCAATGGGGGATTTCAACCCCTGGTAACCTGCCATTCATTCCTATGATGGATTTCGACCCCTGGGAGCCCACCATTCATTTAAATGGGGGAATTCGACCCCTGGTAGCCCGCCATTCATTTCAATGGGGGATTTCGACCACTGGGAGCCCACCATTCATTTCTATGGGGGGATCTCGATCCCTTGTACCCCGCCATTCATTTCAATGGAGGATTTCGACCCCTGGTAGCCCGCCATTCATTTCAATGGGGGATTTTGATTCCTTGGCGCCCGCCATTCATTTCAATAGGGAAATTCGACCCCTGGTTGCCCGCCATTCATTTCAATGGGGGATTTCGACCACTGGGAGCCAGCCATTCATTTCAATGGGGGATTTCGACCCCTAGGCCTCCGCCATTCATTTCAATGGGGGAATTCAACCCCTGGGAGCCCGCCATTCATTTCAATGGGGGATTTCGACCCCTAGGCGCCCCCGCCATACATTCCTATGGGGGAATCTCGATCCCTGGTAGCCCGCCATTCATTTCAATGGGGGATTTCAACCCCTGGTATCCCGCCATTCATTCCCATGGGGGATTTCGACCCCTGGGAGCCAACCATTCATTTAAATGGGGGAATTCGACCCCTGGGTGCCCGCCATACATTTCAATGGGGGATTTCGACCCCTGGTATACCGCCATTCATTCCTATGGGGGATTTCGACCCCTCGGAGCCCATTATTCATTTAAATGGCGGAATTCGACCCCTGGGTGCCCGCCATACATTTCAATGGGGGATTTCGACCCCTGGTAGCCCGCCATTCATTTCATTGGGGGATTTTGACCCCTGGGAGCCCTCCATTCATTTCAATGGGGGATTTCTACCCCTTGGAGCCCGTCATTCATTTCTATGGGGGATTTCGACCACTGGGAGCCAGCCATTCATTTCAATGGGGGATTTCGAACCCTAGGTGCCCGCATTTCATTTCATTGGGGGATTTCGACCCCTAGGCGCCCGCCATTCATTTCAATGGGGGATTTCAACCCCTGGTAACCCGCCATTCATTCCTATGGGTGATTTCGACCCCTGGGAGCCCACCATTAATTTAAATGGGGGAATTCGACCCCTGGTAGCCCGCCATTCATTTCAATGGGGGATTTCAACCACTGGGAGCCCACCATTCATTTCTAAGGGGGAACCTCGATCCCTGGTAGCCCGCCATTCATTTCAATGGGGGATTTCGACCACTGGGAGCCAGCCATTCATTTCAATGGGGGATTTCGACCCCTAGGCGCCCGCCATTCATTTCAATGGGGGATTTTGACTCCTGGTCGCCCACCATTCATTTCAATGGGGGAATTCGACCCCTGGGAGGCCGCCATTCATTCCTATGGGGGAATCTCGATCCCTGGTAGACCGCTATTCATTTCAATGGGGGATTTCAACCCCTGGTAACCTGCCATTCATTCCTATGATGGATTTCGACCCTTGGGAGCCCACCATTCATTTAAATGGGGGATTTCGACCCCTGGTAGCCCGCCATTCATTTCATTGGGGGATTTTGACCCCTGGGAGCCCTCCATTCATTTCAATGGGGGAGTTCGACCACTGGGAGCCCACCATTCATTTCTATGGGGGAATCTCGATCCCTGGTAGCCCTCCATTCATTTCAATGGGGGATTTCGACCCCTGGTCGCCCGCCATTCATTTCAATGGGGGATTTTGATTCCTGGGCGCCCGCCATTCATTTCAATAGGGGAATTCGACCCCTGGTTGCCTGCCATTCATTTCAATGGGGGATTTCGACCCCTAGGCGCCCCGGCCATTCATTTCAATGGGGGATTTCGACCCCTGGTAGCCCGCCATTCATTCCTATGATGGATTTCGACCCCTGGGAGCCCACCATTCATTTAAATGGGGGAATTCGACCCCTGGTAGCCCGCCATTCATTTCAATGGGGGAGTTCGACCACTGGGAGCCCACCATTCATTTCTATGGGGGAATCTCGATCCCTGGTAGCCCGCCATTCATTTCAATAGGGGAATTCGACCCCTGGTTGCCTGCCATTCATTTCAATGGGGGATTTCGACCCCTAGGCGCCCCGGCCATTCATTTCAATGGGGGATTTCGACCCCTGGTAGCCCGCCATTCATTCCTATGATGGATTTCGACCCCTAGGCGCCCCGGCCATTCATTTCAATGGGGGATTTCGACCCCTGGTAGCCCGCCATTCATTTCATTGGGGGATTTTGATTCCTCGGCGCCCGTCATTCATTTCAATGGGGGAATCTCGATCCCTGTTAGCCCGCCATTCATTTAAATGGGGGAATTCGATCCCTGGGTGCCCACCATTCATTTCTATGGGGGAATCTCGATCCCTGGTAGCCCGCCATTCATTTCAATGGGGGATTTCGACCCCTGGTAGCCCGCCATTCATTTCAATGGGGGATTTTGATTCCTGGGCGCCCGCCATTCATTTCAATAGGGGAATTCGACCCCTGGTTGCCTGCCATTCATTTCAATGGGGGATTTCGACCCCTAGGCGCCCCGGCCATTCATTTCAATGGGGGATTTCGACCCCTGGTAACCTGCCATTCATTCCTATGATGGATTTCGACCCCTGGGAGCCCACCATTCATTTAAATGGGGGAATTCGACCCCTGGTAGCCCGCCATTCATTTCAATGGGGGAGTTCGACCACTGGGAGCCCACCATTCATTTCTATGGGGGAATCTCGATCCCTGGTAGCCCGCCATTCATTTCAATGGGGGATTTCGACCCCTGGTAGCCCGCCATTCATTTCAATGGGGGATTTTGATTCCTGGGCGCCCGCCATTCATTTCAATAGGGGAATTCGACCCCTGGTAGCCCGCCATTCATTTCATTGGGGGATTTTGATTCCTCGGCGCCCGTCATTCATTTCAATGGGGGAATCTCGATCCCTGTTAGCCCGCCATTCATTTAAATGGGGGAATTCGACCCCTGGGTGCCCACCATTCATTTCTATGGGGGAATCTCAATCCCTGGTAGCCCGCCATTCATTTCAATGGGGGATTTCGACCCCTGGTAGCCCGCCATTCATTTCAATGGGGGATTTCGAACCCTAGGTGCCTGCATTTCATTTCATTGGGGGATTTCGACCCCTAGGCGCACGCCATTCATTTCAATGGGGGATTTCAACCCCTGGTAACCCGCCATTCATTTCAATGGGGGATTTCAACCCCTGGTAACCTGCCATTCATTCCTATGATGGATTTCGACCCCTGGGAGCCCACCATTCATTTAAATGGGGGAATTCGACACCTGGTAGCCCGCCATTCATTTCAATGGGGGAGTTCGACCACTGGGAGCCCACCATTCATTTCTATGGGGGAATCTCGATCCCTGGTAGCCCGCCAATTATTTCAATGGGGGATTTCGACCCCTGGTAGCCCGCCATTCATTTCAATGGGGGATTTTGATTCCTGGGCGCCCGCCATTCATTTCAATGGGGGATTTCGACCCCTGGTAGCCCGCCATTCATTTCATTGGGGGATTTTGATTCCTCGGCGCCCGTCATTCATTTCAATGGGGGATTTCGATCCCTGGGCGCCCGCCATTCATTTCAATGGGGGATTTTGATTCCTGGTAGCCCGCCATTCATTTCAATGGGGGATTTTAACCCCTGGTAACCCGCCATTCATTTCAATGGGGGATTTCGATCCCTGGGCGCCCGCCATTCATTTCAATGGGGGATTTTGATTCCTGGTAGCCCGCCATTCATTTCAATGGGGGATTTTAACCCCTGGTAACCCGCCATTCATTCCTATGGGTGATTTTGACCCCTGGTAGCCCGCCATTCATTTCATTGGGGGATTTTGAATCCTCGGCGCCCGTCATTCATTTCAATGGGGGATTTCGATCCCTGGGCGCCCGCCATTCATTTCAATGGGGGATTTTGATTCCTGGGCCTCCGCCATTCATTTCAATGAGGGAATTCGACCCCTGGTAGCCCGCCATTCATTTCAATGGGGGATTTCGACATCTGGGAGCCCACCATTCATTTCTATGGGGGAATCTCGATCCCTGGTAGCCCGCCATTCATTTAAATGGGGGATTTCAACCACTGGGAGCCAGCCATTCATTTCAATGGGGGATTTCGACCCCTAGGCGCCCGCCATTCATTTCAATGGGGGATTTTGACTCCTGGTCGCCCGCCATTCATTTCAATGGGGGAATTCGACCCCTGGGAGCCCGCCATTCATTTCAATGGGGGATTTCGACCACTGGGAGCCAGCCATTCATTTCAATGGGGGATTTCGACCCCTAGGCGCACCCGCCATTCATTTCAATGGGGGATTTTGACTCCTGGTCTCCCGCCATTCATTTCAATGGGGGAATTCGACCCCTGGGAGCCCGCCGTTCATTTCAATGGGGGATTTCGACCACTGGGAGCCAGCAATTCATTTCAATGGGGGATTTCGACCCCTAGGCGCCCCCGCCATTCATTCCTATGGGGGAATCTCGATCCCTGGTGGACCGCCATTCATTACAATGGGGGATTTCAACCCCTGGTAACCTGCCATTCATTCCTATGATGGATTTCGACCCCTGGGAGCCCACCATTCATTTAAATGGGGGAATTCGACCCCTGGTAGCCCGCCATTCATTTCAATGGGGGATCTCGACCACTGGGAGCCCACCATTCATTTCTATGGGGGATTTCAACCCCTGGTAACCTGCCATTCATTCCTATGATGGATTTCGACCCCTGGTAGCCCTCCATTCATTTCAATGGGGGATTTTGATTCCTTGGCGCCCGCCATTCATTTCAATAGGGAATTTCGACCCCTGGTTGCCCGCCATTCATTTCAATGGGGGATTTCGACCACTGGGAGCCAGCCATTCATTTCAATTGGGGATTTCGACCCCTAGGCGCCCGCAATTCTTTTCAATGGGGGATTTTGACTCCTGGTCGCCCGCCATTCATTTCAATGGGGTAATTCAACCCCTGGGAGCCCACCATTCATTTCAATGGGGGATTTCGACTCCTAGGCGCCCCCGCCATACATTCCTATGGGGGAATCTCGAGCCCTGGTAGCCCGCCATTCATTTCAATGGGGGATTTCAACCCCTGGTATCCCGCCATTCATTCCTATGGGGGATTTCAACCCCTGGGAGCCCACCATTCATTTAAATGGGGGAATTCGACCCCTGGGTGCCCGCCATACATTTCAATGGGGGATTTCGACCCCTGGGAGCCCTCCATTCATTTCAATGGGGGATTTCGACCACTGGGAGCCAGCCATTCATTTCAATGGGGGATTTCTACCCTTTGGAGCCCGTCATTCATTTCAATGGGGGATTTCGACCACTGGGAGCCAGCCATTCATTTCAATGGGGGATTTCGACCCCTAGGTGCCCGCATTTCATTTCATTGGGAGATTTCGACACCTAGGCGCCCGCCATTCATTTCAATGGGGGATTTCAACCCCTGGTAGCCAGCCATTCATTTCAATGGGGGATTTCAACCCCTGGTAACCGCCATTCATTCCTATGGGTGATTTTGACCTCTGGGAGCCCACCATTCATTTAACCTTCGTCTTGTGTTAACTTTCTGTTACCATCTCTTATGTTAACGGGTCGGTTTCGACCCGTGTCTTAAATCAGCTGTAAAATACACTAAAAACAAGTAGATATCATCCAATTTATTTCTCATCTCTTGGTTGGCTTGTTAGGCTTCCTTATCCATGAAAATATTAGTTTTAATGTTGTTGGTGTGGGCTTCTGGACCTTTTTTGTCAGTATACCCCTCGATTTCAATTAAAAAAAATTGATAAAATAAACACCAAGAGAATCATATAAATAAATACAAGGTTGTTGTGTTACCTGACTATTACTGGGGGCTATTAGAACACATCTCTTGAATTAATTTGTTTTATTTATTTATTAATTTAAATATTATTGACTATAGTAACATCTATGGTGTTACGGGTCGATTTCGACCCATGTATATTTACTTCAAGAAAAATGCAAAAAAGTATTTTTTCAGTAGTAGAACTTTAATATAAACACAAAATGATAAGCAAGTGATATTGTGACCCTGCAGTCCAGTAGTCATATCGAGGACCACACGTTTTCCTTGTTTTTTCTCAGGAATGCCACTCGCAGCTTTGCCTGTGTAAATCTGTAGCTTCCATGCATAGCTGGTTTTTGCATCGCAGGCTGCCCAGATTTTTATGCCGTACTTCCCTGGCTTACTGGGTATGTATTGCCGGAAGGGGCGTTTTCCTCGGTAAGGGACAAGACGTTCATCGACTGTCACCTCTGGCCCTGGGTTGAACATCAGTGGAAGGAGTTGCGTCCATCTCTCCCAGACATCCCTGATGGGGGCAAGCTTGTCAGAAATTGCTCTGCTATTTCGGTTGTCAAATCTGAGGACTCTTGATATCATTCGAAAGGTCTGAAGTGACATTGTTGCCCGGAAAATATTTCTGCCTGTCGATGTGTCCTAGAGACTATCAGTGGCCTCATTGCAGGATCTGTACACTCCAGCAAGAAGAAGAACACCAATGTAAGCATCCAGATATTCCTCATCAATGTCTTTCCACATGTCGTCATGGACTTTTTTTCCTTCAACGTTTGTCATAGCCATGATGACTCTTTTTAGTGACAATGGCATGCATAGCTCGAAACATGTCTTGATGTCACTGACTCTTGTCACAGCAAATTGTGATTCCAGGGGTCATTTTTATCACATTTGCAGCAGCTGCCCTGCCATGTACATCATGAGGTACTGAGCTCCAAAAGATCTTATCATTTTTGGATTTGAATCTTTCAGTGGGAGGCGCTTCACCACCAGTGACCTCCTCATCAGACTCATCAGATATGTCTGTGTCTTCTGGTTGATACTCCACATTGTCTTCCTCCTCAGAAACTGTGTCCTCTTCTTCATTTTCATCAAAAAGATTATCCAGAACTTGGGTCGCTGAAAATCTTCTTCTCATGTTTGTATGCTGCAAATTGGAGATGTGCACTCCGCAAGTCAAATCCATCCTTCCATCCATCCATCCATTTTCTTTACCGCTTGTCCTCACAAGGGTCGCGGGGTTGCTGGAGCCTATCCCAGCTGGCTTCGGGCAGTAGGCGGGGTACACCCTGAACTGGTTGCCAGTCAATTGCAAGGCTCTGCAAGTCAAATGACCTTTCAAATGAATGAATTGACCTTGCATGTCAGGACATGCCCATCTCTGTTAGTTTTGTTTTTGTGCAGGTGTACTGGAAAACACGGCAAAATGAGAATCCCCTACAGCTCACAGGATTGGGAGAGGAGCTGGCTGTCAGTGTGTTGGCTGACAGTGCAATTATGAATCCAGTTTTGGCTCTAATTATTGCTTTATAATCTTATTTTTATAACTGGGTCGAAACCGACCCTAACAACACAAATGTAACAATTTCAACCAGAGCATTTTAGAATATAGTAAAAAACTTTTTTTTTGGTTTATTTTGTTGAAATAGGGGTTCCTGACAAAGTCAAAAAGCCTTGATGAAATAAACTAATTTATATGGTTCTTTTATGCATGTTAAACCTAAAAACGTTATGTTAAACTTAAAACCCTAACACAAGACGAAGGTTATGTTAAACTTAAAACCCTAACACAAGACGAAGGTTAAATGGGGGAATTCGACCCCTGGTAGCCCGCCATTCATTTCAATGGGGGATTTCGACCACTGGGAACCCACCATTCATTTCTATGGGGGAATCTCGATCCCTGGTAGCCCGCCATTCATTTCAATGGGGGATTTCAACCCCTGGTAACCTGCCATTCATTCCTATGATGGATTTCGACCCCTGGGAGCCCACCATTCATTTAAATGGGGGAATTCGACACCCCTGGTAACCCGCCATTCATTTCAATGGGGGATTTCGACCACTGGGAGCCCACCATTCATTTCTATGGGGGAATCTCGATCCCTGGTAGCCCGCCATTCATTTCAATGGGGGATTTCGACCCCTAGGCGCCCCGGCCATTCATTTCAATGGGGGATTTCGACCCCTGGTAGCCCGCCATTCATTTCATTGGGGGATTTTGATTCCTCGGCGCCCGTCATTCATTTCAATGGGGGATTTCGATCCCTGGGCGCCCGCCATTCATTTCAATGGGGGATTTTGATTCCTGGGCGCCCGCCATTCATTTCAATGAGGGAATTCGACCCCTGGTAGCCCGCCATTCATTTCAATGGGGGATTTTAACCCCTGGTAACCCGCCATTCATTCCTATGGGTGATTTTGACCCCTGGTAGCCCGCCATTCATTTCATTGGGGGATTTTGATTCCTCGGCGCCCGTCATTCATTTCAATGGGGGATTTCGATCCCTGGGCGCCCGCCATTCATTTCAATGGGGGATTTTGATTCCTGGGCGCCCGCCATTCATTTCAATGAGGGAATTCGACCCCTGGTAGCCCGCCATTCATTTCAAAGGGGGATTTCGACATCTGGGAGCCCACCATTCATTTCTATGGGGGAATCTCGATCCCTGGTAGCCCGCCATTCATTTCAATGGGGGATTTCAACCACTGGGAGCCAGCCATTCATTTCAATGGGGGATTTCGACCCCTAGGCGCCCGCCATTCATTTCAATGGGGGATTTTGACTCCTGGTCGCCCGCCATTCATTTCAATGGGGGAATTCGACCCCTGGGAGCCCGCCATTCATTTCAATGGGGGATTTCGACCACTGGGAGCCAGCCATTCATTTCAATGGGGGATTTCGACCCCTAGCCGCACCCGCCATTCATTTCAATGGGGGATTTTGACTCCTGGTCTCCCGCCATTCATTTCAATGGGGGAATTCGACCCCTGGGAGCCCGCCGTTCATTTCAATGGGGGATTTCGACCACTGGGAGCCAGCCATTCATTTCAATGGGGGATTTCGACCCCTAGGCGCCCCCGCCATTCATTCCTATGGGGGAATTTCGACCCCTGGGAGCCCACCATTCATTTAAATGGGGGAATTCGACCCCTGGTAGCCCGCCATTCATTTCAATGGGGGATCTCGACCACTGGGAGCCCACCATTCATTTCTATGGGGGAATCTTGATCCCTGGTAGCCCGCCATTCATTTCAATGGGGGATTTCAACCCCTGGTAACCTGCCATTCATTCCTATGATGGATTTCGACCCCTGGTAGCCCTCCATTCATTTCAATGGGGGATTTTGATTCCTTGGCGCCCGCCATTCATTTCAATAGGGAATTTCGACCCCTGGTTGCCCGCCATTCATTTCAATGGGGGATTTCGACCACTGGGAGCCAGCCATGCATTTCAATGGGGGATTTCGACCCCTAGGCGCCCGCCATTCTTTTCAATGGGGGATTTTGACTCCTGGTCGCCCGCCATTCATTTCAATGGGGTAATTCAACCCCTGGGAGCCCACCATTCATTTCAATGGGGGATTTCGACTCCTAGGCGCCCCCGCCATACATTCCTATGGGGGAATCTCGATCCCTGGTAGCCCGCCATTCATTTCAATGGGGGATTTCAACACCTGGTATCCCGCCATTCATTTCAATGGGGGATTTCGACCACTGGGAGCCAGCCATTCATTTCAATGGGGGATTTCTACCCTTTGGAGCCCGTCATTCATTTCAATAGGGGATTTCGACCACTGGGAGCCAGCCATTCATTTCAATGGGGGATTTCGACCCCTAGGTGCCCGCATTTCATTTCATTGGGAGATTTCGACACCTAGGCGCCCGCCATTCATTTCAATGGGGGATTTCAACCCCTGGTAGCCCGCCATTCATTTCAATGGGGGATTTCAAACCTTGGTAACCGCCATTCATTCCTATGGGTGATTTTGACCCCTGGGATCCCACCATTCATTTAAATGGGGGAATTCGACCCCTGGTAGCCCGCCATTCATTTCAATGGGGGATTTCGACCACTGGGAACCCACCATTCATTTCTATGGGGGAATCTCGATCCCTGGTAGCCCGCCATTCATTTCAATGGGGTATTTCAACCCCTGGTAACCTGCCATTCATTCCTATGATGGATTTCGACCCCTGGGAGCCCACCATTCATTTAAATGGGGGAATTCGACCCCTGGTAACCCGCCATTCATTTCAATGGGGGATTTCGACCACTGGGAGCCCACCATTCATTTCTATGGGGGAATCTCGATCCCTGGTAGCCCGCCATTCATTTCAATGGGGGATTTGGACCACTGGGAGTCAGCCAATCATTTCAATGGGGGATTTTGATTCCTGGGCGCCCGCCATTCATTTCAATAGGGGAATTCGACCCCTGGTTGCCCGCCATTCATTTCATTGGGGGATTTCGACCCCTAGGCGCCCGCCATTCATTTCAATGGGGGATTTCAACCCCTGGTAACCCGCCATTCATTTCATAGGGGGATTTCAACCCCTGGTAACCTGCCATTCATTCCTATGATGGATTTCGACCCCTGGGAGCCCACCATTCATTTAAATGGGGGAATTCGACCCCTGGTAGACCGCCATTCATTTCAATGGGGGATTTCGACCACTGGGAGCCCACCATTCATTTCTATGGGGGAATCTCGATCCCTGGTAGCCCGCCATTCATTTCAATGGGGGATTTCGACCCCTGGTAGCCCGCCATTCATTTCAATAGGGGATTTTGATTCCTGGGCGCCCGCCATTCATTTCAATAGGGGAATTCGACCCCTGGTTGCCCGCCATTCATTTCAATTGGGGATTTTGACCCCTAGGCGCCCCCGCCATTCATTTCAATGGGGGATTTCGACCCCTGGTAGCCCGCCATTCAATTCATTGGGGGATTTTGATTCCTCGGCGCCCGTCATTCATTTCAATGGGGTATTTCGATCCCTCTTCGCCCGCCATTCATTTCAATGGGGGATTTCGACCACTGGTAGCCCGCCATTCATTTCATTGGGGGATTTTGATTCCTGGGCGCCCGCCATTCATTTCAATGGGGGAATTCGACCCCTGGGAGCCCGCCATTCATTTCAATGGGGGATTTCGACCACTGGGAGCCAGCCATTCATTTAAATGGGGGATTTCGACCCCTAGGCGCCCCCGCCATTCATTCCTATGGGGGAATCTCGATCCCTGGTAGACCGCCATTCATTACAATGGGGGATTTCAACCCCTGGTAACCTGCCAATCATTCCTATGATGGATTTCGACCCCTGGGAGCCCACCATTCATTTAAATGGGGGAATTCGACCCCTGGTAGCCCGCCATTCATTTCAATGGGGGATTTCGACCACTGGGAGCCCACCATTCATTTCTATGGGGGAATCTTGATCCCTGGTAGCCCGCCATTCATTTCAATGGGGGATTTCAACCCCTGGTAACCTGCCATTCATTCCTATGATGGATTTCGACCCCTGGTAGCCCTCCATTCATTTCAATGGGGGATTTTGATTCCTTGGCGCCCGCCATTCATTTCAATAGGGAATTTCGACCCCTGGTTGCCCGCCATTCATTTCAATGGGGGATTTCGACCACTGGGAGCCAGCCATTCATTTCAATGGGGGATTTCGACCCCTAGGCGCCCGCCATTCTTTTCAATGGGGGATTTTGACTCCTGGTCGCCCGCCATTCATTTCAATGGGGTAATTCAACCCCTGGTAGCCCGCCATTCATTTCAATGGGGGATTTCAACCCCTGGTATCCCGCCATTCATTCCTATGGGGGATTTCAACCCCTGGGAGCCCACCATTCATTTAAATGGGGGAATTCGACCCCTGGGTGCCCGCCATACATTTCAATGGGGGATTTCGACCCCTGGGAGCCCTCCATTCATTTCAATGGGGGATTTCGACCACTGGGAGCCAGCCATTCATTTCAATGAGGGATTTCTACACTTTGGAGCCCGTCATTCATTTCAATGGGGGATTTCGACCACTGGGAACCAGCCATTCATTTCAATGGGGGATTTCGACCCCTAGGTGCCCGCATTTCATTTCATTGGGAGATTTTGACACCTAGGCGCCCACCATTCATTTCAATGGGGGATTTCAACCCCTGTTAGCCCGCCATTCATTTCAATGGGGGATTTCAACCCCTGGTAACCGCCATACATTCCTATGGGTGATTTTGACCCCTGGGAGCCCACCATTCATTTAAATGGGGGAATTCGACCCCTGGTAGCCCGCCATTCATTTCAATGGGGGATTTCGACCACTGGGAACCCACCATTCATTTCTATGGGGGAATCTCGATCCCTGGTAGCCCGCCATTCATTTCAATGGGGGATTTCAACCCCTGGTAACCTGCCATTCATTCCTATGATGGATTTCGACCCCTGGGAGCCCACCATTCATTTAAATGGGGGAATTCGACCCCTGGTAACCCGCCATTCATTTCAATGGGGGTTTTCGACCACTGGGAGCCCACCATTCATTTCTATGGGGGAATCTCGATCCCTGGTAGCCCGCCATTCATTTCAATGGGGGATTTCGACCACTGGGAGCCAGCCATTCATTTCAATGGGGGATTTTGACCCCTAGGCGCACCCGCCATTCATTTCAATGGGGGATTTTGACTCCTGGTCGCCCGCCATTCATTTCAATGGGGGATTCGACCCCTGGGAGCCCGCCGTTCATTTCAATGGGGGATTTCGACCACTGGGAGCCAGCCATTCATTTCAATGGGGGATTTCGACCCCTAGGCGCCCCCGCCATTCATTCCTATGGGGGAATCTCGATCCCTGGTAGACCGCCATTCATTACAATGGGGGATTTCAACCCCTGGTAATCTGCCATTCATTCCTATGATGGATTTCGACCCCTGGGAGCCCACCATTCATTTAAATGGGGGAATTCGACCCCTGGTAGCCCGCCATTCATTTCAATGGGGGATTTCGACCACTGGGAGCCCACCATTCATTTCTATGGGGGAATCTTGATCCCTGGTAGCCCGCCATTCATTTCAATGGGGGATTTCAACCCCTGGTAACCTGCCATTCATTCCTATGATGGATTTCGACCCCTGGTAGCCCTCCATTCATTTCAATGGGGGATTTTGATTCCTTGGCGCCCGCCATTCATTTCAATAGGGAATTTCGACCCCTGGTTGCCCGCCATTCATTTCAATGGGGGATTTCGACCACTGGGAGCCAGCCATTCATTTCAATGGGGGATTTCGACCCCTAGGCGCCCGCCATTCTTTTCAATGGGGGATTTTGACTCCTGGTCGCCCGCCATTCATTTCAATGGGGTAATTCAACCCCTGGGAGCCCGCCATTCATTTCAATGGGGGATTTCGACTCCTAGGCGCCCCCGCCATACATTCCTATGGGGGAATCTCGATCCCTGGTAGCCCGCCATTCATTTCAATGGGGGATTTCAACCCCTGGTATCCCGCCATTCATTCCTATGGGGGATTTCAACCCCTGGGAGCCCACCATTCATTTAAATGGGGGAATTCGACCCCTGGGTGCCCGCCATACATTTCAATGGGGGATTTCGACCCCTGGGAGCCCTCCATTCATTTCAATGGGGGATTTCGACCACTGGGAGCCAGCCATTCATTTCAATGGGGGATTTCTACCCTTTGGAGCCCGTCATTCATTTCAATGAAGGATTTCGACCACTGGGAGCCAGCCATTCATTTCAATGGGGGATTTCGACCCCTAGGTGCCCGCATTTCATTTCATTGGGAGATTTCGACACCTAGGCGCCCGCCATTCATTTCAATGGGGGATTTCAACCCCTGGTAGCCCGCCATTCATTTCAATGGGGGATTTCAACCCCTGGTAACCGCCATTCATTCCTATGGGTGATTTTGACCCCTGGGAGCCCACCATTCATTTAAATGGGGGAATTCGACCCCTGGTAGCCCGCCATTCATTTCAATGGGGGATTTCGACCACTGGGAACCCACCATTCATTTCTATGGGGGAATCTCGATCCCTGGTAGCCCGCCATTCATTTCAATGGGGGATTTCAACCCCTGGTAACCTGCCATTCATTCCTATGATGGATTTCGACCCCTGGGAGCCCACCATTCATTTAAATGGGGGAATTCGACCCCTGGTAACCCGCCATTCATTTCAATGGGGGATTTCGACCACTGGGAGCCCACCATTCATTTCTATGGGGGAATCTCGATCCCTGGTAGCCCACCATTCATTTCAATGGGGGATTTCGAACCCTACGTGCCCGCATTTCATTTCATTGGGGGAGTTCGACCCCTAGGCGCCCGCCATTCATTTCAATGGGGGATTTCAACCCCTGGTAACCCGCCATTCATTTCAATGGGGGATTTCAACCCCTGGTAACCTGCCATTCATTCCTATGATGGATTTCGACCCCTGGGAGCCCAAAATTCATTTAAATGGGGGAATTCGACCCCTGGTAACCCGCCATTCATTTCAATGGGGGATTTCGACCACTGGGAGCCCACCATTCATTTCTAAGGGGGAATCTCGATCCCTGGTAGCCCGTCATTCATTTCAATGGGGGATTTCGACCACTGGGAGTCAGCCATTCATTTCAATGGGGGATTTTGATTCCTGGGCGCCCGCCATTCATTTCACTAGGGGAATTCGACCCCTGGTTGCCCGCCATTCATTTCATTGGGGGATTTCGACACCTAGGCGCCCACCATTCATTTCAATGGGGGATTTCAACCCCTGGTAACCCGCCATTCATTTCAATGGGGGATTTCAACCCCTGGTATCCCGCCATTCATTCCTATGGGGGATTTCAACCCCTGGGAGCCCACCATTCATTTAAATGGGGGAATTCGACCCCTGGGTGCCCGCCATACATTTCAATGGGGGATTTCGACCCCTGGGAGCCCTCCATTCATTTCAATGGGGGATTTCGACCACTGGGAGCCAGCCATTCATTTCAATGAGGGATTTCTACCCTTTGGAGCCCGTCATTCATTTCAATGGGGGATTTCGACCACTGGGAGCCAGCCATTCATTTCAATGGGGGATTTCGACCCCTAGGTGCCCGCATTTCATTTCATTGGGAGATTTCGACACCTAGGCGCCCACCATTCATTTCAATGGGGGATTTCAACCCCTGTTAGCCCGCCATTCATTTCAATGGGGGATTTCAACCCCTGGTAACCGCCATTCATTCCTATGGGTGATTTTGACCCCTGGGAGCCCACCATTCATTTAAATGGGGGAATTCGACCCCTGGTAGCCCGCCATTCATTTCAATGGGGGATTTCGACCACTGGGAACCCACCATTCATTTCTATGGGGGAATCTCGATCCCTGGTAGCCCGCCATTCATTTCAATGGGGGATTTCAACCCCTGGTAACCTGCCATTCATTCCTATGATGGATTTCGACCCCTGGGAGCCCACCATTCATTTAAATGGGGGAATTCGACCCCTGGTAACCCGCCATTCATTTCAATGGGGGTTTTCGACCACTGGGAGCCCACCATTCATTTCTATGGGGGAATCTCGATCCCTGGTAGCCCGCCATTCATTTCAATGGGGGATTTCGACCACTGGGAGCCAGCCATTCATTTCAATGGGGGATTTTGACCCCTAGGCGCACCCGCCATTCATTTCAATGGGGGATTTTGACTCCTGGTCGCCCGCCATTCATTTCAATGGGGGATTCGACCCCTGGGAGCCCGCCGTTCATTTCAATGGGGGATTTCGACCACTGGGAGCCAGCCATTCATTTCAATGGGGGATTTCGACCCCTAGGCGCCCCCGCCATTCATTCCTATGGGGGAATCTCGATCCCTGGTAGACCGCCATTCATTACAATGGGGGATTTCAACCCCTGGTAATCTGCCATTCATTCCTATGATGGATTTCGACCCCTGGGAGCCCACCATTCATTTAAATGGGGGAATTCGACCCCTGGTAGCCCGCCATTCATTTCAATGGGGGATTTCGACCACTGGGAGCCCACCATTCATTTCTATGGGGGAATCTTGATCCCTGGTAGCCCGCCATTCATTTCAATGGGGGATTTCAACCCCTGGTAACCTGCCATTCATTCCTATGATGGATTTCGACCCCTGGTAGCCCTCCATTCATTTCAATGGGGGATTTTAATTCCTTGGCGCCCGCCATTCATTTCAATAGGGAATTTCGACCCCTGGTTGCCCGCCATTCATTTCAATGGGGGATTTCGACCACTGGGAGCCAGCCATTCATTTCAATGGGGGATTTCGACCCCTAGGCGCCCGCCATTCTTTTCAATGGGGGATTTTGACTCCTGGTCGCCCGCCATTCATTTCAATGGGGTAATTCAACCCCTGGGAGCCCGCCATTCATTTCAATGGGGGATTTCGACTCCTAGGCGCCCCCGCCATACATTCCTATGGGGGAATCTCGATCCCTGGTAGCCCGCCATTCATTTCAATGGGGGATTTAAACCCCTGGTATCCCGCCATTCATTCCTATGGGGGATTTCAAAGCCTGGGAGCCCACCATTCATTTAAATGGGGGAATTCGACCCCTGGGTGCCCGCCATACATTTCAATGGGGGATTTCGACCCCTGGGAGCCCTCCATTCATTTCAATGGGGGATTTCGACCACTGGGAGCCAGCCATTCATTTCAATGGGGGATTTCTACCCTTTGGAGCCCGTCATTCATTTCAATGGGGGATTTCGACCACTGGGAGCCAGCCATTCATTTCAATGGGGGATTTCGACCCCTAGGTGCCCGCATTTCATTTCATTGGGAGATTTCGACACCTAGGCGCCCGCCATTCATTTCAATGGGGGATTTCAACCCCTGGTAGCCCGCCATTCATTTCAATGGGGGATTTCAACCCCTGGTAACCGCCATTCATTCCTATGGGTGATTTTGACCCCTGGGAGCCCACCATTCATTTAAATGGGGGAATTCGACCCCTGGTAGCCCGCCATTCATTTCAATGGGGGATTTCGACCACTGGGAACCCACCATTCATTTCTATGGGGGAATCTCGATCCCTGGTAGCCCGCCATTCATTTCAATGGGGGATTTCAACCCCTGGTAACCTGCCATTCATTCCTATGATGGATTTCGACCCCTGGGAGCCCACCATTCATTTAAATGGGGGAATTCGACCCCTGGTAACCCGCCATTCATTTCAATGGGGGATTTCGACCACTGGGAGCCCACCATTCATTTCTATGGGGGAATCTCGATCCCTGGTAGCCCACCATTCATTTCAATGGGGGATTTCGAACCCTACGTGCCCGCATTTCATTTCATTGGGGGAGTTCGACCCCTAGGCGCCCGCCATTCATTTCAATGGGGGATTTCAACCCCTGGTAACCCGCCATTCATTTCAATGGGGGATTTCAACCCCTGGTAACCTGCCATTCATTCCTATGATGGATTTCGACCCCTGGGAGCCCACCATTCATTTAAATGGGGGAATTCGACCCCTGGTAACCCGCCATTCATTTCAATGGGGGATTTCGACCACTGGGAGCCCACCATTCATTTCTAAGGGGGAATCTCGATCCCTGGTAGCCCGTCATTCATTTCAATGGGGGATTTCGACCACTGGGAGTCAGCCATTCATTTCAATGGGGGATTTTGATTCCTGGGCGCCCGCCATTCATTTCACTAGGGGAATTCGACCCCTGGTTGCCCGCCATTCATTTCATTGGGGGATTTCGACACCTAGGCGCCCGCCATTCATTTCAATGGGGGATTTCAACCCCTGGTAACCCGCCATTCATTTCATAGGGGGATTTCGACCACTGGGAGACAGCCATTCATTTCAATGGGGGATTTCGACCCCTAGGCGCCCCCGCCATTCATTCCTATGGGGGAATCTCGATCCCTGGTAGACCGCTATTCATTACAATGGGGGATTTCAACCCCTGGTAACCTGCCATTCATTCCTATGATGGATTTCGACCCCTGGGAGCCCACCATTCATTTAAATGGGGGAATTTGACCCCTGGTAGCCCGCCATTCATTTCAATGGGGGATTTCGACCACTGGGAGCCCACCATTCATTTCTATGGGGGAATCTTGATCCCTGGTAGCCCGCCATTCATTTCAATGGGGGATTTCAACCCCTGGTAACCTGCCATTCATTCCTATGATGGATCTCGACCCCTGGTAGCCCTCCATTCATTTCAATTGGGGATTTTGATTCCTTGGCGCCCGCCATTCATTTCAATAGGGAATTTCGACCCCTGGTTGCCCGCCATTCATTTCAATGGGGGATTTCGACCACTGGGAGCCAGCCATTCATTTCAATGGGGTAATTCAACCCCTGGGAGCCCGCCATTCATTTCAATGGGGGATTTCGACTCCTAGGCGCCCCCGCCATACATTCCTATGGGGGAATCTCGATCCCTGGTAGCCCGCCATTCATTTCAATGGGGGATTTCAACCCCTGGTATCCCGCCATTCATTCCTATGGGGGATTTCAACCCCTGGGAGCCCACCATTCATTTAAATGGGGGAATTCGACCCCTGGGTGCCCGCCATACATTTCAATGGGGGATTTCGACCCCTGGGAGCCCTCCATTCATTTCAATGGGGGATTTCGACCACTGGGAGCCAGCCATTCATTTCAATGGGGGATTTCTACCCTTTGGAGCCCGTCATTCATTTCAATGGGGGATTTCGACCACTGGGAGCCAGCCATTCATTTCAATGGGGGATTTCGACCCCTAGGTGCCCGCATTTCATTTCATTGGGAGATTTCGACACCTAGGCGCCCGCCATTCATTTCAATGGGGGATTTCAACCCCTGGTAGCCCGCCATTCATTTCAATGGGGGATTTCAACCCCTGGTAACCGCCATTCATTCCTATGGGTGATTTTGACCCCTGGGAGCCCACCATTCATTTAAATGGGGGAATTCGACCCCTGGTAGCCCGCCATTCATTTCAATGGGGGATTTCGACCACTGGGAACCCACCATTCATTTCTATGGGGGAATCGCGATCCCTGGTAGCCCGCCATTCATTTCAATGGGGGACTTCAACCCCTGGTAACCTGCCATTCATTCCTATGATGGATTTCGACCCCTGGGAGCCCACCATTCATTTAAATGGGGGAATTCGACCCCTGGTAACCCGCCATTCATTTCAATGGGGGATTTCGACCACTGGGAGCCCACCATTCATTTCTATGGGGGAATCTCGATCCCTGGTAGCCCGCCATTCATTTCAATGGGGGATTTCGAACCCTACGTGCCCGCATTTCATTTCATTGGGGGAGTTCGACCCCTAGGCGCCCGCCATTCATTTCAATAGGGGATTTCAACCCCTGGTAACCCGCCATTCATTTCAATGGGGGATTTCAACCCCTGGTAACCTGCCATTCATTCCTATGATGGATTTCGACCCCTGGGAGCCCACCATTCATTTAAATGGGGGAATTCGATCCCTGGTAACCCGCCATTCATTTCAATGGGGGATTTCGACCACTGGGAGCCCACCATTCATTTCTAAGGGGGAATCTCGATCCCTGGTAGCCCGTCATTCATTTCAATGGGGGATTTCGACCACTGGGAGTCAGCCATTCATTTCAATGGGGGATTTTGATTCCTGGGTGCCCGCCATTCATTTCACTAGGGGAATTCGACCCCTGGTTGCCCGCCATTCATTTCATTGGGGGATTTCGACCCCTAGGCGCCCGCCATTCATTTCAATGGGGGATTTCAATCCCTGGTAACATGCCATTCATTTCATAGGGGGATTTCAACCCCTGGTAACCTGCCATTCATTCCTATGATGGATTTCGACCCCTGGGAGCCCACCATTCATTTAAATGGGGGAATTCGACCCCTGGTAGACCGCCATTCATTTCAATGGGGGATTTCGACCACTGGGAGCCCACCATTCATTTCTATGGGGGAATCTCGATCCCTGGTAGCCCGCCATTCATTTCAATGGGGGATTTCGACCCCTGGTTTCCCGCCATTCATTTCAATGGGGGATTTTGATTCCTGGGCGCCCGCCATTCATTTCAATAGGGGAATTCGACCCCTGGTTGCCCGCCATTCATTTCAATTGGGGATTTCGACCCCTAGGCGCCCCCGCCATTCATTTCAATGGGGGATTTCGACCCCTGGTAGCCCGCCATTCAATTCATTGGGGGATTTTGATTCCTCGGCGCCCGTCATTCATTTCAATGGGGGATTTCGATCCCTCTTCGCCCGCCATTCATTTCAATGGGGGATTTCGACCCCTGGTAGCCCGCCAATCATTTCATTGGGGGATTTTGATTCCTGGGCGCCCGCCATTTATTTCAATGAGGGAATTCGACCCCTGGTAGCCCGACATTCATTTCAATGGGGGATTTCAACCCCTGGTTACCCGCCATTCATTCCTATGTGTGATTTTGACCCCTGGGAGCCCACCATTCATTTAAATGGGGGAATTCGACCCCTGGTAGCCCGCCATTCATTTCAATGGGGGATTTCGACCACTGGGAGCCCACCATTCATTTCTATGGGGGAATCTCGATCCCTGGTAGCCCGCCATTCATTTCAATGGGGGATTTTGACTCCTGGTCGCCCGCCATTCATTTCAATGGGGGAATTCGACCCCTGGGAGCCCGCCATTCATTTCAATGGGGGATTTCGACCACTGGGAGCCAGCAATTCATTTCAATGGGGGATTTCGACCCCTAGGCGCACCCGCCATTCATTTCAATGGGGGATTTTGACTCCTGGTCGGCCGCCATTCATTTCAATGGGGGATTCGACCCCTGGGAGCCCGCCGTTCATTTCAATGGGGGATTTCGACCACTGGGAGCCAGCCATTCATTTCAATGGGGGATTTCGACCCCTAGGCGCCCCCGCCATTCATTCCTATGGGGGAATCTCGATCCCTGGTAGACCGCCGTTCATTTCAATGGGGGATTTCGACCACTGGGAGCCAGCCATTCATTTCAATGGGGGATTTCGACCCCTAGGCGCCCGCCATTCATTTCAATGGGGGATTTTGACTCCTGGTCGCCCGCCATTCATTTAGATAGGGGAATTCGACCCCTGGTAGCCCGCCATTCATTTCAATGGGGGATTTTGATTCCTGGGCGCCCGCCATTCATTTAGATAGGGGAATTCGACCCCTGGTTGCCCGCCATTCATTTCAATGGGGGATTTCGACCCCTAGGCGCCCCCGCCATTCATTTCAATGGGGGATTTCGACCCCTGGTAGCCCGCCATTCATTTCAATGGGGGATTTCGACCACTGGGAGCCAGCCATTCATTTCAATGGGGGATTTCGACCCCTAGGTGCCCGCATTTCATTTCATTGGGGGATTTCGACCCCTAGGCGCCCGCCATTCATTTCAATGGGGGATTTCAACCCCTGGTAACCCGCCATTCATTTCAATGGGGGATTTCAACCCCTGGTAACCTGCCATTCGTTCCTATGATGGATTTCGACCCCTGGGAGCCCACCATTCATTTAAATGGGGGAATTCGACCCCTGGTAGCCCGCCATTCATTTCAATGGGGGATTTCGACCACTGGGAGCCCACCATTCATTTCTATGGGGGAATCTCGATCCCTGGTAGCCCGCCATTCATTTCAATGGGGGATTTCGACCCCTGGTAGCCCGCCATTCATTTCAATGGGGGATTTTGATTCCTGGGCGCCCGCCATTCATTTAGATAGGGGAATTCGACCCCTGGTAGCCCGCCATTCATTTCAATGGGGGATTTTGATTCCTGGGCGCCCGCCATTCATTTAGATAGGGGAATTCGACCCCTGGTTGCCCGCCATTCATTTCAATGGGGGATTTCGACCCCTAGGCGCCCCCGCCATTCATTTCAATGGGGGATTTCGACCCCTGGTAGCCCGCCATTCATTTCAATGGGGGATTTCGACCACTGGGAGCCAGCCATTCATTTCAATGGGGGATTTCGACCCCTAGGTGCCCGCATTTCATTTCATTGGGGGATTTCGACCCCTAGGCGCCCGCCATTCATTTCAATGGGGGATTTCAACCCCTGGTAACCCGCCATTCATTTGAATGGGGGATTTCAACCCCTGGTAACCTGCCATTCGTTCCTATGATGGATTTCGACCCCTGGGAGCCCACCATTCATTTAAATGGGGGAATTCGACCCCTGGTAGCCCGCCATTTATTTCAATGGGGGATTTCGACCACTGGGAGCCCACCATTCATTTCTATGGGGGAATCTCGATCCCTGGTAGCCCGCCATTCATTTCAATGGGGGATTTCGACTCCTGGTTGCCCGCCATTCATTTCAATGGGGGATTTTGATTCCTGGGCGCCGGCCATTCATTTAGATAGGGGAATACGACCCCTGGTAGCCCGCCATTCATTTCAATGGGGGATTTTGATTCCTGGGCGCCCGCCATTCATTTAGATAGGGGAATTCGACCCCTGGTTGCCCGCCATTCATTTCAATGGGGGATTTCGACCCCTAGGCGCCCCCGCCATTCATTTATATGGGGGATTTCGACCCCTGGTAGCCCGCCATTCATTTCATTGGGGGATTTTGATTCCTCGGCGCCCGTCATTCATTTCAATGGGGGATTTCGATCCCTGGGCGCCCGCCATTCATTTCAATGGGGGATTTCGGCCTCTGGTAGCCCGCCATTCATTTCATTGGGGGATTTTGATTCCTGGGCGCCCGCCATTCATTTCAATGGGGGATTTCGACCCCTAGGCGCCCCCGCCATACATTCCTATGGGGGAATCTCGATCCCTGGTAGCCCGCCATTCATTTCAAAGGGGGATTTCAACCCCTGGTATCCCGCCATTCATTCCTATGGGGGATTTCAACCCCTGGGAGCCCACCATTCATTTAAATGGGGGAATTCGACCCCTGGGTGCCCGCCATACATTTCAATGGGGGATTTCGACCCCTGGGAGCCCTCCATTCATTTCAATGGGGGATTTCGACCACTGGGAGCCAGCCATTCATTTCAATGGGGGATTTCTACCCTTTGGAGCTTGTCATTCATTTCAATGGGGGATTTCGACCACTGGGAGCCAGCCATTCATTTCAATGGGGGATTTCGACCCCTAGGTGCCCGCATTTCATTTCATTGGGAGATTTCGACACCTAGGCGCCCGTCATTCATTTCAATGGGGGATTTCAACCCCTGGTAGCCCGCCATTCATTTCAATGGGGGATTTCAACCCCTGGTAACCGCCATTCATTCCTATGGGTGATTTTGACCCCTGGGAGCCCACCATTCATTTAAATGGGGGAATTCGACCCCTGGTAGCCCGCCATTCATTTCAATGGGGGATTTCGACCACTGGGAACCCACCATTCATTTCTATGGGGGAATCTCGATCCCTGGTAGCCCGCCATTCATTTCAATGGGGGATTTCAACCCCTGGTAACCTGCCATTCATTCCTATGATGGATTTCGACCCCTGGGAGCCCACCATTCATTTAAATGGGGGAATTCGACCCCTGGTAACCCGCCATTCATTTCAATGGGGGATTTCGACCACTGGGAGCCCACCATTTATTTCTATGGGGGAATCTCGATCCCTGGTAGCCCGCCATTCATTTCAATGGGGGATTTCGAACCCTACGTGCCCGCATTTCATTTCATTGGGGGAGTTCGACCCCTAGGCGCCCGCCATTTATTTCAATGGGGGATTTCAACCCCTGGTAACCCGCCATTCATTTCAATGGGGGATTTCAACGCCTGGTAACCTGCCATTCATTCCTATGATGGATTTCGACCCCTGGGAGCCCACCATTCATTTAAATGGGGGAATTCGACCCCTGGTAACCCGCCATTCATTTCAATGGGGGATTTCGACCACTGGGAGCCCACCATTAATTTCTATGGGGGAATCTCGATCCCTGGTAGCCCGTCATTCATTTCAATGGGGGATTTCGACCACTGGGAGTCAGCCATTCATTTCAATGGGGGATTTTGATTCCTGGGCGCCCGCCATTCATTTCAATGGGGGATTTCGACCACTGGGAGCCCACCATTCATTTCTATGGGGGAATCTCGATCCCTGGTAGCCCGCCATTCATTTCAATGGGGGATTTCGACCACTGGGAGCCAGCCATTCATTTCAATGGGGAATTTCGACCCCTAGGCGCCCGCCATTCATTTCAATGGGGGATTTTGACTCCTGGTCGCCCGCCATTCATTTCAATGGGGGAATTCGACCCCTGGGAGCCCGCCATTCATTTCAATGGGGGATTTCGACCACTGGGAGCCAGCAATTCATTTCAATGGGGGATTTCGACCCCTAGGCGCACCCACCATTCATTTCAATGGGGGATTTTGACTCCTGGTCGGCCGCCATTCATTTCAATGGGGGATTCGACCCCTGGGAGCCCGCCGTTCATTTCAATGGAGGATTTCGACCACTGGGAGCCAGCCATTCATTTCAATGGGGGATTTCGACCCCTAGGCGCCCCCGCCATTCATTCCTATGGGGGAATCTCGATCCCTGGTAGACCGCCGTTCATTTCAATGGGGGATTTCGACCACTGGGAGCCAGCCATTCATTTCAATGGGGGATTTCGACCCCTAGGCGCCCGCCATTCATTTCAATGGGGGATTTTGACTCCTGGTCGCCCGCCATTCATTTAGATAGGGGAATTCGACCCCTGGTAGCCCGCCATTCATTTCAATGGGGGATTTTGATTCCTGGGCGCCCGCCATTCATTTAGATAGGGGAATTCGACCCCTGGTTGCCCGCCATTCATTTCAATGGGGGATTGCGACCCCTAGGCGCCCCTGCCATTCATTTCAATGGGGGATTTCGACCCCTGGTAGCCCGCCATTCATTTCAATGGGGGATTTCGACCACTGGGAGCCAGCCATTCATTTCAATGGGGGATTTCGACCCCTAGGTGCCCGCATTTCATTTCATTAGGGGATTTCGACCCCTAGGCGCCCGCCATTCATTTCAATGGGGGATTTCAACCCCTGGTAACCCGCCATTCATTTCAATGGGGGATTTCAACCCCTGGTAACCTGCCATTCGTTCCTATGATGGATTTCGACCCCTGGGAGCCCACAATTCATTTAAATGGGGGAATTCGACCTCTGGTAGCCCGCCATTCATTTCAATGGGGGATTTCGACCACTGGGAGCCCACCATTCATTTCTATGGGGGAATCTCGATCCCTGGTAGCCCGCCATTCATTTCAATGGGGGATTTCGACCCCTGGTTGCCCGCCATTCATTTCAATGGGGGATTTCGACCCCTAGGCGCCCCCGCCATTCATTTCAATGGGGGATTTCGACCCCTGCTAGCCCGCCATTCATTTCATTGGGGGATTTTGATTCCTCGGCGCCCGTCATTCATTTCAATGGGGGATTTCAATCCCTGGGCGCCCGCCATTCATTTCAAAGGGGGATTTCGGCCCCTGGTAGCCCGCCATTCATTTCATTGGGGGATTTTGATTCCTGGGCGCCCGCCATTCATTTCAATGGGGGATTTCGACCCCTAGGCGCCCCCGCCATACATTCCTATGGGGGAATCTCGATCCCTGGTAGCCCGCCATTCATTTCAATGGGGGATTTCAACCCCTGGTATCCCGCCATTCATTCCTATGGGGGATTTCAACCCCTGGGAGCCCACCATTCATTTAAATGGGGGAATTCGACCCCTAGGTGCCCGCCTTACATTTCAATTGGGGATTTCGACCCCTGGTAGACCGCCATTCATTTCTTTGGGGGATTTCGACTCCTGGGCGCCCGCCATTTATTTCAATAGTGGAATTCGACCCCTGGTAACCCGCCAAACATTTCAATGGGGGATTTCCACTCCTGGTAGCCCGCCATTCATTTCAATGAGGGATTTCGACCCCTGGGAGCCCTCCATTCATTTCAATGGGGGATTTCGACCACTGGGAGCCAGCCATTCATTTCAATGGGGGATTTCTACCCTTTGGAGCCCGTCATTCATTTCAATGGAGGATTTCGACCACTGGGAGCCAGCCATTCATTTCAATGGGGGATTTCGACCCCTAGGCGCCCCCGCCATTCATTCCTATGGGGGAATCTCGATCCCTGGTAGACCGCCGTTCATTTCAATGGGGGATTTCGACCACTGGGAGCCAGCCATTCATTTCAATGGGGGATTTCGACCCCTAGGCGCCCGCCATTCATTTCAATGGGGGATTTTGACTCCTGGTCGCCCGCAATTCATTTAGATAGGGGAATTCGACCCCTGGTAGCCCGCCATTCATTTCAATGGGGGATTTTGATTCCTGGGCGCCCGCCATTCATTTAGATAGGGGAATTCGACCCCTGGTTGCCCGCCATTCATTTCAATGGGGGATTGCGACCCCTAGGCGCCCCTGCCATTCATTTCAATGGGGGATTTCGACCCCTGGTAGCCCGCCATTCATTTCAATGGGGGATTTCGACCACTGGGAGCCAGCCATTCATTTCAATGGGGGATTTCGACCCCTAGGTGCCCGCATTTCATTTCATTGGGGGATTTCGACCCCTAGGCGCCCGCCATTCATTTCAATGGGGGATTTCAACCCCTGGTAACCCGCCATTCATTTCAATGGGGGATTTCAACCCCTGGTAACCTGCCATTCGTTCCTATGATGGATTTCGACCCCTGGGAGCCCACAATTCATTTAAATGGGGGAATTCGACCTCTGGTAGCCCGCCATTCATTTCAATGGGGGATTTCGACCACTGGGAGCCCACCATTCATTTCTATGGGGGAATCTCGATCCCTGGTAGCCCGCCATTCATTTCAATGGGGGATTTCGACCCCTGGTTGCCCGCCATTCATTTCAATGGGGGATTTCGACCCCTAGGCGCCCCCGCCATTCATTTCAATGGGGGATTTCGACCCCTGGTAGCCCGCCATTCATTTCATTGGGGGATTTTGATTCCTCGGCGCCCGTCATTCATTTCAATGGGGGATTTCAATCCCTGGGCGCCCGCCATTCATTTCAAAGGGGGATTTCGGCCCCTGGTAGCCCGCCATTCATTTCATTGGGGGATTTTGATTCCTGGGCGCCCGCCATTCATTTCAATGGGGGATTTCGACCCCTAGGCGCCCCCGCCATACATTCCTATGGGGGAATCTCGATCCCTGGTAGCCCGCCATTCATTTCAATGGGGGATTTCAACCCCTGGTATCCCGCCATTCATTCCTATGGGGGATTTCAACCCCTGGGAGCCCACCATTCATTTAAATGGGGGAATTCGACCCCTAGGTGCCCGCCTTACATTTCAATTGGGGATTTCGACCCCTGGTAGACCGCCATTCATTTCTTTGGGGGATTTCGACTCCTGGGCGCCCGCCATTTATTTCAATAGTGGAATTCGACCCCTGGTAACCCGCCAAACATTTCAATGGGGGATTTCCACTCCTGGTAGCCCGCCATTCATTTCAATGAGGGATTTCGACCCCTGGGAGCCCTCCATTCATTTCAATGGGGGATTTCGACCACTGGGAGCCAGCCATTCATTTCAATGGGGGATTTCTACCCTTTGGAGCCCGTCATTCATTTCAATGGGGGATTTCGACCACTGGGAGCCAGCCATTCATTTCAATGGGGGATTTCGACCCCTAGGCGCCCGCCATTCATTTCAATGGGGGATTTCAACCCCTGGTAGCCCGCCATTCATTTCAATGGGGGATTTCAACCCCTGGTAACCGCCATTCATTCCTATGGGTGATTTCGACCCCTGGGAGCCCACCATTCATTTAAATGGGGGAAATCGACCCCTGGGTGCCCGCCATACAGTTCAATGGAGGATTTTGACCCCTGGAAGCCCGCCATTCATTCCTATGGGGGATTTCGACCCCTCGGAGCCCACCATTCATTTAAATGGGGGAATTCGACCCCTGGGTGCCCGCCATACATTTCAATGAAGGATTTCGACCCCTGGTAGCCCGCCATTCATTTCATTGGGGGATTTTGACCCCTGGGAGCCCTCCATTCATTTCAATGGGGGATTTCGACCACTGGGAGCCAGCCATTCATTTCAATGGGGGATTTCTACCCCTTGGAGCCCGTCATTCATTTCTATGGGGGATTTCGACCCCTGGGAGCCCACCATTCATTTAAATGGGGGAATTCGACTCCTGGTAGCCAGCCATTCATTTCAATGGGGGTTTTCGACCACTGGGAGCCCACCATTCATTTCTATGGGGGGATCTCGATCCCTTGTACCCCGCCATTCATTTCAATGGAGGATTTCGACCCCTGGTAGCCCGCCATTCATTTCAATGGGAGATTTTGATTCCTTGGCGCCCGCCATTCATTTCAATAGGGAAATTCGATTCCTGGTTGCCCGCCATTCATTTCAATGGGGGATTTCGACCACTGGGAGCCAGCCATTCATTTCAATGGGGGATTTCGACCCCTAGGCCTCCGCCATTCATTTCAATGGGGGATTTTGAGTCCTGGTCGCCCGCCATTCATTTCAATGGGGGAATTCAACCCCTGGGAGCCCGCCATTCATTTCAATGGGGGATTTCGACCCCTAGGCGCCCCCGCCATACATTCCTATGGGGGAATCTCGATCCCTGGTAGCCCGCCATTCATTTCAATGAGGGATTTCAACCCCTGGTATCCCGCCATTCATTCCCATGGGGGATTTTGACCCCTGGAAGCCCACCATTCATTTAAATGGGGGAATTCGACCCCTGGGTGCCCGCCATACATTTCAATGGGGGATTTCGACCCCTGGTAGTCCGCCATTCATTTCATTGGGGGATTTTGACCCCTGGGGGCCCTCCATTCATTTCAATGGGGGATTATCGACCACTGGGAGCCAGCCATTCATTTCAATGGGGGATTTCTACCCCTTGGAGCCCGTCATTCATTTCTATGGGGGATTTCGACCCCTGGTAGCCCGCCATTCATTTCTTTGGGGGATTTTGACTCCTGGGCGCCCGCCATTTATTTCAATAGTGGAATTCGACCCCTGGTAACCCGCCAAACATTTCAATGGGGGATTTCCACCCCTGGGAGCCCTCCATTCATTTCAATGGGGGATTTCGACCACTGGGAGCCAGCAATTCATTTCAATGGGGGATTTCTACCCTTTGGAGCCCGTCATTCATTTCAATGGGGGATTTCGACCACTGGGAGCCAGCCATTCATTTCAATGGGGGATTTCGACACCTAGGTGCCCGCATTTCATTTCATTGGGAGATTTCGACCCCTAGGCGCCCGTTATTCATTTCAATGGGAGATTTCAACACCTGGTAACCGCCATTCATTCCTATGGGTGATTTCGACCCCTGGGAGCACGCCATTCATTTCAATGGGGGATTTCGACCACTGGGAACCCACCATTCATTTCTATGGGGGAATCTCGATCCCTGGTAGCCCGCCATTCATTTCAATGGGGGATTTCAACCCCTGGTAACCTGCCATTCATTCCTATGATGGATTTCGACCCCTGGGAGCCCACCATTCATTTAAATGGGGGAATTCGACCCCTGGTAACCCGCCATTCATTTCAATGGGGGATTTCGACCACTGGGAGCCCACCATTTATTTCTATGGGGGAATCTCGATCCCTGGTAGCCCGCCATTCATTTCAATGGGGGATTTCGAACCCTACGTGCCCGCATTTCATTTCATTGGGGGAGTTCGACCCCTAGGCGCCCGCCATTTATTTCAATGGGGGATTTCAACCCCTGGTAACCCGCCATTCATTTCAATGGGGGATTTCAACGCCTGGTAACCTGCCATTCATTCCTATGATGGATTTCGACCCCTGGGAGCCCACCATTCATTTAAATGGGGGAATTCGACCCCTGGTAACCCGCCATTCATTTCAATGGGGGATTTCGACCACTGGGAGCCCACCATTAATTTCTATGGGGGAATCTCGATCCCTGGTAGCCCGTCATTCATTTCAATGGGGGATTTCGACCACTGGGAGTCAGCCATTCATTTCAATGGGGGATTTTGATTCCTGGGCGCCCGCCATTCATTTCAATGGGGGATTTCGACCACTGGGAGCCCACCATTCATTTCTATGGGGGAATCTCGATCCCTGGTAGCCCGCCATTCATTTCAATGGGGGATTTCGACCACTGGGAGCCAGCCATTCATTTCAATGGGGAATTTCGACCCCTAGGCGCCCGCCATTCATTTCAATGGGGGATTTTGACTCCTGGTCGCCCGCCATTCATTTCAATGGGGGAATTCGACCCCTGGGAGCCCGCCATTCATTTCAATGGGGGATTTCGACCACTGGGATCCAGCAATTCATTTCAATGGGGGATTTCGACCCCTAGGCGCACCCACCATTCATTTCAATGGGGGATTTTGACTCCTGGTCGGCCGCCATTCATTTCAATGGGGGATTCGACCCCTGGGAGCCCGCCGTTCATTTCAATGGAGGATTTCGACCACTGGGAGCCAGCCATTCATTTCAATGGGGGATTTCGACCCCTAGGCGCCCCCGCCATTCATTCCTATGGGGGAATCTCGATCCCTGGTAGACCGCCGTTCATTTCAATGGGGGATTTCGACCACTGGGAGCCAGCCATTCATTTCAATGGGGGATTTCGACCCCTAGGCGCCCGCCATTCATTTTAATGGGGGATTTTGACTCCTGGTCGCCCGCCATTCATTTAGATAGGGGAATTCGACCCCTGGTAGCCCGCCATTCATTTCAATGGGGGATTTTGATTCCTGGGCGCCCGCCATTCATTTAGATAGGGGAATTCGACCCCTGGTTGCCCGCCATTCATTTCAATGGGGGATTGCGACCCCTAGGCGCCCCTGCCATTCATTTCAATGGGGGATTTCGACCCCTGGTAGCCCGCCATTCATTTCAATGGGGGATTTCGACCACTGGGAGCCAGCCATTCATTTCAATGGGGGATTTCGACCCCTAGGTGCCCGCATTTCATTTCATTGGGGGATTTCGACCCCTAGGCGCCCGCCATTCATTTCAATGGGGGATTTCAACCCCTGGTAACCCGCCATTCATTTCAATGGGGGATTTCAACCCCTGGTAACCTGCCATTCGTTCCTATGATGGATTTCGACCCCTGGGAGCCCACAATTCATTTAAATGGGGGAATTCGACCCCTGGTAGCCCGCCATTCATTTCAATGGGGGATTTCGACCACTGGGAGCCCACCATTCATTTCTATGGGGGAATCTCGATCCCTGGTAGCCCGCCATTCATTTCAATGGGGGATTTCGACCCCTGGTTGCCCGCCATTCATTTCAATGGGGGATTTCGACCCCTAGGCGCCCCCGCCATTCATTTCAATGGGGGATTTCGACCCCTGGTAGCCCGCCATTCATTTCATTGGGGGATTTTGATTCCTCGGCGCCCGTCATTCATTTCAATGGGGGATTTCAATCCCTGGGCGCCCGCCATTCATTTCAAAGGGGGATTTCGGCCCCTGGTAGCCCGCCATTCATTTCATTGGGGGATTTTGATTCCTGGGCGCCCGCCATTCATTTCAATGGGGGATTTCGACCCCTAGGCGCCCCCGCCATACATTCCTATGGGGGAATCTCGATCCCTGGTAGCCCGCCATTCATTTCAATGGGGGATTTCAACCCCTGGTATCCCGCCATTCATTCCTATGGGGGATTTCAACCCCTGGGAGCCCACCATTCATTTAAATGGGGGAATTCGACCCCTAGGTGCCCGCCTTACATTTCAATTGGGGATTTCGACCCCTGGTAGACCGCCATTCATTTCTTTGGGGGATTTCGACTCCTGGGCGCCCGCCATTTATTTCAATAGTGGAATTCGACCCCTGGTAACCCGCCAAACATTTCAATGGGGGATTTCCACTCCTGGTAGCCCGCCATTCATTTCAATGAGGGATTTCGACCCCTGGGAGCCCTCCATTCATTTTAATGGGGGATTTCGACCACTGGGAGCCAGCCATTCATTTCAATGGGGGATTTCTACCCTTTGGAGCCCGTCATTCATTTCAATGGGGGATTTCGACCACTGGGAGCCAGCCATTCATTTCAATGGGGGATTTCGACCCCTAGGCGCCCGCCATTCATTTCAATGGGGGATTTCAACCCCTGGTAGCCCGCCATTCATTTCAATGGGGGATTTCAACCCCTGGTAACCGCCATTCATTCCTATGGGTGATTTTGACCCCTGGGAGCCCACCATTCATTTAAATGGGGGAAATCGACCCCTGGGTGCCCGCCATACAGTTCAATGGAGGATTTTGACCCCTGGAAGCCCGCCATTCATTCCTATGGGGGATTTCGACCCCTCGGAGCCCACCATTCATTTAAATGGGGGAATTCGACCCCTGGGTGCCCGCCATACATTTCAATGAAGGATTTCGACCCCTGGTAGCCCGCCATTCATTTCATTGGGGGATTTTGACCCCTGGGAGCCCTCCATTCATTTCAATGGGGGATTTCGACCACTGGGAGCCAGCCATTCATTTCAATGGGGGATTTCTACCCCTTGGAGCCCGTCATTCATTTCTATGGGGGATTTCGACCCCTGGGAGCCCACCATTCATTTAAATGGGGGAATTCGACTCCTGGTAGCCAGCCATTCATTTCAATGGGGGTTTTCGACCACTGGGAGCCCACCATTCATTTCTATGGGGGGATCTCGATCCCTTGTACCCCGCCATTCATTTCAATGGAGGATTTCGACCCCTGGTAGCCCGCCATTCATTTCAATGGGAGATTTTGATTCCTTGGCGCCCGCCATTCATTTCAATAGGGAAATTCGATTCCTGGTTGCCCGCCATTCATTTCAATGGGGGATTTCGACCACTGGGAGCCAGCCATTCATTTCAATGGGGGATTTCGACCCCTAGGCCTCCGCCATTCATTTCAATGGGGGATTTTGAGTCCTGGTCGCCCGCCATTCATTTCAATGGGGGAATTCAACCCCTGGGAGCCCGTCATTCATTTCTATGGGGGATTTCGACCCCTGGTAGCCCGCCATTCATTTCTTTGGGGGATTTTGACTCCTGGGCGCCCGCCATTTATTTCAATAGTGGAATTCGACCCCTGGTAACCCGCCAAACATTTCAATGGGGGATTTCCACCCCTGGGAGCCCTCCATTCATTTCAATGGGGGATTTCGACCACTGGGAGCCAGCCATTCATTTCAATGGGGGATTTCTACCCTTTGGAGCCCGTCATTCATTTCAATGGGGGATTTCGACCACTGGGAGCCAGCCATTCATTTCAATGGGGGATTTCGACACCTAGGTGCCCGCATTTCATTTCATTGGGAGATTTCGACCCCTAGGCGCCCGTTATTCATTTCAATGGGAGATTTCAACACCTGGTAACCGCCATTCATTCCTATGGGTGATTTCGACCCCTGGTAGCCCACCATTCATTTCATTGGGAGATTTCGACCCTTAGGCGCCCGCCATTCATTTCAATGGGGGATTTCAACCCTTGGTAGCCCGCCATTCATTTCAATGGGGGATTTCAACCCCTGGTAACCGCCATTCATTCCTATGGGTGATTTCGACCCCTGGGAGACCACCATTCATTTAAATGGGGGAATTCGACCCCTGGGTGCCCGCCATACATTTCAATGGGGGATTTTGACCCCTGGTAGCCCGCCATTCATTCCTATGGGGGATTTCGACCCCTCGGAGCCCACCATTCATTTAAATGGGGGAATTCGACCCCTGGGTGCCCGCCATACATTTCAATGAAGGATTTCGACCCCTGGTAGCCCGCCATTCATTTCATTGGGGGATTTTGACCCCTGGGAGCCCTCCATTCATTTCAATGGGGGATTTCGACCACTGGGAGCCAGCCATTCATTTCAATGGGGGATTTCTACCCCTTGGAGCCCGTCATTCATTTCTATGGGGGATTTCGACCCCTGGGAGCCCACCATTCATTTAAATGGGGGAATTCGACCCCTGGTAGCCCGCCATTCATTTCAATGGGGGTTTTTGACCACTGGGAGCCCACCATTCATTTCTATGGGGGGATCTCGATCCCTTGTACCCCGCCTTTCATTTCAATGGAGGATTTCGACCCCTGGTAGCCCGCCATTCATTTCAATGGGGGATTTTGATTCCTTGGCGCCCGCCATTCATTTCAATAGGGAAATTCGATTCCTGGTTGCCCGCCATTCATTTCAATGGGGGATTTCGACCACTGGGAGCCAGCCATTCATTTCAATGGGGGATTTCGACCCCTAGGCCTCCGCCATTCATTTCAATGGGGGATTTTGAGTCCTGGTCGCCCGCCATTCATTTCAATGGGGGATTTCGACCCCTGGTAGCCCGCCATTCATTTCAATGGGGGATTTCGAACCCTACGTGCCCGCATTTCATTTCATTGGGGGAGTTCAACCCCTAGGCGCCCGCCATTCATTTCAATGGGGGATTTCAACCCCTGGTAACCCGCCATTCATTTCAATGGGGGATTTCAACCCCTGGTAACCTGCCATTCATTCCTATGATGGATTTCGACCCCTGGGAGCCCACCATTCATTTAAATGGGGGAATTCGACCCCTGGTAACCCGCCATTCATTTCAATGGGGGATTTCGACCACTGGGAGCCCACCATTCATTTCTATGGGGGAATCTAAATCGCTGGTAGCCCGTCATTCATTTCAATGGGGGATTTCGACCACTGGGAGTCAGCCATTCATTTCAATGGGGGATTTTGATTCCTGGGCGCCCGCCATTCATTTCAATAGGGGAATTCGACCCCTGGTTGCCCGCCATTCATTTCATTGGGGGATTTCGACCCCTAGGCGCCCGCCATTTATTTCAATGGGGGATTTCAACCCCTGGTAACCCGCCATTCATTTCATAGGGGGATTTCAACCCCTGGTAACCTGCCATTCATTCCTATGATGGATTTCAACCCCTGGGAGCCCACCATTAATTTAAATGGGGGAATTCGACCCCTGGTAGACCGCCATTCATTTCAATGGGGGATTTCGACCACTGGGAGCCCACCATTCATTTCTATGGGGGAATCTCGATCCCTGGTAGCCCGCCATTCATTTCAATGGGGGATTTCGACCCCTGGTAGCCTGCCATTCATTTCAATGGGGGATTTTGATTCCTGGGCGCCCGCCCTTCATTTCAATAAGGGAATTCGACCCCTGGTTGCCCGCCATTCATTTCAATTGGGGATTTCAACCCCTAGGCGCCCCCGCCATTCATTTCAATGGGGGATTTCGACCCCTGGTAGCCCGCCATTCAATTCATTGGGGGATTTTGATTCCTCGGCGCCCGTCATTCATTTCAATGGGGGATTTCGATCCCTCTTCGCCCGCCATTCATTTCAATGGGGGATTTCGACCCCTGGTATCCCGCCATTCATTTCAATGGGGGATTTCGATCCCTCTTCGCCCGCCATTCATTTCAATGGGGGATTTCGACCACTGGGAGCCAGCCATTCATTTCAATGGGGGATTTCGACCCCTAGGTGCCCGCATTTCATTTCATTGGGGGATTTCGACCCCTAGGCGCCCGCCATTCATTTCAATGGGGGATTTCAAACCCTGGTAACCCGCCATTCATTTCAATGGGGGATTTCAACCCCTGGTAACCTGTCATTCGTTCCTATGATGGATTTCGACCCCTGGGAGCCCACCATTCATTTAAATGGGGGAATTCGACCCCTGGTAGCCCGCCATTCATTTCAATGGGGGATTTCGACCACTGGGAGCCCACCATTCATTTCTATGGGGGAATCTCGATCCCTGGTAGCCCGCCATTCATTTCAATGGGGGATTTCGACCCCTGGTAGCCCGCCATTCATTTCAATGGGGGATTTTGATTCCTGGGCGCCCGCCATTCATTTCAATGGGGGATTTTGATTCCTGGGCGCCCGCCATTCATTTAGATAGGGGAATTCGACCCCTGGTTGCCCGCCATTCATTTCAATGGGGGATTTCGACCCCTAGGCGCCCCCGCCATTCATTTCAATGAGGGATTTCGACCCCTGGTAGCCCGCCATTCATTTCATTGGGGGATTTTGATTCCTCGGCGCCCGTCATTCATTTCAATGGGGGATTTCGATCCCTGGTCGCCCGCCATTCATTTCAATGGGGGATTTCGGCCCCTGGTAGCCCGCCATTCATTTCATTGGGGGATTTTGATTCCTGGGCGCCCGCCATTCATTTCAATGGGGGATTTCGACCCCTAGGCGCCCCCGCCATACATTCCTATTGGGGAATCTCGATTCCTGGTAGCCCGCCATTCATTTCAATGGGGGATTTCAACCCCTGGTATCCCGCCATTCATTCCTATGGGGGATTTCAACCCCTGGGAGCCCACCATTCATTTAAATGGGGGAATTCGACCCCTAGGTGCCCGCCATACATTTCAATGGGGGATTTCGACCCCTGGTAGCCCGCCATTCATTTCTTTGGGGGATTTTGACTCCTGGGCGCCCGCCATTTATTTCAATAGTGGAATTCGACCCCTGGTAACCCGCCAAACATTTCAATGGGGGATTTCCACCCCTGTTAGCCCGCCATTCATTTCAATGAGGGATTTCGACCCCTGGGAGCCCTCCATTCATTTCAATGGGGGATTTCGGCCCCTGGTAGCCCGCCATTCATTTCATTGGGGGATTTTGATTCCTGGGCGCCCGCCATTCATTTCAATGGGGGATTTCGACCCCTAGGCCTCCGCCATTCATTTCAATGGGGGATTTTGAGTCCTGGTCGCCCGCCATTCATTTCAATGGGGGATTTCGACCCCTGGTAGCCCGCCATTCATTTCAATGGGGGATTTCGAACCCTACGTGCCCGCATTTCATTTCATTGGGGGAGTTCGACCCCTAGGCGCCCGCCATTCATTTCAATGGGGGATTTCAACCCCTGGTAACCCGCCATTCATTTCAATGGGGGATTTCAACCCCTGGTAACCTGCCATTCATTCCTATGATGGATTTCGACCCCTGGGAGCCCACCATTCATTTAAATGGGGGAATTCGACCCCTGGTAACCCGCCATTCATTTCAATGGGGGATTTCGACCACTGGGAGCCCACCATTCATTTCTATGGGGGAATCTAAATCGCTGGTAGCCCGTCATTCATTTCAATGGGGGATTTCGACCACTGGGAGTCAGCCATTCATTTCAATGGGGGATTTTGATTCCTGGGCGCCCGCCATTCATTTCAATAGGGGGAATTCGACCCCTGGTTGCCCGCCATTCATTTCATTGGGGGATTTCGACCCCTAGGCGCCCGCCATTTATTTCAATGGGGGATTTCAACCCCTGGTAACCCGCCAGTCATTTCATAGGGGGATTTCAACCCCTGGTAACCTGCCATTCATTCCTATGATGGATTTCGACCCCTGGGAGCCCACCATTAATTTAAATGGGGGAATTCGACCCCTGGTAGACCGCCATTCATTTCAATGGGGGATTTCGACCACTGGGAGCCCACCATTCATTTCTATGGGGGAATCTCGATCCTTGGTAGCCCGCCATTCATTTCAATGGGGGATTTCGACCCCTGGTAGCCCGCCATTCATTTCAATGGGGGATTTTGATTCCTGGGCGCCCGCCATTCATTTCAATGGGGGATTTCGACCCCTGGTAGCCCGCCATTCAATTCATTGGGGGATTTTGATTCCTCGGCGCCCGTCATTCATTTCAATGGGGGATTTCGATCCCTCTTCGCCCGCCATTACTTTTAATGGGGGATTTCGACCCCTGGTAGCCCGCCATTCATTTCAATGGGGGATTTCGACCACTGGGAGCCAGCCATTCATTTCAATGGGGGATTTCGACCCCTAGGTGCCCGCATTTCATTTCATTGGGGGATTTCGACCCCTAGGCGCCCGCCATTCATTTCAATGGGGGATTTCAAACCCTGGTAACCCGCCATTCATTTCAATGGGGGATTTCAACCCCTGGTAACCTGTCATTCGTTCCTATGATGGATTTCGACCCCTGGGAGCCCACCATTCATTTAAATGGGGGAATTCGACCCCTGGTAGCCCGCCATTCATTTCAATGGGGGATTTCGACCACTGGGAGCCCACCATTCATTTCTATGGGGGAATCTCGATCCCTGGTAGCCCGCCATTCATTTCTATGGGGGATTTCGACCCCTGGTAGCCCGCCATTCATTTCAATGGGGGATTTTGATTCCTGGGCGCCCGCCATTTATTTCAATGGGGGATTTTGATTCCTGGGCGCCCGCCATTCATTTAGATAGGGGAATTCGACCCCTGGTTGCCCGCCATTCATTTCAATGGGGGATTTCGACCCCTAGGCGCCCCCGCCATTCATTTCAAAGGGGGATTTCGACCCCTGGTAGCCCGCCATTCATTTCATTTGGGGATTTTGATTCCTCGGCGCCCGTCATTCATTTCAATGGGGGATTTCGATCCGTGGGCGCCCGCCATTCATTTCAATGGGGGATTTCGGCCCTTGGTAGCCCGCCATTCATTTCATTGGGGGATTTTGATTCCTGGGCGCCCGCCATTCATTTCAATGGGGGATTTCGACCCCTAGGCGCCCCCGCCATACATTCCTATTGGGGAATCTCGATCCCTGGTAGCCCGCCATTCATTTCAATGGGGGATTTCAACCCCTGGTATCCCGCCATTCATTCCTATGGGGGATTTCAACCCCTGGGAGCCCACCATTCATTTAAATGGGGGAATTCGACCCCTAGGTGCCCGCCATACATTTCAATGGGGGATTTCGACCCCTGGTAGCCCGCCATTCATTTCTTTGGGGGATTTTGACTCCTGGGCGCCCGCCATTTATTTCAATAGTGGAATTCGACCCCTGGTAACCCGCCAAACATTTCAATGGGGGATTTCCACCCCTGTTAGCCCGCCATTCATTTCAATGAGGGATTTCGACCCCTGGGAGCCCTCCATTCATTTCAATGGGGAATTTCGACCACTGGGAGCCAGCCATTCATTTCAATGGGGGATTTCTACCCTTTGGAGCCCGTCATTCATTTCAATGGGGGATTTCGACCACTGGGAGCCAGCCATTCATTTCAATGGGGGATTTCGACCCCTAGGTGCCCGCATTTCATTTCATTGGGAGATTTCGACACCTAGGCGCCCGCCATTCATTTCAATGGGGGATTTCAACCCTTGGTAGCCCGCCATTCATTTCAATGGGGGATTTCAACCCCTGGTAACCGCCATTCATTCCTATGGGTGATTTCGACCCCTGGGAGCCCACCATTCATTTCATTGGGAGATTTCGACCCCTAGGCGCCCGCCATTCATTTCAATGGGGGATTTCAACCCTTGGTAGCCCGCCATTCATTTCAATGGGGGATTTCAACCCCTGGTAACCGCCATTCATTCCTATGGGTGATTTCGACCCCTGGGAGCCCACCATTCATTTAAATGGGGGAATTCGACCCCTGGGTGCCCGCCATACATTTCAATGGGGGATTTTGACCCCTGGTAGCCCGCCATTCATTCCTATGGGGGATTTCGACCCCTCGGAGCCCACCATTCATTTAAATGGGGGAATTCGACCCCTGGGTGCCCGCCATTCATTTCATTGGGGGAATTCGACCCCTGGGTGCCCGCCATTCATTTCATTGGGGGAATTCGACCCCTGGTAGCCCGCCATTCATTTCAATGGGGGATTTCGACCCCTGGTAGCCCGCCATTCATTTCAATGGGGGATTTTGATTCCTGGGCGCACGCCATTCATTTCAATAGGGGAATTCGACCCCTGGTTGCCCGCCATTCATTTTAATTGGGGATTTCGACCCCGAGGCGCCCCCGACATTCATTTCAATGGGGGATTTCGATCCCTCTTCGCCCGCCATTCATTTCAATGGGGGATTTCGACCCCTGGTAGCCCGCCATTCATTTCATTGGGGGATTTTGATTCCTGGGCGCCCGCCATTCATTTCAATGAGGGAATTCGACCCCTGGTAGCCCGCCATTCATTTCAATGGGGGATTTCAACCCCTGGTTACCCGCCATTCATTCCTATGTGTGATTTTGACCCCTGGGAGCCCACCATTCATTTAAATGGGGGAATTCGACCCCTGGTAGCCCGCCATTCATTTCAATGGGGGATTTCGACCACTGGGAGCCCACCATTCATTTCTATGGGGGAATCTCGATCCCTGGTAGCCCGCCATTCATTTCAATGGGGGATTTCGACCACTGGGAGCCAGCCATTCATTTCAATGGGGAATTTCGACCCCTAGGCGCCCGCCATTCATTTCAATGGGGGATTTTGACTCCTGGTCGCCCGCCATTCATTTCAATGGGGGAATTCGACCCCTGGGAGCCCGCCATTCATTTCAATGGGGGATTTCGACCCATAGGCTCCCCCGCCATACATTCCTATGGGGGAATCTCGATCCCTGGTAGCCTGCCATTCATTTCAATGGGGGATTTCAACCCCTGGTATCCCTCCATTCATTCCCATGGGGGATTTTGACCCCTGGGAGCCCACCATTCATTTAAATGGGGGAATTCGACCACTGGGTGCCCGCCATACATTTCAATGGGGGATTTCGACCCCTGGTAGCCCGCCATTCATTTCAATGGGGGATTTCTACCTCTTGGAGCCCGTCATTCATTTCTATGGGGGATTTCGACCACTGGGACCCAGCCATTCATTTCAATGGGGGATTTCGAACCCTAGGTGCCCGCATTTCATTTCATTGGGGGATTTCGACCCCTAGGCGCCCGCCATTCATTTCAATGGGGGATTTCAACCACTGGTAACCCACCATTCATTCCTATGGGTGATTTCGACCCCTGGGAGCCCACCATTCAATTAAATGGGGGAATTCGACCCCTGGTAGCCCGCCATTCATTTCAATTGGTTATTTCAACCACTGGGAGCCCACCATTCATTCCTAAGGGGGAATTTGATCCCTGGTAGCCCGCCATTCATTTCAATGGGGGATTTCGACCACTGGGAGCCAGCCATTCATTTCAATGGGGGATTTCGACCCCTAGGCGCCCGCCATTCATTTCAATGGGGTATTTTGACTCCTGGTCGCCCGCCATTCATTTCAATGGGGGAATTCGACCCCTGGGAGGCCGCCATTCATTCCTATGGGGGAATCTCGATCCCTGGTAGACCGCCATTCATTTCAATGGGGGATTTCAACCCCTGGTAACCTGCCATTCATTCCTATGATGGATTTCGACCCTTGGGAGCCCACCATTCATTTAAATGGGGGAATTTGACCACTGGTAGCCCGCCATTCATTTCAATGGGGGATTTCGACCCCTGGGAGCCCGCCATTCATTCCTATGGGGGAATCTCGATCCCTGGTAGACCGCCATTCATTTCAATGGGGGATTTCAACACCTGGTAACCTGCCATTCATTCCTATGATGGATTTCGACCCTTGGGAGCCCACCATTCATTTAAATGGGGGATTTCGACCCCTGGTTGCCCGCCATTCATTTCATTGGGGGATTTTGACCCCTGGGAGCCCTCCATTCATTTCAAAGGGGGATTATCGACCACTGGGAGCCAGCCATTCATTTCAATGGGGGATTTCTACCCCTTGGAGCCCGTCATTCATTTCTATGGGGGATTTCGACCCCTGGGAGCCCACCATTCATTTAAATGGGGGAATTCGACCCCTGGTAGCCCGCCATTCATTTCAATAGGGGATTTCGACCACTGGTAGCCCGCCATTCATTTCAATGGGGGATTTTGATTCCTTGGCGCCCGCCATTTATTTCAATAGTGGAATTCGACCCCTGGTAACCCGCCAACATTTCAATGGGGGATTTCCACCCCTGATAGCCCGCCATTCATTTCAATGAGGGATTTCGACCCCTGGGAGCCCTCCATTCATTTCAATGGGGGATTTCGACCACTCGGAGCAAGCCATTCATTTCAATGGGGGATTTCGACCCCTAGGTGCCCGCATTTCATTTCATTGGGAGATTTCGACCCCTAGGCGCCCGCCATTCATTTCAATGGGGGATTTCAACCCCTGGTAACCTGCCATTCATTTCAATGGGGGATTTCAACCCCTGGTAACCTGCCATTCATTCCTATGATGGATTTCGACCCCTGGGAGCCCACCATTCATTTAAATGGGGGAATTCGACCCCTGGGAGCCCGCCATTCATTTCAATGGGGGATTTTGATTCCTGGGCGCCCGCCATTCATTTCAATAGGGGAGTTCGACCCCTGGTTGCCTGCCATTCATTTCAATGGGGGATTTCGACCCCTCGGCGCCCACGCCATTCATTTCAATGAGGGATTTCGACCCCTGGTAGCCCGCCATTCATTTCATTGGGGGATTTTGATTCCTCGGCGCCCGTCATTCATTTCAATGGGGGATTTTGATTTCTGGGCGCCCGCCATTCATTTCAATGAGGGAATTCGACCCCTGGTAGCCCGCCATTCATTTCAATGGGGGATTTCAACCCCTGGTAACCCGCCATTCATTCCTATGGGTGATTTTGACCCCTGGGAGCCCACCATTCATTTCAATGGGGGATTTCGACCCCTGGTAGCCCGCCATTCATTTCAATGGGGGATTTTGATTCCTGGGCGCCCGCCATTCATTTCAATGGGGGATTTTGATTCCTGGGCGCCCGCCATTCATTTAGATAGGGGAATTCGACCCCTGGTTGCCCGCCATTCATTTCAATGGGGGATTTCGACCCCTAGGCGCCCCCGCCATTCATTTCAAAGGGGGATTTCGGCCCCTGGTAGCCCGCCATTCATTTCATTGGGGGATTTTGATTCCTGGGCGCCCGCCATTCATTTCAATGGGGGATTTCGACCCCTAGGCGCCCCCGCCATACATTCCTATGGGGGAATCTCGATCCCTGGTAGCCCGCCATTCATTTCAATGGGGGATTTCAACCCCTGGTATCCCGCCATTCATTCCTATGGGGGATTTCAACCCCTGGGAGCCCACCATTCATTTAAATGGGGGAATTCGACCCCTAGGTGCCCGCCTTACATTTCAATTGGGGATTTTGACCCCTGGTAGACCGCCATTCATTTCTTTGGGGGATTTCGACTCCTGGGCGCCCGCCATTTATTTCAATAGTGGAATTCGACCCCTGGTAACCCGCCAAACATTTCAATGGGGGATTTCCACTCCTGGTAGCCCGCCATTCATTTCAATGAGGGATTTCGACCCCTGGGAGCCCTCCATTCATTTCAATGGGGGATTTCGACCACTGGGAGCCAGCCATTCATTTCAATGGGGGATTTCTACCCTTTGGAGCCCGTCATTCATTTCAATGGGGGATTTCGACCACTGGGAGCCAGCCATTCATTTCAATGGGGGATTTCGACCCCTAGGCGCCCGCCATTCATTTCAATGGGGGATTTCAACCCCTGGTAGCCCGCCATTCATTTCAATGGGGGATTTCAACCCCTGGTAACCGCCATTCTTTCCTATGGGTGATTTCGACCCCTGGGAGCCCACCATTCATTTAAATGGGGGAAATCGACCCCTGGGTGCCCGCCATACAGTTCAATGGAGGATTTTGACCCCTGGAAGCCCGCCATTCATTCCTATGGGGGATTTCGACCCCTCGGAGCCCACCATTCATTTAAATGGGGGAATTCGACCCCTGGGTGCCCGCCATACATTTCAATGAAGGATTTCGACCCCTGGTAGCCCGCCATTCATTTCATTGGGGGATTTTGACCCCTGGGAGCCCTCCATTCATTTCAATGGGGGATTTCGACCACTGGGAGCCAGCCATTCATTTCAATGGGGGATTTCTACCCCTTGGAGCCCGTCATTCATTTCTATGGGGGATTTCGACCCCTGGGAGCCCACCATTCATTTAAATGGGGGAATTCGACTCCTGGTAGCCAGCCATTCATTTCAATGGGGGTTTTCGACCACTGGGAGCCCACCATTCATTTCTATGGGGGGATCTCGATCCCTTGTACCCCGCCATTCATTTCAATGGAGGATTTCGACCCCTGGTAGCCCGCCATTCATTTCAATGGGAGATTTTGATTCCTTGGCGCCCGCCATTCATTTCAATAGGGAAATTCGATTCCTGGTTGCCCGCCATTCATTTCAATGGGGGATTTCGACCACTGGGAGCCAGCCATTCATTTCAATGGGGGATTTCGACCCCTAGGCCTCCGCCATTCATTTCAATGGGGGATTTTGAGTCCTGGTCGCCCGCCATTCATTTCAATGGGGGAATTCAACCCCTGGGAGCCCGCCATTCATTTCAATGGGGGATTTCGACCCCTAGGCGCCCCCGCCATACATTCCTATGGGGGAATCTCGATCCCTGGTAGCCCGCCATTCATTTCAATGAGGGATTTCAACCCCTGGTATCCCGCCATTCATTCCCATGTGGGATTTTGACCCCTGGAAGCCCACCATTCATTTAAATGGGGGAATTCGACCCCTGGGTGCCCGCCATACATTTCAATGGGGGATTTCGACCCCTGGTAGTCCGCCATTCATTTCATTGGGGGATTTTGACCCCTGGGGGCCCTCCATTCATTTCAATGGGGGATTATCGACCACTGGGAGCCAGCCATTCATTTCAATGGGGGATTTCTACCCCTTGGAGCCCGTCATTCATTTCTATGGGGGATTTCGACCCCTGGTAGCCCGCCATTCATTTCTTTGGGGGATTTTGACTCCTGGGCGCCCGCCATTTATTTCAATAGTGGAATTCGACCCCTGGTAACCCGCCAAACATTTCAATGGGGGATTTCCACCCCTGGGAGCCCTCCATTCATTTCAATGGGGGATTTCGACCACTGGGAGCCAGCCATTCATTTCAATGGGGGATTTCTACCCTTTGGAGCCCGTCATTCATTTCAATGGGGGATTTCGACCACTGGGAGCCAGCCATTCATTTCAATGGGGGATTTCGACACCTAGGTGCCCGCATTTCATTTCATTGGGAGATTTCGACCCCTAGGCGCCCGTTATTCATTTCAATGGGAGATTTCAACACCTGGTAACCGCCATTCATTCCTATGGGTGATTTCGACCCCTGGGAGCCCACCATTCATTTCATTGGGAGATTTCGACCCTTAGGCGCCCGCCATTCATTTCAATGGGGGATTTCAACCCTTGGTAGCCCGCCATTCATTTCAATGGGGGATTTCAACCCCTGGTAACCGCCATTCATTCCTATGGGTGATTTCGACCCCTGGGAGACCACCATTCATTTAAATGGGGGAATTCGACCCCTGGGTGCCCGCCATACATTTCAATGGGGGATTTTGACCCCTGGTAGCCCGCCATTCATTCCTATGGGGGATTTCGACCCCTCGGAGCCCACCATTCATTTAAATGGGGGAATTCGACCCCTGGGTGCCCGCCATACATTTCAATGAAGGATTTCGACCCCTGGTAGCCCGCCATTCATTTCATTGGGGGATTTTGACCCCTGGGAGCCCTCCATTCATTTCAATGGGGGATTTCGACCACTGGGAGCCAGCCATTCATTTCAATGGGGGATTTCTACCCCTTGGAGCCCGTCATTCATTTCTATGGGGGATTTCGACCCCTGGGAGCCCACCATTCATTTAAATGGGGGAATTCGACCCCTGGTAGCCCGCCATTCATTTCAATGGGGGTTTTCGACCACTAGGAGCCCACCATTCATTTCTATGGGGGAATCTAAATCGCTGGTAGCCCGCCTTTCATTTCAATGGAGGATTTCGACCCCTGGTAGCCCGCCATTCATTTCAATGGGGGATTTTGATTCCTTGGCGCCCGCCATTCATTTCAATAGGGAAATTCGATTCCTGGTTGCCCGCCATTCATTTCAATGGGGGATTTCGACCACTGGGAGCCAGCCATTCATTTCAATGGGGGATTTCGACCCCTAGGCCTCCGCCATTCATTTCAATGGGGGATTTTGAGTCCTGGTCGCCCGCCATTCATTTCAATGGGGGATTTCGACCCCTGGTAGCCCGCCATTCATTTCAATGGGGGATTTCGAACCCTACGTGCCCGCATTTCATTTCATTGGGGGAGTTCAACCCCTAGGCGCCCGCCATTCATTTCAATGGGGGATTTCAACCCCTGGTAACCCGCCATTCATTTCAATGGGGGATTTCAACCCCTGGTAACCTGCCATTCATTCCTATGATGGATTTCGACCCCTGGGAGCCCACCATTCATTTAAATGGGGGAATTCGACCCCTGGTAACCCGCCATTCATTTCAATGGGGGATTTCGACCACTGGGAGCCCACCATTCATTTCTATGGGGGAATCTAAATCGCTGGTAGCCCGTCATTCATTTCAATGGGGGATTTCGACCACTGGGAGTCAGCCATTTATTTCAATGGGGGATTTTGATTCCTGGGCGCCCGCCATTCATTTCAATAGGGGAATTCGACCCCTGGTTGCCCGCCATTCATTTCATTGGGGGATTTCGACCCCTAGGCGCCCGCCATTTATTTCAATGGGGGATTTCAACCCCTGGTAACCCGCCATTCATTTCATAGGGGGATTTCAACCCCTGGTAACCTGCCATTCATTCCTATGATGGATTTCAACCCCTGGGAGCCCACCATTAATTTAAATGGGGGAATTCGACCCCTGGTAGACCGCCATTCATTTCAATGGGGGATTTCGACCACTGGGAGCCCACCATTCATTTCTATGGGGGAATCTCGATCCCTGGTAGCCCGCCATTCATTTCAATGGGGGATTTCGACCCCTGGTAGCCTGCCATTCATTTCAATGGGGGATTTTGATTCCTGGGCGCCCGCCATTCATTTCAATAAGGGAATTCGACCCCTGGTTGCCCGCCATTCATTTCAATTGGGGATTTCAACCCCTAGGCGCCCCCGCCATTCATTTCAATGGGGGATTTCGACCCCTGGTAGCCCGCCATTCAATTCATTGGGGGATTTTGATTCCTCGGCGCCCGTCATTCATTTCAATGGGGGATTTCGATCCCTCTTCGCCCGCCATTCATTTCAATGGGGGATTTCGACCCCTGGTAGCCCGCCATTCATTTCAATGGGGGATTTCGATCCCTCTTCGCCCGCCATTCATTTCAATGGGGGATTTCGACCACTGGGAGCCAGCCATTCATTTCAATGGGGGATTTCGACCCCTAGGTGCCCGCATTTCATTTCATTGGGGGATTTCGACCCCTAGGCGCCCGCCATTCATTTCAATGGGGGATTTCAAACCCTGGTAACCCGCCATTCATTTCAATGGGGGATTTCAACCCCTGGTAACCTGTCATTCGTTCCTATGATGGATTTCGACCCCTGGGAGCCCACCATTCATTTAAATGGGGGAATTCGACCCCTGGTAGCCCGCCATTCATTTCAATGGGGGATTTCGACCACTGGGAGCCCACCATTCATTTCTATGGGGGAATCTCGATCCCTGGTAGCCCGCCATTCATTTCAATGGGGGATTTCGACCCCTGGTAGCCCGCCATTCATTTCAATGGGGGATTTTGATTCCTGGGCGCCCGCCATTCATTTCAATGGGGGATTTTGATTCCTGGGCGCCCGCCATTCATTTAGATAGGGGAATTCGACCCCTGGTTGCCCGCCATTCATTTCAATGGGGGATTTCGACCCCTAGGCGCCCCCGCCATACATTTCAATGGGGGATTTCGACCCCTGGTAGCCCGCCATTCATTTCATTGGGGGATTTTGATTCCTCGGCGCCCGTCATTCATTTCAATGGGGGATTTCGATCCCTGGTCGCCCGGCAATACATTTCAATGGGGGATTTCGGCCCCTGGTAGCCCGCCATTCATTTCATTGGGGGATTTTGATTCCTGGGCGCCCGCCATTCATTTCAATGGGGGATTTCGACCCCTAGGCGCCCCCGCCATACATTCCTATTGGGGAATCTCGATTCCTGGTAGCCCGCCATTCATTTCAATGGGGGATTTCAACCCCTGGTATCCCGCCATTCATTCCTATGGGGGATTTCAACCCCTGGGAGCCCACCATTCATTTAAATGGGGGAATTCGACCCCTAGGTGCCCGCCATACATTTCAATGGGGGATTTCGACCCCTGGTAGCCCGCCATTCATTTCTTTGGGGGATTTTGACTCCTGGGCGCCCGCCATTTATTTCAATAGTGGAATTCGACCCCTGGTAACCCGCCAAACATTTCAATGGGGGATTTCCACCCCTGTTAGCCCGCCATTCATTTCAATGAGGGATTTCGACCCCTGGGAGCCCTCCATTCATTTCAATGGGGGATTTCTACCCCTTGGAGCCCGTCATTCATTTCTATGGGGGATTTCGACCCCTGGGAGCCCACCATTCATTTAAATGGGGGAATTCGACCCCTGGTAGCCCGCCATTCATTTCAATGGGGGTTTTCGACCACTGGGAGCCCACCATTCATTTCTATGGGGGGATCTCGATCCCTTGTACCCCGCCATTCATTTCAATGGAGGATTTCGACCCCTGGTAGCCCGCCATTCATTTCAATGGGGGATTTTGATTCCTTGGCGCCCGCCATTCATTTCAATAGGGAAATTCGATTCCTGGTTGCCCGCCATTCATTTCAATGGGGGATTTCGACCACTGGGAGCCAGCCATTCATTTCAATGGGGGATTTCGACCCCTAGGCCTCCGCCATTCATTTCAATGGGGGATTTTGAGTCCTGGTCGCCCGCCATTCATTTCAATGGGGGATTTCGACCCCTGGTAGCCCGCCATTCATTTCAATGGGGGATTTCGAACCCTACGTGCCCGCATTTCATTTCATTGGGGGAGTTCGACCCCTAGGCGCCTGCCATTCATTTCAATGGGGGATTTCAACCCCTGGTAACCCGCCATTCATTTCAATGGGGGATTTCAACCCCTGGTAACCTGCCATTCATTCCTATGATGGATTTCGACCCCTGGGAGCCCACCATTCATTTAAATGGGGGAATTCGACCCCTGGTAACCCGCCATTCATTTCAATGGGGGATTTCGACCACTGGGAGCCCACCATTCATTTCTATGGGGGAATCTAAATCGCTGGTAGCCCGTCATTCATTTCAATGGGGGATTTCGACCACTGGGAGTCAGCCATTCATTTCAATGGGGGATTTTGATTCCTGGGCGCCCGCCATTCATTTCAATAGGGGGAATTCGACCCCTGGTTGCCCGCCATTCATTTCATTGGGGGATTTCGACCCCTAGGCGCCCGCCATTTATTTCAATGGGGGATTTCAACCCCTGGTAACCCGCCAGTCATTTCATAGGGGGATTTCAACCCCTGGTAACCTGCCATTCATTCCTATGATGGATTTCGACCCCTGGGAGCCCACCATTAATTTAAATGGGGGAATTCGACCCCTGGTAGACCGCCATTCATTTCAATGGGGGATTTCGACCACTGGGAGCCCACCATTCATTTCTATGGGGGAATCTCGATCCTTGGTAGCCCGCCATTCATTTCAATGGGGGATTTCGACCCCTGGTAGCCCGCCATTCATTTCAATGGGGGATTTTGATTCCTGGGCGCCCGCCATTCATTTCAATAGGGGAATTCGACCCCTGGTTGCCCGCCATTCATTTCAATTGGGGATTTCAACCCCTAGGTGCCCCCGCCATTCATTTCAATGGGGGATTTCGACCCCTGGTAGCCCGCCATTCAATTCATTGGGGGATTTTGATTCCTCGGCGCCCGTCATTCATTTCAATGGGGGATTTCGATCCCTCTTCGCCCGCCATTCATTTTAATGGGGGATTTCGACCCCTGGTAGCCCGCCATTCATTTCAATGGGGGATTTCGATCCCTCTTCGCCCGCCATTCATTTCAATGGGGGATTTCGACCACTGGGAGCCAGCCATTCATTTCAATGGGGGATTTCGACCCCTAGGTGCCCGCATTTCATTTTATTGGGGGATTTCGACCCCTAGGCGCCCGCCATTCATTTCAATGGGGGATTTCAAACCCTGGTAACCCGCCATTCATTTCAATGGGGGATTTCAACCCCTGGTAACCTGTCATTCGTTCCTATGATGGATTTCGACCCCTGGGAGCCCACCATTCATTTAAATGGGGGAATTCGACCCCTGGTAGCCCGCCATTCATTTCAATGGGGGATTTCGACCACTGGGAGCCCACCATTCATTTCTATGGGGGAATCTCGATCCCTGGTAGCCCGCCATTCATTTCAATGGGGGATTTCGACCCCTGGTAGCCCGCCATTCATTTCAATGGGGGATTTTGATTCCTGGGCGCCCGCCATTTATTTCAATGGGGGATTTTGATTCCTGGGCGCCCGCCATTCATTTAGATAGGGGAATTCGACCCCTGGTTGCCCGCCATTCATTTCAATGGGGGATTTCGACCCCTAGGCGCCCCCGCCATTCATTTCAAAGGGGGATTTCGACCCCTGGTAGCCCGCCATTCATTTCATTTGGGGATTTTGATTCCTCGGCGCCCGTCATTCATTTCAATGGGGGATTTCGATCCCTGGGCGCCCGCCATTCATTTCAATGGGGGATTTCGGCCCTTGGTAGCCCGCCATTCATTTCATTGGGGGATTTTGATTCCTGGGCGCCCGCCATTCATTTCAATGGGGGATTTCGACCCCTAGGCGCCCCCGCCATACATTCCTATTGGGGAATCTCGATCCCTGGTAGCCCGCCATTCATTTCAATGGGGGTTTTCAACCCCTGGTATCCCGCCATTCATTCCTATGGGGGATTTCAACCCCTGGGAGCCCACCATTCATTTAAATGGGGGAATTCGACCCCTAGGTGCCCGCCATACATTTCAATGGGGGACTTCGACCCTGGTAGCCCGCCATTCATTTCTTTGGGGGATTTTGACTCCTGGGCGCCCGCCATTTATTTCAATAGTGGAATTCGACCCCTGGTAACCCGCCAAACATTTCAATGGGGGATTTCCACCCCTGTTAGCCCGCCATTCATTTCAATGAGGGATTTCGACCCCTGGGAGCCCTCCATTCATTTCAATGGGGAATTTCGACCACTGGGAGCCAGCCATTCATTTCAATGGGGGATTTCTACCCTTTGGAGCCCGTCATTCATTTCAATGGGGGATTTCGACCACTGGGAGCCAGCCATTCATTTCAATGGGGGATTTCGACCCCTAGGTGCCCGCATTTAATTTCATTGGGAGATTTCGACACCTAGGCGCCCGCCATTCATTTCAATGGGGGATTTCAACCCTTGGTAGCCCGCCATTCATTTCAATGGGGGATTTCAACCCCTGGTAACCGCCATTCATTCCTATGGGTGATTTCGACCCCTGGGAGCCCACCATTCATTTCAATGGGGGATTTCGACCACTGGGAGCCAGCCATTCATTTCAATGGGGGATTTCTACCCTTTGGAGCCCGTCATTCATTTCAATGGGGGATTTCGACCACTGGGAGCCAGCCATTCATTTCAATGGGGGATTTCGACCCCTAGGCGCCCGCCATTCATTTCAATGGGGGATTTCAACCCCTGGTAGCCCGCCATTCATTTCAATGGGGGATTTCAACCCCTGGTAACCGCCATTCTTTCCTATGGGTGATTTCGACCCCTGGGAGCCCACCATTCATTTAAATGGGGGAAATCGACCCCTGGGTGCCCGCCATACAGTTCAATGGAGGATTTTGACCCCTGGAAGCCCGCCATTCATTCCTATGGGGGATTTCGACCCCTCGGAGCCCACCATTCATTTAAATGGGGGAATTCGACCCCTGGGTGCCCGCCATACATTTCAATGAAGGATTTCGACCCCTGGTAGCCCGCCATTCATTTCATTGGGGGATTTTGACCCCTGGGAGCCCTCCATTCATTTCAATGGGGGATTTCGACCACTGGGAGCCAGCCATTCATTTCAATGGGGGATTTGTACCCCTTGGAGCCCGTCATTCATTTCTATGGGGGATTTCGACCCCTGGGAGCCCACCATTCATTTAAATGGGGGAATTCGACTCCTGGTAGCCAGCCATTCATTTCAATGGGGGTTTTCGACCACTGGGAGCCCACCATTCATTTCTATGGGGGGATCTCGATCCCTTGTACCCCGCCATTCATTTCAATGGAGGATTTCGACCCCTGGTAGCCCGCCATTCATTTCAATGGGAGATTTTGATTCCTTGGCGCCCGCCATTCATTTCAATAGGGAAATTCGATTCCTGGTTGCCCGCCATTCATTTCAATGGGGGATTTCGACCACTGGGAGCCAGCCATTCATTTCAATGGGGGATTTCGACCCCTAGGCCTCCGCCATTCATTTCAATGGGGGATTTTGAGTCCTGGTCGCCCGCCATTCATTTCAATGGGGGAATTCAACCCCTGGGAGCCCGCCATTCATTTCAATGGGGGATTTCGACCCCTAGGCGCCCCCGCCATACATTCCTATGGGGGAATCTCGATCCCTGGTAGCCCGCCATTCATTTCAATGAGGGATTTCAACCCCTGGTATCCCGCCATTCATTCCCATGTGGGATTTTGACCCCTGGAAGCCCACCATTCATTTAAATGGGGGAATTCGACCCCTGGGTGCCCGCCATACATTTCAATGGGGGATTTCGACCCCTGGTAGTCCGCCATTCATTTCATTGGGGGATTTTGACCCCTGGGGGCCCTCCATTCATTTCAATGGGGGATTATCGACCACTGGGAGCCAGCCATTCATTTCAATGGGGGATTTCTACCCCTTGGAGCCCGTCATTCATTTCTATGGGGGATTTCGACCCCTGGTAGCCCGCCATTCATTTCTTTGGGGGATTTTGACTCCTGGGCGCCCGCCATTTATTTCAATAGTGGAATTCGACCCCTGGTAACCCGCCAAACATTTCAATGGGGGATTTCCACCCCTGGGAGCCCTCCATTCATTTCAATGGGGGATTTCGACCACTGGGAGCCAGCCATTCATTTCAATGGGGGATTTCTACCCTTTGGAGCCCGTCATTCATTTCAATGGGGGATTTCGACCACTGGGAGCCAGCCATTCATTTCAATGGGGGATTTCGACACCTAGGTGCCCGCATTTAATTTCATTGGGAGATTTCGACCCCTAGGCGCCCGTTATTCATTTCAATGGGAGATTTCAACACCTGGTAACCGCCATTCATTCCTATGGGTGATTTCGACCCCTGGGAGCCCACCATTCATTTCATTGGGAGATTTCGACCCTTAGGCGCCCGCCATTCATTTCAATGGGGGATTTCAACCCTTGGTAGCCCGCCATTCATTTCAATGGGGGATTTCAACCCCTGGTAACCGCCATTCATTCCTATGGGTGATTTCGACCCCTGGGAGACCACCATTCATTTAAATGGGGGAATTCGACCCCTGGGTGCCCGCCATACATTTCAATGGGGGATTTTGACCCCTGGTAGCCCGCCATTCATTCCTATGGGGGATTTCGACCCCTCGGAGCCCACCATTCATTTAAATGGGGGAATTCGACCCCTGGGTGCCCGCCATACATTTCAATGAAGGATTTCGACCCCTGGTAGCCCGCCATTCATTTCATTGGGGGATTTTGACCCCTGGGAGCCCTCCATTCATTTCAATGGGGGATTTCGACCACTGGGAGCCAGCCATTCATTTCAATGGGGGATTTCTACCCCTTGGAGCCCGTCATTCATTTCTATGGGGGATTTCGACCCCTGGGAGCCCACCATTCATTTAAATGGGGGAATTCGACCCCTGGTAGCCCGCCATTCATTTCAATGGGGGTTTTCGACCACTAGGAGCCCACCATTCATTTCTATGGGGGAATCTAAATCGCTGGTAGCCCGCCTTTCATTTCAATGGAGGATTTCGACCCCTGGTAGCCCGCCATTCATTTCAATGGGGGATTTTGATTCCTTGGCGCCCGCCATTCATTTCAATAGGGAAATTCGATTCCTGGTTGCCCGCCATTCATTTCAATGGGGGATTTCGACCACTGGGAGCCAGCCATTCATTTCAATGGGGGATTTCGACCCCTAGGCCTCCGCCATTCATTTCAATGGGGGATTTTGAGTCCTGGTCGCCCGCCATTCATTTCAATGGGGGATTTCGACCCCTGGTAGCCCGCCATTCATTTCAATGGGGGATTTCGAACCCTACGTGCCCGCATTTCATTTCATTGGGGGAGTTCAACCCCTAGGCGCCCGCCAGTCATTTCAATGGGGGATTTCAACCCCTGGTAACCCGCCATTCATTTCAATGGGGGATTTCAACCCCTGGTAACCTGCCATTCATTCCTATGATGGATTTCGACCCCTGGGAGCCCACCATTCATTTAAATGGGGGAATTCGACCCCTGGTAACCCGCCATTCATTTCAATGGGGGATTTCGACCACTGGGAGCCCACCATTCATTTCTATGGGGGAATCTAAATCGCTGGTAGCCCGTCATTCATTTCAATGGGGGATTTCGACCACTGGGAGTCAGCCATTCATTTCAATGGGGGATTTTGATTCCTGGGCGCCCGCCATTCATTTCAATAGGGGAATTCGACCCCTGGTTGCCCGCCATTCATTTCATTGGGGGATTTCGACCCCTAGGCGCCCGCCATTTATTTCAATGGGGGATTTCAACCCCTGGTAACCCGCCATTCATTTCATAGGGGGATTTCAACCCCTGGTAACCTGCCATTCATTCCTATGATGGATTTCAACCCCTGGGAGCCCACCATTAATTTAAATGGGGGAATTCGACCCCTGGTAGACCGCCATTCATTTCAATGGGGGATTTCGACCACTGGGAGCCCACCATTCATTTCTATGGGGGAATCTCGATCCCTGGTAGCCCGCCATTCATTTCAATGGGGGATTTCGACCCCTGGTAGCCTGCCATTCATTTCAATGGGGGATTTTGATTCCTGGGCGCCCGCCATTCATTTCAATAAGGGAATTCGACCCCTGGTTGCCCGCCATTCATTTCAATTGGGGATTTCAACCCCTAGGCGCCCCCGCCATTCATTTCAATGGGGGATTTCGACCCCTGGTAGCCCGCCATTCAATTCATTGGGGGATTTTGATTCCTCGGCGCCCGTCATTCATTTCAATGGGGGATTTCGATCCCTCTTCGCCCGCCATTCATTTCAATGGGGGATTTCGACCCCTGGTAGCCCGCCATTCATTTCAATGGGGGATTTCGATCCCTCTTCGCCCGCCATTCATTTCAATGGGGGATTTCGACCACTGGGAGCCAGCCATTCATTTCAATGGGGGATTTCGACCCCTAGGTGCCCGCATTTCATTTCATTGGGGGATTTCGACCCCTAGGCGCCCGCCATTCATTTCAATGGGGGATTTCAAACCCTGGTAACCCGCCATTCATTTCAATGGGGGATTTCAACCCCTGGTAACCTGTCATTCGTTCCTATGATGGATTTCGACCCCTGGGAGCCCACCATTCATTTAAATGGGGGAATTCGACCCCTGGTAGCCCGCCATTCATTTCAATGGGGGATTTCGACCACTGGGAGCCCACCATTCATTTCTATGGGGGAATCTCGATCCCTGGTAGCCCGCCATTCATTTCAATGGGGGATTTCGACCCCTGGTAGCCCGCCATTCATTTCAATGGGGGATTTTGATTCCTGGGCGCCCGCCATTCATTTCAATGGGGGATTTTGATTCCTGGGCGCCCGCCATTCATTTAGATAGGGGAATTCGACCCCTGGTTGCCCGCCATTCATTTCAATGGGGGATTTCGACCCCTAGGCGCCCCCGCCATACATTTCAATGGGGGATTTCGACCCCTGGTAGCCCGCCATTCATTTCATTGGGGGATTTTGATTCCTCGGCGCCCGTCATTCATTTCAATGGGGGATTTCGATCCCTGGTCGCCCGGCAATACATTTCAATGGGGGATTTCGGCCCCTGGTAGCCCGCCATTCATTTCATTGGGGGATTTTGATTCCTGGGCGCCCGCCATTCATTTCAATGGGGGATTTCGACCCCTAGGCGCCCCCGCCATACATTCCTATTGGGGAATCTCGATTCCTGGTAGCCCGCCATTCATTTCAATGGGGGATTTCAACCCCTGGTATCCCGCCATTCATTCCTATGGGGGATTTCAACCCCTGGGAGCCCACCATTCATTTAAATGGGGGAATTCGACCCCTAGGTGCCCGCCATACATTTCAATGGGGGATTTCGACCCCTGGTAGCCCGCCATTCATTTCTTTGGGGGATTTTGACTCCTGGGCGCCCGCCATTTATTTCAATAGTGGAATTCGACCCCTGGTAACCCGCCAAACATTTCAATGGGGGATTTCCACCCCTGTTAGCCCGCCATTCATTTCAATGAGGGATTTCGACCCCTGGGAGCCCTCCATTCATTTCAATGGGGGATTTCTACCCCTTGGAGCCCGTCATTCATTTCTATGGGGGATTTCGACCCCTGGGAGCCCACCATTCATTTAAATGGGGGAATTCGACCCCTGGTAGCCCGCCATTCATTTCAATGGGGGTTTTCGACCACTGGGAGCCCACCATTCATTTCTATGGGGGGATCTCGATCCCTTGTACCCCGCCATTCATTTCAATGGAGGATTTCGACCCCTGGTAGCCCGCCATTCATTTCAATGGGGGATTTTGATTCCTTGGCGCCCGCCATTCATTTCAATAGGGAAATTCGATTCCTGGTTGCCCGCCATTCATTTCAATGGGGGATTTCGACCACTGGGAGCCAGCCATTCATTTCAATGGGGGATTTCGACCCCTAGGCCTCCGCCATTCATTTCAATGGGGGATTTTGAGTCCTGGTCGCCCGCCATTCATTTCAATGGGGGATTTCGACCCCTGGTAGCCCGCCATTCATTTCAATGGGGGATTTCGAACCCTACGTGCCCGCATTTCATTTCATTGGGGGAGTTCGACCCCTAGGCGCCTGCCATTCATTTCAATGGGGGATTTCAACCCCTGGTAACCCGCCATTCATTTCAATGGGGGATTTCAACCCCTGGTAACCTGCCATTCATTCCTATGATGGATTTCGACCCCTGGGAGCCCACCATTCATTTAAATGGGGGAATTCGACCCCTGGTAACCCGCCATTCATTTCAATGGGGGATTTCGACCACTGGGAGCCCACCATTCATTTCTATGGGGGAATCTAAATCGCTGGTAGCCCGTCATTCATTTCAATGGGGGATTTCGACCACTGGGAGTCAGCCATTCATTTCAATGGGGGATTTTGATTCCTGGGCGCCCGCCATTCATTTCAATAGGGGGAATTCGACCCCTGGTTGCCCGCCATTCATTTCATTGGGGGATTTCGACCCCTAGGCGCCCGCCATTTATTTCAATGGGGGATTTCAACCCCTGGTAACCCGCCAGTCATTTCATAGGGGGATTTCAACCCCTGGTAACCTGCCATTCATTCCTATGATGGATTTCGACCCCTGGGAGCCCACCAATAATTTAAATGGGGGAATTCGACCCCTGGTAGACCGCCATTCATTTCAATGGGGGATTTCGACCACTGGGAGCCCACCATTCATTTCTATGGGGGAATCTCGATCCTTGGTAGCCCGCCATTCATTTCAATGGGGGATTTCGACCCCTGGTAGCCCGCCATTCATTTCAATGGGGGATTTTGATTCCTGGGCGCCCGCCATTCATTTCAATAGGGGAATTCGACCCCTGGTTGCCCGCCATTCATTTCAATTGGGGATTTCAACCCCTAGGTGCCCCCGCCATTCATTTCAATGGGGGATTTCGACCCCTGGTAGCCCGCCATTCAATTCATTGGGGGATTTTGATTCCTCGGCGCCCGTCATTCATTTCAATGGGGGATTTCGATCCCTCTTCGCCCGCCATTCATTTTAATGGGGGATTTCGACCCCTGGTAGCCCGCCATTCATTTCAATGGGGGATTTCGATCCCTCTTCGCCCGCCATTCATTTCAATGGGGGATTTCGACCACTGGGAGCCAGCCATTCATTTCAATGGGGGATTTCGACCCCTAGGTGCCCGCATTTCATTTCATTGGGGGATTTCGACCCCTAGGCGCCCGCCATTCATTTCAATGGGGGATTTCAAACCCTGGTAACCCGCCATTCATTTCAATGGGGGATTTCAACCCCTGGTAACCTGTCATTCGTTCCTATGATGGATTTCGACCCCTGGGAGCCCACCATTCATTTAAATGGGGGAATTCGACCCCTGGTAGCCCGCCATTCATTTCAATGGGGGATTTCGACCACTGGGAGCCCACCATTCATTTCTATGGGGGAATCTCGATCCCTGGTAGCCCGCCATTCATTTCAATGGGGGATTTCGACCCCTGGTAGCCCGCCATTCATTTCAATGGGGGATTTTGATTCCTGGGCGCCCGCCATTTATTTCAATGGGGGATTTTGATTCCTGGGCGCCCGCCATTCATTTAGATAGGGGAATTCGACCCCTGGTTGCCCGCCATTCATTTCAATGGGGGATTTCGACCCCTAGGCGCCCCCGCCATTCATTTCAAAGGGGGATTTCGACCCCTGGTAGCCCGCCATTCATTTCATTTGGGGATTTTGATTCCTCGGCGCCCGTCATTCATTTCAATGGGGAATTTCGATCCCTGGGCGCCCGCCATTCATTTCAATGGGGGATTTCGGCCCTTGGTAGCCCGCCATTCATTTCATTGGGGGATTTTGATTCCTGGGCGCCCGCCATTCATTTCAATGGGGGATTTCGACCCCTAGGCGCCCCCGCCATACATTCCTATTGGGGAATCTCGATCCCTGGTAGCCCGCCATTCATTTCAATGGGGGTTTTCAACCCCTGGTATCCCGCCATTCATTCCTATGGGGGATTTCAACCCCTGGGAGCCCACCATTCATTTAAATGGGGGAATTCGACCCCTAGGTGCCCGCCATACATTTCAATGGGGGATTTCGACCCCTGGTAGCCCGCCATTCATTTCTTTGGGGGATTTTGACTCCTGGGCGCCCGCCATTTATTTCAATAGTGGAATTCGACCCCTGGTAACCCGCCAAACATTTCAATGGGGGATTTCCACCCCTGTTAGCCCGCCATTCATTTCAATGAGGGATTTCGACCCCTGGGAGCCCTCCATTCATTTCAATGGGGAATTTCGACCACTGGGAGCCAGCCATTCATTTCAATGGGGGATTTCTACCCTTTGGAGCCCGTCATTCATTTCAATGGGGGATTTCGACCACTGGGAGCCAGCCATTCATTTCAATGGGGGATTTCGACCCCTAGGTGCCCGCATTTCATTTCATTGGGAGATTTCGACACCTAGGCGCCCGCCATTCATTTCAATGGGGGATTTCAACCCTTGGTAGCCCGCCATTCATTTCAATGGGGGATTTCAACCCCTGGTAACCGCCATTCATTCCTATGGGTGATTTCGACCCCTGGGAGCCCACCATTCATTTCATTGGGAGATTTCGACCCCTAGGCGCCCGCCATTCATTTCAATGGGGGATTTCAACCCTTGGTAGCCCGCCATTCATTTCAATGGGGGATTTCAACCCCTGGTAACCGCCATTCATTCCTATGGGTGATTTCGACCCCTGGGAGCCCACCATTCATTTAAATGGGGGAATTCGACCCCTGGGTGCCCGCCATACATTTCAATGGGGGATTTTGACCCCTGGTAGCCCGCCATTCATTCCTATGGGGGATTTCGACCCCTCGGAGCCCACCATTCATTTAAATGGGGGAATTCGACCCCTGGGTGCCCGCCATTCATTTCATTGGGGGAATTCGACCCCTGGGTGCCCGCCATTCATTTCATTGGGGGAATTCGACCCCTGGTAGCCCGCCATTCATTTCAATGGGGGATTTCGACCCCTGGTAGCCCGCCATTCATTTCAATGGGGGATTTTGATTCCTGGGCGCACGCCATTCATTTCAATAGGGGAATTCGACCCCTGGTTGCCCGCCATTCATTTTAATTGGGGATTTCGACCCCGAGGCGCCCCCGACATTCATTTCAATGGGGGATTTCGATCCCTCTTCGCCCGCCATTCATTTCAATGGGGGATTTCGACCCCTGGTAGCCCGCCATTCATTTCATTGGGGGATTTTGATTCCTGGGCGCCCGCCATTCATTTCAATGAGGGAATTCGACCCCTGGTAGCCCGACATTCATTTCAATGGGGGATTTCAACCCCTGGTTACCCGCCATTCATTCCTATGTGTGATTTTGACCCCTGGGAGCCCACCATTCATTTAAATGGGGGAATTCGACCCCTGGTAGCCCGCCATTCATTTCAATGGGGGATTTCGACCACTGGGAGCCCACCATTCATTTCTATGGGGGAATCTCGATCCCTGGTAGCCCGCCATTCATTTCAATGGGGGATTTCGACCACTGGGAGCCAGCCATTCATTTCAATGGGGAATTTCGACCCCTAGGCGCCCGCCATTCATTTCAATGGGGGATTTTGACTCCTGGTCGCCCGCCATTCATTTCAATGGGGGAATTCGACCCCTGGGAGCCCGCCATTCATTTCAATGGGGGATTTCGACCCATAGGCTCCCCCGCCATACATTCCTATGGGGGAATCTCGATCCCTGGTAGCCTGCCATTCATTTCAATGGGGGATTTCAACCCCTGGTATCCCTCCATTCATTCCCATGGGGGATTTTGACCCCTGGGAGCCCACCATTCATTTAAATGGGGGAATTCGACCACTGGGTGCCCGCCATACATTTCAATGGGGGATTTCGACCCCTGGTAGCCCGCCATTCATTTCAATGGGGGATTTCTACCTCTTGGAGCCCGTCATTCATTTCTATGGGGGATTTCGACCACTGGGACCCAGCCATTCATTTCAATGGGGGATTTCGAACCCTAGGTGCCCGCATTTCATTTCATTGGGGGATTTCGACCCCTAGGCGCCCGCCATTCATTTCAATGGGGGATTTCAACCACTGGTAACCCACCATTCATTCCTATGGGTGATTTCGACCCCTGGGAGCCCACCATTCAATTAAATGGGGGAATTCGACCCCTGGTAGCCCGCCATTCATTTCAATTGGTTATTTCAACCACTGGGAGCCCACCATTCATTCCTAAGGGGGAATCTTGATCCCTGGTAGCCCGCCATTCATTTCAATGGGGGATTTCGACCACTGGGAGCCAGCCATTCATTTCAATGGGGGATTTCGACCCCTAGGCGCCCGCCATTCATTTCAATGGGGTATTTTGACTCCTGGTCGCCCGCCATTCATTTCAATGGGGGAATTCGACCCCTGGGAGGCCGCCATTCATTCCTATGGGGGAATCTCGATCCCTGGTAGACCGCCATTCATTTCAATGGGGGATTTCAACCCCTGGTAACCTGCCATTCATTCCTATGATGGATTTCGACCCTTGGGAGCCCACCATTCATTTAAATGGGGGAATTTGACCACTGGTAGCCCGCCATTCATTTCAATGGGGGATTTCGACCCCTGGGAGCCCGCCATTCATTCCTATGGGGGAATCTCGATCCCTGGTAGACCGCCATTCATTTCAATGGGGGATTTCAACACCTGGTAACCTGCCATTCATTCCTATGATGGATTTCGACCCTTGGGAGCCCACCATTCATTTAAATGGGGGATTTCGACCCCTGGTTGCCCGCCATTCATTTCATTGGGGGATTTTGACCCCTGGGAGCCCTCCATTCATTTCAAAGGGGGATTATCGACCACTGGGAGCCAGCCATTCATTTCAATGGGGGATTTCTACCCCTTGGAGCCCGTCATTCATTTCTATGGGGGATTTCGACCCCTGGGAGCCCACCATTCATTTAAATGGGGGAATTCGACCCCTGGTAGCCCGCCATTCATTTCAATAGGGGATTTCGACCACTGGTAGCCCGCCATTCATTTCAATGGGGGATTTTGATTCCTTGGCGCCCGCCATTTATTTCAATAGTGGAATTCGACCCCTGGTAACCCGCCAACATTTCAATGGGGGATTTCCACCCCTGATAGCCCGCCATTCATTTCAATGAGGGATTTCGACCCCTGGGAGCCCTCCATTCATTTCAATGGGGGATTTCGACCACTCGGAGCAAGCCATTCATTTCAATGGGGGATTTCGACCCCTAGGTGCCCGCATTTCATTTCATTGGGAGATTTCGACCCCTAGGCGCCCGCCATTCATTTCAATGGGGGATTTCAACCCCTGGTAACCTGCCATTCATTTCAATGGGGGATTTCAACCCCTGGTAACCTGCCATTCATTCCTATGATGGATTTCGACCCCTGGGAGCCCACCATTCATTTAAATGGGGGAATTCGACCCCTGGGAGCCCGCCATTCATTTCAATGGGGGATTTTGATTCCTGGGCGCCCGCCATTCATTTCAATAGGGGAGTTCGACCCCTGGTTGCCTGCCATTCATTTCAATGGGGGATTTCGACCCCTCGGCGCCCACGCCATTCATTTCAATGAGGGATTTCGACCCCTGGTAGCCCGCCATTCATTTCATTGGGGGATTTTGATTCCTCGGCGCCCGTCATTCATTTCAATGGGGGATTTTGATTTCTGGGCGCCCGCCATTCATTTCAATGAGGGAATTCGACCCCTGGTAGCCCGCCATTCATTTCAATGGGGGATTTCAACCCCTGGTAACCCGCCATTCATTCCTATGGGTGATTTTGACCCCTGGGAGCCCACCATTCATTTCAATGGGGGATTTCGACCCCTGGTAGCCCGCCATTCATTTCAATGGGGGATTTTGATTCCTGGGCGCCCGCCATTCATTTCAATGGGGGATTTTGATTCCTGGGCGCCCGCCATTCATTTAGATAGGGGAATTCGACCCCTGGTTGCCCGCCATTCATTTCAATGGGGGATTTCGACCCCTAGGCGCCCCCGCCATTCATTTCAATGGGGGATTTCGACCCCTGGTAGCCCGCCATTCATTTCATTGGGGGATTTTGATTCCTCGGCGCCCGTCATTCATTTCAATGGGGGATTTCGATCCCTGGGCGCCCGCCATTCATTTCAATGGGGGATTTCGGCCCCTGGTAGCCCGCCATTCATTTCATTGGGGGATTTTGATTCCTGGGCGCCCGCCATTCATTTCAATGGGGGATTTCGACCCCTAGGCGCCCCCGCCATACATTCCTATTGGGGAATCTCGATCCCTGGTAGCCCGCCATTCATTTCAATGGGGGATTTCAACCCCTGGTAGCCCGCCATTCATTTCAATGGGGGAATCTCGATCCCTGGTAGCCCGCCATTCATTTATATGGGGGATTTCAACCCCTGGACACCTGCCATTCATTCCTATGATGGATTTCGACCCCTGGGAGCCCACCATTCATTTAAATGGGGGAATTCGACCCCTGGGAGCCCACCATTCATTTCTATAGGGGAATCTCGATCCCTGGTAGCCGCCATTCATTTCAATGGGGGATTTCGTCCCCTGGTAGCCCGCCATTCATTTCAATGGGGGATTTCGAACCCTAGGTATCTGCATTTCATTTCATTGGGTGATTTCATCCCCTGGTAGCCCGCCATTCATTTCAATGGGGGATTTCGATCCCTCTTCGCCCGCCATTCATTTCAATGGGGGATTTCGACCACTGGGAGCCAGCCATTCATTTCAATGGGGGATTTCGACCCCTAGGTGCCCGCATTTCATTTCATTGGGGGATTTCGACCCCTAGGCGCCCGCCATTCATTTCAATGGGGGATTTCAACCCCTGGTAACCCGCCATTCATTTCAATGGGGGATTTCAACCCCTGGTAACCTGTCATTCGTTCCTATGATGGATTTCGACCCCTGGGAGCCCACCATTCATTTAAATGGGGGAATTCGACCCCTGGTAGCCCGCCATTCATTTCAATGGGGGATTTCGACCACTGGGAGCCCACCATTCATTTCTATGGGGGAATCTCGATCCCTGGTAGCCCGCCATTCATTTCAATGGGGGATTTTGATTCCTGGGCGCCCGCCATTCATTTCAATGGGGGATTTTGATTCCTGGGCTCCCGCCATTCATTTAGATAGGGGAATTCGACCCCTGGTTGCCCGCCATTCATTTCAATGGGGGATTTCGACCTCTAGGCGCCCCCGCCATTCATTTCAATGGGGGATTTCGACCCCTGGTAGCCCGCCATTCATTTCATTGGGGGATTTTGATTCCTCGGCGCCCGTCATTCATTTCAATGGGGGATTTCGATCCTTGGGCGCCCGCCATTCATTTCAATGGGGGATTTCGGACCCTGGTAGCCCGCCATTCATTTCATTGGGGGATTTTGATTCCTGGGCGCCCGCCATTCATTTCAATGGGGGATTTCGACCCCTAGGCGCCCCCCGCCATACATTCCTATTGGGGAATCTCGATCCCTGGTAGCCCGCCATTCATTTCAATGGGGGATTTCAACCCCTGGTATCCCGCCATTCATTCCTATGGGGGATTTCAACCCCTGGGAGCCCACCATTCATTTAAATGGGGGAATTCGACCCCTAGGTGCCCGCCATACATTTCAATGGGGGATTTCGACCCCTGGTAGCCCGCCATTCATTTCTTTGGGGGATTTTGACTCCTGGGCGCCCGCCATTTATTTCAATAGTGGAATTCGACCACTGGGAGCCAGCCATTCATTTCAATGGGGGATTTCGACCCCTAGGTGCCCGCATTTAATTTCATTTTGGGATTTCGACCCCTAGGCGCACGCCATTCATTTCAATGGGGGATTTCAACCCCTGGTAACCCGCCATTCAATTCAATGGGGGATTTCAACCCCTGGTAACCTGCCATTCATTCCTATGATGGATTTCGACCCCTGGGAGCCCACCATTCATTTAAATGGGGGATTTCGACCCCTGGTAGCCCGCCATTCATTTCATTGGGGGATTTTGACCCCTGGGAGCCCGCCATTCATTCCTATGGGGGAATCTCGATCCCTGGTAGACCGCCATTCATTTCATTGGGGGATTTCAACCCCTGGTAACCTGCCATTCATTCCTATGATGGATTTCGACCCTTGGGAGCCCACCATTCATTTAAATGGGGGATTTCGACCCCTGGTAGCCCGCCATTCATTTCATTGGGGGATTTTGACCCCTGGGAGCCCTCCATTCATTTCAATGGGGGATTATCGACCACTGGGAGCCAGCCATTCATTTCAATGGGGGATTTCTACCCCTTGGAGCCCGTCATTCATTTCTATGGGGGATTTCGACCCCTGGGAGCCCACCATTCATTTAAATGGGGGAATTCGACCCCTGGTAGCCCGCCATTCATTTCAATGGGGGATTTCGACCACTGGTAGCCCGCCATTCATTTCAATGGGGGATTTTGATTCCTTGGCGCCCGCCATTTATTTCAATAGTGGAATTCGACCCCTGGTAACCCGCCAACATTTCAATGGTGGATTTCCACCCCTGGTAGCCCGCCATTCATTTCAATGAGGGATTTCGACCCCTGGGAGCCCTCCATTCATTTCAATGGGGGATTTCGACCACTCGGAGCAAGCCATTCATTTCAATGGGGGATTTCGACACCTAGGTGCCCGCATTTCATTTCATTGGGAGATTTCGACCCCTGGTAACCTGCCATTCATTTCAATGGGGGATTTCAACCCCTGGTAACCTGCCATTCATTCCTATGATGGATTTCGACCCCTGGGAGCCCACCATTCATTTAAATGGGGGAATTCGACCCCTGGGAGCCCGCCATTCATTTCAATGGGGGATTTTGATTCCTGGGCGCCCGCCATTCATTTCAATAGGGGAATTCAACCCCTGGTTGCCTGCCATTCATTTCAATGGGGGATTTCGACCCCTAGGCGCCCCCGCCATTTATTTCAATGGGGGATTTCGACCCCTGGTAGCCCGCCATTCATTTCATTGGGGGATTTTGATTCCTCGGCGCCCGTCATTCATTTCAATGGGGGATTTCGATCCCTGGGCGCCCGCCATTCATTTCAATGGGGGATTTTGATTCCTGGGCGCCCGCCATTCATTTCAATGAGGGAATTCGACCCCTGGTAGCCCGCCATTCATTTCAATGGGGGATTTCAACCCCTGGTAACCCGCCATTCATTCCTATGGGTGATTTTGACCCCTGGGAGCCCACCATTCATTTAAATGGGGGAATTCGACCCCTGGTAGCCCGCCATTCATTTCAATTGGGGGAATCTCGATCCCTGGTAGCCCGCCATTCATTTATATGGGGTATTAAAACCCCTGGCAACCTGCCATTCATTCCTATGATGGATTTCGACCCCTGGGAGCCCACCATTCATTTAAATGGGGGAATTCGACCCCTGGGAGCCCACCATTCATTTCTATAGGGGAATCTCGATCCCTGGTAGCCGCCATTCATTTCAATGGGGGATTTCGTCCCCTGGTAGCCCGCCATTCATTTCAATGGGGGATTTCGAACCCTAGGTATCTGCATTTCATTTCATTGGGTGATTTCAACCCCTGGTAACCTGCCATTCATTCCTATGATGGATTTCGACCCCTAGGTGCCCGCATTTCATTTCATTGGGGGATTTCGACCCCTAGGCGCCCGCCATTCATTTCAATGGGGGATTTCAACCACTGGTAACCCACCATTCATTCCTATGGGTGATTTCGACCCCTGGGAGCCCACCATTCAATTAAATGGGGGAATTCGACCCCTGGTAGCCCGCCATTCATTTCAATTTGTTATTTCAACCACTGGGAGCCCACCATTCATTCCTAAGGGGGAATCTCGATCCCTGGTAGCCCGCCATTCATTTCAATGGGGGATTTCGACCACTGGGAGCCAGCCATTCATTTCAATGGGGGATTTCGACCCCTAGGCGCCCGCCATTCATTTCAATGGGGTATTTTGACTCCTGGTCGCCCGCCATTCATTTCAATGGGGGAATTCGACCCCTGGGAGGCCGCCATTCATTCCTATGGGGGAATCTTGATCCCTGGTAGACCGCCATTCATTTCAATGGGGGATTTCAACCCCTGGTAACCTGCCATTCATTCCTATGATGGATTTCGACCCTTGGGAGCCCACCATTCATTTAAATGGGGGAATTCGACCACTGGTAGCCCGCCATTCATTTCAATGGGGGATTTCGACCCCTGGGAGCCCGCCATTCATTCCTATGGGGGAATCTCGATCCCTGGTAGACCGCCATTCATTTCAATGGGGGATTTCAACACCTGGTAACCTGCCATTCATTCCTATGATGGATTTCGACACTTGGGAGCCCACCATTCATTTAAATGGGGGATTTCGACCCCTGATTGCCCGCCATTCATTTCATTGGGGGATTTTGACCCCTGGGAGCCCTCCATTCATTTCAATGGGGGATTATCGACCACTGGGAGCCAGCCATTCATTTCAATGGGGGATTTCTACCCCTTGGAGCCCGTCATTCATTTCTATGGGGGATTTCGACCCCTGGGAGCCCACCATTCATTTAAATGGGGGAATTCGACCCCTGGTAGCCCGCCATTCATTTCAATGGGGGATTTCGACCACTGGTAGCCCGCCATTCATTTCAATGGGGGATTTTGATTCCTTGGCGCCCGCCATTTATTTCAATAGTGGAATTCGACCCCTGGTAACCCGCCAACATTTCAATGGGGGATTTCCACCCCTGATAGCCCGCCATTCATTTCAATGAGGGATTTCGACCCCTGGGAGCCCTCCATTCATTTCAATGGGGGATTTCGACCACTCGGAGCAAGCCATTCATTTCAATGGGGGATTTCGACCCCTAGGTGCCCGCATTTCATTTCATTGGGAGATTTCGACCCCTGGGAGCCCACCATTCATTTCTATGGGGGAATCTCGATCCCTGGTAGCCCGCCATTCATTTCAATGGGGGATTTCGACCCCTGGTAGCCAGCCATTCATTTCAATGGGGGATTTCGAACCCTAGGTGCCTGCATTTCATTTCATTGGGGGATTTCGACCCCTAAGCGCCCGCCATTCATTTCAATGGGGGATTTCAACCCCTGGTAACCCGCCATTCATTTCAATGGGTGATTTCAACGCCTGGTAACCTGCCATTCATTCCTATGATGGATTTCGACCCCTGGGAGCCCACCATTCATTTTAATGGGGGAATTCGACCCCTGGTAGCCCGCCATTCATTTCAATTGGGGATTTCGACCACTGGGAGCCCACCATTCATTTCTATGGGGGAATCTCGATCCCTGGTAGCCCGCCATTCATTTCAATGGGGGATTTCGACCACTGGGAGCCAGCCATTCATTTCAATGGGGGATTTCGACCCCTAGGTGCCCGCATTTAATTTCATTGGGGGATTTCGACCCCTAGGCGCACGCCATTCATTTCAATGGGGGATTTCAACCCCTGGTAACCCGCCATTCAATTCAATGGGGGATTTCAACCCCTGGTAACCTGCCATTCATTCCTATTATGGATTTCGACCCCTGGGAGCCCACCATTCATTTAAATGGGGGATTTCGACCCCTGGTAGCCCGCCATTCATTTCATTGGGGGATTTTGACCCCTGGGAGCCCGCCATTCATTCCTATGGGGGAATCTCGATCCCTGGTAGACCGCCATTCATTTCAATGGGGGATTTCAACCCCTGGTAACCTGCCATTCATTCCTATGATGGATTTCGACCCTTGGGAGCCCACCATTCATTTAAATGGGGGATTTCGACCCCTGGTAGCCCGCCATTCATTTCATTGGGGGATTTTGACCCCTGGGAGCCCTCCATTCATTTCAATGGGGGATTATCGACCACTGGGAGCCAGCCATTCATTTCAATGGGGGATTTCTACCCCTTGGAGCCCGTCATTCATTTCTATGGGGGATTTCGACCCCTGGGAGCCCACCATTCATTTAAATGGGGGAATTCGACCCCTGGTAGCCCGCCATTCATTTCAATGGGGGATTTCGACCACTGGTAGCCCGCCATTCATTTCAATGGGGGATTTTGATTCCTTGGCGCCCGCCATTTATTTCAATAGTGGAATTCGACCCCTGGTAACCCGCCAACATTTCAATGGGGGATTTCCACCCCTGGTAGCCCGCCATTCATTTCAATGAGGGATTTCGACCCCTGGGAGCCCTCCATTCATTTCAATGGGGGATTTCGACCACTGGGAGCCAGCCATTCATTTCAATGGGGGATTTCTACCCTTTGGAGCCCGTCATTCATTTCAATGGGGGATTTCGACCACTCGGAGCAAGCCATTCATTTCAATGGGGGATTTCGACACCTAGGTGCCCGCATTTCATTTCATTGGGAGATTTCGACCCCTAGGCGCCCGCCATTCATTTCAATGGAGGATTTCAACCCCTGGTAACCTGCCATTCATTTCAATGGGGGATTTCAACCCCTGGTAACCTGCCATTCATTCCTATGATGGATTTCGACCCCTGGGAGCCCACCATTCATTTAAATGGGGGAATTCGACCCCTGGGAGCCCGCCATTCATTTCAATGGGGGATTTTGATTCCTGGGCGCCCGCCATTCATTTCAATAGGGGAATTCAACCCCTGGTTGCCTGCCATTCATTTCAATGGGGGATTTCGACCCCTAGGCGCCCCCGCCATTCATTTCAATGGGGGATTTCGACCCCTGGTAGCCCGCCATTCATTTCATTGGGGGATTTTGATTCCTCGGCGCCCGTCATTCATTTCAATGGGGGATTTCGATCCCTGGGCGCCTGCCATTCATTTCAATGGGGGATTTTGATTCCTGGGCGCCCGCCATTCATTTCAATGAGGGAATTCGACCCCTGGTAGCCCGCCATTCATTTCAATGGGGGATTTCAACCCCTGGTAACCCGCCATTCATTCCTATGGGTGATTTTGACCCCTGGGAGCCCACCATTCATTTAAATGGGGGAATTCGACCCCTGGTAGCCCGCCATTCATTTCAATGGGGGAATCTCGATCCCTGGTAGCCCGCCATTCATTTATATGGAGGATTTCAACCCCTGGCAACCTGCCATTCATTCCTATGAAGGATTTCGACCCCTGGTAGCCCGCCATTCATTTCAATGCGGGATTTCAACCACTGGGAGCCCACCATTCATTTCTAAGGGGGAATCTCGATCCCTGGTAGCCCGCCATTCATTTCAATGGGGGATTTTGACCACTGAAAGCCAGCCATTCATTTCAATGGGGGATTTCGACCCCTAGGCGCCCGCCATTCATTTAAATGGGGGAATTCGACCACTGGTAGCCCGCCATTCATTTCAATGGGGGATTTCGACCCCTGGGAGCCCGCCATTCATTCCTATGGGGGAATCTCGATCCCTGGTAGACCGCCATTCATTTCAATGGGGGATTTCAACCCCTGGTAACCTGCCATTCATTCCTATGATGGATTTAGACCTTTGGGAGCCCACCATTCATTTAAATGGGGGATTTCGACCCCTGGTAGCCCGCCATTAATTTCATTGGGGGATTTTGACCCCTGGGAGCCCTCCATTCATTTCAATGGGGGATTATAGACCACTGGGAGCCAGCCATTCATTTCAATGGGGGATTTCTACCCCTTGGAGCCCGTCATTCATTTCTATGGGGGATTTCGACCCCTGGGAGCCCACCATTCATTTAAATGGGGGAATTCGACCCCTGGTAGCCCGCCATTCATTTCAATGGGGGATTTCGACCACTGGTAGCCCGCAATTCATTTCAATGGGGGATTTTGATTCCTTGGCGCCCGCCATTTATTTCAATAGTGGAATTCGACCCCTGGTAACCCGCCAACATTTCAATGGGGGATTTCCACCCCTGGTAGCCCGCCATTCATTTCAATGAGGGATTTCGACCCCTGGGAGCCCTCCATTCATTTCAATGGGGGATTTCTCCCCTTTGGAGCCCGTCATTCATTTCATTGGGGGATTTCGACCACTCGGAGCAAGCCATTCATTTCAATGGTGGATTTCGACACCCAGGTGCCCGCATTTCATTTCATTGGGAGATTTCGACCCCTAGGCGCCCGCCATTCATTTCAATTTGGGATTTCAACCCCTGGTAACCTGCCATTCATTTCAATGGGGGATTTCAACCCCTGGTAACCTGCCATTCATTCCTATGATGGATTTCGACCCCTGGGAGCCCACCATTCATTTAAATGGGGGAATTCGACCCCTGGGAGCCCGCCATTCATTTCAATGGGGGATTTTGATTCCTGGGCGCCCGCCATTCATTTCAATAGGGGAATTCAACCCCTGGTTGCCTGCCATTCATTTCAATGGGGGATTTCGACCCCTAGGCGCCCCCGCCTTTCATTTCAATGGGGGATTTCGACCCCTGGTAGCCCGCCATTCATTTCATTGGGGGATTTTGATTCCTCGGCGCCCGTCATTCATTTCAATGGGGGATTTCGATCCCTGGGCGCCCGCCATTCATTTCAATGGGGGATTTTGATTCCTGGGCGCCCGCCATTCATTTCAATGAGGGAATTCGACCCCTGGTAGCCCGCCATTCATTTCAATGGGGGATTTCAACCCCTGGTAACCCGCCATTCATTCCTATGGGTGATTTTGACCCCTGGGAGCCCACCATTCATTTAAATGGGGGAATTCGACCCCTGGTAGCCCGCCATTCATTTCAATGGGGGAATCTCGATCCCTGGTAGCCCGCCATTCATTTATATGGGGGATTTCAACCCCTGGCAACCTGCCATTCATTCCTATGATGGATGTCGACCCCTGGGAGCCCACCATTCATTTAAATGGGGGATTTCTACCACTGGGAGCCAGCCATTCATTTCAATGGGGGATTTCGACCCCTAGGTGCCCGCATTTCATTTCATTGGGGGATTTCGACCCCTAGGCGCCCGCCATTCATTTCAATGGGGGATTTCAACCCCTGGTAACCCGCCATTCATTTCAATGGGGGATTTCAACCCCTGGTAACCTGTCATTCGTTCCTATGATGGATTTCGACCCCTGGGAGCCCACCATTCATTTAAATGGGGGAATTCGACCCCTGGTAGCCCGCCATTCATTTCAATGGGGGATTTCGACCACTGGGAGCCCACCATTCATTTCTATGGGGGAATCTCGATCCCTGGTAGCCCGCCATTCATTTCAATGGGGGATTTCGACCCCTGGTAGCCCGCCATTCATTTCAATGGGGGATTTTGATTCCTGGGCACCCGCCATTCATTTCAATGGGTGATTTTGATTCCTGGGCGCCCGCCATTCATTTAGATAGGGGAATTCGACCCCTGGTTGCCCGCCATTCATTTCAATGGGGGATTTCGACCCCTAGGCGCCCCGCCATTCATTTCAATGGGGGATTTTGATTCCTCGGCGCCCGTCATTCATTTCAATGGGGGATTTCGATCCCTGGGCGCCCGCCATTCATTTCAATGGGGGATTTCGGCCCCTGGTAGCCCGCCATTCATTTCATTGGGGGATTTTGATTCCTGGGCGCCCGCCATTCATTTCAATGGGGGATTTCGACCCCTAGGCGCCCCCGCCATACATTCCTATTGGGGAATCTCGATCCCTGGTAGCCCGCCATTCATTTCAATGGGGGATTTCAACCCCTGGTATCCCGCCATTCATTCCTATGGGGGATTTCAACCCCTGGGAGCCCACCATTCATTTAAATGGGGGAATTCGACCCCTAGGTGCCCGCCATACATTTCAATGGGGGATTTCGACCCCTGGTAGCCCGCCATTCATTTCTTTGGGGGATTTTGACTCCTGGGCGCCCGCCATTTATTTCAATAGTGGAATTCGACCACTGGGAGCCAGCCATTCATTTCAATGGGGGATTTCGACCCCTAGGTGCCCGCATTTAATTTCATTTTGGGATTTCGACCCCTAGGCGCACGCCGTTCATTTCAATGGGGGATTTCAACCCCTGGTAACCCGCCATTCAATTCAATGGGGGATTTCAACCCCTGGTAACCTGCCATTCATTCCTATGATGGATTTCGACCCCTGGGAGCCCACCATTCATTTAAATGGGGGATTTCGACCCCTGGTAGCCCGCCATTCATTTCATTGGGGGATTTTGACCCCTGGGAGCCCGCCATTCATTCCTATGGGGGAATCTCGATCCCTGGTAGACCGCCATTCATTTCATTGGGGGATTTCAACCCCTGGTAACCTGCCATTCATTCCTATGATGGATTTCGACCCTTGGGAGCCCACCATTCATTTAAATGGGGGATTTCGACCCCTGGTAGCCCGCCATTCATTTCATTGGGGGATTTTGACCCCTGGGAGCCCTCCATTCATTTCAATGGGGGATTATCGACCACTGGGAGCCAGCCATTCATTTCAATGGGGGATTTCTACCCCTTGGAGCCCGTCATTCATTTCTATGGGGGATTTCGACCCCTGGGAGCCCACCATTCATTTAAATGGGGGAATTCGACCCCTGGTAGCCCGCCATTCATTTCAATGGGGGATTTCGACCACTGGTAGCCCGCCATTCATTTCAATGGGGGATTTTGATTCCTTGGCGCCCGCCATTTATTTCAATAGTGGAATTCGACCCCTGGTAACCCGCCAACATTTCAATGGGGGATTTCCACCCCTGGTAGCCCGCCATTCATTTCAATGAGGGATTTCGACCCCTGGGAGCCCTCCATTCATTTCAATGGGGGATTTCGACCACTCGGAGCAAGCCATTCATTTCAATGGGGGATTTCGACACCTAGGTGCCCGCATTTCATTTCATTGGGAGATTTCGACCCCTAGGCGCCCGCCATTCATTTCAATGGGGGATTTCAACCCCTGGTAACCTGCCATTCATTTCAATGGGGGATTTCAACCCCTGGTAACCTGCCATTCATTCCTATGATGGATTTCGACCCCTGGGAGCCCACCATTCATTTAAATGGGGGAATTCAACCCCTGGGATTCCGCCATTCATTTCAATGGGGGATTTTGATTCCTGGGCACCCGCCATTCATTTCAATAGGGGAATTCAACCCCTGGTTGCCTGCCTTTCATTTCAATGGGGGATTTCGACCCCTAGGCGCCCCCGCCATTCATTTCAATGGGGGATTTCGACCCCTGGTAGCCCGCCATTCATTTCATTGGGGGATTTTGATTCCTCGGCGCCCGTCATTCATTTCAATGGGGGATTTCGATCCCTGGGCGCCCGCCATTCATTTCAATGGGGGATTTTGATTCCTGGGCGCCCGCCATTCATTTCAATGATGGAATTCGACCCCTGGTAGCCCGCCATTCATTTCAATGGGGGATTTCAACCCCTGGTAACCCGCCATTCATTCCTATGGGTGATTTTGACCCCTGGGAGCCCACCATTCATTTAAATGGGGGAATTCGACCCCTGGTAGCCCGCCATTCATTTCAATGGGGGAATCTCGATCCCTGGTAGCCCGCCATTCATTTATATGGGGGATTTCAACCCCTGGCAACCTGCCATTCATTCCTATGATGGATTTCGACCCCTGGGAGCCCACCATTCATTTAAATGGGGGAATTCGACCCCTGGGAGCCCACCATTCATTTCTATAGGGGAATCTCGATCCCTGGTAGCCGCCATTCATTTCAATGGGGGATTTCGTCCCCTGGTAGCCCGCCATTCATTTCAATGGGGGATTTCGAACCCTAGGTATCTGCATTTCATTTCATTGGGTGATTTCAACCCCTGGTAACCTGCCATTCATTCCTATGATGGATTTCGACCCCTAGGTGCCCGCATTTCATTTCATTGGGGGATTTCGACCCCTAGGCGCCCGCCATTCATTTCAATGGGGGATTTCAACCCCTGGTAACCCGCCATTCATTTCAATGGGGGATTTCAACCCCTGGTAACCTGTCATTCGTTCCTATGATGGATTTCGACCCCTGGGAGCCCACCATTCATTTAAATGGGGGAATTCAACCCCTGGTAGCCCGCCATTCATTTCAATGGGGGATTTCGACCACTGGGAGCCCACCATTCATTTCTATGGGGGAATCTCGATCCCTGGTAGCCCGCCATTCATTTCAATGGGGGATTTCGACCCCTGGTAGCCCGCCATTCATTTCAATGGGGGATTTTGATTCCTGGGCGCCCGCCATTCATTTAGATAGGGGAATTCGACCCCTGGTTGCCCGCCATTCATTTCAATGGGGGATTTCGACCCCTAGGCGCCCCCGCCATTCATTTCAATGGGGGATTTCGACCCCTGGTAGCCCGCCATTCATTTCATTGGGGGATTTTGATTCCTCGGCGCCCGTCATTCATTTCAATGGGGGATTTCGGCCCCTGGTAGCCCGCCATTCATTTCATTGGGGGATTTTGATTCCTGGGCGCCCGCCATTCATTTCAATGGGGGATTTCGACCCCTAGGCGCCCCCGCCATACATTCCTATTGGGGAATCTCGATCCCTGGTAGCCCGCCATTCATTTCAATGGGGGATTTCAACCCCTGGTATCCCGCCATTCATTCCTATGGGGGATTTCAACCCCTGGGAGCCCACCATTCATTTAAATGGGGGAATTCGACCCCTAGGTGCCCGCCATACATTTCAATGGGGGATTTCGACCCCTGATAGCCCGCCATTCATTTCTTTGGGGGATTTTGACTCCTGGGCGCACGCCATTTATTTCAATAGTGGAATTCGACCACTGGTAACCCGCCAAACATTTCAATGGGGGATTTCCACCCCTGTTAGCCCGCCATTCATTTCAATGAGGGATTTCGACCCCTGGGAGCCCGTCATTCATTTCAATGGGGGATTTCGATCCCTCTTCGCCCGCCATTCATTTCAATGGGGGATTTCGACCCCTGGTAGCCCGCCATTCATTTCAATGGGGGATTTCGATCCCTCTTCACCCGCCATTCATTTCAATGGGGGATTTCGACCACTGGGAGCCAGCCATTCATTTCAATGGGGGATTTCGACCCCTAGGTGCCCGCATTTCATTTCATTGGGGGATTTCGACCCCTAGGCGCCCGCCATTCATTTCAATGGGGGATTTCAACCCCTGGTAACCCGCCATTCATTTCAATGGGGGATTTCAACCCCTGGTAACCTGTCATTCGTTTCTATGATGGATTTCGACCCCTGGGAGCCCACCATTCATTTCAATGGGGGATTTCAACCCCTGGTAACCCGCCATTCATTTCAATGGGGGATTTCAACCCCTGGTAACCTGTCATTCGTTCCTATGATGGATTTCGACCCCTGGGAGCCCACCATTCATTTCTATGGGGGTATCTCGACCCCTGGTAGCCCGCCATTCATTTCAATGGGGGATTTTGATTCCTGGGCGCCCGCCATTCATTTCAATGGGGGATTTTGATTCCTGGGCGCCCGCCATTCATTTAGATAGGGGAATTCGACCCCTGGTTGCCCGCCATTCATTTCAATGGGGGATTTCGACCCCTAGGCGCCCCCGCCATTCATTTCAATGGGGGATTTCGACCCCTGGTAGCCCGCCATTCATTTCATTGGGGGATTTTGATTCCTCGGCGCCCGTCATTCATTTCAATGGGGGATTTCGGCCCCTGGTAGCCCGCCATTCATTTCATTGGGGGATTTTGATTCCTGGGCGCCCGCCATTCATTTCAATGGGGGATTTCGACCCCTAGGCGCCCCCGCCATACATTCCTATTGGGGAATCTCGATCCCTGGTAGCCCGCCATTCATTTCAATGGGGGATTTCAACCCCTGGTATCCCGCCATTCATTCCTATGGGGGATTTCAACCCCTGGGAGCCCACCATTCATTTAAATGGGGGAATTCGACCCCTAGGTGCCCGCCATACATTTCAATGGGGGATTTCGACCCCTGGTAGCCCGCCATTCATTTCTTTGGGGGATTTTGACTCCTGGGCGCCCGCCATTTATTTCAATAGTGGAATTCGACCCCTGGTAACCCGCCAAACATTTCAATGGGGGATTTCCACCCCTGTTAGCCCGCCATTCATTTCAATGAGGGATTTCGACCCCTGGGAGCCCTCCATTCATTTCAATGGGGGATTTCGACCACTGGGAGCCAGCCATTCATTTCAATGGGGGATTTCTACCCTTGGTAGCCCGCCATTCATTTCATTGGGGGATTTTGATTCCTCGGCGCCCGTCATTCATTTCAATGGGGGATTTCGATCCCTGGGCGCCCGCCATTCATTTCAATGGGGGATTTTGATTCCTGGGCGCCCGCCATTCATTTCAATGATGGAATTCGACCCCTGGTAGCCCGCCATTCATTTCAATGGGGGATTTCAACCCCTGGTAACCCGCCATTCATTCCTATGGGTGATTTTGACCCCTGGGAGCCCACCATTCATTTAAATGGGGGAATTCGACCCCTGGTAGCCCGCCATTCATTTCAATGGGGGAATCTCGATCCCTGGTAGCCCGCCATTCATTTATATGGGGGATTTCAACCCCTGGCAACCTGCCATTCATTCCTATGATGGATTTCGACCCCTGGGAGCCCACCATTCATTTAAATGGGGGAATTCGACCCCTGGGAGCCCACCATTCATTTCTATAGGGGAATCTCGATCCCTGGTAGCCGCCATTCATTTCAATGGGGGATTTCGTCCCCTGGTAGCCCGCCATTCATTTCAATGGGGGATTTCGAACCCTAGGTATCTGCATTTCATTTCATTGGGTGATTTCAACCCCTGGTAACCTGCCATTCATTCCTATGATGGATTTCGACCCCTAGGTGCCCGCATTTCATTTCATTGGGGGATTTCGACCCCTAGGCGCCCGCCATTCATTTCAATGATGGAATTCGACCCCTGGTAGCCCGCCATTCATTTCAATGGGGGATTTCAACCCCTGGTAACCCGCCATTCATTCCTATGGGTGATTTTGACCCCTGGGAGCCCACCATTCATTTAAATGGGGGAATTCGACCCCTGTTAGCCCGCCATTCATTTCAATGGGGGAATCTCGATCCCTGGTAGCCCGCCATTCATTTATATGGGGGATTTCAACCCCTGGCAACCTGCCATTCATTCCTATGATGGATTTCGACCCCTGGGAGCCCACCATTCATTTAAATGGGGAAATTCGACCCCTGGGAGCCCACCATTCATTTCTATAGGGGAATCTCGATCCCTGGTAGCCCCCAATTTCAATGGGGGATTTCGTCCCCTGGTAGCCCGCCATTCATTTCAATGGGGGATTTCGAACCCTAGGTATCTGCATTTCATTTCATTGGGTGATTTCAACCCCTGGTAACCTGCCATTCATTCCTATGATGGATTTCGACCCCTAGGTGCCCGCATTTCATTTCATTGGGGGATTTCGACCCCTAGGCGCCCGCCATTCATTTCAATGGGGGATTTCAACCCCTGGTAACCCGCCATTCATTTCAATGGGGGATTTCAACCCCTGGTAACCTGTCATTCGTTCCTATGATGGATTTCGACCCCTGGGAGCCCACCATTCATTTAAATGGGGGAATTCGACCCCTGGTAGCCCGCCATTCATTTCAATGGGGGATTTCGACCACTGGGAGCCCACTATTCATTTCTATGGGGGAATCTCGATCCCTGGTAGCCCACCATTCATTTCAATGGGGGATTTCGACCCCTGGTAGCCCGCCATTCATTTCAATGGGGGATTTTGATTCCTGGGCGCCCGCCATTCATTTAGATAGGGGAATTCGACCCCTGGTTGCCCGCCATTCATTTCAATGGGGGATTTCGACCCCTAGGCGCCCCCGCCATTCATTTCAATGGGGGATTTCGACCCCTGGTAGCCCGCCATTCATTTCATTGGGGGATTTTGATTCCTCGGCGCCCGTCATTCATTTCAATGGGGGATTTCGGCCCCTGGTAGCCCGCCATTCATTTCATTGGGGGATTTTGATTCCTGGGCGCCCGCCATTCATTTCAATGGGGGATTTCGACCCCTAGGCGCCCCCGCCATACATTCCTATTGGGGAATCTCGATCCCTGGTAGCCCGCCATTCATTTCAATGGGGGATTTCAACCCCTGGTATCCCGCCATTCATTCCTATGGGGGATTTCAACCCCTGGGAGCCCACCATTCATTTAAATGGGGGAATTCGACCCCTAGGTGCCCGCCATACATTTCAATGGGGGATTTCGACCCCTGATAGCCCGCCATTCATTTCTTTGGGGGATTTTGACTCCTGGGCGCCCGCCATTTATTTCAATAGTGGAATTCGACCACTGGTAACCCGCCAAACATTTCAATGGGGGATTTCCACCCCTGTTAGCCCGCCATTCATTTCAATGAGGGATTTCGACCCCTGGGAGCCCGTCATTCATTTCAATGGGGGATTTCGATCCCTCTTCGCCCGCCATTCATTTCAATGGGGGATTTCGACCCCTGGTAGCCCGCCATTCATTTCAATGGGGGATTTCGATCCCTCTTCGCCCGCCATTCATTTCAATGGGGGATTTCGACCACTGGGAGCCAGCCATTCATTTCAATGGGGGATTTCGACCCCTAGGTGCCCGCATTTCATTTCATTGGGGGATTTCGACCCCTAGGCGCCCGCCATTCATTTCAATGGGTGATTTTGACCCCTGGGAGCCCACCATTCATTTAAATGGGGGAATTCGACCCCTGGTAGCCCGCCATTCATTTCAATGGGGGAATCTCGATCCCTGGTAGCCCGCCATTCATTTATATGGGGGATTTCAACCCCTGGCAACCTGCCATTCATTCCTATGATGGATTTCGACCCCTGGGAGCCCACCATTCATTTAAATGGGGGAATTCGACCCCTGGGAGCCCACCATTCATTTCTATAGGGGAATCTCGATCCCTGGTAGCCGCCATTCATTTCAATGGGGGATTTCGTCCCCTGGTAGCCCGCCATTCATTTCAATGGGGGATTTCGAACCCTAGGTATCTGCATTTCATTTCATTGGGTGATTTCAACCCCTGGTAACCTGCCATTCATTCCTATGATGGATTTCGACCCCTAGGTGCCCGCATTTCATTTCATTGGGGGATTTCGACCCCTAGGCGCCCGCCATTCATTTCAATGGGGGATTTCAACCCCTGGTAACCCGCCATTCATTTCAATGGGGGATTTCAACCCCTGGTAACCTGTCATTCGTTCCTATGATGGATTTCGACCCCTGGGAGCCCACCATTCATTTAAATGGGGGAATTCGACCCCTGGTAGCCCGCCATTCATTTCAATGGGGGATTTCGACCACTGGGAGCCCACCATTCATTTCAATGGGGGATTTCGAACCCTAGGTATCTGCATTTCATTTCATTGGGTGATTTCAACCCCTGGTAACCTGCCATTCATTCCTATGATGGATTTCGACCCCTAGGTGCCCTTATTTCATTTCATTGGGGGATTTCGACCCCTAGGCGCCCGCCATTCATTTCAATGGGGGATTTCAACCCCTGGTAACCCGCTATTCATTTCAATGGGGGATTTCAACCCCTGGTAACCTGTCATTCGTTCCTATGATGGATTTCGACCCCTGGGATCCCACCATTCATTTAAATGGGGGAATTCGACCCCTGGTAGCCCGCCATTCATTTCAATGGGGGATTTCGACCCCTGGTAGCCCGCCATTCATTTCAATGGGGGATTTTGATTCCTGGGCGCCCGCCATTCATTTAGATAGGGGAATTCGACCCCTGGTTGCCCGCCATTCATTTCAATGGGGGATTTCGACCCCTAGGCGCCCCCGCCATTCATTTCAATGGGGGATTTCGACCCCTGGTAGCCCGCCATTCATTTCATTGGGGGATTTTGATTCCTCGGCGCCCGTCATTCATTTCAATTGGGGATTTCGGCCCCTGGTAGCCCGCCATTCATTTCATTGGGGGATTTTGATTCCTGGGCGCCCGCCATTCATTTCAATGGGGGATTTCGACCCCTAGGCGCCCCCGCCATACATTCCTATTGGGGAATCTCGATCCCTGGTAGCCCGCCATTCATTTCAATGGGGGATTTCAACCCCTGGTATCCCGCCATTCATTCCTATGGGGGATTTCAACCCCTGGGAGCCCACCATTCATTTAAATGGGGGAATTCGACCCCTAGGTGCCCGCCATACATTTCAATGGGGGATTTCGACCCCTGGTAGCCCGCCATTCATTTCTTTGGGGGATTTTGAATCCTGGGCGCCCGCCATTTATTTCAATAGTGGAATTCGACCCCTGGTAACCCGCCAAACATTTCAATGGGGGATTTCCACCCCTGTTAGCCCGCCATTCATTTCAATGAGGGATTTCGACCCCTGGGAGCCCTCCATTCATTTCAATGGGGGATTTCGACCACTGGGAGCCAGCCATTCATTTCAATGGGGGATTTCTACCCTTGGTAGCCCGCCATTCATTTCATTGGGGGATTTTGATTCCTCGGCGCCCGTCATTCATTTCAATGGGGGATTTCGATCCCTGGGCGCCCGCCATTCATTTCAATGGGGGATTTTGATTCCTGGGCGCCCGCCATTGATTTCAATGATGGAATTCGACCCCTGGTAACCCGCCATTCATTTCAATGGGGGATTTCAACCCCTGGTAACCTGTCATTCGTTCCTATGATGGATTTCGACCCCTGGGAGCCCACCATTCATTTAAATGGGGGAATTCGACCCCTGGTAGCCCGCCATTCATTTCAATGGGGGATTTCGACCACTGGGAGCCCACCATTCATTTCAATGGGGGATTTCGAACCCTAGGTATCTGCATTTCATTTCATTGGGTGATTTCAACCCCTGGTAACCTGCCATTCATTCCTATGATGGATTTCGACCCCTAGGTGCCCTTATTTCATTTCATTGGGGGATTTCGACCCCTAGGCGCCCGCCATTCATTTCAATGGGGGATTTCAACCCCTGGTAACCCGCTATTCATTTCAATGGGGGATTTCAACCCCTGGTAACCTGTCATTCGTTCCTATGATGGATTTCGACCCCTGGGATCCCACCATTCATTTAAATGGGGGAATTCGACCCCTGGTAGCCCGCCATTCATTTCAATGGGGGATTTCGACCCCTGGTAGCCCGCCATTCATTTCAATGGGGGATTTTGATTCCTGGGCGCCCGCCATTCATTTAGATAGGGGAATTCGACCCCTGGTTGCCCGCCATTCATTTCAATGGGGGATTTCGACCCCTAGGCGCCCCCGCCATTCATTTCAATGGGGGATTTCGACCCCTGGTAGCCCGCCATTCATTTCATTGGGGGATTTTGATTCCTCGGCGCCCGTCATTCATTTCAATTGGGGATTTCGGCCCCTGGTAGCCCGCCATTCATTTCATTGGGGGATTTTGATTCCTGGGCGCCCGCCATTCATTTCAATGGGGGATTTCGACCCCTAGGCGCCCCCGCCATACATTCCTATTGGGGAATCTCGATCCCTGGTAGCCCGCCATTCATTTCAATGGGGGATTTCAACCCCTGGTATCCCGCCATTCATTCCTATGGGGGATTTCAACCCCTGGGAGCCCACCATTCATTTAAATGGGGGAATTCGACCCCTAGGTGCCCGCCATACATTTCAATGGGGGATTTCGACCCCTGGTAGCCCGCCATTCATTTCTTTGGGGGATTTTGAATCCTGGGCGCCCGCCATTTATTTCAATAGTGGAATTCGACCCCTGGTAACCCGCCAAACATTTCAATGGGGGATTTCCACCCCTGTTAGCCCGCCATTCATTTCAATGAGGGATTTCGACCCCTGGGAGCCCTCCATTCATTTCAATGGGGGATTTCGACCACTGGGAGCCAGCCATTCATTTCAATGGGGGATTTCTACCCTTGGTAGCCCGCCATTCATTTCATTGGGGGATTTTGATTCCTCGGCGCCCGTCATTCATTTCAATGGGGGATTTCGATCCCTGGGCGCCCGCCATTCATTTCAATGGGGGATTTTGATTCCTGGGCGCCCGCCATTGATTTCAATGATGGAATTCGACCCCTGGTAGCCCGCCATTCATTTCAATGGGGGATTTCAACCCCTGGTAACCCGCCATTCATTCCTATGGGTGATTTTGACCCCTGGGAGCCCACCATTCATTTAAATGGGGGAATTCGACCCCTGGTAGCCCGCCATTCATTTCAATGGGGGAATCTCGATCCCTGGTAGCCCGCCATTCATTTATATGGGGGATTTCAACCCCTGGCAACCTGCCATTCATTCCTATGATGGATTTCGACCCCTGGGAGCCCACCATTCATTTAAATGGGGGAATTCGACCCCTGGGAGCCCACCATTCATTTCTATAGGGGAATCTCGATCCCTGGTAGCCGCCATTCATTTCAATGGGGGATTTCGTCCCCTGGTAGCCCGCCATTCATTTCAATGGGGGATTTCGAACCCTAGGTATCTGCATTTCATTTCATTGGGTGATTTCAACCCCTGGTAACCTGCCATTCATTCCTATGATGGATTTCGACCCCTAGGTGCCCGCATTTCATTTCATTGGGGGATTTCGACCCCTAGGCGCCCGCCATTCATTTCAATGATGGAATTCGACCCCTGGTAGCCCGCCATTCATTTCAATGGGGGATTTCAACCCCTGGTAACCCGCCATTCATTCCTATGGGTGATTTTGACCCCTGGGAGCCCACCATTCATTTAAATGGGGGAATTCGACCCCTGGTAGCCCGCCATTCATTTCAATGGGGGAATCTCGATCCCTGGTAGCCCGCCATTCATTTATATGGGGGATTTCAACCCCTGGCAACCTGCCATTCATTCCTATGATGGATTTCGACCCCTGGGAGCCCACCATTCATTTAAATGGGGGAATTCGACCCCTGGGAGCCCACCATTCATTTCTATAGGGGAATCTCGATCCCTGGTAGCCGCCATTCATTTCAATGGGGGATTTCGTCCCCTGGTAGCCCGCCATTCATTTCAATGGGGGATTTCGAACCCTAGGTATCTGCATTTCATTTCATTGGGTGATTTCAACCCCTGGTAATCTGCCATTCATTCCTATGATGGATTTCGACCCCTAGGTGCCCGCATTTCATTTCATTGGGGGATTTCGACCCCTAGGCGCCCGCCATTCATTTCAATGGGGGATTTCAACCCCTGGTAACCCGCCATTCATTTCAATGGGGGATTTCAACCCTTGGTAACCTGTCATTCGTTCCTATGATGGATTTCGACCCCTGGGAGCCCACCATTCATTTAAATGGGGGAATTCGACCCCTGGTAGCCCGCCATTCATTTCAATGGGGGATTTCGACCACTGGGAGCCCACCATTCATTTCTATGGGGGAATCTCGATCCCTGGTAGCCCGCCATTCATTTCAATGGGGGATTTCGACCCCTGGTAGCCCGCCATTCATTTCAATGGGGGATTTTGATTCCTGGGCGCCCGCCATTCATTTAGATAGGGGAATTCGACCCCTGGTTGCCCGCCATTCATTTCAATGGGGGATTTCGACCCCTAGGCGCCCCCGCCATTCATTTCAATGGGGGATTTCGACCCCTGGTAGCCCGCCATTCATTTCATTGGGGGATTTTGATTCCTCGGCGCCCGTCATTCATTTCTATGGGGGATTTCGGCCCCTGGTAGCCCGCCATTCATTTCATTGGGGGATTTTGATTCCTGGGCGCCCGCCATTCATTTCAATGGGGGATTTCGACCCCTAGGCGCCCCCGCCATACATTCCTATTGGGGAATCTCGATCCCTGGTAGCCCGCCATTCATTTCAATGGGGGATTTCAACCCCTGGTATCCCGCCATTCATTCCTATGGGGGATTTCAACCCCTGGGAGCCCACCATTCATTTAAATGGGGGAATTCGACCCCTAGGTGCCCGCCATACATTTCAATGGGGGATTTCGACCCCTGATAGCCCGCCATTCATTTCTTTGGGGGATTTTGACTCCTGGGCGCCCGCCATTTATTTCAATAGTGGAATTCGACCACTGGTAACCCGCCAAACATTTCAATGGGGGATTTCCACCCCTGTTAGCCCGCCATTCATTTCAATGAGGGATTTCGACCCCTGGGAGCCCGTCATTCATTTCAATTGGGGATTTCGATCCCTCTTCGCCCGCCATTCATTTCAATGGGGGATTTCGACCCCTGGTAGCCCGCCATTCATTTCAATGGGGGATTTCGATCCCTCTTCGCCCGCCATTCATTTCAATGGGGGATTTCGACCACTGGGAGCCAGCCATTCATTTCAATGGGGGATTTCGACCCCTAGGTGCCCGCATTTCATTTCATTGGGGGATTTCGACCCCTAGGCGCCCGCCATTCATTTCAATGGGGGATTTCAACCCCTGGTAACCCGCCATTCATTTCAATGGGGGATTTCAACCCCTGGTAACCTGTCATTCGTTCCTATGATGGATTTCGACCCCTGGGAGCCCACCATTCATTTAAATGGGGGAATTCGACCCCTGGTAGCCCGCCATTCATTTCAATGGGGGATTTCGACCACTGGGAGCCCACCATTCATTTCTATGGGGGTATCTCGATCCCTGGTAGCCCGCCATTCATTTCAATGGGGGATTAGGACCCCTGGTAGCCCGCCATTCATTTCAATGGGGGATTTTGATTCCTGGGCGCCCGCCATTCATTTCAATGGGGGATTTTTATTCCTGGGCGCCCGCCATTCATTTAGATAGGGGAATTCGACCCCTGGTTGCCCGCCATTCATTTCAATGGGGGATTTCGACCCCTAGGCGCCCCCGCCATTCATTTCAATGGGGGATTTCGACCCCTGGTAGCCCGCCATTCATTTCATTGGGGGATTTTGATTCCTCGGCGCCCGTCATTCATTTCAATGGGGGATTTCGGCCCCTGGTAGCCCGCCATTCATTTCATTGGGGGATTTTGATTCCTGGGCGCCCGCCATTCATTTCAATGGGGGATTTCGACCCCTAGGCGCCCCCGCCATACATTCCTATTGGGGAATCTCGATCCCTGGTAGCCCGCCATTCATTTCAATGGGGGATTTCAACCCCTGGTATCCCGCCATTCATTCCTATGGGGGATTTCAACCCCTGGGAGCCCACCATTCATTTAAATGGGGGAATTCGACCCCTAGGTGCCCGCCATACATTTCAATGGGGGATTTCGACCCCTGGGAGCCCTCCATTCATTTCAATGGGGGATTTCGACCACTGGGAGCCAGCCATTCATTTCAATGGGGGATTTCTACCCTTTGGAGCCCGTCATTCATTTCAATGGGGGATTTCGACCACTGGGAGCCAGCCATTCATTTCAATGGGGGATTTCGAACCCTAGGTGCCCGCATTTCATTTCATTGGGAGATTTCGACCCCTAGGCGCCCGCCATTCATTTCAATGGGGGATTTCAACCCTTGGTAGCCCGCCATTCATTTCAATGGGGGATTTCAACCCCTGGTAACCGCCATTCATTCCTATGGGTGATTTCGACCTCTGGGAGCCCACCATTCATTTCATTGGGAGATTTCGACCCCTAGGCGCCCGCCATTCGTTTCAATGGGGGATTTCAACCCTTGGTAGCCCGCCATTCATTTCAATGGGGGATTTCAACCCCTGGTAACCGCCATTCATTCCTATGGGTGATTTCGACCCCTGGGAGCCCACCATTCATTTAAATGGGGGAATTCGACCCCTGGGTGCCCGCCATACATTTCAATGGGGGATTTTGACCCCTGGTAGCCCGCCATTCATTCCTATGGGGGATTTCGATGCCTCGGAGCCCACCATTCATTTAAATGGGGGAATTCGACCCCTGGGGGCCCGCCATACATTTCAATAAAGGATTTCGACCCCTGGTAGCCCGCCATTCATTTCATTTGGGGATTTTGACCCCTGGGAGCCCTCCATTCATTTCAATGAGGGAATTGGACTACTGGGAGCCAGCCATTCATTTCAATGGGGGATTTCTACCCCTTGGAGCCCGTCATTCATTTCTATGGGGGATTTCGACCCCTGGGAGCCCACCATTCATTTAAATGGGGGAATTCGACCCCTGGTAGCCCGCCATTCATTTCAATGGGGGATTTCGACCCCTGGTAGCCCGCCATTCATTTCAATGGGGGATTTTGATTCCTGGGCGCCCGCCATTCATTTCAATAGGGGAATTCGACCCCTGGTTGCCCGCCATTCATTTTAATTGGGGATTTCGACCCCGAGGCGCCCCCGCCATTCATTTCAATGGGGGATTTCGACCCCTGGTAGCCCGCCATTCAATTCATTGGGGGATTTTGATTCCTCGGCGCCCGTCATTCATTTCAATGGGGGATTTCGATCCCTCTTCGCCCGCCATTCATTTCAATGGGGGATTTCGACCCCTGGTAGCCCGCCATTAATTTCATTGGGGGATTTTGATTCCTGGGCGCCCGCCATTCATTTCAATGAGGGAATTTCGACCCCTAGGCGCCCGCCATTCATTTCAATGGGGGATTTTGACTCCTGGTCGCCCGCCATACATTCCTATGGGGGAATCTCGATCCCTGGTAGCCCGCCATTCATTTCAATGGGGGATTTCAACCCCTGGTATCCCGCCATTCATTCCCATGGGGGATTTTGACCCCTGGGAGCCCACCATTCATTTAAATGGGGGAATTCGACCCCTGGGTGCCCGCCATACATTTCAATGGGGGATTTCGACCCCTGGTAGCCCGCCATTCATTTAAATGGGGGATTTCTACCCCTTGGAGCCCGTCATTCATTTCTATGGGGGATTTCGAACACTGGGACCCAGCCATTCATTTCAATGGGGGATTTCGAACCCTAGGTGCCCGCATTTCATTTCATTGGGGGATTTCGACCCCTAGGCGCCCGCCATTCATTTCAATGGGGGATTTCAACCCCTGGTAACCCACCATTCATTCCTATGGGTGATTTCGACCCCTGGGAGCCCACCATTCAATTAAATGGGGAAATTCGACCCCTGGTAGCCCGCCATTCATTTCAATTGGTTATTTCAACCACTGGGAGCCCACCATTCATTCCTAAGGGGGAATCTCGATCCCTGGTAGCCCGCCATTCATTTCAATGGGGGATTTCGACCACTGGGAGCCAGCCATTCATTTCAATGGGGGATTTCGACCCCTAGGCGCCCGCCATTCATTTCAATGGGGTATTTTGACTCCTGGTCGCCCGCCATTCATTTCAATGGGGGAATTCGATTCCTGGGAGGCCGCCATTCATTCCTATGGGGGAATCTCGTTCCCTGGTAGACCGCCATTCATTTCAATGGGGGATTTCAACCCCTGGTAACCTGCCATTCATTCCTATGATGGATTTCGACCCTTGGGAGCCCACCATTCATTTAAATGGGGGAATTCGACCACTGGTAGCCCGCCATTCATTTCAATGGGGGATTTCGACCCCTGGGAGCCCGCCATTCATTCCTATGGGGGAATCTCGATCCCTGGTAGACCGCCATTCATTTCAATGGGGGATTTCAACCCCTGGTAACCTGCCATTCATTCCTATGATGGATTTCGACCCTTGGGAGCCCACCATTCATTTAAATGGGGGATTTCGACCCCTGGTTGCCCGCCATTCATTTCATTGGGGGATTTTGACCCCTGGGAGCCCTCCATTCATTTCAATGGGGGATTATCGACCACTGGGAGCCAGCCATTCATTTCAATGGGGGATTTCTACCCCTTGGAGCCCGTCATTCATTTCTATGGGGGATTTCGACCACTGGGAGCCCACCATTCATTTAAATGGGGGAATTCGACCCCTGGTAGCCCGCCATTCATTTCAATGGGGGATTTCGACCACTGGTAGCCCGCCATTCATTTCAATGGGGGATTTTGATTCCTTGGCGCCCGCCATTTATTTCAATAGTGGAATTCGACCCCTGGTAACCCGCCAACATTTCAATGGGGGATTTCCACCCCTGGTAGCCCGCCATTCATTTCAATGAGGGATTTCGACCCCTGGGAGCCCTCCATTCATTTCAATGGGGGATTTCGACCACTCGGAGCAAGCCATTCATTTCAATGGGGGATTTCGACCCCTAGGTGCCCGCATTTCATTTCATTGGGAGATTTCGACCCCTAGGCGCCCGCCATTCATTTCAATGGGGGATTTCAACCCCTGGTAACCTGCCATTCATTTCAATGGGGGATTTCAACCCCTGGTAACCTGCCATTCATTCCTATGATGGATTTCGACCCCTGGGAGCCCACCATTCATTTAAATGGGGGAATTCGACCCCTGGGAGCCCGCCATTCATTTCAATGGGGGATTTTGATTCCTGGGCGCCCGCCATTCATTTCAATAGGGGAATTCGACCCCTGGTTGCCTGCCATTCATTTCAATGGGGGATTTCGACCCCTCGGCGCCCCCGCCATTCATTTCAATGAGGGATTTCGACCCCTGGTAGCCCGCCATTCATTTCATTGGGGGATTTTGATTCCTCGGCGCCCGTCATTCATTTCAATGGGGGATTTTGATTTCTGGGCGCCCGCCATTCATTTCAATGAGGGAATTCGACCCCTGGTAGCCCGCCATTAATTTCAATGGGGGATTTCAACCCCTGGTAACCCGCCATTCATTCCTATGGGTGATTTTGACCCCTGGGAGCCCACCATTCATTTAAATGGGGAAATTCGACCCCTGGTAGCCCGCAATTCATTTCAATGGGGGAATCTCGATCCCTGGTAGCCCGACATTCATTTATATGGGGGATTTCAACCCCTGGTAACCTGCCATTCATTCCTATGATGGATTTCGACCCCTGGGAGCCCACCATTCATTTAAATGGTGGAATTCGACCCCTGGGAGCCCACCATTCATTTCTATGGGGGAATCTCGATCCCTGGTAGCCCGCCATTCATTTCAATGGGGGATTTCGACCCCTGGTAGCCCGCCATTCATTTCAATGGGGGATTTCGAACCCTAGGTGCCTGCATTTCATTTCATTGGGGGATTTCGACCCCTAAGCGCCCGCCATTCATTTCAATGGGGGATTTCAACCCCTGGTAACCCGCCATTCATTTCAATGGGTGATTTCAACCCCTGGTAACCTGCCATTCATTCCTATGTTGGATTTCGACCCCTGGGAGCCCACCATTCATTTTAATGGGGGAATTCGACCCCTGGTAGCCCGCCATTCATTTCAATTGGGGATTTCGACCACTGGGAGCCCACCATTCATTTCTATGGGGGAATCTCGATCCCTGGTAGCCCGCCATTCATTTCAATGGGGGATTTCGACCACTGGGAGCCAGCCATTCATTTCAATGGGGGATTTCGACCCCTAGGTGCCAGCATTTAATTTCATTGGTGGATTTCGACCCCTAGGCGCACGCCATTCATTTCAATGGGGGATTTCAACCCCTGGTAACCCGCCATTCAATTCAATGGGGGATTTCAACCCCTGGTAACCTGCCATTCATTCCTATGATGGATTTCGACCCCTGGGAGCCCACCATTCATTTAAATGGGGGATTTCGACCCCTGGTAGCCCGCCATTCATTTCATTGGGGGATTTTGACCCCTGGGAGCCCGCCATTCATTCCTATGGGGGAATCTCGATCCCTGGTAGACCGCCATTCATTTCAATGGGGGATTTCAACCCCTGGTAACCTGCCATTCATTCCTATGATGGATTTCGACCCTTGGGAGCCCACCATTCATTTAAATGGGGGATTTCGACCCCTGGTAGCCCGCCATTCATTTCATTGGGGGATTTTGACCCCTGGGAGCCCTCCATTCATTTCAATGGGGGATTATCGACCACTGGGAGCCAGCCATTCATTTCAATGGGGGATTTCTACCCCTTGGAGCCCGTCATTCATTTCTATGGGGGATTTCGACCCCTGGGAGCCCACCATTCATTTAAATGGGGGAATTCGACCCCTGGTAGCCCGCCATTCATTTCAATGGGGGATTTCGACCACTGGTAGCCCGCAATTCATTTCAATGGGGGATTTTGATTCCTTGGCGCCCGCCATTTATTTCAATAGTGGAATTCGACCCCTGGTAACCCGCCAACATTTCAATGGGGGATTTCCACCCCTGGTAGCCCGCCATTCATTTCAATGAGGGATTTCGACCCCTGGGAGCCCTCCATTCATTTCAATGGGGGATTTCGACCACTGGGAGCCAGCCATTCATTTCAATGGGGGATTTCTCCCCTTTGGAGCCCGTCATTCATTTCAATGGGGGATTTCGACCACTCGGAGCAAGCCATTCATTTCAATGGTGGATTTCGACACCTAGGTGCCCGCATTTCATTTCATTGGGAGATTTCGACCCCTAGGCGCCCGCCATTCATTTCAATGGGGGATTTCAACCCCTGGTAACCTGCCATTCATTTCAATGGGGGATTTCAACCCCTGGTAACCTGCCATTCATTCCTATGATGGATTTCGACCCCTGGGAGCCCACCATTCATTTAAATGGGGGAATTCGACCCCTGGGAGCCCGCCATTCATTTCAATGGGGGATTTTGATACCTGAGAGCCCGCCATTCATTTCAATAGGGGAATTCAACCCCTGGTTGCCTGCCATTCATTTCAATGGGGGATTTCGACCCCTAGGCGCCCCCGCCATTCATTTCAATGGGGGATTTCGACCCCTGGTAGCCCGCCATTCATTTCATTGGGGGATTTTGATTCCTCGGCGCCCGTCATTCATTTCAATGGGGGATTTCGATCCCTGGGCGCCCGCCATTCATTTCAATGGGGGATTTTGATTCCTGGGCGCCCGCCATTCATTTCAATGAGGGAATTCGACCCCTGGTAGCCCGCCATTCATTTCAATGGGGGATTTCAACCCCTGGTAACCCGCCATTCATTCCTATGGGTGATTTTGACCCCTGGGAGCCCACCATTCATTTAAATGGGGGAATTCGACCCCTGGTAGCCCGCCATTCATTTCAATGGGGGAATCTCGATCCCTGGTAGCCCGCCATTCATTTATATGGGGGATTTCAACCCCTGGCAACCTGCCATTCAATCCTATGATGGATTTCGACCCCTGGGAGCCCACCATTCTTTTAAATGGGGGAAATCGACCCCTGGGAGCCCACCATTCATTTCTATAGGGGAATCTCGATCCCTGGTAGCCCGCCATTCATTTCAATGGGGGATTTCGTCCCCTGGTAGCCCGCCATTCATTACAATGGGGGATTTCGAACCCTAGGTATCTGCATTTCATTTCATTGGATGATTTCAACCCCTGGTAACCTGCCATTCATTCCTATGATGGATTTCGACCCCTGGGAGCCCACCATTCATTTAAATGGGGGAATTCGACCCCTTGTAGCCCGCCATTCATTTCAATTGGGGATTTCGACCACTGGGAGCCCACCATTCATTTCTATGGGGGAATCTCGATCTCTGGTAGCCCGCCATTCATTTCAATGGGGGATTTCGACCACTGGGAGCCAGCCATTCATTTCAATGGGGGATTTCGACCCCTAGGTGCCCGCATTTCATTTCATTGGGGGATTTCGACCCCTAGGCGCACGCCATTCATTTCAATGGGGGATTTCAACCCCTGGTAACCCTCCATTCATTTCAATGGGGGATTTCAACCCCTGGTAACCTGCCATTCATTCCTATGATGGATTTCGACCCCTGGGAGCCCACCATTCATTTAAATGGGGGAATTCGACCCCTGGTAGCCCGCCATTCATTTCAATGGGGGAGTTCGACCACTGGGAGCCCACCATTCATTTCTGTGGGGGAATCTCGATCCCTGGTAGCCCGCCATTCATTTCAATGGGGGATTTCAACCCCTGGTAACCCGCCATTCAATTCAATGGGGGATTTCAACCCCTGGTAACCTGCCATTCATTCCTATGATGGATTTCGACCCCTGGGAGCCCACCATTCATTTAAATGGGGGATTTCGACCCCTGGTAGCCCGCCATTCATTTCATTGGGGGATTTTGACCCCTGGGAGCCCGCCATTCATTCCTATGGGGGAATCTCGATCCCTGGTAGACCGCCATTCATTTCAATGGGGGATTTCAACCCCTGGTAACCTGCCATTCATTCCTATGATGGATTTCGACCCTTGGGAGCCCACCATTCATTTAAATGGGGGATTTCGACCCCTGGTAGCCCGCCATTCATTTCATTGGGGGATTTTGACCCCTGGGAGCCCTCCATTCATTTCAATGGGGGATTATCGACCACTGGGAGCCAGCCATTCATTTCAATGGGGGATTTCTACCCCTTGGAGCCCGTCATTCATTTCTATGGGGGATTTCGACCCCTGGGAGCCCACCATTCATTTAAATGGGGGAATTCGACCCCTGGTAGCCCGCCATTCATTTCAATGGGGGATTTCGACCACTGGTAGCCCGCAATTCATTTCAATGGGGGATTTTGATTCCTTGGCGCCCGCCATTTATTTCAATAGTGGAATTCGACCCCTGGTAACCCGCCAACATTTCAATGGGGGATTTCCACCCCTGGTAGCCCGCCATTCATTTCAATGAGGGATTTCGACCCCTGGGAGCCCTCCATTCATTTCAATGGGGGATTTCGACCACTGGGAGCCAGCCATTCATTTCAATGGGGGATTTCTCCCCTTTGGAGCCCGTCATTCATTTCAATGGGGGATTTCGACCACTCGGAGCAAGCCATTCATTTCAATGGTGGATTTCGACACCTAGGTGCCCGCATTTCATTTCATTGGGAGATTTCGACCCCTAGGCGCCCGCCATTCATTTCAATGGGGGATTTCAACCCCTGGTAACCTGCCATTCATTTCAATGGGGGATTTCAACCCCTGGTAACCTGCCATTCATTCCTATGATGGATTTCGACCCCTGGGAGCCCACCATTCATTTAAATGGGGGAATTCGACCCCTGGGAGCCCGCCATTCATTTCAATGGGGGATTTTGATTCCTGAGAGCCCGCCATTCATTTCAATAGGGGAATTCAACCCCTGGTTGCCTGCCATTCATTTCAATGGGGGATTTCGACCCCTAGGCGCCCCCGCCATTCATTTCAATGGGGGATTTCGACCCCTGGTAGCCCGCCATTCATTTCATTGGGGGATTTTGATTCCTCGGCGCCCGTCATTCATTTCAATGGGGGATTTCGATCCCTGGGCGCCCGCCATTCATTTCAATGGGGGATTTTGATGCCTGGGCGCCCGCCATTCATTTCAATGAGGGAATTCGACCCCTGGTAGCCCGCCATTCATTTCAATGGGGGATTTCAACCCCTGGTAACCCGCCATTCATTCCTATGGGTGATTTTGACCCCTGGGAGCCCACCATTCATTTAAATGGGGGAATTCGACCCCTGGTAGCCCGCCATTCATTTCAATGGGGGAATCTCGATCCCTGGTAGCCCGCCATTCATTTATATGGGGGATTTCAACCCCTGGCAACCTGCCATTCATTCCTATGATGGATTTCGACCCCTGGGAGCCCACCATTCTTTTAAATGGGGGAAATTGACCCCTGGGAGCCCACCATTCATTTCTATAGGGGAATCTCGATCCCTGGTAGCCCGCCATTCATTTCAATGGGGGATTTCGTCCCCTGGTAGCCCGCCATTCATTTCAATGGGGGATTTCGACCACTGGGAGCCCACCATTCATTTAAATGGGGGAATTCGACCCCTTGTAGCCCGCCATTCATTTCAATTGGGGATTTCGACCACTGGGAGCCCACCATTCATTTCTATGGGGGAATCTCGATCTCTGGTAGCCCGCCATTCATTTCAATGTGGGATTTCGACCACTGGGAGCCAGCCATTCATTTCAATGGGGGATTTCGACCCCTAGGTGCCCGCATTTCATTTCATTGGGGGATTTCGACCCCTAGGCGCACGCCATTCATTTCAATGGGGGATTTCAACCCCTGGTAACCCTCCATTCATTTCAATGGGGGATTTCAACCCCTGGTAACCTGCCATTCATTCCTATGATGGATTTCGACCCCTGGGAGCCCACCATTCATTTAAATGGGGGAATTCGACCCCTGGTAGCCCGCCATTCATTTCAATGGGGGAGTTCGACCACTGGGAGCCCACCATTCATTTCTGTGGGGGAATCTCGATCCCTGGTAGCCCGCCATTCATTTCAATGGGGGATTTCGACCCCTGGTAGCCCGCCATTCATTTCAATGGGGGATTTTGATTCCTGGGCGCCCGCCATTAATTTCAATAGGGGAATTCGACCCCTGGTTGCCTGCCATTCATTTCAATGGGGGATTTCGACCCCTAGGCGCCTCCGCCATTCATTTCAATGGGGGATTTCGACCCCTGGTAGCCCGCCATTCATTTCAATGGGCGATTTTGATTCCTCGGCGCCCGTCATTCATTTCAATGGGGGATTTCGATCCCTGGGCGCCCGCCATTCATTTCAATGGGGGATTTTGATTCCTGGGCGCCCGCCATTCATTTCAATGAGGGAATTCGACCCCTGGTAGCCCGCCATTCATTTCAATGGGGGATTTTAACCCCTGGTAACCCGCCATTCATTCCTATGGGTGATTTTGACCCCTGAGAGCCCACCATTCATTTAAATGGGGGAATTCGACTCCTGGTAGCCCGCCATTCATTTCAATGGGGGATTTCGACATCTGGGAGCCCACCATTCATTTCTATGGGGGAATCTCGATCCCTGGTAGCCCGCTATTCATTTCAATGGGGGATTTCAACCACTGGGAGCCAGCCATTCATTTCAATGGGGGATTTCGACCCCTAGGCGCCCGCCATTCATTTCAATGGGGGAATTCGACCCCTGGGAGCCCGCCATTCATTTCAATGGGGGATTTCGACCACTGGGAGCCAGCCATTCATTTCAATGGGGGATTTCGACCCCTAGGCGCACCCGCCATTCATTTCAATGGGGGATTTTGACTCCTGGTCTCCCGCCATTCATTTCAATGGGGGAATTCCACCCCTGGGAGCCCGCCGTTCATTTCAATGGGGGATTTCGACCACTGGGAGCCAGCCATTCATTTCAATGGGGGATTTCGACCCCTAGGCTCCCCCGCCATTCATTCCTATGGGGGAATCTCGATCCCTGGTGGACCGCCATTCATTACAATGGGGGATTTCAACCCCTGGTAACCTGCCATTCATTCCTATGATGGATTTCGACCCCTGGGAGCCCACCATTCATTTAAATGGGGGAATTCGACCCCTGGTAGCCCGCCATTCATTTCAATGGGGGATTTCGACCACTGGGAGCCCACCATTCATTTCTATGGGGGAATCTCGATCCCTGGTAGCCCGCCATTCATTTCAATGGGGGATTTCAACCCCTGGTAACCTGCCATTCATTCCTATGATGGATTTCAACCCCTGGTAGCCCTCCATTCATTTCAATGGGGGATTTTGATTCCTTGGCGCCCGCCATTCATTTCAATAGGAAATTTCGACCCCTGGTTGCCCCGCTATTCATTTCAATGGGGGATTTCGACCACTGGGAGCCAGCCATTCATTTCAATGAGGGATTTCGACCCCTAGGCGCCCGCCATTCTTTTCAATGGGGGATTTTGACTCCTGGTCGCCCGCCATTCATTTCAATGGGGTAATTCAACCCCTGGGAGCCCGCCATTCATTTCAATGGGGGATTTCGACTCCTAGGCGCCCCCGCCATACATTCCTATGGGGGAATCTCGATCCCTGGTAGCCCGCCATTCATTTCAATGGGGGATTTCAACCACTGGTATCCCGCCATTCATTCCTATGGGGGATTTCAACCCCTGGGAGCCCACCATTCATTTAAATGGGGGAATTCGACCCCTGGGTGCCCGCCATACATTTCAATGGGGGATTTCGACCCCTGGTAGCCCGCCATTCATTTCTTTGGGGGATTTTGACCCCTGGGCGCCCGCAATTTATTTCAATAGTGCAATTCGACCCCTGGTAACCCACCAAACATTTCAATGGGGGATTTCCACCCCTGGTAGCCCGCCATTCATTTCAATGAGGGATTTCGACCACTGGGAGCCAGCCATTCATTTCAATGGGGGATTTCTACCCTTTGGAGCCCGTCATTCATTTCAATGGGGGATTTCGACCACTTGGAGCCAGCCATTCATTTCAATGGGGGATTTCGACCCCTAGGTGCCCGCATTTCATTTCATTGGGAGATTTCGACACCTAGGCGCCCGCCATTCATTTCAATGGGGGATTTCAACCCCTGGTAACCGCCATTCATTCCTATGGGTGATTTTGACCCCTGGGAGCCCACCATTCATTTAAATGGGGGAATTTGACCCCTGGTAGCCCGCCATTCATTTCAATGGGGGATTTCGACCACTGGGAGCCCACCATTCATTTCTATGGGGGAATCTCGATCCCTGGTAGCCCGCCATTCATTTCAATGGGGGATTTCAACCCCTGGGAACCTGCCATTCATTCCTATGATGGATTTCGACCCCTGGTAGCCCGTAATTCATTTCAATGGGGGATTTCGAACCCTAGGTGCCCGCATTTCATTTCATTGGGAGATTTCGACACCTAGGCGCCCGCCATTCATTTCAATGGGGGATTTCAACCCCTGGTAGCCCGCCATTCATTTCAATGGGGGATTTCAACCCCTGGTAACCGCCATTTATTCCTATAGGTGATTTTGACCCCTGGGAGCCCACCATTAATTTAAATGGGGGAATTCGACCCCTGGTAGCCCGCCATTCATTTCAATGGGGGATTTCAACCCCTGGTAACCTGCCATTCATTCCTATGATGGATTTCGACTCCTGGGAGCCCACCATTCATTTAAATGGGGGAATTCGACCCCTGGTAACCCGCCATTCATTTCAATGGGGGATTTCGACCACTTGGATCCCACCATTCATTTCTATGGGGGAATCTCGATCCATGGTAGCCCGTCATTCATTTCAATGGGGGATTTCGACCACTGGGAGTCAGCCATTCATTTCAATGGGGGATTTTGATTCCTGGGCGCCCGCCATTCATTTCAATAGGGGAATTCGACCCCTGGTTGCCCGCCATTCATTTCATTGGGGGATTTCGACCCCTAGGCGCCCGCCATTTATTTCAATGGGGGATTTCAACCCCTGGTAACCCGCCATTTATTTCAATGGGTGATTTCAACACCTGGTAACCTGCCATTCATTCCTATGATGGATTTCGACCCCTGGGAGCCCACCATTCATTTAAATGGGGGAATTCGACCCCTGGTAGACCGCCATTCATTTCAATGGGGGATTTCGACCACTGGGAGCCCACCATTCATTTCTATGGGGGAATCTTGATCCCTGGTAGCCAGCCATTCATTTCAATGGGGGATTTCGACCCCTGGTAGCCCGCCATTCATTTCAATGGGGGATTTTGATTCCTGGGCGCCCGCCATTCATTTCAATAGGGGAATTCGACCCCTGGTTGCCCGCCATTCATTTCAATTGGGGATTTCGACCCCTAGGCGCCCCCGCCATTCATTTCAATGGGGGATTTCGACCCCTGGTAGCCCGCCATTCAATTCATTGGGGGATTTTGATTCCTCGGCGCCCGTCATTCATTTCAATGGGGGATTTCGATCCCTCTTTGCCCGCCATTCATTTCAATGGGGGATTTCGACCCCTGGGCGCCCGCCATTCATTTCAATGGGGGATTTTGATTCCTGGGCGCCCGCCATTCATTTCAATGAGGGAATTCGACCCCTTGTAGCCCGCCATTCATTTCAATGGGGGATTTCAACCCCTGGTAACCCGCCATTCATTCCTATGGGTGATTTTGACCCCTGGGAGCCCACCATTCATTTAAATGGGGGAATTCGACCCCTGGTAGCCCGCCATTCATTTCAATGGGGGAATCTCGATCCCTGGTAGCCCGCCATTCATTTATATGGGGGATTTCAACCCCTGGCAACCTGCCATTCATTCCTATGATGGATTTCAACCCCTGGGAGCCCACCATTCATTTAAATGGGGGAATTCGACCCCTGGGAGCCCACCATTCATTTCTATAGGGGAATCTCGATCCCTGGTAGCCCGCCATTCATTTCAATGGGGGATTTCGTCCCCTGGTAGCCCGCCATTCATTTCAATGGGGGATTTCGAACCCTAGGTATCTGCATTTCATTTCATTGGGTGATTTCAACCCCTGGTAACCTGCCATTCATTCCTATGATGGATTTCGACCCCTGGGAGCCCACCATTCATTTAAATGGGGGAATTCGACCCCTGGTAGCCCGCCATTCATTTCAATTGGGGATTTCGACCACTGGGAGCCCACCATTCATTTCTATGGGGGAATCTCGATCTCTGGTAGCCCGCCATTCATTTCAATGGGGGATTTCGACCACTGGGAGCCAGCCATTCATTTCAATGGGGGATTTCGACCCCTAGGTGCCCGCATTTCATTTCATTGGGGGATTTCGACCCCTAGGCGCACGCCATTCATTTCAATGGGGGATTTCAACCCCTGGTAACCTGCCATTCATTTCAATTGGGGATTTCAACCCCTGGTAACCTGCCATTCATTCCTATGATGGATTTCGACCCCTGGGAGCCCACCATTCATTTAAATGGGGGAATTCGACCCCTGGTAGCCCGCCATTCATTTCTATGGGGGAATCTCGATCCCTGGTAGCCCGCCATTCATTTCAATGGGGGATTTCGACCCCTGGTAGCCCGTCATTCATTTCAATGGGGGATTTTGATTCCTGTGCGCCCGCCATTCATTTCAATAGGGGAATTCGACCCCTGGTTGCCTGCCATTCATTTCAATGGGGGATTTCGACCCCTAGGCGCCTACGCCATTCATTTCAATGGGGGATTTCGACCCCTGGTAGCCCGCCATTCATTTCATTGGGCGATTTTGATTCCTCGGCGCCCGTCATTCATTTCAATGGGAGATTTCGATCCCTGGGCGCCCGCCATTCATTTCAATGGGGGATTTTGATTCCTGGGCGCCCGCCATTCATTTCAATGAGGGAATTCGACCCCTGGTAGCCCGCCATTCATTTCAATGAGGGATTTCGACCCCTGGGAGCCCTCCATTCATTTCAATGGGGGATTTCGACCACTGGGAGCCAGCCATTCATTTCAATGGGGGATTTCTACCCTTTGGAGCCCGTCATTCATTTCAATGGGGGATTTCGACCACTGGGAGCCAGCCATTCATTTCAATGGGGGATTTCGACCCCTAGGTGCCCGCATTTCATTTCATTTGGAGATTTCGACACCTAGGCGCCCGCCATTCATTTCAATGGGGGATTTCAACCCCTGGTAACCGCCATTCATTCCTATGGGTGATTTTGACCCCTGGGAGCCCACCATTCATTTAAATGGGGGAATTCGACCCCTGGTAGCCCGCCATTCATTTCAATGAGGGATTTCGACCACTGGGAGCCCACCATTCATTTCTATGGGGGAATCTCGATCCCTGGTAGCCCGCCATTCATTTCAATGGGGGATTTCAACCCCTGGTAACCTGCCATTCATTCCTATGATGGATTTCGACCCCTGGTAGCCCGCCATTCATTTCAATGGGGGATTTCGAACCCTAGGTGCCCGCATTTCATTTCATTGGGAGATTTCGACACCTAGGCGCCCGCCATTCATTTCAATGGGGGATTTCAACCCCTGGTAGCCCGCCATTCATTTCAATGGGGGATTTCAACCCCTGGTAACAGCCATTTATTCCTATAGGTGATTTTGACCCCTGGGAGCCCACCATTAATTTAAATGGGGGAATTCGACCCCTGGTAGCCCGCCATTCATTTCAATGGGGGATTTCAACCCCTGGTAACCTGCCATTCATTCCTATGATGGATTTCGACTCCTGGGAGCCCACCATTCATTTAAATGGGGGAATTCGACCCCTGGTAACCCGCCATTCATTTCAATGGGGGATTTCGACCACTTGGATCCCACCATTCATTTCTATGGGGGAATCTCGATCCCTGGTAGCCCGTCATTCATTTCAATGGGGGATTTCGACCACTGGGAGTCAGCCATTCATTTCAATGGGGGATTTTGATTCCTGGGCGCCCGCCATTCATTTCAATAGGGGAATTCGACCCCTGGTTGCCCGCCATTCATTTCATTGGGGGATTTCGACCCCTAGGCGCCCGCCATTTATTTCAATGGGGGATTTCAACCCCTGGTAACCCGCCATTTATTTCAATGGGTGATTTCAACACCTGGTAACCTGCCATTCATTCCTATGATGGATTTCGACCCCTGGGAGCCCACCATTCATTTAAATGGGGGAATTCGACCCCTGGTAGAACGCCATTCATTTCAATGGGGGATTTCGACCACTGGGAGCCCACCATTCATTTCTATGGGGGAATCTTGATCCCTGGTAGCCCGCCATTCATTTCAATGGGTGGATTTCGACCCCTGGTAGCCCGCCATTCATTTCAATGGGGGATTTTGATTCCTGGGCGCCCGCCATTCATTTCAATAGGGGAATTCGACCCCTGGTTGCCCGCCATTCATTTCAATTGGGGATTTCGACCCCTAGGCGCCCCCGCCATTCATTTCAATGGGGGATTTCGACCCCTGGTAGCCCGCCATTCAATTCATTGGGGGATTTTGATTCCTCGGCGCCCGTCATTCATTTCAATGGGGGATTTCGATCCCTCTTTGCCCGCCATTCATTTCAATGGGGGATTTTGATTCCTGGGCGCCCGCCATTCATTTCAATGAGGGAATTCGACCCCTGGTAGCCCGCCATTCATTTCAATGAGGGATTTCGACCCCTGGGAGCCCTCCATTCATTTCAATGGGGGATTTCGACCACTGGGAGCCAGCCATTCATTTCAATGGGGGATTTCTACCCTTTGGAGCCCGTCATTCATTTCAATGGGGGATTTCGACCACTGGGAGCCAGCCATTCATTTCAATGGGGGATTTCGACCCCTAGGTGCCCGCATTTCATTTCATTGGGAGATTTCGACACCTAGGCGCCCGCCATTCATTTCAATGGGGGATTTCAACCCCTGGTAACCGCCATTCATTCCTATGGGTGATTTTGACCCCTGGGAGCCCACCATTCATTTAAATGGGGGAATTCGACCCCTGGTAGCCCGCCATTCATTTCAATGAGGGATTTCGACCACTGGGAGCCCACCATTCATTTCTATGGGGGAATCTCGATCCCTGGTAGCCCGCCATTCATTTCAATGGGGGATTTCAACCCCTGGTAACCTGCCATTCATTCCTATGATGGATTTCGACCCCTGGTAGCCCGCCATTCATTTCAATGGGGGATTTCGAACCCTAGGTGCCCGCATTTCATTTCATTGGGAGATTTCGACACCTAGGCGCCCGCCATTCATTTCAATGGGGGATTTCAACCCCTGGTAGCCCGCCATTCATTTCAATGGGGGATTTCAACCCCTGGTAACCGCCATTTATTCCTATAGGTGATTTTGACCCCTGGTAGCCCGCCATTCATTTCAATGGGGGATTTCAACCCCTGGTAACCCGCCATTCAATTCAATGGGGGATTTCAACCCCTGGTAACCTGCCATTCATTCCTATGATGGATTTCGACCCCTGGGAGCCCACCATTCATTTAAATGGGGGATTTCGACCCCTGGTAGCCCGCCATTCATTTCATTGGGGGATTTTGACCCCTGGGAGCCCGCCATTCATTCCTATGGGGGAATCTCGATCCCTGGTAGACCGCCATTCATTTCAATGGGGGATTTCAACCCCTGGTAACCTGCCATTCATTCCTATGATGGATTTCGACCCTTGGGAGCCCACCATTCATTTAAATGGGGGATTTCGACCCCTGGTAGCCCGCCATTCATTTCATTGGGGGATTTTGACCCCTGGGAGCCCTCCATTCATTTCAATGGGGGATTATCGACCACTGGGAGCCAGCCATTCATTTCAATGGGGGATTTCTACCCCTTGGAGCCCGTCATTCATTTCTATGGGGGATTTCGACCCCTGGGAGCCCACCATTCATTTAAATGGGGGAATTCGACCCCTGGTAGCCCGCCATTCATTTCAATGGGGGATTTCGACCACTGGTAGCCCGCAATTCATTTCAATGGGGGATTTTGATTCCTTGGCGCCCGCCATTTATTTCAATAGTGGAATTCGACCCCTGGTAACCCGCCAACATTTCAATGGGGGATTTCCACCCCTGGTAGCCCGCCATTCATTTCAATGAGGGATTTCGACCCCTGGGAGCCCTCCATTCATTTCAATGGGGGATTTCGACCACTGGGAGCCAGCCATTCATTTCAATGGGGGATTTCTCCCCTTTGGAGCCCGTCATTCATTTCAATGGGGGATTTCGACCACTCGGAGCAAGCCATTCATTTCAATGGTGGATTTCGACACCTAGGTGCCCGCATTTCATTTCATTGGGAGATTTCGACCCCTAGGCGCCCGCCATTCATTTCAATGGGGGATTTCAACCCCTGGTAACCTGCCATTCATTTCAATGGGGGATTTCAACCCCTGGTAACCTGCCATTCATTCCTATGATGGATTTCGACCCCTGGGAGCCCACCATTCATTTAAATGGGGGAATTCGACCCCTGGGAGCCCGCCATTCATTTCAATGGGGGATTTTGATTCCTGAGAGCCCGCCATTCATTTCAATAGGGGAATTCAACCCCTGGTTGCCTGCCATTCATTTCAATGGGGGATTTCGACCCCTAGGCGCCCCCGCCATTCATTTCAATGGGGGATTTCGACCCCTGGTAGCCCGCCATTCATTTCATTGGGGGATTTTGATTCCTCGGCGCCCGTCATTCATTTCAATGGGGGATTTCGATCCCTGGGCGCCCGCCATTCATTTCAATGGGGGATTTTGATTCCTGGGCGCCCGCCATTCATTTCAATGAGGGAATTCGACCCCTGGTAGCCCGCCATTCATTTCAATGGGGGATTTCAACCCCTGGTAACCCGCCATTCATTCCTATGGGTGATTTTGACCCCTGGGAGCCCACCATTCATTTAAATGGGGGAATTCGACCCCTGGTAGCCCGCCATTCATTTCAATGGGGGAATCTCGATCCCTGGTAGCCCGCCATTCATTTATATGGGGGATTTCAACCCCTGGCAACCTGCCATTCATTCCTATGATGGATTTCGACCCCTGGGAGCCCACCATTCTTTTAAATGGGGGAAATTGACCCCTGGGAGCCCACCATTCATTTCTATAGGGGAATCTCGATCCCTGGTAGCCCGCCATTCATTTCAATGGGGGATTTCGTCCCCTGGTAGCCCGCCATTCATTTCAATGGGGGATTTCGAACCCGGGCAGCACGGTGGCTGACTGGTTAGCACGTCCGCCTCCCAGTGAAGAGGACGTGAGATCGAGTCCGGGCTTCGGCCTTCCTGGGTGGAGTTTGCATGTTCTCCCCGTGCTTGCGTGGGTTTTCACCGGGTACTCCGGTTTCCTCCCACATTCCAAAAACATGCATGGCAGGTTAATTGAACATTCCAAATTGTCCCTAGGTGTGAATGTGAGTATGGTTGTTTGTCTCTGTGTGCCCTGTGATTGGCTGGCAACCAGTTCAGGGTGTACCCCGCCTACTGCCCGAAGCCAGCTGGGATAGGCTCCAGCACCCCCGCGACCCTTGTGAGGAAAAAGCGGCCAAGAAAATGGATGGATGGATGGATGGATGGATTTCGAACCCTAGGTATCTGCATTTCATTTCATTGGGTGATTTCAACCCCTGGTAACCTGCCATTCATTCCTATGATGGATTTCGACCCCTGGGAGCCCACCATTCATTTAAATGGGGGAATTCGACCCCTTGTAGCCCGCCATTCATTTCAATGGGGGATTTCGACCACTGGGAGCCAGCCATTCATTTCAATGGGGGATTTCGACCCCTAGGTGCCCGCATTTCATTTCATTGGGGGATTTCGACCCCTAGGCGCACGCCATTCATTTCAATGGGGGATTTCAACCCCTGGTAACCCTCCATTCATTTCAATGGGGGATTTCAACCCCTGGTAACCTGCCATTCATTCCTATGATGGATTTCGACCCCTGGGAGCCCACCATTCATTTAAATGGGGGAATTCGACCCCTGGTAGCCCGCCATTCATTTCAATGGGGGAGTTCGACCACTGGGAGCCCACCATTCATTTCTGTGGGGGAATCTCGATCCCTGGTAGCCCGCCATTCATTTCAATGGGGGATTTCGACCCCTGGTAGCCCGCCATTCATTTCAATGGGGGATTTTGATTCCTGGGCGCCCGCCATTAATTTCAATAGGGGAATTCGACCCCTGGTTGCCTGCCATTCATTTCAATGGGGGATTTCGACCCCTAGGCGCCTCCGCCATTCATTTCAATGGGGGATTTCGACCCCTGGTAGCCCGCCATTCATTTCAATGGGCGATTTTGATTCCTCGGCGCCCGTCATTCATTTCAATGGGGGATTTCGATCCCTGGGCGCCCGCCATTCATTTCAATGGGGGATTTTGATTCCTGGGCGCCCGCCATTCATTTCAATGAGGGAATTCGACCCCTGGTAGCCCGCCATTCATTTCAATGGGGGATTTTAACCCCTGGTAACCCGCCATTCATTCCTATGGGTGATTTTGACCCCTGAGAGCCCACCATTCATTTAAATGGGGGAATTCGACTCCTGGTAGCCCGCCATTCATTTCAATGGGGGATTTCGACATCTGGGAGCCCACCATTCATTTCTATGGGGGAATCTCGATCCCTGGTAGCCCGCTATTCATTTCAATGGGGGAATTCAACCACTGGGAGCCAGCCATTCATTTCAATGGGGGATTTCGACCCCTAGGCGCCCGCCATTCATTTCAATGGGGGAATTCGACCCCTGGGAGCCCGCCATTCATTTCAATGGGGGATTTCGACCACTGGGAGCCAGCCATTCATTTCAATGGGGGATTTCGACCCCTAGGCGCACCCGCCATTCATTTCAATGGGGGATTTTGACTCCTGGTCTCCCGCCATTCATTTCAATGGGGGAATTCCACCCCTGGGAGCCCGCCGTTCATTTCAATGGGGGATTTCGACCACTGGGAGCCAGCCATTCATTTCAATGGGGGATTTCGACCCCTAGGCTCCCCCGCCATTCATTCCTATGGGGGAATCTCGATCCCTGGTGGACCGCCATTCATTACAATGGGGGATTTCAACCCCTGGTAACCTGCCATTCATTCCTATGATGGATTTCGACCCCTGGGAGCCCACCATTCATTTAAATGGGGGAATTCGACCCCTGGTAGCCCGCCATTCATTTCAATGGGGGATTTCGACCACTGGGAGCCCACCATTCATTTCTATGGGGGAATCTCGATCCCTGGTAGCCCGCCATTCATTTCAATGGGGGATTTCAACCCCTGGTAACCTGCCATTCATTCCTATGATGGATTTCAACCCCTGGTAGCCCTCCATTCATTTCAATGGGGGATTTTGATTCCTTGGCGCCCGCCATTCATTTCAATAGGAAATTTCGACCCCTGGTTGCCCCGCTATTCATTTCAATGGGGGATTTCGACCACTGGGAGCCAGCCATTCATTTCAATGAGGGATTTCGACCCCTAGGCGCCCGCCATTCTTTTCAATGGGGGATTTTGACTCCTGGTCGCCCGCCATTCATTTCAATGGGGTAATTCAACCCCTGGGAGCCCGCCATTCATTTCAATGGGGGATTTCGACTCCTAGGCGCCCCCGCCATACATTCCTATGGGGGAATCTCGATCCCTGGTAGCCCGCCATTCATTTCAATGGGGGATTTCAACCACTGGTATCCCGCCATTCATTCCTATGGGGGATTTCAACCCCTGGGAGCCCACCATTCATTTAAATGGGGGAATTCGACCCCTGGGTGCCCGCCATACATTTCAATGGGGGATTTCGACCCCTGGTAGCCCGCCATTCATTTCTTTGGGGGATTTTGACCCCTGGGCGCCCGCAATTTATTTCAATAGTGCAATTCGACCCCTGGTAACCCACCAAACATTTCAATGGGGGATTTCCACCCCTGGTAGCCCGCCATTCATTTCAATGAGGGATTTCGACCACTGGGAGCCAGCCATTCATTTCAATGGGGGATTTCTACCCTTTGGAGCCCGTCATTCATTTCAATGGGGGATTTCGACCACTTGGAGCCAGCCATTCATTTCAATGGGGGATTTCGACCCCTAGGTGCCCGCATTTCATTTCATTGGGAGATTTCGACACCTAGGCGCCCGCCATTCATTTCAATGGGGGATTTCAACCCCTGGTAACCGCCATTCATTCCTATGGGTGATTTTGACCCTTGGGAGCCCACCATTCATTTAAATGGGGGAATTCGACCCCTGGTAGCCCGCCATTCATTTCAATGGGGGATTTCGACCACTGGGAGCCCACCATTCATTTCTATGGGGGAATCTCGATCCCTGGTAGCCCGCCATTCATTTCAATGGGGGATTTCAACCCCTGGGAACCTGCCATTCATTCCTATGATGGATTTCGACCCCTGGTAGCCCGTAATTCATTTCAATGGGGGATTTCGAACCCTAGGTGCCCGCATTTCATTTCATTGGGAGATTTCGACACCTAGGCGCCCGCCATTCATTTCAATGGGGGATTTCAACCCCTGGTAGCCCGCCATTCATTTCAATGGGGGATTTCAACCCCTGGTAACCGCCATTTATTCCTATAGGTGATTTTGACCCCTGGGAGCCCACCATTAATTTAAATGGGGGAATTCGACCCCTGGTAGCCCGCCATTCATTTCAATGGGGGATTTCAACCCCTGGTAACCTGCCATTCATTCCTATGATGGATTTCGACTCCTGGGAGCCCACCATTCATTTAAATGGGGGAATTCGACCCCTGGTAACCCGCCATTCATTTCAATGGGGGATTTCGACCACTTGGATCCCACCATTCATTTCTATGGGGGAATCTCGATCCATGGTAGCCCGTCATTCATTTCAATGGGGGATTTCGACCACTGGGAGTCAGCCATTCATTTCAATGGGGGATTTTGATTCCTGGGCGCCCGCCATTCATTTCAATAGGGGAATTCGACCCCTGGTTGCCCGCCATTCATTTCATTGGGGGATTTCGACCCCTAGGCGCCCGCCATTTATTTCAATGGGGGATTTCAACCCCTGGTAACCCGCCATTTATTTCAATGGGTGATTTCAACACCTGGTAACCTGCCATTCATTCCTATGATGGATTTCGACCCCTGGGAGCCCACCATTCATTTAAATGGGGGAATTCGTCCCCTGGTAGACCGCCATTCATTTCAATGGGGGATTTCGACCACTGGGAGCCCACCATTCATTTCTATGGGGGAATCTTGATCCCTGGTAGCCAGCCATTCATTTCAATGGGGGATTTCGACCCCTGGTAGCCCGCCATTCATTTCAATGGGGGATTTTGATTCCTGGGCGCCCGCCATTCATTTCAATAGGGGAATTCGACCCCTGGTTGCCCGCCATTCATTTCAATTGGGGATTTCGACCCCTAGGCGCCCCCGCCATTCATTTCAATGGGGGATTTCGACCCCTGGTAGCCCGCCATTCAATTCATTGGGGGATTTTGATTCCTCGGCGCCCGTCATTCATTTCAATGGGGGATTTCGATCCCTCTTTGCCCGCCATTCATTTCAATGGGGGATTTCGACCCCTGGGCGCCCGCCATTCATTTCAATGGGGGATTTTGATTCCTGGGCGCCCGCCATTCATTTCAATGAGGGAATTCGACCCCTTGTAGCCCGCCATTCATTTCAATGGGGGATTTCAACCCCTGGTAACCCGCCATTCATTCCTATGGGTGATTTTGACCCCTGGGAGCCCACCATTCATTTAAATGGGGGAATTCGACCCCTGGTAGCCCGCCATTCATTTCAATGGGGGAATCTCGATCCCTGGTAGCCCGCCATTCATTTATATGGGGGATTTCAACCCCTGGCAACCTGCCATTCATTCCTATGATGGATTTCAACCCCTGGGAGCCCACCATTCATTTAAATGGGGGAATTCGACCCCTGGGAGCCCACCATTCATTTCTATAGGGGAATCTCGATCCCTGGTAGCCCGCCATTCATTTCAATGGGGGATTTCGTCCCCTGGTAGCCCGCCATTCATTTCAATGGGGGATTTCGAACCCTAGGTATCTGCATTTCATTTCATTGGGTGATTTCAACCCCTGGTAACCTGCCATTCATTCCTATGATGGATTTCGACCCCTGGGAGCCCACCATTCATTTAAATGGGGGAATTCGACCCCTGGTAGCCCGCCATTCATTTCAATTGGGGATTTCGACCACTGGGAGCCCACCATTCATTTCTATGGGGGAATCTCGATCTCTGGTAGCCCGCCATTCATTTCAATGGGGGATTTCGACCACTGGGAGCCAGCCATTCATTTCAATGGGGGATTTCGACCCCTAGGTGCCCGCATTTCATTTCATTGGGGGATTTCGACCCCTAGGCGCACGCCATTCATTTCAATGGGGGATTTCAACCCCTGGTAACCTGCCATTCATTTCAATGGGGGATTTCAACCCCTGGTAACCTGCCATTCATTCCTATGATGGATTTCGACCCCTGGGAGCCCACCATTCATTTAAATGGGGGAATTCGACCCCTGGTAGCCCGCCATTCATTTCTATGGGGGAATCTCGATCCCTGGTAGCCCGCCATTCATTTCAATGGGGGATTTCGACCCCTGGTAGCCCGTCATTCATTTCAATGGGGGATTTTGATTCCTGTGCGCCCGCCATTCATTTCAATAGGGGAATTCGACCCCTGGTTGCCTGCCATTCATTTCAATGGGGGATTTCGACCCCTAGGCGCCTACGCCATTCATTTCAATGGGGGATTTCGACCCCTGGTAGCCCGCCATTCATTTCATTGGGCGATTTTGATTCCTCGGCGCCCGTCATTCATTTCAATGGGAGATTTCGATCCCTGGGCGCCCGCCATTCATTTCAATGGGGGATTTTGATTCCTGGGCGCCCGCCATTCATTTCAATGAGGGAATTCGACCCCTGGTAGCCCGCCATTCATTTCAATGAGGGATTTCGACCCCTGGGAGCCCTCCATTCATTTCAATGGGGGATTTCGACCACTGGGAGCCAGCCATTCATTTCAATGGGGGATTTCTACCCTTTGGAGCCCGTCATTCATTTCAATGGGGGATTTCGACCACTGGGAGCCAGCCATTCATTTCAATGGGGGATTTCGACCCCTAGGTGCCCGCATTTCATTTCATTTGGAGATTTCGACACCTAGGCGCCCGCCATTCATTTCAATGGGGGATTTCAACCCCTGGTAACCGCCATTCATTCCTATGGGTGATTTTGACCCCTGGGAGCCCACCATTCATTTAAATGGGGGAATTCGACCCCTGGTAGCCCGCCATTCATTTCAATGAGGGATTTCGACCACTGGGAGCCCACCATTCATTTCTATGGGGGAATCTCGATCCCTGGTAGCCCGCCATTCATTTCAATGGGGGATTTCAACCCCTGGTAACCTGCCATTCATTCCTATGATGGATTTCGACCCCTGGTAGCCCGCCATTCATTTCAATGGGGGATTTCGAACCCTAGGTGCCCGCATTTCATTTCATTTGGAGATTTCGACACCTAGGCGCCCGCCATTCATTTCAATGGGGGATTTCAACCCCTGGTAGCCCGCCATTCATTTCAATGGGGGATTTCAACCCCTGGTAACAGCCATTTATTCCTATAGGTGATTTTGACCCCTGGGAGCCCACCATTAATTTAAATGGGGGAATTCGACCCCTGGTAGCCCGCCATTCATTTCAATGGGGGATTTCAACCCCTGGTAACCTGCCATTCATTCCTATGATGGATTTCGACTCCTGGGAGCCCACCATTCATTTAAATGGGGGAATTCGACCCCTGGTAACCCGCCATTCATTTCAATGGGGGATTTCGACCACTTGGATCCCACCATTCATTTCTATGGGGGAATCTCGATCCCTGTTAGCCCGTCATTCATTTCAATGGGGGATTTCGACCACTGGGAGTCAGCCATTCATTTCAATGGGGGATTTTGATTCCTGGGCGCCCGCCATTCATTTCAATAGGGGAATTCGACCCCTGGTTGCCCGCCATTCATTTCATTGGGGGATTTCGACCCCTAGGCGCCCGCCATTTATTTCAATGGGGGATTTCAACCCCTGGTAACCCGCCATTTATTTCAATGGGTGATTTCAACACCTGGTAACCTGCCATTCATTCCTATGATGGATTTCGACCCCTGGGAGCCCACCATTCATTTAAATGGGGGAATTCGACCCCTGGTAGAACGCCATTCATTTCAATGGGGGATTTCGACCACTGGGAGCCCACCATTCATTTCTATGGGGGAATCTTGATCCCTGGTAGCCCGCCATTCATTTCAATGGGGGATTTCGACCCCTGGTAGCCCGCCATTCATTTCAATGGGGGATTTTGATTCCTGGGCGCCCGCCATTCATTTCAATAGGGGAATTCGACCCCTGGTTGCCCGCCATTCATTTCAATTGGGGATTTCGACCCCTAGACGCCCCCGCCATTCATTTCAATGGGGGATTTCGACCCCTGGTAGCCCGCCATTCAATTCATTGGGGGATTTTGATTCCTCGGCGCCCGTCATTCATTTCAATGGGGGATTTCGATCCCTCTTTGCCCGCCATTCATTTCAATGGGGGATTTTGATTCCTGGGCGCCCGCCATTCATTTCAATGAGGGAATTCGACCCCTGGTAGCCCGCCATTCATTTCAATGAGGGATTTCGACCCCTGGGAGCCCTCCATTCATTTCAATGGGGGATTTCGACCACTGGGAGCCAGCCATTCATTTCAATGGGGGATTTCTACCCTTTGGAGCCCGTCATTCATTTCAATGGGGGATTTCGACCACTGGGAGCCAGCCATTCATTTCAATGGGGGATTTCGACCCCTAGGTGCCCGCATTTCATTTCATTGGGAGATTTCGACACCTAGGCGCCCGCCATTCATTTCAATGGGGGATTTCAACCCCTGGTAACCGCCATTCATTCCTATGGGTGATTTTGACCCCTGGGAGCCCACCATTCATTTAAATGGGGGAATTCGACCCCTGGTAGCCCGCCATTCATTTCAATGAGGGATTTCGACCACTGGGAGCCCACCATTCATTTCTATGGGGGAATCTCGATCCCTGGTAGCCCGCCATTCATTTCAATGGGGGATTTCAACCCCTGGTAACCTGCCATTCATTCCTATGATGGATTTCGACCCCTGGTAGCCCGCCATTCATTTCAATGGGGGATTTCGAACCCTAGGTGCCCGCATTTCATTTCATTGGGAGATTTCGACACCTAGGCGCCCGCCATTCATTTCAATGGGGGATTTCAACCCCTGGTAGCCCGCCATTCATTTCAATGGGGGATTTCAACCCCTGGTAACCGCCATTTATTCCTATAGGTGATTTTGACCCCTGGTAGCCCGCCATTCATTTCAATGGGGGATTTCAACCCCTGGTAACCTGCCATTCATTCCTATGATGGATTTCGACTCCTGGGAGCCCACCATTCATTTAAATGGGGGAATTCGACCCCTGGTAACCCGCCATTCATTTCAATGGGGGATTTCGACCACTTGGATCCCACCATTCATTTCTATGGGGGAATCTCGATCCCTGGTAGCCCGTCATTCATTTCAATGGGGGATTTCGACCACTGGGAGTCAGCCATTCATTTCAATGGGGGATTTTGATTCCTGGGCGCCCGCCATTCATTTCAATAGGGGAATTCGACCCCTGGTTGCCCGCCATTCATTTCATTGGGGGATTTCGACCCCTAGGCGCCCGCCATTTATTTCAATGGGGGATTTCAACCCCTGGTAACCCGCCATTTATTTCAATGGGTGATTTCAACACCTGGTAACCTGCCATTCATTCCTATGATGGATTTCGACCCCTGGGAGCCCACCATTCATTTAAATGGGGGAATTCGACCCCTGGTAGAACGCCATTCATTTCAATGGGGGATTTCGACCACTGGGAGCCCACCATTCATTTCTATGGGGGAATCTTGATCCCTGGTAGCCCGCCATTCATTTCAATGGGGGATTTCGACCCCTGGTAGCCCGCCATTCATTTCAATGGGGGATTTTGATTCCTGGGCGCCCGCCATTCATTTCAATAGGGGAATTCGACCCCTGGTTGCCCGCCATTCATTTCAATTGGGGATTTCGACCCCTAGGCGCCCCCGCCATTCATTTCAATGGGGGATTTCGACCCCTGGTAGCCCGCCATTCAATTCATTGGGGGATTTTGATTCCTCGGCGCCCGTCATTCATTTCAATGGGGGATTTCGATCCCTCTTTGCCCGCCATTCATTTCAATGGGGGATTTTGATTCCTGGGCGCCCGCCATTCATTTCAATGAGGGAATTCGACCCCTGGTAGCCCGCCATTCATTTCAATGAGGGATTTCGACCCCTGGGAGCCCTCCATTCATTTCAATGGGGGATTTCGACCACTGGGAGCCAGCCATTCATTTCAATGGGGGATTTCTACCCTTTGGAGCCCGTCATTCATTTCAATGGGGGATTTCGACCACTGGGAGCCAGCCATTCATTTCAATGGGGGATTTCGACCCCTAGGTGCCCGCATTTCATTTCATTGGGAGATTTCGACACCTAGGCGCCCGCCATTCATTTCAATGGGGGATTTCAACCCCTGGTAACCGCCATTCATTCCTATGGGTGATTTTGACCCCTGGGAGCCCACCATTCATTTAAATGGGGGAATTCGACCCCTGGTAGCCCGCCATTCATTTCAATGAGGGATTTCGACCACTGGGAGCCCACCATTCATTTCTATGGGGGAATCTCGATCCCTGGTAGCCCGCCATTCATTTCAATGGGGGATTTCAACCCCTGGTAACCTGCCATTCATTCCTATGATGGATTTCGACCCCTGGTAGCCCGCCATTCATTTCAATGGGGGATTTCGAACCCTAGGTGCCCGCATTTCATTTCATTGGGAGATTTCGACACCTAGGCGCCCGCCATTCATTTCAATGGGGGATTTCAACCCCTGGTAGCCCGCCATTCATTTCAATGGGGGATTTCAACCCCTGGTAACCGCCATTTATTCCTATAGGTGATTTTGACCCCTGGTAGCCCGCCATTCATTTCAATGGGGGATTTTAACCCCTGGTAACCTGCCATTCATTCCTATGATGGATTTCGACTCCTGGGAGCCCACCATTCATTTAAATGGGGGAATTCGACCCCTGGTAACCCGCCATTCATTTCAATGGGGGATTTCGACCACTTGGATCCCACCATTCATTTCTATGGGGGAATCTCGATCCCTGGTAGCCCGTCATTCATTTCAATGGGGGATTTCGACCACTGGGAGTCAGCCATTCATTTCAATGGGGGATTTTGATTCCTGGGCGCCCGCCATTCATTTCAATAGGGGAATTCGACCCCTGGTTGCCCGCCATTCATTTCATTGGGGGATTTCGACCCCTAGGCGCCCGCCATTTATTTCAATGGGGGATTTCAACCCCTGGTAACCCGCCATTTATTTCAATGGGTGATTTCAACACCTGGTAACCTGCCATTCATTCCTATGATGGATTTCGACCCCTGGGAGCCCACCATTCATTTAAATGGGGGAATTCGACCCCTGGTAGAACGCCATTCATTTCAATGGGGGATTTCGACCACTGGGAGCCCACCATTCATTTCTATGGGGGAATCTTGATCCCTGGTAGCCCGCCATTCATTTCAATGGGGGATTTCGACCCCTGGTAGCCCGCCATTCATTTCAATGGGGGATTTTGATTCCTGGGCGCCCGCCATTCATTTCAATAGGGGAATTCGACCCCTGGTTGCCCGCCATTCATTTCAATTGGGGATTTCGACCCCTAGGCGCCCCCGCCATTCATTTCAATGGGGGATTTCGACCCCTGGTAGCCCGCCATTTAATTCATTGGGGGATTTTGATTCCTCGGCGCCCGTCATTCATTTCAATGGGGGATTTCGATCCCTCTTTGCCCGCCATTCATTTCAATGGGGGATTTCGACCCCTGGTAGCCCGCCATTCATTTCATTGGGGGATTTTGATTCCTGGGCGCCCGCCATTCATTTCAATGAGGGAATTCGATCCCTGGTAGCCCACCATTCATTTCAATGGGGGATTTCGACCACTGGGAGCCAGCCATTCATTTCAATGGGGGATTTCGACCCCTAGGTGCCCGCATTTCATTTCATTGGGGGATTTCGACCCCTAGGCGCACGCTATTCATTTCAATGGGGGATTTCAACCCCTAGGCGCACGCCATTCATTTCAATGGGGGATTTCAACCCCTGGTAACCCGCCATACATTTCAATGGGGGATTTCAACCACTGGGAGCCAGCCATTCATTTCACTGGGGGATTTCGACCCCTAGGCGCCCGCCATTCATTTCAATGGGGGATTTTGACTCCTGGTCGCCCGCCATTCATTTCAATGGGGGAATTCGACCCCTGGGAGCCCGCCATTCATTTCAATGGGGGATTTCGACCACTGGGAGCCCACCATTCATTTCTATGGGGGAATCTCGATCCCTGGTAGCCCGCCATTCATTTCAATGGGGGATTTTGACTCCTGGTCGCCCGCCATTCATTTCAATGGGGGATTTCCACCCCTGGTAGCCCGCCATTCATTTCAATGAGGGATTTCGACCACTGGGAGCCCTCCATTCATTTCAATGGGGGATTTCGACCACTGGGAGCCAGCCATTCATTTCAATGGGGGATTTCTCCCCTTTGGAGCCCGTCATTCATTTCAATGGGGGATTTCGACCACTCGGAGCAAGCCATTCATTTCAATGGTGGATTTCGACACCTAGGTGCCCGCATTTCATTTCATTGGGAGATTTCGACCCCTAGGCGCCCGCCATTCATTTCAATGGGGGATTTCAACCCCTGGTAACCTGCCATTCATTTCAATGGGGGATTTCAACCCCTGGTAACCTGCCATTCATTCCTATGATGGATTTCGACCCCTGGGAGCCCACCATTCATTTAAATGGGGGAATTCGACCCCTGGGAGCCCGCCATTCATTTCAATGGGGGATTTTGATTCCTGGGCGCCCGCCATTCATTTCAATAGGGGAATTCAACCCCTGGTTGCCTGCCATTCATTTCAATGGGGGATTTCGACCCCTAGGCGCCCCCGCTATTCATTTCAATGGGGAATTTCGACCCCTGGTAGCCCGCCATTCATTTCATTGGGGGATTTTGATTCCTCGGCGCCCGTCATTCATTTCAATGGGGGATTTCGATCCCTGGGCGCCCGCCATTCATTTCAATGGGGGATTTTGATTCCTGGGCGCCCGCCATTCATTTCAATGAGGGAATTCGACCCCTGGTAGCCCGCCATTCATTTCAATGGGGGATTTCAACCCCTGGTAACCCGCCATTCATTCCTATGGGTGATTTTGACCCCTGGGAGCCCACCATTCATTTAAATGGGGGAATTCGACCCCTGGTAGCCCGCCATTCATTTCAATGGGGGAATCTCGATCCCTGGTAGCCCGCCATTCATTTATATGGGGGATTTCAACCCCTGGCAACCTGCCATTCATTCCTATGATGGATTTCGACCCCTGGGAGCCCACCATTCATTTAAATGGGGGAATTCGACCCCTGGGAGCCCACCATTCATTTCTATAGGGGAATCTCGATCCCTGGTAGCCCGCCATTCATTTCAATGGGGGATTTCGTCCCCTGGTAGCCCGCCATTCATTTCAATGGGGGATTTCGAACCCTAGGTATCTGCATTTCATTTCATTGGGTGATTTCAACCCCTGGTAACCTGCCATTCATTCCTATGATGGATTTCGACCCCTGGGAGCCCACCATTCATTTAAATGGGGGAATTCGACCCCTGGTAGCCCGCCATTCATTTCAATTGGGGATTTCGACCACTGGGAGCCCACCATTCATTTCTATGGGGGAATCTCGATCTCTGGTAGCCCGCCATTAATTTCAATGGGGGATTTCGACCACTGGGAGCCAGCCATTCATTTCAATGGGGGATTTCGACCCCTAGGTGCCCGCATTTCATTTCATTGGGGGATTTCGACCCCTAGGCGCACGCCATTCATTTCAATGGGGGATTTCAACCCCTGGTAACCCGCCATTCATTTCAATGGGGGATTTCAACCCCTGGTAACCTGCCATTCATTCCTATGATGGATTTCGACCCCTGGGAGCCCACCATTCATTTAAATGGGGGAATTCGACCCCTGGTAGCCCGCCATTCATTTCTATGGGGGAATCTCGATCCCTGGTAGCCCGCCATTCATTTCAATGGGGGATTTCGACCCCTGGTAGCCCGTCATTCATTTCAATGGGGGATTTTGATTCCTGTGCGCCCGCCATTCATTTCAATAGGGGAATTCGACCCCTGGTTGCCTGCCATTCATTTCAATGGGGGATTTCGACCCCTAGGCGCCTACGCCATTCATTTCAATGGGGGATTTCGACCCCTGGTAGCCCGCCATTCATTTCATTGGGCGATTTTGATTCCTCGGCGCCCGTCATTCATTTCAATGGGGGATTTCGATCCCTGGGCGCCCGCCATTCATTTCAATGGGGGATTTTGATTCCTGGGCGCCCGCCATTCATTTCAATGAGGGAATTCGACCCCTGGTAGCCCGCCATTCATTTCAATGGGGGATTTCAACCCCTGGTAACCCGCCATTCATTCCTGTGGGTGATTTTGACCCCTGGGAGCCCACCATTCATTTAAATGGGGGAATTCGACCCCTGGTAGCCCGCCATTTATTTCAATGGGGGAATCTCGATCCCTGGTAGCCCGCCATTCATTTATATGGGGGATTTCAACCCCTGGCAACCTGCCATTCATTCCTATGATGGATTTCGACCCCTGGGAGCCCACCATTCATTTAAATGGGGGAATTCGACCCCTGGGAGCCCACCATTCATTTCTATAGGGGAATCTCGATCCCTGGTAGCCCGCCATTCATTTCAATGGGGGATTTCGTCCCCTGGTAGCCCGCCATTCATTTAAATGGGGGAATTCGACCCCTGGTAGCCCGCCATTCATTTCAATTGGGGATTTCGACCACTGGGAGCCCACCATTCATTTCTATGGGGGAATCTCGATCTCTGGTAGCCCGCCATTCATTTCAATGGGGGATTTCGACCACTGGGAGCCAGCCATTCATTTCAATGGGGGATTTCGACCCCTAGGTGCCCGCATTTCATTTCATTGGGGGATTTCGACCCCTAGGCGCACGCCATTCATTTCAATGGGGGATTTCAACCCCTGGTAACCCGCCATTCATTTCAATGGGGGATTTCAACCCCTGGTAACCTGCCATTCATTCCTATGATGGATTTCGACCCCTGGGAGCCCACCATTCATTTAAATGGGGGAATTCGACCCCTGGTAGCCCGCCATTCATTTCTATGGGGGAATCTCGATCCCTGGTAGCCCGCCATTCATTTCAATGGGGGATTTCGACCCCTGGTAGCCCGTCATTCATTTCAATGGGGGATTTTGATTCCTGTGCGCCCGCCATTCATTTCAATAGGGGAATTCGACCCCTGGTTGCCTGCCATTCATTTCAATGGGGGATTTCGACCCCTAGGCGCCTACGCCATTCATTTCAATGGGGGATTTCGACCCCTGGTAGCCCGCCATTCATTTCATTGGGCGATTTTGATTCCTCGGCGCCCGTCATTCATTTCAATGGGGGATTTCGATCCCTGGGCGCCCGCCATTCATTTCAATGGGGGATTTTGATTCCTGGGCGCCCGCCATTCATTTCAATGAGGGAATTCGACCCCTGGTAGCCCGCCATTCATTTCAATGGGGGATTTCAACCCCTGGTAACCCGCCATTCATTCCTGTGGGTGATTTTGACTCCTGGGAGCCCACCATTCATTTAAATGGGGGAATTCGACCCCTGGTAGCCCGCCATTCATTTCAATGGGGGAATCTCGATCCCTGGTAGCCCGCCATTCATTTATATGGGGGATTTCAACCCCTGGCAACCTGCCATTCATTCCTATGATGGATTTCGACCCCTGGGAGCCCACCATTCATTTAAATGGGGGAATTCGACCCCTGGGAGCCCACCATTCATTTCTATAGGGGAATCTCGATCCCTGGTAGCCCGCCATTCATTTCAATGGGGGATTTCGTCCCCTGGTAGCCAGCCATTCATTTCAATGGGGGATTTCGAACCCTAGGTATCTGCATTTCATTTCATTGGGTGATTTCAACCCCTGGTAACCTGCCATTCATTCCTATGATGGATTTCGACCCCTGGGAGCCCACCATTCATTTAAATGGGGGAATTCAACCCCTGGTAGCCCGCCATTCATTTCAATTGGGGATTTCGACCACTGGGAGCCCACCATTCATTTCTATGGGGGAATCTCGATCTCTGGTAGCCCGCCATTCATTTCAATGGGGGATTTCGACCACTGGGAGCCAGCCATTCATTTCAATGGGGGATTTCGACCCCTAGGTGCCCGCATTTCATTTCATTGGGGGATTTCGACCCCTAGGCGCACGCCATTCATTTCAATGGGGGATTTCAACCCCTGGTAACCCGCCATTCATTTCAATGGGGGATTTCAACCCCTGGTAACCTGCCATTCATTCCTATGATGGATTTCGACCCCTGGGAGCCCACCATTCATTTAAATGGGGGAATTCGACCCCTGGTAGCCCGCCATTCATTTCAATGGGGGAGTTCGACCACTGGGAGCCCACCATTCATTTCTATGGGGGAATCTCGATCCCTGGTAGCCCGCCATTCATTTCAATGGGGGATTTCGACCCCTGGTAGCCCGCCATTCATTTCAATGGGGGATTTTGATTCCTGTGCGCCCGCCATTCATTTCAATAGGGGAATTCGACCCCTGGTTGCCTGCCATTCATTTCAATGGGGGATTTCGACCCCTAGGCGCCTCCGCCATTCATTTCAATGGGGGATTTCGACCCCTGGTAGCCCGCCATTCATTTCATTGGGCGATTTTGATTCCTCGGCGCCCGTCATTCATTTCAATGGGGGATTTCGATCCCTGGGCGCACGCCATTCATTTCAATGGGGGATTTTGATTCCTGGGCGCCCGCCATTCATTTCAATGAGGGAATTCGACCCCTGGTAGCCCGCCATTCATTTCAATGGGGGATTTTAACCCCTGGTAACCCGCCATTCATTCCTATGGGTGATTTTGACCCCTGAGAGCCCACCATTCATTTAAATGGGGGAATTCGACTCCTGGTAGCCCGCCATTCATTTCAATGGGGGATTTCGACATCTGGGAGCCCACCATTCATTTCTATGGGGGAATCTCGATCCCTGGTAGCCCGCTATTCATTTCAATGGGGGATTTCAACCACTGGGAGCCAGCCATTCATTTCAATGGGGGATTTCGACCCCTAGGCGCCCGCCATTCATTTCAATGGGGGATTTTGACTCCTGGTCGCCCGCCATTCATTTCAATGGGGGAATTCGACCCCTGGGAGCCCGCCATTCATTTCAATGGGGGATTTCGACCACTGGGAGCCAGCCATTCATTTCAATGGGGGATTTCGACCCCTAGGCGCACCCGCCATTCATTTCAATGGGGGATTTTGACTCCTGGTCTCCCGCCAGTCATTTCAATGGGGGAATTCGACCCCTGGGAGCCCGCCGTTCATTTCAATGGGGGATTTCGACCACTGGGAGCCAGCCATTCATTTCAATGGGGGATTTCGACCCCTAGGCTCCCCCGCCATTCATTCCTATGGGGGAATCTCGATCCCTGGTGGACCGCCATTCATTACAATGGAGGATTTCAACTCCTGGTAACCTGCCATTCATTCCTATGATGGATTTCGACCACTGGGAGCCCACCATTCATTTCTATGGGGGAATCTCGATCCCTGGTAGCCCGCCATTCATTTCAATGGGGGATTTCAACCCCTGGTAACCTGCCATTCATTCCTATGATGGATTTCGACCCCTGGTAGCCCGCTATTCATTTCAATGGGGGATTTCGAACCCTAGGTGCCCGCATTTCATTTCATTGGGAGATTTCGACACCTAGGCGCCCGCCATTCATTTCAATGGGGGATTTCAACCCCTGGTAGCCCGCCATTCATTTCAATGGGGGATTTCAACCCCTGGTAACCGCCATTTATTCCTATGGGTGATTTTGACCCCTGGGAGCCCACCATTAATTTAAATGGGGGAATTCGACCCCTGGTAGCCCGCCATTCATTTCAATGGGGGATTTCAACCCCTGGTAACCTGCCATTCATTCCTATGATGGATTTCGACTCCTGGGAGCCCACCATTCATTTAAATGGGGGAATTCGACCCCTGGTAACCCGCCATTCATTTCAATGGGGGATTTCGACCACTTGGATCCCACCATTCATTTCTATGGGGGAATCTCGATCCCTGGTAGCCCGTCATTCATTTCAATGGGGGATTTCGACCACTGGGAGTCAGCCATTCATTTCAATGGGGGATTTTGATTCCTGGGCGCCCGCCATTCATTTCAATGGGGGATTTCAACCCCTGGTAACCTGCCATTTATTTCAATGGGGGATTTCAACCCCTGGTAACCTGCCATTCATTCCTATGATGGATTTCGACCCCTGGGAGCCCACCATTCATTTAAATGGGGGAATTCGACCTCTGGGAGCCCGCATTTCATTTCATTGGGAGATTTCGACACCTAGGCGCCCGCCATTCATTTCAATGGGGGATTTCAACCCCTGGTAGCCCGCCATTCATTTCAATGGGGGATTTCAACCCCTGGTAACCGCCATTTATTCCTATAGGTGATTTTGACCCCTGGTAGCCCGCCATTCATTTCAATGGGGGATTTCAACCCCTGGTAACCTGCCATTCATTCCTATGATGGATTTCGACTCCTGGGAGCCCACCATTCATTTAAATGGGGGAATTCGACCCCTGGTAACCCGCCATTCATTTCAATGGGGGATTTCGACCACTTGGATCCCACCATTCATTTCTATGGGGGAATCTCGATCCCTGGTAGCCCGTCATTCATTTCAATGGGGGATTTCGACCACTGGGAGTCAGCCATTCATTTCAATGGGGGATTTTGATTCCTGGGCGCCCGCCATTCATTTCAATAGGGGAATTCGACCCCTGGTTGCCCGCCATTCATTTCATTGGGGGATTTCGACCCCTAGGCGCCCGCCATTTATTTCAATGGGGGATTTCAACCCCTGGTAACCCGCCATTTATTTCAATGGGTGATTTCAACACCTGGTAACCTGCCATTCATTCCTATGATGGATTTCGACCCCTGGGAGCCCACCATTCATTTAAATGGGGGAATTCGACCCCTGGTAGAACGCCATTCATTTCAATGGGGGATTTCGACCACTGGGAGCCCACCATTCATTTCTATGGGGGAATCTTGATCCCTGGTAGCCCGCCATTCATTTCAATGGGGGATTTCGACCCCTGGTAGCCCGCCATTCATTTCAATGGGGGATTTTGATTCCTGGGCGCCCGCCATTCATTTCAATAGGGGAATTCGACCCCTGGTTGCCCGCCATTCATTTCAATTGGGGATTTCGACCCCTAGGCGCCCCCGCCATTCATTTCAATGGGGGATTTCGACCCCTGGTAGCCCGCCATTCAATTCATTGGGGGATTTTGATTCCTCGGCGCCCGTCATTCATTTCAATGGGGGATTTCGATCCCTCTTTGCCCGCCATTCATTTCAATGGGGGATTTTGATTCCTGGGCGCCCGCCATTCATTTCAATGAGGGAATTCGACCCCTGGTAGCCCGCCATTCATTTCAATGAGGGATTTCGACCCCTGGGAGCCCTCCATTCATTTCAATGGGGGATTTCGACCACTGGGAGCCAGCCATTCATTTCAATGGGGGATTTCTACCCTTTGGAGCCCGTCATTCATTTCAATGGGGGATTTCGACCACTGGGAGCCAGCCATTCATTTCAATGGGGGATTTCGACCCCTAGGTGCCCGCATTTCATTTCATTGGGAGATTTCGACACCTAGGCGCCCGCCATTCATTTCAATGGGGGATTTCAACCCCTGGTAACCGCCATTCATTCCTATGGGTGATTTTGACCCCTGGGAGCCCACCATTCATTTAAATGGGGGAATTCGACCCCTGGTAGCCCGCCATTCATTTCAATGAGGGATTTCGACCACTGGGAGCCCACCATTCATTTCTATGGGGGAATCTCGATCCCTGGTAGCCCGCCATTCATTTCAATGGGGGATTTCAACCCCTGGTAACCTGCCATTCATTCCTATGATGGATTTCGACCCCTGGTAGCCCGCCATTCATTTCAATGGGGGATTTCGAACCCTAGGTGCCCGCATTTCATTTCATTGGGAGATTTCGACACCTAGGCGCCCGCCATTCATTTCAATGGGGGATTTCAACCCCTGGTAGCCCGCCATTCATTTCAATGGGGGATTTCAACCCCTGGTAACCGCCATTTATTCCTATAGGTGATTTTGACCCCTGGTAGCCCGCCATTCATTTCAATGGGGGATTTTAACCCCTGGTAACCTGCCATTCATTCCTATGATGGATTTCGACTCCTGGGAGCCCACCATTCATTTAAATGGGGGAATTCGACCCCTGGTAACCCGCCATTCATTTCAATGGGGGATTTCGACCACTTGGATCCCACCATTCATTTCTATGGGGGAATCTCGATCCCTGGTAGCCCGTCATTCATTTCAATGGGGGATTTCGACCACTGGGAGTCAGCCATTCATTTCAATGGGGGATTTTGATTCCTGGGCGCCCGCCATTCATTTCAATAGGGGAATTCGACCCCTGGTTGCCCGCCATTCATTTCATTGGGGGATTTCGACCCCTAGGCGCCCGCCATTTATTTCAATGGGGGATTTCAACCCCTGGTAACCCGCCATTTATTTCAATGGGTGATTTCAACACCTGGTAACCTGCCATTCATTCCTATGATGGATTTCGACCCCTGGGAGCCCACCATTCATTTAAATGGGGGAATTCGACCCCTGGTAGAACGCCATTCATTTCAATGGGGGATTTCGACCACTGGGAGCCCACCATTCATTTCTATGGGGGAATCTTGATCCCTGGTAGCCCGCCATTCATTTCAATGGGGGATTTCGACCCCTGGTAGCCCGCCATTCATTTCAATGGGGGATTTTGATTCCTGGGCGCCCGCCATTCATTTCAATAGGGGAATTCGACCCCTGGTTGCCCGCCATTCATTTCAATTGGGGATTTCGACCCCTAGGCGCCCCCGCCATTCATTTCAATGGGGGATTTCGACCCCTGGTAGCCCGCCATTTAATTCATTGGGGGATTTTGATTCCTCGGCGCCCGTCATTCATTTCAATGGGGGATTTCGATCCCTCTTTGCCCGCCATTCATTTCAATGGGGGATTTCGACCCCTGGTAGCCCGCCATTCATTTCATTGGGGGATTTTGATTCCTGGGCGCCCGCCATTCATTTCAATGAGGGAATTCGATCCCTGGTAGCCCACCATTCATTTCAATGGGGGATTTCGACCACTGGGAGCCAGCCATTCATTTCAATGGGGGATTTCGACCCCTAGGTGCCCGCATTTCATTTCATTGGGGGATTTCGACCCCTAGGCGCACGCTATTCATTTCAATGGGGGATTTCAACCCCTAGGCGCACGCCATTCATTTCAATGGGGGATTTCAACCCCTGGTAACCCGCCATACATTTCAATGGGGGATTTCAACCACTGGGAGCCAGCCATTCATTTCACTGGGGGATTTCGACCCCTAGGCGCCCGCCATTCATTTCAATGGGGGATTTTGACTCCTGGTCGCCCGCCATTCATTTCAATGGGGGAATTCGACCCCTGGGAGCCCGCCATTCATTTCAATGGGGGATTTCGACCACTGGGAGCCCACCATTCATTTCTATGGGGGAATCTCGATCCCTGGTAGCCCGCCATTCATTTCAATGGGGGATTTTGACTCCTGGTCGCCCGCCATTCATTTCAATGGGGGATTTCCACCCCTGGTAGCCCGCCATTCATTTCAATGAGGGATTTCGACCACTGGGAGCCCTCCATTCATTTCAATGGGGGATTTCGACCACTGGGAGCCAGCCATTCATTTCAATGGGGGATTTCTCCCCTTTGGAGCCCGTCATTCATTTCAATGGGGGATTTCGACCACTCGGAGCAAGCCATTCATTTCAATGGTGGATTTCGACACCTAGGTGCCCGCATTTCATTTCATTGGGAGATTTCGACCCCTAGGCGCCCGCCATTCATTTCAATGGGGGATTTCAACCCCTGGTAACCTGCCATTCATTTCAATGGGGGATTTCAACCCCTGGTAACCTGCCATTCATTCCTATGATGGATTTCGACCCCTGGGAGCCCACCATTCATTTAAATGGGGGAATTCGACCCCTGGGAGCCCGCCATTCATTTCAATGGGGGATTTTGATTCCTGGGCGCCCGCCATTCATTTCAATAGGGGAATTCAACCCCTGGTTGCCTGCCATTCATTTCAATGGGGGATTTCGACCCCTAGGCGCCCCCGCTATTCATTTCAATGGGGAATTTCGACCCCTGGTAGCCCGCCATTCATTTCATTGGGGGATTTTGATTCCTCGGCGCCCGTCATTCATTTCAATGGGGGATTTCGATCCCTGGGCGCCCGCCATTCATTTCAATGGGGGATTTTGATTCCTGGGCGCCCGCCATTCATTTCAATGAGGGAATTCGACCCCTGGTAGCCCGCCATTCATTTCAATGGGGGATTTCAACCCCTGGTAACCCGCCATTCATTCCTATGGGTGATTTTGACCCCTGGGAGCCCACCATTCATTTAAATGGGGGAATTCGACCCCTGGTAGCCCGCCATTCATTTCAATGGGGGAATCTCGATCCCTGGTAGCCCGCCATTCATTTATATGGGGGATTTCAACCCCTGGCAACCTGCCATTCATTCCTATGATGGATTTCGACCCCTGGGAGCCCACCATTCATTTAAATGGGGGAATTCGACCCCTGGGAGCCCACCATTCATTTCTATAGGGGAATCTCGATCCCTGGTAGCCCGCCATTCATTTCAATGGGGGATTTCGTCCCCTGGTAGCCCGCCATTCATTTCAATGGGGGATTTCGAACCCTAGGTATCTGCATTTCATTTCATTGGGTGATTTCAACCCCTGGTAACCTGCCATTCATTCCTATGATGGATTTCGACCCCTGGGAGCCCACCATTCATTTAAATGGGGGAATTCGACCCCTGGTAGCCCGCCATTCATTTCAATTGGGGATTTCGACCACTGGGAGCCCACCATTCATTTCTATGGGGGAATCTCGATCTCTGGTAGCCCGCCATTAATTTCAATGGGGGATTTCGACCACTGGGAGCCAGCCATTCATTTCAATGGGGGATTTCGACCCCTAGGTGCCCGCATTTCATTTCATTGGGGGATTTCGACCCCTAGGCGCACGCCATTCATTTCAATGGGGGATTTCAACCCCTGGTAACCCGCCATTCATTTCAATGGGGGATTTCAACCCCTGGTAACCTGCCATTCATTCCTATGATGGATTTCGACCCCTGGGAGCCCACCATTCATTTAAATGGGGGAATTCGACCCCTGGTAGCCCGCCATTCATTTCTATGGGGGAATCTCGATCCCTGGTAGCCCGCCATTCATTTCAATGGGGGATTTCGACCCCTGGTAGCCCGTCATTCATTTCAATGGGGGATTTTGATTCCTGTGCGCCCGCCATTCATTTCAATAGGGGAATTCGACCCCTGGTTGCCTGCCATTCATTTCAATGGGGGATTTCGACCCCTAGGCGCCTACGCCATTCATTTCAATGGGGGATTTCGACCCCTGGTAGCCCGCCATTCATTTCATTGGGCGATTTTGATTCCTCGGCGCCCGTCATTCATTTCAATGGGGGATTTCGATCCCTGGGCGCCCGCCATTCATTTCAATGGGGGATTTTGATTCCTGGGCGCCCGCCATTCATTTCAATGAGGGAATTCGACCCCTGGTAGCCCGCCATTCATTTCAATGGGGGATTTCAACCCCTGGTAACCCGCCATTCATTCCTGTGGGTGATTTTGACCCCTGGGAGCCCACCATTCATTTAAATGGGGGAATTCGACCCCTGGTAGCCCGCCATTTATTTCAATGGGGGAATCTCGATCCCTGGTAGCCCGCCATTCATTTATATGGGGGATTTCAACCCCTGGCAACCTGCCATTCATTCCTATGATGGATTTCGACCCCTGGGAGCCCACCATTCATTTAAATGGGGGAATTCGACCCCTGGGAGCCCACCATTCATTTCTATAGGGGAATCTCGATCCCTGGTAGCCCGCCATTCATTTCAATGGGGGATTTCGTCCCCTGGTAGCCCGCCATTCATTTAAATGGGGGAATTCGACCCCTGGTAGCCCGCCATTCATTTCAATTGGGGATTTCGACCACTGGGAGCCCACCATTCATTTCTATGGGGGAATCTCGATCTCTGGTAGCCCGCCATTCATTTCAATGGGGGATTTCGACCACTGGGAGCCAGCCATTCATTTCAATGGGGGATTTCGACCCCTAGGTGCCCGCATTTCATTTCATTGGGGGATTTCGACCCCTAGGCGCACGCCATTCATTTCAATGGGGGATTTCAACCCCTGGTAACCCGCCATTCATTTCAATGGGGGATTTCAACCCCTGGTAACCTGCCATTCATTCCTATGATGGATTTCGACCCCTGGGAGCCCACCATTCATTTAAATGGGGGAATTCGACCCCTGGTAGCCCGCCATTCATTTCTATGGGGGAATCTCGATCCCTGGTAGCCCGCCATTCATTTCAATGGGGGATTTCGACCCCTGGTAGCCCGTCATTCATTTCAATGGGGGATTTTGATTCCTGTGCGCCCGCCATTCATTTCAATAGGGGAATTCGACCCCTGGTTGCCTGCCATTCATTTCAATGGGGGATTTCGACCCCTAGGCGCCTACGCCATTCATTTCAATGGGGGATTTCGACCCCTGGTAGCCCGCCATTCATTTCATTGGGCGATTTTGATTCCTCGGCGCCCGTCATTCATTTCAATGGGGGATTTCGATCCCTGGGCGCCCGCCATTCATTTCAATGGGGGATTTTGATTCCTGGGCGCCCGCCATTCATTTCAATGAGGGAATTCGACCCCTGGTAGCCCGCCATTCATTTCAATGGGGGATTTCAACCCCTGGTAACCCGCCATTCATTCCTGTGGGTGATTTTGACTCCTGGGAGCCCACCATTCATTTAAATGGGGGAATTCGACCCCTGGTAGCCCGCCATTCATTTCAATGGGGGAATCTCGATCCCTGGTAGCCCGCCATTCATTTATATGGGGGATTTCAACCCCTGGCAACCTGCCATTCATTCCTATGATGGATTTCGACCCCTGGGAGCCCACCATTCATTTAAATGGGGGAATTCGACCCCTGGGAGCCCACCATTCATTTCTATAGGGGAATCTCGATCCCTGGTAGCCCGCCATTCATTTCAATGGGGGATTTCGTCCCCTGGTAGCCAGCCATTCATTTCAATGGGGGATTTCGAACCCTAGGTATCTGCATTTCATTTCATTGGGTGATTTCAACCCCTGGTAACCTGCCATTCATTCCTATGATGGATTTCGACCCCTGGGAGCCCACCATTCATTTAAATGGGGGAATTCAACCCCTGGTAGCCCGCCATTCATTTCAATTGGGGATTTCGACCACTGGGAGCCCACCATTCATTTCTATGGGGGAATCTCGATCTCTGGTAGCCCGCCATTCATTTCAATGGGGGATTTCGACCACTGGGAGCCAGCCATTCATTTCAATGGGGGATTTCGACCCCTAGGTGCCCGCATTTCATTTCATTGGGGGATTTCGACCCCTAGGCGCACGCCATTCATTTCAATGGGGGATTTCAACCCCTGGTAACCCGCCATTCATTTCAATGGGGGATTTCAACCCCTGGTAACCTGCCATTCATTCCTATGATGGATTTCGACCCCTGGGAGCCCACCATTCATTTAAATGGGGGAATTCGACCCCTGGTAGCCCGCCATTCATTTCAATGGGGGAGTTCGACCACTGGGAGCCCACCATTCATTTCTATGGGGGAATCTCGATCCCTGGTAGCCCGCCATTCATTTCAATGGGGGATTTCGACCCCTGGTAGCCCGCCATTCATTTCAATGGGGGATTTTGATTCCTGTGCGCCCGCCATTCATTTCAATAGGGGAATTCGACCCCTGGTTGCCTGCCATTCATTTCAATGGGGGATTTCGACCCCTAGGCGCCTCCGCCATTCATTTCAATGGGGGATTTCGACCCCTGGTAGCCCGCCATTCATTTCATTGGGCGATTTTGATTCCTCGGCGCCCGTCATTCATTTCAATGGGGGATTTCGATCCCTGGGCGCACGCCATTCATTTCAATGGGGGATTTTGATTCCTGGGCGCCCGCCATTCATTTCAATGAGGGAATTCGACCCCTGGTAGCCCGCCATTCATTTCAATGGGGGATTTTAACCCCTGGTAACCCGCCATTCATTCCTATGGGTGATTTTGACCCCTGAGAGCCCACCATTCATTTAAATGGGGGAATTCGACTCCTGGTAGCCCGCCATTCATTTCAATGGGGGATTTCGACATCTGGGAGCCCACCATTCATTTCTATGGGGGAATCTCGATCCCTGGTAGCCCGCTATTCATTTCAATGGGGGATTTCAACCACTGGGAGCCAGCCATTCATTTCAATGGGGGATTTCGACCCCTAGGCGCCCGCCATTCATTTCAATGGGGGATTTTGACTCCTGGTCGCCCGCCATTCATTTCAATGGGGGAATTCGACCCCTGGGAGCCCGCCATTCATTTCAATGGGGGATTTCGACCACTGGGAGCCAGCCATTCATTTCAATGGGGGATTTCGACCCCTAGGCGCACCCGCCATTCATTTCAATGGGGGATTTTGACTCCTGGTCTCCCGCCAGTCATTTCAATGGGGGAATTCGACCCCTGGGAGCCCGCCGTTCATTTCAATGGGGGATTTCGACCACTGGGAGCCAGCCATTCATTTCAATGGGGGATTTCGACCCCTAGGCTCCCCCGCCATTCATTCCTATGGGGGAATCTCGATCCCTGGTGGACCGCCATTCATTACAATGGAGGATTTCAACTCCTGGTAACCTGCCATTCATTCCTATGATGGATTTCGACCACTGGGAGCCCACCATTCATTTCTATGGGGGAATCTCGATCCCTGGTAGCCCGCCATTCATTTCAATGGGGGATTTCAACCCCTGGTAACCTGCCATTCATTCCTATGATGGATTTCGACCCCTGGTAGCCCGCTATTCATTTCAATGGGGGATTTCGAACCCTAGGTGCCCGCATTTCATTTCATTGGGAGATTTCGACACCTAGGCGCCCGCCATTCATTTCAATGGGGGATTTCAACCCCTGGTAGCCCGCCATTCATTTCAATGGGGGATTTCAACCCCTGGTAACCGCCATTTATTCCTATGGGTGATTTTGACCCCTGGGAGCCCACCATTAATTTAAATGGGGGAATTCGACCCCTGGTAGCCCGCCATTCATTTCAATGGGGGATTTCAACCCCTGGTAACCTGCCATTCATTCCTATGATGGATTTCGACTCCTGGGAGCCCACCATTCATTTAAATGGGGGAATTCGACCCCTGGTAACCCGCCATTCATTTCAATGGGGGATTTCGACCACTTGGATCCCACCATTCATTTCTATGGGGGAATCTCGATCCCTGGTAGCCCGTCATTCATTTCAATGGGGGATTTCGACCACTGGGAGTCAGCCATTCATTTCAATGGGGGATTTTGATTCCTGGGCGCCCGCCATTCATTTCAATGGGGGATTTCAACCCCTGGTAACCTGCCATTTATTTCAATGGGGGATTTCAACCCCTGGTAACCTGCCATTCATTCCTATGATGGATTTCGACCCCTGGGAGCCCACCATTCATTTAAATGGGGGAATTCGACCTCTGGGAGCCCGACATTCATTTCAATGGGGGATTTTGATTCCTGGGCGCCCGCCATTCATTTCAATAGGGGAATTCGACCCCTGGTTGCCTGCCATTCATTTCAATGGGGGATTTCGACCCCTCGGCGCCCCCGCCATTCATTTCAATGAGGGATTTCGACCCCTGGTAGCCCGCCATTCATTTCATTGGGGGATTTTGATTCCTCGGCGCCCGTCATTCATTTCAATGGGGGATTTTGATTTCTGGGCGCCCGCCATTCATTTCAATGAGGGAATTCGACCCCTGGGAGCCCACCATTCATTTAAATGGGGGAATTCGACCCCTGGTAGCCCGCAATTCATTTCAATGGGGGAATCTCGATCCCTGGTCGCCCGACATTCATTTATATGGGGGATTTCAACCCCTGGTAACCTGCCATTCATTCCTATGATGGATTTCGACCCCTGGGAGCCCACCATTCATTTAAATGGTGGAATTCGACCCCTGGGAGCCCACAATTCATTTCTATGGGGGAATCTCGATCCCTGGTAGCCCGCCATTCATTTCAATGGGGGATTTCGACCCCTGGTAGCCCGCCATTCATTTCAATGGGGGATTTCGAACCCTAGGTGCCTGCATTTCATTTCATTGGGGGATTTCGACCCCTAAGCGCCCGCCATTCATTTCAATGGGGGATTTCAACCCCTGGTAACCCGCCATTCATTTCAATGGGTGATTTCAACCCCTGGTAACCTGCCATTCATTCCTATGATGGATTTCGACCCCTGGGAGCCCACCATTCATTTTAATGGGGGAATTCGACCCCTGGTAGCCCGCCATTCATTTCAATTGGGGATTTCGACCACTGGGAGCCCACCATTCATTTCTATGGGGGAATCTCGATCCCTGGTAGCCCGCCATTCATTTCAATGGGGGATTTCGACCACTGGGAGCCAGCCATTCATTTCAATGGGGGATTTCGACCCCTAGGTGCCAGCATTTAATTTCATTGGGGGATTTCGACCCCTAGGCGCACGCCATTCATTTCAATGGGGGATTTCAACCCCTGGTAACCCGCCATTCAATTCAATGGGGGATTTCAACCCCTGGTAACCTGCCATTCATTCCTATGATGGATTTCGACCCCTGGGAGCCCACCATTCATTTAAATGGGGGATTTCGACCCCTGGTAGCCCGCCATTCATTTCAATTGGGGATTTCGACCACTGGGAGCCCACCATTCATTTCTATGGGGGAATCTCGATCTCTGGTAGCCCGCCATTCATTTCAATGGGGGATTTCGACCACTGGGAGCCAGCCATTCATTTCAATGGGGGATTTCGACCCCTAGGTGCCCACATTTCATTTCATTGGGGGATTTCGACCCCTAGGCGCACGCCATTCATTTCAATGGGGGATTTCAACCCCTGGTAACCCGCCATTCATTTCAATGGGGGATTTCAACCCCTGGTAACCTGCCATTCATTCCTATGATGGATTTCGACCCCTGGGAGCCCACCATTCATTTAAATGGGGGAATTCGACCCCTGGTAGCCCGCCATTCATTTCAATGGGGGAGTTCGACCACTGGGAGCCCACCATTCATTTCTGTGGGGGAATCTCGATCCCTGGTAGCCCGCCATTCATTTCAATGGGGGATTTCGACCCCTGGTAGCCCGCCATTCATTTCAATGGGGGATTTTGATTCCTGGGCGCCCGCCATTAATTTCAATAGGGGAATTCGACCCCTGGTTGCCTGCCATTCATTTCAATGGGGGATTTCGACCCCTAGGCGCCTCCGCCATTCATTTCAATGGGGGATTTCGACCCCTGGTAGCCCGCCATTCATTTCATTGGGCGATTTTGATTCCTCGGCGCCCGTCATTCATTTCAATGGGGGATTTCGATCCCTGGGCGCCCGGCATTCATTTCAATGGGGGATTTTGATTCCTGGGCGCCCGCCATTCATTTCAATGAGGGAATTCGACCCCTGGTAGCCCGCCATTCATTTCAATGGGGGATTTTAACCACTGGTAACCCGCCATTCATTCCTATGGGTGATTTTGACCCCTGAGAGCCCACCATTCATTTAAATGGGGGAATTCGACTCCTGGTAGCCCGCCATTCATTTCAATGGGGGATTTCGACATCTGGGAGCCCACCATTCATTTCTATGGGGGAATCTCGATCCCTGGTAGCCCGCTATTCATTTCAATGGGGGATTTCAACCACTGGGAGCCAGCCATTCATTTCAATGGGGGATTTCGACCCCTGGTAGCCCGCCATTCATTTCAATGGGGGAGTTCGACCACTGGGAGCCCACCATTCATTTCTGTGGGGGAATCTCGATCCCTGGTAGCCCGCCATTCATTTCAATGGGGGATTTCGACCCCTGGTAGCCCGCCATTCATTTCAATGGGGGATTTTGATTCCTGGGCGCCCGCCATTAATTTCAATAGGGGAATTCGACCCCTGGTTGCCTGCCATTCATTTCAATGGGGGATTTCGACCCCTAGGCGCCTCCGCCATTCATTTCAATGGGGGATTTCGACCCCTGGTAGCCCGCCATTCATTTCATTGGGCGATTTTGATTCCTCGGCGCCCGTCATTCATTTCAATGGGGGATTTCGATCCCTGGGCGCCCGCCATTCATTTCAATGGGGGAATTCGACCCCTGGGAGCCCGCCATTCATTTCAATGGGGGATTTCGACCACTGGGAGCCAGCCATTCATTTCAATGGGGGATTTCGACCCCTAGGCGAACCCGCCGTTCATTTCAATGGGGGATTTTGACTCCTGGTCTCCCGCCATTCATTTCAATGGGGGAATTCGACCCCTGGGAGCCCGCCGTTCATTTCAATGGGGGATTTCGACCACTGGGAGCCAGCCATTCATTTCAATGGGGGATTTCGACCCCTAGGCTCCCCCGCCATTCATTCCTATGGGGGAATCTCGATCCCTGGTGGACCGCCATTCATTACAATGGGGGATTTCAACCCCTGGTAACCTGCCATTCATTCCTATGATGGATTTCGACCCCTGGGAGCCCACCATTCATTTAAATGGGGGAATTCGACCCCTGGTAGCCCGCCATTCATTTCAATGGGGGATTTCGACCACTGGGAGCCCATCATTCATTTCTATGGGGGAATCTCGATCCCTGGTAGCCCGCCATTCATTTCAATGGTGGATTTCAACCCCTGGTAACCTGCCATTCATTCCTATGATGGATTTCAACCCCTGGTAGCCCTCCATTCATTTCAATGGGGGATTTTGATTCCTTGGCGCCCGCCATTCATTTCAATAGGGAATTTCGACCCCTGGTTGCCCCGCTATTCATTTCAATGGGGGATTTCGACCACTGGGAGCCAGCCATTCATTTCAATGAGGGATTTCGACCCCTAGGCGCCCGCCATTCTTTTCAATGGGGGATTTCGACTCCTAGGCGCCCCCGCCATACATTCCTATGGGGGAATCTCGATCCCTGGTAGCCCGCCATTCATTTCAATGGGGGATTTCAACCACTGGTATCCCGCCATTCATTCCTATGGGGGATTTCAACCCCTGGGAGCCCACCATTCATTTAAATGGGGGAATTCGACCCCTGGGTGCCCGCCATACATTTCAATGGGGGATTTCGACCCTGGTAGCCCGCCATTCATTTCTTTGGGGGATTTTGACCCCTGGGCGCCCGCAATTTATTTCAATAGTGCAATTCGACCCCTGGTAACCCGCCAAACATTTCAATGGGGGATTTCCACCCCTAATAGCCCGCCATTCATTTCAATGAGGGATTTCGACCCCTGGGAGCCCTCCATTCATTTCAATGGGGGATTTCGACCACTGGGAGCCAGCCATTCATTTCAATGGGGGATTTCTACCCTTTGGAGCCCGTCATTCATTTCAATGGGGGATTTCGACCACTGGGAGCCAGCCATTCATTTCAATGGGGGATTTCGACCCCTAGGTGCCCGCATTTCATTTCATTGGGAGATTTCGACACCTAGGCGCCCGCCATTCATTTCAATGGGGGATTTCAACCCCTGGTAACCGCCATTCATTCCTATGGGTGATTTTGACCCCTGGGAGCCCACAATTCATTTAAATGGGGGAATTCGACCCCTGGTAGCCCGCCATTCATTTCAATGGGGGATTTCGACCACTGGGAGCCCACCATTCATTTCTATGGGGGAATCTCGATCCCTGGTAGCCCGCCATTCATTTCAATGGGGGATTTCAACCCCTGGTAACCTGCCATTCATTCCTATGATGGATTTCGACCCCTGGTAGCCCGCCATTCATTTCAATGGGGGATTTCGAACCCTAGGTGCCCGCATTTCATTTCATTGGGAGATTTCTACACCTAGGCGCCCGCCATTCATTTCAATGGGGGATTTCAACCCCTGGTAGCCCGCCATTCATTTCAATGGGGGATTTCAACCCCTGGTAACCGCCATTTATTCCTATGGGTGATATTGACCCCTGGGAGCCCACCATTAATTTAAATGGGGGAATTCGATCCCTGGTAGCCCGCCATTCATTTCAATGGGGGATTTCAACCCCTGGTAACCTGCCATTCATTCCTATGATGGATTTCGACTCCTGGGAGCCCACCATTCATTTAAATGGGGGAATTCGACCCCTGGTAACCCGCCATTCATTTCAATGGGGGATTTCGACCACTTGGAGCCCACCATTCATTTCTGTGGGGGAATCTCGATCCCTGGTAGCCCGCCATTCATTTCAATGGGGGATTTCGACCCCTGGTAGCCCGCCATTCATTTCAATGGGGGATTTTGATTCCTGGGCGCCCGCCATTAATTTCAATAGGGGAATTCGACCCCTGGTTGCCTGCCATTCATTTCAATGGGGGATTTCGACCCCTAGGCGCCTCCGCCATTCATTTCAATGGGGGATTTCGACCCCTGGTAGCCCGCCATTCATTTCATTGGGCGATTTTGATTCCTCGGCGCCCGTCATTCATTTCAATGGGGGATTTCGATCCCTGGGCGCCCGCCATTCATTTCAATGGGGGAATTCGACCCCTGGGAGCCCGCCATTCATTTCAATGGGGGATTTCGACCACTGGGAGCCAGCCATTCATTTCAATGGGGGATTTCGACCCCTAGGCGAACCCGCCGTTCATTTCAATGGGGGATTTTGACTCCTGGTCTCCCGCCATTCATTTCAATGGGGGAATTCGACCCCTGGGAGCCCGCCGTTCATTTCAATGGGGGATTTCGACCACTGGGAGCCAGCCATTCATTTCAATGGGGGATTTCGACCCCTAGGCTCCCCCGCCATTCATTCCTATGGGGGAATCTCGATCCCTGGTGGACCGCCATTCATTACAATGGGGGATTTCAACCCCTGGTAACCTGCCATTCATTCCTATGATGGATTTCGACCCCTGGGAGCCCACCATTCATTTAAATGGGGGAATTCGACCCCTGGTAGCCCGCCATTCATTTCAATGGGGGATTTCGACCACTGGGAGCCCATCATTCATTTCTATGGGGGAATCTCGATCCCTGGTAGCCCGCCATTCATTTCAATGGTGGATTTCAACCCCTGGTAACCTGCCATTCATTCCTATGATGGATTTCAACCCCTGGTAGCCCTCCATTCATTTCAATGGGGGATTTTGATTCCTTGGCGCCCGCCATTCATTTCAATAGGGAATTTCGACCCCTGGTTGCCCCGCTATTCATTTCAATGGGGGATTTCGACCACTGGGAGCCAGCCATTCATTTCAATGAGGGATTTCGACCCCTAGGCGCCCGCCATTCTTTTCAATGGGGGATTTTGACTCCTGGTCGCCCGCCATTCATTTCAATGGGGTAATTCAACCCCTGGGAGCCCGCCATTCATTTCAATGGGGGATTTCGACTCCTAGGCGCCCCCGCCATACATTCCTATGGGGGAATCTCGATCCCTGGTAGCCCGCCATTCATTTCAATGGGGGATTTCAACCACTGATATCCCGCCATTCATTCCTATGGGGGATTTCAACCCCTGGGAGCCCACCATTCATTTAAATGGGGGAATTCGACCCCTGGGTGCCCGCCATACATTTCAATGGGGGATTTCGACCCTGGTAGCCCGCCATTCATTTCTTTGGGGGATTTTGACCCCTGGGCGCCCGCAATTTATTTCAATAGTGCAATTCGACCCCTGGTAACCCGCCAAACATTTCAATGGGGGATTTCCACCCCTAATAGCCCGCCATTCATTTCAATGAGGGATTTCGACCCCTGGGAGCCCTCCATTCATTTCAATGGGGGATTTCGACCACTGGGAGCCAGCCATTCATTTCAATGGGGGATTTCTACCCTTTGGAGCCCGTCATTCATTTCAATGGGGGATTTCGACCACTGGGAGCCAGCCATTCATTTCAATGGGGGATTTCGACCCCTAGGTGCCCGCATTTCATTTCATTGGGAGATTTCGACACCTAGGCGCCCGCCATTCATTTCAATGGGGGATTTCAACCCCTGGTAACCGCCATTCATTCCTATGGGTGATTTTGACCCCTGGGAGCCCACAATTCATTTAAATGGGGGAATTCGACCCCTGGTAGCCCGCCATTCATTTCAATGGGGGATTTCGACCACTGGGAGCCCACCATTCATTTCTATGGGGGAATCTCGATCCCTGGTAGCCCGCCATTCATTTCAATGGGGGATTTCAACCCCTGGTAACCTGCCATTCATTCCTATGATGGATTTCGACCCCTGGTAGCCCGCCATTCATTTCAATGGGGGATTTCGAACCCTAGGTGCCCGCATTTCATTTCATTGGGAGATTTCTACACCTAGGCGCCCGCCATTCATTTCAATGGGGGATTTCAACCCCTGGTAGCCCGCCATTCATTTCAATGGGGGATTTCAACCCCTGGTAACCGCCATTTATTCCTATGGGTGATATTGACCCCTGGGAGCCCACCATTAATTTAAATGGGGGAATTCGACCCCTGGTAGCCCGCCATTCATTTCAATGGGGGATTTCAACCCCTGGTAACCTGCCATTCATTCCTATGATGGATTTCGACTCCTGGGAGCCCACCATTCATTTAAATGGGGGAATTCGACCCCTGGTAACCCGCCATTCATTTCAATGGGGGATTTCGACCACTTGGATCCCACCATTCATTTCTATGGGGGAATCTTGATCCCTGGTAGCCCGCCATTCATTTCAATGGGGGATTTCGACCCCTGGTAGCCCGCCATTCATTTCAATGGGGGATTTTGATTCCTGGGCGCCCGCCATTCATTTCAATAGGGGAATTCGACCCCTGGTTGCCCGCCATTCATTTCAATTGGGGATTTTGATTCCTGGGCGCCCGCCATTCATTTCAATGAGGGAATTCGACCCCTGGTAGCCCGCCATTCATTTCAATGGGGGATTTTAACCCCTGGTAACCCGCCATTCATTCCTATGGGTGATTTTGACCCCTGAGAGCCCACCATTCATTTAAATGGGGGAATTCGACTCCTGGTAGCCCGCCATTCATTTCAATGGGGGATTTCGACATCTGGGAGCCCACCATTCATTTCTATGGGGAAATCTCGATCCCTGGTAGCCCGCTATTCATTTCAATGGGGGATTTCAACCACTGGGAGCCAGCCATTCATTTCAATGGGGGATTTCGACCCCTAGGCGCCCGCCATTCATTTCAATGGGGGAATTCGACCCCTGGGAGCCCGCCATTCATTTCAATGGGGGATTTTGACCACTGGGAGCCAGCCATTCATTTCAATGGGGGATTTCGACCCCTAGGCGAACCCGCCGTTCATTTCAATGGGGGATTTTGACTCCTGGTCTCCCGCCATTCATTTCAATGGGGGAATTCGACCCCTGGGAGCCCGCCGTTCATTTCAATGGGGGATTTCGACCACTGGGAGCCAGCCATTCATTTCAATGGGGGATTTCGACCCCTAGGCTCCCCCGCCATTCATTCCTATGGGGGAATCTCGATCCCTGGTGGACCGCCATTCATTACAATGGGGGATTTCAACCCCTGGTAACCTGCCATTCATTCCTATGATGGATTTCGACCCCTGGGAGCCCACCATTCATTTAAATGGGGGAATTCGACCCCTGGTAGCCCGCCATTCATTTCAATGGGGGATTTCGACCACTGGGAGCCCATCATTCATTTCTATGGGGGAATCTCGATCCCTGGTAGCCCGCCATTCATTTCAATGGTGGATTTCAACCCCTGGTAACCTGCCATTCATTCCTATGATGGATTTCAACCCCTGGTAGCCCTCCATTCATTTCAATGGGGGATTTTGATTCCTTGGCGCCCGCCATTCATTTCAATAGGGAATTTCGACCCCTGGTTGCCCCGCTATTCATTTCAATGGGGGATTTCGACCACTGGGAGCCAGCCATTCATTTCAATGAGGGATTTCGACCCATAGGCGCCCGCCATTCTTTTCAATGGGGGATTTTGACTCCTGGTCGCCCGCCATTCATTTCAATGGGGTAATTCAACCCCTGGGAGCCCGCCATTCATTTCAATGGGGGATTTCGACTCCTAGGCGCCCCCGCCATACATTCCTATGGGGGAATCTCGATCCCTGGTAGCCCGCCATTCATTTCAATGGGGGATTTCAACCACTGGTATCCCGCCATTCATTCCTATGGGGGATTTCAACCCCTGGGAGCCCACCATTCATTTAAATGGGGGAATTCGACCCCTGGGTGCCCGCCATACATTTCAATGGGGGATTTCGACCCTGGTAGCCCGCCATTCATTTCTTTGGGGGATTTTGACCCCTGGGCGCCCGCAATTTATTTCAATAGTGCAATTCGACCCCTGGTAACCCGCCAAACATTTCAATGGGGGATTTCCACCCCTAATAGCCCGCCATTCATTTCAATGAGGGATTTCGACCCCTGGGAGCCCTCCATTCATTTCAATGGGGGATTTCGACCACTGGGAGCCAGCCATTCATTTCAATGGGGGATTTCTACCCTTTGGAGCCCGTCATTCATTTCAATGGGGGATTTCGACCACTGGGAGCCAGCCATTCATTTCAATGGGGGATTTCGACCCCTAGGTGCCCGCATTTCATTTCATTGGGAGATTTCGACACCTAGGCGCCCGCCATTCATTTCAATGGGGGATTTCAACCCCTGGTAACCGCCATTCATTCCTATGGGTGATTTTGACCCCTGGGAGCCCACAATTCATTTAAATGGGGGAATTCGACCCCTGGTAGCCCGCCATTCATTTCAATGGGGGATTTCGACCACTGGGAGCCCACCATTCATTTCTATGGGGGAATCTCGATCCCTGGTAGCCCGCCATTCATTTCAATGGGGGATTTCAACCCCTGGTAACCTGCCATTCATTCCTATGATGGATTTCGACCCCTGGTAGCCCGCCATTCATTTCAATGGGGGATTTCGAACCCTAGGTGCCCGCATTTCATTTCATTGGGAGATTTCTACACCTAGGCGCCCGCCATTCATTTCAATGGGGGATTTCAACCCCTGGTAGCCCGCCATTCATTTCAATGGGGGATTTCAACCCCTGGTAACCGCCATTTATTCCTATGGGTGATATTGACCCCTGGGAGCCCACCATTAATTTAAATGGGGGAATTCGACCCCTGGTAGCCCGCCATTCATTTCAATGGGGGATTTCAACCCCTGGTAACCTGCCATTCATTCCTATGATGGATTTCGACTCCTGGGAGCCCACCATTCATTTAAATGGGGGAATTCGACCCCTGGTAACCCGCCATTCATTTCAATGGGGGATTTCGACCACTTGGATCCCACCATTCATTTCTATGGGGGAATCTTGATCCCTGGTAGCCCGCCATTCATTTCAATGGGGGATTTCGACCCCTGGTAGCCCGCCATTCATTTCAATGGGGGATTTTGATTCCTGGGCGCCCGCCATTCATTTCAATAGGGGAATTCGACCCCTGGTTGCCCGCCATTCATTTCAATTGGGGATTTCGACCCCTAGGCGCCCCCGCCATTCATTTCAATGGGGGATTTCGACCCCTGGTAGCCCGCCATTCAATTCATTGGGGGATTTTGATTCCTCGGCGCCCGTCATTCATTTCAATGGGGGATTTCGATCCCTCTTCGCCCGACATTCATTTCAATGGGGGATTTCGACCCCTGGTAGCCCGCCATTCATTTCATTGGGGGATTTTGATTCCTGGGCGCCCGCCATTCATTTCAATGAGGGAATTCGATCCCTTGTAGCCCACCATTCATTTCAATGGGGGATTTCGACCCCTAGGTGCCCGCATTTCATTTCATTGGGGGATTTCGACCCCTAGGCGCACGCTATTCATTTCAATGGGGGATTTCAACCCCTAGGCGCACGCCATTCATTTCAATGGGGGATTTCAACCCCTGGTAACCCGCCATACATTTCAATGGGGGATTTCAACCACTGGGAGCCAGCCATTCATTTCACTGGGGGATTTCGACCCCTAGGCGCCCGCCATTCATTTCAATGGGGGATTTTGACTCCTGGTCGCCCGCCATTCATTTCAATGGGGGAATTCGACCCCTGGGAGCCCGCCATTCATTTAATGGGGGATTTCGACCACTGGGAGCCCACCATTCATTTCTATGGGGGAATCTCGATCCCTGGTAACCTGCCATTCATTCCTATGATGGATTTCGACCCCTGGGAGCCCACCATTCATTTAAATGGGGGAATTCGACCCCTGGGAGCCGGCCATTCATTTCAATGGGGGATTTTGATTCCTGGGCGCCCGCCATTCATTTCAATAGGGGAATTCAACCCCTGGTTGCCTGCCATTCATTTCAATGGGGGATTTCGACCCCTAGGCGCCCCCGCTATTCATTTCAATGGGGGATTTCGACCCCTGGTAGCCCGCCATTCATTTCATTGGGGGATTTTGATTCCTCGGCGCCCGTCATTCATTTCAATGGGGGATTTCGATCCCTGGGCGCCCGCCATTCATTTCAATGGGGGATTTTGATTCCTGGGCGCCCGCCATTCATTTCAATGAGGGAATTCGACCCCTGGTAGCCCGCCATTCATTTCAATGGGGGATTTCAACCCCTGGTAACCCGCCATTCATTCCTATGGGTGATTTTGACCCCTGGGAGCCCACCATTCATTTAAATGGGGGAATTCGACCCCTGGTAGCCCGCCATTCATTTCAATGGGGGAATCTCGATCCCTGGTAGCCCGCCATTCATTTATATGGGGGATTTCAACCCCTGGCAACCTGCCATTCATTCCTATGATGGATTTCGACCCCTGGGAGCCCACCATTCATTTAAATGGGGGAATTCGACCCCTGGGAGCCCACCATTCATTTCTATAGGGGAATCTCGATCCCTGGTAGCCCGCCATTCATTTCAATGGGGGATTTCGTCCCCTGGTAGCCCGCCATTCATTTCAATGGGGGATTTCGAACCCTAGGTATCTGCATTTCATTTCATTGGGTGATTTCAACCCCTGGTAACCTGCCATTCATTCCTATGATGGATTTCGACCCCTGGGAGCCCACCATTCATTTAAATGGGGGAATTCGACCCCTGGTAGCCCGCCATTCATTTCAATTGGGGATTTCGACCACTGGGAGCCCACCATTCATTTCTATGGGGGAATCTCGATCTCTGGTAGCCCGCCATTCATTTCAGTGGGGGATTTCGACCACTGGGAGCCAGCCATTCATTTCAATGGGGGATTTCGACCCCTAGGTGCCCGCATTTCATTTCATTGGGGGATTTCGACCCCTAGGCGCACGCCATTCATTTCAATGGGGGATTTCAACCCCTGGTAACCCGCCATTCATTTCAATGGGGGATTTCAACCCCTGGTAACCTGCCATTCATTCCTATGATGGATTTCGACCCCTGGGAGCCCACCATTCATTTAAATGGGGGAATTCGACCCCTGGTAGCCCGCCATTCATTTCAATGGGGGAGTTCGACCACTGGGAGCCCACCATTCATTTCTATGGGGGAATCTCGATCCCTGGTAGCCCGCCATTCATTTCAATGGGGGATTTCGACCCCTGGTAGCCCGCCATTCATTTCAATGGGGGATTTTGATTCCTGTGCGCCCGCCATTCATTTCAATAGGGGAATTCGACCCCTGGTTGCCCGCCATTCATTTCATTGGGCGATTTTGATTCCTCGGCGCCCGTCATTCATTTCAATGGGGGATTTCGATCCCTGGGCGCCCGCCATTCATTTCAATGGGGGATTTTGATTCCTGGGCGCCCGCCATTCATTTCAATGAGGGAATTCGACCCCTGGTAGCCCGCCATTCATTTCAATGGGGGATTTTAACCCCTGGTAACCCGCCATTCATTCCTATGGGTGATTTTGACCCCTGAGAGCCCACCATTCATTTAAATGGGGGAATTCGACTCCTGGTAGCCCGCCATTCATTTCAATGGGGGATTTCGACATCTGGGAGCCCACCATTCATTTCTATGGGGGAATCTCGATCCCTGGTAGCCCGCTATTCATTTCAATGGGGGATTTCAACCACTGGGAGCCAGCCATTCATTTCAATGGGGGATTTCGACCCCTAGGCGCCCGCCATTCATTTCAATGGGGGATTTTGACTCCTGGTCGCCCGCCATTCATTTCAATGGGGGAATTCGACCCCTGGGAGCCCGCCATTCATTTCAATGGGGGATTTCGACCACTGGGAGCCAGCCATTCATTTCAATGGGGGATTTCGACCCCTAGGCGCACCCGCCATTCATTTCAATGGGGGATTTTGACTCCTGGTCTCCCGCCATTCATTTCAATGGGGGAATTCGACCCCTGGGAGCCCGCCGTTCATTTCAATGGGGGATTTCGACCCCTGGGAGCCAGCCATTCATTTCAATGGGGGATTTCGACCCCTAGGCTCCCCCCCCATTCATTCCTATGGGGGAATCTCGATCCCTGGTGGACCGCCATTCATTACAATGGAGGATTTCAACCCCTGGTAACCTGCCATTCATTCCTATGATGGATTTCGACCCCTGGGAGCCCACCATTCATTTAAATTGGGGAATTCGACCCCTGGTAGCCCGCCATTCATTTCAATGGGGGATTTCGACCACTGGGAGCCCACCATTCATTTCTATGGGGGAATCTCGATCCCTGGTAGCCCGCCATTCATTTCAATGGGGGATTTCAACCCCTGGTAACCTGCCATTCATTCCTATAAAGGATTTCAACCCCTGGTAGCCCTCCATTCATTTCAATGGGGGATTTTGATTCCTTGGCGCCCGCCATTCATTTCAATAGGGAATTTCGACCCCTGGTTGCCCCGCTATTCATTTCAATGGGGGATTTCGACCACTGGGAGCCAGCCATTCATTTCAATGAGGTATTTCGACCCCTAGGCGCCCGCCATTCTTTTCAATGGGGGATTTTGACTCCTGGTCGCCCGCCATTCATTTCAATGGGGTAATTCAACCCCTGGGAGCCCGCCATTCATTTCAATGGGGGATTTCGACTCCTAGGCGCCCCCGCCATACATTCCTATGGGGGAATCTCGATCCCTGGGAGCCCGCCATTCATTTCAATGGGGGATTTCAACCACTGGTATCCCGCCATTCATTCCTATGGGGGATTTCAACCCCTGGGAGCCCACCATTCATTTAAATGGGGGAATTCGACCCCTGGGTGCCCGCCATACATTTCAATGGGGGATTTCGACCCCTGGTAGCCCGCCATTCATTTCTTTGGGGGATTTTGACCCCTGGGCGCCCGCAATTTATTTCAATAGTGCAATTCGACCCCTGGTAACCCGCCAAACATTTCAATGGTGGATTTCCACCCCTGGTAGCCCGCCATTCATTTCAATGGGGGATTTCAACCCCTGGTAACCTGCCATTCATTCCTATGATGGATTTCGACCCCTGGTAGCCCGCCATTCATTTCAATGGGGGATTTCGAACCCTAGGTGCCCGCATTTCATTTCATTGGGAGATTTCGACACCTAGGCGCCCGCCATTCATTTCAATGGGGGATTTCAACCCCTGGTAGCCCGCCATTCATTTCAATGGGGGATTTCAACCCCTGGTAACCGCCATTTATTCCTATGGGTGATTTTGACCCCTGGGAGCCCACCATTAATTTAAATGGGGGAATTCGACCCCTGGTAGCCCGCCATTCATTTCAATGGGGGATTTCAACCCCTGGTAACCTGCCATTCATTCCTATGATGGATTTCGACTCCTGGGAGCCCACCATTCATTTAAATGGGGGAATTCGACCCCTGGTAACCCGCCATTCATTTCAATGGGGGATTTCGACCACTTGGATCCCACCATTCATTTCTATGGGGGAATCTCGATCCCTGGTAGCCCGTCATTCATTTCAATGGGGGATTTCGACCACTGGGAGTCAGCCATTCATTTCAATGGGGGATTTTGATTCCTGGGCGCCCGCCATTCATTTCAATAGGGGAATTCGACCCCTGGTTGCCCGCCATTCATTTCATTGGGGGATTTCGACCCCTAGGCGCCCGCCATTTATTTCAATGGGAAATTTCAACCCCTGGTAACCCGCCATTCATTTCAATGGGTGATTTCAACACCTGGTAACCTGCCATTCATTCCTATGATGGATTTCGACCCCTGGGAGCCCACCATTCATTTAAATGGGGGAATTCGACCCCTGGTAGACCGCCATTCATTTCAATGGGGGATTTCGACCACTGGGAGCCCACCATTCATTTCTATGGGGGAATCTTCATCCCTGGTAGCCCGCCATTCATTTCAATGGGGGATTTCGACCCCTGGTAGCCCGCCATTCATTTCAATGGGGGATTTTGATTCCTGGGCGCCCGCCATTCATTTCAATAGGGGAATTCGACCCCTGGTTGCCCGCCATTCATTTCAATTGGGGATTTCGACCCCTAGGCGCCCCCGCCATTCATTTCAATGGGGGATTTCGACCCCTGGTAGCCCGCCATTCAATTCATTGGGGGATTTTGATTCCTCGGCGCCCGTCATTCATTTCAATGGGGGATTTCGATCCCTCTTCGCCCGACATTCATTTCAATGGGGGATTTCGACCCCTGGTAGCCCGCCATTCATTTCATTGGGGGATTTTGATTCCTGGGCGCCCGCCATTCATTTCAATGAGGGAATTCGATCCCTGGTAGCCCACCATTCATTTCAATGGGGGATTTCGACCACTGGGAGCCAGCCATTCATTTCAATGGGGGATTTCGACCCCTAGGTGCCCGCATTTCATTTCATTGGGGGATTTCGACCCCTAGGCGCACGCTATTCATTTCAATGGGGGATTTCAACCCCTAGGCGCACGCCATTCATTTCAATGGGGGATTTCAACCCCTGGTAACCCGCCATACATTTCAATGGGGGATTTCAACCACTGGGAGCCAGCCATTCATTTCACTGGGGGATTTCGACCCCTAGGCGCCCGCCATTCATTTCATTGGGCGATTTTGATTCCTCGGCGCCCGTCATTCATTTCAATGGGGGATTTCGATCCCTGGGCGCCCGCCATTCATTTCAATGGGGGATTTTGATTCCTGGGCGCCCGCCATTCATTTCAATGAGGGAATTCGACCCCTGGTAGCCCGCCATTCATTTCAATGGGGGATTTTAACCCCTGGTAACCCGCCATTCATTCCTATGGGTGATTTTGACCCCTGAGAGCCCACCATTCATTTAAATGGGGGAATTCGACTCCTGGTAGCCCGCCATTCATTTCAATGGGGGATTTCGACATCTGGGAGCCCACCATTCATTTCTATGGGGGAATCTCGATCCCTGGTAGCCCGCTATTCATTTCAATGGGGGATTTCAACCACTGGGAGCCAGCCATTCATTTCAATTGGGGATTTCGACCCCTAGGCGCCCGCCATTCATTTCAATGGGGGATTTTGACTCCTGGTCGCCCGCCATTCATTTCAATGGGGGAATTCGACCCCTGGGAGCCCGCCATTCATTTCAATGGGGGATTTCGACCACTGGGAGCCAGCCATTCATTTCAATGGGGGATTTCGACCCCTAGGCGCACCCGCCATTCATTTCAATGGGGGATTTTGACTCCTGGTCTCCCGCCATTCATTTCAATGGGGGAATTCGACCCCTGGGAGCCCGCCGTTCATTTCAATGGGGGATTTCGACCCCTGGGAGCCAGCCATTCATTTCAATGGGGGATTTCGACCCCTAGGCTCCCCCCCCATTCATTCCTATGGGGGAATCTCGATCCCTGGTGGACCGCCATTCATTACAATGGAGGATTTCAACCCCTGGTAACCTGCCATTCATTCCTATGATGGATTTCGACCCCTGGGAGCCCACCATTCATTTAAATGGGGGAATTCGACCCCTGGTAGCCCGCCATTCATTTCAATGGGGGATTTCGACCACTGGGAGCCCACCATTCATTTCTATGGGGGAATCTCGATCCCTGGTAGCCCGCCATTCATTTCAATGGGGGATTTCAACCCCTGGTAACCTGCCATTCATTCCTATGATGGATTTCAACCCCTGGTAGCCCTCCATTCATTTCAATGGGGGATTTTGATTCCTTGGCGCCCGCCATTCATTTCAATAGGGAATTTCGACCCCTGGTTGCCCCGCTATTCATTTCAATGGGGGATTTCGACCACTGGGAGCCAGCCATTCATTTCAATGAGGTATTTCGACCCCTAGGCGCCCGCCATTCTTTTCAATGGGGGATTTTGACTCCTGGTCGCCCGCCATTCATTTCAATGGGGTAATTCAACCCCTGGGAGCCCGCCATTCATTTCAATGGGGGATTTCGACTCCTAGGCGCCCCCGCCATACATTCCTATGGGGGAATCTCGATCCCTGGGAGCCCGCCATTCATTTCAATGGGGGATTTCAACCACTGGTATCCCGCCATTCATTCCTATGGGGGATTTCAACCCCTGGGAGCCCACCATTCATTTAAATGGGGGAATTCGACCCCTGGGTGCCCGCCATACATTTCAATGGGGGATTTTGACCCCTGGTAGCCCGCCATTCATTTCTTTGGGGGATTTTGACCCCTGGGCGCCCGCAATTTATTTCAATAGTGCAATTCGACCCCTGGTAACCCGCCAAACATTTCAATGGTGGATTTCCACCCCTGGTAGCCCGCCATTCATTTCAATGGGGGATTTCAACCCCTGGTAACCTGCCATTCATTCCTATGATGGATTTCGACCCCTGGTAGCCCGCCATTCATTTCAATGGGATATTTTGAACCCTAGGTGCCCGCATTTCATTTCATTGGGAGATTTCGACACCTAGGCGCCCGCCATTCATTTCAATGGGGGATTTCAACCCCTGGTAGCCCGCCATTCATTTCAATGGGGGATTTCAACCCCTGGTAACCGCCATTCATTCCTATGGGTGATTTTGACCCCTGGGAGCCCACCATTAATTTAAATGGGGGAATTCGACCCCTGGTAGCCCGCCATTCATTTCAATGGGGGATTTCAACCCCTGGTAACCTGCCATTCATTCCTATGATGGATTTCGACTCCTGGGAGCCCACCATTCATTTAAATGGGGGAATTCGACCCCTGGTAACCCGCCATTCATTTCAATGGGGGATTTCGACCACTTGGATCCCACCATTCATTTCTATGGGGGAATCTCGATCCCTGGTAGCCCGTCATTCATTTCAATGGGGGATTTCGACCACTGGGAGTCAGCCATTCATTTCAATGGGGGATTTTGATTCCTGGGCGCCCGCCATTCATTTCAATAGGGGAATTCGACCCCTGGTTGCCCGCCATTCATTTCATTGGGGGATTTCGACCCCTAGGCGCCCGCCATTTATTTCAATGGGGGATTTCAACCCCTGGTAACCCGCCATTCATTTCAATGGGTGATTTCAACACCTGGTAACCTGCCATTCATTCCTATGATGGATTTCGACCCCTGGGAGCCCACCATTCATTTAAATGGGGGAATTCGACCCCTGGTAGACCGCCATTCATTTCAATGGGGGATTTCGACCACTGGGAGCCCACCATTCATTTCTATGGGGGAATCTTCATCCCTGGTAGCCCGCCATTCATTTCAATGGGGGATTTCGACCCCTGGTAGCCCGCCATTCATTTCAATGGGGGATTTTGATTCCTGGGCGCCCGCCATTCATTTCAATAGGGGAATTCGACCCCTGGTTGCCCGCCATTCATTTCAATTGGGGATTTCGACCCCTAGGCGCCCCCGCCATTCATTTCAATGGGGGATTTCGACCCCTGGTAGCCCGCCATTCAATTCATTGGGGGATTTTGATTCCTCGGCGCCCGTCATTCATTTCAATGGGGGATTTCGATCCCTCTTCGCCCGACATTCATTTCAATGGGGGATTTCGACCCCTGGTAGCCCGCCATTCATTTCATTGGGGGATTTTGATTCCTGGGCGCCCGCCATTCATTTCAATGAGGGAATTCGATCCCTGGTAGCCCACCATTCATTTCAATGGGGGATTTCGACCACTGGGAGCCAGCCATTCATTTCAATGGGGGATTTCGACCCCTAGGTGCCCGCATTTCATTTCATTGGGGGATTTCGACCCCTAGGCGCACGCTATTCATTTCAATGGGGGATTTCAACCCCTAGGCACACGCCATTCATTTCAATGGGGGATTTCAACCCCTGGTAACCCGCCATACATTTCAATGGGGGATTTCAACCACTGGGAGCCAGCCATTCATTTCACTGGGGGATTTCGACCCCTAGGCGCCCGCCATTCATTTCAATGGGGGATTTTGACTCCTGGTCGCCCGCCATTCATTTCAATGGGGGAATTCGACCCCTGGGAGCCCGCCATTCATTTAATGGGGGATTTCGACCACTGGGAGCCCACCATTCATTTCTATGGGGGAATCTCGATCCCTGGTAACCTGCCATTCATTCCTATGATGGATTTCGACCCCTGGGAGCCCACCATTCATTTAAATGGGGGAATTCGACCCCTGGGAGCCGGCCATTCATTTCAATGGGGGATTTTGATTCCTGGGCGCCCGCCATTCATTTCAATAGGGGAATTCAACCCCTGGTTGCCTGCCATTCATTTCAATGGGGGATTTCGACCCCTAGGCGCCCCCGCTATTCATTTCAATGGGGGATTTCGACCCCTGGTAGCCCGCCATTCATTTCATTGGGGGATTTTGATTCCTCGGCGCCCGTCATTCATTTCAAAGGGGGATTTCGATCCCTGGGCGCCCGCCATTCATTTCAATGGGGGATTTTGATTCCTGGGCGCCCGCCATTCATTTCAATGAGGGAATTCGACCCCTGGTAGCCCGCCATTCATTTCAATGGGGGATTTCAACCCCTGGTAACCCGCCATTCATTCCTATGGGTGATTTTGACCCCTGGGAGCCACCATTCATTTAAATGGGGGAATTCGACCCCTGGTAGCCCGCCATTCATTTCAATGGGGGAATCTCGATCCCTGGTAGCCCGCCATTCATTTATATGGGGGATTTCAACCCCTGGCAACCTGCCATTCATTCCTATGATGGATTTCGACCCCTGGGAGCCCACCATTCATTTAAATGGGGGAATTCGACCCCTGGGAGCCCACCATTCATTTCTATAGGGGAATCTCGATCCCTGGTAGCCCGCCATTCATTTCAATGGGGGATTTCGTCCCCTGGTAGCCCGCCATTCATTTCAATGGGGGATTTCGAACCCTAGGTATCTGCATTTCATTTCATTGGGTGATTTCAACCCCTGGTAACCTGCCATTCATTCCTATGATGGATTTCGACCCCTGGGAGCCCACCATTCATTTAAATGGGGGAATTCGACCCCTGGTAGCCCGCCATTCATTTCAATTGGGGATTTCGACCACTGGGAGCCCACCATTCATTTCTATGGGGGAATCTCGATCTCTGGTAGCCCGCCATTCATTTCAGTGGGGGATTTCGACCACTGGGAGCCAGCCATTCATTTCAATGGGGGATTTCGACCCCTAGGTGCCCGCATTTCATTTCATTGGGGGATTTCGACCCCTAGGCGCACGCCATTCATTTCAATGGGGGATTTCAACCCCTGGTAACCCGCCATTCATTTCAATGGGGGATTTCAACCCCTGGTAACCTGCCATTCATTCCTATGATGGATTTCGACCCCTGGGAGCCCACCATTCATTTAAATGGGGGAATTCGACCCCTGGTAGCCCGCCATTCATTTCAATGGGGGAGTTCGACCACTGGGAGCCCACCATTCATTTCTATGGGGGAATCTCGATCCCTGGTAGCCCGCCATTCATTTCAATGGGGGATTTCGACCCCTAGTAGCCCGCCATTCATTTCAATGGGGGATTTTGATTCCTGTGCGCCCGCCATTCATTTCAATAGGGGAATTCGACCCCTGGTTGCCCGCCATTCATTTCATTGGGCGATTTTGATTCCTCGGCGCCCGTCATTCATTTCAATGGGGGATTTCGATCCCTGGGCGCCCGCCATTCATTTCAATGGGGGATTTTGATTCCTGGGCGCCCGCCATTCATTTCAATGAGGGAATTCGACCCCTGGTAGCCCGCCATTCATTTCAATGGGGGATTTTAACCCCTGGTAACCCGCCATTCATTCCTATGGGTGATTTTGACCCCTGAGAGCCCACCATTCATTTAAATGGGGGAATTCGACTCCTGGTAGCCCGCCATTCATTTCAATGGGGGATTTCGACATCTGGGAGCCCACCATTCATTTCTATGGGGGAATCTCGATCCCTGGTAGCCCGCTATTCATTTCAATGGGGGATTTCAACCACTGGGAGCCAGCCATTCATTTCAATGGGGGATTTCGACCCCTAGGCGCCCGCCATTCATTTCAATGGGGGATTTTGACTCCTGGTCGCCCGCCATTCATTTCAATGGGGGAATTCGACCCCTGGGTGCCCGCCGTTCATTTCAATGGGGGATTTCGACCACTGGGAGCCAGCCATTCATTTCAATGGGGGATTTCGACCCCTAGGCGCACCCGCCATTCATTTCAATGGGGGATTTTGACTCCTGGTCTCCCGCCATTCATTTCAATGGGGGAATTCGACCCCTGGGAGCCCGCCGTTCATTTCAATGGGGGATTTCGACCCCTGGGAGCCAGCCATTCATTTCAATGGGGGATTTCGACCCCTAGGCTCCCCCGCCATTCATTCCTATGGGGGAATCTCGATCCCTGGTGGACCGCCATTCATTACAATGGAGGATTTCAACCCCTGGTAACCTGCCATTCATTCCTATGATGGATTTCGACCCCTGGGAGCCCACCATTCATTTAAATGGGGGAATTCGACCCCTGGTAGCCCGCCATTCATTTCAATGGGGGATTTCGACCACTGGGAGCCCACCATTCATTTCTATGGGGGAATCTCGATCCCTGGTAGCCCGCCATTCATTTCAATGGGGGATTTCAACCCCTGGTAACCTGCCATTCATTCCTATGATGGATTTCAACCCCTGGTAGCCCTCCATTCATTTCAATGGGGGATTTTGATTCCTTGGCGCCCGCCATTCATTTCAATAGGGAATTTCGACCCCTGGTTGCCCCGCTATTCATTTCAATGGGGGATTTTGACCACTGGGAGCCAGCCATTCATTTCAATGAGGTATTTCGACCCCTAGGCGCCCGCCATTCTTTTCAATGGGGGATTTTGACTCCTGGTCGCCCGCCATTCATTTCAATGGGGTAATTCAACCCCTGGGAGCCCGCCATTCATTTCAATGGGGGATTTCGACTCCTAGGCGCCCCCGCCATACATTCCTATGGGGGAATCTCGATCCCTGGGAGCCCGCCATTCATTTCAATGGGGGATTTCAACCACTGGTATCCCGCCATTCATTCCTATGGGGGATTTCAACCCCTGGGAGCCCACCATTCATTTAAATGGGGGAATTCGACCCCTGGGTGCCCGCCATACATTTCAATGGGGGATTTCGACCCCTGGTAGCCCGCCATTCATTTCTTTGGGGGATTTTGACCCCTGGGCGCCCGCAATTTATTTCAATAGTGCAATTCGACCCCTGGTAACCTGCCAAACATTTCAATGGTGGATTTCCACCCCTGGTAGCCCGCCATTCATTTCAATGAGGGATTTCGACCCCTGGGAGCCCTCCATTCATTTCAATGGGGGATTTCGACCACTGGGAGCCAGCCATTCATTTCAATGGGGGATTTCTACCCTTTGGAGCCCGTCATTCATTTCAATGGGGGATTTCGACCACTGGGAGCCAGCCATTCATTTCAATGGGGGATTTCGACCCCTAGGTGCCCGCATTTCATTTCATTGGGAGATTTCGACACCTAGGCGCCCGCCATTCATTTCAATGGGGGATTTCAACCCCTGGTAACCGCCATTCATTCCTATGGGTGATTTTGACCCCTGGGAGCCCACCATTCATTTAAATGGGGGAATTCGACCCCTGGTAGCCCGCCATTCATTTCAATGGGGGATTTCGACCACTGGGAGCCCACCATTCATTTCTATGGGGGAATCTCGATCCCTGGTAGCCCGCCATTCATTTCAACGGGGGATTTCAACCCCTGGTAACCTGCCATTCATTCCTATGATGGATTTCGACCCCTGGTAGCCCGCCATTCATTTCATTGGGGGATTTCGAACCCTAGGTGCCCGCATTTCATTTCATTGGGAGATTTCGACACCTAGGCGCCCGCCATTCATTTCAATGGGGGATTTCAACCCCTGGTAGCCCGCCATTCATTTCAATGGGGGATTTCAACCCCTGGTAATCGCCATTTATTCCTATGGGTGATTTTGACCCCTGGGAGCCCACCATTAATTTAAATGGGGGAATTCGACCCCTGGTAGCCCGCCATTCATTTAAATGGGGGAATTCGACCCCTGGTAGCCCGCCATTCATTCCTATGATGGATTTCGACCCCTGGGAGCCCACCATTCATTTAAATGGGGGAATTCGACCCCTGGTAGCCCGCCATTCATTTCAATGGGGGAGTTCGACCACTGGGAGCCCACCATTCATTTCTATGGGGGAATCTCGATCCCTGGTAGCCCGCCATTCATTTCAATGGGGGATTTCGACCCCTGGTAGCCCGCCATTCATTTCAATGGGGGATTTTGATTCCTGTGCGCCCGCCATTCATTTCAATAGGGGAATTCGACCCCTGGTTGCCCGCCATTCATTTCATTGGGCGATTTTGATTCCTCGGCGCCCGTCATTCATTTCAATGGGGGATTTCGATCCCTGGGCGCCCGCCATTCATTTCAATGGGGGATTTTGATTCCTGGGCGCCCGCCATTCATTTCAATGAGGGAATTCGACCCCTGGTAGCCCGCCATTCATTTCAATGGGGGATTTTAACCCCTGGTAACCCGCCATTCATTCCTATGGGTGATTTTGACCCCTGAGAGCCCGCCGTTCATTTAAATGGGGGAATTCGACCCCTGGGAGCCAGCCATTCATTTCAATGGGGGATTTCGACCCCTAGGCTCCCCCGCCATTCATTCCTATGGGGGAATCTCGATCCCTGGTGGACCGCCATTCATTACAATGGAGGATTTCAACCCCTGGTAACCTGCCATTCATTCCTATGATGGATTTCGACCCCTGGGAGCCCACCATTCATTTAAATGGGGGAATTCGACCCCTGGTAGCCCGCCATTCATTTCAATGGGGGATTTCGACCACTGGGAGCCCACCATTCATTTCTATGGGGGAATCTCGATCCCTGGTAGCCCGCCATTCATTTCAATGGGGGATTTCAACCCCTGGTAACCTGCCATTCATTCCTATGATGGATTTCAACCCCTGGTAGCCCTCCATTCATTTCAATGGGGGATTTTGATTCCTTGGCGCCCGCCATTCATTTCAATAGGGAATTTCGACCCCTGGTTGCCCCGCTATTCATTTCAATGGGGGATTTTGACCACTGGGAGCCAGCCATTCATTTCAATGAGGTATTTCGACCCCTAGGCGCCCGCCATTCTTTTCAATGGGGGATTTTGACTCCTGGTCGCCCGCCATTCATTTCAATGGGGTAATTCAACCCCTGGGAGCCCGCCATTCATTTCAATGGGGGATTTCGACTCCTAGGCGCCCCCGCCATACATTCCTATGGGGGAATCTCGATCCCTGGGAGCCCGCCATTCATTTCAATGGGGGATTTCAACCACTGGTATCCCGCCATTCATTCCTATGGGGGATTTCAACCCCTGGGAGCCCACCATTCATTTAAATGGGGGAATTCGACCCCTGGGTGCCCGCCATACATTTCAATGGGGGATTTCGACCCCTGGTAGCCCGCCATTCATTTCTTTGGGGGATTTTGACCCCTGGGCGCCCGCAATTTATTTCAATAGTGCAATTCGACCCCTGGTAACCTGCCAAACATTTCAATGGTGGATTTCCACCCCTGGTAGCCCGCCATTCATTTCAATGAGGGATTTCGACCCCTGGGAGCCCTCCATTCATTTCAATGGGGGATTTCGACCACTGGGAGCCAGCCATTCATTTCAATGGGGGATTTCTACCCTTTGGAGCCCGTCATTCATTTCAATGGGGGATTTCGACCACTGGGAGCCAGCCATTCATTTCAATGGGGGATTTCGACCCCTAGGTGCCCGCATTTCATTTCATTGGGAGATTTCGACACCTAGGCGCCCGCCATTCATTTCAATGGGGGATTTCAACCCCTGGTAACCGCCATTCATTCCTATGGGTGATTTTGACCCCTGGGAGCCCACCATTCATTTAAATGGGGGAATTCGACCCCTGGTAGCCCGCCATTCATTTCAATGGGGGATTTCGACCACTGGGAGCCCACCATTCATTTCTATGGGGGAATCTCGATCCCTGGTAGCCCGCCATTCATTTCAACGGGGGATTTCAACCCCTGGTAACCTGCCATTCATTCCTATGATGGATTTCGACCCCTGGTAGCCCGCCATTCATTTCATTGGGGGATTTCGAACCCTAGGTGCCCGCATTTCATTTCATTGGGAGATTTCGACACCTAGGCGCCCGCCATTCATTTCAATGGGGGATTTCAACCCCTGGTAGCCCGCCATTCATTTCAATGGGGGATTTCAACCCCTGGTAATCGCCATTTATTCCTATGGGTGATTTTGACCCCTGGGAGCCCACCATTAATTTAAATGGGGGAATTCGACCCCTGGTAGCCCGCCATTCATTTAAATGGGGGAATTCGACCCCTGGTAGCCCGCCATTCATTCCTATGATGGATTTCGACCCCTGGGAGCCCACCATTCATTTAAATGGGGGAATTCGACCCCTGGTAGCCCGCCATTCATTTCAATGGGGGAGTTCGACCACTGGGAGCCCACCATTCATTTCTATGGGGGAATCTCGATCCCTGGTAGCCCGCCATTCATTTCAATGGGGGATTTCGACCCTGGTAGCCCGCCATTCCATTTCAATGGGGATTTTGATTCCTGTGCGCCCGCCATTCATTTCAATAGGGGGATTTCGACCCCTGGTTGCCCGCCATTCATTTCATTGGGCGATTTTGATTCCTCGGCGCCCGTCATTCATTTCAATGGGGGATTTCGATCCCTGGGCGCCCGCCATTCATTTCAATGGGGGATTTTGATTCCTGGGCGCCCGCCATTCATTTCAATGAGGGAATTCGACCCCTGGTAGCCCCGCCATTCATTTCAATGGGGGATTTTAACCCCTGGTAACCCGCCATTCATTCCTATGGGTGATTTTGACCCCTGAGAGCCCACCATTCATTTAAATGGGGGAATTCGACTCCTGGTAGCCCGCCATTCATTTCAATGGGGGATTTCGACATCTGGGAGCCCACCATTCATTTCTATGGGGGAATCTCGATCCCTGGTAGCCCGCTATTCATTTCAATGGGGGATTTCAACCACTGGGAGCCAGCCATTCATTTCAATGGGGGATTTCGACCCCTAGGCGCCCGCCATTCATTTCAATGGGGGATTTTGACTCCTGGTCGCCCGCCATTCATTTCAATGGGGGAATTCGACCCCTGGGTGCCCGCCGTTCATTTCAATGGGGGATTTCGACCACTGGGAGCCAGCCATTCATTTCAATGGGGGATTTCGACCCCTAGGCGCACCCGCCATTCATTTCAATGGGGGATTTTGACTCCTAATCTCCCGCCATTCATTTCAATGGGGGAATTCGACCCCTGGGAGCCCGCCGTTCATTTCAATGGGGGATTTCGACCCCTGGGAGCCAGCCATTCATTTCAATGGGGGATTTCGACCCCTAGGCTCCCCCGCCATTCATTCCTATGGGGGAATCTCGATCCCTGGTGGACCGCCATTCATTACAATGGAGGATTTCAACCCCTGGTAACCTGCCATTCATTCCTATGATGGATTTCGACCCCTGGGAGCCCACCATTCATTTAAATGGGGAATTCGACCCCTGGTAGCCCGCCATTCATTTCAATGGGGGATTTCGACCACTGGGAGCCCACCATTCATTTCTATGGGGAATCTCGATCCCTGGTAGCACGCCATTCATTTCAATGGGGGATTTCAACCCCTGGTAACCTGCCATTCATTCCTATGATGGATTTCAACCCCTGGTAGCCCTCCATTCATTTCAATGGGGGATTTTGATTCCTTGGCGCCCGCCATTCATTTCAATAGGGAATTTCGACCCCTGGTTGCCCCGCTATTCATTTCAATGGGGGATTTCGAACCCTAGGTATCTGCATTTCATTTCATTGGGTGATTTCAACCCCTGGTAACCTGCCATTCATTCCTATGATGGATTTCGACCCCTGGGAGCCCACCATTCATTTAAATGGGGGAATTCGACCCCTGGTAGCCCGCCATTCATTTCAATTGGGGATTTCGACCACTGGGAGCCCACCATTCATTTCTATGGGGGAATCTCGATCTCTGGTAGCCCGCCATTCATTTCAGTGGGGGATTTCGACCACTGGGAGCCAGCCATTCATTTCAATGGGGGATTTCGACCCCTAGGTGCCCGCATTTCATTTCATTGGGGGATTTCGACCCCTAGGCGCACGCCATTCATTTCAATGGGGGATTTCAACCCCTGGTAACCCGCCATTCATTTCAATGGGGGATTTCAACCCCTGGTAACCTGCCATTCATTCCTATGATGGATTTCGACCCCTGGGAGCCCACCATTCATTTAAATGGGGGAATTCGACCCCTGGTAGCCCGCCATTCATTTCAATGGGGGAGTTCGACCACTGGGAGCCCACCATTCATTTCTATGGGGGAATCTCGATCCCTGGTAGCCCGCCATTCATTTCAATGGGGGATTTCGACCCCTGGTAGCCCGCCATTCATTTCAATGGGGGATTTTGATTCCTGTGCGCCCGCCATTCATTTCAATAGGGGAATTCGACCCCTGGTTGCCTGCCATTCATTTCAATGGGGGATTTCGACCCCTAGGCGCCTCCGCCATTCATTTCAATGGGGGATTTCGACCCTGGTAGCCCGCCATTCATTTCATTGGGCGATTTTGATTCCTCGGCGCCCGTCATTCATTTCAATGGGGGATTTCGATCCCTGGGCGCCCGCCATTCATTTCAATGGGGGATTTTGATTCCTGGGCGCCCGCCATTCATTTCAATGAGGGAATTCGACCCCTGGTAGCCCGCCATTCATTTCAATGGGGGATTTTAACCCCTGGTAACCCGCCATTCATTCCTATGGGTGATTTTGACCCCTGAGAGCCCACCATTCATTTAAATGGGGGAATTCGACTCCTGGTAGCCCGCCATTCATTTCAATGGGGGATTTCGACATCTGGGAGCCAACCATTCATTTCTATGGGGGAATCTCGATCCCTGGTAGCCCGCTATTCATTTCAATGGGGGATTTCAACCACTGGGAGCCAGCCATTCATTTCAATGGGGGATTTCGACCCCTAGGCGCCCGCCATTCATTTCAATGGGGGATTTTGACTCCTGGTCGCCCGCCATTCATTTCAATGGGGGAATTCGACCCCTGGGAGCCCGCCATTCATTTCAATGGGGGATTACGACCACTGGGAGCCAGCCATTCATTTCAATGGGGGATTTCGACCCCTAGGCGCACCCGCCATTCATTTCAATGGGGGATTTTGACTCCTGGTCTCCCGCCATTCATTTCAATGGGGGAATTCGACCCCTGGGAGCCCGCCGTTCATTTCAATGGGGGATTTCGACCACTGGGAGCCAGCCATTCATTTCAATGGGGGATTTCGACCCCTAGGCTCCCCCGCCATTCATTCCTATGGGGGAATCTCGATCCCTGGTGGACCGCCATTCATTACAATGGAGGATTTCAACCCCTGGTAACCTGCCATTCATTCCTATGATGGATTTCGACCCCTGGGAGCCCACCATTCATTTAAATGGGGGAATTCGACCCCTGGTAGCCCGCCATTCATTTCAATGGGGGATTTCGACCACTGGGAGCCCACCATTCATTTCTATGGGGGAATCTCGATCCCTGGTAGCCCGCCATTCATTTCAATGGGGGATTTCAACCCCTGGTAACCTGCCATTCATTCCTATGATGGATTTCAACCCCTGGTAGCCCTCCATTCATTTCAATGGGGGATTTTGATTCCTTGGCGCCCGCCATTCATTTCAATAGGGAATTTCGACCCCTGGTTGCCCCGCTATTCATTTCAATGGGGGATTTCGACCACTGGGAGCCAGCCATTCATTTCAATGAGGTATTTCGACCCCTAGGCGCCCGCCATTCTTTTCAATGGGGGATTTTGACGCCTGGTCGCCCGCCATTCATTTCAATGGGGTAATTCAACCCCTGGGAGCCCGCCATTCATTTCAATGGGGGATTTCGACTCCTAGGCGCCCCCGCCATACATTCCTATGGGGAATCTCGATCCCTGGGAGCCCGCCATTCATTTCAATGGGGGATTTCAACCACTGGTATCCCGCCAATTATTCCTATGGGGGATTTCAACCCCTGGGAGCCCACCATTCATTTAAATGGGGGAATTCGACCCCTGGGTGCCCGCCATACATTTCAATGGGGGATTTCGACCCCTGGTAGCCCGCCATTCATTTCTTTGGGGGATTTTGACCCCTGGGCGCCCGCAATTTATTTCAATAGTGCAATTCGACCCCTAATAACCCGCCAAACATTTCAATGGTGGATTTCCACCCCTGGTAGCCCGCCATTCATTTCAATGAGGGATTTCGACCCCTGGGAGCCCTCCATTCATTTCAATGGGGGATTTCGACCACTGGGAGCCAGCCATTCATTTCAATGGGGGATTTCTACCCTTTGGAGCCCGTCATTCATTTCAATGGGGGATTTCGACCACTGGGAGCCAGCCATTCATTTCAATGGGGGATTTCGACCCCTAGGTGCCCGCATTTCATTTCATTGGGAGATTTCGACACCTAGGCGCCCGCCATTCATTTCAATGGGGGATTTCAACCCCTGGTAACCGCCATTCATTCCTATGGGTGATTTTGACCCCTGGGAGCCCACCATTCATTTAAATGGGGGAATTCGACCCCTGGTAGCCCGCCATTCATTTCAATGGGGGATTTCGACCACTGGGAGCCCACCATTCATTTCTATGGGGGAATCTCGATCCCTGGTAGCCCGCCATTCATTTCAACGGGGGATTTCAACCCCTGGTAACCTGCCATTCATTCCTATGATGGATTTCGACCCCTGGTAGCCCGCCATTCATTTCATTGGGGGATTTCGAACCCTAGGTGCCCGCATTTCATTTCATTGGGAGATTTCGACACCTAGGCGCCCGCCATTCATTTCAATGGGGGATTTTAACCCCTGGTAGCCCGCCATTCATTTCAATGGGGGATTTCAACCCCTGGTAATCGCCATTTATTCCTATGGGTGATTTTGACCCCTGGGAGCCCACCATTAATTTAAATGGGGGAATTCGACCCCTGGTAGCCCGCCATTCATTTCAATGGGGGATTTCAACCCCTGGTAACCTGCCATTCATTCCTATGATGGATTTCGACCCCTGGGAGCCCACCATTCATTTAAATGGGGGAATTCGACCCCTGGTAACCCGCCATTCATTTCAATGGGGGATTTCGACCACTTGGATCCCACCATTCATTTCTATGGGGGAATCTCGATTCCTGGTAGCCCGTCATTCATTTCAATGGGGGATTTCGACCACTGGGAGTCAGCCATTCATTTCAATGGGGGAATTCGACCCCTGGTTGCCCGCCATTCATTTCATTGGGGGATTTCGACCCCTAGGCGCCCGCCATTTATTTCAATGGGGGATTTCAACCCCTGGTAACCCGCCATTCATTTCAATGGGTGATTTCAACACCTGGTAACCTGCCATTCATTCCTATGATGGATTTCGACCCCTGGGAGCCCACCATTCATTTAAATGGGGGAATTCGACCCCTGGTAGACCGCCATTCATTTCAATGGGGGATTTCGACCACTGGGAGCCCACCATTCATTTCTATGGGGGAATCTCGATCCCTGGTAGCCCGCCATTCATTTCAATAGGGGAATTCGACCCCTGGTTAGCCGCCATTCATTTCAATTGGGGATTTCGACCCCTAGGCGCCCCCGCCATTCATTTCAATGGGGGATTTCGACCCCTGGTAGCCCGCCATTCAATTCATTGGGGGATTTTGATTCCTCGGCGCCCGTCATTCATTTCAATGGGGGATTTCGATCCCTCTTCGCCCGCCATTCATTTCAATGGGGGATTTCGACCCCTGGTAGCCCGCCATTCATTTCATTGGGGGATTTTGATTCCTGGGCGCCCGCCATTCATTTCAATGAGGGAATTCGATCCCTGGTAGCCCGCCATTCATTTCAATGGGGGATTTCGACCACTGGGAGCCAGCCATTCATTTCAATGGGGGATTTCGACCCCTAGGTGCCCGCATTTCATTTCATTGGGGGATTTCGACCCCTAGGCGCACGCCATTCATTTCAATGGGGGATTTCAACCCCTAGGCGCACGCCATTCATTTCAATGGGGGATTTCAACCCCTGGTAACCCGCCATACATTTCAATGGGGGATTTCAACCACTGGGAGCCAGCCATTCTTTTCACTGGGGGATTTCGACCCCTAGGCGCCCGCCATTCATTTCAATGGGGGATTTTGACTCCTGGTCGCCCGCCATTCATTTCAATGGGGGAATTCGACCCCTGGGAGCCCGCCATTCATTTCAATGGGGGATTTCGACCACTGGGAGCCCACCATTCATTTCTATGGGGGAATCTCGATCCCTGGTAGCCCGCCATTCATTTCAATGGGGGATTTTGACTCCTGGTCGCCCGCCATTCATTTCAATGGGGGATTTCCACCCCTGGTAGCCCGCCATTCATTTCAATGAGGGATTTCGACCACTGGGAGCCCTCCATTCATTTCAATGGGGGATTTCGACCACTGGGAGCCAGCCATTCATTTCAATGGGGGATTTCTCCCCTTTGGAGCCCGTCATTCATTTCAATGGGGGATTTCGACCACTCGGAGCAAGCCATTCATTTCAATGGTGGATTTCGACACCTAGGTGCCCGCATTTTATTTCATTGGGAGATTTCGACCCCTAGGCGCCCGCCATTCATTTCAATGGGGGATTTCAACCCCTGGTAACCTGCCATTCATTTCAATGGGGGATTTCAACCCCTGGTAACCTGCCATTCATTCCTATGATGGATTTCGACCCCTGGGAGCCCACCATTCATTTAAATGGGGGAATTCGACCCCTGGGAGCCCGCCATTCATTTCAATGGGGGATTTTGATTCCTGGGCGCCCGCCATTCATTTCAATAGGGGAATTCAACCCCTGGTTGCCTGCCATTCATTTCAATGGGGGATTTCGACCCCTAGGCGCCCCCGCTATTCATTTCAATGGGGGATTTCGACCCCTGGTAGCCCGCCATTCATTTCATTGGGGGATTTTGATTCCTCGGCGCCCGTCATTCATTTCAATGGGGGATTTCGATCCCTGGGCGCCCGCCATTCATTTCAATGGGGGATTTTGATTCCTGGGCGCCCGCCATTCATTTCAATGAGGGAATTCGACCCCTGGTAGCCCGCCATTCATTTCAATGGGGGATTTCAACCCCTGGTAACCCGCCATTCATTCCTATGGGTGATTTTGACCCCTGGGAGCCCACCATTCATTTAAATGGGGGAATTCGACCCCTGGTAGCCCGCCATTCATTTCAATGGGGGAATCTCGATCCCTGGTAGCCCGCCATTCATTTATATGGGGGATTTCAACCCCTGGCAACCTGCCATTCATTCCTATGATGGATTTCGACCCCTGGGAGCCCACCATTCATTTAAATGGGGGAATTCGACCCCTGGGAGCCCACCATTCATTTCTATAGGGGAATCTCGATCCCTGGTAGCCCGCCATTCATTTCAATGGGGGATTTCGTCCCCTGGTAGCCCGCCATTCATTTCAATGGGGGATTTCGAACCCTAGGTATCTGCATTTCATTTCATTGGGTGATTTCAACCCCTGGTAACCTGCCATTCATTCCTATGATGGATTTCGACCCCTGGGAGCCCACCATTCATTTAAATGGGGGAATTCGACCCCTGGTAGCCCGCCATTCATTTCAATTGGGGATTTCGACCACTGGGAGCCCACCATTCATTTCTATGGGGGAATCTCGATCTCTGGTAGCCCGCCATTCATTTCAATGGGGGATTTCGACCACTGGGAGCCAGCCATTCATTTCAATGGGGGATTTCGACCCCTAGGTGCCCGCATTTCATTTCATTGGGGGATTTCGACCCCTAGGCGCACGCCATTCATTTCAATGGGGGATTTCAACCCCTGGTAACCCGCCATTCATTTCAATGGGGGATTTCAACCCCTGGTAACCTGCCATTCATTCCTATGATGGATTTCGACCCCTGGGAGCCCACCATTCATTTAAATGGGGGAATTCGACCCCTGGTAGCCCGCCATTCATTTCAATGGGGGAGTTCGACCACTGGGAGCCCACCATTCATTTCTATGGGGGAATCTCGATCCCTGGTAGCCCGTCATTCATTTCAATGGGGGATTTCGACCCCTGGTAGCCCGCCATTCATTTCAATGGGGGATTTTGATTCCTGTGCGCCCGCCATTCATTTCAATGGGGGATTTCAACCCCTGGTAGCCCGCCATTCATTTCAATGGGGGATTTCAACCCCTGGTAACCGCCATTTATTCCTATGGGTGATTTTGACCCCTGGGAGCCCACCATTAATTTAAATGGGGGAATTCGACCCCTGGTAGCCCGCCATTCATTTCAATGGGGGATTTCAACCCCTGGTAACCTGCCATTCATTCCTATGATGGATTTCGACTCCTGGGAGCCCACCATTCATTTAAATGGGGGAATTCAACCCCTGGTAACCCGCCATTCATTTCAATGGGGGATTTCGACCACTTGGATCCCACCATTCATTTCTATGGGGGAATCTCGATCCCTGGTAGCCCGTCATTCATTTCAATGGGGGATTTCGACCACTGGGAGTCAGCCATTCATTTCAATGGGGGATTTTGATTCCTGGGCGCCCGCCATTCATTTCAATGGGGGATTTCAACCCCTGGTAACCTGCCATTCATTTCAATGGGGGATTTCAACCCCTGGTAACCTGCCATTCATTCCTATGATGGATTTCGACCCCTGGGAGCCGACCATTCATTTAAATGGGGGAATTCGACCCCTGGGAGCCCGCCATTCATTTCAATGGGGGATTTTGATTCCTGGGCGCCCGCCATTCATTTCAATAGGGGAATTCGACCCCTGGTTGCCTGCCATTCATTTCAATGGGGGATTTCGACCCCTCGGCGCCCCCGCCATTCATTTCAATGAGGGATTTCGACCCCTGGTAGCCCGCCATTCATTTCATTGGGGGATTTTGATTCCTCGGCGCCCGTCATTCATTTCAATGGGGGATTTTGATTTCTGGGCGCCCGCCATTCATTTCAATGAGGGAATTCGACCCCTGGTAGCCCGCCATTAATTTCAATGGGGATTTCAACCCCTGGTAACCCGCCATTCATTCCTATGGGTGATTTTGACCCCTGGGAGCCCACCATTCATTTAAATGGGGGAATTCGACCCCTGGTAGCCCGCAATTCATTTCAATGGGGGAATCTCGATCCCTGGTAGCCCGACATTCATTTAAATGGGGGATTTCAACCCCTGGTAACCTGCCATTCATTCCTATGATGGATTTCGACCCCTGGGAGCCCACCATTCATTTAAATGGTGGAATTCGACCCCTGGGAGCCCACCATTCATTTCTATGGGGGAATCTCGATCCCTGGTAGCCCGCCATTCATTTCAATGGGGGATTTCGACCCCTGGTAGCCCGCCATTCATTTCAATGGGGGATTTCGAACCCTAGGTGCCTGCATTTCATTTCATTGGGGGATTTCGACCCCTAAGCGCCCGCCATTCATTTCAATGGGGGATTTCAACCCCTGGTAACCCGCCATTCATTTCAATGGGTGATTTCAACCCCTGGTAACCTGCCATTCATTCCTATGATGGATTTCGACCCCTGGGAGCCAACCATTCATTTTAATGGGGGAATTCGACCCCTGGTAGCCCGCCATTCATTTCAATTGGGGATTTCGACCACTGGGAGCCCACCATTCATTTCTATGGGGGAATCTCGATCCCTGGTAGCCCGCCATTCATTTCAATGGGGGATTTCGACCACTGGGAGCCAGCCATTCATTTCAATGGGGGATTTCGACCCCTAGGTGCCAGCATTTAATTTCATTGGGGGATTTTGACCCCTAGGCGCACGCCATTCATTTCAATGGGGGATTTCAACCCCTGGTAACCCGCCATTCAATTCAATAGGGGATTTCAACCCCTGGTAACCTGCCATTCATTCCTATGATGGATTTCGACCCCTGGGAGCCCACCATTCATTTAAATGGGGGATTTCGACCCCTGGTAGCCCGCCATTCATTTCATTGGGGGATTTTGACCCCTGGGAGCCCGCCATTCATTCCTATGGGGGAATCTCGATCCCTGGTAGACCGCCATTCATTTCAATGGGGGATTTCAACCCGTGGTAACCTGCCATTCATTCCTATGATGGATTTCGACCCTTGGGAGCCCACCATTCATTTAAATGGGGGATTTCGACCCCTGGTAGCCCGCAATTCATTTCATTGGGGGATTTTGACCCCTGGGAGCCCTCCATTCATTTCAATGGGGGATTATCGACCACTGGGAGCCAGCCATTCATTTCAATGGGGGATTTCAACCCCTGGTAACCTGCCATTCATTCCTATGATGGATTTCGACCCTTGGGAGCCCACCATTCATTTAAATGGGGGATTTCGACCCCTGGTAGCCCGCAATTCATTTCATTGGGGGATTTTGACCCCTGGGAGCCCTCCATTCATTTCAATGGGGGATTATCGACCACTGGGAGCCAGCCATTCATTTCAATGGGGGATTTCTACCCCTTGGAGCCCGTCATTCATTTCTATGGGGGATTTCGACCCCTGGGAGCCCACCATTCATTTAAATGGGGGAATTCGACCCCTGGTAGCCCGCCATTCATTTCAATGGGGGATTTCGACCACTGGTAGCCCGCAATTCATTTCAATGGGGGATTTTGATTCCTTGGCGCCCGCCATTTATTTCAATAGTGGAATTCGACCCCTGGTAACCCGCCAACATTTCAATGGGGGATTTCCACCCCTGGTAGCCCGCCATTCATTTCAATGAGGGATTTCGAACCCTGGGAGCCCTCCATTCATTTCAATGGGGGATTTCGACCACTGGGAGCCAGCCATTCATTTCAATGGGGGATTTCTCCCCTTTGGAGCCCGTCATTCATTTCAATGGGGGATTTCGACCACTCGGAGCAAGCCATTCATTTCAATGGTGGATTTCGACACCTAGGTGCCCGCATTTCATTTCATTGGGAGATTTCGACCCCTAGGCGCCCGCCATTCATTTCAATGGGGGATTTCAACCCCTGGTAACCTGCCATTCATTTCAATGGGGGATTTCAACCCCTGGTAACCGCCATTCATTCCTATGGGTGATTTTGACCCCTGGGAGCCCACCATTCATTTAAATGGGGGAATTCGACCCCTGGTAGCCCGCCATTCATTTCAATGGGGGATTTCGACCACTGGGAGCCCACCATTCATTTCTATGGGGGAATCTCGATCCCTGGTAGCCCGCCATTCATTTCAATGGGGGATTTCAACCCCTGGTAACCTGCCATTCATTCCTATGATGGATTTCGACCCCTGGTAACCCGCCATTCATTTCAATGGGGGATTTCGAACCCTAGGTGCCCGCATTTCATTTCATTGGGAGATTTCGACACCTCGGCGCCCGCCATTCATTTCAATGGGGGATTTCAACCCCTGGTAGCCCGCCATTCATTTCAATGGGGGATTTCAACCCCTGGTAACCGCCATTTATTCCTATGGGTGATTTTGAACCCTGGGAGCCCACCATTAATTTAAATGGGGGAATTCGACCCCTGGTAGCCCGCCATTCATTTCAATGGGGGATTTCAACCCCTGGTAACCTGCCATTCATTCCTATGATGGATTTCGACTCCTGGGAGCCCACCATTCATTTAAATGGGGGAATTCGACCCCTGGTAACCCGCCATTCATTTCAATGGGGGATTTCGACCACTTGGATCCCACCATTCATTTCTATGGGGGAATCTCGATCCCTGGTAGCCCGTCATTCATTTCAATGGGGGATTTCGACCACTGGGAGTCAGCCATTCATTTCAATGGGGGATTTTGATTCCTGGGCGCCCGCCATTCATTTCAATAGGGGAATTCGACCCCTGGTTGCCCGCCATTCATTTCATTGGGGGATTTCGACCCCTAGGCGCCCGCCATTTATTTCAATGGGGGATTTCAACCCCTGGTAACCCGCCATTCATTTCAATGGGTGATTTCAACACCTGGTAACCTGCCATTCATTCCTATGATGGATTTCGACCCCTGGGAGCCCACCATTCATTTAAATGGGGGAATTCGACCCCTGGTAGACCGCCATTCATTTCAATGGGGGATTTCGACCACTGGGAGCCCACCATTCATTTCTATGGGGGAATCTTGATCCCTGGTAGCCCGCCAATTATTTCAATGGGGGATTTCGACCCCTGGTAGCCCGCCATTCATTTCAATGGGGGATTTTGATTCCTGGGCGCCCGCCATTCATTTCAATAGGGGAATTCGACCCCTGGTTGCCCGCCATTCATTTCAATTGGGGATTTCGACCCCTAGGCGCCCCCGCCATTCATTTCAATGGGGGATTTCGACCCCTGGTAGCCCGCCATTCAATTCATTGGGGGATTTTGATTCCTCGGCGCCCGTCATTCATTTCAATGGGGGATTTCGATCCCTCTTCGCCCGCCATTCATTTCAATGGGGGATTTCGACCCCTGGTAGCCCGCCATTCATTTCATTGGGGGATTTTGATTCCTGGGCGCCCGCCATTCATTTCAATGAGGGAATTCGATCACTGGTAGCCCACCATTCATTTCAATGGGGGATTTCGACCACTGGGAGCCAGCCATTCATTTCAATGGGGGATTTCGACCCCTAGGTGCCCGCATTTCATTTCATTGGGGGATTTCGACCCCTAGGCGCACGCTATTCATTTCAATGGGGGATTTCAACCCCTAGGCGCACGCCATTCATTTCAATGGGGGATTTCAACCCCTGGTAACCCGCCATACATTTCAATGGGGGATTTCAACCACTGGGAGCCAGCCATTCATTTCACTGGGGGATTTCGACCCCTAGGCGCCCGCCATTCATTTCAATGGGGGATTTTGACTCCTGGTCGCCCGCCATTCATTTCAATGGGGGAATTCGACCCCTGGGAGCCCGCCATTCATTTCAATGGGGGATTTCGACCACTGGGAGCCCACCATTCATTTCTATGGGGGAATCTCGATCCCTGGTAACCTGCCATTCATTCCTATGATGGATTTCGACCCCTGGGAGCCCACCATTCATTTAAATGGGGGAATTTGACCCCTGGGCGCCCGCCATTCATTTCAATAGGGGAATTCAACCCCTGGTTGCCTGCCATTCATTTCAATGGGGGATTTCGACCCCTAGGCGCCCCCGCTATTCATTTCAATGGGGGATTTCGACCCCTGGTAGCCCGCCATTCATTTCATTGGGGGATTTTGATTCCTCGGCGCCCGTCATTCATTTCAATGGGGGATTTCGATCCCTGGGCGCCCGCCATTCATTTCAATGGGGGATTTTGATTCCTGGGCGCCCGCCATTCATTTCAATGAGGGAATTCGACCCCTGGTAGCCCGCCATTCATTTCAATGGGGAATTTCAACCCCTGGTAACCCGCCATTCATTCCTATGGGTGATTTTGACCCCTGGGAGCCCACCATTCATTTAAATGGGGGAATTCGACCCCTGGTAGCCCGCCATTCATTTCAATGGGGGAATCTCGATCCCTGGTAGCCCGCCATTCATTTATATGGGGGATTTCAACCCCTGGCAACCTGCCATTCATTCCTATGATGGATTTCGACCCCTGGGAGCCCACCATTCATTTAAATGGGGGAATTCGACCCCTGGGAGCCCACCATTCATTTCTATAGGGGAATCTCGATCCCTGGTAGCCCGCCATTCATTTCAATGGGGGATTTCGTCCCCTGGTAGCCCGCCATTCATTTCAATGGGGGATTTCGAACCCTAGGTATCTGCATTTCATTTCATTGGGTGATTTCAACCCCTGGTAACCTGCCATTCATTCCTATGATGGATTTCGACCCCTGGGAGCCCACCATTCATTTAAATGGGGGAATTCGACCCCTGGTAGCCCGCCATTCATTTCAATTGGGGATTTCGACCACTGGGAGCCCACCATTCATTTCTATGGGGGAATCTCGATCTCTGGTAGCCCGCCATTCATTTCAATGGGGGATTTCGACCACTGGGAGCCAGCCATTCATTTCAATGGGGGATTTCGACCCCTAGGTGCCCGCATTTCATTTCATTGGGGGATTTCGACCCCTAGGCGCACGCCATTCATTTCAATGGGGGATTTCAACCCCTGGTAACCCGCCATTCATTTCAATGGGGGATTTCAACCCCTGGTAACCTGCCATTCATTCCTATGATGGATTTCGACCCCTGGGAGCCCACCATTCATTTAAATGGGGGAATTCGACCCCTGGTAGCCCGCCATTCATTTCAATGGGGGAGTTCGACCACTGGGAGCCCACCATTCATTTCTATGGGGGAATCTCGATCCCTGGTAGCCCGCCATTCATTTCAATGGGGGATTTCGACCCCTGGTAGCCCGCCATTCATTTCAATGGGGGATTTTGATTCCTGTGCGCCCGCCATTCATTTCAATAGGGGAATTCGACCCCTGGTTGCCTGCCATTCATTTCAATGGGGGATTTCGACCCCTAGGCGCCTCCGCCATTCATTTCAATGGGGGATTTCGACCCCTGGTAGCCCGCCATTCATTTCATTGGGCGATTTTGATTCCTCGGCGCCCGTCATTCATTTCAATGGGGGATTTCGATCCCTGGGCGCCCGCCATTCATTTCAATGGGGGATTTTGATTCCTGGGCGCCCGCCATTCATTTCAATGAGGGAATTCGACCCCTGGTAGCCCGCCATTCATTTCAATGGGGGATTTTAACCCCTGGTAACCCGCCATTCATTCCTATGGGTGATTTTGACCCCTGAGAGCCCACCATTCATTTAAATGGGGGAATTCGACTCCTGGTAGCCCGCCATTCATTTCAATGGGGGATTTCGACATCTGGGAGCCCACCATTCATTTCTATAGGGGAATCTCGATCCCTGGTAGCCCGCTATTCATTTCAATGGGGGATTTCAACCACTGGGAGCCAGCCATTCATTTCAATGGGGGATTTCGACCCCTAGGCGCCCGCCATTCATTTCAATGGGGGATTTTGACTCCTGGTCGCCCGCCATTCATTTCAATGGGGGAATTCGACCCCTGGGAGCCCGCCATTCATTTCAATGGGGGATTTCGCCCACTGGGAGCCAGCCATTCATTTCAATGGGGGATTTCGACCCCTAGGTGCCCGCATTTCATTTCATTGGGAGATTTCGACACCTAGGCGCCCGCCATTCATTTCAATGGGGGATTTCAACCCCTGGTAACCGCCATTCATTCCTATGGGTGATTTTGACCCCTGGGAGCCCACCATTCATTTAAATGGGGGAATTCGACCCCTGGTAGCCCGCCATTCATTTCAATGGGGGATTTCGACCACTGGGAGCCCACCATTCATTTCTATGGGGGAATCTCGATCCCTGGTAGCCCGCCATTCATTTCAATGGGGGATTTCAACCCCTGGTAACCTGCCATTCATTCCTATGATGGATTTCGACCCCTGGTAGCCCGCTATTCATTTCAATGGGGGATTTCGAACCCTAGGTGCCCGCATTTCATTTCATTGGGAGATTTCGACACCTAGGCGCCCGCCATTCATTTCAATGGGGGATTTCAACCCCTGGTAGCCCGCCATTCATTTCAATGGGGGATTTCAACCCCTGGTAACCGCCATTTATTCCTATGGGTGATTTTGACCCCTGGGAGCCCACCATTAATTTAAATGGGGGAATTCGACCCCTGGTAGCCCGCAATTCATTTCAATGGGGGATTTCAACCCCTGGTAACCTGCCATTCATTCCTATGATGGATTTCGACTCCTGGGAGCCCACCATTCATTTAAATGGGGGAATTCGACCCCTGGTAACCCGCCATTCATTTCAATGGCGGATTTCGACCACTTGGATCCCACCATTCATTTCTATGGGGGAATCTCGATCCCTGGTAGCCCGTCATTCATTTCAATGGGGGATTTCGACCACTGGGAGTCAGCCATTCATTTCAATGGGGGATTTTGATTCCTGGGCGCCCGCCATTCATTTCAATAGGGGAATTCGACCCCTGGTTGCCCGCCATTCATTTCATTGGGGGATTTCGACCCCTAGGCGCCCGCCATTTATTTCAATGGGGGATTTCAACCCCTGGTAACCCGCCATTCATTTCAATGGGTGATTTCAACACCTGGTAACCTGCCATTCATTCCTATGATGGATTTCGACCCCTGGGAGCCCACCATTCATTTAAATGGGGGAATTCGACCCCTGGTAGACCGCCATTCATTTCAATGGGGGATTTCGACCACTGGGAGCCCACCATTCATTTCTATGGGGGAATCTTGATCCCTGGTAGCCCGCCATTCATTTCAATGGGGGATTTCGACCCCTGGTAGCCCGCCATTCATTTCAATGGGGGATTTTGATTCCTGGGCGCCCGCCATTCATTTCAATAGGGGAATTCGACCCCTGGTTGCCCGCCATTCATTTCAATTGGGGATTTCGACCCCTAGGCGCCCCCGCCATTCATTTCAATGGGGGATTTCGACCCCTGGTAGCCCGCCATTCAATTCATTGGGGGATTTTGATTCCTCGGCGCCCGTCATTCATTTCAATGGGGGATTTCGATCCCTCTTCGCCCGCCATTCATTTCAATGGGGGATTTCGACCCCTGGTAGCCCGCCATTCATTTCATTGGGGGATTTTGATTCCTGGGCGCCCGCCATTCATTTCAATGAGGGAATTCGATCCCTGGTAGCCCACCATTCATTTCAATGGGGGATTTCGACCACTGGGAGCCAGCCATTCATTTCAATGGGGGATTTCGACCCCTAGGTGCCCGCATTTCATTTCATTGGGGGATTTCGACCCCTAGGCGCACGCTATTCATTTCAATGGGGGATTTCAACCCCTAGGCGCACGCCATTCATTTCAATGGGGGATTTCAACCCCTGGTAACCCGCCATACATTTCAATGGGGGATTTCAACCACTGGGAGCCAGCCATTCATTTCACTGGGGGATTTCGACCCCTAGGCGCCCGCCATTCATTTCAATGGGGGATTTTGACTCCTGGTCGCCCGCCATTCATTTCAATGGGGGAATTCGACCCCTGGGAGCCCGCCATTCATTTCAATGGGGGATTTCGACCACTGGGAGCCCACCATTCATTTCTATGGGGGAATCTCGATCCCTGGTAACCTGCCATTCATTCCTATGATGGATTTCGACCCCTGGGAGCCCACCATTCATTTAAATGGGGGAATTCGACCCCTGGGAGCCCGCCATTCATTTCAATGGGGGATTTTGATTCCTGGGCGCCCGCCATTCATTTCAATAGGGGAATTCAACCCCTGGTTGCCTGCCATTCATTTCAATGGAGGATTTCGACCCCTAGGCGCCCCCGCTATTCATTTCAATGGGGGATTTCGACCCCTGGTAGCCCGCCATTCATTTCATTGGGGGATTTTGATTCCTCGGCGCCCGTCATTCATTTCAATGGGGGATTTCGTTTCCTGGGCGCCCGCCATTCATTTCAATGGGGGATTTTGATTCCTGGGCGCCCGCCATTCATTTCAATGAGGGAATTCGACCCCTGGTAGCCCGCCATTCATTTCAATGGGGGATTTCAACCCCTGGTAACCCGCCATTCATTCCTATGGGTGATTTTGACCCCTGGGAGCCCACCACTCATTTAAATGGGGGAATTCGACCCCTGGTAGCCCGCCATTCATTTCAATGGGGGAATCTCGATCCCTGGTAGCCCGCCATTCATTTATATGGGGGATTTCAACCCCTGGCAACCTGCCATTCATTCCTATGATGGATTTCGACCCCTGGGAGCCCACCATTCATTTAAATGGGGGAATTCGACCCCTGGGAGCCCACCATTCATTTCTATAGGGGAATCTCGATCCCTGGTAGCCCGCCATTCATTTCAATGGGGGATTTCGTCCCCTGGTAGCCCGCCATTCATTTCAATGGGGGATTTTGACTCCTGGTCGCCCGCCATTCATTTCAATGGGGGAATTCGACCCCTGGGAGCCCGCCATTCATTTCAATGGGGGATTTCGCCCACTGGGAGCCAGCCATTCATTTCAATGGGGGATTTCGACCCCTAGGCGCACCCGCCATTCATTTCAATGGGGGATTTTGACTCCTGGTGTCCCGCCATTCATTTCAATGGGGGAATTCGACCCCTGGGAGCCCGCCATTCATTTCAATGGGGGATTTCGACCCCTAGGCTCCCCCGCCATTCATTCCTATGGGGGAATCTCGATCCCTGGTGGACCGCCATTCATTACAATGGAGGTTTTCAACCCCTGGTAACCTGCCATTCATTCCTATGATGGATTTCGACCACTGGGAGCCCACCATTCATTTCTATGGGGGAATCTCGATCCCTGGTAGCCCGCCATTCATTTCAATGGGGGATTTCAACCCCTGGTAACCTGCCATTCATTCCTATGATGGATTTCGACCCCTGGTAGCCCGCTATTCATTTCAATGGGGGATTTCGAACCCTAGGTGCCCGCATTTCATTTCATTGGGAGATTTCGACACCTAGGCGCCCGCCATTCATTTCAATGGGGGATTTCAACCCCTGGTAGCCCGCCATTCATTTCAATGGGGGATTTCAACCCCTGGTAACCGCCATTTATTCCTATGGGTGATTTTGACCCCTGGGAGCACACCATTAATTTAAATGGGGGAATTCGACCCCTGGTAGCCCGCCATTCATTTCAATGGGGGATTTCAACCCCTGGTAACCTGCCATTTATTCCTATGATGGATTTCGACTCCTGGGAGCCCACCATTCATTTAAATGGGGGAATTCGACCCCTGGTAACCCGCCATTCATTTCAATGGGGGATTTCGACCACTTGGATCCCACCATTCATTTCTATGGGGGAATCTCGATCCCTGGTAGCCCGTCATTCATTTCAATGGGGGATTTCGACCACTGGGAGTCAGCCATTCATTTCAATGGGGGATTTTGATTCCTGGGCGCCCGCCATTCATTTCAATAGGGGAATTCGACCCCTGGTTGCCCGCCATTCATTTCATTGGGGGATTTCGACCCCTAGGCGCCCGCCATTTATTTCAATGGGGGATTTCAACCCCTGGTAACCCGCCATTCATTTCAATGGGTGATTTCAACACCTGGTAACCTGCCATTCATTCCTATGATGGATTTCGACCCCTGGGAGCCCACCATTCATTTAAATGGGGGAATTCGACCCCTGGTAGACCGCCATTCATTTCAATGGGGGATTTCGACCACTGGGAGCCCACCATTCATTTCTATGGGGGAATCTTGATCCCTGGTAGCCCGCCATTCATTTCAATGGGGGATTTCGACCCCTGGTAGCCCGCCATTCATTTCAATGGGGGATTTTGATTCCTGGGCGCCCGCCATTCATTTCAATAGGGGAATTCGACCCCTGGTTGCCCGCCATTCATTTCAATTGGGGATTTCGACCCCTAGGCGCCCCCGCCATTCATTTCAATGGGGGATTTCGACCCCTGGTAGCCCGCCATTCAATTCATTGGGGGATTTTGATTCCTCGGCGCCCGTCATTCATTTCAATGGGGGATTTCGATCCCTCTTTGCTCGCCATTCATTTCAATGGGGGATTTCGACCCCTGGTAGCCCGCCATTCATTTCATTGGGGGATTTTGATTCCTGGGCGCCCGCCATTCATTTCAATGAGGGAATTCGATCCCTGGTAGCCCACCATTCATTTCAATGGGGGATTTCGACCACTGGGAGCCAGCCATTCATTTCAATGGGGGATTTCGACCCCTAGGTGCCCGCATTTCATTTCATTGGGGGATTTCGACCCCTAGGCGCACGCTATTCATTTCAATGGGGGATTTCAACCCCTAGGCGCACGCCATTCATTTCAATGGGGGATTTCATCCCCTTGTAACCCGCCATACATTTCAATGGGGGATTTCAACCACTTGGAGCCAGCCATTTATTTCACTGGGGGATTTCAACCCCTAGGCGCCCGCCATTCATTTCAATGGGGGATTTTGACTCCTGGTCGCCCGCCATTCATTTCAATGGGGGAATTCGACCCCTGGGAGCCCGCCATTCATTTCAATGGGGGATTTCGACCACTGGGAGCCCACCATTCATTTCTATGGGGGAATCTCGATCCCTGGTAGCCCGCCATTCATTTCAATGGGGGATTTTGACTCCTGGTCGCCCGCAATTCATTTCAATGGGGGATTTCCACCCCTGGTAGCCCGCCATTCATTTCAATGAGGGATTTCGACCACTGGGAGCCCTCCATTCATTTCAATGGGGGATTTCGACCACTGGGAGCCAGCCATTCATTTCAATGGGGGATTTCTCCCCTTTGGAGCCCGTCATTCATTTCAATGGGAGATTTCGACCACTCGGAGCAAGCCATTCATTTCAATGGTGGATTTCGACACCTAGGTGCCCGCATTTCATTTCATTGAGAGATTTCAACCCCTAGGCGCCCGCCATTCATTTCAATGGGGGATTTCAACCCCTGGTAACCTGCCATTCATTTCAATGGGGGATTTCAACCCCTGGTAACCTGCCATTCATTCCTATGATGGATTTCGACCCCTGGGAGCCCACCATTCATTTAAATGGGGGAATTCGACCCCTGGGAGCCCGCCATTCATTTCAATGGGGGATTTTGATTCCTGGGCGCCCGCCATTCATTTCAATAGGGGAATTCAACCCCTGGTTGCCTGCCATTCATTTCAATGGGGGATTTCGACCCCTAGGCGCCCCCGCTATTCATTTCAATGGGGGATTTCAACCCCTGGTAACCCGCCATTCATTCCTATGGGTGATTTTGACCCCTGGGAGCCCACCATTCATTTAAATGGGGGAATTCGACCCCTGGTAGCCCGCCATTCATTTCAATGGGGGAATCTCGATACCTGGTAGCCCGCCATTCATTTATATGGGGGATTTCAACCCCTGGCAACCTGCCATTCATTCCTATGATGGATTTCGACCCCTGGGAGCCCACCATTCATTTAAATGGGGGAATTCGACCCCTGGGAGCCCACCATTCATTTCTATAGGGGAATCTCGATCCCTGGTAGCCCGCCATTCATTTCAATGGGGGATTTCGTCCCCTGGTAGCCCGCCATTCATTTAAATGTGGGATTTCGAACCCTAGGTATCTGCATTTCATTTCATTGGGTGATTTCAACCCCTGGTAACCTGCCATTCATTCCTATGATGGATTTCGACCCCTGGGAGCCCCCCATTCATTTAAATGGGGGAATTCGACCCCTGGTAGCCCGCCATTCATTTCAATTGGGGATTTCGACCACTGGGAGCCCACCATTCATTTCTATGGGGGAATCTCGATCTCTGGTAGCCCGCCATTCATTTCAATGGGGGATTTCGACCACTGGGAGCCAGCCATTCATTTCAATGGGGGATTTCGACCCCTAGGTGCCCGCATTTCATTTCATTGGGGGATTTCGACCCCTAGGCGCACGCCATTCATTTCAATGGGGGATTTCAACCCCTGGTAACCCGCCATTCATTTCAATGGGGGATTTCAACCCCTGGTAACCTGCCATTCATTCCTATGATGGATTTCGACCCCTGGGAGCCCACCATTCATTTAAATGGGGGAATTCGACCCCTGGTAGCCCGCCATTCATTTCAATGGGGGAGTTCGACCACTGGGAGCCCACCATTCATTTCTATGGGGGAATCTCGATCCCTGGTAGCCCGCCATTCATTTCAATGGGGGATTTCGACCCCTGGTAGCCCGCCATTCATTTCAATGCGGGATTTTGATTCCTGTGCGCCCGCCATTCATTTCAATAGGGGAATTCGACCCCTGGTTGCCTGCCATTCATTTCAATGGGGGATTTCGACCCCTAGGCGCCTCCGCCATTCATTTCAATGGGGGATTTCGACCCCTGGTAGCCCGCCATTCATTTCATTGGGCGATTTTGATTCCTCGGCGCCCGTCATTCATTTCAATGGGGGATTTCGATCCCTGGGCGCCCGCCATTCATTTCAATGGGGGATTTTGATTCCTGGGCGCCCGCCATTCATTTCAATGAGGGAATTCGACCCCTGGTAGCCCGCCATTCATTTCAATGGGGGATTTTAACCCCTGGTAACCCGCCATTCATTCCTATGGGTGATTTTGACCCCTGAGAGCCCACCATTCATTTAAATGGGGGAATTCGACTCCTGGTAGCCCGCCATTCATTTCAATGGGGGATTTCGACATCTGGGAGCCCACCATTCATTTCTATGGGGGAATCTCGATCCCTGGTAGCCCGCTATTCATTTCAATGGGGGATTTCAACCACTGGGAGCCAGCCATTCATTTCAATGGGGGATTTCGACCCCTAGGCGCCCGCCATTCATTTCAATGGGGGATTTTGACTTCTGGTCGCCCGCCATTCATTTCAATGGGGGAATTCGACCCCTGGGAGCCCGCCATTCATTTCAATGGGGGATTTCGACCACTGGGAGCCAGCCATTCATTTCAATGGGGGATTTCGACCCCTAGGCGCACCCGCCATTCATTTCAATGGGGGATTTTGACTCCTGGTCTCCCGCCATTCATTTCAATGGGGGAATTCGACCCCTGGGAGCCCGCCGTTCATTTCAATGGGGGATTTCGACCACTGGGAGCCAGCCATTCATTTCAATGGGGGATTTCGACCCCTAGGCTCCCCCGCCATTCATTCCTATGGGGGAATCTCGATCCCTGGTGGACCGCCATTCATTACAATGGAGGATTTCAACCCCTGGTAACCTGCCATTCATTCCTATGATGGATTTCGACCCCTGGGAGCCCACCATTCATTTAAATGGGGGAATTCGACCCCTGGTAGCCCGCCATTCATTTCAATGGGGGATTTCGACCACTGGGAGCCCACCATTCATTTCTATGGGGGAATCTCGATCCCTGGTAGCCCGCCATTCATTTCAATGGGGGATTTCAACCCCTGGTAACCTGCCATTCATTCCTATGATGGATTTCAACCCCTGGTAGCCCTCCATTCATTTCAAAGGGGGATTTTGATTCCTTGGCGCCCGCCATTCATTTCAATAGGGAATTTCGACCCCTGGTTGCCCCGCTATTCATTTCAATGGGGGATTTCGACCACTGGGAGCCAGCCATTCATTTCAATGAGGTATTTCGACCCCTAGGCGCCCGCCATTCTTTTCAATGGGGGATTTTGACTCCTGGTCGCCCGCCATTCATTTCAATGGGGTAATTCAACCCCTGGGAGCCCGCCATTCATTTCAATGGGGGATTTCGACTCCTAGGCGCCCCCGCCATACATTCCTATGGGGGAATCTCGATCCCTGGTAGCACGCCATTCATTTCAATGGGGGATTTCAACCACTGGTATCCCGCCATTCATTCCTATGGGGGATTTCAACCCCTGGGAGCCCACCATTCATTTAAATGGGGGAATTCGACCCCTGGGTGCCCGCCATACATTTCAATGGGGGATTTCGACCCCTGGTAGCCCGCCATTCATTTCTTTGGGGGATTTTGACCCCTGGGCGCCCGCAATTTATTTCAATAGTGCAATTCGACCCCTGGTAACCCGCCAAACATTTCAATGGGGGATTTCCACCCCTGGTAGCCCGCCATTCATTTCAATGAGGGATTTCGACCCCTGGGAGCCCTCCATTCATTTCAATGGGGGATTTCGACCACTGGGAGCCAGCCATTCATTTCAATGGGGGATTTCTACCCTTTGGAGCCCGTCATTCATTTCAATGGGGGATTTCGACCACTGGGAGCCAGCCATTCATTTCAATGGGGGATTTCGACCCCTAGGTGCCCGCATTTCATTTCATTGGGAGATTTCGACACCTAGGCGCCCGCCATTCATTTCAATGGGGGATTTCAACCCCTGGTAACCGCCATTCATTCCTATGGGTGATTTTGACCCCTGGGAGCCCACCATTCATTTAAATGGGGGAATTCGACCCCTGGTAGCCCGCCATTCATTTCAATGGGGGATTTCGACCACTGGGAGCCCACCATTCATTTCTATGGGGGAATCTCGATCCCTGGTAGCCCGCCATTCATTTCAATGGGGGATTTCAACCCCTGGTAACCTGCCATTCATTCCTATGATGGATTTCGACCCCTGGTAGCCCGCCATTCATTTCAATGGGGGATTTCGAACCCTAGGTGCCCGCATTTCATTTCATTGGGAGATTTCGACACCTAGGCGCCCGCCATTCATTTCAATGGGGGATTTCAACCCCTGGTAGCCCGCCATTCATTTCAATGGGGGATTTCAACCCCTGGTAACCGCCATTTATTCCTATGGGTGATTTTGACCCCTGGGAGCCCACCATTAATTTAAATGGGGGAATCTCGATCCCTGGTGGACCGCCATTCATTACAATGGAGGATTTCAACCCCTGGTAACCTGCCATTCATTCCTATGATGGATTTCGACCCCTGGGAGCCCACCATTCATTTAAATGGGGGAATTCGACCCCTGGTAGCCCGCCATTCATTTCAATGGGGGATTTCGACCACTGGGAGCCCACCATTCATTTCTATGGGGGAATCTCGATCCCTGGTAGCCCGCCATTCATTTCAATGGGGGATTTCAACCCCTGGTAACCTGCCATTCATTCCTATGATGGATTTCAACCCCTGGTAGCCCTCCATTCATTTCAAAGGGGGATTTTGATTCCTTGGCGCCCGCCATTCATTTCAATAGGGAATTTCGACCCCTGGTTGCCCCGCTATTCATTTCAATGGGGGATTTCGACCACTGGGAGCCAGCCATTCATTTCAATGAGGTATTTCGACCCCTAGGCGCCCGCCATTCTTTTCAATGGGGGATTTTGACTCCTGGTCGCCCGCCATTCATTTCAATGGGGTAATTCAACCCCTGGGAGCCCGCCATTCATTTCAATGGGGGATTTCGACTCCTAGGCGCCCCCGCCATACATTCCTATGGGGGAATCTCGATCCCTGGTAGCACGCCATTCATTTCAATGGGGGATTTCAACCACTGGTATCCCGCCATTCATTCCTATGGGGGATTTCAACCCCTGGGAGCCCACCATTCATTTAAATGGGGGAATTCGACCCCTGGGTGCCCGCCATACATTTCAATGGGGGATTTCGACCCCTGGTAGCCCGCCATTCATTTCTTTGGGGGATTTTGACCCCTGGGCGCCCGCAATTTATTTCAATAGTGCAATTCGACCCCTGGTAACCCGCCAAACATTTCAATGGGGGATTTCCACCCCTGGTAGCCCGCCATTCATTTCAATGAGGGATTTCGACCCCTGGGAGCCCTCCATTCATTTCAATGGGGGATTTCGACCACTGGGAGCCAGCCATTCATTTCAATGGGGGATTTCTACCCTTTGGAGCCCGTCATTCATTTCAATGGGGGATTTCGACCACTGGGAGCCAGCCATTCATTTCAATGGGGGATTTCGACCCCTAGGTGCCCGCATTTCATTTCATTGGGAGATTTCGACACCTAGGCGCCCGCCATTCATTTCAATGGGGGATTTCAACCCCTGGTAACCGCCATTCATTCCTATGGGTGATTTTGACCCCTGGGAGCCCACCATTCATTTAAATGGGGGAATTCGACCCCTGGTAGCCCGCCATTCATTTCAATGGGGGATTTCGACCACTGGGAGCCCACCATTCATTTCTATGGGGGAATCTCGATCCCTGGTAGCCCGCCATTCATTTCAATGGGGGATTTCAACCCCTGGTAACCTGCCATTCATTCCTATGATGGATTTCGACCCCTGGTAGCCCGCCATTCATTTCAATGGGGGATTTCGAACCCTAGGTGCCCGCATTTCATTTCATTGGGAGATTTCGACACCTAGGCGCCCGCCATTCATTTCAATGGGGGATTTCAACCCCTGGTAGCCCGCCATTCATTTCAATGGGGGATTTCAACCCCTGGTAACCGCCATTTATTCCTATGGGTGATTTTGACCCCTGGGAGCCCACCATTAATTTAAATGGGGGAATTCGACCCCTGGTAGCCCGCCATTCATTTCAATGGGGGATTTCAACCCCTGGTAACCTGCCATTCATTCCTATGATGGATTTCGACCCCTGGGAGCCAACCATTCATTTAAATGGGGGAATTCGACCCCTGGTAACCCGCCATTCATTTCAATGGGGGATTTCGACCACTTGGATCCCACCATTCATTTCTATGGGGGAATCTCGATCCCTGGTAGCCTGTCATTCATTTCAATGGGGGATTTCGACCACTGGGAGTCAGCCATTCATTTCAATGGGGGATTTTGATTCCTGGGCGCCCGCCATTCATTTCAATAGGGGAATTCGACCCCTGGTTGCCCGCCATTCATTTCATTGGGGGATTTCGACCCCTAGGCGCCCGCCATTTATTTCAATGGGGGATTTCAACCCCTGGTAACCCGCCATTCATTTCAATGGGTGATTTCAACACCTGGTAACCTGCCATTCATTCCTATGATGGAGTTCGACCCCTGGGAGCCCACCATTCATTTAAATGGGGGAATTCGACCCCTGGTAGACCGCCATTCATTTCAATGGGGGATTTCGACCACTGGGAGCCCACCATTCATTTCTATGGGGGAATCTCGATCCCTGGTAGCCCACCATTCATTTCAATGGGGGATTTCGACCCCTGGTAGCCCGCCATTCATTTCAATGGGGGATTTTGATTCCTGGGCGCCCGCCATTCATTTCAATAGGGGAATTCGACCCCTGGTTGCCCGCCATTCATTTCAATTGGGGATTTCGACCCCTAGGCGCCCCCGCCATTCATTTCAATGGGGGATTTCGACCCCTGGTAGCCCGCCATTCAATTCATTGGGGGATTTTGATTCCTCGGCGCCCGTCATTCATTTCAATGGGGGATTTCGATCCCTCTTCGCCCGCCATTCATTTCAATGGGGGATTTCGACCCCTGGTAGCCCGCCATTCATTTCATTGGGGGATTTTGATTCCTGGGCGCCCGCCATTCATTTCAATGAGGGAATTCGATCCCTGGTAGCCCGCCATTCATTTCAATGGGGGATTTCGACCACTGGGAGCCAGCCATTCATTTCAATGGGGGATTTCGACCCCTAGGTGCCCGCATTTCATTTCATTGGGGGATTTCGACCCCTAGGCGCACGCCATTCATTTCAATGGGGGATTTCAACCCCTAGGCGCACGCCATTCATTTCAATGGGGGATTTCAACACCTGGTAACCCGCCATACATTTCAATGGGGGATTTCAACCACTGGGAGCCAGCCATTCATTTCACTGGGGGATTTCGACCCCTAGGCGCCCGCCATTCATTTCAATGGGGGATTTTGACTCCTGGTCGCCCGCCATTCATTTCAATGGGGGAATTCGACCCCTGGGATTCCGCCATTCATTTCAATCGGGGATTTCGACCACTGGGAGCCCACCATTCATTTCTATGGGGGAATCTCGATCCCTGGTAGCCCGCCATTCATTTCAATGGGGGATTTTGACTCCTGGTCGCCCGCCATTCATTTCAATGGGGGATTTTGATTCCTGGGCGCGCGCCATTCATTTCAATGAGGGAATTCGACCCCTGGTAGCCCGCCATTCATTTCAATGGGGGATTTTAACCCCTGGTAACCCGCCAATCATTCCTATGGGTGATTTTGACCCCTGGGAGCCCACCATTCATTTAAATGGGGGAATTCGACCCCTGGTAGCCCGCCATTCATTTCAATGGGGGATTTCGACATCTGAAAGCCCACCATTCATTTCTATGGGGGAATCTCGATCCCTGGTAGCCCGCCATTCATTTCAATGGGGGATTTCAACCACTGGGAGCCAGCCATTCATTTCACTGGGGGATTTCGACCCCTAGGCGCCCGCCATTCATTTCAATGGGGGATTTTGACTCCTGGTCGCCCGCCATTCATTTCAATGGGGGAATTCGACCCCTGGGAGCCCGCCATTCATTTCAATGGGGGATTTCGACCACTGGGAGCCAGCCATTCATTTCAATGGGGGATTTCGACCCCTAGGCGCACCCGCCATTCATTTCAATGGGGGATTTTGACTCCTGGTCTCCCGCCATTCATTTCAATGGGGGAATTCGACCCCTGGGAGCCCGCCGTTCATTTCAATGGGGGATTTCGACCACTGGGAGCCAGCCATTCATTTCAATGGGGGATTTCGACCCCTAGGCGCCCCCGCCATTCATTCCTATGGGGGAATCTCGATCACTGGTGGACCGCCATTCATTACAATGGGGGATTTCAACCCCTGGTAACCTGCCATTCATTCCTATGATGGATTTCGACCCCTGGGAGCCCACCATTCATTTAAATGGGGGAATTCGACCCATGGTAGCCCGCCATTCATTTCAATGGGGGATTTCGACCACTGGGAGCCCACCATTCATTTCTATGGGGGAATCTCGATCCCTGGTAGCCCGCCATTAATTTCAATGGGGGATTTCAACCCCTGGTAACCTGCCATTCATTCCTATGATGGATTTCGACCCCTGGTATCCCTCCATTCATTTCAATGAGGGATTTTGATTCCTTGGCGCCCGGCATTCATTTCAATAGGGAATTTTGACCCCTGGTTGCCCCGCCATTCATTTCAATGGGGGATTTCGACCACTGGGAGCCAGCCATTCATTGCAATGGGGGATTTCGACCCCTAGGCGCCCGCCATTCTTTTCAATGGGGGATTTTGACTCCTGGTCGCCCGCCATTCATTTCAATGGGGTAATTCAACTACTGGGAGCCCACCATTCATTTTAATGGGGGATTTCCACTCCTAGGCGCCCCCGCCATACATTCCTATGGGGGAATCTCGATCCCTGGTAGCCCGCCATTCATTTCAATGGGGGATTTCAACCCCTGGTATCCCGCCATTCAATACTATGGGGGATTTCAACCCCTGGGAGCCCACCATTCATTTAAATGGGGGAATTCGACCCCTGGGTGCCCGCCATACATTTCAATGGGGGATTTCGACCCCTGGTAGCCCGCCATTCATTTCTTTGGGGGATTTTGACCCCTGGGCGCCCGCCATTTATTTCAATAGTGCAATTCGACCCTGGTAACCCGCCAAACATTTCAATGGGGGATTTCCACCCCTGGTAGCCCGCCATTCATTTCAATGAGGGATTTCGACCCCTGGGAGCCCTCCATTCATTTCAATGGGGGATTTCGACCACTGGGAGCCAGCCATTCATTTCAATGGGGGATTTCTTCCCTTTGGAGCCCGTCATTCATTTCAATGGGGGATTTCGACCACTGGGAGCCAGCCATTCATTTCAATGGGGGATTTCGACCCCTAGGTGCCCGCATTTCATTTCATTGGGAGATTTCGACACCTAGGCGCCCGCCATTAATTTCAATGGAGGATTTCAACCCCTGGTAGCCCGCCATTCATTTCAATGGGGGATTTCAACCCCTGGTAACAGCCATTCATTCCTATGGGTGAATTTGACCCCTGGGAGCCCACCATTCATTTAAATGGGGGAATTCGACACCTGGTAGCCCGCCATTCATTTCAATGGGGGATTTCGACCACTGGGAGCCCACCATTCATTTCTATGGGGGAATCTCGATCCCTGGTAGCCCGCCATTCATTTCAATGGGGGATTTCAACCCCTGGTAACCTGCCATTCATTCCTATGATGGATTTCGACCCCTGGGAGCCCAGCATTCATTTAAATGGGGGAATTCGACGCCTGGTAACCCGCCATTCATTTCAATGGGGGATTTCGACCACTGGGAGCCCACCATTCATTTCTATGGGGGAATCTCGATCCCTGGTAGCCCGCCATTCATTTTAATGGGGGATTTCGACCCCTGGTAGCCCGCCATTCATTTCAATGGGGGATTTCGAACCCTAGGTGCCCGCATTTCATTTCATTGGGGGAGTTCGACCCCTAGGCGCCCGCCATTCATTTCAATGGGGGATTTCGGACCCTAGGCGCCCCCGCCATTCATTTCAATGGGGGATTTCGACCCCTGGTAACCCGCCATACATTTCAATGGGGGATTTCAACCACTGGGAGCCAGCCATTCATTTCACTGGGGGATTTCGACCCCTAGGCGCCCGCCATTCATTTCAATGGGGGATTTTGACTCCTGGTCGCCCGCCATTCATTTCAATGGGGGAATTCGACCCCTGGGAGCCCGCCATTCATTACAATGGGGGATTTCAACCCCTGGTAACCTGCCATTCATTCCTATGATGGATTTCGACCCCTGGGAGCCCACCATTCATTTAAATGGGGGAATTCGACCCCTGGTAGCCCGCCATTCATTTCAATGGGGGATTTCGACCACTGGGAGCCCACCATTCATTTCTATGGGGGAATCTCGATCCCTGGTATCCCGCCATTAATTTCAATGGGGGATTTCAACCCCTGGTAACCTGCCATTCATTCCTATGATGGATTTCGACCCCTGGTATCCCTCCATTCATTTCAATGGGGGATTTTGATTCCTTGGCGCCCGCCATTTATTTCAATAGGGAATTTTGACCCCTGGTTGCCCCGCCATTCATTTCAATGGGGGATTTCGACCACTGGGAGCCAGCCATTCATTGCAATGGGGGATTTCGACCCATAGGCGCCCGCCATTCTTTTCAATGGGGGATTTTGACTCCTGGTCGCCCGCCATTCATTTCAATGGGGGAATTCGACCCCTGGGAACCCGCCATTCATTTCAATGGGGGATTTCGACCACTGGGAGCCAGCCATTCATTTCAATGGGGGATTTCGACCCCTAGGGGCCCCCGCCATTCATTCCTATGGGGGAATCTCGATCCCTGGTGGACCGCCATTCATTACAATGGGGGATTTCAACCCCTGGTAACCTGCCATTCATTCCTATGATGGATTTCGACCCCTGGGAGCCCACCATTCATTTAAATGGGGGAATCTCGATCCCTGGTAGCCCGTCATTCATTTCAATGGGGGATTTCGACCACTGGGATTCAGCCATTCATTTCAATGGGGGATTTTGATTCCTGGGCGCCCGCCATTCATTTCAATAGGGGAATTCGACCCCTGGTAACCTGCCATTCATTCCTATGATGGATTTCGACCCCTGGTAGCCCGCCATTCATTTCAATGGGGGATTTCGAACCCTAGGTGCCCGCATTTCATTTCATTGGGAGATTTCGACACCTAGGCGCCCGCCATTCATTTCAATGGGGGATTTCAACCCCTGGTAGCCCGCCATTCATTTCAATGGGGGATTTCAACCCCTGGTAACCGCCATTTATTCCTATGGGTGATTTTGACCCCTGGGAGCCCACCATTAATTTAAATGGGGGAATTCGACCCCTGGTAGCCCGCCATTCATTTCAATGGGGGATTTCAACCCCTGGTAACCTGCCATTCATTCCTATGATGGATTTCGACCCCTGGGAGCCAACCATTCATTTAAATGGGGGAATTCGACCCCTGGTAACCCGCCATTCATTTCAATGGGGGATTTCGACCACTTGGATCCCACCATTCATTTCTATGGGGGAATCTCGATCCCTGGTAGCCCGTTATTCATTTCAATGGGGGATTTCGACCACTGGGAGTCAGCCATTCATTTCAATGGGGGATTTTGATTCCTGGGCGCCCGCCATTCATTTCAATAGGGGAATTCGACCCCTGGTTGCCCGCCATTCATTTCATTGGGGGATTTCGACCCCTAGGCGCCCGCCATTTATTTCAATGGGGGATTTCAACCCCTGGTAACCCGCCATTCATTTCAATGGGTGATTTCAACACCTGGTAACCTGCCATTCATTCCTATGATGGATTTCGACCCCTGGGAGCCCACCATTCATTTAAATGGGGGAATTCGACCCCTGGTAGACCGCCATTCATTTCAATGGGGGATTTCGACCACTGGGAGCCCACCATTCATTTCTATGGGGGAATCTCGATCCCTGGTAGCCCACCATTCATTTCAATGGGGGATTTCGACCCCTGGTAGCCCGCCATTCATTTCAATGGGGGATTTTGATTCCTGGGCGCCCGCCATTCATTTCAATAGGGGAATTCGACCCCTGGTTGCCCGCCATTCATTTCAATTGGGGATTTCGACCCCTAGGCGCCCCCGCCATTCATTTCAATGGGGGATTTCGACCCCTGGTAGCCCGCCATTCAATTCATTGGGGGATTTTGATTCCTCGGCGCCCGTCATTCATTTCAATGGGGGATTTCGATCCCTCTTCGCCCGCCATTCATTTCAATGGGGGATTTCGACCCCTGGTAGCCCGCCATTCATTTCATTGGGGGATTTTGATTCCTGGGCGCCCGCCATTCATTTCAATGAGGGAATTCGATCCCTGGTAGCCCGCCATTCATTTCAATGGGGGATTTCGACCACTGGGAGCCAGCCATTCATTTCAATGGGGGATTTCGACCCCTAGGTGCCCGCATTTCATTTCATTGGGGGATTTCGACCCCTAGGCGCACGCCATTCATTTCAATGGGGGATTTCAACCCCTAGGCGCACGCCATTCATTTCAATGGGGGATTTCAACACCTGGTAACCCGCCATACATTTCAATGGGGGATTTCAACCACTGGGAGCCAGCCATTCATTTCACTGGGGGATTTCGACCCCTAGGCGCCCGCCATTCATTTCAATGGGGGATTTTGACTCCTGGTCGCCCGCCATTCATTTCAATGGGGGAATTCGACCCCTGGGATTCCGCCATTCATTTCAATCGGGGATTTCGACCACTGGGAGCCCACCATTCATTTCTATGGGGGAATCTCGATCCCTGGTAGCCCGCCATTCATTTCAATGGGGGATTTTGACTCCTGGTCGCCCGCCATTCATTTCAATGGGGGATTTTGATTCCTGGGCGCCCGCCATTCATTTCAATGAGGGAATTCGACCCCTGGTAGCCCGCCATTCATTTCAATGGGGGATTTTAACCCCTGGTAACCCGCCAATCATTCCTATGGGTGATTTTGACCCCTGGGAGCCCACCATTCATTTAAATGGGGGAATTCGACCCCTGGTAGCCCGCCATTCATTTCAATGGGGGATTTCGACATCTGAAAGCCCACCATTCATTTCTATGGGGGAATCTCGATCCCTGGTAGCCCGCCATTCATTTCAATGGGGGATTTCAACCACTGGGAGCCAGCCATTCATTTCACTGGGGGATTTCGACCCCTAGGCGCCCGCCATTCATTTCAATGGGGGATTTTGACTCCTGGTCGCCCGCCATTCATTTCAATGGGGGAATTCGACCCCTGGGAGCCCGCCATTCATTTCAATGGGGGATTTCGACCACTGGGAGCCAGCCATTCATTTCAATGGGGGATTTCGACCCCTAGGCGCACCCGCCATTCATTTCAATGGGGGATTTTGACTCCTGGTCTCCCGCCATTCATTTCAATGGGGGAATTCGACCCCTGGGAGCCCGCCGTTCATTTCAATGGGGGATTTCGACCACTGGGAGCCAGCCATTCATTTCAATGGGGGATTTCGACCCCTAGGCGCCCCCGCCATTCATTCCTATGGGGGAATCTCGATCACTGGTGGACCGCCATTCATTACAATGGGGGATTTCAACCCCTGGTAACCTGCCATTCATTCCTATGATGGATTTCGACCCCTGGGAGCCCACCATTCATTTAAATGGGGGAATTCGACCCATGGTAGCCCGCCATTCATTTCAATGGGGGATTTCGACCACTGGGAGCCCACCATTCATTTCTATGGGGGAATCTCGATCCCTGGTAGCCCGCCATTAATTTCAATGGGGGATTTCAACCCCTGGTAACCTGCCATTCATTCCTATGATGGATTTCGACCCCTGGTATCCCTCCATTCATTTCAATGAGGGATTTTGATTCCTTGGCGCCCGGCATTCATTTCAATAGGGAATTTTGACCCCTGGTTGCCCCGCCATTCATTTCAATGGGGGATTTCGACCACTGGGAGCCAGCCATTCATTGCAATGGGGGATTTCGACCCCTAGGCGCCCGCCATTCTTTTCAATGGGGGATTTTGACTCCTGGTCGCCCGCCATTCATTTCAATGGGGTAATTCAACTACTGGGAGCCCACCATTCATTTTAATGGGGGATTTCCACTCCTAGGCGCCCCCGCCATACATTCCTATGGGGGAATCTCGATCCCTGGTAGCCCGCCATTCATTTCAATGGGGGATTTCAACCCCTGGTATCCCGCCATTCAATACTATGGGGGATTTCAACCCCTGGGAGCCCACCATTCATTTAAATGGGGGAATTCGACCCCTGGGTGCCCGCCATACATTTCAATGGGGGATTTCGACCCCTGGTAGCCCGCCATTCATTTCTTTGGGGGATTTTGACCCCTGGGCGCCCGCCATTTATTTCAATAGTGCAATTCGACCCTGGTAACCCGCCAAACATTTCAATGGGGGATTTCCACCCCTGGTAGCCCGCCATTCATTTCAATGAGGGATTTCGACCCCTGGGAGCCCTCCATTCATTTCAATGGGGGATTTCGACCACTGGGAGCCAGCCATTCATTTCAATGGGGGATTTCTTCCCTTTGGAGCCCGTCATTCATTTCAATGGGGGATTTCGACCACTGGGAGCCAGCCATTCATTTCAATGGGGGATTTCGACCCCTAGGTGCCCGCATTTCATTTCATTGGGAGATTTCGACACCTAGGCGCCCGCCATTAATTTCAATGGAGGATTTCAACCCCTGGTAGCCCGCCATTCATTTCAATGGGGGATTTCAACCCCTGGTAACAGCCATTCATTCCTATGGGTGAATTTGACCCCTGGGAGCCCACCATTCATTTAAATGGGGGAATTCGACACCTGGTAGCCCGCCATTCATTTCAATGGGGGATTTCGACCACTGGGAGCCCACCATTCATTTCTATGGGGGAATCTCGATCCCTGGTAGCCCGCCATTCATTTCAATGGGGGATTTCAACCCCTGGTAACCTGCCATTCATTCCTATGATGGATTTCGACCCCTGGGAGCCCAGCATTCATTTAAATGGGGGAATTCGACGCCTGGTAACCCGCCATTCATTTCAATGGGGGATTTCGACCACTGGGAGCCCACCATTCATTTCTATGGGGGAATCTCGATCCCTGGTAGCCCGCCATTCATTTTAATGGGGGATTTCGACCCCTGGTAGCCCGCCATTCATTTCAATGGGGGATTTCGAACCCTAGGTGCCCGCATTTCATTTCATTGGGGGAGTTCGACCCCTAGGCGCCCGCCATTCATTTCAATGGGGGATTTCGGACCCTAGGCGCCCCCGCCATTCATTTCAATGGGGGATTTCGACCCCTGGTAACCCGCCATACATTTCAATGGGGGATTTCAACCACTGGGAGCCAGCCATTCATTTCACTGGGGGATTTCGACCCCTAGGCGCCCGCCATTCATTTCAATGGGGGATTTTGACTCCTGGTCGCCCGCCATTCATTTCAATGGGGGAATTCGACCCCTGGGAGCCCGCCATTCATTACAATGGGGGATTTCAACCCCTGGTAACCTGCCATTCATTCCTATGATGTATTTCGACCCCTGGGAGCCCACCATTCATTTAAATGGGGGAATTCGACCCCTGGTAGCCCGCCATTCATTTCAATGGGGGATTTCGACCACTGGGAGCCCACCATTCATTTCTATGGGGGAATCTCGATCCCTGGTATCCCGCCATTAATTTCAATGGGGGATTTCAACCCCTGGTAACCTGCCATTCATTCCTATGATGGATTTCGACCCCTGGTATCCCTCCATTCATTTCAATGGGGGATTTTGATTCCTTGGCGCCCGCCATTTATTTCAATAGGGAATTTTGACCCCTGGTTGCCCCGCCATTCATTTCAATGGGGGATTTCGACCACTGGGAGCCAGCCATTCATTGCAATGGGGGATTTCGACCCATAGGCGCCCGCCATTCTTTTCAATGGGGGATTTTGACTCCTGGTCGCCCGCCATTCATTTCAATGGGGGAATTCGACCCCTGGGAACCCGCCATTCATTTCAATGGGGGATTTCGACCACTGGGAGCCAGCCATTCATTTCAATGGGGGATTTCGACCCCTAGGGGCCCCCGCCATTCATTCCTATGGGGGAATCTCGATCCCTGGTGGACCGCCATTCATTACAATGGGGGATTTCAACCCCTGGTAACCTGCCATTCATTCCTATGATGGATTTCGACCCCTGGGAGCCCACCATTCATTTAAATGGGGGAATCTCGATCCCTGGTAGCCCGTCATTCATTTCAATGGGGGATTTCGACCACTGGGATTCAGCCATTCATTTCAATGGGGGATTTTGATTCCTGGGCGCCCGCCATTCATTTCAATAGGGGAATTCGACCCCTGGTAACCTGCCATTCATTCCTATGATGGATTTCGACCCCTGGTAGCCCGCCATTCATTTCAATGGGGGATTTCGAACCCTAGGTGCCCGCATTTCATTTCATTGGGAGATTTCGACACCTAGGCGCCCGCCATTCATTTCAATGGGGGATTTCAACCCCTGGTAGCCCGCCATTCATTTCAATGGGGGATTTCAACCCCTGGTAACCGCCATTTATTCCTATGGGTGATTTTGACCCCTGGGAGCCCACCATTAATTTAAATGGGGGAATTCGACCCCTGGTAGCCCGCCATTCATTTCAATGGGGGATTTCAACCCCTGGTAACCTGCCATTCATTCCTATGATGGATTTCGACCCCTGGGAGCCAACCATTCATTTAAATGGGGGAATTCGACCCCTGGTAACCCGCCATTCATTTCAATGGGGGATTTCGACCACTTGGATCCCACCATTCATTTCTATGGGGGAATCTCGATCCCTGGTAGCCCGTTATTCATTTCAATGGGGGATTTCGACCACTGGGAGTCAGCCATTCATTTCAATGGGGGATTTTGATTCCTGGGCGCCCGCCATTCATTTCAATAGGGGAATTCGACCCCTGGTTGCCCGCCATTCATTTCATTGGGGGATTTCGACCCCTAGGCGCCCGCCATTTATTTCAATGGGGGATTTCAACCCCTGGTAACCCGCCATTCATTTCAATGGGTGATTTCAACACCTGGTAACCTGCCATTCATTCCTATGATGGATTTCGACCCCTGGGAGCCCACCATTCATTTAAATGGGGGAATTCGACCCCTGGTAGACCGCCATTCATTTCAATGGGGGATTTCGACCACTGGGAGCCCACCATTCATTTCTATGGGGGAATCTCGATCCCTGGTAGCCCACCATTCATTTCAATGGGGGATTTCGACCCCTGGTAGCCCGCCATTCATTTCAATGGGGGATTTTGATTCCTGGGCGCCCGCCATTCATTTCAATAGGGGAATTCGACCCCTGGTTGCCCGCCATTCATTTCAATTGGGGATTTCGACCCCTAGGCGCCCCCGCCATTCATTTCAATGGGGGATTTCGACCCCTGGTAGCCCGCCATTCAATTCATTGGGGGATTTTGATTCCTCGGCGCCCGTCATTCATTTCAATGGGGGATTTCGATCCCTCTTCGCCCGCCATTCATTTCAATGGGGGATTTCGACCCCTGGTAGCCCGCCATTCATTTCATTGGGGGATTTTGATTCCTGGGCGCCCGCCATTCATTTCAATGAGGGAATTCGATCCCTGGTAGCCCGCCATTCATTTCAATGGGGGATTTCGACCACTGGGAGCCAGCCATTCATTTCAATGGGGGATTTCGACCCCTAGGTGCCCGCATTTCATTTCATTGGGGGATTTCGACCCCTAGGCGCACGCCATTCATTTCAATGGGGGATTTCAACCCCTAGGCGCACGCCATTCATTTCAATGGGGGATTTCAATACCTGGTAACCCGCCATACATTTCAATGGGGGATTTCAACCACTGGGAGCCAGCCATTCATTTCACTGGGGGATTTCGACCCCTAGGCGCCCGCCATTCATTTCAATGGGGGATTTTGACTCCTGGTCGCCCGCCATTCATTTCAATGGGGGAATTCGACCCCTGGGATTCCGCCATTCATTTCAATCGGGGATTTCGACCACTGGGAGCCCACCATTCATTTCTATGGGGGAATCTCGATCCCTGGTAGCCCGCCATTCATTTCAATGGGGGATTTTGACTCCTGGTCGCCCGCCATTCATTTCAATGGGGGATTTTGATTCCTGGGCGCCCGCCATTCATTTCAATTAGGGAATTCGACCCCTGGTAGCCCGCCATTCATTTCAATGGGGGATTTTAACCCCTGGTAACCCGCCAATCATTCCTATGGGTGATTTTGACCCCTGGGAGCCCACCATTCATTTAAATGGGGGAATTCGACCCCTGGTAGCCCGCCATTCATTTCAATGGGGGATTTCGACATCTGAAAGCCCACCATTCATTTCTATGGGGGAATCTCGATCCCTGGTAGCCCGCCATTCATTTCAATGGGGGATTTCAACCACTGGGAGCCAGCCATTCATTTCACTGGGGGATTTCGACCCCTAGGCGCCCGCCATTCATTTCAATGGGGGATTTTGACTCCTGGTCGCCCGCCATTCATTTCAATGGGGGAATTCGACCCCTGGGAGCCCGCCATTCATTTCAATGGGGGATTTCGACCACTGGGAGCCAGCCATTCATTTCAATGGGGGATTTCGACCCCTAGGCGCACCCGCCATTCATTTCAATGGGGGATTTTGACTCCTGGTCTCCCGCCATTCATTTCAATGGGGGAATTCGACCCCTGGGAGCCCGCCGTTCATTTCAATGGGGGATTTCGACCACTGGGAGCCAGCCATTCATTTCAATGGGGGATTTCGACCCCTAGGCGCCCCCGCCATTCATTCCTATGGGGGAATCTCGATCACTGGTGGACCGCCATTCATTACAATGGGGGATTTCAACCCCTGGTAACCTGCCATTCATTCCTATGATGGATTTCGACCCCTGGGAGCCCACCATTCATTTAAATGGGGGAATTCGACCCCTGGTAGCCCGCCATTCATTTCAATGGGGGATTTCGACCACTGGGAGCCCACCATTCATTTCTATGGGGGAATCTCGATCCCTGGTAGCCCGCCATTAATTTCAATGGGGGATTTCAACCCCTGGTAACCTGCCATTCATTCCTATGATGGATTTCGACCCCTGGTATCCCTCCATTCATTTCAATGAGGGATTTTGATTCCTTGGCGTCCGCCATTCATTTCAATAGGGAATTTTGACCCCTGGTTGCCCCGCCATTCATTTCAATGGGGGATTTCGACCACTGGGAGCCAGTCATTCATTGCAATGGGGGATTTCGACCCCTAGGCGCCCGCCATTCTTTTCAATGGGGGATTTTGACTCCTGGTCGCCCGCCATTCATTTCAATGGGGTAATTCAACTACTGGGAGCCCACCATTCATTTTAATGGGGGATTTCCACTCCTAGGCGCCCCCGCCATACATTCCTATGGGGGAATCTCGATCCCTGGTAGCCCGCCATTCATTTCAATGGGGGATTTCAACCCCTGGTATCCCGCCATTCAATACTATGGGGGATTTCAACCCCTGGGAGCCCACCATTCATTTAAATGGGGGAATTCGACCCCTGGGTGCCCGCCATACATTTCAATGGGGGATTTCGACCCCTGGTAGCCCGCCATTCATTTCTTTGGGGGATTTTGACCCCTGGGCGCCCGCCATTTATTTCAATAGTGCAATTCGACCCTGGTAACCCGCCAAACATTTCAATGGGGGATTTCCACCCCTGGTAGCCCGCCATTCATTTCAATGAGGGATTTCGACCCCTGGGAGCCCTCCATTCATTTCAATGGGGGATTTCGACCACTGGGAGCCAGCCATTCATTTCAATGGGGGATTTCTTCCCTTTGGAGCCCGTCATTCATTTCAATGGGGGATTTCGACCACTGGGAGCCAGCCATTCATTTCAATGGGGGATTTCGACCCCTAGGTGCCCGCATTTCATTTCATTGGGAGATTTCGACACCTAGGCGCCCGCCATTAATTTCAATGGAGGATTTCAACCCCTGGTAGCCCGCCATTCATTTCAATGGGGGATTTCAACCCCTGGTAACAGCCATTCATTCCTATGGGTGAATTTGACCCCTGGGAGCCCACCATTCATTTAAATGGGGGAATTCGACACCTGGTAGCCCGCCATTCATTTCAATGGGGGATTTCGACCACTGGGAGCCCACCATTCATTTCTATGGGGGAATCTCGATCCCTGGTAGCCCGCCATTCATTTCAATGGGGGATTTCAACCCCTGGTAACCTGCCATTCATTCCTATGATGGATTTCGACCCCTGGGAGCCCACCATTCATTTAAATGGGGGAATTCGACCCCTGGTAACCCGCCATTCATTTCAATGGGGGATTTCGACCACTGGGAGCCCACCATTCATTTCTATGGCGGAATCTCGATCCCTGGTAGCCCGCCATTCATTTTAATGGGGGATTTCGACCCCTGGTAGCCCGCCATTCATTTCAATGGGGGATTTCGAACCCTAGGTGCCCGCATTTCATTTCATTGGGGGAGTTCGACCCCTAGGCGCCCGCCATTCATTTCAATGGGGGATTTCGGACCCTAGGCGCCCCCGCCATTCATTTCAATGGGGGATTTCGACCCCTGGTAACCCGCCATACATTTCAATGGGGGATTTCAACCACTGGGAGCCAGCCATTCATTTCACTGCGGGATTTCGACCCCTAGGCGCCCGCCATTCATTTCAATGGGGGATTTTGACTCCTGGTCGCCCGCCATTCATTTCAATGGGGGAATTCGACCCCTGGGAGCCCGCCATTCATTACAATGGGGGATTTCAACCCCTGGTAACCTGCCATTCATTCCTATGATGGATTTCGACCCCTGGGAGCCCACCATTCATTTAAATGGGGGAATTCGACCCCTGGTAGCCCGCCATTCATTTCAATGGGGGATTTCGACCACTGGGAGCCCACCATTCATTTCTATGGGGGAATCTCGATCCCTGGTAGCCCGCCATTAATTTCAATGGGGGATTTCAACCCCTGGTAACCTGCCATTCATTCCTATGATGGATTTCGACCCCTGGTATCCCTCCATTCATTTCAATGGGGGATTTTGATTCCTTGGCGCCCGCCATTTATTTCAATAGGGAATTTTGACCCCTGGTTGCCCCGCCATTCATTTCAATGGGGGATTTCGACCACTGGGAGCCAGCCATTCATTGCAATGGGGGATTTCGACCCATAGGCGCCCGCCATTCTTTTCAATGGGGGATTTTGACTCCTGGTCGCCCGCCATTCATTTCAATGGGGGAATTCGACCCCTGGGAACCCGCCATTCATTTCAATGGGGGATTTCGACCACTGGGAGCCAGCCATTCATTTCAATGGGGGATTTCGACCCCTAGGGGCCCCCGCCATTCATTCCTATGGGGGAATCTCGATCCCTGGTGGACCGCCATTCATTACAATGGGGGATTTCAACCCCTGGTAACCTGCCATTCATTCCTATGATGGATTTCGACCCCTGGGAGCCCACCATTCATTTAAATGGGGGAATCTCGATCCCTGGTAGCCCGTCATTCATTTCAATGGGGGATTTCGACCACTGGGATTCAGCCATTCATTTCAATGGGGGATTTTGATTCCTGGGCGCCCGCCATTCATTTCAATAGGGGAATTCGACCCCTGGTTGCCCGCCATTCATTTCATTGGGGGATTTCGACCCCGAGGCGCCCGCCATTCATTTCAATGGGGGATTTCGACCACTGGTAGCCCGCCATTCAATTCATTGGGGGATTTTGATTCCTCGGCGCCCGTCATTCATTTCAATGGGGGATTTCGATCCCTCTTCGCCCGCCATTCATTTCAATGGGGGATTTCGACCCCTGGTAGCCCGCCATTCATTTCATTGGGGGATTTTGATTCCTGGGCGCCCGCCATTCATTTAAATGGGGGAATTCGACACCTGGTAGCCCGCCATTCATTTCAATGGGGGATTTCGACCACTGGGAGCCCACCATTCATTTCTATGGGGGAATCTCGATCCCTGGTAGCCCGCCATTCATTTCAATGGGGGATTTCAACCCCTGGTAACCTGCCATTCATTCCTATGATGGATTTCGACCCCTGGGAGCCCACCATTCATTTAAATGGGGGAATTCGACCCCTGGTAACCCGCCATTCATTTCAATGGGGGATTTCGACCACTGGGAGCCCACCATTCATTTCTATGGGGGAATCTCGATCCCTGGTAGCCCGCCATTCATTTTAATGGGGGATTTCGACCCCTGGTAGCCCGCCATTCATTTCAATGGGGGATTTCGAACCCTAGGTGCCCGCATTTCATTTCATTGGGGGAGTTCGACCCCAAGGCGCCCGCCATTCATTTCAATGGGGGATTTCGGACCCTAGGCGCCCCCGCCATTCATTTCAATGGGGGATTTCGACCCCTGGTAACCCGCCATACATTTCAATGGGGGATTTCAACCACTGGGAGCCAGCCATTCATTTCACTGGGGGATTTCGACCCCTAGGCGCCCGCCATTCATTTCAATGGGGGATTTTGACTCCTGGTCGCCCGCCATTCATTTCAATGGGGGAATTCGACCCCTGGGAGCCCGCCATTCATTACAATGGGGGATTTCAACCCCTGGTAACCTGCCATTCATTCCTATGATGGATTTCGACCCCTGGGAGCCCACCATTCATTTAAATGGGGGAATTCGACCCCTGGTAGCCCGCCATTCATTTCAATGGGGGATTTCGACCACTGGGAGCCCACCATTCATTTCTATGGGGGAATCTCGATCCCTGGTAGCCCGCCATTAATTTCAATGGGGGATTTCAACCCCTGGTAACCTGCCATTCATTCCTATGATGGATTTCGACCCTTGGTATCCCTCCATTCATTTCAATGGGGGATTTTGATTCCTTGGCGCCCGCCATTCATTTCAATAGGGAATTTTGACCCCTGGTTGCCCCGCCATTCATTTCAATGGGGGATTTCGACCACTGGGAGCCAGCCATTCATTGCAATGGGGGATTTCGACCCATAGGCGCCCGCCATTCTTTTCAATGGGGGATTTTGACTCCTGGTCGCCCGCCATTCATTTCAATGGGGGAATTCGACCCCTGGGAACCCGCCATTCATTTCAATGGGGGATTTCGACCACTGGGAGCCAGCCATTCATTTCAATGGGGGATTTCGACCCCTAGGGGCCCCCGCCATTCATTCCTATGGGGGAATCTCGATCCCTGGTGGACCGCCATTCATTACAATGGGGGATTTCAACCCCTGGTAACCTGCCATTCATTCCTATGATGGATTTCGACCCCTGGGAGCCCACCATTCATTTAAATGGGGGAATCTCGATCCCTGGTAGCCCGTCATTCATTTCAATGGGGGATTTCGACCACTGGGATTCAGCCATTCATTTCAATGGGGGATTTTGATTCCTGGGCGCCCGCCATTCATTTCAATAGGGGAATTCGACCCCTGGTTGCCCGCCATTCATTTCATTGGGGGATTTCGACCCCGAGGCGCCCGCCATTCATTTCAATGGGGGATTTCGACCACTGGTAGCCCGCCATTCAATTCATTGGGGGATTTTGATTCCTCGGCGCCCGTCATTCATTTCAATGGGGGATTTCGATCCCTCTTCGCCCGCCATTCATTTCAATGGGGGATTTCGACCCCTGGTAGCCCGCCATTCATTTTATTGGGGGATTTTGATTCTTGGGCGCCCGCCATTCATTTCAATGACGGAATTCGAACCCTGGTAGCCCGACATTCATTTCAATGGGGGATTTCGATCCCTCTTCGCCCGCCATTCATTTCAATGGGGGATTTTGACCCCTGGTAGCTCGCCATTCATTTCATTGGGGGATTTTGATTCCTGGGCGCCCGCCATTCATTTCAATGAGGGAATTCGACCCCTGGTAGCCTGACATTCATTTCAATGGGGGATTTCAACCACTGGGAGCCAGCCATTCATTTCAATGGGGGATTTCGACCCCTAGGCGCCCGCCATTCATTTCAATGGGGGATTTTGACTCCTGGTCGCCCGCCATTCATTTCAATGGGGGAATTCGACCCCTGGGAGCCCACCATTCATTTCAATGGGGGATTTCGACCACTGGGAGCCAGCCATTCATTTCAATGGGGGATTTCGACCCCTAGGCGCACCCGCCATTCATTTCAATGGGGGATTTTGACTCCTGGTCTCCCGCCATTCATTTCAATGGGGGAATTCGACCCCTGGGAGCCCGCCGTTCATTTCAATGGGGGATTTCGACCACTGGGAGCCAGCCATTCATTTCAATAGGGGATTTCGACCCCTAGGCGCCCCCGCCATTAATTTCAATGGGGGATTTCGACCACTGGGAGCCAGCCATTCATTTCAATGGGGGATTTCGACCCCTAGGCGCACCCGCCATTCATTCCTATGGGGGAATCTCAATCCCTGGTAGACCGCCATTCATTTCAATGGGGGATTTCAACCCCTGGTAACCCGCCATTCATTTCAATGGGGGATTTCAACCCCTGGTAACCTGCCATTCATTCCTATGATGGATTTCGACTCCTGGGAGCCCACCATTCATTTAAATGGGGGAATTCGACCCCTGGTAACCCGCCATTCATTTCAATGGGGGATTTCGACCACTGGGAGCCCACCATTCATTTCTATTGGGGAATCTCGATCCCTGGTAGCCCGTCATTCATTTCAATGGGGGATTTCGACCACTGGGAGTCAGCCATTCATTTCAATGGGGGATTTCAACCCCTGGTAACCTGCCATTCATTCCTATGATGGATTTCGACCCCTGGGAGCCCACCATTCATTTAAATGGGGGAATTCGACCCCTGGTAACCCGCCATTCATTTCAATGGGGGATTTCGACCACTGGGAGCCCACCATTCATTTCTATGGGGGAATCTCGATCCCTGGTAGCCAGTCATTCATTTCAATGGGGGATTTCGACCACTGGGAGTCAGCCATTCATTTCAATGGGGGATTTTGATTCCTGGGCGCCCGCAATTCATTTCAATAGGGGAATTCGACCCCTGGTTGCCCGCCATTCATTTCATTGGGGGATTTCGACCCCTAGGCGCCCGCCATTCATTTCAATGGGGGATTTCAACCCCTGGTAACCCGCCATTCAATTCATAGGGGGATTTCAACCCCTGGTAACCTGCCATTCATTCCTATGATGGATTTCGACCCCTGGGAGCCCACCATTCATTTAAATGGGGGAATTCGACCCCTGGTAGACCGCCATTCATTTCAATGGGGGATTTCGACCACTGGGAGCCCACCATTCATTTCTATGGGGGAATCTCGATCCCTGGTAGCCCGCCATTCATTTCAATGGGGGATTTCGACCCCTGGTAGCCCGCCATTCATTTCAATGGGGGATTTTGATTCCTCGGCGCCCGCCATTCATTTCAATAGGGGAATTCGACCCTTGGTTGGCCGCCATTCATTTCAATTGGGGATTTCGACCCCTAGGCGCCCCCGCCATTCATTTCAATGGGGGATTTCGACCCCTGGTAGCCCGCCATTCAATTCATTGGGGGATTTTGATTCCTCGGCGCCCGTCATTCTTTTCAATGGGGGATTTCGATCCCTCTTCGCCCGCCATTCATTTCAATGGGGGATTTCGACCCCTGGTAGCCCGCCATTCATTTTATTGGGGGATTTTGATTCCTGGGCGCCCGCCATTCATTTCAATGAGGGAATTTGACCCCTGGTAGCCCGACATTCATTTCAATGGGGGATTTCGATCCCTCTTCGCCCGCCATTCATTTCAATGGGGGATTTCGACCCCTGGTAGCCCGCCATTCATTTCATTGGGGGATTTTGATTCCTGGGCGCCCGCCATTCATTTCAATGAGGGAATTCAACCCCTGGTAGCCGACATTCATTTCAATGGGGGATTTCAACCCCTGGTAACCCGCCATTCATTCCTATGGGTGATTTTGACCCCTGGGAGCCCACCATTCATTTCTATGGGGGAATCTCAATCCCTGGTAGCCCGCCATTCATTTCAATGGGGGATTTCGACCACTGGGAGCCAGCCATTCATTTCAATGGGGGATTTCGACCCCTAGGCGCCCGCCATTCATTTCAATGGGGGATTTTGACTCCTGGTCGCCCGCCATTCATTTCAATAGGGGAATTTAACCCCTGGGAGCCCGCCATTAATTTCAATGGGGGATTTCGACCACTGGGAGCCAGCCATTCATTTCAATGGGGGAATTCGACCCCTGGGTGCCCGCCATACATTTCAATGGGGGATTTCGACCCCTGGTAGCCCGACATTCATTTCAATGGGGGATGTCAACCCCTGGTAACCCGCCATTCATTCCTATGGGTGATTTTGACCCCTGGGAGCCCACCATTCATTTAAATGGGGGAATTCGACCCCTGGTATTCCGCAATTCATTTCAATGGGGGATTTCGACCACTGGGAGCCCACCATTCATTTCTATGGGGGAATCTCGATCCCTGGTAGCCCGCCATTCATTTCAATGGTGGATTTCGACCCCTGGTCGCCCGCCATTCATTTCAATGGGGGAATTCGACCCCTGGGAGCCCGCCATTCATTTCAATGGGGGATTTCGACCACTGGGAGCCAGCCATTCATTTCAATGGGGGATTTCGACCCCTAGGCGCCCCCGCCATTCATTCCTATGGGGAAATGTCGATCCCTGGTAGACCGCCATTCATTTCAATGGGGGATTTCAACCCCTGGTAACCTGCCATTCATTCCTATGATGGATTTCAACCCCTGGGAGCCCACCATTCATTTAAATTGGAGAATTCGACCCCTGGTAGCCCGCCTTTCATTTCAATGGGGGATTTCGACCACTGGGAGCCCACCATTCATTTCTATGGGGGAATCTCGATCCCTGGTAGCCCGCCATTCATTTCAATGGGGGATTTCGACCCCTGGTAGCCTGCCATTCATTTCAATGGGGGATTTTGATTCCTTGGCGCCCGCCATTCATTTTAATAGGGAAATTTGACCCCTGGTTGCCCGCCATTCATTTCAATGGGGGAATTCGACCCCTGGGATCCCGCCATTCATTTCAATGGGGGATTTCGACAACTGGGAGCCAGCCATTCATTTCAATGGGGGATTTCGACCCCTAGGCGCCCCTGCCATTCATTCCTATGAGGGAATCTCGATCCCTTGTAGACCGCCATCCATTTCAATGGGGGATTTCAACCCCTGGTAACCTGCCATTCATTCTTATGATGGATTTCGACCCCTGGGAGCCCACCATTCATTTAAATGGGGGAATTCGACCCCTGGTAGCCCGCCATTCATTTCAAAGGGGGATTTCGACCACTAAGAGCACACCATTCATTTCTATGGGGGAATCTCGATCCCTGGTAGCCCGCCATTCATTTCAATGGGGGATTTCGACCCCTGGTAGCACGCCATTCATTTCAATGGGGGATTTTGATTCCTTGGCGCACGCCATTCATTTCAATAGGGAAATTCGACCCCTGGTTGCCCGCCATTCATTTCAATGGGAAATTTCGACCACTGGGAGCCAGCCATTCATTTCAATGAGGGATTTCGACCCCTAAGCGCCCGCCATTCATTTCAATGGGGGATTTTGACTCCTGGTCGCCCGCCATTCATTTCAATGGGGGAATTCAACCCCTGGGAGCCCGCCATTACTTTCAATGGGGGATTTCGACCCCTGGTAGCCCGCCATTAATTTCAATGGAGGATTTCAACCCCTGGTATCCCGCCATTCATTCCTATGGGGGATTTCGACCCCTGGGAGCCCACCATTCATTTAAATGGGGGAATTCGACCCCTGGGTGCCCGCCATACATTTCAATGGGGGATTTCGACCCCTGGTAGCCCGCCATTCATTTCATTGGGGGATTTTGACCCCTGTGCGCCCGCCATTTTTTTTCAATAGTGGAATTCGACCCCTGGTAACCCGCCAAACATTTCAATGGGGGATTTCCACCCCTGGTAGCCCGCCATTCATTTCAATGGGGGATTTCGACCACTGGGAGCCAGCCATTCATTTCAATGGGGGATTTCGACCCCTAGGTGCCCGCATTTCATTTCATTGGGAGATTTCGACCCCTAGGCGCCCGCCATCCATTTCAATGGGGGATTTCAACCGCTGGTAACCCGCCATTCATTTCAATGGGGGATTTCAACCCCTGGTAACCTGCCATTCATTCCTATGATGGATTTCGACCACTGGAAGCCCACCATTCATTTCTATGGGGGAATCTCGATCCCTGGTAGCCCGCCATTCATTTCAATGGGGGATTTCGACCCCTAGGCGCACGCCATTCATTTCAATGGGGGATTTTGACTCCTGGTCGCCCGCCATTCATTTCAATGGGGGAATTCGACCCCTGGGAGCCCGCCATTACTTTCAATGGGGGATTTCGACCACTGGGAGCCAGCCATTCATTTCAATGGGGGATTTCGAACCCTAGGCGCTCCCGCCATTCATTACAATGTGGGATTTCAACCCCTTGTAACCTGCCATTCATTCCTATGATGGATTTCGACCCCTGGGAGCCCACCATTCATTTAAATGGGGGAATTCGACCCCTGGTAGCCCGCCGTTCATTTCAATGGGGGATTTCGACCACTGGGAGCTAGCCATTCATTTCAATGGGGGATTTCGTCCCCTAGGCGCCCCCGCCATTCATTCCTATGGGGGAATCTCGATCCCTGATAGCCCGCCATTCATTCCATTGGGGGATTTTGACCCCTGGTAGCCCGCCATTCATTTCAATGGGGGATTTCGAACCCTAGTTGCCAGCATTTCATTTCATTGGGGGATTTCGACCCCTAGGCGCCCGCCATTCATTTCAATGGGGGATTTCAACCCCTGGTAACCCGCCATTCATTTCAATAGGGGATTTCAACCCCTGGTAACCTGCCATTCATTCCTATGATGGATTTCGACCCCTGGGAGCCCACCATTCATTTAAATGGGGGAATTCGACCCCTGGTAGCCCGCCATTCATTTCAATGGGGGATTTCAACCACTGGGAGCCCACCATTCATTTCTATGGGGGAATCTCGATCCCTGGTAGCCCGCCATTCATTTCAATGGGGGATTTCGACCACTGGGAGCCAGCCATTCATTTCAATGGGGGATTTCAACCCCTAGGTGCCCGCATTTCATTTCATTGGGGGATTTCGACCCCTAGGCGCCCGCCATTCATTTCAATGGGGGATTTCAACCCCTGGTAACCCGCCATTCATTTCAATGGGGGAATCTCGATCCCTAGTGGACCGCCATTCATTACAATGTGGGATTTCAACCCCTGGTAACCTGCCATTCATTCCTATGATGGATTTCGACCCCTGGGAGCCCACCATTCATTTAAATTGGGGAATTCGACCCCTGGTAGCCCGCCATTCATTTCAATGGGGGATTTCGACCCCTGGGAGCCCGCCATTCATTCCTATGGGGGAATCTCGATCCCTGGTAGACCGCCATTCATTTCAATGGGGGGTTTCAACCCCTGGTAACCTGCCATTCATTCCTATGATGGATTTCGACCCCTGGGAGCCCACCATTCATTTAAATGGGGGAATTCGACCCCTGGTAACCCGCCATTCATTTCAATGGGGGATTTCGACCACTGGGAGCCCACCATTCATTTCTATGGGGGAATCTCGATCCCTGGTAGCCAGTCATTCATTTCAATGGGGGATTTCGACCACTGGGAGTCAGCCATTCATTTCAATGGGGGATTTTGATTCCTGGGCGCCCGCAATTCATTTCAATAGGGGAATTCGACCCCTGGTTGCCCGCCATTCATTTCATTGGGGGATTTCGACCCCTAGGCGCCCGCCATTCATTTCAATGGGGGATTTCAACCCCTGGTAACCCGCCATTCAATTCATAGGGGGATTTCAACCCCTGGTAACCTGCCATTCATTCCTATGATGGATTTCGACCCCTGGGAGCCCACCATTCATTTAAATGGGGGAATTCGACCCCTGGTAGACCGCCATTCATTTCAATGGGGGATTTCGACCACTGGGAGCCCACCATTCATTTCTATGGGGGAATCTCGATCCCTGGTAGCCCGCCATTCATTTCAATGGGGGATTTCGACCCCTGGTAGCCCGCCATTCATTTCAATGGGGGATTTTGATTCCTCGGCGCCCGCCATTCATTTCAATAGGGGAATTCGACCCTTGGTTGGCCGCCATTCATTTCAATTGGGGATTTCGACCCCTAGGCGCCCCCGCCATTCATTTCAATGGGGGATTTCGACCCCTGGTAGCCCGCCATTCAATTCATTGGGGGATTTTGATTCCTCGGCGCCCGTCATTCATTTCAATGGGGGATTTCGATCCCTCTTCGCCCGCCATTCATTTCAATGGGGGATTTCGACCCCTGGTAGCCCGCCATTCATTTCATTGGGGGATTTTGATTCCTGGGCGCCCGCCATTCATTTCAATGAGGGAATTCAACCCCTGGTAGCCGACATTCATTTCAATGGGGGATTTCAACCCCTGGTAACCCGCCATTCATTCCTATGGGTGATTTTGACCCCTGGGAGCCCACCATTCATTTAAATGGGGGAATTCGACCCCTGGTAGCCCGCCATTCATTTCAATGGGGGATTTCGACCACTGGGAGCCCACCATTCATTTCTATGGGGGAATCTCAATCCCTGGTAGCCCGCCATTCATTTCAATGGGGGATTTCGACCACTGGGAGCCAGCCATTCATTTCAATGGGGGATTTCGACCCCTAGGCGCCCGCCATTCATTTCAATGGGGGATTTTGACTCCTGGTCGCCCGCCATTCATTTCAATAGGGGAATTTGACCCCTGGGAGCCCGCCATTAATTTCAATGGGGGATTTTGACCACTGGGAGCCAGCCATTCATTTCAATGGGGGAATTCGACCCCTGGGTGCCCGCCATACATTTCAATGGGGGATTTCGACCCCTGGTAGCCCGACATTCATTTCAATGGGGGATGTCAACCCCTGGTAACCCGCCATTCATTCCTATGGGTGATTTTGACCCCTGGGAGCCCACCATTCATTTAAATGGGGGAATTCGACCCCTGGTATTCCGCCATTCATTTCAATGGGGGATTTCGACCACTGGGAGCCCACCATTCATTTCTATGGGGGAATCTCGATCCCTGGTAGCCCGCCATTCATTTCAATGGTGGATTTCGACCCCTGGTCGCCCGCCATTCATTTCAATGGGGGAATTCGACCCCTGGGAGCCCGCCATTCATTTCAATGGGGGATTTCGACCACTGGGAGCCAGCCATTCATTTCAATGGGGGATTTCGACCCCTAGGCGCCCCCGCCATTCATTCCTATGGGGAAATCTCGATCCCTGGTAGACCGCCATTCATTTCAATGGGGGATTTCAACCCCTGGTAACCTGCCATTCATTCCTATGATGGATTTCAACCCCTGGGAGCCCACCATTCATTTAAATTGGAGAATTCGACCCCTGGTAGCCCGCCATTCATTTCAATGGGGGATTTCGACCACTGGGAGCCCACCATTCATTTCTATGGGGGAATCTCGATCCCTGGTAGCCCGCCATTCATTTCAATGGGGGATTTCGACCCCTGGTAGCCCGCCATTCATTTCAATGGGGGATTTTGATTCCTTGGCGCCCGCCATTCATTTCAATAGGGAAATTTGACCCCTGGTTGCCCGCCATTCATTTCAATAGGGAAATTCGACCCCTGGTTGCCCGCCATTCATTTCAATGGGAAATTTCGACCACTGGGAGCCAGCCATTCATTTCAATGAGGGATTTCGACCCCTAAGCGCCCGCCATTCATTTCAATGGGGGATTTTGACTCCTGGTCGCCCGCCATTCATTTCAATGGGGAAATTCAACCCCTGGGAGCCCGCCATTGATTTCAATGGGGGATTTCGACCCCTGGTAGCCCGCCATTAATTTCAATGGAGGATTTCAACCCCTGGTATCCCGCCATTCATTCCTATGGGGGATTTCGACCCCTGGGAGCCCACCATTCATTTAAATGGGGGAATTCGACCCCTGGGTGCCCGCCATACATTTCAATGGGGGATTTCGACCCCTGGTAGCCCGCCATTCATTTCATTGGGGGATTTCGACCCCTAGGTGCCCGCATTTCATTTCATTGGGAGATTTCGACCCCTAGGCGCCCGCCATCCATTTCAATGGGGGATTTCAACCGCTGGTAACCCGCCATTCATTTCAATGGGGGATTTCAACCCCTGGTAACCTGCCATTCATTCCTATGATGGATTTCGACCACTGGAAGCCCACCATTCATTTCTATGGGGGAATCTCGATCCCTGGTAGCCCGCCATTCATTTCAATGGGGGATTTCGACCCCTAGGCGCACGCCATTCATTTCAATGGGGGATTTTGACTCCTGGTCGCCCGCCATTCATTTCAATGGGGGAATTCGACCCCTGGGAGCCCGCCATTACTTTCAATGGGGGATTTCGACCACTGGGAGCCAGCCATTCATTTCAATGGGGGATTTCGAACCCTAGGCGCTCCCGCCATTCATTACAATGTGGGATTTCAACCCCTTGTAACCTGCCATTCATTCCTATGATGGATTTCGACCCCTGGGAGCCCACCATTCATTTAAATGGGGGAATTCGACCCCTGGTAGCCCGCCGTTCATTTCAATGGGGGATTTCGACCACTGGGAGCTAGCCATTCATTTCAATGGGGGATTTCGTCCCCTAGGCGCCCCCGCCATTCATTCCTATGGGAGAATCTCGATCCCTGGTAGCCCGTCATTCATTCCATTGGGGGATTTTGACCCCTGGTAGCCCGCCATTCATTTCAATGGGGGATTTCGAACCCTAGTTGCCCGCATTTCATTTCATTGGGGGATTTCGACCCCTAGGCGCCCGCCATTCATTTCAATGGGGGATTTCAACCCCTGGTAACCCGCCATTCATTTCAATAGGGGATTTCAACCCCTGGTAACCTGCCATTCATTCCTATGATGGATTTCGACCCCTGGGAGCCCACCATTCATTTAAATGGGGGAATTCGACCCCTGGTAGCCCGCCATTCATTTCAATGGGGGATTTCAACCACTGGGAGCCCACCATTCATTTCTATGGGGGAATCTCGATCCCTGGTAGCCCGCCATTCATTTCAATGGGGGATTTCGACCACTGGGAGCCAGCCATTCATTTCAATGGGGGATTTCGACCCCTAGGTGCCCGCATTTCATTTCAATGGGAAATTTCGACCACTGGGAGCCAGCCATTCATTTCAATGAGGGATTTCGACCCCTAAGCGCCCGCCATTCATTTCAATGGGGGATTTTGACTCCTGGTCGCCCGCCATTCATTTCAATGGGGAAATTCAACCCCTGGGAGCCCGCCATTGATTTCAATGGGGGATTTCGACCCCTGGTAGCCCGCCATTAATTTCAATGGAGGATTTCAACCCCTGGTATCCCGCCATTCATTCCTATGGGGGATTTCGACCCCTGGGAGCCCACCATTCATTTAAATGGGGGAATTCGACCCCTGGGTGCCCGCCATACATTTCAATGGGGGATTTCGACCCCTGGTAGCCCGCCATTCATTTCATTGGGGGATTTCGACCCCTAGGTGCCCGCATTTCATTTCATTGGGAGATTTCGACCCCTAGGCGCCCGCCATCCATTTCAATGGGGGATTTCAACCGCTGGTAACCCGCCATTCATTTCAATGGGGGATTTCAACCCCTGGTAACCTGCCATTCATTCATATGATGGATTTCGACCACTGGAAGCCCACCATTCATTTCTATGGGGGAATCTCGATCCCTGGTAGCCCGCCATTCATTTCAATGGGGGATTTCGACCCCTAGGCGCACGCCATTCATTTCAATGGGGGATTTTGACTCCTGGTCGCCCGCCATTCATTTCAATAGGGGATTTCAACCCCTGGTAACCTGCCATTCATTCCTATGATGGATTTCGACCCCTGGGAGCCCACCATTCATTTAAATGGGGGAATTCGACCCCTGGTAGCCCGCCATTCATTTCAATGGGGGATTTCAACCACTGGGAGCCCACCATTCATTTCTATGGGGGAATCTCGATCCCTGGTAGCCCGCCATTCATTTCAATGGGGGATTTCGACCACTGGGAGCCAGCCATTCATTTCAATGGGGGATTTCGACCCCTAGGTGCCCGCATTTCATTTCATTGGGGGATTTCGACCCCTGGTAACCCGCCATTCAATTCAATGGGGGAATCTCGATCCCTAGTGGACCGCCATTCATTACAATGTGGGATTTCAACCCCTGGTAACCTGCCATTCATTCCTATGATGGATTTCGACCCCTGGGAGCCCACCATTCATTTAAATTGGGGAATTCGACCCCTGGTAGCCCGCCATTCATTTCAATGGGGGATTTCGACCCCTGGGAGCCCGCCATTCATTCCTATGGGGGAATCTCGATCCCTGGTAGACCGCCATTCATTTCAATGGGGGATTTCAACCCCTGGTAACCTGCCATTCATTCCTATGATGGATTTCGACCCCTGGGAGCCCACCATTCATTTAAATGGGGGAATTCGACCCCTGGTAACCCGCCATTCATTTCAATGGGGGATTTCGACCACTGGGAGCCCACCATTCATTTCTATGGGGGAATCTCGATCCCTGGTAGCCAGTCATTCATTTCAATGGGGGATTTCGACCACTGGGAGTCAGCCATTCATTTCAATGGGGGATTTTGATTCCTGGGCGCCCGCAATTCATTTCAATAGGGGAATTCAACCCCTGGTTGCCCGCCATTCATTTCATTGGGGGATTTCGACCCCTAGGCGCCCGCCATTCATTTCAATGGGGGATTTCAACCCCTGGTAACCCGCCATTCAATTCATAGGGGGATTTCAACCCCTGGTAACCTGCCATTCATTCCTATGATGGATTTCGACCCCTGGGAGCCCACCATTCATTTAAATGGGGGAATTCGACCCCTGGTAGACCGCCATTCATTTCAATGGGGGATTTCGACCACTGGGAGCCCACCATTCATTTCTATGGGGGAATCTCGGTCCCTGGTAGCCCGCCATTCATTTCAATGGGGGATTTCGACCCCTGGTAGCCCGCCATTCATTTCAATGGGGGATTTTGATTCCTCGGCGCCCGCCATTCATTTCAATAGGGGAATTCGACCCTTGGTTGGCCGCCATTCATTTCAATTGGGGATTTCGACCCCTAGGCGCCCCCGCCATTCATTTCAATGGGGGATTTCGACCCCTGGTAGCCCGCCATTCAATTCATTGGGGGATTTTGATTCCTCGGCGCCCGTCATTCATTTCAATGGGGGATTTCGATCCCTCTTCGCCCGCCATTCATTTCAATGGGGGATTTCAACCCCTGGTATCCCGCCATTCATTCCTATGGGGGATTTCGACCCCTGGGAGCCCACCATTCATTTAAATGGGGGAATTCGACCCCTGGGTGCCCGCCATACATTTCAATGGGGGATTTCGACCCCTGGTAGCCCGCCATTCATTTCATTGGGGGATTTCGACCCCTAGGTGCCCGCATTTCATTTCATTGGGAGATTTCGACCCCTAGGCGCCCGCCATCCATTTCAATGGGGGATTTCAACCGCTGGTAACCCGCCATTCATTTCAATGGGGGATTTCAACCCCTGGTAACCTGCCATTCATTCATATGATGGATTTCGACCACTGGAAGCCCACCATTCATTTCTATGGGGGAATCTCGATCCCTGGTAGCCCGCCATTCATTTCAATGGGGGATTTCGACCCCTAGGCGCACGCCATTCATTTCAATGGGGGATTTTGACTCCTGGTCGCCCGCCATTCATTTCAATAGGGGATTTCAACCCCTGGTAACCTGCCATTCATTCCTATGATGGATTTCGACCCCTGGGAGCCCACCATTCATTTAAATGGGGGAATTCGACCCCTGGTAGCCCGCCATTCATTTCAATGGGGGATTTCAACCACTGGGAGCCCACCATTCATTTCTATGGGGGAATCTCGATCCCTGGTAGCCCGCCATTCATTTCAATGGGGGATTTCGACCACTGGGAGCCAGCCATTCATTTCAATGGGGGATTTCGACCCCTAGGTGCCCGCATTTCATTTCATTGGGGGATTTCGACCCCTGGTAACCCGCCATTCAATTCAATGGGGGAATCTCGATCCCTAGTGGACCGCCATTCATTACAATGTGGGATTTCAACCCCTGGTAACCTGCCATTCATTCCTATGATGGATTTCGACCCCTGGGAGCCCACCATTCATTTAAATTGGGGAATTCGACCCCTGGTAGCCCGCCATTCATTTCAATGGGGGATTTCGACCCCTGGGAGCCCGCCATTCATTCCTATGGGGGAATCTCGATCCCTGGTAGACCGCCATTCATTTCAATGGGGGATTTCAACCCCTGGTAACCTGCCATTCATTCCTATGATGGATTTCGACCCCTGGGAGCCCACCATTCATTTAAATGGGGGAATTCGACCCCTGGTAACCCGCCATTCATTTCAATGGGGGATTTCGACCACTGGGAGCCCACCATTCATTTCTATGGGGGAATCTCGATCCCTGGTAGCCAGTCATTCATTTCAATGGGGGATTTCGACCACTGGGAGTCAGCCATTCATTTCAATGGGGGATTTTGATTCCTGGGCGCCCGCAATTCATTTCAATAGGGGAATTCAACCCCTGGTTGCCCGCCATTCATTTCATTGGGGGATTTCGACCCCTAGGCGCCCGCCATTCATTTCAATGGGGGATTTCAACCCCTGGTAACCCGCCATTCAATTCATAGGGGGATTTCAACCCCTGGTAACCTGCCATTCATTCCTATGATGGATTTCGACCCCTGGGAGCCCACCATTCATTTAAATGGGGGAATTCGACCCCTGGTAGACCGCCATTCATTTCAATGGGGGATTTCGACCACTGGGAGCCCACCATTCATTTCTATGGGGGAATCTCGGTCCCTGGTAGCCCGCCATTCATTTCAATGGGGGATTTCGACCCCTGGTAGCCCGCCATTCATTTCAATGGGGGATTTTGATTCCTCGGCGCCCGCCATTCATTTCAATAGGGGAATTCGACCCTTGGTTGGCCGCCATTCATTTCAATTGGGGATTTCGACCCCTAGGCGCCCCCGCCATTCATTTCAATGGGGGATTTCGACCCCTGGTAGCCCGCCATTCAATTCATTGGGGGATTTTGATTCCTCGGCGCCCGTCATTCATTTCAATGGGGGATTTCGATCCCTCTTCGCCCGCCATTCATTTCAATGGGGGATTTCGACCCCTGGTAGCCCGCCATTCATTTCATTGGGGGATTTTGATTCCTGGGCGCCCGCCATTCATTTCAATGAGGGAATTCAACCCCTGGTAGCCGACATTCATTTCAATGGGGGATTTCAACCCCTGGTAACCCGCCATTCATTCCTATGGGTGATTTTGACCCCTGGGAGCCCACCATTCATTTAAATGGGGGAATTCGACCCCTGGTAGCCCGCCATTCATTTCAATGGAGGATTTCGACCCCTGGTAGCCGACAATTATTTCAATGGGGGATTTCAACCCCTGGTAACCCGCCATTCATTCCTATGGGTGATTTTGACCCCTGGGAGCCCACCATTCATTTAAATGGGGGAATTCGACCCCTGGTAGCCCGCCATTCATTTCAATGGGGGATTTCGACCACTGGGAGCCCACCATTCATTTCTATGGGGGAATCTCAATCCCTGGTAGCCCGCCATTCATTTCAATGGGGGATTTCGACCACTGGGAGCCAGCCATTCATTTCAATGGGGGATTTCGACCCCTAGGCGCCCGCCATTCATTTCAATGGGGGATTTTGACTCCTGGTCGCCCGCCATTTTTTTCAATAGGGGAATTTGACCCCTGGGAGCCCGCCATTAATTTCAATGGGGGATTTCGACCACTGGGAGCCAGCCATTCATTTCAATGGGGGAATTCGACCCCTGGGTGCCCGCCATACATTTCAATGGGGGATTTCGACCCCTGGTAGCCCGACATTCATTTCAATGGGGGATGTCAACCCCTGGTAACCCGCCATTCATTCCTATGGGTGATTTTGACCCCTGGGAGCCCACCATTCATTTAAATGGGGGAATTCGACCCCTGGTATTCCGCCATTCATTTCAATGGGGGATTTCGACCACTGGGAGCCCACCATTCATTTCTATGGGGGAATCTCGATCCCTGGTAGCCCGCCATTCATTTCAATGGTGGATTTCGACCCCTGGTCGCCCGCCATTCATTTCAATGGGGGAATTCGACCCCTGGGAGCCCGCCATTCATTTCAATGGGGGATTTCGACCACTGGGAGCCAGCCATTCATTTCAATGGGGGATTTCGACCCCTAGGCGCCCCCGCCATTCATTCCTATGGGGAAATCTCGATCCCTGGTAGACCGCCATTCATTTCAATGGGGGATTTCAACCCCTGGTAACCTGCCATTCATTCCTATGATGGATTTCAACCCCTGGGAGCCCACCATTCATTTAAATTGGAGAATTCGACCCCTGGTAGCCCGCCATTCATTTCAATGGGGGATTTCGACCACTGGGAGCCCACCATTCATTTCTATGGGGGAATCTCGATCCCTGGTAGCCCGCCATTCATTTCAATGGGGGATTTCGACCCCTGGTAGCCCGCCATTCATTTCAATGGGGGATTTTGATTCCTTGGCGCCCGCCATTCATTTCAATAGGGAAATTTGACCCCTGGTTGCCCGCCATTCATTTCAATGGGGGAATTCGACCCCTGGGATCCCGCCATTCATTTCAATGGGGGATTTCGACAACTGGGAGCCAGCCATTCATTTCAATGGGGGATTTCGACCCCTAGGCGCCCCTGCCATTCATTCCTATGAGGGAATCTCGATCCCTTGTAGACCGCCATCCATTTCAATGGGGGATTTCAACCCCTGGTAACCTGCCATTCATTCTTATGATGGATTTCAACCCCTGGGAGCCCACCATTCATTTAAATGGGGGAATTCGACCCCTGGTAGCCCGCCATTCATTTCAAAGGGGGATTTTGACCACTAAGAGCACACCATTCATTTCTATGGGGGAATCTCGATCCCTGGTAGCCCGCCATTCATTTCAATGGGGGATTTCGACCCCTGGTAGCACGCCATTCATTTCAATGGGGGATTTTGATTCCTTGGCGCCCGCCATTCATTTCAATAGGGAAATTCGACCCCTGGTTGCCCGCCATTCATTTCAATGGGAAATTTCGACCACTGGGAGCCAGCCATTCATTTCAATGAGGGATTTCGACCCCTAAGCGCCCGCCATTCATTTCAATGGGGGATTTTGACTCCTGGTCGCCCGCCATTCATTTCAATGGGGGAATTCAACCCCTGGGAGCCCGCCATTGATTTCAATGGGGGATTTCAACCCCTGGTAGCCCGCCATTAATTTCAATGGAGGATTTCAACCCCTGGTATCCCGCCATTCATTCCTATGGGGGATTTCGACCCCTGGGAGCCCACCATTCATTTAAATGGGGGAATTCGACCCCTGGGTGCCCGCCATACATTTCAATGGGGGATTTCGACCCCTGGTAGCCCGCCATTCATTTCATTGGGGGATTTTGACCCCTGTGCGCACGCCATTTTTTTTCAATAGTGGAATTCGACCCCTGGTAACCCGCCAAACATTTCAATGGGGGATTTCCACCCCTGGTAGCCCGCCATTCATTTCAATGGGGGATTTCGACCACTGGGAGCCAGCCATTCATTTCAATGGGGGATTTCGACCCCTAGGTGCCCGCATTTCATTTCATTGGGAGATTTCGACCCCTAGGCGCCCGCCATCCATTTCAATGGGGGATTTCAACCGCTGGTAACCCGCCATTCATTTCAATGGGGGATTTCAACCCCTGGTAACCTGCCATTCATTCCTATGATGGATTTCGACCACTGGAAGCCCACCATTCATTTCTATGGGGGAATCTCGATCCCTGGTAGCCCGCCATTCATTTCAATGGGGGATTTTGACTCCTGGTCGCCCGCCATTCATTTCAATGGGGGAATTCGACCCCTGGGAGCCCGCCATTACTTTCAATGGGGGATTTCGACCACTGGGAGCCAGCCATTCATTTCAATGGGGGATTTCGAACCCTAGGCGCTCCCGCCATTCATTACAATGTGGGATTTCAACCCCTTGTAACCTGCCATTCATTCCTATGATGGATTTCGACCCCTGGGAGCCCACCATTCATTTAAATGGGGGAATTCGACCCCTGGTAGCCCGCCGTTCATTTCAATGGGGGATTTCGACCACTGGGAGCTAGCCATTCATTTCAATGGGGGATTTCGTCCCCTAGGCGCCCCCGCCATTCATTCCTATGGGGGAATCTCGATCCCTGGTAGCCCGCCATTCATTCCATTGGGGGATTTTGACCCCTGGTAGCCCGCCATTCATTTCAATGGGGGATTTCGAACCCTAGTTGCCCGCATTTCATTTCATTGGGGGATTTCGACCCCTAGGCGCCCGCCATTCATTTCAATGGGGGATTTCAACCCCTGGTAACCCGCCATTCATTTCAATAGGGGATTTCAACCCCTGGTAACCTGCCATTCATTCCTATGATGGATTTCGACCCCTGGGAGCCCACCATTCATTTAAATGGGGGAATTCGACCCCTGGTAGCCCGCCATTCATTTCAATGGGGGATTTCAACCACTGGGAGCCCACCATTCATTTCTATGGGGGAATCTCGATCCCTGGTAGCCCGCCATTCATTTCAATGGGGGATTTCGACCACTGGGAGCCAGCCATTCATTTCAATGGGGGATTTCAACCCCTAGGTGCCCGCATTTCATTTCATTGGGGGATTTCGACCCCTAGGCGCCCGCCATTCATTTCAATGGGGGATTTCAACCCCTGGTAACCCGCCATTCATTTCAATGGGGGAATCTCGATCCCTAGTGGACCGCCATTCATTACAATGTGGGATTTCAACCCCTGGTAACCTGCCATTCATTCCTATGATGGATTTCGACCCCTGGGAGCCCACCATTCATTTAAATAGGGGAATTCGACCCCTGGTTGCCCAACATTCATTTCAATGGGGGATTTCGACCACTGGGAGCCCACTATTCATTTCTATGGGGGAATCTCGATCCCTGGTAGCCCGCCATTCATTTCAATGGGGGATTTCAACCCCTGGTAACCTGCCATTCATTCCTATGATGGATTTCGACCCCTGGGAGCCCACCATTCATTTAAATTGGGGAATTCGACCCCTGGTAGCCCGCCATTCATTTCAATGGGGGATTTCGACCCCTGGGAGCCCGCCATTCATTCCTATGGGGGAATCTCGATCCCTGGTAGACCGCCATTCATTTCAATGGGGGATTTCAACCCCTGGTAACCTGCCATTCATTCCTATGATGGATTTCGACCCTTGGGAGCCCACCATTCATTTAAATGGGGGATTTCAACCCCTGGTAACCCGCCATTAATTCCTATGGGTGATTTCGACCCCTGGGAGCCCACCATTCATTTAAATGGGGGAATTCGACCCCTGGTAGCCCGCCATTCATTTCAATGGGGGATTTCGACCACTGGGAGCCCACCATTCATTTCTAAGGGGGAATCTCGATCCCTGGTAGCCCGCCATTCATTTCAATGGGGGATTTCGACCACTGGGAGCCAGCCATTCATTTCAATGGGGGATTTCGACCCCTAGGCGCCCGCCATTCATTTCAATGGGGGATTTTTACTCCTGGTCGCCCGCCATTCATTTCAATGGGGGATTTCGACCACTGGGAGCGAGCCATTCATTTCAATGGGGGATTTCTACCCCTTGGAGCCTGTCATTCATTTTTATGGGGGATTTCGACCACTGGGAGCCAGCCATTCATTTCAATGGGGGATTTCGAACCCTAGGTGCCCGCATTTCATTTCATTGGGGGATTTCGACCGCTAGGCGCCCGCCATTCATTTCAATGGGGGAATCTCGATCCCTGGTAGCCCGCCATTCATTTCAATGGGGGATTTCGACCCCTGGTAGCCCGCCATTCATTTCAATGGGGGATTTTGATTCCTTGGCGCTTGCCATTCATTTCAATAGGGAAATTCGACCCCTGGTTGCCAGCCATTCATTTCAATGGGGGATTTCGACCACTGGGAGCCAGCCATTCATTTCAATGGGGGATTTCGACCCCTAGGCGCCCCCGCCATTCATTCCTATCGGGGAATCTCGATCCCTGGTAGCCCGCCATTCATTTCAATGGGGGATTTAAACCCCTGTTATCCCGCCATTCATTCCCATGGGGGATTTCGACCCCTGGGAGCCCACCATTCATTTAAATGGGGGAATTTGACCCCTGGTAGCCCGCCATTCTTTTCAATGGGGGATTTCGACCACTGGGAGCCCACCATTCATTTCTATGGGGGAATCTTGATCCCTGGTAGCCCACCATTCATTTCAATGAGGGACTTTGACCCCTGGTAGCCCGCCATTCATTCCCATGGGGGATTTCGACCCCTGGGAGCCCACCATTCATTTAAATGGGGGAATTCGACCCCTGGGTGCCCGCCATACATTTCAATGGGGGATTTCATCCCCTGGTAGCCCGCCATTCATTCCTATGGGGGATTTCGACCCCTCGGAGCCCACCATTCATTTAAATGGGGGAATTCGACCCCTGGGTGCCCGCCATACATTTCAACGGGGGATTTCGACCCCTGGTAGCCCGCCATTCATTTCATTGGGGGATTTTGACCCCTGGGAGCCCTCCATTCATTTCAATGGGGGATTTCGACCACTGGGAGCCAGACATTCATTTCAATGGGGGATTTCTACCCCTTGGAGACCGTCATTCATTTCTATGGGGGATTTCGACCCCTAGGTGCCCGCATTTCATTTCATTGGGGGATTTCGACCCCTAGGCGCCCGCCATTCATTTCAATGGGGGATTTCAATCCCTGGTAACCCTCCATTCATTCCTATGGGTGATTTTGACCCCTGGGAGCCCACCATTCATTTAAATGGGGGAATTCGACCCCTGGTAGCCCGCCATTCATTTCAATGGGGGATTTCGACCACTGGGAGCCCACCATTCATTTCTATGGGGGAATCTCGATCCCTGGTAGCCCGCCATTCATTTCAATGGGGGATTTCGACCACTGGGAGCCAGCCATTCATTTCAATGGGGGATTTCGACCCCTAGGTGCCCGCATTTCATTTCATTGGGGGATTTCGACCCCTAGGCGCCCGCCATTCATTTCAATGGGGGATTTCAACCCCTGGTAACCCGCCATTCATTTCAATGGGGGAATCTCGATCCCTAGTGGACCGCCATTCATTACAATGTGGGATTTCAACCCCTGGTAACCTGCCATTCATTCCTATGATGGATTTCGACCCCTGGGAGCCCACCATTCATTTAAATAGGGGAATTCGACCCCTGGTTGCCCAACATTCATTTCAATGGGGGATTTCGACCACTGGGAGCCCACTATTTATTTCCATGGGGGAATCTCGATCCCTGGTAGCCCGCCATTCATTTCAATGGGGGATTTCAACCCCTGGTAAACTGCCATTCATTCCTATGATGGATTTCGACCCCTGGGAGCCCACCATTCATTTAAATTGGGGAATTCGACCCCTGGTAGCCCGCCATTCATTTCAATGGGGGATTTCGACCCCTGGGAGCCCGCCATTCATTCCTATGGGGGAATCTCGATCCCTGGTAGACCGCCATTCATTTCAATGGGGGATTTCAACCCCTGGTAACCTGCCATTCATTCCTATGATGGATTTCGACCCTTAGGAGCCCACCATTCATTTAAATGGGGGATTTCAACCCCTGGTAACCCGCCATTAATTCCTATGGGTGATTTCGACCCCTGGGAGCCCACCATTCATTTAAATGGGGGAATTCGACCCCTGGTAGCCCGCCATTCATTTCAATGGGGGATTTCGACCACTGGGAGCCCACCATTCATTTCTAAGGGGGAATCTCGATCCCTGGTAGCCCGCCATTCATTTCAATGGGGGATTTCGACCACTGGGAGCCAGCCATTCATTTCAATGGGGGATTTCGACCCCTAGGCGCCCGCCATTCATTTCAATGGGGGATTTTTACTCCTGGTCGCCCGCCATTCATTTCAATAGGGAAATTCGACCCCTGGTTGCCAGCCATTCATTTCAATGGGGGATTTCGACCACTGGGAGCCAGCCATTCATTTCAATGGGGGATTTCGACCCCTAGGCGCCCCCGCCATTCATTCCTATCGGGGAATCTCGATCCCTGGTAGCCCGCCATTCATTTCAATGGGGGATTTCAACCCCTGTTATCCCGCCATTCATTCCCATGGGGGATTTCGACCCCTGGGAGCCCACCATTCATTTAAATGGGGGAATTCGACCCCTGGTAGCCCGCCATTCATTTCAATGGGGGATTTCGACCACTGGGAGCCCACCATTCATTTCTATGGGGGAATCTCGATCCCTGGTAGCCCACCATTCATTTCAATGGGGGATTTTGACCCCTGGTAGCCCGCCATTCATTCCCATGGGGGATTTCGACCCCTGGGAGCCCACCATTCATTTAAATGGGGGAATTCGACCCCTGGGTGCCCGCCATACATTTCAATGGGGGATTTCATCCCCTGGTAGCCCGCCATTCATTCCTATGGGGGATTTCGACCCCTCGGAGCCCACCATTCATTTAAATGGGGGAATTCGACCCCTGGGTGCCCGCCATACATTTCAATGGGGGATTTCGACCCCTGGTAGCCCGCCATTCATTTCATTGGGGGATTTTGACCCCTGGGAGCCCTCCATTCATTTCAATGGGGGATTTCGACCACTGGGAGTCAGACATTCATTTCAATGGGGGATTTCTACCCCTTGGAGACCGTCATTCATTTCTATGGGGGATTTCGACCCCTAGGTGCCCGCATTTCATTTCATTGGGGGATTTCGACCCCTAGGCGCCCGCCATTCATTTCAATGGGGTATTTCAATCCCTGGTAACCCTCCATTCATTCCTATGGGTGATTTTGGTCCCTGGGAGCCCACCATTCATTTAAATGGGGGAATTCGACCCCTGGTAACCTGCCATTCATTTCAATGGGGGATTTCGACCACTGGGAGCCAGCCATTCATTTCAATGGGGGATTTCGACCCCTAGGCGCCCGCCATTCATTTAAATGGGGGAATTCGACCCCTGGTAGCCCGCCATTCATTTCAATGGGGGATTTCGACCACTGGGAGCCCACCATTCATTTCTATGGGGGAATCTCGATCCCTGGTAGCCCACCATTCATTTCAATGGGGGATTTTAACCCCTGGTAGCCCGCCATTCATTCCCATGGGGGATTTCGACCCCTGGGAGCCCACCATTCATTTAAATGGGGGAATTCGACCCCTGGGTGCCCGCCATACATTTCAATGGGGGATTTCATCCCCTGGTAGCCCGCCAATCATTCCTATGGGGGATTTCGACCCCTCGGAGCCCACCATTCATTTAAATGGGGGAATTCGACCCCTGGGTGCCCGCCATACATTTCAATGGGGGATTTCGACCCCTAGTAGCCCGCCATTCATTTCATTGGGGGATTTTGACCCCTGGGAGCCCTCCATTCATTTCAATGGGGGATTTCGACCACTGGGAGCCAGACATTCATTTCAATGGGGGATTTCTACCCCTTGGAGACCGTCATTCATTTCTATGGGGGATTTCGACCCCTAGGTGCCCGCATTTCATTTCATTGGGGGATTTCGACCCCTAGGCGCCCGCCATTCATTTCAATGGGGGATTTCAATCCCTGGTAACCCTCCATTCATTTCTATGGGTGATTTTGACCCCTGGGAGCCCACCATTCATTTAAATGGGGGAATTCGACCCCTGGTAACCTGCCATTCATTTCAATGGGGGATTTCGACCACTGGGAGCCAGCCATTCATTTCAATGGGGGATTTCGACCCCTAGGTGCCCGCCATTCATTTCAATGGGGGATTTCGACCCCTAGGCGCCCCCGCCATTCATTCCTATCGGGGAATCTCGATCCCTGGTAGCCCGCCATTCATTTCAATGGGGGATTTAAACCCCTGTTATCCCGCCATTCATTCCCATGGGGGATTTCGACCCCTGGGAGCCCACCATTCATTTAAATGGGGGAATTCGACCCCTGGTAGCCCGCCATTCTTTTCAATGGGGGATTTCGACCACTGGGAGCCCACCATTCATTTCTATGGGGGAATCTTGATCCCTGGTAGCCCACCATTCATTTCAATGAGGGACTTTGACCCCTGGTAGCCCGCCATTCATTCCCATGGGGGATTTCGACCCCTGGGAGCCCACCATTCATTTAAATGGGGGAATTCGACCCCTGGGTGCCCGCCATACATTTCAATGGGGGATTTCATCCCCTGGTAGCCCGCCATTCATTCCTATGGGGGATTTCGACCCCTCGGAGCCCACCATTCATTTAAATGGGTGAATTCGACCCCTGGGTGCCCGCTATACATTTCAACGGGGGATTTCGACCCCTGGTAGCCCGCCATTCATTTCATTGGGGGATTTTGACCCCTGGGAGCCCTCCATTCATTTCAATGGGGGATTTCGACCACTGGGAGCCAGACATTCATTTCAATGGGGGATTTCTACCCCTTGGAGACCGTCATTCATTTCTATGGGGGATTTCGACCCCTAGGTGCCCGCATTTCATTTCATTGGGGGATTTCGACCCCTAGGCGCCCGCCATTCATTTCAATGGGGGATTTCAATCCCTGGTAACCCTCCATTCATTCCTATGGGTGATTTTGACCCCTGGGAGCCCACCATTCATTTAAATGGGGGAATTCGACCCCTGGTAGCCCGCCATTCATTTCAATGGGGGATTTCGACCACTGGGAGCCCACCATTCATTTCTATGGGGGAATCTCGATCCCTGGTAGCCCGCCATTCATTTCAATGGGGGATTTCGACCACTGGGAGCCAGCCATTCATTTCAATGGGGGATTTCGACCCCTAGGTGCCCGCATTTCATTTCATTGGGGGATTTCGACCCCTAGGCGCCCGCCATTCATTTCAATGGGGGATTTCAACCCCTGGTAACCCGCCATTCATTTCAATGGGGGAATCTCGATCCCTAGTGGACCGCCATTCATTACAATGTGGGATTTCAACCCCTGGTAACCTGCCATTCATTCCTATGATGGATTTCGACCCCTGGGAGCCCACCATTCATTTAAATAGGGGAATTCGACCCCTGGTTGCCCAACATTCATTTCAATGGGGGATTTCGACCACTGGGAGCCCACTATTTATTTCTATGGGGGAATCTCGATCCCTGGTAGCCCGCCATTCATTTCAATGGGGGATTTCAACCCCTGGTAAACTGCCATTCATTCCTATGATGGATTTCGACCCCTGGGAGCCCACCATTCATTTAAATTGGGGAATTCGACCCCTGGTAGCCCGCCATTCATTTCAATGGGGGATTTCGACCCCTGGGAGCCCGCCATTCATTCCTATGGGGGAATCTCGATCCCTGGTAGACCGCCATTCATTTCAATGGGGGATTTCAACCCCTGGTAACCTGCCATTCATTCCTATGATGGATTTCGACCCTTAGGAGCCCACCATTCATTTAAATGGGGGATTTCAACCCCTGGTAACCCGCCATTAATTCCTATGGGTGATTTCGACCCCTGGGAGCCCACCATTCATTTAAATGGGGGAATTCGACCCCTGGTAGCCCGCCATTCATTTCAATGGGGGATTTCGACCACTGGGAGCCCACCATTCATTTCTAAGGGGGAATCTCGATCCCTGGTAGCCCGCCATTCATTTCAATGGGGGATTTCGACCACTGGGAGCCAGCCATTCATTTCAATGGGGGATTTCGACCCCTAGGCGCCCGCCATTCATTTCAATGGGGGATTTTTACTCCTGGTCGCCCGCCATTCATTTCAATAGGGAAATTCGACCCCTGGTTGCCAGCCATTCATTTCAATGGGGGATTTCGACCACTGGGAGCCAGCCATTCATTTCAATGGGGGATTTCGACCCCTAGGCGCCCCCGCCATTCATTCCTATCGGGGAATCTCGATCCCTGGTAGCCCGCCATTCATTTCAATGGGGGATTTCAACCCCTGTTATCCCGCCATTCATTCCCATGGGGGATTTCGACCCCTGGGAGCCCGCCATTCATTTCAATGGGGTATTTCAATCCCTGGTAACCCTCCATTCATTCCTATGGGTGATTTTGGTCCCTGGGAGCCCACCATTCATTTAAATGGGGGAATTCGACCCCTGGTAACCTGCCATTCATTTCAATGGGGGATTTCGACCACTGGGAGCCAGCCATTCATTTCAATGGGGGATTTCGACCCCTAGGCGCCCGCCATTCATTTAAATGGGGGAATTCGACCCCTGGTAGCCCGCCATTCATTTCAATGGGGGATTTCGACCACTGGGAGCCCACCATTCATTTCTATGGGGGAATCTCGATCCCTGGTAGCCCACCATTCATTTCAATGGGGGATTTTAACCCCTGGTAGCCCGCCATTCATTCCCATGGGGGATTTCGACCCCTGGGAGCCCACCATTCATTTAAATGGGGGAATTCGACCCCTGGGTGCCCGCCATACATTTCAATGGGGGATTTCATCCCCTGGTAGCCCGCCAATCATTCCTATGGGGGATTTCGACCCCTCGGAGCCCACCATTCATTTAAATGGGGGAATTCGACCCCTGGGTGCCCGCCATACATTTCAATGGGGGATTTCGACCCCTAGTAGCCCGCCATTCATTTCATTGGGGGATTTTGACCCCTGGGAGCCCTCCATTCATTTCAATGGGGGATTTCGACCACTGGGAGCCAGACATTCATTTCAATGGGGGATTTCTACCCCTTGGAGACCGTCATTCATTTCTATGGGGGATTTCGACCCCTAGGTGCCCGCATTTCATTTCATTGGGGGATTTCGACCCCTAGGCGCCCGCCATTCATTTCAATGGGGGATTTCAATCCCTGGTAACCCTCCATTCATTTCTATGGGTGATTTTGACCCCTGGGAGCCCACCATTCATTTAAATGGGGGAATTCGACCCCTGGTAACCTGCCATTCATTTCAATGGGGGATTTCGACCACTGGGAGCCAGCCATTCATTTCAATGGGGGATTTCGACCCCTAGGTGCCCGCCATTCATTTCAATGGGGGATTTTGACTCCTGGTCGCCCGCCATGCATTTCAATGGGGGAATTCGACCCCTGGGAGCCCGCCATTCATTTCAATGGGGGATTTCGACCACTGGGAGCCAGCCATTCATTTCAAATGGGGGATTTTGATTCCTGGGCGCCCGCCATTCATTTAGATAGGGGAATTCGACCCCTGGTTGCCCGCCATTCATTTCAATGGGGGAATTCGACCCCTGGTAACCCGCCAAACATTTCAATGGGGGATTTCCACCCCTGGGAGCCAGCCATTCATTTCAATGGGGGATTTCGACCCCTAGGTGCCCGCATTTCATTTCATTGGGAGATTTCGACCCCTAGGCGCCCGCCATCCATTTCAATGGGGGATTTCAACCGCTGGTAACCCGCCATTCATTTCAATGGGGGATTTCAACCCCTGGTAACCTGCCATTCATTCCTATGATGGATTTCGACCACTGGGAGCCCACCATTCATTTCTATGGGGGAATCTCGATCCCTGGTAGCCCGCCATTCATTTCAATGGGGGATTTCGACCCCTAGGCGCCCGCCATTCATTTCATTGGGGGATTTTGACTCCTGGTCGCCCGCCATTCATTTCAATGGGGGATTTCAACCCCTGGTAACCCGCCATTAATTCCTATGGGTGATTTCGACCCCTGGGAGCCCACCATTCATTTAAATGGGGGAATTCGACCCCTGGTAGCCCGCCATTCATTTCAATGGGGGATTTCGACCACTGGGAGCCCACCATTCATTTCTAAGGGGGAATCTCGATCCCTGGTAGCCCGCCATTCATTTCAATGGGGGATTTCGACCACTGGGAGCCAGCCATTCATTTCAATGGGGGATTTCGACCCCTAGGCGCCCGCCATTCATTTCAATGGGGGATTTTTACTCCTGGTCGCCCGCCATTCATTTCAATGGGGGATTTCGACCACTGGGAGCCAGCCATTCATTTCAATGGGGGATTTCTACCCCTTGGAGCCTGTCATTCATTTTTATGGGGGATTTCGACCACTGGGAGCCAGCCATTCATTTCAATGGGGGATTTCGAACCCTAGGTGCCCGCATTTCATTTCATTGGGGGATTTCGACCGCTAGGCGCCCGCAATTCATTTCAATGGGGGAATCTCGATCCCTGGTAGCCCGCCATTCATTTCAATGGGGGATTACGACCCCTGGTAGCCCGCCATTCATTTCAATGGGGGATTTTGATTCCTTGGCGCCCGCCATTCATTTCAATAGGGAAATTCGACCCCTGGTTGCCAGCCATTCATTTCAATGGGGGATTTCGACCACTGGGAGCCAGCCATTCATTTCAATGGGGGATTTCGACCCCTAGGCGCCCCCGCCATTCATTCCTATCGGGGAATCTCGATCCCTGGTAGCCCGCCATTCATTTCAATGGGGGATTTCAACCCCTGTTATCCCGCCATTCATTCCCATGGGGGATTTCGACCCCTGGGAGCCCACCATTCATTTAAATGGGGGAATTCGACCCCTGGTAGCCCGCCATTCATTTCAATGGGGGATTTCGACCACTGGGAGCCCACCATTCATTTCTATGGGGGAATCTCGATCCCTGGTAGCCCACCATTCATTTCAATGGGGGATTTTGACCCCTGGTAGCCCGCCATTCATTCCCATGGGGGATTTCGACCCCTGGGAGCCCACCATTCATTTAAATGGGGGAATTCGACCCCTGGGTTCCCGCCATACATTTCAATGGGGGATTTCATCCCCTGGTAGCCCGCCATTCATTCCTATGGGGGATTTCGACCCCTCGGAGCCCACCATTCATTTAAATGGGGGAATTAAACCCCTGGGTGCCCGCCATACATTTCAATGGGGGATTTCGACCCCTGGTAGCCCGCCATTCATTTCATTGGGGGATTTTGACCCCTGGGAGCCCTCCATTCATTTCAATGGGGGATTTCGACCACTGGGAGTCAGACATTCATTTCAATGGGGGATTTCTACCCCTTGGAGACCGTCATTCATTTCTATGGGGGATTTCGACCCCTAGGTGCCCGCATTTCATTTCATTGGGGGATTTCGACCCCTAGGCGCCCGCCATTCATTTCAATGGGGTATTTCAATCCCTGGTAACCCTCCATTCATTCCTATGGGTGATTTTGGTCCCTGGGAGCCCACCATTCATTTAAATGGGGGAATTCGACCCCTGGTAACCTGCCATTCATTTCAATGGGGGATTTCGACCACTGGGAGCCAGCCATTCATTTCAATGGGGGATTTCGACCCCTAGGCGCCCGCCATTCATTTAAATGGGGGAATTCGACCCCTGGTAGCCCGCCATTCATTTCAATGGGGGATTTCGACCACTGGGAGCCCACCATTCATTTCTATGGGGGAATCTCGATCCCTGGTAGCCCACCATTCATTTCAATGGGGGATTTTAACCCCTGGTAGCCCGCCATTCATTCCCATGGGGGATTTCGACCCCTGGGAGCCCACCATTCATTTAAATGGGGGAATTCGACCCCTGGGTGCCCGCCATACATTTCAATGGGGGATTTCATCCCCTGGTAGCCCGCCAATCATTCCTATGGGGGAATTCGACCCCTCGGAGCCCACCATTCATTTAAATGGGGGAATTCGACCCCTGGGTGCCCGCCATACATTTCAATGGGGGATTTCGACCCCTAGTAGCCCGCCATTCATTTCATTGGGGGATTTTGACCCCTGGGAGCCCTCCATTCATTTCAATGGGGGATTTCGACCACTGGGAGCCAGACATTCATTTCAATGGGGGATTTCTACCCCTTGGAGACCGTCATTCATTTCTATGGGGGATTTCGACCCCTAGGTGCCCGCATTTCATTTCATTGGGGGATTTCGACCCCTAGGCGCCCGCCATTCATTTCAATGGGGGATTTCAATCCCTGGTAACCCTCCATTCATTTCTATGGGTGATTTTGACCCCTGGGAGCCCACCATTCATTTAAATGGGGGAATTCGACCCCTGGTAACCTGCCATTCATTTCAATGGGGGATTTCGACCACTGGGAGCCAGCCATTCATTTCAATAAGGGATTTCGACCCCTAGGTGCCCGCCATTCATTTCAATGGGGGATTTTGACTCCTGGTCGCCCGCCATGCATTTCAATGGGGGAATTCGACCCCTGGGAGCCCGCCATTCATTTCAATGGGGGATTTCGACCACTGGGAGCCAGCCATTCATTTCAAATGGGGGATTTTGATTCCTGGGCGCCCGCCATTCATTTAGATAGGGGAATTCGACCCCTGGTTGCCCGCCATTCATTTCAATGGGGGAATTCGACCCCTGGTAACCCGCCAAACATTTCAATGGGGGATTTCCACCCCTGGTAGCCCGCCATTCATTTCAATGGGGGATTTCGACCACTGGGAGCCAGCCATTCATTTCAATGGGGGATTTCGACCCCTAGGTGCCCGCATTTCATTTCATTGGGAGATTTCGACCCCTAGGCGCCCGCCATCCATTTCAATGGGGGATTTCAACCGCTGGTAACCCGCCATTCATTTCAATGGGGGATTTCAACCCCTGGTAACCTGCCATTCATTCCTATGATGGATTTCGACCACTGGGAGCCCACCATTCATTTCTATGGGGGAATCTCGATCCCTGGTAGCCCGCCATTCATTTCAATGGGGGATTTCGACCCCTAGGCGCCCGCCATTCATTTCATTGGGGGATTTTGACTCCTGGTCGCCCGCCATTCATTTCAATGGGGGAATTCGACCCCTGGGAGCCCGCCATTAATTTCAATGGGGGATTTCGACCACTGGGAGCCAGCCATTCATTTCAATGGGGGATTTTGAACCCTAGGCGCACCCGCCATTCATTTCAATGGGGGATTTTGACTCCTGGTCTCCCGCCATTCATTACAATGTGGGATTTCAACCCCTTGTAACCTGCCATTCATTCCTATGATGGATTTCGACCCCTGGGAGCCCACCATTCATTTAAATGGGGGAATTCGACCCCTGGTAGCCCGCCGTTCATTTCAATGGGGGATTTCGACCACTGGGAGCTAGCCATTCATTTCAATGGGGGATTTCGTCCCCTAGGCGCCCCCGCCATTCATTCCTATGGGGGAATCTCGATCCCTAGTGGACCGCCATTCATTACAATGTGGGATTTCAACCCCTGGTAACCTGCCATTCATTCCTATGATGGATTTCGACCCCTGGGAGCCCACCAATCATTTAAATAGGGGAATTCGACCCCTGGTAGCCCAACATTCATTTCAATGGGGGATTTCGACCACTGGGAGCCCACTATTCATTTCTATGGGGGAATCTCGATCCCTGGTAGCCCGCCATTCATTTCAATGGGGGATTTCAACCCCTGGTAACCTGCCATTCATTCCTATGATGGATTTCGACCCCTGGGAGCCCACCATTCATTTAAATTGGGGAATTCGACCCCTGGTACTCCGCCATTCATTTCAATGGGGGATTTCGACCCCTGGGAGCCCGCCATTCATTCCTATGGGGGAATCTCGATCCCTGGTAGACCGCCATTCATTTCAATGGGGGATTTCAACCCCTGGTAACCTGCCATTCATTCCTATGATGGATTTCGACCCTTGGGAGCCCACCATTCATTTAAATGGGGGATTTCAACCCCTGGTAACCCGCCATTAATTCCTATGGGTGATTTCGACCCCTGGGAGCCCACCATTCATTTAAATGGGGGAATTCGACCCCTGGTAGCCCGCCATTCATTTCAATGGGGGATTTCGACCACTGGGAGCCAGCCATTCATTTCTAAGGGGGAATCTCGATCCCTGGTAGCCCGCCATTCATTTCAATGGGGGATTTCGACCACTGGGAGCCAGCCATTCATTTCAATGGGGGATTTCGACCCCTAGGCGCCCGCCATTCATTTCAATGGGGGATTTTTACTCCTGGTCGCCCGCCATTCATTTCAATGGGGGATTTCGACCACTGGGAGCCAGCCATCATTTCAATGGGGGATTTCTACCCCTTGGAGCCTGTCATTCATTTTTATGGGGGATTTCGACCACTGGGAGCCAGCCATTCATTTCAATGGGGGATTTCGAACCCTAGGTGCCCACATTTCATTTCATTGGGGGATTTCGACCGCTAGGCGCCCGCCATTCATTTCAATGGGGGAATCTCGATCCCTGGTAGCCCGCCATTCATTTCAATGGGGGATTTCGACCCCTGGTAGCCCGCCATTCATTTCAATGGGGGATTTTGATTCCTTGGCGCCCGCCATTCATTTCAATAGGGAAATTCGACCCCTGGTTGCCCGCCATTCATTTCAATGGGGGATTTCGACCACTGGGAGCCAGCCATTCATTTCAATGGGGGATTTCTACCCCTGGGAGCCCACCATTCATTTAAATGGGGGAATTCGACCCCTGGTAGCCCGCCATTCATTTCAATGGGGGATTTCGACCACTGGGAGCCCACCATTCATTTCTATGGGGGAATCTCGATCCCTGGTAGCCCACCATTCATTTCAATGGGGGATTTTGACCCCTGGTAGCCCGCCATTCATTCCCATGGGGGATTTCGACCCCTGGGAGCCCAGCATTCATTTAAATGGGGGAATTCGACCCCTGGGTGCCCGCCATACATTTCAATGGGGGATTTCATCCCCTGGTAGCCCGCCATTCATTCCTATGGGGGATTTCGACCCCTCGGAGCCCACCATTCATTTAAATGGGGGAATTCGACCCCTGGGTGCCCGCCATACATTTCAATGGGGGATTTCGACCCCTGGTAGCCCGCCATTCATTTCATTGGGGGATTTTGACCCCTGGGAGCCCTCCATTCATTTCAATGGGGGATTTCGACCACTGGGAGCCAGACATTCATTTCAATGGGGGATTTCTACCCATTGGAGACCGTCATTCATTTCTATGGGGGATTTCGACCCCTAGGTGCCCGCATTTCATTTCATTGGGGGATTTCGACCCCTAGGCGCCCGCCATTCATTTCAATGGGGTATTTCAATCCCTGGTAACCCTCCATTCATTCCTATGGGTGATTTTGACCCCTGGGAGCCCACCATTCATTTAAATGGGGGAATTCGACCCCTGGTAACCTGCCATTCATTTCAATGGGGGATTTCGACCACTGGGAGCCAGCCATTCATTTCAATGGGGGATTTCGACCCCTGGGAGCCCGCCATTCATTTCAATGGGGGATTTCGACCACTGGGAGCCAGCCATTCATTTCAAATGGGGGATTTTGATTCCTGGGTGCCCGCCATTCATTTAGATAGGGGAATTCGACCCCTGGTTGCCCGCCATTCATTTCAATGGGGGAATTTGACCCCTGGTAACCCGCCAAACATTTCAATGGGGGATTTCCACCCCTGGTAGCCCGCCATTCATTTCAATGTGGGATTTCGACCACTGGGAGCCAGCCATTCATTTCAATGGGGGATTTCGACCCCTAGGTGCACGCATTTCATTTCATTGGGAGATTTCGACCCCTGGGCGCCCGCCATCCATTTCAATGGGGGATTTCAACCGCTGGAAACCCGCCATTCATTTCAATGGGGGATTTCAACCCCTGGTAACCTGCCATTCATTCCTATGATGGATTTCGACCACTGGGAGCCCACCATTCATTTCTATGGGGGAATCTCGATCCCTGGTAGCCCGCCATTCATTTCAATGGGGGATTTCGACCCCTAGGTGCCCGCCATTCATTTCATTGGGGGATTTTGACTCCTGGTCGCCCGCCATTCATTTCAATGGGGGAATTCGACCCCTGGGAGCCCGCCATTAATTTCAATGGGGGATTTCGACCACTGGGAGCCAGCCATTCATTTCAATGGGGGATTTTGAACCCTAGGCGCACACGCCATTCATTTCAATGGGGGATTTTGACTCCTGGTCTCCCGCCATTCATTACAATGTGGGATTTCAACCCCTTGTAACCTGCCATTCATTCCTATGATGGATTTCGACCCCTGGGAGCCCACCATTCATTTAAATGGGGGAATTCGACCCCTGGTAGCCCGCCGTTCATTTCAATGGGGGTTTCGACCACTGGGAGCTAGCCATTCATTTCAATGGGGGATTTTGTCCCCTAGGCGCCCCCACCATTCATTCCTATGGGGGAATCTCGATCCCTAGTGGACCGCCATTCATTACAATGTGGGATTTCAACCCCTGGTAACCTGCCATTCATTCCTATGATGGATTTCGACCCCTGGGAGCCCACCAATCATTTAAATAGGGGAATTCGACCCCTGGTAGCCCAACATTCATTTCAATGGGGGATTTCGACCACTGGGCAGCACGGTGGCTGACTGGTTAGCACGTCCGCCTCCCAGTGCAGAGGACGTGAGATCGAGTCCGGGCTTCGGCCTTCCTGGGTGGAGTTTGCATGTTCTCCCCGTGCTTGCGTGGGTTTTCAACGGGTACTCCGGTTTCCTCCCACATTCCAAAAAACATGCATGGCAGGTTAATTGAACACTCCAAATTGTCCCTAGGTGTGAATGTGAGTGTGGTTGTTCGTCTCTGTGTGCCCTGCGATTGACTGGCAACCAGTTCAGGGTGTACCCCGCCTACTGCCCGAAGCCAGCTGGGATAAGCTCCAGCACCCCCGCGACCCTTGTGAGGAAAAGCGGCCAAGAAAATGGATGGATGGATGGATGGATTTCGACCACTGGGAGCCCACTATTCATTTCTATGGGGGAATCTCGATCCCTGGTAGCCCGCCATTCATTTCAATGGGGGATTTCAACCCCTGGTAACCTGCCATTCATTCCTATGATGGATTTCGACCCCTGGGAGCCCACCATTCATTTAAATTGGGGAATTCGACCCCTGGTACTCCGCCATTCATTTCAATGGGGGATTTCGACCCCTGGGAGCCCGCCATTCATTCCTATGGGGGAATCTCGATCCCTGGTAGACCGCCATTCATTTCAATGGGGGATTTCAACCCCTGGTAACCTGCCATTCATTCCTATGATGGATTTCGACACTTGGGAGCCCACCATTCATTTAAATGGGGGATTTCAACCCCTGGTAACCCGCCATTAATTCCTATGGGTGATTTCGACCCCTGGGAGCCCACCATTCATTTAAATGGGGGAATTCGACCCCTGGTAGTCCGCCATTCATTTCAATGGGGGATTTCGACCACTGGGAGCCCACCATTCATTTCTAAGGGGGAATCTCGATCCCTGGTAGCCCGCCATTCATTTCAATGGGGGATTTCGACCACTGGGAGCCAGCCATTCATTTCAATGGGGGATTTCGACCCCTAGGCGCCCGCCATTCATTTAAATGGGGGAATTCGACCCCTGGTAGCCCGCCATTCATTTCAATGGGGGATTTCGACCACTGGGAGCCCACCATTCATTTCTATGGGGGAATCTCGATCCCTGGTAGCCCACCATTCATTTCAATGGGGGATTTTGACCCCTGGTAGCCCGCCATTCATTCCCATGGGGGATTTCGACCCCTGGGAGCCCACCATTCATTTAAATGGGGGAATTCGACCCCTGGGTGCCCGCCATACATTTCAATGGGGGATTTCATCCCCTGGTAGCCCGCCATTCATTCCTATGGGGGATTTCGACCCCTCGGAGCCCACCATTCATTTAAATGGGGGAATTCGACCCCTGGGTGCCCGCCATACATTTCAATGGGGGATTTCGACCCCTGGTAGCCCGCCATTCATTTCATTGGGGGATTTCGACCACTGGGAGCCAGCCATTCATTTCAATGGGGGATTTCGACCCCTAGGTGCCCGCCATTCATTTCAATGGGGGATTTTGACTCCTGGTCGCCCGCCATGCATTTCAATGGGGGAATTCGACCCCTGGAAGCCCGCCATTCATTTCAATGGGGGATTTCGACCACTGGGAGCCAGCCATTCATTTCAAATGGGGGATTTTGATTCCTGGGCGCCCGCCATTCATTTAGATAGGGGAATTCGACCCCTGGTTGCCCGCCATTCATTTCAATGGGGGAATTCGACCCCTGGTAACCCGCCAAACATTTCAATGGGGGATTTCCACCCCTGGTAGCCCGCCATTCATTTCAATGGGGGATTTCGACCACTGGGAGCCAGCCATTCATTTCAATGGGGGATTTCGACCCCTAGGTGCCCGCATTTCATTTCATTGGGAGATTTCGACCCCTAGGCGCCCGCCATCCATTTCAATGGGGGATTTCAACCGCTGGTAACCCGCCATTCATTTCAATGGGGGATTTCAACCCCTGGTAACCTGCCATTCATTCCTATGATGGATTTCGACCACTGGGAGCCCACCATTCATTTCTATGGGGGAATCTCGATCCCTGGTAGCCCGCCATTCATTTCAATGGGGGATTTCGACCCCTAGGCGCCCGCCATTCATTTCATTGGGGGATTTTGACTCCTGGTCGCCCGCCATTCATTTCAATGGGGGAATTCGACCCCTGGGAGCCCGCCATTAATTTCAATGGGGGATTTCGACCACTGGGAGCCAGCCATTCATTTCAATGGGGGATTTTGAACCCTAGGCGCACCCGCCATTCATTTCAATATGGGATTTTGACTCCTGGTCTCCCGCCATTCATTACAATGTGGGATTTCAACCCCTTGTAACCTGCCATTCATTCCTATGATGGATTTCGACCCCTGGGAGCCCACCATTCATTTAAATGGGGGAATTCGACCCCTGGTAGCCCGCCGTTCATTTCAATGGGGGATTTCGACCACTGGGAGCTAGCCATTCATTTCAATGGGGGATTTCGTCCCCTAGGCGCCCCCGCCATTCATTCCTATGGGGGAATCTCGATCCCTAGTGGACCGCCATTCATTACAATGTGGGATTTCAACCCCTGGTAACCTGCCATTCATTCCTATGATGGATTTCGACCCCTGGGAGCCCACCAATCATTTAAATAGGGGAATTCGACCCCTGGTAGCCCAACATTCATTTCAATGGGGGATTTCGACCACTGGGAGCCCACTATTCATTTCTATGGGGGAATCTCGATCCCTGGTAGCCCGCCATTCATTTCAATGGGGGATTTCAACCCCTGGTAACCTGCCATTCATTCCTATGATGGATTTCGACCCCTGGGAGCCCACCATTCATTTAAATTGGAGAATTCGACCCCTGGTACTCCGCCATTCATTTCAATGGGGGATTTCGACCCCTGGGAGCCAGCCATTCATTCCTATGGGGGAATCTCGATCCCTGGTAGACCGCCATTCATTTCAATGGGGGATTTCAACCCCTGGTAACCTGCCATTCATTCCTATGATGGATTTCGACCCTTGGGAGCCCACCATTCATTTAAATGGGGGATTTCAACCCCTGGTAACCCGCCATTAATTCCTATGGGTGATTTCGACCCCTGGGAGCCCACCATTCATTTAAATGGGGGAATTCGACCCCTGGTAGCCCGCCATTCATTTCAATGGGGGATTTCGACCACTGGGAGCCCACCATTCATTTCTAAGGGGGAATCTCGATCCCTGGTAGCCCGCCATTCATTTCAATGGGGGATTTCGACCACTGGGAGCCAGCCATTCATTTCAATGGGGGATTTCGACCCCAAGGCGCCCGCCATTCATTTCAATGGGGGATTTTTACTCCTGGTCGCCCGCCATTCATTTCAATGGGGGATTTCGACCACTGGGAGCCAGCCATCATTTCAATGGGGGATTTCTACCCCTTGGAGCCTGTCATTCATTTTTATGGGGGATTTCGACCACTGGGAGCCAGCCATTCATTTCAATGGGGGATTTCGAACCCTAGGTGCCCGCATTTCATTTCATTGGGGGATTTCGACCGCTAGGCGCCCGCCATTCATTTCAATGGGGGAATCTCGATCCCTGGTAGCCCGCCATTCATTTCAATGGGGGATTTTGATTCCTTGGCGCCCGCCATTCATTTCAATAGGGAAATTCGACCCCTGGTTGCCCGCCATTCATTTCAATGGGGGATTTCGACCACTGGGAGCCAGCCATTCATTTCAATGGGGGATTTCGACCCCTAGGCGCCCCCGCCATTCATTCCTATCGGGGAATCTCGATCCCTGGTAGCCCGCCATTCATTTCAATGGGGGATTTCAACCCCTGTTATCCCGCCATTCATTCCCATGGGGGATTTCGACCCCTGGGAGCCCACTATTCATTTAAATGGGGGAATTCGACCCCTGGTAGCCCGCCATTCATTTCAATGGGGGATTTCGACCACTGGGAGCCCACCATTCATTTCTATGGGGGAATCTCGATCCCTGGTAGCCCACCATTCATTTCAATGGGGGATTTTGACCCCTGGTAGCCCGCCATTCATTTCAATGGGGGATTTTGATTCCTTGGCGCCCGCCATCCATTTCAATAGGGAAATTCGACCCCTGGTTGCCCGCATTTCATTTCAATGGGGAATTTCGACCACTGGGAGCCAGCCATTCATTTCAATGGGGGATTTCGACCCCTAGGCCTCCGCCATTCATTTCAATGGGGGATTTTGACTGCTGGTCGCCCGCCATTCATTTCATGGGGCAATTCAACCCCTGGGAGCCCGCCATTCATTTCAATGGGGGATTTCGACCACTGGGAGCCAGCCATTCATTTCAATGGGGGATTTCGACCCCTAGGCCTCCGCCATTCATTTCAATGGGGGATTTTGACTCCTGGTCGCCCACCATTCATTTCTATGGGGGAATCTCGATCCCTGGTAGCCCGCCATTCATTTCAATGGGGGATTTCGACCCCTGGTAGCCCGCCAGTCATTTCAATGGGGGATTTTGATTTCTTGGCGCCCGCCATTCATTTCAATGGGGGAATTCAACCCCTGGGAGCCCGCCATTCATTTCAATGGGGGATTTCGACCCCTAGGCGCCCCCGCCATACATTCCTATGGGGGAATCTCGATCCCTGGTAGCCCCCCATTCATTTCAATGGGGGATTTCAACCCCTGGTATCCCGCTATTCATTCCCATGGGGGATTTTGACCCCTGGGAGCCCACCATTCATTTAAATGGGGGAATTCGACCCCTGGGTGCCCGCCATACATTTCAATGGGGGATTTCATCCCCTGGTAGCCCGCAATTCATTCCTATGGGGGATTTCGACCCCTCGGAGCCCACCATTCATTTAAATGGGGGAATTCGACCCCTGGGTGCCCGCCATACATTTCAATGGGGGATTTCGACCCCTGGTAACCCGCCATTCATTTCATTGGGGGATTTTGACCCCTGGGAGCCCTCCATTCATTTCAATTGGGGATTTCGACCACTGGGAGCCAGACATTCATTTCAATGGGGGATTTCTACCCCTTGGAGACCGTCATTCATTTCTATGGGGGATTTCGACCCCTAGGTGCCCGCATTTAATTTCATTGGGGGATTTCGACCCCTAGGCGCCCGCCATTCATTTCAATGGGGGATTTCAATCCCTGGTAACCCTCCATTCATTCCTATGGGTGATTTTGACCCCTGGGAGCCCACCATTCATTTAAATGGGGGAATTCGACCCCTGGTAGCCCGCCATTCATTTCAATGGGGGATTTCGACCACTGGGAGCCCACCATTCATTTCTATGGGGGAATCTCGATCCCTGGTAGCCCGCCATTCATTTCAATGGGGGATTTCGACCACTGGGAGCCAGCCATTCATTTCAATGGGGGATTTCGACCCCTAGGTGCCCGCCATTCATTTCAATGGGGGATTTTGACTCCTAGTCGCCCGCCATGCATTTCAATGGGGGAATTCGACCCCTGGGAGCCCGCCATTCATTTCAATGGGGGATTTCGACCACTGGGAGCCAGCCATTCATTTCAAATGGGGATTTCGACCCCTAGGCGCCCCCGCCATTCATTCTTATGGGGGAATCTCGATCCCTGGTAGACCGTCATTCATTTCAATGGGGGATTTCGACCCCTGGTAGCCCGCCAGTCATTTCAATGGGGGATTTTGATTCCTTGGCGCCCGCCATTCATTTCAATGGGGGAATCCAACCCCTGGGAGCCCGCCATTCATTTCAATGGGGGATTTCGACCCCTAGGCGCCCCCGCCATACATTCCTATGGGGGAATCTCGATCCCTGGTAGCCCGCCATTCATTTCAATGGGGGATTTCAACCCCTGGTATCCCGCCATTCATTCCCATGGGGGATTTCGACCCCTGGGAGCCCACCATTCATTTAAATGGGGGAATTCGACCCCTGGGTGCCCGCAATACATTTCAATGGGGGATTTCGACCCCTGGTAGCCCGCCATTCATTTCATTGGGGGATTTTGACCCCTGGGAGCCCTCCATTCATTTCAATGGGGGATTTCGACCACTGGGAGCCAGACATTCATTTCAATGGGGGATTTCTTCCCCTTGGAGACCGTCATTCATTTCTATTAGGGATTTCGACCCCTAGGTGCCCGCATTTCATTTCATTGGGGGATTTCGACCCCTAGGCGCCCGCCATTCATTTCAATGGGGGATTTCAATCCCTGGTAACCCTCCATTCATTCCTATGGGTGATTTTGACCCCTGGGAGCACACCATTCATTTAAATGGGGGAATTCGACCATTGGGAGCCCACCATTCATTTCTATGGGGGAATCTCGATCCCTGGTAGCCCGCCATTCATTTCAATGGGGGATTTCGACCACTGGGAGCCAGCCATTCATTTCAATGGGGGATTTCGACCCCTAGGTGCCCGCCATTCATTTCAATGGGGGATTTTGACTCCTGGTCGCCCGCCATGCATTTCAATGGGGGAATTCGACCCCTGGGAGCCCGCCATTCATTTCAATGGGGGATTTCGACCACTGGGAGCCAGCCATTCATTTCAATGGGGGATTTCGACCCCTAGGCGCCCCCGCCATTCATTCTTATGGGGGAATCTCGATCCCTGGTAGACCGCCATTCATTTCAATGGGGGATTTCAACCCCTGGTAACCTGCCATTCATTCCTATGATGGATTTTGACCCCTGGGAGCCCACCATTCATTTAAATGGGGGAATTCGACCCCTGGTAGCCCGCCATTCATTTCAATGGGGGATTTCGACCCCTGGTAGCCCGCCATTCATTTCAATGGGGGATTTTGATTCCTTGGCGCCCGCCATTCATTTCAATAGGGAAAATTGACCCCTGGTTGCCCGCCATTCATTTCAATGGGGGATTTCGACCACTGGGAGCCAGCCATTCATTTCAATGGGGGATTTCGACCCCTAGGCGCCCCCGCCATTCATTCCTATGGGGGAATCTCGATCCCTGGTAGCCCGCCATTCATTTCAATGGGGGATTTCAACCCCTGGTATCCCGCCATTCATTCCCATGGGGGATTTCGACCCCTGGGAGGCCACAATTCATTTAAATGGGGAAATTCGACCCCTGGTAGCCCGCCATTCATTTCAATGGGGGATTTCGACCACTGGGAGCCAGCCATTCATTTCAATGGGGGATTTCGACTTCTAGGCCTCCGCCATTCATTTCAATGGGGGATTTTGACTGCTGGTCGCCCGCCATTCATTTCATGGGGGAATTCAACTCCTGGGAGCCCGCCATTCATTTCAATGGGGGATTTCGACCCCTAGGGGCCCCCGCCATACATTCCTATGGGGGAATCTCGATCCCTGGTAGCCCGCCATTCATTTCAATGGGGGATTTCAACCCCTGGTATCCCGCCATTCATTCCCATGGGGGATTTCGACCCCTGGGAGCCCACCATTCATTTAAATGGGGGAATTCGACCCCTGGGTGCCCGCCATACATTTCAATGGGGGATTTTGACCCCTGGTAGCCCGCCATTCAATCCTATGGGGGATTTCGACCCATCGGAGCCCACCATTCATTTAAATGGGGGAATTCGACCCCTGGGTGCCCGCCATACATTTCAATGAAGGATTTCGACCCCTGGTAGCCCGCAATTCATTTCATTGGGGGATTTTGACCCCTGGGAGCCCTCCATTCATTTCAATGGGGAATTTCGACCACTTGGAACCAGCCATTCATTTCAATGGGGGATTTCTACCCCTTGGAGCCCGTCATTCATTTCTATGGGGGATTTCGACCCCTGGGACCCCACCATTCATTTAAATGGAGGAATTCGACCCCTGGTAGCCCGCCATTCATTTCAATGGGGGATTTCGACCACTGGGAGCCCGCCATTCATTTCATTGGGGGATTTTGACCCCTGGGAGCCCTCCATTCATTTCAATGGGGGATTTCGACCACTGGGAGCCAGACATTCATTTCAATGGGGGATTTCTTCCCCTTGGAGACCGTCATTCATTTCTATGGGGGATTTCGACCCCTAGGTGCCCGCATTTCATTTCATTGGGGGATTTCGACCCCTAGGCGCCCGCCATTCATTTCAATGGGGGATTTCAATCCCTGGTAACCCTCCATTCATTCCTATGGGTGATTTTGACCCCTGGGAGCACACCATTCATTTAAATGGGGGAATTCGACCACTGGGAGCCCACCATTCATTTCTATGGGGGAATCTCGATCCCTGGTAGCCCGCCATTCATTTCAATGGGGGATTTCGACCACTGGGAGCCAGCCATTCATTTCAATGGGGGATTTCGACCCCTAGGTGCCCGCCATTCATTTCAATGGGGGATTTTGACTCCTGGTCGCCCGCCATGCATTTCAATGGGGGAATTCGACCCCTGGGAGCCCGCCATTCATTTCAATGGGGGATTTCGACCACTGGGAGCCAGCCATTCATTTCAATGGGGGATTTCGACCCCTAGGCGCCCCCGCCATTCATTCTTATGGGGGAATCTCGATCCCTGGTAGACCGCCATTCATTTCAATGGGGGATTTCAACCCCTGGTAACCTGCCATTCATTCCTATGATGGATTTTGACCCCTGGGAGCCCACCATTCATTTAAATGGGGGAATTCGACCCCTGGTAGCCCGCCATTCATTTCAATGGGGGATTTCGACCACTGGGAGCCCACCATTCATTTCTATGGGGGAATCTCGATCCCTGGTAGCCCGCCATTCATTTCAATGGGGGATTTCGACCCCTGGTAGCCCGCCATTCATTTCAATGGGGGATTTTGATTCCTTGGCGCCCGCCATTCATTTCAATAGGGAAAATTGACCCCTGGTTGCCCGCCATTCATTTCAATGGGGGATTTCGACCACTGGGAGCCAGCCATTCATTTCAATGGGGGATTTCGACCCCTAGGCGCCCCCGCCATTCATTCCTATGGGGGAATCTCGATCCCTGGTAGCCCGCCATTCATTTCAATGGGGGATTTCAACCCCTGGTATCCCGCCATTCATTCCCATGGGGGATTTCGACCCCTGGGAGGCCACAATTCATTTAAATGGGGAAATTCGACCCCTGGTAGCCCGCCATTCATTTCAATGGGGGATTTCGACCACTGGGAGCCAGCCATTCATTTCAATGGGGGATTTCGACTCCTAGGCCTCCGCCATTCATTTCAATAGGGCATTTTGACTGCTGGTCGCCCGCCATTCATTTCATGGGGGAATTCAACTCCTGGGAGCCCGCCATTCATTTCAATGGGGGATTTCGACCCCTAGGGGCCCCCGCCATACATTCCTATGGGGGAATCTCGATCCCTGGTAGCCCGCCATTCATTTCAATGGGGGATTTCAACCCCTGGTATCCCGCCATTCATTCCCATGGGGGATTTCGACCCCTGGGAGCCCACCATTCATTTAAATGGGGGAATTCGACCCCTGGGTGCCCGCCATACATTTCAATGGGGGATTTTGACCCCTGGTAGCCCGCCATTCATTCCTATGGGGGATTTCGACCCATCGGAGCCCACCATTCATTTAAATGGGGGAATTCGACCCCTGGGTGCCCGCCATACATTTCAATGAAGGATTTCGACCCCTGGTAGCCCGCAATTCATTTCATTGGGGGATTTTGACCCCTGGGAGCCCTCCATTCATTTCAATGGGGGATTTCGACCACTTGGAACCAGCCATTCATTTCAATGGGGGATTTCTACCCCTTGGAGCCCGTCATTCATTTCTATGGGGGATTTCGACCCCTGGGACCCCACCATTCATTTAAATGGAGGAATTCGACCCCTGGTAGCCCGCCATTCATTTCAATGGGGGATTTCGACTACTGGGAGCCCTCCATTCATTTCAATGGGGGATTTCGACCACTGGGAGCCAGACATTCATTTCAATGGGGGATTTCTTCCCCTTGGAGACCGTCATTCATTTCTATGGGGGATTTCGACCCCTAGGTGCCCGCATTTCATTTCATTGGGGGATTTCGACCCCTAGGCGCCCGCCATTCATTTCAATGGGGGATTTCAATCCCTGGTAACCCTCCATTCATTCCTATGGGTGATTTTGACCCCTGGGAGCACACCATTCATTTAAATGGGGGAATTCGACCACTGGGAGCCCACCATTCATTTCTATGGGGGAAACTCGATCCCTGGTAGCCCGCTATTCATTTCAATGGGGGATTTCGACCACTGGGAGCCAGCCATTCATTTCAATGGGGGATTTCGACCCCTAGGTGCCCGCCATTCATTTCAATGGGGGATTTTGACTCCTGGTCGCCCGCCATGCATTTCAATGGGGGAATTCGACCCCTGGGAGCCCGCCATTCATTTCAATGGGGGATTTCGACCACTGGGAGCCAGCCATTCATTTCAATGGGGGATTTCGACCCCTAGGCGCCCCCGCCATTCATTCTTATGGGGGAATCTCGATCCCTGGTAGACCGCCATTCATTTCAATGGGGGATTTCAACCCCTGGTAACCTGCCATTCATTCCTATGATGGATTTTGACCCCTGGGAGCCCACCATTCATTTAAATGGGGGAATTCGACCCCTGGTAGCCCGCCATTCATTTCAATGGGGGAATCTCGATCCCTGGTAGCCCGCCATTCATTTCAATGGGGGATTTCGACCCCTGGTAGCCCGCCATTCATTTCAATGGGGGATTTTGATTCCTTGGCGCCCGCCATTCATTTCAATAGGGAAAATTGACCCCTGGTTGCCCGCCATTCATTTCAATGGGGGATTTCGACCACTGGGAGCCAGCCATTCATTTCAATGGGGGATTTCGACCCCTAGGCGCCCCCGCCATTCATTCCTATGGGGGAATCTCGATCCCTGGTAGCCCGTCATTCATTTCAATGGGGGATTTCAACCCCTGGTATCCCGCCATTCATTCCCATGGGGGATTTCGACCCCTGGGAGGCCACAATTCATTTAAATGGGGAAATTCGACCCCTGGTAGCCCGCCATTCATTTCAATGGGGGATTTTGACCACTGGGAGCCAGCCATTCATTTCAATGGGGGATTTCGACTCCTAGGCCTCCGCCATTCATTTCAATGGGGGATTTTGACTGCTGGTCGCCCGCCATTCATTTCATGGGGGAATTCAACTCCTGGGAGCCCGCCATTCATTTCAATGGGGGATTTCGACCCCTAGGGGCCCCCGCCATACATTCTTATGGGGGAATCTCGATCCCTGGTAGCCCGCCATTCATTTCAATGGGGGATTTCAACCCCTGGTATCCCGCCATTCATTCCCATGGGGGATTTCGACCCCTGGGAGCCCACCATTCATTTAAATGGGGGAATTCGACCCCTGGGTGCCCGCCATACATTTCAATGGGGGATTTTGACCCCTGGTAGCCCGCCATTCATTCCTATGGGGGATTTCGACCCATCGGAGCCCACCATTCATTTAAATGGGGGAATTCGACCCCTGGGTGCCCGCCATACATTTCAATGAAGGATTTCGACCCCTGGTAGCCCGCAATTCATTTCATTGGGGGATTTTGACCCCTGGGAGCCCTCCATTCATTTCAATGGGGGATTTCGACCACTTGGAACCAGCCATTCATTTCAATGGGGGATTTCTACCCCTTGGAGCCCGTCATTCATTTCTATGTGGGATTTCGACCCCTGGGACCCCAACATTCATTTAAATGGAGGAATTCGACCCCTGGTAGCCCGCCATTCATTTCAATGGGGGATTTCGACCACTGGGAGCCCACCATTCATTTCTATGGGGGGATCTCGATCCCTGGTAGCCCGCCATTCATTTCAATGGGGGATTTCGACCCCTGGTCGCCCGCCATTCATTTCAATGGGGGATTTTTATTCCTTGGCGCCCGCCATTCATTTCAATAGGGAAATTCGACCCCTGGTTGCCCGCCATTCATTTCAATGGGGGATTTCAACCACTGGGAGCCAGCCATTCATTTCAATGGGGGATTTCTACCCCTTGGAGCCCGTCATTCATTTTTATGGGGGATTTCGACCACTGGGAGCCAGCCATTCATTTCAATGGGGGATTTCGAACCCTAGGTGCCCGCATTTCATTTCATTGGGGGATTTCGACCGCTAGGCGCCCGCCATTCATTCCTATGGGGGAATCTCGATCCCTGGTAGACCGCCATTCATTTCAATGGGGGATTTCAACCCCTGGTAACCTGCCATTCATTCCTATGATGGATTTCGACCCTTGGGAGCCCACAATTCATTTAAATGGGGGATTTCAACCCCTGGTAACCCGCCATTAATTCCTATGGGTGATTTCGACCCCTGGGAGCCCACCATTCATTTAAATGGGGGAATTCGACCCCTGGTAGCCCGCCATTCATTTCAATGGGGGATTTCAACCCCTAGTAACCCGCCATTCATTCCTATGGGTGATTTCGACTCCTGGGAGCCCACCATTCATTTAAATGGGGGAATTCGATCCCTGGTAGCCCGCCATTCATTTCAATGGGGGATTTCAACCCCTGGGAGCCCGCCATTCATTCCTATGGGGGAATCTCGATCCCTGGTAGACCGCCATTCATTTCAATGGGGGATTTCAACCCCTGGTAACCTGCCATTCATTCCTATGATGGATTTCGACCCTTGGGAGCCCACAATTCATTTAAATGGGGGATTTCAACCCCTGGTAACCCGCCATTAATTCCTATGGGTGATTTCGACCCCTGGGAGCCCACCATTCATTTAAATGGGGGAATTCGACCCCTGGTAGCCCGCCATTCATTTCAATGGGGGATTTCGACCACTGGGAGCCAGACATTCATTTCAATGGGGGATTTCTACCCCTTGGAGACCGTCATTCATTTCTATGGGGGATTTCGACCCCTAGGTGCCCGCATTTCATTTCATTGGGGGATTTCGACCCCTAGGCGCCCGCCATTCATTTCAATGGGGGATTTCAATCCTTGGTAACCCTCCATTCATTCCTATGGGTGATTTTGACCCCTGGGAGCACACCATTCATTTAAATGGGGGAATTCGACCCCTGGTAGCCCGCCATTCATTTCAATGGGGGATTTCGACCACTGGGAGCCCACCATTCATTTCTATGGGGGAATCTCGATCCCTGGTAGCCCGCCATTCATTTCAATGAGGGATTTCGACCACTGGGAGCCAGCCATTCATTTCAATGGGGGATTTCGTCCCCTAGGCGCCCCCAACATTCATTCTTATGGGGGAATCTCGATCCCTGGTAGACCGCCATTCATTTCAATGGGGGATTTCAACCCCTGGTAACCTGCCATTCATTCCTATGATGGATTTTGACCCCTGGGAGCCCACCATTCATTTAAATGGGGGAATTCGACCCCTGGTAGCCCGCCATTCATTTCAATGGGGGATTTCGACCACTGGGAGCCCACCATTCATTTCTATGGGGGAATCTCGATCCCTGGTAGCCCGCCATTCATTTCAATGGGGGATTTCGACCCCTGGTAGCCCGCCATTCATTTCAATGGGGGATTTTAATTCCTTGGCGCCCGCCATTCATTTCAATAGGGAAATTTGACCCCTGGTTGCCCGCCATTCATTTCAATGGGGGATTTCGAACACTGGGAGCCAGCCATTCATTTCAATGGGGGATTTCGACCCCTAAGCGCCCCCGCCATTCATTCCTATGGGGGAATCTCGATCCCTGGTAGCCCGCCATTCATTTCAATGGGGGATTTCAACCCCTGGTATCCCGCCATTCATTCCCATGGGGGATTTCGACCCCTGGGAGGCCACAATTCATTTAAATGGGGGAATTCGACCCCTGGTAGCCCGCCATTCATTTCAATGGGGGATTTCGACCACTTGGAGCCAGCCATTCATTTCAATGGGGGATTTCGACTCCTAGGCCTCCGCCATTCATTTCAATGGGGGATTTTGACTGCTGGTCGCCCGCCATTCATTTCATGGGGGAATTCAACTCCTGGGAGCCCGCCATTCATTTCAATGGGGGATTTCGACCCCTAGGGGCCCCCGCCATACATTCCTATGGGGGAATCTCGATCCCTGGTAGCCCGCCATTCATTTCAATGGGGGATTTCAACCCCTGGTATCCCGCCATTCATTCCCATGGGGGATTTCGACCCCTGGGAGCCCACCATTCATTTAAATGGGGGAATTCGACCCCTGGGTGCCCGCCATACATTTCAATGGGGGATTTTGACCCCTGGTAGCCCGCCATTCATTCCTATGGGGGATTTCGACCCATCGGAGCCCACCATTCATTTAAATGGGGGAATTAGACCCCTGGGTGCCCGCCATACATTTCAATGAAGGATTTCGACCCCTGGTAGCCCGCAATTCATTTAATTGGGGGATTTTGACCCCTGGGAGCCCTCCATTCATTTCAATGGGGGATTTCGACCACTTGGAACCAGCCATTCATTTCAATGGGGGATTTCTACCCCTTGGAGCCCGTCATTCATTTCTATGGGGGATTTCGACCCCTGGGACCCCACCATTCATTTAAATGGAGGAATTCGACCCCTGGTAGCCCGCCATTCATTTCAATGGGGGATTTCGACCACTGGGAGCCCACCATTCATTTCTATGGGGGGATCTCGCTCCCTGGTAGCCCGCCATTCATTTCAATGGGGGATTTCGACCCCTGGTAGCCCGCCATTCATTTCAATGGGGGATTTTTATTCCTTGGCGCCCGCCATTCATTTCAATAGGGAAATTCGACCCCTGGTTGCCCGCCATTCATTTCAATGGGGGATTTCGACCACTGGGAGCCAGCCATTCATTTCAATGTGGGATTTCTACCCCTTGGAGCCCGTCATTCATTTTTATGGGGGATTTCGACCACTGGGAGCCAGCCATTCATTTCAATGGGGGATTTCGAACCCCAGGTGCCCGCATTTCATTTCATTGGGGGATTTCGACCGCTAGGCGCCCGCCATTCATTTCAATGGGGGATTTCAACCCCTAGTAACCCGCCATTCATTCCTATGGGTGATTTCGACTCCTGGGAGCCCACCATTCACTTAAATGGGGGAATTCGATCCCTGGTAGCCCGCCATTCATTTCAATGGGGGATTTCGACGACTGGGAGACAGCCATTCATTACAATGGGGGATTTCGACCCCTAGGCGCCCGCCATTTATTTCAATGGGGGATTTTGACTCCTGGTCGCCCGCCATTCATTTCAATGAGGGAATTCGACCCATGGGAGCCCGCCATTCATTCCTATTTGGGAATCTCGATCCCTGGTAGACCGCCATTCATTTCAATGGGGGATTTCAACCCCTGGTAACCTGCCATTCATTCCTATGATGGATTTCGACCCTTGGGAGCCCACCATTCATTTAAATGGGGGAATTCGACCCCTGGTAGCCCGCCATTCATTTCAATGGGGGATTTCAACCCCTGGGAGCCCGCCATTCATTCCTATGGGGGAATCTCGATCCCTGGTAGACCGCCATTCATTTCAATGGGGGATTTCAACCCCTGGTAACCTGCCATTCATTCCTATGATGGATTTCGACCCTTGGGAGCCCACAATTCATTTAAATGGGGGATTTCAACCCCTGGTAACCCGCCATTAATTCCTATGGGTGATTTCGACCCCTGGGAGCCCACCATTCATTTAAATGGGGGAATTCGACCCCTGGTAGCCCGCCATTCATTTCAATGGGGGATTTCGACCACTGGGAGCCCACCATTCATTTCTAAGGGGGAATCTCGATCCCTGGTAGCCCGCCATTCATTTCAATGGGGGATTTCGACCACTGGGAGCCAGCCATTCATTTCAATGGGGGATTTCGACCCCTAGGCGCCCGCCATTCATTTAATTGGGGGATTTTTACTCCTGGTCGCCCGCCATTCATTTCAATGTGGGATTTCGACCACTGGGAGCCAGCCATTCATTTAAATGGGGGATTTCAACCCCTGGTAACCCGCCATTCATTCCTATGGGTGATTTCGACCCCTGGGAGGCCACCATTCATTTAAATGGGGGAATTCGACCCCTGGTAGCCCGCCATTCATTTCAATGGGGGATTTCGACCACTGGGAGCCAGCCATTCATTTCAATGGGGGATTTCGACTCCTAGGCTTCCGCCATTCATTTCAATGGGGGATTTCGACCCCTGGTAGCCCGCCATTCATTTCAATGGGGGATTTTGATTCCTTGGCGCCCGCCATTCATTTCAATAGGGAAATTCGACCCCTGGTTGCCCGCCATTCATTTCAATGGCGGATTTCGACCACTGGGAGCCAGCCATTCATTTCAATGGGGGATTTCTACACCTTGGAGCCCGTCATTCATTTTTATGGGGGATTTCGACCACTGGGAGCCAGCCATTCATTTCAATGGGGGATTTTGAACCCTAGGTGCCCGCATTTCATTTCATTGGGGGATTTCGGCCACTAGGCGCCCGCCATTCATTTCAATGGGGGATTTCAACCCCTAGTAACCCGCCATTCATTCCTATGGGTGATTTCGACTCCTGGGAGCCCACCATTCATTTAAATGGGGGAATTCGACCCCTGGTAGCCCGCCATTCATTTCAATGGGGGATTTCGACCACTGGGAGCCCACCATTCATTTCTAAGGGGGAATCTCGATCCCTGGTAGCCCGCCATTCATTTCAATGGGGGATTTCGACCACTGGGAGCCAGCCATTCATTTCAATGGGGGATTTCGACCCCTAGGCGCCCGCCATTCATTTCAATGGGGGATTTTTACTCCTGGTCGCCCGCCATTCTTTTCAATGGGGGATTTCGACCACTGGGAGCCAGCCATTCATATCAATGGGGGATTTCTACCCCTTGGAGCCAACCATTCATTTAAATGGGGGAATTGGATCCCTGGTAGCCCGCCATTCATTTCAATGGGGGATTTCGACGACTGGGAGCCAGCCATTCATTTCAATGGGGGATTTCGACCCCTAGGCGCCCGCCATTTATTTCAATGGGGGATTTTGACTCCTGGTCGCCCGCCATTCATTTCAATGGGGGAATTCGACCCCTGGGAGCCCGCCATTCATTCCTATTTGGGAATCTCGATCCCTGGTAGACCGCCATTCATTTCAATGGGGGATTTCACCCCCTGGTAACCTGCCATTCATTCCTATGATGGATTTCGACCCTTGGGAGCCCACCATTCATTTAAATGGGGGAATTCGACCCCTGGTAGCCCGCCATTCATTTCAATGGGGGATTTCGACCCCTGGGAGCCCGCCATTCATTCCTATGGGGGAATCTCGATCCCTGGTAGACCGCCATTCATTTCAATGGGGGATTTCAACCCCTGGTAACCTGCCATTCATTCCTATGATGGATTTCGACCCTTGGGAGCCCACCATTAATTTAAATGGGGGATTTCAACCCCTGGTAACCCGCAATTAATTCCTATGGGTGATTTCGACCCCTGGGAGCCCACCATTCATTTAAATGGGGGAATTCGACCCCTGGTAGCCCGCCATTCATTTCAATGGGGGATTTCGACCACTGGGAGCCCACCATTCATTTCTAAGGGGGAATCTCGATCCCTGGTAGCCCGCCATTCATTTCAATGGGGGATTTCGACCACTGGGAGCCAGCCATTCATTTCAATGGGGGATTTCGACCCCTAGGCGCCCACCATTCATTTCAATGGGGGATTTTTACTCCTGGTCGCTCGCCATTCATTTCAATGGGGGATTTCGACCACTGGGAGCCAGCCATTCATTTCAATGGGGGATTTCTACCCCTTGGAGCCCGTCATTCATTTTTATGGGGGATTTCGACCACTGGGAGCCAGCCATTCATTTCAATGGGGGATTTCGAACCCTAGGTGCCCGCATTTCATTTCATTGGGGGATTTCGACCGCTAGGCGCCCGCCATTCATTTCAATGGGGGATTTCAACCCCTAGTAACCCGCCATTCATTCCTATGGGTGATTTCGACTCCTGGAAGCCCACCATTCATTTAAATGGGGGAATTCGATCCCTGGTAGCCCGCCATTCATTTCAATGGGGGATTTCGACGACTGGGAGCCAGCCATTCATTTCAATGGGGGATTTCGACCCCTAGGCGCCCGCCATTTATTTCAATGGGGGATTTTGACTCCTGGTCGCCCGCCATTCATTTCAATGGGGGATTTCAACCCCTGGTAACCTGCCATTCATTCCTATGATGGATTTCAACCCTTGGGAGCCCACCATTCATTTAAATGGGGGAATTCGACCCCTGGTAGCCCGCCATTCATTTCAATGGGGGATTTCGACCCCTGGGAGCCCGCCATTCATTCGTATGGGGGAATCTCGATCCCTGGTAGCCCGCCATTCATTTCAATGGGGGATTCCGACCACTGGGAGCCCACCATTCATTTCTAAGGGGGAATCTCGATCCCTGGTAGCCCGCCATTCATTTCAATGGGGGATTTCGACCACTGGGAGCCAGCCATTCATTTCAATGGGGGATTTCGACCCCTAGGCGCCCGCCATTCATTTCAATGGGGGATTTTTACTCCTGGTCGCCCGCCATTCATTTCAATGGGGGAATTCGACCCCTGGGAGCCCGCCATTCATTCCTATGGGGGGATTCGACCCCTGGTTGCCCGCCATTCATTTCAATGGGGGATTTCCACCCCTGGTAGCCCGCCATTCATTTCACTGGGGGATTTTGACCCCTGGGAGCCCTCCATTCATTTAAATGGGGGATTTCGACCACTGGGAGCCAGCCATTCATTTCAATGGGGGATTTCTACCCCTTGGAGCCCGTCATTCATTTCTATGGGGGATTTCGACCCTGGGAGCCCACCATTCATTTAAATGGGGGGAATTCGACCCCTGGTAGCCCGCCATTCATTTCAATGGGGGATTTCGACCACTGGGAGCCCACCATTCATTTCTAAGGGGGAATCTCGATCCCTGGTAGCCCGCCATTCATTTCAATGGGGGATTTCGACCACTGGGAGCCAGCCATTCATTTCAATGGGGGATTTCGACCCCTAGGCGACCGCCATTCATTTCAATGGGGGATTTTTACTCCTGGTCGCCCGCCGTTCATTTCAATGGGGGATTTCGACCACTGGGAGCCAGCCATTCATTTCAATGGGGGATTTCTACCCCTTGGAGCCCGTCATTAATTTTTATGGGGGATTTCGACCACTGGGAGCCAGCCATTCATTTCAATGGGGGATTTCGAACCCTAGGTGCCCGCATTTCATTTCATTGGGGGATTTCGACTGCTAGGCGCCCGCCATTCATTTCAATGGGGGATTTCAACCCCTAGTAACCCGCCATTCATTCCTATGGGTGATTTCGACTCCTGGGAGCCCACCATTCATTTAAATGGGGGAATTTGATCCCTGGTAGCCCGCCATTCATTTCAATGGGGGATTTCGACGACTGGGAGCCAGCCATTCATTTCAATGGGGGATTTCGACCCCTAGGCGCCCGCCATTTATTTCAATGGGGGATTTTGACTCCTGGTCGCCCTCCATTCATTTCAATGGGGGAATTTGACCCCTGGGAGCCGGCCATTCATTTCAATGGGGGATTTCGACCACTGGGAGCCAGCCATTCATTTCAATGGGGGATTTCGAACCCTAGGCCTCCGCCATTCATTTCAATGGGGGATTTTGACTCCTGGTCGCCCGCCATACATTTCAATGTGGGAATTCAACCCCTGGGAGCCCGCCATTCATTTCAATGGGGGATTTCGACCCCTAGGCGCCCCCGCCATACATTCCTATGGGGGAATCTCGATCCCTGGTAGCCCGCCATTCATTTCAATGGGGGATTTCAACCCCTGGTATCCCGCCATTCAATCCCATGGAGGATTTCGACCCCTGGGAGCCCACCATTCATTTAAATGGGGGAATTCGACCCCTGGGTGCCCGCCATACATTTCAATGGGGGATTTTGACCCCTGGTAGCCCTTCATTCATTCCTATGGGGGATTTCGACCCCTCGGAGCCAACCATTCATTTAAATGGGGGAATTCGACCCCTGGGTGCCCGCCATACATTTCAATGAAGGTTTTCGACCCCTGGCAGCCCGCCATTCATTTCATTGGGGAATTTTGACCCCTGGGAGCCCTCCATTCATTTCAATGGGGGATTTCGACCACTGGGAGCCAGCTATTCATTTCAATGGGGGATTTCTACACCTTTGAGCCCGTCATTCATTTCTATGGGGGATTTCGACCCCTGGGAGCCCACCATTCATTTAAATGGGGGAATTCGACCCCTGGTAGCCCGCCATTCATTTCAATGGGGGATTTCGACCACTGGGAGCCCACCATTCATTTCTATGGGGGGATCTCGATCCCTGGTAGCTCGCCATTAATTTCAATGGGGGATTTCGACCCCTGGTAGCCCGCCATTCATTTCAATGGGGGATTTTGATTCCTTGGCGCCCGCCATTCATTTCAATAGGGAAATTCGACCCCTGGTTGCCCGTTATTCATTTCAATGGGGGATTTCGACCACTGGGAACCAGCCATTCATTTAAATGGGGGATTTCGACCCCTAGGCCTCCGCCATTCATTTCAATGGGGGAATTCAACCCCTGGGAGCCCGCCATTCATTTCAATGGGGGATTTCGACCCCTAGGCGCCCCCGCCATACATTCCTATGGGGGAATCTCGATCCCTGGTAGACCGCCATTCATTTCAATGGGGGATTTCAACCCCTGGTATCCCGCCATTCAATCCCATGGGGGATTTCGACCCCTGGGAGCCCACCATTCATTTAAATGGGGGAATTCGACCCCTGGGTGCCCGCCATACATTTCAATGGGGGATTTCAACCCCTGGTAGCCCGCCATTCATTCCTATGGGGGATTTCGACCACTCGGAGCCCACCATTCATTTAAATGGTGGAATTCGACCCCTGGGTGCCCGCCATACATTTCAATGGAGGATTTCGACCCCTGGTAGCCCGCCATTCATTTCATTGGATGATTTTGACCCCTGGGAGCCAGCCATTCATTTCAATGGGGGATTTCTACCCCTTGGAGCCCGTCATTCATTTCTATGAGGGATTTCGACCACTGGGAGCCAGCCATTCATTTCAATGGGGGATTTCGAACCCTAGGTGCCCACATTTCATTTCATTGGGGGATTTTGACCCCTAGGCGCCCGCCATTCATTTCAATGGGGGATTTCAACCCTTGGTAACCCGCCATTCATTCCTATGGGTGATTTCGACCCGTGGGAGCCCACCATTCATTTAAATGGGGGAATTCGACCCCTGGTAGCCCGCCATTCATTTCAATGGGGGATTTCGACCACTGGGAGCCCACCATTCATTTCTAAGGGGGAATCTCGATCCCTGGTAGCCCGCCATTCATTTCAATGGGGGATTTCGACCACTGGGAGCCAGCCATTCATTTCAATGGGGGATTTCGTCCCCTAGGCGCCCGCCATTCATTTCAATGGGGGATTTTGACTCCTGGTCGCCCGCCATTCATTTCAATGGGGGAATTCGACCCCTGGTAGCCCGCCATTCATTTCATTGGGGGATTTTGACACCTGGGAGCCCTCCATTAATTTCAATGGGGGATTTCGACCACTGGGAGCCAGCCATTCATTTCAATGGGGGATTTCTACCCCTTGGAGCCCGTCATTCATTTCTATGGGGGATTTCGACCACTGGGAGCCAGCCATTCATTTCAATGGGGGATTTCGAACCCTAGGTGCCCGCATTTCATTTCATTGGGGGATTTCGACCGCTAGGCGCTCGCCATTCATTTCAATGGGGGATTTCAACCCCTAGTAACCCGGCATTCATTCCTATGGGTGATTTCGACTCCTGGGAGCCCACCATTCATTTAAATGGGGGAATTCGACCCCTGGTAGCCCGCCATTCATTTCAATGGGGGATTTTGACCACTGGGAGCCCACCATTGATTTCTAAGGGGGAATCTCGATCCCTGGTAGCCCGCCATTCATTTCAATGGGGGATTTCGACGACTGGGAGCCAGCCATTCATTTCAATGGGGGATTTCGACCCCTAGGCGCCCGCCATTTATTTAAATGGGGGATTTTGACTCCTGGTCGCCCGCCATTCATTTCAATGGGGGAATTCGACCCCTGGGAGCCCGCCATTCATTCCTATTTGGGAATCTCGATCCCTGGTAGACCGCCATTCATTTCAATGGGGGATTTCAACCCCTGGTAACCTGCCATTCATTCCTATGATGGATTTCGACCCTTGGGAGCCCACCATTCATTTAAATGGGGGAATTCGACCCCTGGTAGCCCGCCATTCATTTCAATGGGGGATTTCGACCCCTGGGAGCCCGCCATTAATTCCTATGGGGGAATCTCGATCCCTGGTAGACCGCCATTCATTTCAATGGGGGATTTCAACCCCTGGTAACCTGCCATAATTCCTATGATGGATTTCGATCCTTGGGAGCCCACCATTCATTTAAATGGGGGATTTCAACCCCTGGTAACCCGCCATTCATTCCTATGGGTGATTTCGACCCCTGGGAGCCCACCATTCATTTAAATGGGGGAATTCGACCCCTGGTAGCCCGCCATTCATTTCAATGGGGGATTTCGACCACTGGGAGCCCACCATTCATTTCTAAGGGGGAATCTCGATCCCTGGTTGCCCGCCATTCATTTCAATGGGGGATTTCGACCACTGGGAGAACAGCCATTCATTTCAATGGGGGATTTCGACCCCTAGGCTTACGCCATTCATTTCATTGGGGGATTTTTACTCCTGGTCGCCCGCCATTCATTTCAATGGGGGAATTCGACCCCTGGGAGACCGCCATTCATTCCTATGGGGGGATTCAACCCCTGGTTGCCCGCCATTCATTTCAATGGGGGATTTCGACCCCTGGTAGCCCGCCATTCATTTCATTGTGGGATTTTGACCCCTGGGAGCCCTCCATTCATTTCAATGGGGGATTTCGACCACTGGGAGCCAGCCATTCATTTCAATGGGGGATTTCTACCCCTTGGAGCCCGTCATTCATTTCTATGGGGGATTTCGACCCTGGGAGCCCACCATTCATTTAAATTGGGGAATTTGACCCCTGGTAGCCCTCCATTCATTTCAATGGGGGATTTCGACCACTGGTAGCCCGCCATTCATTTCAATGGGGGATTTTGATTCCTTGGCGCCCGCCATTCATTTCAATAGGGAAATTCGACCCCTGGTTGCCTGCCATTCATTTCAATGGGGGATTTCGACCCCTGGTAGCCCGCCATTCATTTCAATGGGGGATTTCGACCACTGGGAGCCCACCATTCATTTCTATGGGGGAATCTCGATCCCTGGTAGCCCGCCATTCATTTCAATGGGGGATTTCGACCACTGGGAGCCAGCCATTCATTTCAATGGGGGATTTCGACCCCTAGGTGCCCGCCATTCATTTCAATGGGGGATTTTGACTCCTGGTCGCCCGCCATGCATTTCAATGGGGGAATTCGACCCCTGGGAGCCCGCCATTCATTTCAATGGGGGATTTCGACCACTGGGAGCCAGCCATTCATTTCAATGGGGGATTTCGAACCCTAGGCCTCCGCCATTCATTTCAATGGGGGATTTTGACTCCTGGTCGCCCGCCATACATTTCAATGGGGGAATTCAACCCCTGGGAGCCCGCCATTCATTTCAATGGGGGATTTCGACCCCTAGGCGCCCCCGCCATACATTCCTATGGGGGAATCTGGATCCCTGGTAGCCCGCCATTCATTTCAATGGGGGATTTCAACCCCTGGTATCCCGCCATTCATTCCCATGGGGGATTTCGACCCCTGGGAGCCCACCATTCATTTAAATGGGGGAATTCGACCCCTGGGTGCCCGCCATACATTTCAATGGGGGATTTCGACCCCTCGTAGCCCGCCATTCATTCCTATGGGGGATTTTGACCCCTCGGAGCCCACCATTCATTTAAATGGGGGGATTCGACCCATGGGTGCCCGCTATACATTTCAATGGGGGATTTCGACCCCTGGTATCCCGCCATTCATTTCAATGGGGGATTTCGACCCCTAGGCGCCCGCCATTCATTTCAATGGGGGATTTCAATCCCTGGTAACCCTCCATTCATTCCTATGGGTGATTTTGACCCCTGGGAGCCAACCATTCATTTAAATGGGGGAATTCGACCCCTGGTAGCCCGCCATTCATTTCAATGGGGGATTTCGACCACTGGGAGCCAGCCATTCATTTCAATGGGGGATTTCTACCCCTTGGAGCCCGTCATTCATTTCTATAATGGATTTCGACCCTGGAAGCCCACCATTCATTTAAATTGGGGAATTCGACCCCTGGTAGCCCGCCATTCATTTCAATGGGGGATTTCGACCCCTGGTAGCCCGCCATTCATTTCAATGGGGGATTTTGATTCCTTGGCGCCCGCCATTCATTTCAATAGGGAAATTCGACCCCTGGTTGCCCGCCATTCATTTCAATGGGGGATTTCGACCACTGGGAACCAGCCATTCATTTAAATGGGGGATTTCGACCCCTAGGCCTCCGCCATTCATTTCAATGGGGGATTTTGACTCTTGGTCACCCGCCATTCATTTCAATGGGGGATTTCGACCACTGGGAACCAGCCATTCATTTAAATGGGGGATTTCGACCCCTAGGCCTCCGCCATTCATTTCAATGGGGGATTTTGACTCCTGGTCACCCGCCATTCATTTCAATGGGGGAATTCAACCCCTGGGAGCCCGCCATTCATTTCAATGGGGGATTTCGACCCCTAGGCGCCACCGCCATACATTCCTATGGGGGAATCTCGATCCCTGGTAGCCCGCCATTCATTTCAATGGGGGATTTCAACCCCTGGTATCCCGCCATTCAATCCCATGGAGGATTTCGACCCCTGGGAGCCCACCATTCATTTAAATGGGGGAATTCGACCCCTGGGTGCCCGCCATACATTTCAATGGGGGATTTCGACCCCTGGTAGCCCGCCATTCATTCCTATGGGGGATTTCGACCCCTCGGAGCCCACCATTCATTTAAATGGCGGAATTCGACCACTGGGTGCCCGCCATACATTTCAATGGGGGATTTCGACCCCTGGTAGCCCGCCATTCATTTCATTGGGGGATTTTGACCCCTGGGAGCCCTCCATTCATTTCAATGGGGGATTTCGACCACTGGGAGCCAGCCATTCATTTCAATGGGGGATTTCGAACCCTAGGTGCCCACATTTCATTTCATTGGGGGATTTTGACCCCTAGGCGCCCGCCATTCATTTCAATGGGGGATTTCAACCCCTGGTAACCCGCCATTCATTCCTATGGGTGATTTCGACCCGTGGGAGCCCACCATTCATTTAAATGGGGGAATTCGACCCCTGGTAGCCCGCCATTCATTTCAATGGGGGAATTCGACCCCTGGGAGACCGCCATTCATTCCTATGGGGAGATTCGACCCCTGGTTGCCCGCCATTCATTTCAATGGGGGATTTCGACCCCTGGTAGCCCGCCATTCATTTCATTGTGGGATTTTGACCCCTGGGAGCCCTCCATTCATTTCAATGGGGGATTTCGACCACTGGGAGCCAGCCATTCATTTCAATGGGGGATTTCTACCCCTTGGAGCCCGTCATTCATTTCTATGGGGGATTTCGACCCTGGGAGCCCAACATTCATTTAAATTGGGGAATTCGACCCCTGGTAGCCCGCCATTCATTTCAATGGGGGATTTCGACCACTGGTAGCCCGCCATTCATTTCAATGGGGGATTTTGATTCCTTGGCGCCCGCCATTCATTTCAATAGGGAAATTCGACCCCTGGTTGCCCGCCATTCATTTCAATGGGGGATTTCGACCCCTGGTAGCCCGCCATTCATTTCAATGGGGGATTTCGACCACTGGGAGCCCACCATTCATTTCTATGGGGGAATCTCGATCCCTGGTAGCCCGCCAGTCATTTCAATGGGGGATTTCGACCACTGGGAGCCAGCCATTCATTTCAATGGTGGATTTCGACCCCTAGGTGCCCGCCATTCATTTCAATGGGGGATTTTGACTCCTGGTCGCCCGCCATGCATTTCAATGGGGGAATTCGACCCCTGGGAGCCCGCCATTCATTTCAATGGGGGATTTCGACCACTGGGAACCAGCCATTCATTTCAATGGGGGATTTCGAACCCTAGGCCTCCGCCATTCATTTCAATGGGGGATTTTGACTCCTGGTCGCCCGCCATACATTTCAATGGGGGAATTCAACCCCTGGGAGCCCGCCATTCATTTCAATGGGGGATTTCGACCCCTAGGCGCCCCCGCCATACATTCCTATGGGGGAATCTGGATCCCTGGTAGCCCGCCATTCATTTCAATGGGGGATTTCAACCCCTGGTATCCCGCCATTCATTCCCATTGGGGAATTCGACCCCTGGTAGCCCGCCATTCATTTCATTGGGGGATTTTGACACCTGGGAGCCCTCCATTAATTTCAATGGGGGATTTCGACCACTGGGAGCCAGCCATTCATTTCAATGGGGGATTTCTACCCCTTGGAGCCCGTCATTCATTTCTATGGGGGATTTCGACCACTGGGAGCCAGCCATTCATTTCAATGGGGGATTTCGAACCCTAGGTGCCCGCATTTCATTTCATTGAGGGATTTTCGACCCCTAGGCGCCCCCGCCATACATTCCTATGGGGGAATCTGGATCCCTGGTAGCCCGCCATTCATTTCAATGGGGGATTTTGACTCCTGGTCGCCCGCCATTCATTTCAATGGGGGAATTCGACCCCTGGTAGCCCGCCATTCATTTCATTGGGGGATTTTGACACCTGGGAGCCCTCCATTAATTTCAATGGGGGATTTCGACCACTGGGAGCCAGCCATTCATTTCAATGGGTGATTTCTACCCCTTGGAGCCCGTCATTCATTTCTATGGGGGATTTCGACCACTGGGAGCCAGCCATTCATTTCAATGGGGGATTTCGAACCCTAGGTGCCCGCATTTCATTTCATTGGGGGATTTCGACCGCTAGGCGCCCGCCATTCATTTCAATGGGGGATTTCAACCCCTAGTAACCCGCCATTCATTCCTATGGGTGATTTCGACTCCTGGGAGCCCACCATTCATTTAAATGGGGGAATTCGACCCCTGGTAGCCCGCCATTCATTTCAATGGGGGATTTTGACCACTGGGAGCCCACCATTGATTTCTAAGGGGGAATCTCGATCCCTGGTAGCCCGCCATTCATTTCAATGGGGGATTTCGACGAGTGGGAGCCAGCCATTCATTTCAATGGGGGATTTCGACCCCTAGGCGCCCGCCATTTATTTAAATGGGGGATTTTGACTCCTGGTCGCCCGCCATTCATTTCAATGGGGGAATTCGACCCCTGGGAGCCCGCCATTCATTCCTATTTGGGAATCTCGATCCCTGGTAGACCGCCATTCATTTCAATGGGGGATTTCAACCCCTGGTAACCTGCCATTCATTCCTATGATGGATTTCGACCCTTGGGAGCCCACCATTCATTTAAATGGGGGAATTCGACCCCTGGTAGCCCGCCATTCATTTCAATGGGGGATTTCGACCCCTGGGAGCCCGCCATTAATTCCTATGGGGGAATCTCGATCCCTGGTAGACCGCCATTCATTTCAATGGGGGATTTCAACCCCTGGTAACCTGCCATAATTCCTATGATGGATTTCGATCCTTGGGAGCCCACCATTCATTTAAATGGGGGATTTCAACCCCTGGTAACCCGCCATTCATTCCTATGGGTGATTTCGACCCCTGGGATCCCACCATTCATTTAAATGGGGGAATTCGACCCCTGGTAGCCCGCCATTCATTTCAATGGGGGATTTCGACCACTGGGAGCCCACCATTCATTTCTAAGGGGGAATCTCGATCCCTGGTTGCCCGCCATTCATTTCAATGGGGGATTTCGACCACTGGGAGCCAGCCATTCATTTCAATGGGGGATTTCGACCCCTAGGCTTACGCCATTCATTTCATTGGGGGATTTTTACTCCTGGTCGCCCGCCATTCATTTCAATGGGGGAATTCGACCCCTGGGAGACCGCCATTCATTCCTATGGGGGGATTCGACCCCTGGTTGCCCGCCATTCATTTCAATGGGGGATTTCGACCCCTGGTAGCCCGCCATTCATTTCATTGTGGGATTTTGACCCCTGGGAGCCCTCCATTCATTTCAATGGGGGATTTCGACCACTGGGAGCCAGCCATTCATTTCAATGGGGGATTTCTACCCCTTGGAGCCCGTCATTCATTTCTATGGGGGATTTCGACCCTGGGAGCCCACCATTCATTTAAATTGGGGAATTTGACCCCTGGTAGCCCGCCATTCATTTCAATGGGGGATTTCGACCACTGGTAGCCCGCCATTCATTTCAATGGGGGATTTTGATTCCTTGGCGCCCGCCATTCATTTCAATAGGGAAATTCGACCCCTGGTTGCCTGCCATTCATTTCAATGGGGGATTTCGACCCCTGGTAGCCCGCCATTCATTTCAATGGGGGATTTCGACCACTGGGAGCCCACCATTCATTTCTATGGGGGAATCTCGATCCCTGGTAGCCCGCCATTCATTTCAATGGGGGATTTCGACCACTGGGAGCCAGCCATTCATTTCAATGGGGGATTTCGACCCCTAGGTGCCCGCCATTCATTTCAATGGGGGATTTTGACTCCTGGTCGCCCGCCATGCATTTCAATGGGGGAATTCGACCCCTGGGAGCCCGCCATTCATTTCAATGGGGGATTTCGACCACTGGGAGCCAGCCATTCATTTCAATGGGGGATTTCGAACCCTAGGCCTCCGCCATTCATTTCAATGGGGGATTTTGACTCCTGGTCGCCCGCCATACATTTCAATGGGGGAATTCAACCCCTGGGAGCCCGCCATTCATTTCAATGGGGGATTTCGACCCCTAGGCGCCCCCGCCATACATTCCTATGGGGGAATCTGGATCCCTGGTAGCCCGCCATTCATTTCAATGGGGGATTTCAACCCCTGGTATCCCGCCATTCATTCCCATGGGGGATTTCGACCCCTGGGAGCCCACCATTCATTTAAATGGGGGAATTCGACCCCTGGGTGCCCGCCATACATTTCAATGGGGGATTTCGACCCCTCGTAGCCCGCCATTCATTTCAATGGGGGATTTTGATTCCTTGGCGCCCGCCATTCATTTCAATAGGGAAATTCGACCCCTGGTTGCCTGCCATTCATTTCAATGGGGGATTTCGACCCCTGGTAGCCCGCCATTCATTTCAATGGGGGATTTCGACCACTGGGAGCCCACCATTCATTTCTATGGGGGAATCTCGATCCCTGGTAGCCCGCCATTCATTTCAATGGGGGATTTCGACCACTGGGAGCCAGCCATTCATTTCAATGGGGGATTTCGACCCCTAGGTGCCCGCCATTCATTTCAATGGGGGATTTTGACTCCTGGTCGCCCGCCATGCATTTCAATGGGGGAATTCGACCCCTGGGAGCCCGCCATTCATTTCAATGGGGGATTTCGACCACTGGGAGCCAGCCATTCATTTCAATGGGGGATTTCGTACCCTAGGCCTCCGCCATTCATTTCAATGGGGGATTTTGACTCCTGGTCGCCCGCCATACATTTCAATGGGGGAATTCAACCCCTGGGAGCCCGCCATTCATTTCAATGGGGGATTTCGACCCCTAGGCGCCCCCGCCATACATTCCTATGGGGGAATCTGGATCCCTGGTAGCCCGCCATTCATTTCAATGGGGGATTTCAACCCCTGGTATCCCGCCATTCATTCCCATGGGGGATTTCGACCCCTGGGAGCCCACCATTCATTTAAATGGGGGAATTCGACCCCTGGGTGCCCGCCATACATTTCAATGGGGGATTTCGACCCCTCGTAGCCCGCCATTCATTCCTATGGGGGATTTTGACCCCTCGGAGCCCACCATTCATTTAAATGGGGGGATTCGACCCATGGGTGCCCGCTATACATTTCAATGGGGGATTTCGACCCCTGGTATCCCGCCATTCATTTCAATGGGGGATTTCGACCCCTAGGCGCCCGCCATTCATTTCAATGGGGGATTTCAATCCCTGGTAACCCTCCATTCATTCCTATGGGTGATTTTGACCCCTGGGAGCCCACCATTCATTTAAATGGGGGAATTCGACCCCTGGTAGACCGCCATTCATTTCAATGGGGGATTTCGACCACTGGGAGCCAGCCATTCATTTCAATGGGGGATTTCTACCCCTTGGAGCCCGTCATTCATTTCTATGGGGGATTTCGACCCTGGAAAACCACCATTCATTTAAATTGGGGAATTCGACCCCTGGTAGCCCGCCATTCATTTCGATGGGGGATTTCGACCCCTGGTAGCCCGCCATTCATTTCAATGGGGGATTTTGATTCCTTGGCGCCCGCCATTCATTTCAATAAGGAAATTCGACCCCTGGTTGCCCGCCATTCATTTCAATGGGGGATTTCGACCACTGGGAACCAGCCATTCATTTAAATGGGGGATTTCGACCCCTAGGCCTCCGCCATTCATTTCAATGGGGGATTTTGACTCTTGGTCACCCGCCATTCATTTCAATGGGGGATTTCGACCACTGGGAACCAGCCATTCATTTAAATGGGGGATTTCGACCCCTAGGCCGCCGCCATTCATTTCAATGGGGGATTTTGACTCCTGGTCACCCGCCATTCATTTCAATGGGGGAATTCAACCCCTGGGAGCCCGCCATTCATTTCAATGGGGGATTTCGACCCCTAGGCGCCCCCGCCATACATTCCTATGGGGGAATCTCGATCCCTGGTAGCCCGCCATTCATTTCAATGGGGGATTTCAACCCCTGGTATCCCGCCATTCAATCCCATGGAGGATTTCGACCCCTGGGAGCCCACCATTCATTTAAATGGGGGAATTCGACCCCTGGGTGCCCGCCATACATTTCAATGGGGGATTTCGACCCCTGGTAGCCCGCCATTCATTCCTATAGGGGATTTCGACCCCTCGGAGCCCACCAATCATTTAAATGGCGGAATTCGACCACTGGGTGCCCGCCATACATTTCAATAGGGGATTTCGACCCCTGGTAGCCCGCCATTCATTTCATTGGGGGATTTTGACCCCTGGGAGCCCTCCATTCATTTCAATGGGGGATTTCGACCACTGGGAGCCAGCCATTCATTTCAATGGGGGATTTCGAACCCTAGGTGCCCACATTTCATTTCATTGGGGGATTTTGACCCCTAGGCGCCCGCCATTCATTTCAATGGGGGATTTCAACCCCTGGTAACCCGCCATTCATTCCTATGGGTGATTTCGACCCGTGGGAGCCCACCATTCATTTAATTGGGGGAATTCGACCCCTGGTAGCCCGCCATTCATTTCAATGGGGGAATTCGACCCCTGGGAGACCGCCATTCATTCCTATGGGGAGATTCGACCCCTGGTTGCCCGCCATTCATTTCAATGGGGGATTTCGACCCCTGGTAGCCCGCCATTCATTTCATTGTGGGATTTTGACCCCTGGGAGCCCTCCATTCATTTCAATGGGGGATTTCTACCCCTTGGAGCCCGTCATTCATTTCTATGGGGGATTTCGACCCTGGGAGCCCAACATTCATTTAAATTGGGGAATTCGACCCCTGGTAGCCCGCCATTCATTTCAATGGGGGATTTCGACCACTGGTAGCCCGCCATTCATTTCAATGGGGGATTTTGATTCCTTGGCGCCCGCCATTCATTTCAATAGGGAAATTCGACCCCTGGTTGCCCGCCATTCATTTCAATGGGGGATTTCGACCCCTGGTAGCCCGCCATTCATTTCAATGGGGGATTTCGACCACTGGGAGCCCACCATTCATTTCTATGGGGGAATCTCGATCCCTGGTAGCCCGCCATTCATTTCAATGGGGGATTTCGACCACTGGGAGCCAGCCATTCATTTCAATGGTGGATTTCGACCCCTAGGTGCCCGCCATTCATTTCAATGGGGGATTTTGACTCCTGGTCGCCCGCCATGCATTTCAATGGGGGAATTCGACCCCTGGGAGCCCGCCATTCATTTCAATGGGGGATTTCGACCACTGGGAACCAGCCATTCATTTCAATGGGGGATTTCGAACCCTAGGCCTCCGCCATTCATTTCAATGGGGGATTTTGACTCCTGGTCGCCCGCCATACATTTCAATGGGGGAATTCAACCCCTGGGAGCCCGCCATTCATTTCAATGGGGGATTTCGACCCCTAGGCGCCCCCGCCATACATTCCTATGGGGGAATCTGGATCCCTGGGATCCCTCGACCAATAGGCGCCCGCCATTCATTTCAATGGGGGATTTCAATCCCTGGTAAACCTACATTCATTCCTATGGGTGATTTTGACCCCTGGGAGCCCACCATTAATTTAAATGGGGGAATTCGACCCCTGGTAGCCCGCCATTCATTTCAATGGGGGATTTCGACCACTGGGAGCCCACCATTCATTTCTATGGGGGAATCTCGATCCCTGGTAGCCCGCCATTCATTTCAATGGGGGATTTCGACCACTGGGAGCCAGCCATTCATTTCAATTGGGGATTTCGACCACTGGGAGCCAGCCATTCATTTCAATGGGGGATTTCGACCCCTAGGTGCCCGCCATTCATTTCAATGGGGGATTTTGACTCCTGGTCGCCCGCCATGCATTTCAATGGGGGAATTCGACCCCTGGGAGCCCGCCATTCATTTCAATGGGGGATTTCGACCACTGGGAGCCAGCCATTCATTTCAATGGGGGATTTCGACCCCGAGGCGCACCCGCCATTCATTCTTATGGGGGAATCTCGATCCCTGGTAGACCGCCATTAATTTCAATGGGGGATTTCAACCCCTGGTAACCTGCCATTCATTCCTATGATGGATTTTGACCCCTGGGAGCCCACCATTCATTTAAATGGGGGAATTCGACCCCTGGTAGCCCGCCATTCATTTCAATGGGGGATTTCGACCACTGGGAGCCCACCATTCATTTCTATGGGGGAATCTCGATCCCTGGTAGCCCGCCATTCATTTCAATGGGGGATTTCGACCCCTGGTAGCCCACCATTCATTTCAATGGGGGATTTTGATTCCTTGGCGCCCGCCATTCATTTCAATAGGGAAATTCGACCCCTGGTTGCCCGCCATTCATTTCAATGGGGGATTTCGACCACTGGGAGCCAGCCATTCATTTCAATGGGGGATTTCGACCCCTAGGCGCCCCCGCCATTCATTCCTATGGGAGAATCTCGATCCCTGGTAGCCCCCCATTCATTTCAATGGGGGATTTCAACCCCTGGTATCCCGCCATTCATTCCCATGGGGGATTTTGACCCCTGGGAGCCCACCATTCATTTAAATGGGGGAATTCGACCCCTGGTAGCCCGCCATTCATTTCAATGGGGGATTTCGACCACTGGGAGCCCACCATTCATTTCTATGGGGGAATCTCGATCCCTGGTAGCCCGCCATTCATTTCAATGGGGGATTTCGACCCCTGGTAGCCCGCCATTCATTTCAATGGGGGATTTTGATTCCTTGGCGCCCGCGATTCATTTCAATAGGGAAATTCGACCCCTGGTTGCCCGCCATTCATTTAAATGGGGGATTTCGACCACTGGGAGCCAGCCATTCATTTCAATGGGGGATTTCGACCCCTAGGCGCCACCGCCATTCATTCCTATGGGGGAATCTCGTTCCCTGGTAGACCGCCATTCATTTCAATGGGGGATTTCAACCCCTGGTAACCTGCCATTCATTCCTATGATGGATTTCGACCCCTGGGAGCCCACCATTCATTTAAATGGGGGAATTCGACCCCTGGTAGCCCGCCATTCATTTCAATGGGGGATTTCGACCACTGGGAGCCCACCATTAATTTCTATGGGGGAATCTCGATCCATGGTAGCCCACCATTCATTTCAATGGGGGATTTCGACCACTGGGAGCCAGCCATTCATTTCAATGGGGTATTTCGACCCCTAGGCCTCCGCCATTCATTTCAATGGGGGATTTTGACTGCTGGTCGTCCGCCATTCATTTCATGGGGGAATTCAACCCCTGGTATCCCGCCATTCATTCCAATGGAGGATTTCGACCCCTGGGAGCCCACCATTCATTTAAATGGGGGAATTCAACCCCTGGGTGCCCGCCATACATTTCAATGGGGGATTTCGACCCCTAGGCGCCACCGCCATACATTCCTATGGGGGAATCTCGATCCCTGGTAGCCCGCCATTCATTTCAATGGGGGATTTCAACCCCTGGTATCCCGCCATTCATTCCCATGGAGAATTTCGACCCCTGGGAGCCCACCGTTCATTTAAATGGGGAATTCGACCCCTGGGTGCCCGCCATACATTTCAATGGGGGATTTTGACCCCTGGTAGCCCTTCATTCATTCCTATGGGGGATTTCGACCCCTCGGAGCCCACCATTCATTTAAATGGGGGAATTCGACCCCTGGGTGCCCGCCATACATTTCAATAAAGGTTTTCGACCCCTGGGAGCCCTCCATTCATTTCAATGGGGGATTTCGACCACTGGGAGCCAGCCATTCATTTCAATGGGGGATTTCGAACCCTAGGTGCCCACATTTCATTTCATTGGGGGATTTTGACCCCTAGGCGCCCGCCATTCATTTCAATGGGGGATTTCAACCCCTGGTAACCCGCCATTCATTCCTTTGGGTGATTTCGACCCGTGGGAGCCCACCATTCATTTAATTGGGGGAATTCGACCCCTGGTAGCCCGCCATTCATTTCAATGGGGGAATTCGACCCCTGGGAGACCGCCATTCATTCCTATGGGGAGATTCGACCCCTGGTTGCCCGCCATTCATTTCAATGGGGGATTTCGACCCCTGGTAGCCCGCCATTCATTTCATTGTGGGATTTTGACCCCTGGGAGCCCTCCATTCATTTCAATGGGGGATTTCTACCCCTTGGAGCCCGTCATTCATTTCTATGGGGGATTTCGACCCTGGGAGCCCAACATTCATTTAAATTGGGGAATTCGACCCCTGGTAGCCCGCCATTCATTTCAATGGGGGATTTCGACCACTGGTAGCCCGCCATTCATTTCAATGGGGGATTTTGATTCCTTGGCGCCCGCCATTCATTTCAATAGGGAAATTCGACCCCTGGTTGCCCGCCATTCATTTCAATGGGGGATTTCGACCCCTGGTAGCCCGCCATTCATTTCAATGGGGGATTTCGACCACTGGGAGCCAGCCATTCATTTCAATGGTGGATTTCGACCCCTAGGTGCCCGCCATTCATTTCAATGGGGGATTTTGACTCCTGGTCGCCCGCCATGCATTTCAATGGGGGAATTCGACCCCTGGGAGCCCGCCATTCATTTTAATGGGGGATTTCGACCACTGGGAACCAGCCATTCATTTCAATGGGGGATTTCGAACCCTAGGCCTCCGCCATTTATTTCAATGGGGGATTTTGACTCCTGGTCGCCCGCCATACATTTCAATGGGGGAATTCAACCCCTGGGAGCCCGCCATTCATTTCAATGGGGGATTTCGACCCCTAGGCGCCCCCGCCATACATTCCTATGGGGGAATCTGGATCCCTGGTAGCCCGCCATTCATTTCAATGGGGGATTTCAACCCCTGGTATCCCGCCATTCATTCCCATGGGGGATTTCGACCCCTGGGAGCCCACCATTCATTTAAATGGGGGAATTCGACCCCTGGGTGCCCGCCATACATTTCAATGGGGGATTTCGACCCCTCGTAGCCCGCCATTCATTCCTATGGGGGATTTCGACCCCTCGGAGCCCACCATTCATTTAAATGGGGGGATTCGACCCCTGGGTGCCCGCCATATATTTCAATGGGGGATTTCGACCCCTGGTATCCCGCCATTCATTTCAATAGGGGATTTCGACCCCTAGGCGCCCGCCATTCATTTCAATGGGGGATTTCAATCCCTGCTAACCCTCCATTCATTCCTGTGGGTGATTTTGACCCCTGGGAGCCCACCATTCATTTAAATGGGGGAATTCGACCCCTGGTAGCCCGCCATTCATTTCAATGGGGGATTTCGACCACTGGGAGCCCACCATTCATTTCATTGGGGAATTTTGACCCCTGGGAGCCCTCCATTCATTTCAATGGGGGATTTCGACCACTGGGAGCCAGCCATTCATTTCAATGGGGTATTTCTACACCTTGGAGCCCGCCATTCATTTCAATGGGGGATTTCGACCCCTGGTAGCCCGCCATTCATTTCAATGGGGGATTTTGATTCCTTGGCGCCCGCCATTCATTTCAATAGGGAAATTCGACCCCTGGTTGCCCGCCATTCATTTCAATGGGGGATTTCGACCACTGGGAACCAGCCATTCATTTAAATGGGGGATTTCGACCCCTAGGCCTCCGCCATTCATTTCAATGGGGGATTTTGACTCCTGGTCACCCACCATTCATTTCAATGGGGGATTTCGACCACTGGGAACCAGCCATTCATTTAAATGGGGGATTTCGACCCCTAGGCCTCCGCCTATCATTTCAATGGGGGATTTTGACTCCTGGTCACCCGCCATTCATTTCAATGGGGGAATTCAACCCCTGGGAGCCCGCCATTCATTTCAATGGGGGATTTCGACCCCTACGCGCCCCCGCCATACATTCCTATGGGGGAATCTCGATCCCTGGTAGCCCGCCATTCATTTCAATGGGGGATTTCAACCCCTGGTATCCCGCCATTCAATCCCATGGGGGATTTCGACCCCTGGGAGCCCACCATTCATTTAAATGGGGGAATTCGACCCCTGGGTGCCCGCCATACATTTCAATGGGGGATTTCGACCCCTGGTAGGCCGCCATTCATTCCTATGGGGGATTTCGACCCCTCGGAGCCCACCATTCATTTAAATGGCGTAATTCGACCCCTGGGTGCCCGCCATACATTTCAATGGGGGATTTCGACCCCTAGTAGCCCGCCATTCATTTCATTGGGGGATTTTGACCCCTGGGAGCCCTCCATTCATTTCAATGGGGGATTTCGACCACTGGGAGCCAGCCATTCATTTCAATGGGGGATTTCTACCCCTTGGAGCCCGTCATTCATTTCTATGGAGGATTTCGACCACTGGGAGCCAGCCATTCATTTCAATGGGGGATTTCGAACCCTAGGTGCCCACATTTCATTTCATTGGGGGATTTTGACCCCTAGGCGCCCGCCATTCATTTCAATGGGGGATTTCAACCCCTGATAACCCGCCATTCATTCCTATGGGTGATTTCCACCCGTGGGAGCCCACCATTCATTTAAATGGGGGAATTCGACCCCTGGTAGCCCGCCATTCATTTCAATGGGGGATTTCGACCACTCGGAGCCCACCATTCATTTCTAAGGGGGAATCTCGATCCCTGGTAGCCCGCCATTCATTCAAATGGGGGATTTCGACCACTGGGAGCCAGCCATTCATTTCAATGGGGGATTTCGACCCCTAGGCGCCCGCCATTCATTTCAATGGGGGATTTTTACTCCTGGTCGCCCGCCATTCATTTCAATGGGGGAATTCGACCCCTGGGAGCCCGCCATTCATTCCTATGGGGGGATTCAACCCCTGGTTGCCTGCCATTCATTTCAATGGGGGATTTTGACCCCTGGGAGCCCTCCATTCATTTCAATGGGGGATTTCGACCACTGGGAGCCAGCCATTCATTTCAATGGGGGATTTCTACCCCTTGGAGCCCGTCATTCATTTCTATGGGGGATTTCGACCCTGGGAGCCCACCATTCATTTAAATTGGGGAATTCGACCCCTGGTAGCCCGCCATTCATTTCAATGGGGGATTTCGACCACTGGTAGCCCGCCATTCATTTCAATGGGGGATTTCGACCCCTAGGTGCCCGCCATTCATTTCAATGTAGGATTTTGACTCCTGGTCGCCCGCCATGCATTTCAATGGGGGAATTCGACCACTGGGAGCCAGCCATTCATTTCAATGGGGGATTTCGACCCCTAGGCCTCCGCCATTCATTTCAATGGGGGATTTTGACTCCTGGTCGCCCGCCATACATTTCAATGGGGGAATTCAACCCCTGGGAGCCCGCCATTCATTTCAATGGGGGATTTTTCGACCCCTAGGCGCCCCCGCCATACATTCCTATGGGGGAAACTCGATCCCTGGTAGCCCGCCATTCATTTCAATGGGGGATTTCAACCCCTGGTATCCCGCCATTCATTCCCATGGGGGATTTCGACCCCTGGGAGCCCACCATTCATTTAAATGGGGGAATTCGACCCCTGGGTGCCCGCCATACATTTCAATGGGGGATTTCGACCCCTCGTAGCCCGCCATTCATTCCTATGGGGGATTTCGACCCCTCGGAGCCCACCATTCATTTAAATGGGGGGATTCGACCCCTGGGTGCCCGCCATACATTTCAATGGGGGATTTCGACCCCTGGTAGCCCGCCATTCATTTCAATGGGGGATTTCGACCAATAGGCGCCCGCCATTCATTTCAATGGGGGATTTCAATCCCTGGTAACCCTACATTCATTCCTATGGGTGATTTTGACCCCTGGGAGCCCACCATTAATTTAAATGGGGGAATTCGACCCCTGGTAGCCCGCCATTCATTTCAATGGGGGATTTCGACCACTGGGAGCCCACCATTCATTTCTATGGGGGAATCTCGATCCCTGGTAGCCCGCCATTCATTTCAATGGGGGATTTCGACCACTGGGAGCCAGCCATTCATTTCAATGGGGGATTTCGACCACTGGGAGCCAGCCATTCATTTCAATGGGGGATTTCGACCCCTGGGTGCCCGCCATTCATTTCAATGGGGGATTTTGACTCCTGGTCGCCCGCCATGCATTTCAATGGGGGAATTCGACCCCTGGGAGCCCGCCATTCATTTCAATGGGGGATTTCGACCACTGGGAGCCAGCCATTCATTTCAATGGGGGATTTCGACCCCGAGGCGCACCCGCCATTCATTCTTATGGGGGAATCTCGATCCCTGGTAGACCGCCATTAATTTCAATGGGGGATTTCAACCCCTGGTAACCTGCCATTCATTCCTATGATGGATTTTGACCCCTGGGAGCCCACCATTCATTTAAATGGGGGAATTCGACCCCTGGTAGCCCGCCATTCATTTCAATGGGGGATTTCGACCACTGGGAGCCCACCATTCATTTCTATGGGGGAATCTCGATCCCTGGTAGCCCGCCATTCATTTCAATGGGGGATTTCGACCCCTGGTAGCCCACCATTCATTTCAATGGGGGATTTTAATTCCTTGGCGCCCGCCATTCATTTCAATAGGGAAATTCGACCCCTGGTTGCCCGCCATTCATTTCAATGGGGGATTTCGACCACTGGGAGCCAGCCATTCATTTCAATGGGGGATTTCGACCCCTAGGCGCCCCCGCCATTCATTCCTATGGGGGAATCTCGATCCCTGGTAGCCCCCCATTCATTTCAATGGGGGATTTCAACCCCTGGTATCCCGCCATTCATTCCCATGGGGGATTTTGACCCCTGGGAGCCCACCATTCATTTAAATGGGGGAATTCGACCCCTGGTAGCCCGCCATTCATTTCAATGGGGGATTTCGACCACTGGGAGCCCACCATTCATTTCTATGGGGGAATCTCGATCCCTGGTAGCCCGCCATTCATTTCAATGGGGGATTTCGACCCCTGGTAGCCCGCCATTCATTTCAATGGGGGATTTTGATTCCTTGGCGCCCGCGATTCATTTCAATAGGGAAATTCGACCCCTGGTTGCCCGCCATTCATTTAAATGGGGGATTTCGACCACTGGGAGCCAGCCATTCATTTCAATGGGGGATTTCGACCCCTAGGCGCCACCGCCATTCATTCCTATGGGGGAATCTCGTTCCCTGGTAGACCGCCATTCATTTCAATGGGGGATTTCAACCCCTGGTAACCTGCCATTCATTCCTATGATGGATTTCGACCCCTGGGAGCCCACCATTCATTTAAATGGGGGAATTCGACCCCTGGTAGCCCGCCATTCATTTCAATGGGGGATTTCGACCACTGGGAGCCCACCATTAATTTCTATGGGGGAATCTCGATCCATGGTAGCCCACCATTCATTTCAATGGGGGATTTCGACCACTGGGAGCCAGCCATTCATTTCAATGGGGTATTTCGACCCCTAGGCCTCCGCCATTCATTTCAATGGGGGATTTTGACTGCTGGTCGCCCGCCATTCATTTCATGGGGGAATTCAACCCCTGGTATCCCGCCATTCATTCCAATGGAGGATTTCGACCCCTGGGAGCCCACCATTCATTTAAATGGGGAAATTCAACCCCTGGGTGCCCGCCATACATTTCAATGGGGGATTTCGACCCCTAGGCGCCACCGCCATACATTCCTATGGGGGAATCTCGATCCCTGGTAGCCCGCCATTCATTTCAATGGGGGATTTCAACCCCTGGTATCCGCCATTCATTCCCATGGAGAATTTCGACCCCTGGGAGCCCACCATTCATTTAAATGGGGAATTCGACCCCTGGGTGCCCGCCATACATTTCAATGGGGGATTTTGACCCCTGGTAGCCCTTCATTCATTCCTATGGGGGATTTCGACCCCTCGGAGCCCACCATTCATTTAAATGGGGGAATTCGACCCCTGGGTGCCCGCCATACATTTCAATGAAGGTTTTCGACCCCTGGTAGCCCGCCATTCATTTCATTGGGGAATTTTGACCCCTGGGAGCCCTCCATTCATTTCAATGGGGGATTTCGACCACTGGGAGCCAGCCATTCATTTCAATGGGGGATTTCTACACCTTGGAGCCCATCATTCATTTCTATGGGGGATTTCGACCCCTGGGAGCCCACCATTCATTTAAATGGGGGAATTCGACCCCTGGTAGCCCGCCATTCATTTCAATGGGGGATTTCGACCACTGGGAGCCCACCATTCATTTCTATGGGGGGATCTCGATCCCTGGTAGCCCGCCATTCATTTCAATGGGGGATTTCGACCCCTGGTAGCCCGCCATTCATTTCAATGGGGGATTTTGATTCCTTGGCGCCCGCCATTCATTTCAATAGGGAAATTCGACCCCTGGTTGCCCGCCATTCATTTCAATGGGGGATTTCGACCACTGGGAACCAGCCATTCATTTAAATGGGGGATTTTGACCCCTAGGCCTCCGCCATTCATTTCAATGGGGGAATTCAACCCCTGGGAGCCCGCCATTCATTTCAATGGGGGATTTTGACTCCTGGTCGCCCGCCATGCATTTCAATGGGGGAATTCGACCCCTGGGAGCCCGCCATTCATTTCAATGGGGGATTTCGACCACTGGGAGCCAGCCATTCATTTCAATGGGGGATTTCGACCCCGAGGCGCCCCCGCCATTCATTCTTATGGGGGAATCTCGATCCCTGGTAGACCGCCATTAATTTCAATGGGGGATTTCAACCCCTGGTAACCTGCCATTCATTCCTATGATGGATTTTGACCCCTGGGAGCCCACCATTCATTTAAATGGGGGAATTCGACCCCTGGTAGCCCGCCATTCATTTCAATGGGGGATTTCGACCACTGGGAGCCCACCATTCATTTCTATGGGGGAATCTCGATCCCTGGTAGCCCGCCATTCATTTCAATGGGGGATTTCGACCACTGGGAGCCCACCATTCATTTCTATGGGGGAATCTCGATCCCTGGTAGCCCGCCATTCATTTCAATGGGGGATTTCGACCCCTGGTAGCCCGCTATTCATTTCAATGGGGGATTTTGATTCCTTGGCGCCCGCGATTCATTTCAATAGGGAAATTCGACCCCTGGTTGCCCGCCATTCATTTAAATGGGGGATTTCGACCCCTGGTAGCCCACCATTCATTTCAATGGGGGATTTTGATTCCTTGGCGCCCGCCATTCATTTCAATAGGGAAATTCGACCCCTGGTTGCCCGCCATTCATTTCAATGGGGGATTTCGACCACTGGGAGCCAGCCATTCATTTCAATGGGTGATTTCGACCCCTAGGCGCCCCCGCCATTCATTCCTATGGGGGAATCTCGATCCCTGGTAGCCCCCCATTCATTTCAATGGGGGATTTCAACCCCTGGTATCCAGCCATTCATTCCCATGGGGGATTTTGACCCCTGGGAGCCCACCATTCATTTAAATGGGGGAATTCGACCCCTGGTAGCCCGCCATTCATTTCAATGGGGGATTTCGACCACTGGGAGCCCACCATTCATTTCTATGGGGGATTCTCGATCCCTGGTAGCCCGCCATTCATTTCAATGGGGGATTTCGACCCCTGGTAGCCCGCTATTCATTTCAATGGGGGATTTTGATTCCTTGGCGCCCGCGATTCATTTCAATAGGGAAATTCGACCCCTGGTTGCCCGCCATTCATTTAAATGGGGGATTTCGACCACTGGGAGCCAGCCATTCATTTCAATGGGGGATTTCGACCCCTAGGCGCCACCGCCATTCATTCCTATGGGGGAATCTCGTTCCCTGGTAGACCGCCATTCATTTAAATGGTTGATTTCAACCCCTGGTAACCTGCCATTCATTCCTATGATGGATTTCGACCCCTGGGAGCCCACCATTCATTTAAATGGGGGAATTCGACCCCTGGTAGCCCGCCATTCATTTCAATGGGGGATTTCGACCACTGGGAGCCCACCATTCATTTCTATGGGGGAATCTCGATCCATGGTAGCCCACCATTCATTTCAATGGGGGATTTCGACCACTGGGAGCCAGCCATTCATTTCAATGGGGGATTTCGACCCCTAGGCCTCCGCCATTCATTTCAATGGGGGATTTTGACTGCTGGTCGCCCGCCATTCATTTCATGGGGGAATTCAACCCCTGGTATCCCGCCATTCATTCCAATGGAGGATTTCGACCCCTGGGAGCCCACCATTCATTTAAATGGGGGAATTCGACCCCTGGGTGCCCGCCATACATTTCAATGGGGGATTTCGACCCCTAGGCGCCACCGCCATACATTCCTATGGGGGAATCTCGATCCCTGGTAGCCCGCCTTTCATTTCAATGGGGGATTTCAACCCCTGGTATCCCGCCATTCATTCCCATGGAGGATTTCGACCCCTGGTCGCCCGCCATTCATTTCAATGGGGGAATTCGACCCCTGGGAGACCGCCATTCATTCCTATGGGGGGATTCGACCCCTGGTTGCCCGCCATTCATTTCAATGGGGGATTTTGATTCCTTGGCGCCCGCCATTCATTTCAATAGGGAAATTCGACCCCTGGTTGCCCGCCATTCATTTCAATGGGGGATTTCGACCACTGGGAACCAGCCATTCATTTAAATGGGGGATTTTGACCCCTAGGCCTCCGCCATTCATTTCAATGGGGGAATTCAACCCCTGGGAGCCCGCCATTCATTTCAATGGGGGATTTTAACTCCTGGTCGCCCGCCATGCATTTCAATGGGGGAATTCGACCCCTGGGAGCCCGCCATTCATTTCAATGGGGGATTTCGACCACTGGGAGCCAGCCATTCATTTCAATGGGGGATTTCGACCCCTAGGCGCCCGCCATTCATTTCAATGGGGGATTTTTACTCCTGGTCGCCCGCCATTCATTTCAATGGGGGAATTCGACCCCTGGGAGACCGCCATTCATTCCTATGGGGGGATTCGACCCCTGGTTGCCCGCCATTCATTTCAATGGGGGATTTTGATTCCTTGGCGCCCGCCATTCATTTCAATAGGGAAATTCGACCCCTGGTTGCCCGCCATTCATTTCAATGGGGGATTTCGACCACTGGGAACCAGCCATTCATTTAAATGGGGGATTTTGACCCCTAGGCCTCCGCCATTCATTTCAATGGGGGAATTCAACCCCTGGGAGCCCGCCATTCATTTCAATGGGGGATTTTGACTCCTGGTCGCCCGCCATGCATTTCAATGGGGGAATTCGACCCCTGGGAGCCCGCCATTCATTTCAATGGGGGATTTCGACCACTGGGAGCCAGCCATTCATTTCAATGGGGGATTTCGACCCCGAGGCGCCCCCGCCATTCATTCTTATGGGGGAATCTCGATCCCTGGTAGACCGCCATTAATTTCAATGGGGGATTTCAACCCCTGGTAACCTGCCATTCATTCCTATGATGGATTTTGACCCCTGGGAGCCCACCATTCATTTAAATGGGGGAATTCGACCCCTGGTAGCCCGCCATTCATTTCAATGGGGGATTTCGACCACTGGGAGCCCACCATTCATTTCTATGGGGGAATCTCGATCCCTGGTAGCCCGCCATTCATTTCAATGGGGGATTTCGACCCCTGGTAGCCCACCATTCATTTCAATGGGGGATTTTGATTCCTTGGCGCCCGCCATTCATTTCAATAGGGAAATTCGACCCCTGGTTGCCCGCCATTCATTTCAATGGGGGATTTCGACCACTGGGAGCCAGCAATTCATTTCAATGGGGGATTTCGACCCCTAGGCGCCCCCGCCATTCATTCCTATGGGGGAATCTCGATCCCTGGTAGCCCCCCATTCATTTCAATGGGGGATTTCAACCCCTGGTATCCAGCCATTCATTCCCATGGGGGATTTTGACCCCTGGGAGCCCACCATTCATTTAAATGGGGGAATTCGACCCCTGGTAGCCCGCCATTCATTTCAATGGGGGATTTCGACCACTGGGTGCCCGCCATACATTTCAATGGGGGATTTTGACCCCTGGTAGCCCTTCATTCATTCCTATGGGGGATTTCGACCCCTCGGAGCCCACCATTCATTTAAATGGGGGAATTCGACCCCTGGGTGCCCGCCATACATTTCAATGAAGGTTTTCGACCCCTGGTAGCCCGCCATTCATTTCATTGGGAAATTTGACCCCTGGGAGCCCTCCATTCATTTCAATGGGGGATTTCGACCACTGGGAGCCAGCCATTCATTTCAATGGGGGATTTCTACACCTTGGAGCCCGTCATTCATTTCTATGGGGGATTTCGACCCCTGGGAGCCCACCATTCATTTAAATGGGGGAATTCGACCCCTGGTAGCCCGCCATTCATTTCAATGGGGGATTTCGACCACTGGGAGCCCACCATTCATTTCTATGGAGGGATCTTGATCCCTGGTAGCCCGCCATTCATTTCAATGGGGGATTTCGACCCCTGGTAGCCCGCCATTCATTTCAATGGGGGATTTTGATTCCTTGGCGCCCGCCATTCATTTCAATAGGGAAATTCGACCCCTGGTTGCCCGCCATTCATTTCAATGGGGGATTTCGACCACTGGGAACCAGCCATTAATTTAAATGGGGGATTTCGACCCCTAGGCCTCCGCCATTAATTTCAATGGGGGAATTCAACCCCTGGGAGCCCGCCATTCATTTCAATGGGGGATTTCGACCCCTAGGCGCCCCCGCCATACATTCCTATGGGGGAATCTCGATCCCCGGTAGCCCGCCATTCATTTCAATGGGGGATTTCAACCCCTGGTATCCCGCCATTCAATCCCATGGGGGATTTCGACCCCTGGGAGCCCACCATTCATTTAAATGGGGGAATTCGACCCCTGGGTGCCCGCCATACATTTCAATGGGGGATTTGGACCCCTGGTAGCCCGCCATTAATTCCTATGGGGGATTTCGACCCCTCGGAGCCCACCATTCATTTAAATGGTGGAATTCGACTCCTGGGTGCCCGCCATACATTTCAATGGGGGATTTCGACCCCTGGTAGCCCGCCATTCATTTCATTGGAGGATTTTGACCCCTGGGAGCCAGCCATTCATTTCAATGGGGGATTTCTACCCCTTGGAGCCCGTCATTCATTTCTATGGGGGATTTCGACCACTGGGAGCCAGCCATTCATTTCAATGGGGGATTTCGAACCCAAGGTGCCCACATTTCATTTCATTGGGGGATTTTGACCCCTAGGCGCCCGCCATTCATTTCAATGGGGGATTTCAACCCCTGGTAACCCGCCATTCATTCCTATGGGTGATTTCGACCCGTGGGAGCCCACCATTCATTTAAATGGGGGAATTCGACCCCTGGTATTCCGCCATTCATTTCAATGGGGGATTTCAACCACTGGGAGCCCACCATTCATTTCTAAGGGGGAATCTCGATCCCTGGTAGCCCGCCATTCATTTCAATGGGGGATTTCGACGACTGGGAGCCAGCCATTCATTTCAATGTGGGATTTCGACCCCTAGGCGCCCGCCATTTATTTCAATGGGGGATTTTGACTCCTGTTCGCCCGCCATTCATTTCAATGGGGGAATTCGACCCCTGGGAGCCCGCCATTCATTCCTATTTGGGAATCTCGATCCCTGGTAGACCGCTATTCATTTCAATGGGGGATTTCAACCCCTGGTAACCTGCCATTCATTCCTATGATGGATTTCGACCCTTGGGAGCCCACCATTCATTTAAATGGGGGAATTCGACCCCTGGTAGACCGCCATTCATTTCAATGGGGGATTTCAACCCCTGGTAACCTGCCATTCATTCCTATGATGGATTTCGATCCTTGGGAGCCCACCATTCATTTAAATGGGGGATTTCAACCCCTGGTAACCCGCCATTCATTCCTATGGGTTATTTCGACCCCTGGGAGCCCACCATTCATTTAAATGGGGGAATTCGACCACTGGTAGCCCGCCATTCATTTCAATGGGGGATTTCGACCACTGGGAGCCCACCATTCATTTCTAAGGGGGAATCTCGATCCCTGGTAGCCCGCCATTCATTTCAATGGGGGATTTCGACCACTGGGAGCCAGCCATTCATTTCAATGGGGGATTTCGACCCCTAGGCGCCCGCCATTCATTTCAATGGGGGATTTTTACTCCTTGTCGCCCGCCATTCATTTCAATGGGGGAATTCGACCCCTGGGAGACCGCCATTCATTCCTATGGGGGGATTCGACCCCTGGTTGCCCGCCATTCATTTCAATGGGGGATTTCGACCCCTGGTAGCCCGCCATTCATTTCAATGGGGGATTTCGACCACTGGGAGCCAGCCATTCATTTCAATGGGGGATTTCTACCCCTTGGAGCCCGTCATTCATTTCTATGGGGGATTTCGACCCTGGGAGCCCACCATTCATTTAAATTGGGGAATTCGACCCCTGGTAGCCCGCCATTCATTTCAATTGGGGATTTCGACCACTGGTAGCCCGCCATTCATTTCAATGGGGGATTTTGATTCCTTGGCGCCCGCCATTCATTTCAATAGGGAAATTCAACCCCTGGTTGCCCGCCATTCATTTCAATGGGGGATTTTGACCCCTGGTAGCCCGCCATTCATTTCAATGGGGGATTTCGACCACTGGGAGCCCACCATTCATTTCTATGGGGGAATCTCGATCCCTGGTAGCCCGCCATTCATTTCAATGGGGGATTTCGACCACTGGGAGCCAGCCATTCATTTCAATGGGGGATTTCGAACACTAGGTGCCCGCCATTCATTTCAATGGGGGATTTTGACTCCTGGTCGCCCGCCATGCATTTCAATGGGGGAATTCGACCCCTGGGAGCCCGCCATTCATTTCAATGGGGGATTTCGACCACTGGGAGCCAGCCATTCATTTCAATGGGGGATTTCGACCCCTAGGCCTCCGCCATTCATTTCAATGGGGGATTTTGACTCCTGGTCGCCCGCCATACATTTCAATGGGGGAATTCGACCCCTGGGAGCCCGCCATTCATTTCAATGGGGGATTTCGACCCCTAGGCGCCCCCGCCATACATAGGGAAATTTGACCCCTGGTTGCCCGCCATTCATTTCAATGGGGGATTTCGACCACTGGGAGCCAGCCATTCATTTCAATGGGGGATTTCGACCCCTAGGCGCCCCCGCCATTCATTCCTATGGGGGAATCTCGATCCCTGGTAGCCCGCCATTCATTTCAATGGGGGATTTCAACCCCTGGTATCCCGCCATTCATTCCCATGGGGGATTTCGACCCCTGGGAGCCCACCATTCATTTAAGTGGGGGAATTCGACCCCTGGTAGCCCGCCATTCATTTCAATAGGGGGATTTCGACCACTGGGAGCCCACCATTCATTTCTATGGGGGAATCTCGATCCCTGGTAGCCCACCATTCATTTCAATGGGGGATTTCGACCCCTGGTAGCCCGCCATTCATTTCAATGGGGGATTTTGATTCCTTGGCGCCCGCCATTCATTTCAATAGGGAAATTCGACCCCTGGTTGCCCGCCATTCATTTCAATGGGGGATTTCGACCACTGGGAGCCAGCCATTCATTTCAATGGGGGATTTCGACTCCTAGGCCTCCGCCATTCATTTCAATGGGGGATTTTGACTGCTGGTCGCCCGCCATTCATTTCATGGGGGAATTCAACCCCTGGGAGCCCGCCATTCATTTCAATGGGGGATTTCGACCCCTAGGGGCCCCCGCCATACATTCCTATGGGGGAATCTCGATCCCTGGTAGCCCGCCATTCATTTCAATGGGGGATTTCAACCCCTGGTATCCCGCCATTCATTCCCATGGGGGATTTCGACCCCTGGGAGCCCACCATTCATTTAAATGGGGGAATTCGACCCCTGGTAGCCCGCCATTCCTTTCATTGGGGGATTTTGACCCCTGGGAGCCCTCCATTCATTTATATGGGGGATTTCGACCACTTGGAGCCAGCCATTCATTTCAATGGGGGATTTCAACCCCTGGTAACCTGCCATTCATTCCTATGATGGATTTTGACCCCTGGGAGCCCACCATTCATTTAAATGGGGGAAATCGACCCCTGGTAGCCCGCCATTCATTTCAATGGGGGATTTCGACCACTGGGAGCCCACCATTCATTTCTATGGGGGAATCTCGATCCCTGGTAGCCCGCCATTCATTTCAATGGGGGATTTCGACCCCTGGTAGCCCACCATTCATTTCAATGGGGGATTTTGATTCCTTGGCGCCCGCCATTCATTTCAATAGGGAAATTCGACCCCTGGTTGCCCGCCATTCATTTCAATGGGGGATTTCGACCACTGGGAGCCAGCAATTCATTTCAATGGGGGATTTCGACCCCTAGGCGCCCCCGCCATTCATTCCTATGGGGGAATCTCGATCCCTGGTAGCCCCCCATTCATTTCAATGGGGGATTTCAACCCCTGGTATCCAGCCATTCATTCCCATGGGGGATTTTGACCCCTGGGAGCCCACCATTCATTTAAATGGGGGAATTCGACCCCTGGTAGCCCGCCATTCATTTCAATGGGGGATTTCGACCACTGGGAGCCCACCATTCATTTCTATGGGGGAATCTCGATCCCTGGTAGCCCGCCATTCATTTCAATGGGGGATTTCGACCCCTGGTAGCCCGCCATTCATTTCAATGGGGGATTTTGATTCCTTGGCGCCCGCGATTCATTTCAATAGGGAAATTCGACCCCTGGTTGCCCGCCATTCATTTAAATGGGGGATTTCGACCACTGGGAGCCAGCCATTCATTTCAATGGGGGATTTCGAACCCTGGGAGCCCACCATTCATTTAAATGGGGGAATTCGACCCCTGGGTGCCCGCCATACATTTCAATGGGGGATTTCGACCCCTAGGCCTCCGCCATTCATTTCAATGGGGGATTTTGACTGCTGGTCGCCCGCCATTCATTTCATGGGGGAATTCAACCCCTGGTATCCCGCCATTCATTCCATTGGAGGATTTCGACCCCTGGGAGCCCACCATTCATTTAAATGGGGGAATTCGACCCCTGATAGCCCGCCATTCATTTCAATGGGGGATTTCGACCACTGGGAGCCCACCATTCATTTCTATGGGGGAACCTCGATCCCTGGTAGCCAGCCATTCATTTCAATGTGGGATTTCGACCCCTAGGCGCCCGCCATTTATTTCAATGGGGGATTTTGACTCCTGTTCGCCCGCCATTCATTTCAATGGGGGAATTCGACCCCTGGTTGCCCGCCATTCATTTCTATGGGGGATTTCGACCACTGGGAGCCAGCCATTCATTTCAATGGGGGATTTCGAACACTAGGTGCCCGCATTTCATTTCATTGGGGGATTTCGACCGCTAGGCGCCCGCCATTCATTTCAATGGGGGATTTCAACCCCTAGTAACCCGCCATTCATTCCTATGGGTGATTTCGACTCCTGGGAGCCCACCATTCATTTAAATGGGGGAATTCGACCCCTGGTAGCCCGCCATTCATTTTAATGGGGGATTTCGACCACTGGGAGCCCACCATTCATTTCTATGGGGGAATCTCGATCCCTGGTAGCCCGCCATTTATTTCAATAGGGAAATTCGACCCCTGGTTGCCCGCCATTCATTTCAATGGGGGATTTCGACCACTGGGAGCCAGCCATTCATTTCAATGGGGGATTTCGACCCCTAGACGCCCCCGCCATTCATTCCTATGGGGGAATCTCGATCCCTGGTAGCCCGCCATTCATTTCAATGGGGGATTTCAACCCCTGGTATCCCGCCATTCATTCCCATGGGGGATTTCGACCCCTGGGAGCCCACCATTCATTTAAATGGGGGAATTCAACCCCTAGTAGCCCGCCATTCATTTCAATGGGGGATTTCGACCACTGGGAGCCCACCATTCATTTCTATGGGGGAATCTCGATCCCTGGTAGCCCGCCATTCATTTCAATGGGGGATTTCGACCCCTGGTAGCCCGCCATTCATTTCAATGGGGGATTTTGATTCCTTGGCGCCCGCGATTCATTTCAATAGGGAAATTCGACCCCTGGTTGCCCGCCATTCATTTCAATGGGGGATTTCGACCACTGGGAGCCAGCCATTCATTTCAATGGGGGATTTCGACCCCTAGGCGCCACCGCCATTCATTCCTATGGGGGAATCTCGTTCCCTGGTAGACCGCCATTCATTTCAATGGGGGATTTCAACCCCTGGTAACCTGCCATTCATTCCTATGATGGATTTCGACCCCTGGGAGCCCACCATTCATTTAAATGGGGGATTTTGACTGCTGGTCGCCCGCCATTCATTTCATGGGGGAATTCAACCCCTGGTATCCCGCCATTCATTCCCATGGAGGATTTCGACCCCTGGGAGCCCACCATTCATTTAAATGGGGGAATTCGACCCCTGGGTGCCCGACATACATTTCAATGGGGGATTTCGACCCCTAGGCGCCACCGCCATACATTCCTATGGGGGAATCTCGATCCCTGGTAGCCCGCCATTCATTTCAATAGGGGATTTCAACCCCTGTTATCCCGCCATTCATTCCTATGGGGGATTTCGACCCCTCGGAGCCCACCATTCATTTAAATGGGGGAAGTCGACCCCTGGGTGCCCGCCATACATTTCAATGAAGGTTTTCGACCCCTGGTAGCCCGCCATTCATTTCATTGGGGAATTTTGACCCCTGGGAGCCCTCCATTCATTTCAATGGGGGATTTCGACCACTGGTAGCCAGCCATTCATTTCAATGGGGGATTTCTACACCTTGGAGCCCGTCATTCATTTCTATGGTGGATTTCGACCCCTGGGAGCCCACCATTCATTTAAATGGGGGAATTCGACCCCTGGTAGCCCGCCATTCATTTCAATGGGGGATTTCGACCACTGGGAGCCCACCATTCATTTCTATGGGGGGATCTCGATCCCTGGTAGCCCGCCAATCATTTCAATGGGGGATTTCGACCCCTGGTAGCCCGCCATTCATTTCAATGGGGGATTTTGATTCCTTGGCGCCCGCCATTCATTTCAATAGGGAAATTAGACCCCTGGTTGCCCGCCATTCATTTCAATGGGGGATTTCGACCACTGGGAACCAGCCATTCATTTAAATGGGGGATTTCGACCCCTAGGCCTCCGCCATTAATTTCAATGGGGGATTTTGACTCCTGGTCACCCGCCATTCATTTCAATGGGGGATTTCGACCACTGGGAACCAGCCATTCATTTAAATGGGGGATTTCGACCCCTAGGCCTCCGCCATTGATTTCAATGGGGGATTTTGACTCCTGGTAACCCGCCATTCATTTCAATGGGGGAATTCAACCCCTGGGAGCCCGCCATTCATTTCAATGGGGGATTTCGACCACTAGGCGCCCCCGCCATACATTCCTATGGGGGAATCTCGATCCCTGGTAGCCCGCCATTCATTTCAATGGGGGATTTCAACCCCTGGTATCCCGCCATTCAATCCCATGGGGGATTTCGACCCCTGGGAGCCCACCATTCATTTAAATGGGGGAATTCGACCCCTGGGTGCCCGCCATACATTTCAATGGGGGATTTCGACCCCTGGTAGCCCGCCATTCATTCCTATGGGGGATTTCGACCCCTAGGCGCCCGCAATTCATTTCAATGGGGGATTTTGACTCCTGGTCGCCCGCCATTCATTTCAATGGGGGATTTTGACCCCTGGGAGCCCGCCATTCATTTCAATGGGGGATTTCGACCACTGGGAGCCAGCCATTCATTTCAATGGGGGATTTCTACCCCTTGGAGCCCGTCATTCATTTCTATGGGGGATTTCGACCACTGGGAGCCAGCCATTCATTTCAATGGGGGATTTCGAACCCAAGGTGCCCGCATTTCATTTCATTGGGGGATTTCGACCGCTAGGCGCCCGCCATTCATTTCAATGGGGGATTTCAACCCCTAGTAACCCGCCATTCATTCCTATGGGTGATTTCGGCTCCTGGGAGCCCACCATTCCTTTTAAATGGGGGAATTCGACCCCTGGTAGCCCGCCATTCATTTCAATGGGGGATTTTGACCACTGGGAGCCCACCATTGATTTCTAAGGGGGAATCTCGATCCCTGGTAGCCCGCCATTCATTTCAATGGGGGATTTCGACGACTGGGAGCCAGCCATTCATTTCAATTGGGGATTTCGACCCCTAGGCGCCCGCCATTTATTTCAATGGGGGATTTTGACTCCTGGTCGCCCGCCATTCATTTCAATGGGGGAATTCAACCCCTGGGAGCCCGCCATTCATTCCTATTTGGGAATCTCGATCCCTGGTAGACCGCCATTCATTTCAATGGGGGATTTCAACCCCTGGTAACCTGCCATTCATTCCTATGATGGATTTCGACCCTTGGGAGCCCACCATTCATTTAAATGGGGGAATTCGACCCCTGGTAGCCCGCCATTCATTTCAATGGGGGATTTCGACCCCTGGGAGCCCGCCATTCATTCCTATGGGGGAATCTCGATCCCTGGTAGACCGCCATTCATTTCAATGGGGGATTTCAACCCTTGGTAACCTGCCATTCATTCCTATGATGGATTTCGATCCTTGGGAGCCCACCATTCATTTAAATGGGGGATTTCAACCCCTGGTAACCCGCAATTCATTCCTATGGGTGATTTCGACCCCTGGGAGCCCACCATTCATTTAAATGGGGGAATTCGACCCCTGGTAGCCCGCCATTCATTTCAATGGGGGATTTCGACCACTGGGAGCCCACCATTCATTTCTAAGGGGGAATCTCGATCCCTGGTAGCCCGCCATTCATTTCAATGGGGGATTTCGACAACTGGGAGCCAGCCATTCATTTCAATGGGGGATTTCGACCCCTAGGCGCACGCCATTCATTTCAATGGGGGATTTTTACTCCTGGTCGCCCGCCATTCGTTTCAATGGGGGAATTCGACCCCTGGGAGCCCACCATTGATTTCTAAGGGGGAATCTCGATCCCTGGTAGCCCGCCATTCATTTCAATGGGGGATTTTGACCACTGGGAGCCCACCATTGATTTCTAAGGGGGAATCTCGATCCCTGGTAGCCCGCCATTCATTTCAATGGGGGATTTCGACGACTGGGAGCCAGCTATTCATTTCAATTGGGGATTTCGACCCCTAGGCGCCCGCCATTTATTTCAATGGGGGATTTTGACTCCTGGTCGCCCGCCATTCATTTCAATGGGGGAATTCAACCCCTGGGAGCCCGCCATTCATTCCTATTTGGGAATCTCGATCCCTGGTAGACCGCCATTCATTTCAATGGGGGATTTCAACCCCTGGTAACCTGCCATTCATTCCTATGATGGATTTCGACCCTTGGGAGCCCACCATTGATTTCTAAGGGGGAATCTCGATCCCTGGTAGCCCGCCATTCATTTCAATGGGGGATTTCGACCCCTGGGAGCCCGCCATTCATTCCTATGGGGGAATCTCGATCCCTGGTAGACCGCCATTCATTTCAATGGGGGATTTCAACCCCTGGTAACCTGCCATTAATTCCTATGATGGATTTCGATCCTTGGGAGCCCACCATTCATTTAAATGGGGGATTTCAACCCCTGGTAACCTGCAATTCATTCCTATGGGTGATTTCGACCCCTGGGAGCCCACCATTCATTTAAATGGGGGAATTCGACCCCTGGTAGCCCGCCATTCATTTCAATGGGGGATTTCGACCACTGGGAGCCCACCATTCATTTCTAAGGGGGAATCTCGATCCCTGGTAGCCCGCCATTCATTTCAATGGGGGATTTCGACAACTGGGAGCCAGCCATTCATTTCAATGGGGGAATTCGACCCCTGGGAGCCCGCCATTCATTCCTATGGGGGGATTCGACCCCTGGTTGCCCGCCATTCATTTCAATGGGGGATTTCGACCCCTGGTAGCCCGCCATTCATTTCATTGTGGGATTTTGACCCCTGGGAGCCCTCCATTCATTTCAACGGGGGATTTCGACCACTGGGAGCCAGCCATTCATTTCAATGGGGGATTTCTACCCCTTGGAGCCCGTCATACATTTCTATGGGGGATTTTGACCCTGGGAGCCCACCATTCATTTAAATTGGGGAATTCGACCCCTGGTAGCCCGCCATTTATTTCAATGGGGGATTTCGACCACTGGTAGCCCGCCATTCATTTCAATGGGGGATTTTGATTCCTTGGCGCCCGCCATTCATTTCAATAGGGAAATTCGACCCCTGGTGTCCCGCCATTCATTTCAATGGGGGATTTCGACCCCTGGTAGCCCGCCATTCATTTCAATGGGGGATTTCGACCACTGGGAGCCCACCATTCATTTCTATGGGGGAATCTCGATCCCTGGTAGCCCGCCATTCATTTCAATGGGGGATTTCGACCACTGGGAGCCAGCCATTCATTTCAATGGGGGATTTCGACCCCTAGGTGCCCGCCATTCATTTCAATGGGGGATTTTGACTCCTGGTCGCCCGCCATGCATTTCAATGGGGGAATTCGACCCCTGGGAGCCCGCCATTCATTTCAATGGGGGATTTCGACCACTGGGAGCCAGCCATTCATTTCAATGGGGGATTTCGACCCCTAGGCCTCCGCCATTCATTTCAATGGGGGATTTTGACTCCTGGTCGCCCGCCATACATTTCAATGGGGGAATTCAACCCCTTGGAGCCCGCCATTCATTTAAATGGGGGAATTCGACCCCTGGGTGCCCGCCATACATTTCAATGAAGGATTTCGACCCCTGGTAGCCCGCCATTCCTTCCATTGGGGGATTTTGACCCCTGTGAGCCCTCCATTCATTTCAATGGGGGATTTCGACCACTTGGAGCCAGCCATTCATTTCAATGGGGGATTTCTACCCCTTGGAGCCCATCATTCATTTCTATGGGGGATTTCGACCCCTGGGAGCCCACCATTCATTTAAATGGAGGAATTCGACCCCTGGTAGCCCGCCATTCATTTCAATGGGGGATTTCGACCACTGGGAGCCCACCATTCATTTCTATGGGGGGATCTCGATCCCTGGTAGCCCGCCATTCATTTCAATGGGGGATTTCGACCCCTGGTAGCCCGCCATTCATTTCAATGGGGGATTTTGATTCCTTGGCGCCCGCCATTCATTTCAATAGGGAAATTCGACCCCTGGTTGCCCGCCATTCATTTCAATGGGGGATTTCGACCACTGGGAGCCAGCCATTCATTTCAATGGGGGATTTCTACCCCTTGGAGCCCGTCATTCATTTCTATGGGGGATTTCGACCACTGGGAGCCAGCCATTCATTTCAATGGGGGATTTCGAACCCTAGGTGCCCGCATTTCATTTCATTCGGGGATTTCGACCGCTAGGCGCCCGCCATTCATTTCAATGGGGGATTTCAACCCCTAGTAACCCGCCATTCATTCCTATGGGTGATTTCGACTCCTGGGAGCCCACCATTCATTTAAATGGGGGAATTCGACCCCTGGTAGCCCGCCATTCATTTCAATGGGGGATTTCGACCACTGGGAGCCCACCATTCATTTCTATGGGGGAATCTCGATCCCTGGTAGCCCGCCATTCATTTCAATGGGGGATTTCGACCCCTGGTAGCCGGCCATTCATTTCAATGGGGGATTTTGATTCCTTGGCGCCCGCCATTCATTTCAATAGGGAAATTCGACCCCTGGTTGCCCGCCATTCATTTCAATGGGGGATTTCGACCACTGGGAGCCAGCCATTCATTTCAATGGGGGATTTCGACCCCTAGGCGCCCCCGCCATTCATTCCTATGGGGGAATCTCGATCCCTGGTAGCCCGCCATTCATTTCAATGGGGGATTTCAACCCCTGGTATCCCGCCATTCATTCCCATGGGGGATTTCGACCCCTGGGAGCCCACCATTCATTTAAATGGGGGAATTCGACCCCTAGTAGCCCGCCATTCATTTCAATGGGGGATTTCGACCACTGGGAGCCAGACATTCATTTCAATGGGGGATTTCTACCCCTTGGAGACCGTCATTCATTTCTATGGGGGATTTCGACCCCTAGGTGCCCGCATTTCATTTCATTGGGGGATATCGACCTCTAGGCGCCCGCCATTCATTTCAATGGGGGATTTCAATCCCTGGTAACCCTCCATTCATTCCTATGGGTGATTTTGACCCCTGGGAGCCCACCATTCATTTAAATGGGGGACTTTGACCCCTGGTAGCCCGCCATTCATTTCAATGGGGGATTTCGACCACTGGGAGCACACCATTCATTTCTATGGGGGAATCTCGATCCCTGGTAGCCCGCCATTCATTTCAATGGGGAATTTCAACCACTGGGAGCCAGCCATTCATTTCAATGGGGGATTTCGACCCCTAGGTGCCCGCCATTCATTTCAATGGGGGATTTTGACTCCTGGTCGCCCGCCATGCATTTCAATGGGGGAATTCGACCCATGGGAGCCCGCCATTCATTTCAATGGGGGATTTCGACCACTGGGAGCCAGCCATTCATTTCAATGGGGGATTTCGAACCCTAGGTGCCCGCATTTCATTTCATTCGGGGATTTCGACCGCTAGGCGCCCGCCATTCATTTCAATGGGGGATTTCAACCCCTAGTAACCCGCCATTCATTCCTATGGGTGATTTCGACTCCTGGGAGCCCACCATTCATTTAAATGGGGGAATTCGACCCCTGGTAGCCCGCCATTCATTTCAATGGGGGATTTCGACCACTGGGAGCCCACCATTCATTTCTATGGGGGAATCTCGATCCCTGGTAGCCCGCCATTCATTTCAATGGGGGATTTCGACCCCTGGTAGCCGGCCATTCATTTCAATGGGGGATTTTGATTCCTTGGCGCCCGCCATTCATTTCAATAGGGAAATTCGACCCCTGGTTGCCCGCCATTCATTTCAATGGGGGATTTCGACCACTGGGAGCCAGCCATTCATTTCAATGGGGGATTTCGACCCCTAGGCGCCCCCGCCATTCATTCCTATGGGGGAATCTCGATCCCTGGTAGCCCGCCATTCATTTCAATGGGGGATTTCAACCCCTGGTATCCCGCCATTCATTCCCATGGGGGATTTCGACCCCTGGGAGCCCACCATTCATTTAAATGGGGGAATTCGACCCCTAGTAGCCCGCCATTCATTTCAATGGGGGATTTCGACCACTGGGAGCCAGACATTCATTTCAATGGGGGATTTCTACCCCTTGGAGACCGTCATTCATTTCTATGGGGGATTTCGACCCCTAGGTGCCCGCATTTCATTTCATTGGGGGATATCGACCTCTAGGCGCCCGCCATTCATTTCAATGGGGGATTTCAATCCCTGGTAACCCTCCATTCATTCCTATGGGTGATTTTGACCCCTGGGAGCCCACCATTCATTTAAATGGGGGACTTTGACCCCTGGTAGCCCGCCATTCATTTCAATGGGGGATTTCGACCACTGGGAGCCCACCATTCATTTCTATGGGGGAATCTCGATCCCTGGTAGCCCGCCATTCATTTCAATGGGGAATTTCAACCACTGGGAGCCAGCCATTCATTTCAATGGGGGATTTCGACCCCTAGGTGCCCGCCATTCATTTCAATGGGGGATTTTGACTCCTGGTCGCCCGCCATGCATTTCAATGGGGGAATTCGACCCATGGGAGCCCGCCATTCATTTCAATGGGGGATTTCGACCACTGGGAGCCAGCCATTCATTTCAATGGGGGATTTCGACCCCTAGGCGCCCCCGCCATTCATTCTTATGGGGGAATCTCGATCCCTGGTAGACCGCCATTCATTTCAGTGGGGGATTTCAACCCCTGGTAACCTGCCATTCATTCCTATGATGGATTTCGACACCTGGGAGCCCACCATTCATTTAAATGGGGAAATTCGACCCATGGTAGCCCGCCATTCATTTCAATGGGGGATTTCGACCACTGGGAGCCCACCATTCATTTCTATGGGGAATCTCGATCCCTGGTAGCCCGCCATTCATTTCAATGGGGGATTTCGACCCCTGGTAGCCCGCCATTCATTTCAATGGGGGATTTTGATTCCTTGGCGCCCGCCATTCATTTCAATAGGAAAATTCGACCCCTGGTTGCCCGCCATTCATTTCAATGGGGGATTTCGACCACTGGGAGCCAGCCATTCATTTCAATCGGGGATTTCGACCCCTAGGCGCCCCCGCCATTCATTCCTATGGGGGAATCTCGATCCCTGGTAGACCGCCATTCATTTCAATGGGGGATTTCAACCCCTGCTAACCTGCCATTAATTCCTATGATGGATTTCGACCCCTGGGAGCCCACCATTCATTTAAATGGGGGAATTCGACCCCTGGTAGCCCGCCATTCATTTCAATGGGGGATTTTGACCACTGGGAGCCCACCATTCATTTCTATGGGGGAATCTCGATCCCTGGTAGCCCACCATTCATTTCAATGGGGGATTTCGACCCCTGGTAGCCCGCCATTCATTTCAATGGGGGATTTTGATTCCTTGGCGCCCGCCATTCATTTCAATAGGGATATCCGACCCCTGGTTGCCCGCCATTCATTTCATTGGGGGATTTCGACCACTGGGAGCCAGCCATTCATTTCAATGGGGGATTTCGACCCCTAGGCCTCCGCCATTCATTTCAATGGGGGATTTTGACTGCTGGTCGCCCGCCATTCATTTCATGGGGGAATTCAACCCCTGGGAGCCCGCCATTCATTTCAATGGGGGATTTCGACCCCTAGGCGCCCCCGCCATACATTCCTATGGGGGAATCTCGATCCCTGGTAGCCCGCCATTCATTTCAATGGGGGATTTCAACCCCTGGTATCCCGCCATTCATTCCCATGGGGGATTTCGACCCCTGGGAGCCCACCATTCATTTAAATGGGGGAATTCGACCCCTGGGTGCCCGCCATACATTTCAATGGGGGATTTTGACCCCTGGTAGCCCGCCATTCATTCCTATGGGGGATTTCGACCCCTCGGAGCCCACCATTTTTTTAAATGGGGGAATTCGACCCCTGGGTGCCCGCCATACATTTCAATGAAGGATTTAGACCCCTGGTAGCCCGCCATTCATTTCATTGGGGGATTTTGACCCCTGGGAGTCCTCCATTCATTTCAATGGGGGATTTCGACCACTTGGAGCCAGCCATTCATTTCAATGGGGGATTTCTACCCCTTGGAGCCCGTCATTCATTTATATGGGGGATTTCGACCACTGGGAGCCAGCCATTCATTTCAATGGGGGATTTCGACCCCTAGGCGCCACCGCCATTCATTCCTATGGGGGAATCTCGTTCCCTGGTAGACCGCCATTCATTTCAATGGGGGATTTCAACCCCTGGTAACCTGCCATTCATTCCTATGATGGATTTCGACCCCTGGGAGCCCACCATTCATTTAAATGGGGGAATTCGACCCCTGATAGCCCGCCATTCATTTCAATGGGGGATTTCGACCACTGGGAGCCAGCCATTCATTTCAATGGGGGATTTCGACCCCTAGGCGCCCGCCATTCATTTCAATAGGGAAATTCGACCCCTGGTTGCCCGCCATTCATTTCAATGGGGGATTTCGACCACTGGGAGCCAGCCATTCATTTCAATGGGGGATTTCAACCCCTAGGCGCCCCCGCCATTCATTCCTATGGGGGAATCTCGATCCCTGGTAGCCCGCCATTCATTTCAATGGGGGATTTCAACCCCTGGTATCCCGCCATTCATTCCCATGGGGGATTTCGACCCCTGGGAGCCCACCATTCATTTAAATGGGGGAATTCGACCCCTGGTAGCCCGCCATTCATTTCAATGGGGGATTTCGACCACTGGGAGCCCACAATTCATTCCTATGGGGGAATCTCGATCCCTGGTAGCCCGCCATTCATTTCAATGGGGGATTTCAACCCCTGGTATCCCGCCATTCATTCCCATGGGGGATTTCGACCCCTGGGAGCCCACCATTCATTTAAATGGGGGAATTCGACCCCTGGTAGCCCGCCATTCCTTTCATTGGGGGATTTTGACCCCTGGGAGCCCTCCATTCATTTATATGGGGGATTTCGACCACTTGGAGCCAGCCATTCATTTCAATGGGGGATTTCTACCCCTTGGAGCCCGTCATTCATTTCTATGGGGGATTTCGACCCCTGGGAGCCCACCATTCATTTAAATGGAGGAATTCGACCCCTGGTAGCACGCCATTCATTTCAATGGGGGATTTCGACCACTGGGAGCCCACCATTCACTTCTATGGGGGGATCTCGATCCCTGGTAGCCCGCCATTCATTTCAATGGGGGATTTCGACCCCTGGTAGCCCGCCATTCATTTCAATGGGGGATTTTGATTCCTTGGCGCCCGCCATTCATTTCAATAGGGAAATTCGACCCCTGGTTGCCCGCCATTCATTTCAATGGGGGATTTCGACCACTGGGAGCCAGCCATTCATTTCAATGGGGGATTTCTACCCCTTGGAGCCCGTCATTCATTTCTATGGGGGATTTCGACCACTGGGAGCCAGCCATTCATTTCAATGGGGGATTTCGAACACTAGGTGCCCGCATTTCATTTCATTGGGGGATTTCGACCGCTAGGCGCCCGCCATTCATTTCAATGGGGGATTTCAACCCCTAGTAACCCGCCATTCATTCCTATGGGTGATTTCGACTCCTGGGAGCCCACCATTCATTTAAATGGGGGAATTCGACCCCTGGTTGCCCGCCATTCATTTCATTGGGGGATTTCGACCACTAGGCCTCCGCCATTCATTTCAATGGGGGATTTTGACTGCTGGTCGCCCGCCATTCATTTCATGGGGGAATTCAACCCCTGGGAGCCCGCCATTCATTTCAATGGGGGATTTCGACCCCTAGGCGCCCCCGCCATACATTCCTATGGGGGAATCTCGATCCCTGGTAGCCCGCCATTCATTTCAATGGGGGATTTCAACCCCTGGTATCCCGCCATTCATTCCCATGGGGGATTTCGACCCCTGGGAGCCCACCATTCATTTAAATGGGGGAATTTGACCCCTGGGTGCCCGCCATACATTTCAATGGGGGATTTTGACCCCTGGTAGCCCGCCATTCATTCCTATGGGGGATTTCGACCCCTCGGAGCCCACCATTCATTTAAATGGGGGAATTCGACCCCTGGGTGCCCGCCATACATTTCAATGAAGGATTTAGACCCCTGGTAGCCCGCCATTCATTTCATTGGGGGATTTTGACCCCTGGGAGCCCTCCATTTATTTCAATGGGGGATTTCGACCACTTGGAGCCAGCCATTCATTTCAATGGGGGATTTCTACCCCTTGGAGCCCGTCATTCATTTATATGGGGGATTTCGACCCCTGGGAGCCCACCATTCATTTAAATGAAGGAATTCGACCCCTGGTAGACCGCCATTCATTTCAATGGGGGATTTCGACCACTGGGAGCCCACCATTCATTTCTATGGGGGGATCTCGATCCCTGGTAGCCCGCCATTCATTTCAATGGGGGATTTCGACCCCTGGTAGCCCGCCATTCATTTCAATGGGGGATTTTGATTCCTTGGCGCCCAACATTCATTTCAATAGGGAAATTCGACCCCTGGTTGCCCGCCATTCATTTCAATGGGGGATTTCGACCACTGGGAGCCAGCCATTCATTTCAATGGGGGATTTCGACCCCTAGGCCTCCGCCATTCATTTCAATGGGGGATTTTGACTCCTGGTCGCCCGCCATTCATTTCAATGGGGGAATTCAACCCCTGGGAGCCCGCCATTCATTTCAATGGGGTATTTCGACCCCTAGGCGCCCCCGCCATACATTCCTATGGGGGAATCTCGATCCCTGGTAAACCGCCATTCATTTCAATGGGGGATTTCAACCCCTGGTATCCCGCCATTCTTTCCCATGGGGGATTTCGACCCCTGGGAGCCCACCATTCATTTAAATGGGGGAATTCGACCCCTGGGTGCCCGCCATACATTTCAATGGGGTATTTCGACCCCTGGTAGCCCGCCATTCATTCCTATGGGGGATTTCGACCCCTCGGAGCCCACCATTCATTTAAATGGCGGAATTCGACCCCTGGGTGCCCGCCATAAATTTCAATGGGGGATTTCGACCCCTGGTAGCCCGCCATTCATTTCATTGGGGGATTTTGACCCCTGGGAGCCCTCCATTCATTTCAATGGGGGATTTCGACCACTGGGAGCCCACCATTCATTTCTATGGGGGAATCTCGATCCCTGGTAGCCCGCCATTCATTTCAATGGGGGATTTCGACCACTAAGAGCCAGCCATTCATTTCAATGGGGGATTTCGACCACTGGGAGCCAGCCATTCATTTCAATGGGGGATTTCGACCCCTAGGTGCCCGCCATTCATTTCAATGGGGGATTTTGACTCCTGGTCGCCCGCCATGCATTTCAATGGGGGATTTCAATCCCTGGTAACCCTCCATTCATTCCTATGGGTGATTTTGACCCCTGGGAGCCCACCATTCATTTAAATGGGGGAATTCGACCCCTGGTAGCCCGCCATTCATTTCAATGGGGGATTTCGACCACTGGGAGCCCACCATTACTTTCTATGGGGGAATCTCGATCCCTGGTAGCCCGCCATTCATTTCAATGGGGGATTTCGACCACTGCAAGCCAGCCATTCATTTCAATGGGGGATTTTGACCCCTGGGAGCCCTCCATTCATTTCAATGGGGGATTTCGACCACTGGGAGCCAGCCATTCATTTCAATGGGTGATTTCTACCCCTTGGAGCCCGTCATTCATTTCTATGGGGGATTTCGACCCCTAGGAGCCCACCATTCATTTAAATGGGGGAATTCGACCCCTGGTAGCCCGCCATTCATTTCATTGGGGGATTTCGACCACTGGGATCCAACCATTCATTTCTATGGGGGAATCTCGATCCCTGGTAGCCCGCCATTCATTTCAATGGGGGATTTCAACCCCTAGGTGCCCCCGCCATACATTCCTATGGGGGAATCTCGATCCCTGGTAGCCCGCCATTCATTTCAATGGGGGATTTCAACCCCTGGTATCCCGCCATTCATTCCCATGGGGGATTTCGACCCCATGGGAGCCCACCATTCATTTAAATGGGGGAATTCGACCCCTAGTAGCCAGTCATTCATTTCAATGGGGGATTTCGACCACTGGGAGCCCACCATTCATTTCTATGGGGGAATCTCGATCCCTGGTAGCCCGCCATTCATTTCAATGGGGGATTTCGACCCCTGGTAGCCCGCCATTCAATTCAATGGGGGATTTTGATTCCTTTGCGCCCGCGATTCATTTCAATAGGGAAATTCGACCCCTGGTTGCCCGCCATTCATTTCAATGGGGGATTTCGACCACTGGGAGCCAGCCATTCATTTCAATGGGGGATTTCGACCCCTAGGCGCCACCGCCATTCATTCCTATGGGGGAATCTCGTTCCCTGGTAGACCGCCATTCATTTCAATGGGGGATTTCAACACCTGGTAACCTGCCATTCATTCCTATGATGGATTTCGACCCCTGGGAGCCCACCATTCATTTAAATGGGGGAATTCGACCCCTGATAGCCCGCCATTCATTTCAATGGGGGATTTCGACCACTGGGAGCCCACCATTCATTTCTATGGGGGAACCTCGATCCCTGGTAGCCCGCCATTCATTTCAATCGGGGATTTCGACCACTGGGAGCCAGCCATTCATTTCAATGGGGGATTTCGACCCCTAGGCGCCCGCCATTCATTTCAATAGGGAAATTCGACCCCTGGTTGCCCGCCATTCATTTCAATGGGGGATTTCGACCACTGGGAGCCAGCCATTCATTTCAATGGGGGATTTCAACCCCTGGTATCCCGCCATTCATTCCCATGGGGGATTTCGACCCCTGGGAGCCCACCATTCATTTAAGTGGGGGAATTCGACCCCTGGTAGCCCGCCATTCATTTCAATAGGGGGATTTCGACCACTGGGAGCCCACCATTCATTTCTATGGGGGAATCTCGATCCCTGGTAGCCCACCATTCATTTCAATGGGGGATTTCGACCCCTGGTAGCCCGCCATTCATTTCAATGGGGGATTTTGATTCCTTGGCGCCCGCCATTCATTTCAATAGGGAAATTCGACCCCTGGTTGCCCGCCATTCATTTCAATGGGGGATTTCGACCACTGGGAGCCAGCCATTCATTTCAATGGGGGATTTCGACTCCTAGGCCTCCGCCATTCATTTCAATGGGGGATTTTGACTGCTGGTCGCCCGCCATTCATTTCATGGGGGAATTCAACCCCTGGGAGCCCGCCATTCATTTCAATGGGGGATTTCGACCCCTAGGGGCCCCCGCCATACATTCCTATGGGGGAATCTCGATCCCTGGTAGCCCGCCATTCATTTCAATGGGGGATTTCAACCCCTGGTATCCCGCCATTCATTCCCATGGGGGATTTCGACCCCTGGGAGCCCACCATTCATTTAAATGGGGGAATTCGACCCCTGGTAGCCCGCCATTCCTTTCATTGGGGGATTTTGACCCCTGGGAGCCCTCCATTCATTTATATGGGGGATTTCGACCACTTGGAGCCAGCCATTCATTTCAATGGGGGATTTCTACCCCTTGGAGCCCGTCATTCATTTCTATGGGGGATTTCGACCCCTGGGAGCCCACCATTCATTTAAATGGAGGAATTCGACCCCTGGTAGCACGCCATTCATTTCAATGGGGGATTTCGACCACTGGGAGCCCACCATTCACTTCTATGGGGGGATCTCGATCCCTGGTAGCCCGCCATTCATTTCAATGGGGGATTTCGACCCCTGGTAGCCCGCTATTCATTTCAATGGGGGATTTTGATTCCTTGTCGCCCGCCATTCATTTCAATAGGGAAATTCGACCCCTGGTTGCCCGCCATTCATTTCAATGGGGGATTTCGACCACTGGGAGCCAGCCATTCATTTCAATGGGGGATTTCTACCCCTTGGAGCCCGTCATTCATTTCTATGGGGATTTCGACCACTGGGAGCCAGCCATTCATTTCAATGGGGGATTTCGAACACTAGGTGCCCGCATTTCATTTCATTGGGGGATTTCGACCGCTAGGCGCCCGCCATTCATTTCAATGGGGGATTTCAACCCCTAGTAACCCGCCATTCATTCCTATGGGTGATTTCGACTCCTGGGAGCCCACCATTCATTTAAATGGGGGAATTCGACCCCTGGTAGCCCGCCATTCATTTTAATGGGGGATTTCGACCACTGGGAGCCCACCATTCATTTCTATGGGGGAATCTCGATCCCTGGTAGCCCGCCATTCATTTCAATAGGGAAATTCGACCCCTGGTTGCCCGCCATTCATTTCAATGGGGGATTTCGACCACTGGGAGCCAGCCATTCATTTCAATGGGGGATTTCGACCCCTAGACGCCCCCGCCATTCATTCCTATGGGGGAATCTCGATCCCTGGTAGCCCCCCATTCATTTCAATGGGGGATTTCAACCCCTGGTATCCCGCCATTCATTCCCATGGGGGATTTCGACCCCTGGGAGCCCACCATTCATTTAAATGGGGGAATTCGACCCCTAGTAGCCCGCCATTCATTTCAATGGGGGATTTCGACCACTGGGAGCCCACCATTCATTTCTATGGGGGAATCTCGATCCCTGGTAGCCCGCCATTCATTTCAATGGGGGATTTCGACCCCTGGTAGCCCGCCATTCATTTCAATGGGGGATTTTGATTCCTTGGCGCCCGCGATTCATTTCAATAGGGAAATTCGACCCCTGGTTGCCCGCCATTCATTTCAATGGGGGATTTCGACCACTGGGAGCCAGCCATTCATTTCAATGGGGGATTTCGACCCCTAGGCGCCACCGCCATTCATTCCTATGGGGGAATCTCGTTCCCTGGTAGACCGCCATTCATTTCAATGGGGGATTTCAACCCCTGGTAACCTGCCATTCATTCCTATGATGGATTTCGACCCCTAGGAGCCCACCATTCATTTAAATGGGGGATTTTGACTGCTGGTCGCCCGCCATTCATTTCATGGGGGAATTCAACCCCTGGTATCCCGCCATTCATTCCCATGGAGGATTTCGACCCCTGGGAGCCCACCATTCATTTAAATGGGGGAATTCGACCCCTGGGTGCCCGACATACATTTCAATGGGGGATTTCGACCCCTAGGCGCCACCGCCATACATTCCAATGGGGGAATCTCGATCCCTGGTAGCCCGCCATTCATTTCAATAGGGGATTTCAACCCCTGTTATCCCGCCATTCATTCCCATGGAGGATTTCGACCCCTGGGAGCCCACCATTCATTTAAATGGGGGAATTCGACCCCTGGGTGCCTGCCATACATTTCAATGGGGGATTTTGACCCCTGGTAGCCCGCCATTCATTCCTATGGGGGATTTCGACCCCTCGGAGCCCACCATTCATTTAAATGGGGGAATTCGACCCCTGGGTGCCCGCCATACATTTCAATGAAGGTTTTCGACCCCTGGTAGCCCGCCATTCATTTCATTGGGGAATTTTGACCCCTGGGAGCCCTCCATTCATTTCAATGGGGGATTTCGACCACTGGGAGCCAGCCATTCATTTCAATGGGGGATTTCTACACCTTGGAGCCCGTCATTCATTTCTATGGTGGATTTCGACCCCTGGGAGCCCACCATTCATTTAAATGGGGGAATTCGACCCCTGGTAGCCCGCCATTCATTTCAATGGGGGATTTCGACCACTGGGAGCCCACCATTCATTTCTATGGGGGGATCTCGATCCCTGGTAGCCCGCCATTCATTTCAATGGGGGATTTCGACCACTAAGAGCCAGCCATTCATTTCAATGGGGGATTTCGACCACTGGGAGCCAGCCATTCATTTCAATGGGGGATTTCGACCCCTAGGTGCCCGCCATTCATTTCAATGGGGGATTTTGACTCCTGGTCGCCCGCCATGCATTTAAATGGGGGATTTCAATCCCTGGTAACCCTCCATTCATTCCTATGGGTGATTTTGACCCCTGGGAGCCCACCATTCATTTAAATGGGGGAATTCGACCCCTGGTAGCCCGCCATTCATTTCAATGGGGGATTTCGACCACTGGGAGCCCACCATTACTTTCTATGGGGGAATCTCGATCCCTGGTAGCCCGCCATTCATTTCAATGGGGGATTTCGACCACTGCAAGCCAGCCATTCATTTCAATGGGGGATTTTGACCCCTGGGAGCCCTCCATTCATTTCAATGGGGGATTTCGACCACTGGGAGCCAGCCATTCATTTCAATGGGTGATTTCTACCCCTTGGAGCCCGTCATTCATTTCTATGGGGGATTTCGACCCCTAGGAGCCCACCATTCATTTAAATGGGGGAATTCGACCCCTGGTAGCCCGCCATTCATTTCATTGGGGGATTTCGACCACTGGGATCCAACCATTCATTTCTATGGGGGAATCTCGATCCCTGGTAGCCCGCCATTCATTTCAATGGGGGATTTCAACCCCTAGGTGCCCCCGCCATACATTCCTATGGGGGAATCTCGATCCCTGGTAGCCCGCCATTCATTTCAATGGGGGATTTCAACCCCTGGTATCCCGCCATTCATTCCCATGGGGGATTTCGACCCCATGGGAGCCCACCATTCATTTAAATGGGGGAATTCGACCCCTAGTAGCCAGCCATTCATTTCAATGGGGGATTTCGACCACTGGGAGCCCACCATTCATTTCTATGGGGGAATCTCGATCCCTGGTAGCCCGCCATTCATTTCAATGGGGGATTTCGACCCCTGGTAGCCCGCCATTCATTTCAATGGGGGATTTTGATTCCTTTGCGCCCGCGATTCATTTCAATAGGGAAATTCGACCCCTGGTTGCCCGCCATTCATTTCAATGGGGGATTTCGACCACTGGGAGCCAGCCATTCATTTCAATGGGGGATTTCGACCCCTAGGCGCCACCGCCATTCATTCCTATGGGGGAATCTCGTTCCCTGGTAGACCGCCATTCATTTCAATGGGGGATTTCAACCCCTGGTAACCTGCCATTCATTCCTATGATGGATTTCGACCCCTGGGAGCCCACCATTCATTTAAATGGGGGAATTCGACCCCTGATAGCTCGCCATTCATTTCAATGGGGGATTTCGACCACTGGGAGCCCACCATTCATTTCTATGGGGGAACCTCGATCCCTGGTAGCCCGCCATTCATTTCAATGGGGGATTTCGACCACTGGGAGCCAGCCATTCATTTCAATGGGGGATTTCGACCCCTAGGCGCCCGCCATTCATTTCAATAGGGAAATTCGACCCCTGGTTGCCCGCCATTCATTTCAATGGGGGATTTCGACCACTGGGAGCCAGCCATTCATTTCAATGGGGGATTTCAACCCCTGGTATCCCGCCATTCATTCCCATGGGGGATTTCGACCCCTGGGAGCCCACCATTCATTTAAGTGGGGGAATTCGACCCCTGGTAGCCCGCCATTCATTTCAATAGGGGGATTTCGACCACTGGGAGCCCACCATTCATTTCTATGGGGGAATCTCGATCCCTGGTAGCCCACCATTCATTTCAATGGGGGATTTCGACCCCTGGTAGCCCGCCATTCATTTCAATGGGGGATTTTGATTCCTTGGCGCCCGCCATTCATTTCAATAGGGAAATTCGACCCCTGGTTGCCCGCCAATCATTTCAATGGGGGATTTCGACCACTGGGAGCCAGCCATTCATTTCAATGGGGGATTTCGACTCCTAGGCCTCCGCCATTCATTTCAATGGGGGATTTTGACTGCTGGTCGCCCGCCATTCATTTCATGGGGGAATTCAACCCCTGGGAGCCCGCCATTCATTTCAATGGGGGATTTCGACCCCTAGGGGCCCCCGCCATACATTCCTATGGGGGAATCTCGATCCCTGGTAGCCCGCCATTCATTTCAATGGGGGATTTCAACCCCTGGTATCCCGCCATTCATTCCCATGGGGGATTTCGACCCCTGGGAGCCCACCATTCATTTAAATGGGGGAATTCGACCCCTGGTAGCCCACCATTCCTTTCATTGGGGGATTTTGACCCCTGGGAGCCCTCCATTCATTTATATGGGGAATTTCGACCACTTGGAGCCAGCCATTCATTTCAATGGGGGATTTCTACCCCTTGGAGCCCGTCATTCATTTCTATGGGGGATTTCGACCCCTGGGAGCCCACCATTCATTTAAATGGAGGAATTCGACCCCTGGTAGCACGCCATTCATTTCAATGGGGGATTTCGACCACTGGGAGCCCACCATTCACTTCTATGGGGGGATCTCGATCCCTGGTAGCCCGCCATTCATTTCAATGGGGGATTTCGACCCCTGGTAGCCCGCTATTCATTTCAATGGGGGATTTTGATTCCTTGGCGCCCGCCATTCATTTCAATAGGGAAATTCGACCCCTGGTTGCCCGCCATTCATTTCAATGGGGGATTTCGACCACTGGGAGCCAGCCATTCATTTCAATGGGGGATTTCTACCCCTTGGAGCCCGTCATTCATTTCTATGGGGGATTTCGACCACTGGGAGCCAGCCATTCATTTCAATGGGGGATTTCGAACACTAGGTGCCCGCATTTCATTTCATTGGGGGATTTCGACCGCTAGGCGCCCGCCATTCATTTCAATGGGGGATTTCAACCCCTAGTAACCCGCCATTCATTCCTATGGGTGATTTCGACTCCTGGGAGCCCACCATTCATTTAAATGGGGGAATTCGACCCCTGGTAGCCCGCCATTCATTTTAATGGGGGATTTCGACCACTGGGAGCCCACCATTCATTTCTATGGGGGAATCTCGATCCCTGGTAGCCCGCCATTCATTTCAATAGGGAAATTCGACCCCCGGTTGCCCGCCATTCATTTCAATGGGGGATTTCGACCACTGGGAGCCAGCCATTCATTTCAATGGGGGATTTCGACCCCTAGACGCCCCCGCCATTCATTCCTATGGGGGAATCTCGATCCCTGGTAGCCCGCCATTCATTTCAATGGGGGATTTCAACCCCTGGTATCCCGCCATTCATTCCCATGGGGGATTTCGACCCCTGGGAGCCCACCATTCATTTAAATGGGGGAATTCGACCCCTAGTAGCCCGCCATTCATTTCAATGGGGGATTTCGACCACTGGGAGCCCACCATTCATTTCTATGGGGGAATCTCGATCCCTGGTAGCCCGCCATTCATTTCAATGGGGGATTTCGACCCCTGGTAGCCCGCCATTCATTTCAATGGGGGATTTTGATTCCTTGGCGCCCGCGATTCATTTCAATAGGGAAATTCGACCCCTGGTTGCCCGCCATTCATTTCAATGGGGGATTTCGACCACTGGGAGCCAGCCATTCATTTCAATGGGGGATTTCGACCCCTAGGCGCCACCGCCATTCATTCCTATGGGGGAATCTCGTTCCCTGGTAGACCGCCATTCATTTCAATGGGGGATTTCAACCCCTGGTAACCTGCCATTCATTCCTATGATGGATTTCGACCCCTGGGAGCCCACCATTCATTTAAATGGGGGATTTTGACTGCTGGTCGACCGCCATTCATTTCATGGGGGAATTCAACCCCTGGTATCCCGCCATTCATTCCCATGGAGGATTTCGACCCCTGGGAGCATACCATTCATTTAAATGGGGGAATTCGACCCCTGGGTGCCCGACATACATTTCAATGGGGGATTTCGACCCCTAGGCGCCACCGCCATACATTCCAATGGGGGAATCTCGATCCCTGGTAGCCCGCCATTCATTTCAATAGGGGATTTCAACCCCTGTTATCCCGCCATTTATTCCCATGGAGGATTTCGACCCCTGGGAGCCCACCATTCATTTAAATGGGGGAATTCGACCCCTGGGTGCCTGCCATACATTTCAATGGGGGATTTTGACCCCTGGTAGCCCGCCATTCATTCCTATGGGGGATTTCGACCCCTCGGAGCCCACCATTCATTTAAATGGGGGAATTCGACCCCTGGGTGCCCGCCATACATTTCAATGAAGGTTTTCGACCCCTGGTAGCCCGCCATTCATTTCATTGGGGAATTTTGACCCCTGGGAGCCCTCCATTCATTTCAATGGGGGATTTCGACCACTGGGAGCCAGCCATTCATTTCAATGGGGGATTTCTACACCTTGGAGCCCGTCATTCATTTCTATGGTGGATTTCGACCCCTGGGAGCCCACCATTCATTTAAATGGGGGAATTCGACCCCTGGTAGCCCGCCATTCATTTCAATGGGGGATTTCGACCACTGGGAGCCCACCATTCATTTCTATGGGGGGATCTCGATCCCTGGTAGCCCGCCATTCATTTCAATGGGGGATTTCGACCCCTGGTAGCCCGCCATTCATTTCAATGGGGGATTTTGATTCCTTGGCGCCCGCCATTCATTTCAATAGGGAAATTAGACCCCTGGTTGCCCGCCATTCATTTCAATGGGTGATTTCGACCACTGGGAACCAGCCATTCATTTAAATGGGGGATTTCGACCCCTAGGCCTCCGCCATTAATTTCAATGGGGGATTTTGACTCCTGGTCACCCGCCATTCATTTCAATGGGGGATTTCGACCACTGGGAACCAGCCATTCATTTAAATGGGGGATTTCGACCCCTAGGCCTCCGCCATTCATTTCAATGGGGGATTTTGACTCCTGGTAACCCGCCATTCATTTCAATGGGGGAATTCAACCCCTGGGAGCCCGCCATTCATTTCAATGGGGGATTTCGACCACTAGGCGCCCCCGCCATACATTCCTATGGGGGAATCTCGATCCCTGGTAGCCCGCCATTCATTTCAATGGGGGATTTCAACCCCTGGTATCCCGCCATTCAATCCCATGGGGGATTTCGACCCCTGGGAGCCCACCATTCATTTAAATGGGGGAATTCGACCCCTGGTGCCCGCCATACATTTCAATGGGGGATTTCGACCCCTGGTAGCCCGCCATTCATTCCTATGGGGGATTTCGACCCCTAGGCGCCCGCCATTCATTTCAATGGGGGATTTTGACTCCTGGTCGCCCGCCATTCATTTCAATGGGGGATTTTGACCCCTGGGAGCCCTCCATTCATTTCAATGGGGGATTTCGACCACTGGGAGCCAGCCATTCATTTCAATGGGGGATTTCTACCCCTTGGAGCCCGTCATTCATTTCTATGGGGGATTTCGACCACTGGGAGCCAGCCATTCATTTCAATGGGGGATTTCGAACCCTAGGTGCCCGCATTTCATTTCATTGGGGGATTTCGACCGCTAGGCGCCCGCCATTCATTTCAATGGGGGATTTCAACCCCTAGTAACCCGCCATTCATTCCTATGGGTGATTTCGGCTCCTGGGAGCCCACCATTCCTTTTAAATGGGGGAATTCGACCCCTGGTAGCCCGCCATTCATTTCAATGGGGGATTTTGACCACTGGGAGCCCACCATTGATTTCTAAGGGGGAATCTCGATCCCTGGTAGCCCGCCATTCATTTCAATGGGGGATTTCGACGACTGGGAGCCAGCCATTCATTTCAATTGGGGATTTCGACCCCTGGTTGCCCGCCATTCATTTCAATGGGGGATTTCGACCACTGGGAGCCAGCCATTCATTTCAATGGGGGATTTCGACCCCTAGACGCCCCCGCCATTCATTCCTATGGGGGAATCTCGATCCCTGGTAGCCCGCCATTCATTTCAATGGGGGATTTCAACCCCTGGTATCCCGCCATTCATTCCCATGGGGGATTTCGACCCCTGGGAGCCCACCATTCATTTAAATGGGGGAATTCGACCCCTAGTAGCCCGCCATTCATTTCAATGGGGGATTTCGACCACTGGGAGCCCACCATTCATTTCTATGGGGGAATCTCGATCCCTGGTAGCCCGCCATTCATTTCAATGGGGGATTTCGACCCCTGGTAGCCCGCCATTCATTTCAATGGGGGATTTTGATTCCTTGGCGCCCGCGATTCATTTCAATAGGGAAATTCGACCCCTGGTTGCCCGCCATTCATTTCAATGGGGGATTTCGACCACTGGGAGCCAGCCATTCATTTCAATGGGGGATTTCGACCCCTAGGCGCCACCGCCATTCATTCCTATGGGGGAATCTCGTTCCCTGGTAGACCGCCATTCATTTCAATGGGGGATTTCAACCCCTGGTAACCTGCCATTCATTCCTATGATGGATTTCGACCCCTGGGAGCCCACCATTCATTTAAATGGGGGATTTTGACTGCTGGTCGCCCGCCATTCATTTCATGGGGGAATTCAACCCCTGGTATCCCGCCATTCATTCCCATGGAGGATTTCGACCCCTGGGAGCATACCATTCATTTAAATGGGGGAATTCGACCCCTGGGTGCCCGACATACATTTCAATGGGGGATTTCGACCCCTAGGCGCCACCGCCATACATTCCAATGGGGGAATCTCGATCCCTGGTAGCCCGCCATTTATTTCAATAGGGGATTTCAACCCCTGTTATCCCGCCATTTATTCCCATGGAGGATTTCGACCCCTGGGAGCCCACCATTCATTTAAATGGGGGAATTCGACCCCTGGGTGCCTGCCATACATTTCAATGGGGGATTTTGACCCCTGGTAGCCCGCCATTCATTCCTATGGGGGATTTCGACCCCTCGGAGCCCACCATTCATTTAAATGGGGGAATTCGACCCCTGGGTGCCCGCCATACATTTCAATGAAGGTTTTCGACCCCTGGTAGCCCGCCATTCATTTCATTGGGGAATTTTGACCCCTGGGAGCCCTCCATTCATTTCAATGGGGGATTTCGACCACTGGGAGCCAGCCATTCATTTCAATGGGGGATTTCTACACCTTGGAGCCCGTCATTCATTTCTATGGTGGATTTCGACCCCTGGGAGCCCACCATTCATTTAAATGGGGGAATTCGACCCCTGGTAGCCCGCCATTCATTTCAATGGGGGATTTCGACCACTGGGAGCCCACCATTCATTTCTATGGGGGGATCTCGATCCCTGGTAGCCCGCCATTCATTTCAATGGGGGATTTCGACCCCTGGTAGCCCGCCATTCATTTCAATGGGGGATTTTGATTCCTTGGCGCCCGCCATTCATTTCAATAGGGAAATTAGACCCCTGGTTGCCCGCCATTCATTTCAATGGGGGATTTCGACCACTGGGAACCAGCCATTCATTTAAATGGGGGATTTCGACCCCTAGGCCTCCGCCATTAATTTCAATGGGGGATTTTGACTCCTGGTCACCCGCCATTCATTTCAATGGGGGATTTCGACCACTGGGAACCAGCCATTCATTTAAATGGGGGATTTCGACCCCTAGGCCTCCGCCATTCATTTCAATGGGGGATTTTGACTCCTGGTAACCCGCCATTCATTTCAATGGGGGAATTCAACCCCTGGGAGCCCGCCATTCATTTCAATGGGGGATTTCGACCACTAGGCGCCCCCGCCATACATTCCTATGGGGGAATCTCGATCCCTGGTAGCCCGCCATTCATTTCAATGGGGGATTTCAACCCCTGGTATCCCGCCATTCAATCCCATGGGGGATTTCGACCCCTGGGAGCCCACCATTCATTTAAATGGGGGAATTCGACCCCTGGTGCCCGCCATACATTTCAATGGGGGATTTCGACCCCTGGTAGCCCGCCATTCATTCCTATGGGGGATTTCGACCCCTAGGCGCCCGCCATTCATTTCAATGGGGGATTTTGACTCCTGGTCGCCCGCCATTCATTTCAATGGGGGATTTTGACCCCTGGGAGCCCTCCATTCATTTCAATGGGGGATTTCGACCACTGGGAGCCAGCCATTCATTTCAATGGGGGATTTCTACCCCTTGGAGCCCGTCATTCATTTCTATGGGGGATTTCGACCACTGGGAGCCAGCCATTCATTTCAATGGGGGATTTCGAACCCTAGGTGCCCGCATTTCATTTCATTGGGGGATTTCGACCGCTAGGCGCCCGCCATTCATTTCAATGGGGGATTTCAACCCCTAGTAACCCGCCATTCATTCCTATGGGTGATTTCGGCTCCTGGGAGCCCACCATTCCTTTTAAATGGGGGAATTCGACCCCTGGTAGCCCGCCATTCATTTCAATGGGGGATTTTGACCACTGGGAGCCCACCATTGATTTCTAAGGGGGAATCTCGATCCCTGGTAGCCCGCCATTCATTTCAATGGGGGATTTCGACGACTGGGAGCCAGCCATTCATTTCAATTGGGGATTTCGACCCCTAGGCGCCCGCCATTTATTTCAATGGGGGATTTTGACTCCTGGTCGCCCGCCATTCATTTCAATGGGGGAATTCAACCCCTGGGAGCCCGCCATTCATTCCTATTTGGGAATCTCGATCCCTGGTAGACCGCCATTCATTTCAATGGGGGATTTCAACCCCTGGTAACCTGCCATTCATTCCTATGATGGATTTCGACCCTTGGGAGCCCACCATTCATTTAAATGGGGGAATTCGACCCCTGGTAGCCCGCCATTCATTTCAATGGGGGATTTCGACCCCTGGGAGCCCGCCATTCATTCCTATGGGGGAATCTCGATCCCTGGTAGACCGCCATTCATTTCAATGGTGGATTTCAACCCTTGGTAACCTGCCATTCATTCCTATGATGGATTTCGATCCTTGGGAGCCCACCATTCATTTAAATGGGGGATTTCAACCCCTGGTAACCCGCAATTCATTCCTATGGGTGATTTCGACCCCTGGGAGCCCACCATTCATATAAATGGGGGAATTCGACCCCTGGTAGCCCGCCATTCATTTCAATGGGGGATTTCGACCACTGGGAGCCCACCATTCATTTCTAAGGGGGAATCTCGATCCCTGGTAGCCCGCCATTCATTTCAATGGGGGATTTCGACAACTGGGAGCCAGCCATTCATTTCAATGGGGGATTTCGACCCCTAGGCGCACGCCATTCATTTCAATGGGGGATTTTTACTCCTGGTCGCCCGCCATTCGTTTCAATGGGGGAATTCGACCCCTGGGAGCCCACCATTGATTTCTAAGGGGGAATCTCGATCCCTGGTAGCCCGCCATTCATTTCAATGGGGGATTTTGACCACTGGGAGCCCACCATTGATTTCTAAGGGGGAATCTCGATCCCTGGTAGCCCGCCATTCATTTCAATGGGGGATTTCGACGACTGGGAGCCAGCCATTCATTTCAATTGGGGATTTCGACCCCTAGGCGCCCGCCATTTATTTCAATGGGGGATTTTGACTCCTGGTCGCCCGCCATTCATTTCAATGGGGGAATTCAACCCCTGGGAGCCCGCCATTCATTCCTATTTGGGAATCTCGATCCCTGGTAGACCGCCATTCATTTCAATGGGGGATTTCAACCCCTGGTAACCTGCCATTCATTCCTATGATGGATTTCGACCCTTGGGAGCCCACCATTCATTTAAATGGGGGAATTCGACCCCTGGTAGCCCGCCATTCATTTCAATGGGGGATTTCGACCACTGGGAGCCCACCATTCATTTCTAAGGGGGAATCTCGATCCCTGGTAGCCCGCCATTCATTTCAATGGGGGATTTCGACAACTGGGAGCCAGCCATTCATTTCAATGGGGGAATTTGACCCCTGGTAGCCCGCCATTCATTTCATTGTGGGATTTTGACCCCTGGGAGCCCTCCATTCATTTCAACGGGGGATTTCGACCACTGGGAGCCAGCCATTCATTTCAATGGGGGATTTCTACCCCTTGGAGCCCGTCATACATTTCTATGGGGGATTTCGACCCTGGGAGCCCACCATTCATTTAAATTGGGGAATTCGAACCCTGGTAGCCCGCCATTTATTTCAATGGGGGATTTCGACCACTGGTAGCCCGCCATTCATTTCAATGGGGGATTTTGATTCCTTGGCGCCCGCCATTCATTTCAATAGGGAAATTCGACCCCTGGTGTCCCGCCATTCATTTCAATGGGGGATTTCGACCCCTGGTAGCCCGCCATTCATTTCAATGGGGGATTTCGACCACTGGGAGCCCACCATTCATTTCTATGGGGGAATCTCGATCCCTGGTAGCCCGCCATTCATTTCAATGGGGAATTTCGACCACTGGGAGCCAGCCATTCATTTCAATGGGGGATTTCGACCCCTAGGTGCCCGCCATTCATTTCAATGGGGGATTTTGACTCCTGGTCGCCCGCCATGCATTTCAATGGGGGAATTCGACCCCTGGGAGCCCGCCATTCATTTCAATGGGGGATTTCGACCACTGGGAGCCAGCCATTCATTTCAATGGGGGATTTCGACCCCTAGGCCTCCGCCATTCATTTCAATGGGGGATTTTGACTCCTGGTCGCCCGCCATACATTTCAATGGGGGAATTCAACCCCTTGGAGCCCGCCATTCATTTAAATGGGAGAATTCGACCCCTGGGTGCCCGCCATACATTTCAATGAAGGATTTCGACCCCTGGTAGCCCGCCATTCCTTTCATTGGGGGATTTTGACCCCTGAGAGCCCTCCATTCATTTCAATGGGGGATTTCGACCACTTGGAGCCAGCCATTCATTTCAATGGGGGATTTCTACCCCTTGGAGCCCATCATTCATTTCTATGGGGGATTTCGACCCCTGGGAGCCCACCATTCATTTAAATGGAGGAATTCGACCCCTGGTAGCCCGCCATTCATTTCAATGGGGGATTTCGACCACTGGGAGCCCACCATTCATTTCTATGGGGGGATCTCGATCCCTGGTAGCCCGCCATTCATTTCAATGGGGGATTTCGACCCCTGGTAGCCCGCCATTCATTTCAATGGGGGATTTTGATTCCTTGGCGCCCGCCATTCATTTCAATAGGGAAATTCGACCCCTGGTTGCCCGCCATTCATTTCAATGGGGGATTTCGACCACTGGGAGCCAGCCATTCATTTCAATGGGGGATTTCTACCCCTTAGAGCCCGTCATTCATTTCTATGGGGGATTTCGACCACTGGGAGCCAGCCATTCATTTCAATGGGGGATTTCGAACCCTAGGTGCCCGCATTTCATTTCATTCGGGGATTTCGACCGCTAGGCGCCCGCCATTCATTTCAATGGGGGATTTCAACCCCTAGTAACCCGCCATTCATTCCTATGGGTGATTTCGACTCCTGGGAGCCCACCATTCATTTAAATGGGGGAATTCGACCCCTGGTAGCCCGCCATTCATTTCAATGGGGGATTTCGACCACTGGGAGCCCACCATTCATTTCTATGGGGGAATCTCGATCCCTGGTAGCCCGCCATTCATTTCAATGGGGGATTTCGACCCCTGGTAGCCGGCCATTCATTTCAATGGGGGATTTTGATTCCTTGGCGCCCGCCATTCATTTCAATAGGGAAATTCGACCCCTGGTTGCCCGCCATTCATTTCAATGGGGGATTTCGACCACTGGGAGCCAGCCATTCATTTCAATGGGGGATTTCGACCCCTAGGCGCCCCCGCCATTCATTCCTATGGGGGAATCTCGCTCCCTGGTAGCCCGCCATTCATTTCAATGGGGGATTTCAACCCCTGGTATCCCGCCATTCATTCCCATGGGGGATTTCGACCCCTGGGAGCCCACCATTCATTTAAATGGGGGAATTCGACCCCTAGTAGCCCGCCATTCATTTCAATGGGGGATTTCGACCACTGGAAGCCCACCATTCATTTCTATGGGGGAATCTCGATCCCTGGTAGCCCGCCATTCATTTCAATGGGGGATTTCGACCACTGGGAGCCAGCCATTCATTTCAATGGGGGATTTCGACCCCTAGGTGCCCGCCATTCATTTCAATGGGGGATTTTGACTCCTGGTCGCCCGCCATGCATTTCAATGGGGGAATTCGACCCCTGGGAGCCCGCCATTCATTTCAATGGGGGATTTCGACCACTGGGAGCCAGCCATTCATTTCAATGGGGGATTTCGACCCCTAGGCCTCCGCCATTCATTTCAATGGGGGATTTTGACTCCTGGTCGCCCGCCATACATTTCAATGGGGGAATTCAACCCCTTGGAGCCCGCCATTCATTTAAATGGGGGAATTCGACCCCTGGGTGCCCGCCATACATTTCAATGAAGGATTTCGACCCCTGGTAGCCCGCCATTCCTTTCATTGGGGGATTTTGACCCCTGGGAGCCCTCCATTCATTTCAATGGGGGATTTCGACCACTTGGAGCCAGCCATTCATTTCAATGGGGGATTTCTACCCCTTGGAGCCCGTCATTCATTTCTATGGGGGATTTCGACCCCTGGGAGCCCACCATTCATTTAAATGGAGGAATTCGACCCCTGGTAGCCCGCCATTCATTTCAATGGGGGATTTCGACCACTGGGAGCCCACCATTCATTTCTATGGGGGGATCTCGATCCCTGGTAGCCCGCCATTCATTTCAATGGGGGATTTTGACCCCTGGTAGCCCGCCATTCATTTCAATGGGGGATTTTGATTCCTTGGCGCCCGCCATTCATTTCAATAGGGAAATTCGACCCCTGGTTGCCCGCCATTCATTTCAATGGGGGATTTCGACCACTGGGAGCCAGCCATTCATTTCAATGGGGGATTTCTACCCCTTGGAGCCCGTCATTCATTTCTATGGGGGATTTCGACCACTGGGAGCCAGCCATTCATTTCAATGGGGGATTTCGAACCCTAGGTGCCCGCATTTTATTTCATTCGGGGATTTCGACCGCTAGGCGCCCGCCATTCATTTCAATGGGGGATTTCAACCCCTAGTAACCCGCCATTCATTCCTATGGGTGATTTCGACTCCTGGGAGCCCACCATTCATTTAAATGGGGGAATTCGACCCCTGGTAGCCCGCCATTCATTTCAATGGGGGATTTCGACCACTGGGAGCCCACCATTCATTTCTATGGGGGAATCTCGATCCCTGGTAGCCCGCCATTCATTTCAATGGGGGATTTCGTCCCCTGGTAGCCGGCCATTCATTTCAATGGGGGATTTTGATTCCTTGGCGCCCGCCATTCATTTCAATAGGGAAATTCGACCCCTGGTTGCCCGCCATTCATTTCAATGGGGGATTTCGACCACTGGGAGCCAGCCATTCATTTCAATGGGGGATTTCGACCCCAAGCGCCCCCGCCATTCATTCCTATGGGGGAATCTCGATCCCTGGTAGCCCGCCATTCATTTCAATGGGGGATTTCAACCCCTGGTATCCCGCCATTCATTCCCATGGGGGAATCTCGATCCCTGGTAGCCCGCCATTCATTTCAATGGGGGATTTCGACCCCTGGTAGCCCGCCATTCATTTCAATGGGGGATTTTGATTCCTTGGCGCCCGCGATTCATTTCAATAGGGAAATTCGACCCCTGGTTGCCCGCCATTCATTTCAATGGGGGATTTCGACCACTGGGAACCAGCCATTCATTTCAATGGGGGATTTCGACCCCTAGGCGCCACCGCCATTCATTCCTATGGGGGAATCTCGTTCCCTGGTAGACCGCCATTCATTTCAGTGGGGGATTTCAACCCCTGGTAACCTGCCATTCATTCCTATGATGGATTTCGACCCCTGGGAGCCCACCATTCATTTAAATGGGGGATTTTGACTGCTGGTCGTCCACCATTCATTTCATGGGGGAATTCAACCCCTGGTATCCCGCCATTCATTCCCATGGAGGATTTCGACCCCTGGGAGCCCACCATTCATTTAAATGGGGGAATTTGACCCCTGGGTGCCCGCCATACATTTCAATGGGGGATTTCGACCCCTAGGCGCCACCGCCATACATTCCTATGGGGGAATCTCGATCCCTGGTAGCCCGCCATTCATTTCAATGGGGGATTTCAACCCCTGGTATCCCGCCATTCATTCCCATGGAGGATTTCGACCCCTGGGAGCCCACCATTCATTTAAATGGGGGAATTCGACCCCTGGGTGCCCGCCATACATTTCAATGGGGGATTTTGACCCCTGGTAGCCCGCCATTCATTCCTATGGGGGATTTCGTCCCCTGGGTGCCCGCCATACATTTCAATGGGGGATTTTGACCCCTGGTAGCCCGCCATTCATTCCTATGGGGGATTTCGACCCCTCGGAGCCCACCATTCATTTAAATGGGGGAATTCGACCCCTGGGTGCCCGCCATACATTTCAATGAAGGTTTTCGACCCCTGGTAGCCCGACATTCATTTCAATGGGGGTTTTCGACCACTGGGAGCCAGCCATTCATTTCAATGGGGGATTTCTACACCTTGGAGCCCGTCATTCATTTCTATGGGGGATTTCAACCCCTGGGAGCCCACCATTCATTTAAATGGGGGAATTCGACCCCTGGTAGCCCGCCATTCATTTCAATGGGGGATTTCGACCACTGGGAGCCCACCATTCATTTCTATGGGGGGATCTCGATCCCTGGTAGCCCGCCATTCATTTCAATGGGGGATTTCGACCCCTGGTAGCCCGCCATTCATTTCAATGGGGGATTTTGATTCCTTGGCGTCCGCCATTCATTTCAATAGGGAAATTCGACCCCTGGTTGCCCGCCATTCATTTCAATGGGGGATTTCGACCACTGGGAACCAGCCATTCATTTAAATGGGGGATTTCGACCCCTAGGCCTCCGCCATTCATTTCAATGGGGGATTTTGACTCCTGGTCACCCGCCATTCATTTCAATGGGGGATTTCGACCACTGGGAACCAGCAATTCATTTAAATGGGGGATTTCGACCCCTAGGCCTCCGCCATTCATTTCAATGGGGGATTTTGACTCCTGGTAACCCGCCATTCATTTCAATGGGGGAATTCAACCCCTGGGAGCCTGCCATTCATTTCAATGGGGGATTTCGACCCCTAGGCGCCCCCGCCATACATTCCTATGGGGGAATCTCGATCCCTGGTAGCCCGCCATTCATTTCAATGGGGGATTTCAACCCCTGGTATCCCGCCATTCAATCCCATGGGGGATTTCGACCCCTGGGAGCCCACCATTAATTTAAATGGGGGAATTCGACCCCTGGGTGCCCGCCATACATTTCAATGGGGGATTTCGACCCCTGGTAGCCCGCCATTCATTCCTATGGGGGATTACGACCCCTCGGAGCCCACCATTCATTTAAATGATGGAATTCGACCCCTGGGTGCCCGCCATACATTTCAATGGGGGATTTCGACCCCTGGTAGCCCGCCATTCATTCCTATGGGGGATTTCGACCCCTCGGAGCCCACCATTCATTTAAATGGGGGGATTCGACCCCTGGGTGCCCGCCATACATTTCAATGGGGGATTTCGACCCCTGGTAGCCCTCCATTCATTTCAATGGGGGATTTCGACCACTGGGAGCCAGCCATTCATTTCAATGGGGGATTTCTACCCCTTGGAGCCCGTCATTCATTTCTATGGGGGATTTCGACCCCTAGGAGCCCACCATTCATTTAAATGGGGGAATTCGACCCCTGGTAGCCCGCCATTCATTTCAATGGGGGATTTCAACCCCTAGGCGCCCCCGCCATACATTCCTATGGGGGAATCTCGATCCCTGGTGGCCCGCCATTCATTTCAATGGGGGATTTCAACCCCTGGTATCCCGCCATTCATTCCCATGGGGGATTTCGACCCCTGGGAGCCCACCATTCATTTAAATGGGGGAATTCGACCCTTGGGTGCCCGCCATACATTTCAATGGGGGATTTCGACCCCTGGTAGCCCGCCATTCATTCCTATGGGGGATTTTGATTCCTTGGCGCCCGCCATTCATTTCAATAGGGAAATTAAACCCCTGGTTGCCCGCCATTCATTTCAATGGGGGATTTTGACTCCTGGTCGCCCGCCATTCATTTCAATGGGGGAATTCAACCCCTGGGAGCCCGCCATTCATTTCAATGGGGTATTTCGACCCCTAGGCGCCCCCGCCATACATTCCTATGGGGGAATCTCGATCCCTGGTAGCCCGCCATTCATTTCAATGGGGGATTTCAACCCCTGGTATCCCGCCATTCATTCCCATCGGGGATTTCGACCCCTGGGAGCCCACCATTCATTTAAATGGGGGAATTCGACCCCTGGGTGCCCGCCATACATTTCAATGGGGGATTTTGACCCCTGGTAGCCCGCCATTCATTCCTATGGGGGATTTCGACCCCTCGGAGCCCACCATTCATTTAAATGGGGGGATTCGACCCCTGGGTGCCCGCCATACATTTCAATGGGGGATTTCGACCCCTGGTAGCCCGCCATTCATTTCATTGGGGGATTTTGACCCCTGGGAGCCCTCCATTCATTTTAATGGGGGATTTCGACCACTGGGAGCCAGCCATTCATTTCAATGGGGGATTTCTACCCCTTGGAGCCCGTCATTCATTTCTATGGGGGATTTCGACCCCTAGGAGCCCACCATTCATTTAAATGGGGGAATTCGACCCCTGGTAGCCCGCCATTCATTTCATTGGGGGATTTCGACCACTGTGATCCCACCATTCATTTCTATGGGGGAATCTCGATCCCTGGTAGCCCGCCATTCATTTCAATGGGGGATTTCGACCCCTGGTAGCCCGCCAGTCATTTCAATGGGGGATTTTGATTCCTTGGCGCCCGCCATTCATTTCAATGGGGGAATTCAACCCCTGGGAGCCCGCCATTCATTTCAATGGGGGATTTCAACCCCTAGGCGCCCCCGCCATTCATTCCCATGGGGGATTTCGACCACTGTGATCCCACCATTCATTTCTATGGGGGAATCTCGATCCCTGGTAGCCCGCCATTCATTTCAATGGGGGATTTCGACCCCTGGTAGCCCGCCAGTCATTTCAATGGGGGATTTTGATTCCTTGGCGCCCGCCATTCATTTCATTGGGGGATTTTGACCCCTGGTAGCCCGCCATTCATTTCAATGGGGGATTTCAACCCCTGGTATCCCGCCATTCATTCCCATGGGGGATTTCGACCCCTGGGAGCCCACCATTCATTTAAATGGGGGAATTCGACCCCTGGGTGCCCGCCATACATTTCAATGGGGGATTTAAACCCCTGGTAGCCCGCCATTCATTTCATTGGGGGATTTTGACCCCTGGGAGCCCTCCATTCATTTCAATGAGGGATTTCGACCACTGGGAGCCAGACATTCATTTCAATGGGGGATTTCTACCCCTTGGAGACCGTCATTCATTTCTATGGGGGATTTCGACCCCTAGGTGCCCGCATTTCATTTCATTGGGGGATTTCGACCTCTAGGCGCCCGCCATTCATTTCAATGGGGGATTTCAATCCCTGGTAACCCTCCATTCATTCCTATGGGTGATTTTGACCCCTGGGAGCCCACCATTCATTTAAATGGGGGAATTTGACCCCTGGTAGCCCGCCATTCATTTCAATGGGGGATTTCGACCACTGGGAGCCCACCATTCATTTCTATGGGGGAATCTCGATCCCTGGTAGCCCGCCATTCATTTCAATGGGGGATTTCAACCACTGGGAGCCAGCCATTCATTTCAATGGGGGATTTCGACCCCTAGGTGCCCGCCATTCATTTCAATAGGGGATTTTGACTCCTGGTCGCCCGCCATGCATTTCAATGGGGGAATTCGACCCATGGGAGCCCGCCATTCATTTCAATGGGGGATTTCGACCACTGGGAGCCAGCCATTCATTTCAATGGGGGATTTCGACCCCTAGGCGCCCCCGCCATTCATTCTTATGGGGGAATCTCGATCCCTGGTAGACCGCCATTCATTTCAGTGGGGGATTTCAACCCCTGGTAACCTGCCATTCATTCCTATGATGGATTTCGACCCCTGGGAGCCCACCATTCATTTAAATGGGGAAATTCGACCCATGGTAGCCCGCCATTCATTTCAATGGGGGATTTCGACCACTGGGAGCCCACCATTCATTTCTATGGGGGAATCTCGATCCCTGGTAGCCCGCCATTCATTTCAATGGGGGATTTCGACCCCTGGTAGCCCGCCATTCATTTCAATGGGGGATTTTGATTCCTTGGCGCCCGCCATTCATTTCAATAGGAAAATTCGACCCCTGGTTGCCCGCCATTCATTTCAATGGGGGATTTCGACCACTGGGAGCCAGCCATTCATTTCAATGGGGGATTTCGACCCCTAGGCGCCCCCGCCATTCATTCCTATGGGGGAATCTCGATACCTGGTAGACCGCCATTCATTTCAATGGGGGATTTCAACCCCTGCTAACCTGCCATTCATTCCTATGATGGATTTCGACCACTGGGAGCCCACCATTCATTTCTATGGGGGGATCTCGATCCCTGGTAGCCCGCCATTCATTTCAATGGGGGTTTTCGACCCCTGGTAGCCCGCCATTCATTTCAATGGGGGATTTTGATTCCTTGGCGCCCGCCATTCATTTCAATAGGGAAATTAAACCCCTGGTTGCCCGCCATTCATTTCAATGGGGGATTTTGACTCCTGGTCGCCCGCCATTCATTTCAATGGGGGAATTCAACCCCTGGGAGCCCGCCATTCATTTCAATGGGGTATTTCGACCCCTAGGCGCCCCCGCCATACATTCCTATGGGGGAATCTCGATCCCTGGTAGCCCGCCATTCATTTCAATGGGGGACTTCAACCCCTGGTATCCCGCCATTCATTCCCATCGGGGATTTCGACCCCTGGGAGCCCACCATTCATTTAAATGGGGGAATTCGACCCCTGGGTGCCCGCCATACATTTCAATGGGGGATTTTGACCCCTGGTAGCCCGCCATTCATTCCTATGGGGGATTTCGACCCCTCTGAGCCCACCATTCATTTAAATGGGGGGATTCGACCCCTGGGTGCCCGCCATACATTTCAATGGGGGATTTCGACCCCTGGTAGCCCGCCATTCATTTCATTGGGGGATTTTGACCCCTGGGAGCCCTCCATTCAATTTAATGGGGGATTTCGACCACTGGGAGCCAGCCATTCATTTAAATGGGGGATTTCTACCCCTTGGAGCCCGTCATTCATTTCTATGGGGGATTTCGACCCCTAGGAGCCCACCATTCATTTAAATGGGGGAATTCGACCCCTGGTAGCCCGCCATTCATTTCATTGGGGGATTTCGACCACTGTGATCCCACCATTCATTTCTATGGGGGAATCTCGATCCCTGGTAGCCCGCCATTCATTTCAATGGGGGATTTCGACCCCTGGTAGCCCGCCAGTCATTTCAATGGGGGATTTTGATTCCTTGGCGCCCGCCATTCATTTCAATGGGGGAATTCAACCCCTGGGAGCCCGCCATTCATTTCAATGGGGGATTTCAACCCCTAGGCGCCCCCGCCATACATTCCTATGGGGGAATCTCGATCCCTGGTAGCCCGCCATTCATTTCAATGGGGGATTTCAACCCCTGGTATCCCGCCATTCATTCCCATGGGGGATTTCGACCCCTGGGAGCCCACCATTCATTTAAATGGGGGAATTCGACCCCTGGGTGCCCGCCATACATTTCAATGGGGGATTTAAACCCCTGGTAGCCCGCCATTCATTTCATTGGGGGATTTTGACCCCTGGGAGCCCTCCATTCATTTCAATGAGGGATTTCGACCACTGGGAGCCAGACATTCATTTCAATGGGGGATTTCTACCTCTTGGAGACCGTCATTCATTTCTGTGGGGGATTTCGACCCCTAGGTGCCCGCATTTCATTTCATTGGGGGATTTCGACCTCTAGGCGCCCGCCATTCATTTCAATGGGGGATTTCAATCCCTGGTAACCCTCCATTCATTCCTATGGGTGATTTTGACCCCTGGGAGCCCACCATTCATTTAAATGGGGGAATTTGACCCCTGGTAGCCCGCCATTCATTTCAATGGGGGATTTCGACCACTGGGAGCCCACCATTCATTTCTATGGGGGAATCTCGATCCCTGGTAGCCCGCCATTCATTTCAATGGGGGATTTCAACCACTGGGAGCCAGCCATTCATTTCAATGGGGGATTTCGACCCCTAGGTGCCCGCCATTCATTTCAATAGGGGATTTTGACTCCTGGTCGCCCGCCATGCATTTCAATGGGGGAATTCGACCCATGGGAGCCCGCCATTCATTTCAATGGGGGATTTCGACCACTGGGAGCCAGCCATTCATTTCAATGGGGGATTTCGACCCCTAGGCGCCCCCGCCATTCATTCTTATGGGGGAATCTCGATCCCTGGTAGACCGCCATTCATTTCAGTGGGGGATTTCAACCCCTGGTAACCTGCCATTCATTCCTATGATGGATTTCGACCCCTGGGAGCCCACCATTCATTTAAATGGGGAAATTCGACCCATGGTAGCCCGCCATTCATTTCAATGGGGGATTTCGACCACTGGGAGCCCACCATTCATTTCTATGGGGGAATCTCGATCCCTGGTAGCCCGCCATTCATTTCAATGGGGGATTTCGACCCCTGGTAGCCCGCCATTCATTTCAATGGGGGATTTTGATTCCTTGGCGCCCGCCATTCATTTCAATAGGAAAATTCGACCCCTGGTTGCCCGCCATTCATTTCAATGGGGGATTTCGACCACTGGGAGCCAGCCATTCATTTCAATGGGGGATTTCGACCCCTAGGCGCCCCCGCCATTCATTCCTATGGGGGAATCTCGATACCTGGTAGACCGCCATTCATTTCAATGGGGGATTTCAACCCCTGCTAACCTGCCATTCATTCCTATGATGGATTTCGACCCCTGGGAGCCCACCATTCATTTAAATGGGGGAATTCGACCCCTGGTAGCCCGCCATTCATTTCAATGGGGGATTTCGACCACTGGGAGCCCACCATTCATTTCTATGGGGGAATCTCGATCCCTGGTAGCCCACCATTCATTTCAATGGGGGATTTCGACCCCTGGTAGCCCGCCATTCATTTCAATGGGGGATTTTGATTCCTTGGCGCCCGCCATTCATTTCAATAGGGATATCCGACCCCTGGTTGCCCGCCATTCATTTCATTGGGGGATTTCGACCACTGGGAGCCAGCCATTCATTTCAATGGGGGATTTCGACCCCTAGGCCTCCGCCATTCATTTCAATGGGGGATTTTGACTGCTGGTCGCCCGCCATTCATTTCATGGGGGAATTCAACCCCTGGGAGCCCGCCATTCATTTCAATGGGGGATTTCGACCCCTAGGCGCCCCCGCCATACATTCCTATGGGGGAATCGCGATCCCTGGTGGCCCGCCATTCATTTCAATGGGGGATTTCAACCCCTGGTATCCCGCCATTCATTCCCATGGGGGATTTCGACCCCTGGGAGCCCACCATTCATTTAAATGGGGGAATTCGACCCCTGGGTGCCCGCCATACATTTCAATGGGGGATTTTGACCCCTGGTAGCCCGCCATTCATTCCTATGGGGGATTTCGACCCCTCGGAGCCCACCATTCATTTAAATGGGGGAATTCGACCCCTGGGTGCCCGCCATACATTTCAATGAAGGATTTAGACCCCTGGTAGCCCGCCATTCATTTCATTGGGGGATTTTGACCCCTGGGAGCCCTCCATTCATTTCAATGGGGGATTTCGACCACTTGGAGCCAGCCATTCATTTCAATGGGGGATTTCTACCCCTTGGTGCCCGTCATTCATTTATATGGGGGATTTCGACCCCTGGGAGCCCACCATTCATTTAAATGGAGGAATTCGACCCCTGGTAGACCGCCATTCATTTCAATGGGGGATTTCGACCACTGGGAGCCCACCATTCATTTCTATGGGGGGATCTCGATCCCTGGTAGCCCGCCATTCATTTCAATGGGGGATTTCGACCCCTGGTAGCCCGCCATTCATTTCAATGGGGGATTTTGATTCCTTGGCGCCCAACATTCATTTCAATAGGGAAATTCGACCCCTGGTTGCCCGCCATTCATTTCAATGGGGGATTTAGACCACTGGGAGCCAGCCATTCATTTCAATGGGGGATTTCGACCCCTAGGCCTCCGCCATTCATTTCAATGGGGGATTTTGACTGCTGGTCGCCCGCCATTCATTTCAATGGGGGAATTCAACCCCTGGGAGCCCGCCATTCATTTCAATGGGGTATTTCGACCCCTAGGCGCCCCCGCCATACATTCCTGTGGGGGAATCTCGATCCCTGGTAAACCGCCATTCATTCCCATGGGGGATTTTGACCCCAGGGAGCCCACCATTCATTTAAATGGGGGAATTCGACCCCTGGGTGCCCGCCATACATTTCAATGGGGTATTTCGACCCCTGGTAGCCCGCCATTCATTCCTATGGGGGATTTCGACCCCTCGGAGCCCACCATTCATTTAAATGGCGGAATTCGACCCCTGGGTGCCCGCCATACATTTCAATGGGGGATTTCGACCCCTGGTAGCCCGCCATTCATTTCATTGGGGGATTTTGACCCCTGGGAGCCCTCCATTCATTTCAATGGGGGATTTCGACCACTGGGAGCCCACCATTCATTTCTATGGGGGAATCTCGATCCCTGGTAGCCCGCCATTCATTTCAATGGGGGATTTCGACCACTGGGAGCCAGCCATTCATTTCAATGGGGGATTTCGACCACTGGGAGCCAGCCATTCATTTCAATGGGGGATTTCGACCCCTAGGTGCCCGCCATTCATTTCAATGGGGGATTTTGACTCCTGTTAGCCCGCCATGCATTTCAATGGGGGATTTCAATCCCTGGTAACCCTCCATTCATTCCTATGGGTGATTTTGACACCTGGGAGCCCACCATTCATTTAAATGGGGGAATTCGACCCCTGGTAGCCCGCCATTCATTTCAATGGGGGATTTCGACCACTGGGATTCAGCCATTCATTTCAATGGGGGATTTCGACCACTGGGAGCCAGCCATTCATTTCAATGGGGGATTTCGACCCCTAGGTTCCCGCCATTCATTTCAATGGGGGATTTTGACTCCTGGTCGCCCGCCATGCATTTCAATGGGGGATTTCAATCCCTGGTAACCCTCCATTCATTCCTATGGGTGATTTTGACCCCTGGGAGCCCACCTTTCATTTAAATGGGGGAATTCGACCCCTGGTAGCCCGCCATTCATTTCATTGGGGGATTTTGACCCCTGGGAGCCCTCCATTCATTTCAATGGGGGATTTCGACCACTGGGAGCCAGACATTCATTTCAATGGGGGATTTCTACCCCTTGGAGCCCGTCATTCATTTCTATGGGGGATTTCGACCACTGGGAGCCAGCCATTCATTTCATTGGGGGATTTCGACCCCTAGGCGCCCACCATTCATTTCAATGGGGGATTTCAACCCCTGGTAACCCGCCATTCATTCCTATGGGTGATTTCGACCCCTGGGAGCCCACCATTCATTTAAATGGGGGAATTCGACCCCTGGTAGCCCGCCATTCATTTCAATGGGGGATTTCAACCACTGGGATCCCACCATTCATTTCTAAGGGGGAATCTCGATCCCTGGTAGCCCGCCATTCATTTCAATGGGGGATTTCGAACACTGGGAGCCAGCCATTCATTTCAATGGGGGATTTCGACCCCTAGGCACCCGCCATTCATTTCAATGGGGGATTTTGACCCCTAGGCGCCCACCATTCATTTCAATGGGGGATTTCAACCCCTGGTAACCTGCCATTCATTCCTATGATGGATTTCGACCCTTGGGAGCCCACCATTCATTTAAATGGGGGAATTCGACCACTGGTAGCCCGCCATTCATTTCAATGGGGGATTTCGACCCCTGGAGCCCGCCATTCATTCCTATGGGGGAATCTCGATCCCTGGTAGACCACCATTCATTTCAATGGGGGATATCAACCCATGGTAACCTGCCATTCATTCCTATGATGGATTTCGACCCTTGGGAGCCCACCATTCATTTAAATGGGGGATTTCAACCCCTGGTAACCAGCCATTCATTCCTATGGGTGATTTCGACCCCTTGGAGCCCACCATTCATTTAAATGGGGGAATTCGACACCTGGTAGCCCGCCATTCATTTCAATGGATGATTTCGACCACTGGGAGCCCACCATTCATTTCTAAGGGGGAATCTCGATCCCTGGTAGCCCGCCATTCATTTCAATGGGGGATTTCGACCACTGGGAGCCAGCCATTCATTTAAATGGGGGAATTCGACCACTGGTAGCCCGCCATTCATTTCAATGGGGGATTTCGACCCCTGGGAGCCAGCCATTCATTCCTATGGGGGAATTTCGATCCCTGGTAGACCGCCATTCATTTCAATGGGGGATTTCAACCCCTGGTAACCTGCCATTCATTCCTATGATGGATTTCGACCCTTGGGAGCCCACCATTCATTTAAATGGGGGATTTCAACCCCTGGTAACCCGCCATTCATTCCTATGGGTGAATTCGACCCCTGGGAGCCCACCATTCATTTAAATGGGGGAATTCGACCCCTGGTAGCCAATCATTCATTTCAATTGGGGATTTCGACCACTGGGAGCCCACCATTCATTTCTATGGGGGAATCTCGATCCCTGGTAGCCCGCCATTCATTTCAATGGGGGATTTCGACCACTGGGATTCAGCCATTCATTTCAATGGGGGATTTCGACCCCTAGGTGCCCGCCATTCATTTCAATGGGGGATTTCGACCACTGGGAGCCAGCCATTCATTTCAATGGGGGATTTCGACCCCTAGGCGCCCGCCATTCATTTCAATGGGGGATTTCGACCCCTGGGAGCCCACCATTCATTTAAATGCGGGAATTCGACCCCTGGTAGCCCGCCATTCATTTCAATGGGGGATTCCGACCACTGGGAGCCCACCATTCATTTCTATGGGGGAATCTCGATCCCTGGTAGCCCGCCATTCATTTCAATGGGGGATTTCGACCACTGGGATTCAGCCATTCATTTCAATGGGGGATTTCGACCCCTAGGTGCCCGCCATTCATTTCAATGGGGGATTTCGACCACTGGGATTCAGCCATTCATTTCAATGGGGGATTTCGACCCCTAGGTGCCCGCCATTCATTTCAATGGGTGATTTCGACACCTGGGAGCCCACCATTCATTTAAATGGGGGAATTCGACCCCTGGTAGCCCGCCATTCATTTCAATGGGGGATTCCGACCACTGGGAGCCCACCATTCATTTCTATGGGGGAATCTCGATCCATGGTAGCCCGCCATTCATTTCAATGGGGGATTTTGACCCCTGGTAGCCCGCCATTCATTTCAATGGGGGATTTTGATTCCTTGGCGCCCGCCATTCATTTCAATAGGGAAATTCGACCCCTGGTTGCTCGCCATTCATTTCAATGGGGGATTTCGACTACTGGGAGCCAGCCATTCATTTCAATGGGGGATTTCGACCCCTAGGCGCCCCCGCCATTCATTCCTATGGGGGAATCTCGATCCCTGGTAGCCCGCCATTCATTTCAATGGGGGATTTCAACCCCTGTTATCCCGCCATTCATTCCCATGGGGGATTTCGACCCCTGGGAGCCCACCATTCATTTAAATGGGGGAATTCGAACCCTGGTAGCCCGCCATTCATTTCAATGGGGGATTTCGACCACTGGGAGACCGCCATTCATTTCAATGGGGGATTTCGACCCCTGGTAGCCCGCCATTCATTTCATTGGGGGATTTTGACCCCTGGGAGCCCTCCATTCATTTCAATGGGGGATTTTGACCACTTGGAGCCAGCCATTCATTTCAATGGGGGATTTCTACCCCTTGGAGCCCGTCATTCATTCCTATGGGGGATTTAAACCCCTGGGAGCCCACCATTCATTTAAATGGGGGAATTCGACCCCTGGTAGCCTGCCATTCATTTCAATGGGGGATTTCGACCACTGGGATCCCACCATTCATTTCTATGGGGGAATCTTGATCCCTGGTAGCCCGCCATTCATTTCAATGGGGGATTTCGACCACTGGGATCCCACCATTCATTTCTATGGGGGAATCTCGATCCCTGGTAGCCCGCCATTCATTTCAATGGGGGATTTCGACCCCTAGGCCTCCGCCATTCATTTCAATGGGGGATTTTGACTGCTGGTCGCCCGCCATTCATTTCATGGGGGAATTCAACCCCTGGGAGCCCGTCATTCATTTTAATGGGGGATTTTGACCCCTAGGCGCCCCCGCCATACATTCCTATGGGGGAATCTCGATCCCTGGTAGCCCGCCATTCATTTCAATGGGGGATTTCAACCCCTGGTATCCCGGCATTCATTCCCATGGGGGATTTCGACCCCTGGGAGCCCACCATTCATTTAAATGGGGGAATTCGACCCCTGGGTGCCCGCCATATATTTCAATGGGGGATTTTGACCTCTGGTAGCCCGCCATTCATTCCTATGGGGGATTTCGACCCCTCGGAGCCCACCATTCATTTAAATGGGGGATTTCGACCCCTGGGTGCCCGCCATACATTTCAATGAAGGATTTCGACCCCTGGTAGCCCGCCATTCATTTCATTGGGGGATTTTGACCCCTGGGAGCCCTCCATTCATTTCAATGGGGGATTTCGACCACTTGGAGCCAGCCATTCATTTCAATGGGGGATTTCTACCCCTTGGAGCCCGTCATTCATTTATATGGGGGATTTCGACCCCTGGGAGCCCACCATTCATTTAAATGGAGGAATTCGACCCCTGGTAGCCCGCCATTCATTTCAATGGGGGATTTCGACCACTGGGAGCCCACCATTCATTTCTATGGGGGGATCTCGATCCCTGGTAGCCCGCCATTCATTTCAATGGGGGATTTCGACCCCTGGTAGCCCGCCATTCATTTCAATGGGGGATTTTGATTCCTTGGCGCCCGCCATTCATTTCAATAGGGAAATTCGACCCCTGGTTGCCCGCCATTCATTTCAATGGGGGATTTCGACCACTGGGAGCCAGCCATTCATTTCAATGGGGGATTTCGACCCCTAGGCCTCCGCCATTCATTTCAATGGGGGATTTTGACTCCTGGTCGCCCGCCATTCATTTCAATGGGGGAATTCAACCCCTGGGAGCCCGCCATTCATTTCAATGGGGTATTTCGACCCCTAGGCGCCCCCGCCATACATTCCTATGGGGGAATCTCGACCCCTGGTAGCCCGCCATTCATTCCTATGGGGGATTTCGACCCCTCGGAGCCCACCATTCATTTAAATGGGGGAATTCGACCCCTGGGTGCCCGCCATACATTTCAATGGGAGATTTCGACCCCTGGTAGCCCGCCATTCATTTCATTGGGGGATTTTGACCCCTGGGAGCCCTCCATTCATTTCAATGGGGGATTTCGACCCCTGGTAGCCCGCCATTCATTCCTATGGGGGATTTCGACCCCTCGGAGCCCACCATTCATTTAAATGGGGGAATTCGACCCCTGGGTGCCCGCCATACATTTCAATGGGAGATTTCGACCCCTGGTAGCCCGCCATTCATTTCATTGGGGGATTTTGACCCCTGGGAGCCCTCCATTCATTTCAATGGGGGATTTCGACCACTGGGAGCCAGACATTCATTTCAATGGGGGATTTCTACCCCTTGGAGACCGTCATTCATTTCATTGGGGGATTTCGACCCCTAGTCGCCCGCCATTCATTTCAATGGGGGATTTCAATCCCTGGTAACCCTCCATTCATTCCTATGGGTGATTTTGACCCCTGGGAGCCCACCATTCATTTAAATGGGGGAATTCGACCCCTGGTAGCCAATCATTCATTTCAATGGGGGAATTCGACCCCTGGTATCCCGCCATTCATTCCCATGGGGGATTTCGACCCCTGGGAGCCCACCATTCATTTAAATGGGGGAATTCGACCCCTGGGTGCCCGCCATACATTTCAATGGGGGATTTCGACCCCTGGTAGCCCGCCATTCATTCCTATGGGGGATTTCGACCCCTCGGAGCCCACCATTCATTTAAATAGGGGGATTCGACCCCTGGGTGCCCGCCATACATTTCAATGGGGGATTTCGACCCCTGGTAGCCCGCCATTCATTTCATTGGGGGATTTTGACCCCTGGGAGCCCTCCATTCATTTCAATGGGGGATTTCGACCACTGGGAGCCAGCCATTCATTTCAATGGGGGATTTCTACCCTTTGGAGCCCGTCATTCATTTCTATGGGGGATTTAAACCCCTGGGAGCCCACCATTCATTTAAATGGGGGAATTCGACCCCTGGTAGCCCGCCATTCATTTCAATGGGGGATTTCGACCACTGGGATCCCACCATTCATTTCTATGGGGGAATCTTGATCCCTGGTAGCCCGCCATTCATTTCAATGGGGGATTTTGACAACTGGGAGCCAGCCATTCATTTCAATGGGGGATTTCGACCCCTAGGCCTCCGCCATTCATTTCAATGGGGGATTTTGACTGCTGGTCGCCCGCCATTCATTTCATGGGGGAATTCAACCCCTGGGAGCCCGTCATTCATTTTAATGGGGGATTTTGACCCCTAGGCGCCCCCGCCATACATTCCTATGGGGGAATCTCGATCCCTGGTAGCCCGCCATTCATTTCAATGGGGGATTTCAACCCCTGGTATCCCGCCATTCATTCCCATGGGGGATTTCGACCCCTGGGAGCCCACCATTCATTTAAATGGGGGAATTCGACCCCTGGGTGCCCGCCATATATTTCAATGGGGGATTTTGACCTCTGGTAGCCCGCCATTCATTCCTATGGGGGATTTCGACCCCTCGGAGCCCACCATTCATTTAAATGGGGGATTTCGACCCCTGGGTGCCCGCCATACATTTCAATGAAGGATTTCGACCCCTGGTAGCCCGCCATTCATTTCATTGGGGGATTTTGACCCCTGGGAGCCCTCCATTCATTTCAATGGGGGATTTCGACCACTTGGAGCCAGCCATTCATTTCAATGGGGGATTTCTACCCCTTGGAGCCCGTCATTCATTTATATGGGGGATTTCGACCCCTGGGAGCCCACCATTCATTTAAATGGAGGAATTCGACCCCTGGTAGCCCGCCATTCATTTCAATGGGGGATTTCGACCACTGGGAGCCCACCATTCATTTCTATGGGGGGATCTCGATCCCTGGTAGCCCGCCATTCATTTCAATGGGGGATTTCGACCCCTGGTAGCCCGCCATTCATTTCAATGGGGGATTTTGATTCCTTGGCGCCCGCCATTCATTTCAATAGGGAAATTCGACCCCTGGTTGCCCGCCATTCATTTCAATGGGGGATTTCGACCACTGGGAGCCAGCCATTCATTTCAATGGGGGATTTCGACCCCTAGGCCTCCGCCATTCATTTCAATGGGGGATTTTGACTCCTGGTCGCCCGCCATTCATTTCAATGGGGGAATTCAACCCCTGGGAGCCCGCCATTCATTTCAATGGGGTATTTCGACCCCTAGGCGCCCCCGCCATACATTCCTATGGGGGAATCTCGACCCCTGGTAGCCCGCCATTCATTCCTATGGGGGATTTCGACCCCTCGGAGCCCACCATTCATTTAAATGGGGGAATTCGACCCCTGGGTGCCCGCCATACATTTCAATGGGAGATTTCGACCCCTGGTAGCCCGCCATTCATTTCATTGGGGGATTTTGACCCCTGGGAGCCCTCCATTCATTTCAATGGGGGATTTCGACCCCTGGTAGCCCGCCATTCATTCCTATGGGGGATTTCGACCCCTCGGAGCCCACCATTCATTTAAATGGGGGAATTCGACCCCTGGGTGCCCGCCATACATTTCAATGGGAGATTTCGACCCCTGGTAGCCCGCCATTCATTTCATTGGGGGATTTTGACCCCTGGGAGCCCTCCATTCATTTCAATGGGGGATTTCGACCACTGGGAGCCAGACATTCATTTCAATGGGGGATTTCTACCCCTTGGAGACCGTCATTCATTTCATTGGGGGATTTCGACCCCTAGTCGCCCGCCATTCATTTCAATGGGGGATTTCAATCCCTGGTAACCCTCCATTCATTCCTATGGGTGATTTTGACCCCTGGGAGCCCACCATTCATTTAAATGGGGGAATTCGACCCCTGGTAGCCAATCATTCATTTCAATGGGGGAATTCGACCCCTGGTATCCCGCCATTCATTCCCATGGGGGATTTCGACCCCTGGGAGCCCACCATTCATTTAAATGGGGGAATTCGACCCCTGGGTGCCCGCCATACATTTCAATGGGGGATTTCGACCCCTGGTAGCCCGCCATTCATTCCTATGGGGGATTTCGACCCCTCGGAGCCCACCATTCATTTAAATAGGGGGATTCGACCCCTGGGTGCCCGCCATACATTTCAATGGGGGATTTCGACCCCTGGTAGCCCGCCATTCATTTCATTGGGGGATTTTGACCCCTGGGAGCCCTCCATTCATTTCAATGGGGGATTTCGACCACTGGGAGCCAGCCATTCATTTCAATGGGGGATTTCTACCCTTTGGAGCCCGTCATTCATTTCTATGGGGGATTTAAACCCCTGGGAGCCCACCATTCATTTAAATGGGGGAATTCGACCCCTGGTAGCCCGCCATTCATTTCAATGGGGGATTTCGACCACTGGGATCCCACCATTCATTTCTATGGGGGAATCTTGATCCCTGGTAGCCCGCCATTCATTTCAATGGGGGATTTTGACAACTGGGAGCCAGCCATTCATTTCAATGGGGGATTTCGACCCCTAGGCCTCCGCCATTCATTTCAATGGGGGATTTTGACTGCTGGTCGCCCGCCATTCATTTCATGGGGGAATTCAACCCCTGGGAGCCCGTCATTCATTTTAATAGGGGATTTTGACCCCTAGGCGCCCCCGCCATACATTCCTATGGGGGAATCTCGATCCCTGGTAGCCCGCCATTCATTTCAATGGGGGATTTCAACCCCTGGTATCCCGCCATTCATTCCCATGGGGGATTTCGACCCCTGGGAGCCCACCATTCATTTAAATAGGGGAATTCGACCCCTGGGTGCCCGCCATATATTTCAATGGGGGATTTTGACCTCTGGTAGCCCGCCATTCATTCCTATGGGGGATTTCGACCCCTCGGAGCCCACCATTCATTTAAATGGGGGATTTCGACCCCTGGGTGCCCGCCATACATTTCAATGAAGGATTTCGACCCCTGGTAGCCCGCCATTCATTTCATTGGGGGATTTTGACCCCTGGGAGCCCTCCATTCATTTCAATGGGGGATTTCGACCACTTGGAGCCAGCCATTCATTTCAATGGGGGATTTCTACCCCTTGGAGCCCGTCATTCATTTATATGGGGGATTTCGACCCCTGGGAGCCCACCATTCATTTAAATGGAGGAATTCGACCCCTGGTAGCCCGCCATTCATTTCAATGGGGGATTTCGACCACTGGGAGCCCACCATTCATTTCTATGGGGGGATCTCGATCCCTGGTAGCCCGCCATTCATTTCAATGGGGGATTTCGACCCCTGGTAGCCCGCCATTCATTTCAATGGGGGATTTTGATTCCTTGGCGCCCGCCATTCATTTCAATAGGGAAATTCGACCCCTGGTTGCCCGCCATTCATTTCAATGGGGGATTTCGACCACTGGGAGCCAGCCATTCATTTCAATGGGGGATTTCGACCCCTAGGCCTCCGCCATTCATTTCAATGGGGGATTTTGACTCCTGGTCGCCCGCCATTCATTTCAATGGGGGAATTCAACCCCTGGGAGCCCGCCATTCATTTCAATGGGGTATTTCGACCCCTAGGCGCCCCCGCCATACATTCCTATGGGGGAATCTCGATCCCTGGTAGCCCGCCATTCATTTCAATGGGGGATTTCAACCCCTGGTATCCCGCCATTCATTCCCATGGGGGATTTCGACCCCTGGGAGCACACCATTGATTTAAATGGGGGAATTCGACCCCTGGGTGCCCGCCATACATTTCAATGGGGGATTTCGACCCCTGGTAGCCCGCCATTCATTCCTATGGGGGATTTCGACCCCTCGGAGCCCACCATTCATTTAAATGGGGGAATTCGACCCCTGGGTGCCCGCCATACATTTCAATGGGAGATTTCGACCCCTGGTAGCCCGCCATTCATTTCATTGGGGGATTTTGACCCCTGGGAGCCCTCCATTCATTTCAATGGGGGATTTCGACCCCTGGTAGCCCGCCATTCATTCCTATGGGGGATTTCGACCCCTCGGAGCCCACCATTCATTTAAATGGGGGAATTCGACCCCTGGGTGCCCGCCATACATTTCAATGGGAGATTTCGACCCCTGGTAGCCCGCCATTCATTTCATTGGGGGATTTTGACCCCTGGGAGCCCTCCATTCATTTCAATGGGGGATTTCGACCACTGGGAGCCAGACATTCATTTCAATGGGGGATTTCTACCCCTTGGAGACCGTCATTCATTTCATTGGGGGATTTCGACCCCTAGTCGCCCGCAATTCATTTCAATGGGGGATTTCAATCCCTGGTAACCCTCCATTCATTCCTATGGGTGATTTTGACCCCTGGGAGCCCACCATTCATTTAAATGGGGGAATTCGACCCCTGGTAGCCCGCCATTCATTTCAATGGGGGATTTCGACCACTGGGAGCCCACCATTCATTTCTAAGGGGGATTTTGACCCCTGGGAGCCCTCCATTCATTTCAATGGGGGATTTCGACCACTGGGAGCCAGACATTCATTTCAATGGGGGATTTCTACCCCTTGGAGACCGTCATTAATTTCTATGGGGGATTTCGACCACTGGGAGCCAGCCATTCATTTCAATGGGGGATTTCGAACCCTAGGTGCCCGCATTTCATTTCATTGGGGGATTTCGACCCCTAGGCGCCCACCATTCATTTCAATGGGGGATTTCAACCCCTGGTAACCCGCCATTCATTCCTATGGGTGATTTCGACCCCTGGGAGCCCACCATTCATTTCAATGGGGGATTTTGACTCCTGGTCGCCCGCCATTCATTTCAATGGGGGAATTCAACCCCTGGGAGCCCGCCATTCATTTCAATGGGGTATTTCGACCCCTAGGCGCCCCCGCCATACATTCCTATGGGGGAATCTCGATCCCTGGTAGCCCGCCATTCATTTCAATGGGGGATTTCAACCCCTGGTATCCCGCCATTCATTCCCATGGGGGATTTCGACCCCTGGGAGCCCACCATTCATTTCAATGGGGGATTTCAACCCCTGGTATCCCGCCATTCATTCCCATGGGGGATTTCGACCCCTGGGAGCACACCATTCATTTAAATGGGGGAATTCGACCACTGGTAGCCCGCCATTCATTTCAATGGGGGATTTCGACCCCTGGAGCCCGCAATTCATTCCTATGGGGGAATCTCGATCCCTGGTAGACCACCATTCATTTCAATGGGGGATATCAACCCATGGTAACCTGCCATTCATTCCTATGAAGGATTTCGACCCTTGGGAGCCCACCATTCATTTAAATGGGGGATTTCAACCCCTGGTAACCCGCCATTTATTCCTATGGGTGATTTCGATCCCTGGTAGACCGCCATTCATTTCAATGGGGGATTTCAACCCCTGGTAACCTGCCATTCATTCCTATGATGGATTTCGACCCTTGGGAGCCCACCATTCATTTAAATGGGGGAATTCGACCACTGGTAGCCCGCCATTCATTTCAATGGGGGATTTCGACCCCTGGAGCCCGCAATTCATTCCTATGGGGGAATCTCGATCCCTGGTAGACCACCATTCATTTCAATGGGGGATATCAACCCATGGTAACCTGCCATTCATTCCTATGAAGGATTTCGACCCTTGGGAGCCCACCATTCATTTAAATGGGGGATTTCAACCCCTGGTAACCCGCCATTTATTCCTATGGGTGATTTCGACCCCTGGGAGCCCACCATTCATTTAAATGGGGGAATTCGACCCCTGGTAGCCCGCCATTCATTTCAATGGGGGATTTCGACCACTGGGAGCCCACCATTCATTTCTAAGGGGGAATCTCGATACCTGGTAGCCCGCCATTCATTTCAATGGGGGATTTCGACCACTGGGAGCCAGCCATTCATTTAAATGGGGGAATTCGACCACTGGTAGCCCGCTATTCATTTCAATGGGGGATTTCGACCCCTGGGAGCCAGCCATTCATTCCTATGGGGGAATTTCGATCCCTGGTAGACCGCCATTCATTTCAATGGGGGATTTCGACCCCTAGGCGCCCGCCATTCATTTCAATAAGGGATTTTGACTCCTGGTCGCCCGCCATTCATTTCAATGGGGGAATTCGACCCCTGGGAGCCCGCCATTCATTCCTATGGGGGAATTCGACCCCTGGTTGCCCGCCATTCATTTCAATGGGGGATTTTGACCCCTGGGAGCCCTCCATTCATTTCAATGGGGGATTTCGACCACTTGGAGCCAGCCATTCATTTCAATCGGGGATTTCTACCCCTTGGAGCCCGTCATTCATTTCTATGGGGGGATTTCGACACTGGGAGCCCACCATTCATTTAAATGGGGGAATTCGACCCCTGGTAGCCCGCCATTCATTTCAATGGGGGATTTCGACCACTGGTAGCCCGCCATTCATTTCAATGGGGATTTTGATTCCTTGGGCCCGCCATTCATTTCAATAGGGACATTCGACCCCTGGTTGCCCGCCATTCATTTCAATGGGGGATTTCGACCACTGGGAGCCAGCCATTCATTTCAATGGGGGATTTCGACCCCTAGGCCTCCGCCATTCATTTCAATGGGGGATTTTGACTCCTGGTCGCCCGCCATACATTTGAATGGGGGAATTCAACCCCTGGGAGCCCGCCATTCATTTCAATGGGGGATTTCGACCCCTAGGCGCCCCCGCCATACATTCCTATTAGGGAATCTCGATCCCTGGTAGCCCGCCATTCATTTCAATGGGGGATTTCAACCCCTGGTATCCCGCCATTCATTCCCATGGGGGATTTCGACCCCTGGGAGCCCACCATTCATTTAAATGGGGGAATTCGACCCCTGGGTGCCCGCCATACATTTCAATGGGGGATTTCGACCCCTGGTAGCCCGCCATTCATTCCTATGGGGGATTTCGACCCCTCGGAGCCCACCATTCATTTAAATGGGGGGATTCGACCCCTGGGTGCCCGCCATACATTTCAATGGGGGATTTCGACCCCTGGTAGCCCGCCATTCATTTCATTGGGGGATTTTGACCCCTGGGAGCCCTCCATTCATTTCAATGGGGGATTTCGACCACTGGGAGCCAGCCATTCATTTCAATGGGGGATTTCTACCCTTTGGAGCCCGTCATTCATTTCTATGGGGGATTTAAACCCCTGGGAGCCCACCATTCATTTAAATGGAGGAATTCGACCCCTGGTAGCCCGCCATTCATTTCAATGGGGGATTTCGACCACTGGGATCCCACCATTCATTTCTATGGGGGAATCTCGATCCCTGGTAGCCCGCCATTCATTTCAATGGGGGATTTCGACCCCTGGTAGACCGCCAGTCATTTCAATGGGGGATTTTGATTCCTTGGCGCCCGCCATTTATTTCAATGGGTGAATTCAACCCCTGGGAGCCCGCCATTCATTTCAATAGGGGATTTCGACCCCTAGGCGCCCCCGCCATACATTCCTATGGGGGAATCTTGATCCCTGGTAGCCCGCCATTCATTTCAATGGGGGATTTCGACCACTGGGAGCCAGCCATTCATTTCAATGGGGGATTTCGACCCTTAGGCCTCCGCCATTCATTTCAATGGGGGATTTTGACTGCTGGTCGCCCGCCATTCATTTCATGGGGGAATTCAACCATTGGGAGCCCGTCATTCATTTCAATGGGGGATTTTGACCCCTAGGCGCCCCCGCCATACATTCCTATGGGGGAATCTCGATCCCTGGTAGCCCGCCATTCATTTCAATGGGGGATTTCAACCCCTGGTATCCCGCCATTCATTCCCATGGGGGATTTCGACCCCTGGGAGCCCACCATTCATTTAAATGGGGGAATTCGACCCCTGGGTGCCCGCCATATATTTCAATGGGGGATTTTGACCTCTGGTAGCCCGCCATTCATTCCTATGGGGGATTTCGACCCCTCGGAGCCCACCATTCATTTAAATGGGGGATTTCGACCCCTGGGTGCCCGCCATACATTTCAATGAAGGATTTCGACCCCTGGTAGCCCGCCATTCATTTCATTGGGGGATTTTGACCCCTGGGAGCCCTCCATTCATTTCAATGGGGGATTTCGACCACTTGGAGCCAGCCATTCATTTCAATGGGGGATTTCTACCCCTTGGAGCCCGTCATTCATTTATATGGGGGATTTCGACCCCTGGGAGCCCACCATTCATTTAAATGGAGGAATTCGACCCCTGGTAGCCCGCCATTCATTTCAATGGGGGATTTCGACCACTGGGAGCCCACCATTCATTTCTATGGGGGGATCTCGATCCCTGGTAGCCCGCCATTCATTTCAATGGGGGATTTCGACCACTGGTAGCCCGCCATTCATTTCAATGGGGGATTTTGATTCCTTGGCGCCCGCCATTCATTTCAATAGGGAAATTCGACCCCTGGTTGCCCGCCATTCATTTCAATGGGGGATTTCGACCACTGGGAGCCAGCCATTCATTTCAATGGGGGATTTCGACCCCTAGGCCTCCGCCATTCATTTCAATGGGGGATTTTGACTCCTGGTCGCCCGCCATTCATTTCAATGGGGGAATTCAACCCCTGGGAGCCCGCCATTCATTTCAATGGGGTATTTCGACCCCTAGGCGCCCCCGCCATACATTCCTATGGGGGAATCTCGATCCCTGGTAGCCCGCCATTCATTTCAATGGGGGATTTCAACCCCTGGTATCCCGCCATTCATTCCCATGGGGGGATTCGACCCGTGGGAGCCCACCATTCATTTAAATGGGGGAATTCGACCCCTGGGTGCCCGCCATACATTTCAATGGGGGATTTCGACCCCTGGTAGCCCGCCATTCATTCCTATGGGGGATTTCGACCCCTCGGAGCCCACCATTCATTTAAATGGGGGAATTCGACCCCTGGGTGCCCGCCATACATTTCAATGGGGGATTTCGACCCCTGGTAGCCCGCCATTCATTTCATTGGGGGATTTTGACCCCTGGGAGCCCTCCATTCATTTCAATGGGGGATTTCGACCACTGGGAGCCAGACATTCATTTCAATGGGGGATTTCTACCCCTTGGAGACCGTCATTCATTTCTATGGGGGACTTCGACCCCTAGGTGCCCGCATTTCATTTCATTGGGGGATTTTGACCCCTAGGCGCCCGCCATTCATTTCAATGGGGGATTTCAATCCCTGGTAACCCTCCATTCATTCCTATGGGTGATTTTGACCCCTGGGAGCCCACCATTCATTTAAATGGGGGAATTCGACCCCTGGTAGCCCGCCATTCATTTCAATTGGGGATTTTGACTCCTGGTCGCCCGCCATGCATTTCAATGGGGGAATTCGACCCCTGGGAGCCCGCCATTCATTTCAATGGGGGATTTCGACAACTGGGAGCCAGCCATTCATTTCAATGGGGGATTTCGACCCCTAGGAACCCGCCATTCATTTCAATGGGGGATTTCGACCCCTAGGCGCCCCCGCCATTCATTCCCTTGGGGGAATCTCGATCCCTGGTAGCCCGCCAATCGTTTCAATGGGGGATTTCAACCCCTGGTAACCCGCCATTCATTCCTATGGGGGATTTCGACCCCTGGGAGCCCGCCATTCATTCATTCCTATGGGGGTATCTCGATTTTTGGTAGCCTGCCATTCATTTCAATGGGGGATTTCAACCCCTTGTAACCCGCCATTCATTCCTATGGGGGAATTCGACCCCTGGTAGCCCGCCATTAATTTCAATAGGGGATTTCGACAACTGGGAGCCCGTCATTCATTTCAATGGGGGATTTCGACCCCTGGGAGCCTGCCATTCATTTCAATGGGGGATTTCAACCCCTGGTAGCCCGCTATTCATTTCAATGGGGGATTTTGACCACTGGGAGCCAGCCATTCATTTCAATGGGGGATTTCGACCCCTAGGCGCCCCCGCCATTAATTCCTATGGGGGAATCTCGATCCCTGGTAGCACGCCATTCATTTGAATGGGGGATTTCAACCCCTGGAACCCGCCATTCATTCCTATGGGGGATTTCGACCCCTGGGAGCCCGCCATTCATTTAAATGGGGGAATTCGACACCTGGTAGCCCGCCATTCATTTCAATGGGGGATTTCGACCACTGGGAGCCCACCATTCATTTCTATGGGGGAATCTCGATCCCTGGTAGCCCGCCATTCATTTCAATGGGGGATTTCGAACCCTGGAAGCCCGCCATTCATTTCATTGGGGGATTTTGACCCCTGGGCGTCCGCCATTCATTTCAATGGGAAATTTCGACCCCTAGGCGCCCCCGCCATTCATTCCCTTGGGGGAATCTCGATCCCTGGTAGCCCGCCAATCGTTTCAATGGGGGATTTCAACCCCTGGTAACCCGCCATTCATTCCTATGGGGGATTTCGACCCCTGGGAGCCCGCCATTCATTCATTCCTATGGGGGTATCTCGATTTTTGGTAGCCTGCCATTCATTTCAATGGGGGATTTCAACCACTTGTAACCCGCCATTCATTCCTATGGGGGAATTCGACCCCTGGTAGCCCGCCATTAATTTCAATAGGGGATTTCGACAACTGGGAGCCCGTCATTCATTTCAATGGGGGATTTCGACCCCTGGGAGCCTGCCATTCATTTCAATGGGGGATTTCAACCCCTGGTAGCCCGCTATTCATTTCAATGGGGGATTTTGACCACTGGGAGCCAGCCATTCATTTCAATGGGGGATTTCGACCCCTAGGCGCCCCCGCCATTAATTCCTATGGGGGAATCTCGATCCCTGGTAGCACGCCATTCATTTGAATGGGGGATTTCAACCCCTGGAACCCGCCATTCATTCCTATGGGGATTTTCGACCCCTGGGAGCCCGCCATTCATTTAAATGGGGGAATTCGACCCCTGGTAGCCCGCCATTCATTTCAATGGGGGATTTCGACCACTGGGAGCCCACCATTCATTTCTATGGGGGAATCTCGATCCCTGGTAGCCCGCCATTCATTTCAATGGGGGATTTCGAACCCTGGAAGCCCGCCATTCATTTCATTGGGGGATTTTGACCCCTGGGCGTCCGCCATTCATTTCAATGGGAAATTTCGACCCCTGGGCGCCCGCCATTCATTTCATTGGGGGATTTTGACCCCTGGGCATCCGCCATTCATTTCAATAGGGGAATTTGACCCCTGGTAGCCCGCCATACATATCAATGAGGGATTTCGACCCCTGGGAGCCCTCCATTCATTTCAATGAGGGAATTAAACCCCTGGGCGCCCGGCCATTCATTTCAATGGGTGAAATCGACCCCTGGGCACCCGCCATTTATTTCTATGGGAAATTTCAACAACTGGCAGCCCGCCATTTATTTCAATGGGGGATTTCAAACAAAGGTAGCCCGCCTTTCATTTCAATGGGGGAATTCGACCCCTGGTAGCCTGCCATTTATTTCAATGGGGGATTTCCACCACTGGGAACCAGCCATTCATTTCAATGGGGGATTTCGACCCCTAGGCGCCCGCCATTCATTTCAAGGGGGAATTTGACTCCTGGTCGCCCGCCATTCATTTCAATGGGGGATTTCGACCCCTGGTATCCCGCCATTCATTTCAATGGGGGATTTCGACCCCTAGGCGCCCCCGCCATTCATTCCTATGGTGGGAATCTCGATCCCTGTTAGCCCGCCATTCATTTCAATGGGGGATTTCAACCCCTGGTAACCCGCCATTCATTCCTATGGGGGAATTCGACCCCTGGTATCCCGCCATTCATTTCAATAGGGGATTTCGACCACTGGGAGCCCGTCATTCATTTCAATGGGGGATTTCGACCCCTGGGCGCCCGCCATTCATTTCAATGGGGGATTTCGACCCCTGGTAGCCCGCTATTCATTTCAATGGGGGATTTTGACCACTGGGAGCCAGCCATTCATTTCAATGGGGGAATTAAACCCCTGGGCGCCCGGCCATTCATTTCAATGGGTGAATTCGACCCCTGGGCACCCGCCATTTATTTCTATGGGAAATTTCAACCCCTGGCAGCCCACCATTGATTTCAATAGGGGATTTCGACCACTGGTAGCCAGCCTTTCATTTCAATTAGGGAATTCGACCCCTGGGAGCCCGCCATTATTTTTAATGGGGGATTTCGACCCCTGGTAGCCCGCCATTCATTTCAATGGGGGATTTAAACCCCTGGTAGCCCACCATTTATTTCAATGGGAGATTTCGACCCCTGGGCGAAAACCATCCATTTCAATGGAAGAATTCGACCCCTGGGAGCCCGCCATTCATTTCAATGGGGGATTTCGACCACTGGGAGTCAGCCATTCATTTCTATGGGGGATTTCGATCCCTGGGCGCCCGCCATTCATTTCAATGGGGGATTTCGACCCCTTGTAGCACGCCATTCATTTCATTGGGGGATTTTGATTCCTGGGCGCCCGCCATTTATTTCAATGGGGGAATTCGACCCCTGGTAGCCCGCCATTCATTTCAATGGGGGATTTCGACAACTGGGAGCCAGCCATTCATTTCAATGGGGGATTTCGACCCCTAGGAACCCGCCATTCATTTCAATGGGGGATTTCGACCCCTGGGAGCCCTCCATTCATTTCAATGAGGGAATTAAACCCCTGGGCGCCCGGCCTTCAATTTCAATGGGTGAAATCGACCCCTGGGCACCCGCCATTTATTTCTATGGGAAATTTCAACAACTGGCAGCCCGCCATTTATTTCAATGGGGGATTTCAAACAAAGGTAGCCCGCCTTTCATTTCAACGGGGGAATTCGACCCCTGGGAGCCCACCATTATTTTTAATGGGGGATTTCAACCACTGGGAGCACGTCATTCATTTCAATGGGGGATTTCAACCCCTGGTAACCCGCCATTCATTTCAATAGGGGATTTCGACCACTGGGAGCCCGTCATTCATTTCAATGGGGGATTTCGACCCCTGGGCGCCCGCCATTCATTTCAATGGGGGATTTCGACCCCTGGTAGCCCGCTATTCATTTTAATGGAAGAATTCGACCCCTGGTAGCCTGCCATTTATTTCAATGGGGGATTTCGACCACTGGGAACCAGCCATTCATTTCAATGGGGGATTTCGAACCCTAGGCGCCCGCCATTCATTTCAAGGGGGAATTTGACTCCTGGTCACCCGCCATTCATTTCAATGGGGGATTTCGACCCCTGGTATCCCGCCATTCATTTCAATGGGGGATTTCGACCCCTAGGCGCCCCCGCCATTCATTCCTATGGTGGGAATCTCGATCCCTGTTAGCCCGCCATTCATTTCAATGGGGGATTTCAACCCCTGGTAACCCGCCATTCATTCCTATGGGGGAATTCGACCCCTGGTAGCCCGCCATTCATTTCAATAGGGGATTTCGACCACTGGGAGCCCGTCATTCATTTCAATGGGGGATTTCGACCCCTGGGCGCCCGCCATTCATTTCAATGGGGGATTTCGACCCCTGGTAGCCCGCTATACATTTCAATGGGGGATTTTGACCACTGGGAGCCAGCCATTCATTTCAATGGGGGATTTCGACCACTGAGAGCCCACCATTCATTTATATGGGGGAATCTCGATCCCTGGTAGCCCGCTATCATTTCATTGGGGGATTTTGATTCTTGGGCGCCCGTCATTCATTTCAATGGGGGATTTCGACCCCTGGTATCCCGCCATTTATTTCAATGGGGGATTTCGACCCCTAGGCGCCCCCGCCATTCATTCCTATGGTGGGAATCTCGATCCCTGTTAGCCAGCCATTCATTTCAATGGGGGATTTCAACCCCTGGTAACCCGCCATTCATTCCTATGGGGGAATTCGACCCCTGGTAGCCCGCCATTCATTTCAATAGGGGATTTTGACCACTGGGAGCCAGCCATTCATTTCAATGGGGGATTTCGACCCCTAGGCGCCCCCGCCATTAATTCCTATGGGGGAATCTCGATCCCTGGTAGCACGCCATTCATTTGAATGGGGGATTTCAACCCCTGGAACCCGCCATTCATTCCTATGGGGGATTTCGACCCCTGGGAGCCCGCCATTCATTTAAATGTGGGAATTCGACACCTGGTAGCCCGCCATTCATTTCAATGGGGGATTTCGACCACTGGGAGCCCACCATTCATTTCTATGGGGGAATCTCGATCCCTGGTAGCCCGCCATTCATTTCAATGGGGGATTTCGAACCCTGGAAGCCCGCCATTCATTTCATTGGGGGATTTTGACCCCTGGGCGTCCGCCATTCATTTCAATGGGAAATTTCGACCCCTAGGCGCCCCCGCCATTCATTCCCTTGGGGGAATCTCGATCCCTGGTAGCCCGCCAATCGTTTCAATGGGGGATTTCAACCCCTGGTAACCCGCCATTCATTCCTATGGGGGATTTCGACCCCTGGGAGCCCGCCATTCATTCATTCCTATGGGGGTATCTCGATTTTTGGTAGCCTGCCATTCATTTCAATGGGGGATTTCAACCACTTGTAACCCGCCATTCATTCCTATGGGGGAATTCGACCCCTGGTAGCCCGCCATTAATTTCAATAGGGGATTTCGACAACTGGGAGCCCGTCATTCATTTCAATGGGGGATTTCGACCCCTGGGAGCCTGCCATTCATTTCAATGGGGGATTTCAACCCCTGGTAGCCCGCTATTCATTTCAATGGGGGATTTTGACCACTGGGAGCCAGCCATTCATTTCAATGGGGGATTTCGACCCCTAGGCGCCCCCGCCATTAATTCCTATGGGGGAATCTCGATCCCTGGTAGCACGCCATTCATTTGAATGGGGGATTTCAACCCCTGGAACCCGCCATTCATTCCTATGGGGATTTTCGACCCCTGGGAGCCCGCCATTCATTTAAATGGGGGAATTCGACCCCTGGTAGCCCGCCATTCATTTCAATGGGGGATTTCGACCACTGGGAGCCCACCATTCATTTCTATGGGGGAATCTCGATCCCTGGTAGCCCGCCATTCATTTCAATGGGGGATTTCGAACCCTGGAAGCCCGCCATTCATTTCATTGGGGGATTTTGACCCCTGGGCGTCCGCCATTCATTTCAATGGGAAATTTCGACCCCTGGGCGCCCGCCATTCATTTCATTGGGGGATTTTGACCCCTGGGCACCCGCCATTCATTTCAATAGGGGAATTTGACCCCTGGTAGCCCGCCATACATATCAATGAGGGATTTCGACCCCTGGGAGCCCTCCATTCATTTCAATGAGGGAATTAAACCCCTGGGCACCCGGCCATTCATTTCAATGGGTGAAATCGACCCCTGGGCACCCGCCATTTATTTCTATGGGAAATTTCAACAACTGGCAGCCCGCCATTTATTTCAATGGGGGATTTCAAACAAAGGTAGCCCGCCTTTCATTTCAATGGGGGAATTCGACCCCTGGTAGCCTGCCATTTATTTCAATGGGGGATTTCCACCACTGGGAACCAGCCATTCATTTCAACGGGGGATTTCGACCCCTAGGCGCCCGCCATTCATTTCAAGGGGGAATTTGACTCCTGGTCGCCCGCCATTCATTTCAATGGGGGATTTCGACCCCTGGTATCCCGCCATTCATTTCAATGGGGGATTTCGACCCCTAGGCGCCCCCGCCATTCATTCCTATGGTGGGAATCTCGATCCCTGTTAGCCCGCCATTCATTTCAATGGGGGATTTCAACCCCTGGTAACCCGCCATTCATTCCTATGGGGGAATTCGACCCCTGGTATCCCGCCATTCATTTCAATAGGGGATTTCGACCACTGGGAGCCCGTCATTCATTTCAATGGGGGATTTCGACCCCTGGGCGCCCGCCATTCATTTCAATGGGGGATTTCGACCCCTGGCAGCCCGCTATTCATTTCAATGGGGGATTTTGACCACTGGGAGCTAGCCATTCATTTCAATGGGGGAATTAAACCCCTGGGCGCCCGGCCATTCATTTCAATGGGTGAATTCGACCCCTGGGCACCCGCCATTTATTTCTATGGGAAATTTCAACCCCTGGCAGCCCACCATTGATTTCAATAGGGGATTTCGACCACTGGTAGCCAGCCTTTCATTTCAATTAGGGAATTCGACCCCTGGGAGCCCGCCATTATTTTTAATGGGGGATTTCGACCCCTGGTAGCCCGCCATTCATTTCAATGGGGGATTTAAACCCCTGGTAGCCCACCATTTATTTCAATGGGAGATTTCGACCCCTGGGCGAAAACCATCCATTTCAATGGAAGAATTCGACCCCTGGGAGCCCGCCATTCATTTCAATGGGGGATTTCGACCACTGGGAGTCAGCCATTCATTTCTATGGGGGATTTCGATCCCTGGGCGCCCGCCATTCATTTCAATGGGGAATTCGACCCCTTGTAGCACGCCATTCATTTCATTGGGGGATTTTGATTCCTGGGCGCCCGCCATTTATTTCAATGGGGGAATTCGACCCCTGGTAGCCCGCCATTCATTTCAATGGGGGATTTCGACAACTGGGAGCCAGCCATTCATTTCAATGGGGGATTTCGACCCCTAGGAACCCGCCATTCATTTCAATGGGGGATTTCGACCCCTGGGAGCCCTCCATTCATTTCAATGAGGGAATTAAACCCCTGGGCGCCCGGCCTTCAATTTCAATGGGTGAAATCGACCCCTGGGCACCCGCCATTTATTTCTATGGGAAATTTCAACAACTGGCAGCCCGCCATTTATTTCAATGGGGGATTTCAAACAAAGGTAGCCCGCCTTTCATTTCAACGGGGGAATTCGACCCCTGGGAGCCCACCATTATTTTTAATGGGGGATTTCAACCACTGGGAGCACGTCATTCATTTCAATGGGGGATTTCAACCCCTGGTAACCCGCCATTCATTTCAATAGGGGATTTCGACCACTGGGAGCCCGTCATTCATTTCAATGGGGGATTTCGACCCCTGGGCGCCCGCCATTCATTTCAATGGGGGATTTCGACCCCTGGTAGCCCGCTATTCATTTTAATGGAAGAATTCGACCCCTGGTAGCCTGCCATTTATTTCAATGGGGGATTTCGACCACTGGGAACCAGCCATTCATTTCAATGGGGGATTTCGAACCCTAGGCGCCCGCCATTCATTTCAAGGGGGAATTTGACTCCTGGTCACCCGCCATTCATTTCAATGGGGGATTTCGACCCCTGGTATCCCGCCATTCATTTCAATGGGGGATTTCGACCCCTAGGCGCCCCCGCCATTCATTCCTATGGTGGGAATCTCGATCCCTGTTAGCCCGCCATTCATTTCAATGGGGGATTTCAACCCCTGGTAACCCGCCATTCATTCCTATGGGGGAATTCGACCCCTGGTAGCCCGCCATTCATTTCAATAGGGGATTTCGACCACTGGGAGCCCGTCATTCATTTCAATGGGGGATTTCGACCCCTGGGCGCCCGCCATTCATTTCAATGGGGGATTTCGACCCCTGGTAGCCCGCTATACATTTCAATGGGGGATTTTGACCACTGGGAGCCAGCCATTCATTTCAATGGGGGATTTCGACCACTGAGAGCCCACCATTCATTTATATGGGGGAATCTCGATCCCTGGTAGCCCGCTATCATTTCATTGGGGGATTTTGATTCTTGGGCGCCCGTCATTCATTTCAATGGGGGATTTCGACCCCTGGTATCCCGCCATTTATTTCAATGGGGGATTTCGACCCCTAGGCGCCCCCGCCATTCATTCCTATGGTGGGAATCTCGATCCCTGTTAGCCAGCCATTCATTTCAATGGGGGATTTCAACCCCTGGTAACCCGCCATTCATTCCTATGGGGGAATTCGACCCCTGGTAGCCCGCCATTCATTTCAATAGGGGATTTCGACAACTGGGAGCCCGTCATTCATTTCAATGGGGGATTTCGACCCCTGGGCGCCCGCCATTCATTTCAATGGGGGATTTCGACCCCTGGTAGCCCGCTATTCATTTCAATGGGGGATTTTGACCACTGGGAGCCAGCCATTCATTTCAATGGAGGATTTCGACCCCTAGGCGCCCCCGCCATTAATTCCTATTGGGGAATCTCGATCCCTGGTAGCACGCCATTCATTTAAATGGGGGAATTCAACCCCTTGTAGCCCGCCATTCATTTCAATGGGGGATTTCGACCACTGGGAGCCCACCATTCATTTCTATGGGGCAATCTCGATCCCTGGTAAACTGCCATTCATTTCAATGGGGTATTTCGACCCCTGGTAGCCCGCCATACATTTCAATGAGGGATTTCGACCCCTGGGAGCCCTCCATTCATTTCAATGGGGGAATTAAACCCCTGGGCGCCCAGCCATTCATTTCAATGGGTGAATTCGACCCCTGGGCACCCGCCATTTATTTCTATGGGAAATTTCAACCCCTGGCAGCCCACCATTGATTTCAATGGGGGATTTCGACCACTGGTAGCCCACCTTTCATTTCAATTGGGGAATTCGACCCCTGGGAGCCCGCCATTATTTTTAATGGGGGATTTCGACCCCTGGTAGCCCGCCATTCATTTCAATGGGGGATTTAAACCCCTGGTAGCCCACCATTTATTTCAATGGGAGATTTCGACCCCTGGGCGAAAACCATCCATTTCAATGGAAGAATTCGACCCCTGGGAGTCAGCCATTCATTTCAATGGGGGATTTCGACCACTGGGAGTCAGCCATTCATTTCTATGGGGGATTTCGACCCCTAGGCGCCCCCGCCATTCATTTCAATGGGGGATTTCAACCCCTGGTAGCCCGCAATTCATTTCATTGGGGAATTTTAATTCCTGGGCGCCCGTCATTCATTTCAATGGGGGATTTCGATCCCTGGGCGCCCGCCATTCATTTCAATGGGGGATTTCGACCCCTTGTAGCCCGCCATTCATTTCATTGGGGGATTTTGATTCCTGGGCGCCCGCCATTCATTTCAATGGGGGAATTCGACCCCTGGTAGCCCGCCATTCATTTCAATGGGGGATTTCGACAACTGGGAGCCAGCCATTCATTTCAATGGGGGATTTCGACCCCTAGGAACCCGCCATTCATTTCAATGGGGGATTTCGACCCCTAGGCGCCCCCGCCATTCATTCCCTTGGGGGAATCTCGATCCCTGGTAGCCCGCCATTCGTTTCAATGGGGGATTTCAACCCCTGGTAACCCGCCATTCATTCCTATGGGGGATTTCGACCCCTGGGAGCCCGCCATTCATTCATTCCTATGGGGGTATCTCGATTTTTGGTAGCCTGCCATTCATTTCAATGGGGGATTTCAACCCCTTGTAACCCGCCATTCATTCCTATGGGGAAATTCGACCCCTGGTAGCCCGCCATTAATTTCAATAGGGGATTTCGACAATTGGGAGCCCGTCATTCATTTCAATGGGGGATTTCGACCTCTGGGCACCTGCCATTCATTTCAATGGGGGATTTCGACCCCTGGTAGCCCGATCTTCATTTCAATGGGGGATTTTGACCACTGGGAGCCAGCCATTCATTTCAATGGGGGATTTCGACCCCTAGGCGCCCCCGCCATTAATTCCTATGGGGGAATCTTGATCCCTGGTAGCACGCCATTCATTTGAATTGGGGATTTCAGCCCCTGGTAACCCGCCATTCATTCCTATGGGGGATTTCGACCCCTGGGAGCCCGCCATTCATTTAAATGGGGGAATTCGACCCCTGGTAGCCCGCCATTCATTTCAATGGGGGATTTCGACCACTGGGAGCCCACCATTCATTTCTATGGGGGAATCTCGATCCCTGGTAGCCCGCCATTCATTTCAATGGGGGATTTCGAACCCTGGAAGCCCGCCATTCATTTCATTGGGGGATTTTGACCCCTGGGCGCCCGCCATTCATTTCAATGGGAAATTTCGACCCCTGGGCGCCCGCCATTCATTTCATTGGGGGATTTTGACCCCTGGGCACCCGCCATTCATTTCAATAGGGGAATTTGACCCCTGGTAGCCCGCCATACATATCAATGAGGGATTTCGACCCCTGGGAGCCCTCCATTCATTTCAATGAGGGAATTAAACCCCTGGGCGCCCGGCCATTCATTTCAATGGGTGAAATCGACCCCTGGGCACCTGCCATTTATTTCTATGGGAAATTTCAACAACTGGCAGCCCGCCATTTATTTCAATGGGGGATTTCAAACAAAGGTAGCCCGCCTTTCATTTCAATGGGGGAATTCGACCCCTGGTAGCCTGCCATTTATTTCAATGGGGGATTTCGACCACTGGGAACCAGCCATTCATTTCAATGGGGGATTTCGACCCCTAGGCGCCCGCCATTGATTTCAAGGGGGAATTTGACTCCTGGTCGCCCGCCATTCATTTCAATGGGCGATTTCGACCCCTGGTATCCCGCCATTCATTTCAATGGGGGATTTCGACCCCTAGGCGCCCCCGCCATTCATTCCTATGGTGGGAATCTCGATCCCTGTTAGCCCGCCATTCATTTCAATGGGGGATTTCAACCCCTGGTAACCCGCCATTCATTCCTATGGGGGAATTCGACCCCTGGTAGCCCGCCATTTATTTCAATGGGGGATTTCGACCCCTAGGCGCCCCCGCCATTCATTCCTATGGTGGGAATCTCGATCCCTGTTAGCCCGCCATTCATTTCAATGGGGGATTTCAACCACTGGTAACCCGCCATTCATTCCTATGGGGGAATTCGACCCCTGGTAGCCCGCCATTCATTTCAATAGGGGATTTCGACCACTGGAGCCCGTCATTCATTTCAACGGGGGATTTCGACCCCTGGGCGCCCGCCATTCATTTCAATGGGGGATTTTGACCCCTGGTAGCACGCTATTCATTTCAATGAGGGATTTTGACCACTGGGAGCCAGCCATTCATTTCAATGGGGGATTTCAACCCCTAGGCGCCCCCGCCATTAATTCCTATGGGGGAATCTCGATCCCTGGTAGCACGCCATTCATTTGAATGGGGGATTTCAACCCCTGGTAACCCGCTATTCATTCCCATGGGGGATTTCGACCCCTGGGAGCCCGCCATTCATTTAAATGGGGGAATTCAACCCCTTGTATCCCGCCATTCATTTCAATGGGGGATTTCGACCACTGGGAGTCCACCATTCATTTCTATGGGGCAATCTCGATCCCTGGTAAACTGCCATTCATTTCAATGGGGTATTTCGACCCCTGGTAGCCCGCCATACATTTCAATGAGGGATTTCAACCCCTGGGAGCCCTCCATTCATTTCAATGGGGGAATTAAACCCCTGGGCGCCCGGCCATTCATTTCAATGGGTGAATTCGACCCCTGGACACCCGCCATTTATTTCTATGGGAAATTTCAACCCCTGGCAGCCCACCATTGACTTCAATGGGGGATTTCGACCACTGGTAGCCCGCCTTTCATTTCAATTGGGGAATTCGACCCCTGGGAGCCCGCCATTATTTTTAATGGGGGATTTCGACCCCTGGTAGCCCGCCATTCATTTCAATGGGGGATTTAAACCCCTGGTAGCCCACCATTTATTTCAATGGGAGATTTCGACCCCTCGGCGAAAACCATCCATTTCAATGGAAGAATTCGACCCCTGGGAGCCCGCCATTCATTTCAATGGGGGATTTCGACCACTGGGAGTCAGCCATTCATTTCTATGGGGGATTTCGACCCCTAGGCGCCCCCGCCATTCATTTCAATGGGGGATTTCGACCCCTGGTAGCCCGCAATTCATTTCATTGGGGAATTTTAATTCCTGGGCGTCCGTCATTCATTTCAATGGGGGATTTCGACCCCTTGTAGCCCGCCATTCATTTCATTGGGGGATTTTGATTCCTGGTAGCCCGCCATTCATTTCAATGGGGGATTTCGACAACTGGGAGCCAGCCATTCATTTCAATGGGGGATTTCGACCCCTAGGAACCCGCCCTTCATTTCAATGGGGGATTTCGACCCCTAGGCGCCCCCGCCATTCATTCCCTTGGGGGAATCTCGATCCCTGGTAGCCCGCCATTCGTTTCAATGGGGGATTTCAACCCCTGGTAACCCGCCATTCATTCCTATGGGGGATTTCGACCCCTGGGAGCCCGCCATTCATTCATTCCTATGGGGGTATCTCGATTTTTGGTAGCCTGCCATTCATTTCAATGGGGGATTTCAACCCCTTGTAACCCGCCATTCATTCTTATGGGGGAATTCGACCCCTGGTAGCCCGCCATTTATTTCAATAGGGGATTTCGACAACTGGGAGCCCGTCATTTATTTCAATGGGGGATTTCGACTCCTAGGCGCCCGCCATTCATTTCAATGGGGGATTTTGACTCCTGGTGGCCCGCCATTCATTCCAATGGGGGATTTCAACCCCTGGTATCCCGCCATTCATTCCTATGTGGGATTTCAACCTCTGGTATCCCGCCATCTATTCCTATGGGGGATTTCGACCCCTGGGAGCCCACCATTAATTTAATTGGGGGAATTCGACCACTGGGTGCCCGCCATTCATTTCAATGGGGGATTTCGACCCCTGGTAGCCCGCCATTCATTTCATTGGGGGATTTTGACCCCTGGGCGCCCGCCATTCATTTCATTAGGGGAATTCGACCCCTGGTAGCCGGCCAAACATTTCAATGGAGGATTTCCACCCCTGGTAGCCCGCCATTCATTTCAATGAGGGATTTCGACCCCTGGGAGCCCTCCATTCATTTCAATGGGGGATTTCGACCACTGGGAGCCAGCCATTCATTTCAATGGGGGATTTCTACCCCTTGGAGCCCGTCATTCGTTTCTATGGGGGATTTTGACTCCTGGTCGCCTGCTATTCATTTCAATGGGGGATTTCAACCCCTGGTAAACCGCAATTCATTCCTATGAGTGATTTTGACCCCTGGGAGCCCACCATTCATTGAAATGGGGGAATTCGATCCCTGGTAGTCCGCCATTCATTCCAATGGGGGATTTCGACCACTGGGAGCAGGCCATTCATTTCAATGGGGGATTTCGACCCCTAGGCGCCCGCCATTCATTTCAATGGGGGATTTTGACTCCTGGTCGCCTGCTATTCATTTCAATGGGGGAATTCGACCCCTGGGAGCCCGCCATTCATTCCTATGGGGGAATCTCGATTCCTGGTAGACCGCCATTCATTTCAATGGGGGATTTCGACCCCTAGGCGCCCCCGCCATTAATTCCTATGGGGGAATCTCGATCCCTGGTAGCACGCCATTCATTTGAATGGGGGATTTCAACCCCTGGAACCCGCCATTCATTCCTATGGGGGATTTCGACCCCTGGGAGCCCGCCATTCATTTAAATGGGGGAATTCGACCCCTGGTAGCCCGCCATTCATTTCAATGGGGGATTTCGACCACTGGGAGCCCACCATTCATTTCTATGGGGGAATCTCGATCCCTGGTAGCCCGCCATTCATTTCAATGGGGGATTTCGAACCCTGGAAGCCCGCCATTCATTTCATTGGGGGATTTTGACCCCTGGGCGTCCGCCATTCATTTCAATGGGAAATTTCGACCCCTGGGCGCCCGCCATTCATTTCATTGGGGGATTTTGACCCCTGGGCACCCGCCATTCATTTCAATGGGGGATTTCTACCCCTTGGAGCCCGTCATTCATTTCTATGGGGGATTTCGAACACTGGGAGCCAGCCATTCATTTCAATGGGGGATTTCGACCCCTAGGTGCCCGCATTTCATTTCATTGGGGGATTTCGACCCCTAGGCGCCCGCCATTCATTTCAATGGGGGATTTCAACCCCTGGTAACCCGCAATTCATTCCTATGAGTGATTTTGACCCCTGGGAGCCCACCATTCATTTAAATGGGGGAATTCGATCCCTGGTAGCCCGCCATTCATTCCCATGGGGGATTTCGACCACTGGGAGCAGGCCATTCATTTCAATGGGGGATTTCGACCCCTAGGCGCCCGCCATTCATTTCAATGGGGGATTTTGACTCCTGGTCGCCTGCCATTCATTTCAATGGGGGAATTCGACCCCTGGGAGCCCGCCATTCATTCCTATGGGGGAATCTCGATCCCTGGTAGACCGCCATTCATTTCAATGGGGGATTTCAACCCCTGGTAACCTGCCATTCATTCCTATGATGGATTTCGACCCTTGGGAGCCCACCATTCATTTAAATAGGGGAATTCAACCCCTGGTAACCTGCCATTCATTCCTATGATGGATTTCGACCCCTGGAGCCCACCATTATTTTAAATGGGGGAATTCGACCCCTGGTAGCCCGCCATTCATTTCAATGGGGGATTTCGACCACTGGGAGCCCACCATTCATTTCTATGGGGGAATCTCGATCCCTGGTAGCCCGCCATTCATTTCAATGGGGGATTTCGACCCCTGGTAGCCCGCCATTCATTTCAATGGGGGATTTTTATTCCTTGGCGCCCGCCATTCATTTCAATAGGGAAATTCGACCCCTGTTTGCCGCCATTCATTTCAATGGGGGATTTCGACCACTGGGAGCCAGCCATTCATTTCAATGGGGGATTTCGACCCCTAGGCCTCCGCCATTCATTTCAATGGGGGATTTTGACTCCTGGTCGCCCGCCATTCATTTCAATGGGGGAATTCAACCCCTGGGAGCCCGCCATTCATTTCAATGGGGGATTTCGACCCCTGGTAGCCCGCCATTCATTCCTATGGGGGATTTCGACCCCTCGGAGCCCACCATTCATTTAAATGGGGGAATTCGACACCTGGGTGCCCGCCATACATTTCAATGGGGGATTTCGACCCCTGGTAGCCCACCATTCATTTCAATAGTGGAATTCGACCCCTGGTAGCCCGCCAAACATTTCAATGGGGGATTTCCAACCCTGGTAGCCCGCCATTCATTTCAATGAGGGATTTTGACCCCTTGGAGCCCGTCATTCATTTCCATGGGGGATTTCGACCACTGGGAGTCAGCCATTCATTTCAATGGGGGATTTCGACCACTAGGAGTCAGCCATTCATTTCAATGGGGGATTTCGACCCCTAGGCGCCCCCGCCATTCATTCCCTTGGGGGAATCTCGATCCCTGGTAGCCCGCCATTCGTTTCAATGGGGGATTTCAACCCCTGGTAACCCGCCATTCATTCCTATTGGGGATTTCGACCCCTGGGAGCCCGCCATTCATTCATTCCTATGGGGGTATCTCGATTTTTGGTAGCCTGCCATTCATTTCAATGGGGGATTTCAACCCCTTGTAACCCGCCATTCATTCCTATGGGGGAATTCGACCCCTGGTAGCCCGCCATTAATTTCAATAGGGGATTTCGACAACTGGGAGCCCGTCATTCATTTCAATGGGGGATTTCGACTCCTAGGCGCCCGCCATTCATTTCAATGGGGGATTTTGACTCCTGGTCGCCCGCCATTCATTCCAATGGGGGATTTCAACCCCTGGTATCCCGCCATTCATTCCTATGTGGGATTTCAACCTCTGGTATCCCGCCATCTACTCCTATGGGGGATTTCGACTCCTGGGAGCCCACCATTAATTTAATTGGGGGAATTCGACCACTGGGTGCCCGCCATTCATTTAAATGGGGGATTTCGACCCCTGGTAGCCCGCCATTCATTTCATTGGGGAATTTTGACCCCTGGGCGCCCGCCATTCATTTCATTAGGGGAATTCGACCCCTGGTAGCCGGCCAAACATTTCAATGGAGGATTTCCACCCCTGGTAGCCCGCCATTCATTTCAATGAGGGATTTCGACCCCTGGGAGCCCTCCATTCATTTCAATGGGGGATTTCGACCACTGGGAGCCAGCCATTCATTTCAATGGGGGATTTCTACCCCTTGGAGCCCGTCATTCATTTCTATGGGGGATTTCGACCACTGGGAGCCAGCCATTCATTTCAATGGGGGATTTCGACCCCTAGGTGCCCGCATTTCATTTCATTGGGGGATTTCGACCCCTAGGCGCCCGCCATTCATTTCAATGGGGGATTTCAACCCCTGGTAACCCGCAATTCATTCCTATGAGTGATTTTGACCCCTGGGAGCCCACCATTCATTTCAATGGGGGATTTCGACCCCTGGTAGCCCGCCATTCATTTCAATGGGGGATTTTTATTCCTTGGCGCCCGCCATTCATTTCAATAGGGAAATTCGACCCCTGTTTGCCGCCCTTCATTTCAATGGGGGATTTCGACCACTGGGAGCCAGCCATTCATTTCAATGGGGGATTTCGACCCCTAGGCCTCCGCCATTCATTTCAATGGGGGATTTTGACTCCTGGTCGCCCGCCATTCATTTCAATGGGGGAATTCAACCCCTGGGAGCCCGCCATTCATTTCAATGGGGGATTTCGACCCCTGGTAGCCCGCCATTCATTCCTATGGGGGATTTCGACCCCTCGGAGCCCACCATTCATTTAAATGGGGGAATTCGACACCTGGGTGCCCGCCATACATTTCAATGGGGGATTTCGACCCCTGGTAGCCCGCCATTCATTTCAATAGAGGAATTCGACCCCTGGTAGCCCGCCAAACATTTCAATGGGGGATTTCCAACCCTGGTAGCCCGCCATTCATTTCAATGAGGGATTTCGACCCCTTGGAGCCCGTCATTCATTTCCATGGGGGATTTCGACCACTGGGAGTCAGCCATTCATTTCAATGGGGGATTTCGACCACTGGGAGTCAGCCATTCATTTCAATGGGGGATTTCGACCCAAAGGCGCCCCCGCCATTCATTCCCTTGGGGGAATCTCGATCCCTGGTAGCCCGCCATTCGTTTCAATGGGGGATTTCAACCCCTGGTAACCCGCCATTCATTCCTATTGGGGATTTCGACCCCTGGGAGCCCGCCATTCATTCATTCCTATGGGGGTATCTCGATTTTTGGTAGCCTGCCATTCATTTCAATGGGGGATTTCAACCCCTTGTAACCCGCCATTCATTCCTATGGGGGAATTCGACCCCTGGTAGCCCGCCATTAATTTCAATAGGGGATTTCGACAACTGGGAGCCCGTCATTCATTTCAATGGGGGATTTCGACTCCTAGGCGCCCGCCATTCATTTCAATGGGGTATTTTGACCCCTGGGCGCCCGCCATTCATTTCATTAGGGGAATTCGACCCCTGGTAGCCGGCAAAACATTTCAATGGAGGATTTCCACCCCTGGTAGCCCGCCATTCATTTCAATGAGGGATTTCGACCCCTGGGAGCCCTCCATTCATTTCAATGGGGGATTTCGACCACTGGGAGCCAGCCATTCATTTCAATGGGGGATTTCTACCCCTTGGAGCCCGTCATTCATTTCTATGGGGGATTTCGACCACTGGGAGCCAGCCATTCATTTCAATGGGGGATTTCGACCCCTAGGTGCCCGCATTTCATTTCATTGGGGGATTTCGACCCCTAGGCGCCCGCCATTCATTTCAATGGGGGATTTCAACCCCTGGTAACCCGCAATTCATTCCTATGAGTGATTTTGACCCCTGGGAGCCCACCATTCATTTCAATGGGGGATTTCGACCCCTGGTAGCCCGCCATTCATTTCAATGGGGGATTTTTATTCCTTGGCGCCCGCCATTCATTTCAATAGGGAAATTCGACCCCTGTTTGCCGCCCTTCATTTCAATGGGGGATTTCGACCACTGGGAGCCAGCCATTCATTTCAATGGGGGATTTCGACCCCTAGGCCTCCGCCATTCATTTCAATGGGGGATTTTGACTCCTGGTCGCCCGCCATTCATTTCAATGGGGGAATTCAACCCCTGGGAGCCCGCCATTCATTTCAATGGGGGATTTCGACCCCTGGTAGCCCGCCATTCATTCCTATGGGGGATTTCGACCCCTCGGAGCCCACCATTCATTTAAATGGGGGAATTCGACACCTGGGTGCCCGCCATACATTTCAATGGGGGATTTCGACCCCTGGTAGCCCGCCATTCATTTCAATAGAGGAATTCGACCCCTGGTAGCCCGCCAAACATTTCAATGGGGGATTTCCAACCCTGGTAGCCCGCCATTCATTTCAATGAGGGATTTCGACCCCTTGGAGCCCGTCATTCATTTCCATGGGGGATTTCGACCACTGGGAGTCAGCCATTCATTTCAATGGGGGATTTCGACCACTGGGATTCAGCCATTCATTTCAATGGGGGATTTCGACCCAAAGGCGCCCCCGCCATTCATTCCCTTGGGGGAATCTCGATCCCTGGTAGCCCGCCATTCGTTTCAATGGGGGATTTCAACCCCTGGTAACCCGCCATTCATTCCTATTGGGGATTTCGACCCCTGGGAGCCCGCCATTCATTCATTCCTATGGGGGTATCTCGATTTTTGGTAGCCTGCCATTCATTTCAATGGGGGATTTCAACCCCTTGTAACCCGCCATTCATTCCTATGGGGGAATTCGACCCCTGGTAGCCCGCCATTAATTTCAATAGGGGATTTCGACAACTGGGAGCCCGTCATTCATTTCAATGGGGGATTTCGACTCCTAGGCGCCCGCCATTCATTTCAATGGGGTATTTTGACTCCTGGTCGCCCGCCATTCATTCCAATGGGGGATTTCAACCCCTGGTATCCCGCCATTCATTCCTATGTGGGATTTCAACCCCTGGTATCCCGCCATCTATTCCTATGGGGGATTTCGACTCCTGGGAGCCCACCATTAATTTAATTGGGGGAATTCGACCACTGGGTGCCCGCCATTCATTTAAATGGGGGATTTCGACCCCTGGTAGCCCGCCATTCATTTCATTGGGGGATTTTGACCCCTGGGCGCCCGCCATTCATTTCATTAGGGGAATTCGACCCCTGGTAGCCGGCCAAACATTTCAATGGAGGATTTCCACCCCTGGTAGCCCGCCATTCATTTCAATGAGGGATTTCGACCCCTGGGAGCCCTCCATTCATTTCAATGGGGGATTTCGACCACTGGGAGCCAGCCATTCATTTCAATGGGGGATTTCTACCCCTTGGAGCCCGTCATTCATTTCTATGGGGGATTTCGACCACTGGGAGCCAGCCATTCATTTCAATGTGGGATTTCGACCCCTAGGTGCCCGCATTTCATTTCATTGGGGGATTTCGACCCCTAGGCGCCCGCCATTCATTTCAATGGGGGATTTCAACCCCTGGTAACCCGCAATTCATTCCTATGAGTGATTTTGACCCCTGGGAGCCCACCATTCATTTAAATGGGGGAATTCGATCCCTGGTAGCCCGCCATTCATTCCCATGGGGGATTTCGACCACTGGGAGCAGGCCATTCATTTCAATGGGGGATTTTGACCCCTAGGCGCCCGCCATTCATTTCAATGGAGGATTTTGACTCCTGGTCGCCTGCCATTCATTTTAAAGGGGGAATTCGACCCCTGGGAGCCCGCCATTCATTCCTATGGGGGAATCTCGATCCCTGGTAAACCGCCATTCATTTCAATGGGGGATTTCAACCCCTGGTAACCTGCCATTCATTCCTATGATGGATTTCGACCCCTGGGAGCCCACCATTCATTTAAATGGGGGAATTCGATCCCTGGTAGCCCGCCATTCATTTCAATGGGGGATTTCGACCACTGGGAGCCCACCATTCATTTCTATGGGGGAATCTCGATCCCTGGTAGCCCGCCATTCATTTCAATGGGGGATTTCGACCCCTGGTAGCCCGCCATTCATTTCAATGGGGGATTTTTATTCCTTGGCGCCCGCCATTCATTTCAATAGGGAAATTCGACCCCTGTTTGCCGCCATTCATTTCAATGGGGGATTTCGACCACTGGGAGCCAGCCATTCATTTCAATGGGGGATTTCGACCCCTAGGCCTCCGCCATTCATTTCAATGGGGGATTTTGACTCCTGGTCGCCCGCCATTCATTTCAATGGGGGAATTCAACCCCTGGGAGCCCGCCATTCATTTCAATGGGGGATTTCGACCCCTGGTAGCCCGCCATTCATTCCTATGGGGGATTTCGACCCCTCGGAGCCCACCATTCATTTAAATGGGGGAATTCGACACCTGGGTGCCCGCCATACATTTCAATGGGGGATTTCGACCCCTGGTAGCCCGCCATTCATTTCATTGGGGGATTTTGACCCCTGGGCGCCCGCCATTCAATTCAATAGAGGAATTCGACCCCTGGTAGCCCGCCAAACATTTCAATGGGGGATTTCCAACCCTGGTAGCCCGCCATTCATTTCAATGAGGGATTTCGACCCCTTGGAGCCCGTCATTCATTTCCATGGGGGATTTCGACCACTGGGAGTCAGCCATTCATTTCAATGGGGGATTTCGAACCATAGGTGCCCGCATTTCATTTCATTGGGGGATTTCAACCCCTGGCAACCCGCCATTCATTCCTATGGGTGATTTCGACCACTGGGAGCCCACCATTCATTTAAATGGGGGAATTCGACCCCTGGTAGCCCGCCATTCATTTCAATGGGGGATTTCGACCACTTGGAGCCCACCATTCATTTCTAAGGGGGAATCTCGATCCCTGGTAGCCCGCCATTCATTTCAATGGGGGATTTCGACCACTGGGAGCAGGCCATTCATTTCAATGGGGGATTTCGACCCCTCGGCGCCCGCCATTCATTTCAATGGGGGATTTTGACTCCTGGTCGCCCGCCATTCATTTCAATAGGGGATTTCAACCCCTGGTAACCTGCCATTCATTCCTATGATGGATTTCGACCCTTGGGAGCCCACCATTAATTTAAATGGGGGTATTCGACCCCTGGTAGCCCGCCATTCATTTCAATGGGGGATTTCGACCACTGGGAGCCCACCATTCATTTCTATGGGGGAATCTCGATCCCTGGTAGCCCGCCATTAATTTCAATGGGGGATTTCGACCCCTGGTAGCCCGCCATTCATTTCAATGGGGGATTTTGATTCCTGGGCGCCCGCCATTCATTTCAATAGGGGAATTCGACCCCTGGTTGCCCGCCATTCTTTTCAATGGGGGATTTCGACCACTGGGAGCCAGCCATTCATTTCAATGGGGGATTTCGACTCCTAGGTGCCCGCCATTCATTTCAATGGGGGATTTTGACTCTTGGTCGCCCGCAATTCATTTCAATGGGGGAATTCAACCCCTGGGAGCCCGCCATTCATTTCAATGGGGGATTTCGACCCCTAGGCGCCCCCGCCATACATTCCTATGGGGGAATCTCGATCCCTGGTAGCCCGCCATTCATTCCTATGGGGGATTTCGACCCCTGGGAGCCCACCATTCATTTAAATGGGGGAATTCGACCCCTGGTAGCCCGCCATTCATTTCAATGGGGGATTTCGACCCCTTGTAGCCCGCCATTCATTTCATTGGGGGATTTTGATTCCTGGTAGCCCGCCATTCATTTCAATGGGGGATTTCGACAACTGGGAGCCAGCCATTCATTTCAATGGGGGATTTCGACCCCTAGGAACCCGCCATTCATTTCAATGGGGGATTTCGACCCCTAGGCGCCCCCGCCATTCATTCCCTTGGGGGAATCTCGATCCCTGGTAGCCCGCCATTCGTTTCAATGGGGGATTTCAACCCCTGGTAACCCGCCATTCATTCCTATGGGGGATTTCGACCCCTGGGAGCCCGCCATTCATTCATTCCTATGGGGGTATCTCGATTTTTGGTAGCCTGCCATTCATTTCAATGGGGGATTTCAACCCCTTGTAACCCGCCATTCAGTCCTATGGGGGAATTCGACCCCTGGTAGCCCGCCATTAATTTCAATAGGGGATTTCGACAACTGGGAGCCCGTCATTCATTTCAATGGGGGATTTCGACTCCTAGGCGCCCGCCATTCATTTCAATGGGGGATTTTGACTCCTGGTCGCCCGCCATTCATTCCAATGGAGGATTTCAACCCCTGGTATCCCGCCATTCATTCCTATGTGGGATTTCAACCCCTGGTATCCCGCCATCTATTCCTATGGGGGATTTCGACCCCTGGGAGCCCACCATTAATTTAATTGGGGGAATTCGACCACTGGGTGCCCGCCATTCATTTCAATGGGGGATTTCGACCCCTGGTAGCCCGCCATTCATTTCATTGGGGGATTTTGACCCCTGGGCGCCCGCCATTCATTTCATTAGGGGAATTCGACCCCTGGTAGCCGGCCAAACATTTCAATGGAGGATTTCCACCCCTGGTAGCCCGCCATTCATTCCTATGTGGGATTTCAACACCTGGTATCCCGCCATCTATTCCTATGGGGGATTTCGACCCCTGGGAGCCCACCATTAATTTAATTGGGGGAATTCGACCACTGGGTGTCCGCCATTCATTTCAATGGGGGATTTCGACCCCTGGTAGCCCGCCATTCATTTCATTGGGGGATTTTGACCCCTGGGCGCCCGCCATTCATTTCATTAGGGGAATTCGACCCCTGGTAGCCGGCCAAACATTTCAATGGAGGATTTCCACCCCTGGTAGCCCGCCATTCATTTCAATGAGGGATTTCGACCCCTGGGAGCCCTCCATTCATTTCAATGGGGGATTTCGACCACTGGGAGCCAGCCATTCATTTCAATGGGGGATTTCTACCCCTTGGAGCCCGTCATTCATTTCTATGGGGGATTCCGACCACTGGGAGCCAGCCATTCATTTCAATGGGGGATTTCGACCCCTAGGTGCCCGCATTTCATTTCATTGGGGGATTTCGACACCTAGGCGCCCGCCATTCATTTCAATGGGGGATTTCAACCCCTGGTAACCCGCAATTCATTCCTATGAGTGATTTTGACCCCTGGGAGCCCACCATTCATTTAAATGGGGGAATTCGATCCCTGGTAGCCCGCCATTCATTCCCATGGGGGATTTCGACCACTGGGAGCAGGCCATTCATTTCAATGGGGGATTTCGACCCCTAGGCGCCCGCCATTCATTTCAATGGGGGATTTTGACTCCTGGTCGCCTGCCATTCATTTCAATGGGGGAATTCGACCCCTGGGAGCCCGCCATTCATTCCTATGGGGGAATCTCGATCCCTGGTAGACCGCCATTCATTTCATTGGGGGATTTCGACCCCTAGGCGCCCCCGCCATTAATTCCTATGGGGGAATCTCGATCCCTGGTAGCACGCCATTCATTTGAATGGGGGATTTCAACCCCTGGAACCCGCCATTCATTCCTATGGGGGATTTCGACCCCTGGGAGCCCGCCATTCATTTAAATGGGGGAATTCGACCCCTGGTAGCCCGCCATTCATTTCAATGGGGGATTTCGACCACTGGGAGCCCACCATTCATTTCTATGGGGGAATCTCGATCCCTGGTAGCCCGCCATTCATTTCAATGGGGGATTTCGAACCCTGGAAGCCCGCCATTCATTTCATTGGGGGAATTCGACCACTGGGTGCCCGCCATTCATTTCAATGGGGGATTTCGACCTCTGGTAGCCCGCCATTCATTTCATTGGGGGATTTTGACCCCTGGGCGCCCCCCATTCATTTCATTAGGGGAATTCGACCCCTGGTAGCCGGCCAAACATTTCAATGGAGGATTTCCACCCCTGGTAGCCCGCCATTCATTCCTTTGTGGGATTTCAACCCCTGGTATCCCGCCATCTATTCCTATGGGGGATTTCGACCCCTGGGAGCCCACCATTAATTTAATTGGAGGAATTCGACCACTGGGTGCCCGCCATTCATTTCAATGGGGGATTTCGACCCCTGGTAGCCCGCCATTCATTTCATTGGGAAATTTCGACCCTTGGGCGCCCGCCATTCATTTCATTGGGGGATTTTGACCCCTGGGCACCCGCCATTCATTTCAATAGGGGAATTTGACCCCTGGAGCCCGTCATTCATTTCAACGGGGGATTTCGACCCCTGGGCGCCCGCCATTCATTTCAATGGGGGATTTCGACCCCTGGTAGCACGCTATTCATTTCAATGAGGGATTTTGACCACTGGGAGCCAGCCATTCATTTCAATGGGGGATTTCGACCCCTAGGCGCCCCCGCCATTAATTCCTATGGGGGAATCTCGATCCCTGGTAGCACGCCATTCATTTGAATGGGGGATTTCAACCCCTGGTAACCCGCTATTCATTCCCATGGGGGATTTCGACCCCTGGGAGCCCGCCATTCATTTAAATGGGGGAATTCAACCCCTTGTAGCCCGCAATTCATTTCAATGGGGGATTTCGACCACTGGGAGCCCACCATTCATTTCTATGGGGCAATCTCGATCCCTGGTAAACTGCCATTCATTTCAAAGGGGTATTTCGACCCCTGGTAGCCCGCCATACATTTCAATGAGGGATTTCGACCCCTGGGAGCCCTCCATTCATTTCAATGGGGGAATTAAACCCCTGGGCGCCCGGCCATTCATTTCAATGGGTGAATTCGACCCCTGGGCACCCGCCATTTATTTCTATGGGAAATTTCAACCCCTGGCAGCCCACCATTGATTTCAATGGGGGATTTCGACCACTGGTAGCCCGCCTTTCATTTCAATTGGGGAATTCGACCCCTGGGAGCCCGCCATTATTTTTAATGGGGGATTTCGACCCCTGGTAGCCCGCCATTCATTTCAATGGGGGATTTAAACCCCTGGTAGCCCACCATTTATTTCAATGGGAGATTTCGACCCCTCGGCGAAAACCATCCATTTCAATGGAAGAATTCGACCCCTGGGAGCCCGCCATTCATTTCAATGGGGGATTTCGACCACTGGGAGTAAGCAATTCATTTCTATGGGGGATTTCGACCCCTAGGCGCCCCCGCCATTCATTTCAATGGGGGATTTCGACCCCTGGTAGCCCGCAATTCATTTCATTGGGGAATTTTAATTCCTGGGCGCCCGTCATTCATTTCAATGGGGGATTTCGACCCCTTGTAGCCCGCCATTCATTTCATTGGGGGATTTTGATTCCTGGTAGCCCGCCATTCATTTCAATGGGGGATTTCGACAACTGGGAGCCAGCCATTCATTTCAATGGGGGATTTCGACCCCTAGGAACCCGCCATTCATTTCAATGGGGGATTTCGACCCCTAGGCGCCCCCGCCATTCATTCCCTTGGGGGAATCTCGATCCCTGGTAGCCCGCCATTCGTTTCAATGGGGGATTTCAACCCCTGGTTACCCGCCATTCATTCCTATGGGGGATTTCGACCCCTGGGAGCCCGCCATTCATTCATTCCTATGGGGGTATCTCGATTTTTGGTAGCCTGCCATTCATTTCAATGGGGGATTTCAACCCCTTGTAACCCGCCATTCATTCCTATGGGGGAATTCGACCCCTGGTAGCCCGCCATTAATTTCAATAGGGGATTTCGACAACTGGGAGCCCGTCATTCATTTCAATGGGGGATTTCGACTCCTAGGCGCCCGCCATTCATTTCAATGGGGGATTTTGAATCCTGGTCGCCCGCCATTCATTCCAATGGGGGATTTCAACCCCTGATATCCCGCCATTCATTCCTATGTGGGATTTCAACCCCTGGTATCCCGCCATCTATTCCTATGGGGGATTTCGACCCCTGGGAGCCCAACATTAATTTAATTGGGGGAATTCGACCACTGGGTGCCCGCCATTCATTTCAATGTGGGATTTCGACCCCTGATAGCCCGCCATTCATTTCATTGGGGGATTTTGACCCCTGGGCGCCCGCCATTCATTTCATTAGGGGAATTCGACCCCTGGTAGCCGGCCAAACACTTCAATGGAGGATTTCCACCCCTGGTAGCCCGCCATTCATTTCAATGAGGGATTTCGACCCCTGGGAGCCCTCCATTCATTTCAATGGGGGATTTCGACCACTGGGAGCCAGCCATTCATTTCAATGGGGGATTTCTACCCCTTGGAGCCCGTCATTCATTTCTATGGGGGATTTCGACCACTGGGAGCCAGCCATTCATTTCAATGGGGGATTTCGACCCCTAGGTGCCCGCATTTCATTTCATTGGGGGATTTCGACCCCTAGGCGCCCGCCATTCATTTCAATGGGAAATTTCAACCCCTGGCAGCCCACCATTGATTTCAATGGGGGATTTCGACCACTGGTAGCCCGCCTTTCATTTCAATTGGGGAATTCGACCCCTGGGAGCCCGCCATTATTTTTAATGGGGGATTTCGACCCCTGGTAGCCCGCCATTCATTTCAATGGGGGATTTAAACCCCTGGTAGCCCACCATTTATTTCAATGGGAGATTTCGACCCCTCGGCGAAAACCATCCATTTCAATGGAAGAATTCGACCCCTGGGAGCCCGCCATTCATTTCAATGGGGGATTTCGACCACTGGGAGTCAGCCATTCATTTCTATGGGGGATTTCGACCCCTAGGCGCCCCCGCCATTCATTTCAATGGGGGATTTCGACCCCTGGTAGCCCGCAATTCATTTCATTGGGGAATTTTAATTCCTGGGCGCCCGTCATTCATTTCAATGGGGGATTTCGACCCCTTGTAGCCCGCCATTCATTTCATTGGGGGATTTTGATTCCTGGTAGCCCGCCATTCATTTCGATGGGGATTTCGACAACTGGGAGCCAGCCATTCATTTCAATGGGGGATTTCGACCCCTAGGAACCCGCCATTCATTTCAATGGGGGATTTCGACCCCTAGGCGCCCCCGCCATTCATTCCCTTGGGGGAATCTCGATCCCTGGTAGCCCGCCATTCGTTTCAATGGGGGATTTCAACCCCTGGTTACCCGCCATTCATTCCTATGGGGGATTTCGACCCCTGGGAGCCCGCCATTCATTCATTCCTATAGGGGTATCTCGATTTTTGGTAGCCTGCCATTCATTTCAATGGGGGATTTCAACCCCTTGTAACCCGCCATTCATTCCTATGGGGGAATTCGACCCCTGGTAGCCCGCCATTAATTTCAATAGGGGATTTCGACAACTGGGAGCCCGTCATTCATTTCAATGGGGGATTTCGACTCCTAGGCGCCCGCCATTCATTTCAATGGGGGATTTTGACTCCTGGTCGCCCGCCATTCATTCCAATGGGGGATTTCGACCCCTGGTAGCCCGCCATTCATTTCATTGGGGGATTTTGACCCCTGGGCGCCCGCCATTCATTTCATTAGGGGAATTCGACCCCTGGTAGCCGGCCAAACATTTCAATGGAGGATTTCCACCCCTGGTAGCCCGCCATTCATTTCAATGAGGGATTTCGACCCCTGGGAGCCCTCCATTCATTTCAATGGGGGATTTCGACCACTGGGAGCCAGCCATTCATTTCAATGGGGGATTTCTACCCCTTGGAGCCCGTCATTCATTTCTATGGGGGATTTCGACCACTGGGAGCCAGCCATTCATTTCAATGGGGGATTTCGACCCCTAGGTGCCCGCATTTCATTTCATTGGGGGATTTCGACCCCTAGGCGCCCGCCATTCATTTCAATGGGGGATTTCAACCCCTGGTAACCCGCAATTCATTCCTATGAGTGATTTTGACCCCTGGGAGCCCACCATTCATTTAAATGGGGGAATTCGATCCCTGGTAGCCCGCCATTCATTCCCATGGGGGATTTCGACCACTGGGAGCAGGCCATTCATTTCAATGGGGGATTTCGACCCCTAGGCGCCCGCCATTCATTTCAATGGGGGATTTTGACTCCTGGTCGCCTGCCATTCATTTCAATGGGGGAATTCGACCCCTGGGAGCCCGCCATTCATTCCTATGGGGGAATCTCGATCCCTGGTAGACCGCCATTCATTTCAATGGGGGATTTCAACCCCTGGTAACCTGCCATTCATTCCTATGATGGATTTCGACCCCTGGGAGCCCACCATTCATTTAAATGGGGGAATTCAACCCCTGGTAACCTGCCATTCATTCCTATGATGGATTTCGACCCCTGGGAGCCCACCATTATTTTAAATGGGGGAATTCGACCCCTGGTAGCCCGCCATTCATTTCAATGGGGGATTTCGACCACTGGGAGCCCACCATTCATTTCTATGGGGGAATCTCGATCCCTGGTAGCCCGCCATTCATTTCAATGGGGGATTTCGACCCCTGGTAGCCCGCCATTCATTTCAATGGGGGATTTTTATTCCTTGGCGCCCGCCATTCATTTCAATGGGGAAATTCGACCCCTGTTTGCCGCCATTCATTTCAATGGGGGATTTCGACCACTGGGAGCCAGCCATTCATTTCAATGGGGGATTTCGACCCCTAGGCCTCCGCCATTCATTTCAATGGGGGATTTTGACTCCTGGTCGCCCGCCATTCATTTCAATAGGGGAATTCAACCCCTGGGAGCCCGCCATTCATTTTAATGGGGGATTTCAACCCCTGGTAGCCCGCCATTCATTCCTATGGGGGATTTCGACCCCTCGGAGCCCACCATTCATTTAAATGGGGGAATTCGACACCTGGGTGCCCGCCATACATTTCAATGGGGGATTTCGACCCCTGGTAGCCCGCCATTCATTTCAATAGAGGAATTCGACCCCTGGTAGCCCGCCAAACATTTCAATGGGGGATTTCCAACCCTGGTAGCCCGCCATTCATTTCAATGAGGGATTTCGACCCCTTGGAGCCCGTCATTCATTTCCATGGGGGATTTCGACCACTGGGAGTCAGCCATTCATTTCAATGGGGGATTTCGACCACTAAGAGTCAGCCATTCATTTCAATGGGGGATTTCGACCCCTAGGCGCCCCCGCCATTCATTCCCTTGGGGGAATCTCGATCCCTGGTAGCCCGCCATTTGTTTCAATGGGGGATTTCAACCCCTGGTAACCCGCCATTCATTCCTATTGGGGATTTCGACCCCTGGGAGCCCGCAATTCATTCATTCCTATGGGGGTATCTCGATTTTTGGTAGCCTGCCATTCATTTCAATGGGGGATTTCAACCCCTTGTAACCCGCCATTCATTCCTATGTGGTATTTCAACCCCTGGTATCCCGCCATCTATTCCTATGGGGGATTTCGACCCCTGGGAGCCCACCATTAATTTAATTGGGGGAATTCGACCACTGGGTGCCCGCCATTCATTTCAATGGGGGATTTTGACCCCTGGGCGCCCGCCATTCATTTCATTAGGGGAATTCGACCCCTGGTAGCCGGCCAAACATTTCAATGGAGGATTTCCACCCCTGGTAGCCCGCCATTCAGTTCAATGAGGGATTTCGACCCCTGGGAGCCCTCCATTCATTTCAATGGGGGATTTCGACCACTGGGAGCCAGCCATTCATTTCAATGGGGGATTTCTACCCCTTGGAGCCCGTCATTCATTTCTATGGGGGATTTCGACCACTGGGAGCCAGCCATTCATTTCAATGGGGGATTTCGACCCCTAGGTGCCCGCATTTCATTTCATTGGGGGATTTCGACCCCTAGGCGCCCGCCATTCATTTCAATGGGGGATTTCAACCCCTGGTAACCCGCAATTCATTCCTATGAGTGATTTTGACCCCTGGGAGCCCACCATTCATTTAAATGGGGGAATTCGATCCCTGGTAGCCCGCCATTCATTCCCATGGGGGATTTCGACCACTGGGAGCAGGCCATTCATTTCAATGGGGGATTTCGACCCCTAGGCGCCCGCCATTCATTTCAATGGGGGATTTTGACTCCTGGTCGCCTGCCATTCATTTCAATGGGGGAATTCGACCCCTGGGAGCCCGCCATTCATTCCTATGGGGGAATCTCGATCCCTGGTAGACCGCCATTCATTTCAATGGGGGATTTCAACCCCTGGTAACCTGCCATTCATTCCTATGATGGATTTCGACCCCTGGGAGCCCACCATTCATTTAAATGGGGGAATTCAACCCCTGGTAACCTGCCATTCATTCCTATGATGGATTTCGACCCCTGGGAGCCCACCATTCATTTAAATGGGGGAATTCGACCCCTGGTAGCCCGCCATTCATTTCAATGGGGGATTTCGACCACTGGGAGCCCACCATTCATTTCTATTGGGGAATCTCGATCCCTGGTAGCCCGCCATTCATTTCAATGGGGGATTTCGACCCCTGGTAGCCCGCCATTCATTTCAATGGGGGATTTTTATTCCTTGGCGCCCGCCATTCATTTCAATAGGGAAATTCGACCCCTGTTTGCCGCCATTCATTTCAATGGGGGATTTCGACCACTGGGAGCCAGCCATTCATTTCAATGGGGGATTTCGACCCCTAGGCCTCCGCCATTCATTTCAATGGGGGATTTTGACTCCTGGTCGCCCGCCATTCATTTCAATGGGGGAATTCAACCCCTGGTAGCCCGCCATTCATTTCAATAGGGGATTTCGACCCATGGTAGCCCGCCATTCATTCCTATGGGGGATTTCGACCCCTCGGAGCCCACCATTCATTTAAATGGGGGAATTCGACACCTGGGTGCCCGCCATACATTTCAATGGGGGATTTCGACCCCTGGTAGCCCGCCATTCATTTCATTGGGGGATTTTGACCCCTGGGCGCCCGCCATTCAATTCAATAGAGGAATTCGACCCCTGGTAGCCCGCCAAACATTTCAATGGGGGATTTCCAACCCTGGTAGCCCGCCATTCATTTCAATGAGGGATTTCGACCCCTTGGAGCCCGTCATTCATTTCCATGGGGGATTTCGACCACTGGGAGTCAGCCATTCATTTCAATGGGGGATTTCGAACCATAGGTGCCCGCATTTCATTTCATTGGGGGATTTCAACCCCTGGCAACCCGCCATTCATTCCTATGGGTGATTTCGACCCCTGGGAGCCCACCATTCATTTAAATGGGGGATTTCAACCCCTGGTAACCCGCCATTCATTCCTATTGGGGATTTCGACCCCTGGGAGCCCGCCATTCATTCATTCCTATGGGGGTATCTCGATTTTTGGTAGCCTGCCATTCATTTCAATGGGGGATTTCGACCCCTTGTAGCCCGCCATTCATTTCATTGGGGGATTTTGATTCCTGGTAGCCCGCCATTCATTTCAATGGGGGATTTCGACAACTGGGAGCCAGCCATTCATTTCAATGGGGGATTTCGACCCCTAGGAACCCGCCATTCATTTCAATGGGGGATTTCGACCCCTAGGCGCCCCCACCATTCATTCCCTTGGGGGAATCTCGATCCCTGGTAGCCCGCCATTCGTTTCAATGGGGGATTTCAACCCCTGGTTACCCGCCATTCATTCCTATGGGGGATTTCGACCCCTGGGAGCCCGCCATTCATTCATTCCTATGGGGGTATCTCGATTTTTGGTAGCCTGCCATTCATTTCAGTGGGGGATTTCAACCCCTTGTAACCTGCCATTCATTCCTATGGGGGAATTCGACCCCTGGTAGCCCGCCATTAATTTCAATAGGGGATTTCGACAACTGGGAGCCCGTCATTCATTTCAATGGGGGATTTCGACTCCTAGGCGCCCGCCATTCATTTCAATGGGGGATTTTGACTCCTGGTCGCCCGCCATTCATTCCAATGGGGGATTTCAACCCCTGGTATCCCGCCATTCATTCCTATGTGGGATTTCAACCCCTGGTATCCCGCCATCTATTCCTATGGGGGATTTCGACCCCTGGGAGCCCACCATTAATTTAATTGGGGGAATTCGACCACTGGGTGCCCGCCATTCATTTCAATAGGGGATTTCGACCCCTGGTAGCCCGCCATTCATTTCATTGGGGGATTTTGACCCCTGGGCGCCCGCCATTCATTTCATTAGGGGAATTCGACCCCTGGTAGCCGGCCAAACATTTCAATGGAGGATTTCCACCCCTGGTAGCCCGCCATTCATTTCAATGAGGGATTTCGACCCCTGGGAGCCCTCCATTCATTTCAATGGGGGATTTCGACCACTGGGAGCCAGCCATTCATTTCAATGGGGGATTTCTACCCCTTGGAGCCCGTCATTCATTTCTATGGGGGATTTCGACCATTGTGAGCCAGCCATTCATTTCAATGGGGGATTTCGACCCCTAGGTGCCCGCATTTCATTTCATTGGGGGATTTCGACCCCTAGGCGCCCGCCATTCATTTCAATGGGGGATTTCAACCCCTGGTAACCCGCAATTCATTCCTATGAGTGATTTTGACCCCTGGGAGCCCACCATTCATTTAAATGGGGGAATTCGATCCCTGGTAGCCCGCCATTCATTCCCATGGGGGATTTCGACCACTGGGAGCAGGCCATTCATTTCAATGGGGGATTTCGACCCCTAGGCGCCCGCCATTCATTTCAATGGGGGATTTTGACTCCTGGTCGCCTGCCATTCATTTCAATGGGGGAATTCAACCCCTGGTAGCCCGCCATTCATTTCAATAGGGGATTTCGACCCATGGTAGCCCGCCATTCATTCCTATGGGGGATTTCGACCCCTCGGAGCCCACCATTCATTTAAATGGGGGAATTCGACACCTGGGTGCCCGCCATACATTTCAATGGGGGATTTCGACCCCTGGTAGCCCGCCATTCATTTCATTGGGGGATTTTGACCCCTGGGCGCCCGCCATTCAATTCAATAGAGGAATTCGACCCCTGGTAGCCCGCCAAACATTTCAATGGGGGATTTCCAACCCTGGTAGCCCGCCATTCATTTCAATGAGGGATTTCGACCCCTTGGAGCCCGTCATTCATTTCCATGGGGGATTTCGACCACTGGGAGTCAGCCATTCATTTCAATGGGGGATTTCGAACCATAGGTGCCCGCATTTCATTTCATTGGGGGATTTCAACCCCTGGCAACCCGCCATTCATTCCTATGGGTGATTTCGACCCCTGGGAGCCCACCATTCATTTAAATGGGGGATTTCAACCCCTGGTAACCCGCCATTCATTCCTATTGGGGATTTCGACCCCTGGGAGCCCGCCATTCATTCATTCCTATGGGGGTATCTCGATTTTTGGTAGCCTGCCATTCATTTCAATGGGGGATTTCGACCCCTTGTAGCCCGCCATTCATTTCATTGGGGGATTTTGATTCCTGGTAGCCCGCCATTCATTTCAATGGGGGATTTCGACAACTGGGAGCCAGCCATTCATTTCAATGGGGGATTTCGACCCCTAGGAACCCGCCATTCATTTCAATGGGGGATTTCGACCCCTAGGCGCCCCCACCATTCATTCCCTTGGGGGAATCTCGATCCCTGGTAGCCCGCCATTCGTTTCAATGGGGGATTTCAACCCCTGGTTACCCGCCATTCATTCCTATGGGGGATTTCGACCCCTGGGAGCCCGCCATTCATTCATTCCTATGGGGGTATCTCGATTTTTGGTAGCCTGCCATTCATTTCAGTGGGGGATTTCAACCCCTTGTAACCTGCCATTCATTCCTATGGGGGAATTCGACCCCTGGTAGCCCGCCATTAATTTCAATAGGGGATTTCGACAACTGGGAGCCCGTCATTCATTTCAATGGGGGATTTCGACTCCTAGGCGCCCGCCATTCATTTCAATGGGGGATTTTGACTCCTGGTCGCCCGCCATTCATTCCAATGGGGGATTTCAACCCCTGGTATCCCGCCATTCATTCCTATGTGGGATTTCAACCCCTGGTATCCCGCCATCTATTCCTATGGGGGATTTCGACCCCTGGGAGCCCACCATTAATTTAATTGGGGGAATTCGACCACTGGGTGCCCGCCATTCATTTCAATAGGGGATTTCGACCCCTGGTAGCCCGCCATTCATTTCATTGGGGGATTTTGACCCCTGGGCGCCCGCCATTCATTTCATTAGGGGAATTCGACCCCTGGTAGCCGGCCAAACATTTCAATGGAGGATTTCCACCCCTGGTAGCCCGCCATTCATTTCAATGAGGGATTTCGACCCCTGGGAGCCCTCCATTCATTTCAATGGGGGATTTCGACCACTGGGAGCCAGCCATTCATTTCAATGGGGGATTTCTACCCCTTGGAGCCCGTCATTCATTTCTATGGGGGATTTCGACCATTGGGAGCCAGCCATTCATTTCAATGGGGGATTTCGACCCCTAGGTGCCCGCATTTCATTTCATTGGGGGATTTCGACCCCTAGGCGCCCGCCATTCATTTCAATGGGGGATTTCAACCCCTGGTAACCCGCAATTCATTCCTATGAGTGATTTTGACCCCTGGGAGCCCACCATTCATTTAAATGGGGGAATTCGATCCCTGGTAGCCCGCCATTCATTCCCATGGGGGATTTCGACCACTGGGAGCAGGCCATTCATTTCAATGGGGGATTTCGACCCCTAGGCGCCCGCCATTCATTTCAATGGGGGATTTTGACTCCTGGTCGCCTGCCATTCATTTCAATGGGGGAATTCGACCCCTGGGAGCCCGCCATTCATTCCTATGGGGGAATCTCGATCCCTGGTAGACCGCCATTCATTTCATTGGGGGATTTCGACCCCTAGGCGCCCCCGCCATTAATTCCTATGGGGGAATCTCGATCCCTGGTAGCACGCCATTCATTTGAATGGGGGATTTCAACCCCTGGAACCCGCCATTCATTCCTATGGGGGATTTCGACCCCTGGGAGCCCGCCATTCATTTAAATGGGGGAATTCGACCCCTGGTAGCCCGCCATTCATTTCAATGGGGGATTTCGACCACTGGGAGCTTACCATTCATTTCTATGGGGGAATCTCGATCCCTGGTAGCCCGCCATTCATTTCAATGGGGTATTTTGACTCCTGGTCGCCCGCCATTCATTCCAATGGGGGATTTCAACCCCTGGTATCCCGCCATTCATTCCTATGTGGGATTTCAACCCCTGGTATCCCGCCATCTATTCCTATGGGGGATTTCGACTCCTGGGAGCCCACCATTAATTTAATTGGGGGAATTCGACCACTGGGTGCCCGCCATTCATTTAAATGGGGGATTTCGACCCCTGGTAGCCCGCCATTCATTTCATTGGGGGATTTTGACCCCTGGGCGCCCGCCATTCATTTCATTAGGGGAATTCGACCCCTGGTAGCCGGCCAAACATTTCAATGGAGGATTTCCACCCCTGGTAGCCCGCCATTCATTTCAATGAGGGATTTCGACCCCTGGGAGCCCTCCATTCATTTCAATGGGGGATTTCGACCACTGGGAGCCAGCCATTCATTTCAATGGGGGATTTCTACCCCTTGGAGCCCGTCATTCATTTCTATGGGGGATTTCGACCACTGGGAGCCAGCCATTCATTTCAATGTGGGATTTCGACCCCTAGGTGCCCGCATTTCATTTCATTGGGGGATTTCGACCCCTAGGCGCCCGCCATTCATTTCAATGGGGGATTTCAACCCCTGGTAACCCGCAATTCATTCCTATGAGTGATTTTGACCCCTGGGAGCCCACCATTCATTTAAATGGGGGAATTCGATCCCTGGTAGCCCGCCATTCATTCCCATGGGGGATTTCGACCACTGGGAGCAGGCCATTCATTTCAATGGGGGATTTTGACCCCTAGGCGCCCGCCATTCATTTCAATGGAGGATTTTGACTCCTGGTCGCCTGCCATTCATTTTAAAGGGGGAATTCGACCCCTGGGAGCCCGCCATTCATTCCTATGGGGGAATCTCGATCCCTGGTAAACCGCCATTCATTTCAATGGGGGATTTCAACCCCTGGTAACCTGCCATTCATTCCTATGATGGATTTCGACCCCTGGGAGCCCACCATTCATTTAAATGGGGGAATTCGATCCCTGGTAGCCCGCCATTCATTTCAATGGGGGATTTCGACCACCGGGAGCCCACCATTCATTTCTATGGGGGAATCTCGATCCCTGGTAGCCCGCCATTCATTTCAATGGGGGATTTCGACCCCTGGTAGCCCGCCATTCATTTCAATGTTGGATTTTTATTCCTTGGCGCCCGCCATTCATTTCAATAGGGAAATTCGACCCCTGTTTGCCGCCATTCATTTCAATGGGGGATTTCGACCACTGGGAGCAAGCCATTCATTTCAATGGGGGATTTCGACCCCTAGGCCTCCGCCATTCATTTCAATGGGGGATTTTGACTCCTGGTCGCCCGCCATTCATTTCAATGGGGGAATTCAACCCCTGGGAGCCCGCCATTCATTTCAATGGGGGATTTCGACCCCTGGTAGCCCGCCATTCATTCCTATGGGGGATTTCGACCCCTCGGAGCCCACCATTCATTTAAATGGGGGAATTCGACACCTGGGTGCCCGCCATACATTTCAATGGGGGATTTCGACCCCTGGTAGCCCGCCATTCATTTCATTGGGGGATTTTGACCCCTGGGCGCCCGCCATTCAATTCAATAGAGGAATTCGACCCCTGGTAGCCCGCCAAACATTTCAATGGGGGATTTCCAACCCTGGTAGCCCGCCATTCATTTCAATGAGGGATTTCGACCCCTTGGAGCCCGTCATTCATTTCCATGGGGGATTTCGACCACTGGGAGTCAGCCATTCATTTCAATGGGGGATTTCGAACCATAGGTGCCCGCATTTCATTTCATTGGGGGATTTCAACCCCTGGCAACCCGCCATTCATTCCTATGGGTGATTTCGACCACTGGGAGCCCACCATTCATTTAAATGGGGGAATTCGACCCCTGGTAGCCCGCCATTCATTTCAATGGGGGATTTCGACCACTTGGAGCCCACCATTCATTTCTAAGGGGGAATCTCGATCCCTGGTAGCCCGCCATTCATTTCAATGGGGGATTTCGACCACTGGGAGCAGGCCATTCATTTCAATGGGGGATTTCGACCCCTCGGCGCCCGCCATTCATTTCAATGGGGGATTTTGACTCCTGGTCGCCCGCCATTCATTTCAATAGGGGATTTCAACCCCTGGTAACCTGCCATTCATTCCTATGATGGATTTCGACCCTTGGGAGCCCACCATTAATTTAAATGGGGGTATTCGACCCCTGGTAGCCCGCCATTCATTTCAATGGGGGATTTCGACCACTGGGAGCCCACCATTCATTTCTATGGGGGAATCTCGATCCCTGGTAGCCCGCCATTAATTTCAATGGGGGATTTCGACCCCTGGTAGCCCGCCATTCATTTCAATGGGGGATTTTGATTCCTGGGCGCCCGCCATTCATTTCAATAGGGGAATTCGACCCCTGGTTGCCCGCCATTCTTTTCAATGGGGGATTTCGACCACTGGGAGCCAGCCATTCATTTCAATGGGGGATTTCGACTCCTAGGTGCCCGCCATTCATTTCAATGGGGGATTTTGACTCTTGGTCGCCCGCAATTCATTTCAATGGGGGAATTCAACCCCTGGGAGCCCGCCATTCATTTCAATGGGGGATTTCGACCCCTAGGCGCCCCCGCCATACATTCCTATGGGGGAATCTCGATCCCTGGTAGCCCGCCATTCATTCCTATGGGGGATTTCGACCCCTGGGAGCCCACCATTCATTTAAATGGGGGAATTCGACCCCTGGTAGCCCGCCATTCATTTCAATGGGGGATTTCGACCCCTTGTAGCCCGCCATTCATTTCATTGGGGGATTTTGATTCCTGGTAGCCCGCCATTCATTTCAATGGGGGATTTCGACAACTGGGAGCCAGCCATTCATTTCAATGGGGGATTTCGACCCCTAGGAACCCGCCATTCATTTCAATGGGGGATTTCGACCCCTAGGCGCCCCCGCCATTCATTCCCTTGGGGGAATCTCGATCCCTGGTAGCCCGCCATTCGTTTCAATGGGGGATTTCAACCCCTGGTAACCCGCCATTCATTCCTATGGGGGATTTCGACCCCTGGGAGCCCGCCATTCATTCATTCCTATGGGGGTATCTCGATTTTTGGTAGCCTGCCATTCATTTCAATGGGGGATTTCAACCCCTTGTAACCCGCCATTCAGTCCTATGGGGGAATTCGACCCCTGGTAGCCCGCCATTAATTTCAATAGGGGATTTCGACAACTGGGAGCCCGTCATTCATTTCAATGGGGGATTTCGACTCCTAGGCGCCCGCCATTCATTTCAATGGGGGATTTTGACTCCTGGTCGCCCGCCATTCATTCCAATGGAGGATTTCAACCCCTGGTATCCCGCCATTCATTCCTATGTGGGATTTCAACCCCTGGTATCCCGCCATCTATTCCTATGGGGGATTTCGACCCCTGGGAGCCCACCATTAATTTAATTGGGGGAATTCGACCACTGGGTGCCCGCCATTCATTTCAATGGGGGATTTCGACCCCTGGTAGCCCGCCATTCATTTCATTGGGGGATTTTGACCCCTGGGCGCCCGCCATTCATTTCATTAGGGGAATTCGACCCCTGGTAGCCGGCCAAACATTTCAATGGAGGATTTCCACCCCTGGTAGCCCGCCATTCATTCCTATGTGGGATTTCAACACCTGGTATCCCGCCATCTATTCCTATGGGGGATTTCGACCCCTGGGAGCCCACCATTAATTTAATTGGGGGAATTCGACCACTGGGTGTCCGCCATTCATTTCAATGGGGGATTTCGACCCCTGGTAGCCCGCCATTCATTTCATTGGGGGATTTTGACCCCTGGGCGCCCGCCATTCATTTCATTAGGGGAATTCGACCCCTGGTAGCCGGCCAAACATTTCAATGGAGGATTTCCACCCCTGGTAGCCCGCCATTCATTTCAATGAGGGATTTCGACCCCTGGGAGCCCTCCATTCATTTCAATGGGGGATTTCGACCACTGGGAGCCAGCCATTCATTTCAATGGGGGATTTCTACCCCTTGGAGCCCGTCATTCATTTCTATGGGGGATTCCGACCACTGGGAGCCAGCCATTCATTTCAATGGGGGATTTCGACCCCTAGGTGCCCGCATTTCATTTCATTGGGGGATTTCGACACCTAGGCGCCCGCCATTCATTTCAATGGGGGATTTCAACCCCTGGTAACCCGCAATTCATTCCTATGAGTGATTTTGACCCCTGGGAGCCCACCATTCATTTAAATGGGGGAATTCGATCCCTGGTAGCCCGCCATTCATTCCCATGGGGGATTTCGACCACTGGGAGCAGGCCATTCATTTCAATGGGGGATTTCGACCCCTAGGCGCCCGCCATTCATTTCAATGGGGGATTTTGACTCCTGGTCGCCTGCCATTCATTTCAATGGGGGAATTCGACCCCTGGGAGCCCGCCATTCATTCCTATGGGGGAATCTCGATCCCTGGTAGACCGCCATTCATTTCATTGGGGGATTTCGACCCCTAGGCGCCCCCGCCAATAATTCCTATGGGGGAATCTCGATCCCTGGTAGCACGCCATTCATTTGAATGGGGGATTTCAACCCCTGGAACCCGCCATTCATTCCTATGGGGGATTTCGACCCCTGGGAGCCCGCCATTCATTTAAATGGGGGAATTCGACCCCTGGTAGCCCGCCATTCATTTCAATGGGGGATTTCGACCACTGGGAGCCCACCATTCATTTCTATGGGGGAATCTCGATCCCTGGTAGCCCGCCATTCATTTCAATGGGGGATTTCGAACCCTGGAAGCCCGCCATTCATTTCATTGGGGGAATTCGACCACTGGGTGCCCGCCATTCATTTCAATGGGGGATTTCGACCCCTGGTAGCCCGCCATTCATTTCATTGGGGGATTTTGACCCCTGGGCGCCCCCCATTCATTTCATTAGGGGAATTCGACCCCTGGTAGCCGGCCAAACATTTCAATGGAGGATTTCCACCCCTGGTAGCCCGCCATTCATTCCTTTGTGGGATTTCAACCCCTGGTATCCCGCCATCTATTCCTATGGGGGATTTCGACCCCTGGGAGCCCACCATTAATTTAATTGGGGGAATTCGACCACTGGGTGCCCGCCATTCATTTCAATGGAGGATTTCCACCCCTGGTAGCCCGCCATTCAGTTCAATGAGGGATTTCGACCCCTGGGAGCCCTCCATTCATTTCAATGGGGGATTTCGACCACTGGGAGCCAGCCATTCATTTCAATGGGGGATTTCTACCCCTTGGAGCCCGTCATTCATTTCTATGGGGGATTTCGACCACTGGGAGCCAGCCATTCATTTCAATGGGGGATTTCGACCCCTAGGTGCCCGCATTTCATTTCATTGGGGGATTTCGACCCCTAGGCGCCCGCCATTCATTTCAATGGGGGATTTCAACCCCTGGTAACCCGCAATTCATTCCTATGAGTGATTTTGACCCCTGGGAGCCCACCATTCATTTAAATGGGGGAATTCGATCCCTGGTAGCCCGCCATTCATTCCCATGGGGGATTTCGACCACTGGGAGCAGGCCATTCATTTCAATGGGGGATTTCGACCCCTAGGCGCCCGCCATTCATTTCAATGGGGGATTTTGACTCCTGGTCGCCTGCCATTCATTTCAATGGGGGAATTCGACCCCTGGGAGCCCGCCATTCATTCCTATGGGGGAATCTCGATCCCTGGTAGACCGCCATTCATTTCAATGGGGGATTTCAACCCCTGGTAACCTGCCATTCATTCCTATGATGGATTTCGACCCCTGGGAGCCCACCATTCATTTAAATGGGGGAATTCAACCCCTGGTAACCTGCCATTCATTCCTATGATGGATTTCGACCCCTTAGAGCCCACCATTCATTTAAATGGGGGAATTCGACCCCTGGTAGCCCGCCATTCATTTCAATGGGGGATTTCGACCACTGGGAGCCCACCATTCATTTCTATTGGGGAATCTCGATCCCTGGTAGCCCGCCATTCATTTCAATGGGGGATTTCGACCCCTGGTAGCCCGCCATTCATTTCAATGGGGGATTTTTATTCCTTGGCGCCCGCCATTCATTTCAATAGGGAAATTCGACCCCTGTTTGCCGCCATTCATTTCAATGGGGGATTTCGACCACTGGGAGCCAGCCATTCATTTCAATGGGGGATTTCGACCCCTAGGCCTCCGCCATTCATTTCAATGGGGGATTTTGACTCCTGGTCGCCCGCCATTCATTTCAATGGGGGAATTCAACCCCTGGTAGCCCGCCATTCATTTCAATAGGGGATTTCGACCCATGGTAGCCCGCCATTCATTCCTATGGGGGATTTCGACCCCTCGGAGCCCACCATTCATTTAAATGGGGGAATTCGACACCTGGGTGCCCGCCATACATTTCAATGGGGGATTTCGACCCCTGGTAGCCCGCCATTCATTTCATTGGGGGATTTTGACCCCTGGGCGCCCGCCATTCAATTCAATAGAGGAATTCGACCCCTGGTAGCCCGCCAAACATTTCAATGGGGGATTTCCAACCCTGGTAGCCCGCCATTCATTTCAATGAGGGATTTCGACCCCTTGGAGCCCGTCATTCATTTCCATGGGGGATTTCGACCACTGGGAGTCAGCCATTCATTTCAATGGGGGATTTCGAACCATAGGTGCCCGCATTTCATTTCATTGGGGGATTTCAACCCCTGGCAACCCGCCATTCATTCCTATGGGTGATTTCGACCCCTGGGAGCCCACCATTCATTTAAATGGGGGATTTCAACCCCTGGTAACCCGCCATTCATTCCTATTGGGGATTTCGACCCCTGGGAGCCCGCCATTCATTCATTCCTATGGGGGTATCTCGATTTTTGGTAGCCTGCCATTTATTTCAATGGGGGATTTCGACCCCTTGTAGCCCGCCATTCATTTCATTGGGGGATTTTGATTCCTGGTAGCCCGCCATTCATTTCAATGGGGGATTTCGACAACTGGGAGCCAGCCATTCATTTCAATGGGGGATTTAAAACCCCTAGGAACCCGCCATTCATTTCAATGGGGGATTTCGACCCCTAGGCGCCCCCGCCATTCATTCCCTTGGGGGAATCTCGATCCCTGGTAGCCCGCCATTCGTTTCAATGGGGGATTTCAACCCCTGGTTACCCGCCATTCATTCCTATGGGGGATTTCGACCCCTGGGAGCCCGCCATTCATTCATTCCTATGGGGGTATCTCGATTTTTGGTAGCCTGCCATTCATTTCAGTGGGGGATTTCAACCCCTTGTAACCTGCCATTCATTCCTATGGGGGAATTCGACCCCTGGTAGCCCGCCATTAATTTCAATAGGGGATTTCGACAACTGGGAGCCCGTCATTCATTTCAATGGGGGATTTTGACTCCTAGGCGCCCGCCATTCATTTCAATGGGGGATTTTTACTCCTGGTCGCCCGCCATTCATTCCAATGGGGGATTTCAACCCCTGGTATCCCGCCATTCATTCCTATGTGGGATTTCAACCCCTGGTATCCCGCCATCTATTCCTATGGGGGATTTCGACCCCTGGGAGCCCACCATTAATTTAATTGGGGGAATTCGACCACTGGGTGCCCGCCATTCATTTCAATAGGGGATTTCGACCCCTGGTAGCCCGCCATTCATTTCATTGGGGGATTTTGACCCCTGGGCGCCCGCCATTCATTTCATTAGGGGAATTCGACCCCTGGTAGCCGGCCAAACATTTCAATGGAGGATTTCCACCCCTGGTAGCCCGCCATTCATTTCAATGAGGGATTTCGACCCCTGGGAGCCCTCCATTCATTTCAATGGGGGATTTCGACCACTGGGAGCCAGCCATTCATTTCAATGGGGGATTTCTACCCCTTGGAGCCCGTCATTCATTTCTATGGGGGATTTCGACCATTGGGAGCCAGCCATTCATTTCAATGGGGGATTTCGACCCCTAGGTGCCCGCATTTCATTTCATTGGGGGATTTCGACCCCTAGGCGCCCGCCATTCATTTCAATGGGGGATTTCAACCCCTGGTAACCCGCAATTCATTCCTATGAGTGATTTTGACCCCTGGGAGCCCACCATTCATTTAAATGGGGGAATTCGATCCCTGGTAGCCCGCCATTCATTCCCATGGGGGATTTCGACCACTGGGAGCAGGCCATTCATTTCAATGGGGGATTTCGACCCCTAGGCGCCCGCCATTCATTTCAATGGGGGATTTTGACTCCTGGTCGCCTGCCATTCATTTCAATGGGGGAATTCGACCCCTGGGAGCCCGCCATTCATTCCTATGGGGGAATCTCGATCCCTGGTAGACCGCCATTCATTTCATTGGGGGATTTCGACCCCTAGGCGCCCCCGCCATTAATTCCTATGGGGGAATCTCGATCCCTGGTAGCACGCCATTCATTTGAATGGGGGATTTCAACCCCTGGAACCCGCCATTCATTCCTATGGGGGATTTCGACCCCTGGGAGCCCGCCATTCATTTAAATGGGGGAATTCGACCCCTGGTAGCCCGCCATTCATTTCAATGGGGGATTTCGACCACTGGGAGCCCACCATTCATTTCTATGGGGGAATCTCGATCCCTGGTAGCCCGCCATTCATTTCAATGGGGGATTTCGAACCCTGGAAGCCCGCCATTCATTTCATTGGGGGATTTTGACCCCTGGGCGTCCGCCATTCATTTCAATGGGAAATTTCGACCCCTGGGCGCCCGCCATTCATTTCATTGGGGGATTTTGACCCCTGGGCACCCGCCATTCATTTCAATAGGGGAATTTGACCCCTGGAGCCCGTCATTCATTTCAACGGGGGATTTCAACCCCTGGTAGCACGCTATTCATTTCAATGAGGGATTTTGACCACTGGGAGCCAGCCATTCATTTCAATGGGGGATTTCGACCCCTGGTAGCACGCTATTCATTTCAATGAGGGATTTTGACCACTGGGAGCCAGCCATTCATTTCAATGGGGGATTTCGACCCCTAGGCGCCCCCGCCATTAATTCCTATGGGGGAATCTCGATCCCTGGTAGCACGCCATTCATTTGAATGGGGGATTTCAACCCCTGGTAACCCGCTATTCATTCCCATGGGGGATTTCGACCCCTGGGAGCCCGCCATTCATTTAAATGGGGGAATTCAACCCCTTGTAGCCCGCCATTCATTTCAATGGGGGATTTCGACCACTGGGAGCCCACCATTCATTTCTATGGGGCAATCTCGATCCCTGGTAAACTGCCATTCATTTCAAAGGGGTATTTCGACCCCTGGTAGCCCGCCATACATTTCAATGAGGGATTTCGACCCCTGGGAGCCCTCCATTCATTTCAATGGGGGAATTAAACCCCTGGGCGCCCGGCCATTCATTTCAATGGGTGAATTCGACCCCTGGGCACCCGCCATTTATTTCTATGGGAAATTTCAACCCCTGGCAGCCCACCATTGATTTCAATGGGGGATTTCGACCACTGGTAGCCCGCCTTTCATTTCAATTGGGGAATTCGACCCCTGGGAGCCCGCCATTATTTTTAATGGGGGATTTCGACCCCTGGTAGCCCGCCATTCATTTCAATGGGGGATTTAAACCCCTGGTAGCCCACCATTTATTTCAATGGGAGATTTCGACCCCTCGGCGAAAACCATCCATTTCAATGGAAGAAATCGACCCCTGGGAGCCCGCCATTCATTTCAATGGGGGATTTCGACCACTCGGAGTCAGCCATTCATTTCTATGGGGGATTTCGACCCTTAGGCGCCCCCGCCATTCATTTCTATGGGGGATTTGAACCCCTGGTAGCCCGCAATTCATTTCATTGGGGAATTTTAATTCCTGGGCGCCCGTCATTCATTTCAATGGGGGATTTCGACCCCTTGTAGCCCGCCATTCATTTCATTGGGGGATTTTGATTCCTGGTAGCCCGCCATTCATTTCAATGGGGGATTTCGACAACTGGGAGCCAGCCATTCATTTCAATGGGGGATTTCGACCCCTAGGAACCCGCCATTCATTTCAATGGGGGATTTCGACCCCTAGGCGCCCCCGCCATTCATTCCCTTGGGGGAATCTCGATCCCTGGTAGCCCGCCATTCGTTTCAATGGGGGATTTCAACCCCTGGTAACCCGCCATTCATTCCTATTGGGGATTTCGACCCCTGGGAGCCCGCCATTCATTCATTCCTATGGGGGTATCTCGATTTTTGGTAGCCTGCCATTTATTTCAATGGGGGATTTCAACCCCTTGTAACCCGCCATTCATTCCTATGGGGGAATTCGACCCCTGGTAGCCCGCCATTAATTTCAATAGGGGATTTCGACAACTGGGAGCCCGTCATTCATTTCAATGGGGGATTTCGACTCCTAGGCGCCCGCCATTCATTTCAATGGGGGATTTTGACTCCTGGTCGCCCGCCATTCATTCCAATGGGGGATTTCAACCCCTGGTATCCCGCCATTCATTCCTATGTGGGATTTCAACCCCTGGTATCCCGCCATCTATTCCTATGGGGGATTTCGACCCCTGGGAGCCCACCATTAATTTAATTGGGGGAATTCGACCACTGGGTGCCCGCCATTCATTTCAATGGGGGATTTCGACCCCTGGTAGCCCGCCATTCATTTCATTGGGGGATTTTGACCCCTGGGCGCCCGCCATTCATTTCATTAGGGGAATTCGACCCCTGGTAGCCGGCCAAACATTTCAATGGAGGATTTCCACCCCTGGTAGCCCGCCATTCATTTCAATGGGGGATTTCTACCCCTTGGAGCCCGTCTTTCATTTCTATGGGGGATTTCGACCACTGGGAGCCAGCCATTCATTTCAATGGGGGATTTCGACCCCTAGGTGCCCGCATTTCATTTCATTGGGGGATTTCGACCCCTAGGCGCCCGCCATTCATTTCAATGGGGGATTTCAAACCCTGGTAACCCGCAATTCATTCCTATGAGTGATTTTGACCCCTGGGAGCCCACCATTCATTTAAATGGGGGAATTCGATCCCTGGTAGCCCGCCATTCATTCCCATGGGGGATTTCGACCACTGGGAGCAGGCCATTCATTTCAATGGGGGATTTCGACCCCTAGGCGCCCGCCATTCATTTCAATGGGGGATTTTGACTCCTGGTCGCCTGCCATTCATTTCAATGGGGGAATTCGACCCCTGGGAGCCCGCCATTCATTCCTATGGAGGAATCTCGATCCCTGGTAGACCGCCATTCATTTCAATGGGGGATTTCAACCCCTGGTAACCTGCCATTCATTCCTATGATGGATTTCGACCCCTGGGAGCCCACCATTCATTTAAATGGGGGAATTCAACCCCTGGTAACCTGCCATTCATTCCTATGATGGATTTCGACCCCTGGGAGCCCACCATTATTTTAAATGGGGGAATTCGACCCCTGGTAGCCCGCCATTCATTTCAATGGGGGATTTCGACCACTGGGAGCCCACCATTCATTTCTATGGGGGAATCTCGATCCCTGGTAGCCCGCCATTCATTTCAATGGGGGATTTCGACCCCTGGTAGCCCGCCATTCATTTCAATGGGGGATTTTTATTCCTTGGCGCCCGCCATTCATTTCAATAGGGAAATTCGACCCCTGTTTGCCGCCATTCATTTCAATGGGGGATTTCGACCACTGGGAGCCAGCCATTCATTTCAATGGGGGATTTCGACCCCTAGGCCTCCGCCATTCATTTCAATGGGGGATTTTGACTCCTGGTCGCCCGCCATTCATTTCAATGGGGGAATTCAACCCCTGGGAGCCCGCCATTCATTTCAATGGGGGATTTCGACACCTGGTAGCCCGCCATTCATTCCTTTGGGGGATTTCGACCCCTCGGAGCCCACCATTCATTTAAATGGGGGAATTCGACACCTGGGTGCCCGCCATACATTTCAATGGGGGATTTCGACCCCTGGTAGCCCGCCATTCATTTCAATAGAGGAATTCGACCCCTGGTAGCCCGCCAAACATTTCAATGGGGGATTTCCAACCCTGGTAGCCCGCCATTCATTTCAATGAGGGATTTCGACCCCTTGGAGCCCGTCATTCATTTCCATGGGGGATTTCGACCACTGGGAGTCAGCCATTCATTTCAATGGGGGATTTCGACCACTGGGAGTCAGCCATTCATTTCAATGGGGGATTTCGACCCCTAGGCGCCCCCGCCATTCATTCCCTTGGGGGAATCTCGATCCCTGGTAGCCCGCCATTCGTTTCAATGGGGGAATTCAACCCCTGGTAACCCGCCATTCATTCCTATTGGGGATTTCGACCCCTGGGAGCCCGCCATTCATTCATTCCTATGGGGGTATCTCGATTTTTGGTAGCCTGCCATTCATTTCAATGGGGGATTTCAACCCCTTGTAACCCGCCATTCATTCCTATGGGGGAATTCGACCCCTGGTAGCCCGCCATTAATTTCAATAGGGGATTTCGACAACTGGGAGCCCGTCATTCATTTCAATGGGGGATTTCGACTCCTAGGCGCCCGCCATTCATTTCAATGGGGGATTTTGACTCCTGGTCGCCCGCCATTCATTCCAATGGGGGATTTCAACCCCTGGTATCCCGCCATTCATTCCTATGTGGGATTTCAACCCCTGGTATCCCGCCATCTATTCCTATGGGGGATTTCGACCCCTGGGAGCCCACCATTAATTTAATTGGGGGAATTCGACCACTGGGTGCCCGCCATTCATTTCAATGGGGGATTTCGACCCCTGGTAGCCCGCCATTCATTTCATTGGGGGATTTTGACCCCTGGGCGCCCGCCATTCATTTCATTAGGGGAATTCGACCCCTGGTAGCCGGCCAAACATTTCAATGGAGGATTTCCACCCCTGGTAGCCCGCCATTCATTTCAATGAGGGATTTCGACCCCTGGGAGCCCTCCATTCATTTCAATGGGGGATTTCGACCACTGGGAGCCAGCCATTCATTTCAATGGGGGATTTCTACCCCTTGGAGCCCGTCATTCATTTCTATGGGGGATTTCGACCACTGGGAGCCAGCCATTCATTTCAATGGGGGATTTCGACCCCTAGGTGCCCGCATTTCATTTCATTGGGGGATTTCGACCCCTAGGCGCCCGCCATTCATTTCAATGGGGGATTTCAACCCCTGGTAACCCGCAATTCATTCCCATGGGGGATTTCGACCACTGGGAGCAGGCCATTCATTTCAATGGGGGATTTCGACCCCTAGGCGCCCGCCATTCATTTCAATGGGGGATTTTGACTCCTGGTCGCCTGCCATTCATTTCAATGGGGGAATTCGACCCCTGGGAGCCCGCCATTCATTCCTATGGGGGAATCTCGATCCCTGGTAGACCGCCATTCATTTCAATGGGGGATTTCAACCCCTGGTAACCTGCCATTCATTCCTATGATAGATTTTGACCCCTGGGAGCCCACCATTCATTTAAATGGGGGAATTCAACCCCTGGTAACCTGCCATTCATTCCTATGATGGATTTCGACCCCTGGGAGCCCACCATTCATTTAAATGGGGGAATTCGACCCCTGGTAGCCTGCCATTCATTTCAATGGGGGATTTCGACCACTGGGAGACCACCATTCATTTCTATGGGGGAATCTCGATCCCTGGTAGCCCGCCATTCATTTCAATGGGGGATTTCGACCCCTGGTAGCCCGCCATTCATTTCAATGGGGGATTTTTATTCCTTGGCGCCCGCCATTCATTTCAATAGGGAAATTCGACCCCTGTTTGCCGCCATTCATTTCAATGGGGGATTTCAACCACTGGGAGCCAGCCATTCATTTCAATGGGGGATTTCGACCCCTGGGCGACCCCCATTCATTTCATTAGGTGAATTCGACCCCTGGTAGCCGGCCAAACATTTCAATGGAGGATTTCCACCCCTGGTAGCCCGCCATTCATTCCTTTGTGGGATTTCAACCCCTGGTATCCCGCCATCTATTCCTATGGGGGATTTCGACCCCTGGGAGCCCACCATTAATTTAATTGGGGGAATTCGACCACTGGGTGCCCGCCATTCATTTCAATGGGGGATTTCGACCCCTGGTAGCCCGCCATTCATTTCATTGGGAAATTTCGACCCCTGGGCGCCCGCCATTCATTTCATTGGGGGATTTTGACCCCTGGGCACCCGCCATTCATTTCAATAGGGGAATTTGACCCCTGGAGCCCGTCATTCATTTCAATGGGGGATTTCGACCCCTGGGCGCCCGCCATTCATTTCAATGGGGGATTTCGACCCCTGGTAGCACGCTATTCATTTCAATGAGGGATTTTGACCACTGGGAGCCAGCCATTCATTTCAATGGGGGATTTCGACCCCTAGGCGCCCCCGCCATTAATTCCTATGGGGGAATCTCGATCCCTGGTAGCACGCCATTCATTTGAATGGGGGATTTCAACCCCTGGTAACCCGCTTTTCATTCCCATGGGGGATTTCGACCCCTGGGAGCCCGCCATTCATTTAAATGGGGGAATTCAACCCCTTGTAGCCCGCAATTCATTTCAATGGGGGATTTCGACCACTGGGAGCCCACCATTCATTTCTATGGGGCAATCTCGATCCCTGGTAAACTGCCATTCATTTCAAAGGGGTATTTCGACCCCTGGTAGCCCGCCATACATTTCAATGAGGGATTTCGACCCCTGGGAGCCCTCCATTCATTTCAATGGGGGAATTAAACCCCTGGGCGCCCGGCCATTCATTTCAATGGGTGAATTCGACCCCTGGGCACCCGCCATTTATTTCTATGGGAAATTTCAACCCCTGGCAGCCCACCATTGATTTCAATGGGGGATTTCGACCACTGGTAGCCCGCCTTTCATTTCAATTGGGGAATTCGACCCCTGGGAGCCCGCCATTATTTTTAATGGGGGATTTCGACCCCTGGTAGCCCGCCATTCATTTCAATGGGGGATTTAAACCCCTGGTAGCCCACCATTTATTTCAATGGGAGATTTCGACCCCTCGGCGAAAACCATCCATTTCAATGGAAGAATTCGACCCCTGGGAGCCCGCCATTCATTTCAATGGGGGATTTCGACCACTGGGAGTAAGCAATTCATTTCTATGGGGGATTTCGACCCCTAGGCGCCCCCGCCATTCATTTCAATGGGGGATTTCGACCCCTGGTAGCCCGCAATTCATTTCATTGGGGAATTTTAATTCCTGGGCGCCCCTCATTCATTTCAATGGGGGATTTCGACCCCTTGTAGCCCGCCATTCATTTCATTGGGGGATTTTGATTCCTGGTAGCCCGCCATTCATTTCAATGGGGGATTTCGACAACTGGGAGCCAGCCATTCATTTCAATGGGGGATTTCGACCCCTAGGAACCCGCCATTCATTTCAATGGGGGATTTCGACCCCTAGGCGCCCCCGCCATTCATTCCCTTGGGGGAATCTCGATCCCTGGTAGCCCGCCATTCGTTTCAATGGGGGATTTCAACCCCTGGTTACCCGCCATTCATTCCTATGGGGGATTTCGACCCCTGGGAGCCCGCCATTCATTCATTCCTATGGGGGTATCTCGATTTTTGGTAGCCTGCCATTCATTTCAATGGGGGATTTCAACCCCTTATAACCCGCCATTCATTCCTATGGGGGAATTCGACCCCTGGTAGCCCGCCATTAATTTCAATAGGGGATTTCGACAACTGGGAGCCCGTCATTCATTTCAATGGGGGATTTCGACTCCTAGGCGCCCGCCATTCATTTCAATGGGGGATTTTGAATCCTGGTCGCCCGCCATTCATTCAAATGGGGGATTTCAACCCCTGATATCCCGCCATTCATTCCTATGTGGGATTTCAACCCCTGGTATCCCGCCATCTATTCCTATGGGGGATTTCGACCCCTGGGAGCCCAACATTAATTTAATTGGGGGAATTCGACCACTGGGTGCCCGCCATTCATTTCAATGTGGGATTTCGACCCCTGGTAGCCCGCCATTCATTTCATTGGGGGATTTTGACCCCTGGGCGCCCGCCATTCATTTCATTAGGGGAATTCGACCCCTGGTAGCCGGCCAAACATTTCAATGGAGGATTTCCACCCCTGGTAGCCCGCCATTCATTTCAATGAGGGATTTCGACCCCTGGGAGCCCTCCATTCATTTCAATGGGGGATTTCGACCACTGGGAGCCAGCCATTCATTTCAATGGGGGATTTCTACCCCTTGGTGCCCGTCATTCATTTCTATGGGGGATTTCGACCACTGGGAGCCAGCCATTCATTTCAATGGGGGATTTCGACCCCTAGGTGCCCGCATTTCATTTCATTGGGGGATTTCGACCCCTAGGCGCCCGCCATTCATTTCAATGGGAAATTTCAACCCCTGGCAGCCCACCATTGATTTCAATGGGGGATTTCGACCACTGGTAGCCCGCCTTTCATTTCAATTGGGGAATTCGACCCCTGGGAGCCCGCCATTATTTTTAATGGGGGATTTCGACCCCTGGTAGCCCGCCATTCATTTCAATGGGGGATTTAAACCCCTGGTAGCCCACCATTTATTTCAATGGGAGATTTCGACCCCTCGGCGAAAACCATCCATTTCAATGGAAGAATTCGACCCCTGGGAGCCCGCCATTCATTTCAATGTGGGATTTCGACCACTGGGAGTCAGCCATTCATTTCTATGGGGGATTTCGACCCCTAGGCGCCCCCGCCATTCATTTCAATGGGGGATTTCGACCCCTGGTAGCCCGCAATTCATTTCATTGGGGAATTTTAATTCCTGGGCGCCCGTCATTCATTTCAATGGGGGATTTCGACCCCTTGTAGCCCGCCATTCATTTCATTGGGGGATTTTGATTCCTGGTAGCCCGCCATTCATTTCAATGGGGATTTCGACAACTGGGAGCCAGCCATTCATTTCAATGGGGGATTTCGACCCCTAGGAACCCGCCATTCATTTCAATGGGGGATTTCGACCCCTAGGCGCCCCCGCCATTCATTCCCTTGGGGGAATCTCGATCCCTGGTAGCCCGCCATTCGTTTCAATGGGGGATTTCAACCCCTGGTTACCCGCCATTCATTCCTATGGGGGATTTCGACCCCTGGGAGCCCGCCATTCATTCATTCCTATAGGGGTATCTCGATTTTTGGTAGCCTGCCATTCATTTCAATGGGGGATTTCAACCCCTTGTAACCCGCCATTCATTCCTATGGGGGAATTCGACCCCTGGTAGCCCGCCATTAATTTCAATAGGGGATTTCGACAACTGGGAGCCCGTCATTCATTTCAATGGGGGATTTCGACTCCTAGGCGCCCGCCATTCATTTCAATGGGGGATTTTGACTCCTGGTCGCCCGCCATTCATTCCAATGGGGGATTTCGACCCCTGGTAGCCCGCCATTCATTTCATTGGGGGATTTTGACCCCTGGGCGCCCGCCATTCATTTCATTAGGGGAATTCGACCCCTGGTAGCCGGCCAAACATTTCAATGGAGGATTTCCACCCCTGGTAGCCCGCCATTCATTTCAATGAGGGATTTCGACCCCTGGGAGCCCTCCATTCATTTCAATGGGGGATTTCGACCACTGGGAGCCAGCCATTCATTTCAATGGGGGATTTCTACCCCTTGGAGCCCGTCATTCATTTCTATGGGGGATTTCGACCACTGGGAGCCAGCCATTCATTTCAATGGGGGATTTCGACCCCTAGGTGCCCGCATTTCATTTCATTGGGGGATTTCGACCCCTAGGCGCCCGCCATTCATTTCAATGGGGGATTTCAACCCCTGGTAACCCGCCATTCATTCCCATGGGGGATTTCGACCACTGGGAGCAGGCCATTCATTTTAATGGGGGATTTCGACCCCTAGGCGCCCGCCATTCATTTCAATGGGGGATTTTGACTCCTGGTCGCCTGCCATTCATTTCAATGGGGGAATTCGACCCCTGGGAGCCCGCCATTCATTCCTATGGGGGAATCTCGATCCCTGGTAGACCGCCATTCATTTCAATGGGGGATTTCAACCCCTGGTAACCTGCCATTCATTCCTATGATGGATTTCGACCCCTGGGAGCCCACCATTCATTTAAATGGGGGAATTCAACCCCTGGTAACCTGCCATTCATTCCTATGATGGATTTCGACCCCTGGGAGCCCACCATTATTTTAAATGGGGGAATTCGACCCCTGGTAGCCCGCCATTCATTTCAATGGGGGATTTCGACCACTGGGAGCCCACCATTCATTTCTATGGGGGAATCTCGATCCCTGGTAGCCCGCCATTCATTTCAATGGGGGATTTCGACCCCTGGTAGCCCGCCATTCATTTCAATGGGGGATTTTTATTCCTTGGCGCCCGCCATTCATTTCAATGGGGAAATTCGACCCCTGTATGCCGCCATTCATTTCAATGGGGGATTTCGACCACTGGGAGCCAGCCATTCATTTCAATGGGGGATTTCGACCCCTAGGCCTCCGCCATTCATTTCAATGGGGGATTTTGACTCCTGGTCGCCCGCCATTCATTTCAATAGGGGAATTCAACCCCTGGGAGCCCGCCATTCATTTTAATGGGGGATTTCAACCCCTGGTAGCCCGCCATTCATTCCTATGGGGGATTTCGACCCCTCGGAGCCCACCATTCATTTAAATGGGGGAATTCGACACCTGGGTGCCCGCCATACATTTCAATGGGGGATTTCGACCCCTGGTAGCCCGCCATTCATTTCAATAGAGGAATTCGACCCCTGGTAGCCCGCCAAACATTTCAATGGGGGATTTCCAACCCTGGTAGCCCGCCATTCATTTCAATGAGGGATTTCGACCCCTTGGAGCCCGTCATTCATTTCCATGGGGGATTTCGACCACTGGGAGTCAGCCATTCATTTCAATGGGGGATTTCGACCACTGGGAGTCAGCCATTCATTTCAATGGGGGATTTCGACCCCTAGGCGCCCCCGCCATTCATTCCCTTGGGGGAATCTCGATCCCTGGTAGCCCGCCATTTGTTTCAATGGGGGATTTCAACCCCTGGTAACCCGCCATTCATTCCTATTGGGGATTTCGACCCCTGGGAGCCCGCCATTCATTCATTCCTATGGGGGTATCTCGATTTTTGGTAGCCTGCCATTCATTTCAATGGGGGATTTCAACCCCTTGTAACCCGCCATTCATTCCTATGGGGGAATTCGACCCCTGGTAGCCCGCCATTAATTTCAATAGGGGATTTCGACAACTGGGAGCCCGTCATTCATTTCAATGGGGGATTTCGACTCCTAGGCGCCCTCTATTCATTTCAATGGGGGATTTTGACTCCTGGTCGCCCGCCATTCATTCCAATGGGGGATTTCAACCCCTGGTATCCCGCCATTCATTCCTATGTGGTATTTCAACCCCTGGTATCCCGCCATCTATTCCTATGGGGGATTTCGACCCCTGGGAGCCCACCATTAATTTAATTGGGGGAATTCGACCACTGGGTGCCCGCCATTCATTTCAATGGGGGATTTCGACCCCTGGTAGCCCGCCATTCATTTCATTGGGGGATTTTGACCCCTGGGCGCCCGCCATTCATTTCATTAGGGGAATTCGACCCCTGGTAGCCGGCCAAACATTTCAATGGAGGATTTCCACCCCTGGTAGCCCGCCATTCAGTTCAATGAGGGATTTCGACCCCTGGGAGCCCTCCATTCATTTCAATGGGGGATTTCGACCACTGGGAGCCAGCCATTCATTTCAATGGGGGATTTCTACCCCTTGGAGCCCGTCATTCATTTCTATGGGGGATTTCGACCACTGGGAGCCAGCCATTCATTTCAATGGGGGATTTCGACCCCTAGGTGCCCGCATTTCATTTCATTGGGGGATTTCGACCCCTAGGCGCCCGCCATTCATTTCAATGGGGGATTTCAACCCCTGGTAACCCGCAATTCATTCCTATGAGTGATTTTGACCCCTGGGAGCCCACCATTCATTTAAATGGGGGAATTCGATCCCTGGTAGCCCGCCATTCATTCCCATGGGGGATTTCGACCACTGGGAGCAGGCCATTCATTTCAATGGGGGATTTCGACCCCTAGGCGCCCGCCATTCATTTCAATGGGGGATTTTGACTCCTGGTCGCCTGCCATTCATTTCAATGGGGGAATTCGACCCCTGGGAGCCCGCCATTCATTCCTATGGGGGAATCTCGATCCCTGGTAGACCGCCATTCATTTCAATGTGGGATTTCAACCCCTGGTAACCTGCCATTCATTCCTATGATGGATTTCGACCCCTGGGAGCCCACCATTCATTTAAATGGGGGAATTCAACCCCTGGTAACCTGCCATTCATTCCTATGATGGATTTCGACCCCTGGGAGCCCACCATTCATTTAAATGGGGGAATTCGACCCCTGGTAGCCCGCCATTCATTTCAATGGGGGATTTCGACCACTGGGAGCCCACCATTCATTTCTATTGGGGAATCTCGATCCCTGGTAGCCCGCCATTCATTTCAATGGGGGATTTCGACCCCTGGTAGCCCGCCATTCATTTCAATGGGGGATTTTTATTCCTTGGCGCCCGCCATTCATTTCAATAGGGAAATTCGACCCCTGTTTGCCGCCATTCATTTCAATGGGGGATTTCGACCACTGGGAGCCAGCCATTCATTTCAATGGGGGATTTCGACCCCTAGGCCTCCGCCATTCATTTCAATGGGGGATTTTGACTCCTGGTCGCCCGCCATTCATTTCAATGGGGGAATTCAACCCCTGGTAGCCCGCCATTCATTTCAATAGGGGATTTCGACCCCTGGTAGCCCGCCATTCATTCCTATGGGGGATTTCGACCCCTCGGAGCCCACCATTCATTTAAATGGGGGAATTCGACACCTGGGTGCCCGCCATACATTTCAATGGGGGATTTCGACCCCTGGTAGCACGCCATTCATTTCATTGGGGGATTTTGACCCCTGGGCGCCCGCCATTCAATTCAATAGAGGAATTCGACCCCTGGTAGCCCGCCAAACATTTCAATGGGGGATTTCCAACCCTGGTAGCCCGCCATTCATTTCAATGAGGGATTTCGACCCCTTGGAGCCCGTCATTCATTTCCATGGGGGATTTCGACCACTGGGAGTCAGCCATTCATTTCAATGGGGGATTTCGAACCATAGGTGCCCGCATTTCATTTCATTGGGGGATTTCAACCCCTGGCAACCCGCCATTCATTCCTATGGGTGATTTCGACACCTGGGAGCCCACCATTCATTTAAATGGGGGATTTCAACCCCTGGTAACCCGCCATTCATTCCTATTGGGGATTTCGACCCCTGGGAGCCCGCCATTCATTCATTCCTATGGGGGTATCTCGATTTTTGGTAGCCTGCCATTCATTTCAATGGGGGATTTCGACCCCTTGTAGCCCGCCATTCATTTCATTGGGGGATTTTGATTCCTGGTAGCCCGCCATTCATTTCAATGGGGGATTTCGACAACTGGGAGCCAGCCATTCATTTCAATGGGGGATTTCGACCCCTAGGAACCCGCCATTCATTTCAATGGGGGATTTCGACCCCTAGGCGCCCCCGCCATTCATTCCCTTGGGGGAATCTCGATCCCTGGTAGCCCGCCATTCGTTTCAATGGGGGATTTCAACCCCTGGTTACCCGCCATTCATTCCTATGGGGGATTTCGACCCCTGGGAGCCCGCCATTCATTCATTCCTATGGGGGTATCTCGATTTTTGGTAGCCTGCCATTCATTTCAGTGGGGGATTTCAACCCCTTGTAACCTGCCATTCATTCCTATGGGGGAATTCGACCCCTGGTAGCCCGCCATTAATTTCAATAGGGGATTTCGACAACTGGGAGCCCGTCATTCATTTCAATGGGGGATTTCGACTCCTAGGCGCCCGCCATTCATTTCAATGGGGGATTTTGACTCCTGGTCGCCCGCCATTCATTCCAATGGGGGATTTCAACACCTGGTATCCCGCCATTCATTCCTATGTGGGATTTCAACCCCTGGTATCCCGCCATCTATTCCTATGGGGGATTTCGACCCCTGGGAGCCCACCATTAATTTAATTGGGGGAATTCGACCACTGGGTGCCCGCCATTCATTTCAATAGGGGATTTCGACCCCTGGTAGCCCGCCATTCATTTCATTGGGGGATTTTGACCCCTGGGCGCCCGCCATTCATTTCATTAGGGGAATTCGACCCCTGGTAGCCGGCCAAACATTTCAATGGAGGATTTCCACCCCTGGTAGCCCGCCATTCATTTCAATGAGGGATTTCGACCCCTGGGAGCCCTCCATTCATTTCAATGGGGGATTTCGACCACTGGGAGCCAGCCATTCATTTCAATGGGGGATTTCTACCCCTTGGAGCCCGTCATTCATTTCTATGGGGGATTTCGACCATTGGGAGCCAGCCATTCATTTCAATGGGGGATTTCGACCCCTCGGTGCCCGCATTTCATTTCATTGGGGGATTTCGACCCCTAGGCGCCCGCCATTCATTTCAATGGGGGATTTCAACCCCTGGTAACCCGCAATTCATTCCTATGAGTGATTTTGACCCCTGGGAGCCCACCATTCATTTAAATGGGGGAATTCGATCCCTGGTAGCCCGCCATTCATTCCCATGGGGGATTTCGACCACTGGGAGCAGGCCATTCATTTCAATGGGGGATTTCGACCCCTAGGAGCCCGCCATTCATTTCAATGGGGGATTTTGACTCCTGGTCGCCTGCCATTCATTTCAATGGGGGAATTCGACCCCTGGGAGCCCGCCATTCATTCCTATGGGGGAATCTCGATCCCTGGTAGACCGCCATTCATTTCATTGGGGGATTTCGACCCCTAGGCGCCCCCGCCATTAATTCCTATGGGGGAATCTCGATCCCTGGTAGCACGTTATTCATTTGAATGGGGGATTTCAACCCCTGGAACCCGCCATTCATTCCTATGGGGGATTTCGACCCCTGGGAGCCCGCCATTCATTTAAATGGGGGAATTCGACCCCTGGTAGCCCGCCATTCATTTCAATGGGGGATTTCGACCACTGGGAGCCCACCATTCATTTCTATGGGGGAATCTCGATCCCTGGTAGCCCGCCATTCATTTCAATGGGGGATTTCGAACCCTGGAAGCCCGCCATTCATTTCATTGGGGGATTTTGACCCCTGGGCGTCAGCCATTCATTTCAATGGGAAATTTCGACCCCTGGGCGCCCGCCATTCATTTCATTGGGGGATTTTGACCCCTGGGCACCCGCCATTCATTTCAATAGGGAAATTTGACCCCTGGAGCCCGTCATTCATTTCAACGGGGGATTTCGACCCCTGGGCGCCCGCCATTCATTTCAATGGGGGATTTCGACACCTGGTAGCACGCTATTCATTTCAATGAGGGATTTTGACCACTGGGAGCCAGCCATTCATTTCAATGGGGGATTTCGACCCCTAGGCGCCCCCGCCATTAATTCCTATGGGGGAATCTCGATCCCTGGTAGCACGCCATTCATTTGAATGGGGGATTTCAACCCCTGGTAACCCGCTATTCATTCCCATGGGGGATTTCGACCCCTGGGAGCCCGCCATTCATTTAAATGGGGGAATTCAACCCCTTGTAGCCCGCCATTCATTTCAATGGGGGATTTCGACCACTGGGAGCCCACCATTCATTTCTATGGGGCAATCTCGATCCCTGGTAAACTGCCATTCATTTCAAAGGGGTATTTCGACCCCTGGTAGCCCGCCATACATTTCAATGAGGGATTTCGACCCCTGGGAGCCCTCCATTCATTTCAATGGGGGAATTAAACCCCTGGGCGCCCGGCCATTCATTTCAATGGGTGAATTCGACCCCTGGGCACCCGCCATTTATTTCTATGGGAAATTTCAACCCCTGGCAGCCCACCATTGATTTCAATGGGGGATTTCGACCACTGGTAGCCCGCCTTTCATTTCAATTGGGGAATTCGACCCCTGGGAGCCCGCCATTATTTTTAATGGGGGATTTCGACCCCTGGTAGCCCGCCATTCATTTCAATGGGGGATTTAAACCCCTGGTAGCCCACCATTTATTTCAATGGGAGATTTCGACCCCTCGGCGAAAACCATCCATTTCAATGGAAGAAATCGACCCCTGGGAGCCCGCCATTCATTTCAATGGGGGATTTCGACCACTCGGAGTCAGCCATTCATTTCTATGGGGGATTTCGACCCTTAGGCGCCCCCGCCATTCATTTCTATGGGGGATTTGAACCCCTGGTAGCCCGCAATTCATTTCATTGGGGAATTTTAATTCCTGGGCGCCCGTCATTCATTTCAATGGGGGATTTCGACCCCTTGTAGCCCGCCATTCATTTCATTGGGGGATTTTGATTCCTGGTAGCCCGCCATTCATTTCAATGGGGGATTTCGACAACTGGGAGCCAGCCATTCATTTCAATGGGGGATTTCGACCCCTAGGAACCCGCCATTCATTTCAATGGGGGATTTCGACCCCTAGGCGCCCCCGCCATTCATTCCCTTGGGGGAATCTCGATCCCTGGTTGCCCGCCATTCGTTTCAATGGGGGATTTCAACCCCTGGTTACCCGCCATTCATTCCTATGGGGGATTTCGACCCCTGGGAGCCCGCCATTCATTCATTCCTATGGGGGTATCTCGATTTTTGGTAGCCTGCCATTCATTTCAATGGGGGATTTCAACCCCTTGTAACCCGCCATTCATTCCTATGGGGGAATTCGACCCCTGGTAGCCCGCCATTAATTTCAATAGGGGATTTCGACAACTGGGAGCCCGTCATTCATTTCAATGGGGGATTTCGACTCCTAGGCGCCCGCCATTCATTTCAATGGGGGATTTTGACTCCTGGTCGCCCGCCATTCATTCCAATGGGGGATTTCAACCCCTGGTATCCCGCCATTCATTCCTATGTGGGATTTCAACCCCTGGTATCCCGCCATCTATTCCTATGGGGGATTTCGACCACTGGGAGCCCACCATTAATTTAATTGGGGGAATTCGACCACTGGGTGCCCGCCATTTATTTCAATGGGGGATTTCGACCCCTGGTAGCCCGCCATTCATTTCATTGGGGGATTTTGACCCCTGGGCGCCCGCCATTCATTTCATTAGGGGAATTCGACCCCTGGTAGCCGGCCAAACATTTCAATGGAGGATTTCCACCCCTGGTAGCCCGCCATTCATTTCAATGGGGGATTTCTACCCCTTGGAGCCCGTCATTCATTTCTATGGGGGATTTCGACCACTGGGAGCCAGCCATTCATTTCAATGGGGGATTTCGACCCCTAGGTGCCCGCATTTCATTTCATTGGGGGATTTCGACCCCTAGGCGCCCGCCATTCATTTCAATGGGGGATTTCAACCCCTGGTAACCCGCAATTCATTCCTATGAGTGATTTTGACCCCTGGGAGCCCACCATTCATTTAAATGGGGGAATTCGATCCCTGGTAGCCCGCCATTCATTCCCATGGGGGATTTCGACCACTGGGAGCAGGCCATTCATTTCAATGGGGGATTTCGACCCCTAGGCGCCCGCCATTCATTTCAATGGGGGATTTTGACTCCTGGTCGCCTGCCATTCATTTCAATGGGGGAATTCGACCCCTGGGAGCCCGCCATTCATTCCTATGGGGGAATCTCGATCCCTGGTAGACCGCCATTCATTTCAATGGGGGATTTCAACCCCTGGTAACCTGCCATTCATTCCTATGATGGATTTCGACCCCTGGGAGCCCACCATTCATTTAAATGGGGGAATTCAACCCCTGGTAACCTGCCATTCATTCCTATGATGGATTTCGACCCCTGGGAGCCCACCATTATTTTAAATGGGGGAATTCGACCCCTGGTAGCCCGCCATTCATTTCAATGGGGGATTTCGACCACTGGGAGCCCACCATTCATTTCTATGGGGGAATCTCGATCCCTGGTAGCCCGCCATTCATTTCAATGGGGGATTTCGACCCCTGGTAGCCCGCCATTCATTTCAATGGGGGATTTTTATTCCTTGGCGCCCGCCATTCATTTCAATAGGGAAATTCGACCCCTGTTTGCCGCCATTCATTTCAATGGGGGATTTCGACCACTGGGAGCCAGCCATTCATTTCAATGGGGGATTTCGACCCCTAGGCCTCCGCCATTCATCTCAATGGGGGATTTTGACTCCTGGTCGCCCGCCATTCATTTCAATGGGGGAATTCAACCCCTGGGAGCCCGCCATTCATTTCAATGGGGGATTTCGACCCCTGGTAGCCCGCCATTCATTCCTATGGGGGATTTCGACCCCTCGGAGCCCACCATTCATTTAAATGGGGGAATTCGACACCTGGGTGCCCGCCATACATTTCAATGGGGGATTTCGACCCCTGGTAGCCCGCCATTCATTTCAATAGAGGAATTCGACCCCTGGTAGCCCGCCAAACATTTCAATGGGGGATTTCCAACCCTGGTAGCCCGCCATTCATTTCAATGAGGGATTTCGACCCCTTGGAACCCGTCATTCATTTCCATGGGGGATTTCGACCACTGGGAGTCAGCCATTCATTTCAATGGGGGATTTCGACCACTGGGAGTCAGCCATTCATTTCAATGGGGGATTTCGACCCCTAGGCGCCCCCGCCATTCATTCCCTTGGGGGAATCTCGATCCCTGGTAGCCCGCCATTCGTTTCAATGGGGGATTTCAACCCCTGGTAACCCGCCATTCATTCCTATTGGGGATTTCGACCCCTGGGAGCCCGCCATTCATTCATTCCTATGGGGGTATCTCGATTTTTGGTAGCCTGCCATTTATTTCAATGGGGGATTTCAACCCCTTGTAACCCGCCATTCATTCCTATGGGGGAATTCGACCCCTGGTAGCCCGCCATTAATTTCAATAGGGGATTTCGACAACTGGGAGCCCGTCATTCATTTCAATGGGGGATTTCGACTCCTAGGCGCCCGCCATTCATTTCAATGGGGGATTTTGACTCCTGGTCGCCCGCCATTCATTCCAATGGGGGATTTCAACCCCTGGTATCCCGCCATTCATTCCTATGTGGGATTTCAACCCCTGGTATCCCGCCATCTATTCCTATGGGGGATTTCGACCCCTGGGAGCCCACCATTAATTTAATTGGGGGAATTCGACCACTGGGTGCCCGCCATTCATTTCAATGGGGGATTTCGACCCCTGGTAGCCCGCCATTCATTTCATTGGGGGATTTTGACCCCTGGGCGCCCGCCATTCATTTCATTAGGGGAATTCGACCCCTGGTAGCCGGCCAAACATTTCAATGGAGGATTTCCACCCCTGGTAGCCCGCCATTCATTTCAATGGGGGATTTCTACCCCTTGGAGCCCGTCATTCATTTCTATGGGGGATTTCGACCACTGGGAGCCAGCCATTCATTTCAATGGGGGATTTCGACCCCTAGGTGCCCGCATTTCATTTCATTGGGGGATTTCGACCCCTAGGCGCCCGCCATTCATTTCAATGGGGGATTTCAAACCCTGGTAACCCGCAATTCATTCCTATGAGTGATTTTGACCCCTGGGAGCCCACCATTCATTTAAATGGGGGAATTCGATCCCTGGTAGCCCGCCATTCATTCCCATGGGGGATTTCGACCACTGGGAGCAGGCCATTCATTTCAATGGGGGATTTCGACCCCTAGGCGCCCGCCATTCATTTCAATGGGGGATTTTGACTCCTGGTCGCCTGCCATTCATTTCAATGGGGGAATTCGACCCCTGGGAGCCCGCCATTCATTCCTATGGGGGAATCTCGATCCCTGGTAGACCGCCATTCATTTCAATGGGGGATTTCAACCCCTGGTAACCTGCCATTCATTCCTATGATGGATTTCGACCCCTGGGAGCCCACCATTATTTTAAATGGGGGAATTCGACCCCTGGTAGCCCGCCATTCATTTCAATGGGGGATTTCGACCACTGGGAGCCCACCATTCATTTCTATGGGGGAATCTCGATCCCTGGTAGCCCGCCATTCATTTCAATGGGGGATTTCGACCCCTGGTAGCCCGCCATTCATTTCAATGGGGGATTTTTATTCCTTGGCGCCCGCCATTCATTTCAATAGGGAAATTCGACCACTGTTTGCCGCCATTCATTTCAATGGGGGATTTCGACCACTGGGAGCCAGCCATTCATTTCAATGGGGGATTTCAACCCCTAGGCCTCCGCCATTCATTTCAATGGGGGATTTTGACTCCTGGTCGCCCGCCATTCATTTCAATGGGGGAATTCAACCCCTGGGAGCCCGCCATTCATTTCAATGGGGGATTTCGACACCTGGTAGCCCGCCATTCATTCCTTTGGGGGATTTCGACCCCTCGGAGCCCACCATTCATTTAAATGGGGGAATTCGACACCTGGGTGCCCGCCATACATTTCAATGGGGGATTTCGACCCCTGGTAGCCCGCCATTCATTTCAATAGAGGAATTCGACCCCTGGTAGCCCGCCAAACATTTCAATGGGGGATTTCCAACCCTGGTAGCCCGCCATTCATTTCAATGAGGGATTTCGACCCCTTGGAGCCCGTCATTCATTTCCATGGGGGATTTCGACCACTGGGAGTCAGCCATTCATTTCAATGGGGGATTTCGACCACTGGGAGTCAGCCATTCATTTCAATGGGGGATTTCGACCCCTAGGCGCCCCCGCCATTCATTCCCTTGGGGGAATCTCGATCCCTGGTAGCCCGCCATTCGTTTCAATGGGGGAATTCAACCCCTGGTAACCCGCCATTCATTCCTATTGGGGATTTCGACCCCTGGGAGCCCGCCATTCATTCATTCCTATGGGGGTATCTCGATTTTTGGTAGCCTGCCATTCATTTCAATGGGGGATTTCAACCCCTTGTAACCCGCCATTCATTCCTATGGGGGAATTCGACCCCTGGTAGCCCGCCATTAATTTCAATAGGGGATTTCGACAACTGGGAGCCCGTCATTCATTTCAATGGGGGATTTCGACTCCTAGGCGCCCGCCATTCATTTCAATGGGGGATTTTGACTCCTGGTCGCCCGCCATTCATTCCAATGGGGGATTTCAACCCCCGGTATCCCGCCATTCATTCCTATGTGGGATTTCAACCCCTGGTATCCCGCCATCTATTCCTATGGGGGATTTCGACCCCTGGGAGCCCACCATTAATTTAATTGGGGGAATTCGACCACTGGGTGCCCGCCATTCATTTCTATGGGGGATTTCGACCACTGGGAGCCAGCCATTCATTTCAATGGGGGATTTCGACCCCTAGGTGCCCGCATTTCATTTCATTGGGGGATTTCGACCCCTAGGCGCCCGCCATTCATTTCAATGGGGGATTTCAACCCCTGGTAACCCGCAATTCATTCCTATGAGTGATTTTGACCCCTGGGAGCCCACCATTCATTTAAATGGGGGAATTCGATCCCTGGTAGCCCGCCATTCATTCCCATGGGGGATTTCGACCACTGGGAGCAGGCCATTCATTTCAATGGGGGATTTCGACCCCTAGGCGCCCGCCATTCATTTCAATGGGGGATTTTGACTCCTGGTCGCCTGCCATTCATTTCAATGGGGGAATTCGACCCCTGGGAGCCCGCCATTCATTCCTATGGGGGAATCTCGATCCCTGGTAGACCGCCATTCATTTCAATGGGGGATTTCAACCCCTGGTAACCTGCCATTCATTCCTATGATGGATTTCGACCCCTGGGAGCCAACCATTCATTTAAATGGGGGAATTCAACCCCTGGTAACCTGCCATTCATTCCTATGATGGATTTCGTCCCCTGGGAGCCCACCATTCATTTAAATGGGGGAATTCGACCCCTGGTAGCCCGCCATTCATTTCAATGGGGGATTTCGACCCCTGGTAGCCCGCCATTCATTCCTATGGGGGATTTCGACCCCTCGGAGCCCAATATTCATTTAAATGGGGGAATTCGACACCTGGGTGCCCGCCATACATTTCAATGGGGGATTTCGACCCCTGGTAGCCCGCCATTCATTTCATTGGGGGATTTTGACCCCTGGGCGCCCGCCATTCAATTCAATAGAGGAATTCGACCCCTGGTAGCCCGCCAAACATTTCAATGGGGGATTTCCAACCCTGGTAGCCCGCCATTCATTTCAATGAGGGATTTCGACCCCTTGGAGCCCGTCATTCATTTCCATGGGGGATTTCGACCACTGGGAGTCAGCCATTCATTTCAATGGGGGATTTCGAACCATAGGTGCCCGCATTTCATTTCATTGGGGGATTTCAACCCCTGGCAACCCGCCATTCATTCCTATGGGTGATTTCGACCCCTGGGAGCCCACCATTCATTTAAATGGGGGAATTCGACCCCTGGTAGCCCGCCATTCATTTCAATGGGGGATTTCGACCACTTGGAGCCCACCATTCATTTCTAAGGGGGAATCTCGATCCCTGGTAGCCCGCCATTCATTTCAATGGGGGATTTCGACCACTGGGAGCAGGCCATTCATTTCAATGGGGGATTTCGACCCCTAGGCGCCCGCCATTCATTTCAATGGGGGATTTTGACTCCTGGTCGCCCGCCATTCATTTCAATAGGGGATTTCAACCCCTGGTAACCTGCCATTCATTCCTATGATGGATTTCGACCCTTGGGAGCCCACCATTAATTTAAATGGGGGAATTCGACCCCTGGTAGCCCGCCATTCATTTCAATGGGGGATTTCGACCACTGGGAGCCCACCATTCATTTCTATGGGGGAATCTCGATCCCTGGTAGCCCGCCATTCATTTCAATGGGGGATTTCGACCCCTGGTAGCCCGCCATTCATTTAAATGGGGGAATTCAACCCCTGGTAACCTGCCATTCATTCCTATGATGGATTTCGACCCCTGGGAGCCCACCATTCATTTAAATGGGGGAATTCGACCCCTGGTAGCCTGCCATTCATTTCAATGGGGGATTTCGACCACTGGGAGCCCACCATTCATTTCTATGGGGGAATCTCGATCCCTGGTAGCCCGCCATTCATTTCAATGGGGGATTTCGACCCCTGGTAGCCCGCCATTCATTTCAATGGGGGATTTTTATTCCTTGGCGCCCGCCATTCATTTCAATAGGGAAATTCGACCCCTGTTTGCCGCCATTCATTTCAATGGGGGATTTCAACCACTGGGAGCCAGCCATTCATTTCAATGGGGGATTTCGACCCCTAGGCCTCCGCCATTCATTTCAATGGGGGATTTTGACTCCTGGTCGCCCGCCATTCATTTCAATGGGGGATTTCAACCCCTGGTAGCCCGCCATTCATTTCAATGGGGGATTTCGACCCCTGGTAGCCCGCCATTCATTCCTATGGGGGATTTCGACCCCTCGGAGCCCACCATTCATTTAAATGGGGGAATTCGACACCTGGGTGCCCGCCATACATTTCAATGGGGGATTTCGACCCCTGGTAGCCCGCCATTCATTTCATTGGGGGATTTTGACCCCTGGGCGCCCGCTATTCAATTCAATAGAGGAATTCGACCCCTGGTAGCCCGCCAAACATTTCAATGGGGGATTTCCAACCCTGGTAGCCCGCCATTCATTTCAATGAGGGATTTCGACCCCTTGGAGCCCGTCATTCATTTCCATGGGGGATTTCGACCACTGGGAGTCAGCCATTCATTTCAATGGGGGATTTCGAACCATAGGTGCCCGCATTTCATTTCATTGGGGGATTTCAACCCCTGGCAACCCGCCATTCATTCCTATGGGTGATTTCGACCCCTGGGAGCCCACCATTCATTTAAATGGGGGATTTCAACCCCTGGTAACCCGCCATTCATTCCTATTGGGGATTTCAACCCCTGGGAGCCCGCCATTCATTCATTCCTATGGGGGTATCTCGATTTTTGGTAGCCTGCCATTCATTTCAATGGGGGATTTCAACCCCTTGTAACCCGCCATTCATTCCTATGGGGGAATTCGACCCCTGGTAGCCCGCCATTAATTTCAATAGGGGATTTCGACAACTGGGAGCCCGTCATTCATTTCAATGGGGGATTTCGACTCCTAGGCGCCCGCCATTCATTTCAATGGGGGATTTTGACTCCTGGTCGCCCGCCATTCATTCCAATGGGGGATTTCAACCCCCGGTATCCCGCCATTCATTCCTATGTGGGATTTCAACCCCTGGTATCCCGCCATCTATTCCTATGGGGGATTTCGACCCCTGGAAGCCCACCATTAATTTAATTGGGGGAATTCGACCACTGGGTGCCCGCCATTCATTTCTATGGGGGATTTCGACCACTGGGAGCCAGCCATTCATTTCAATGGGGGATTTCGACCCCTAGGTGCCCGCATTTCATTTCATTGGGGGATTTCGACCCCTAGGCGCCCGCCATTCATTTCAATGGGGGAATTCAACCCCTGGTAACCCGCAATTCATTCCTATGAGTGATTTTGACCCCTGGGAGCCCACCATTCATTTAAATGGTGGAATTTGATCCCTGGTAGCCCGCCATTCATTCCCATGGGGGATTTCGACCACTGGGAGCAGGCCATTCATTTCAATGGGGGATTTCGACCCCTAGGCGCCCGCCATTCATTTCAATGGGGGATTTTGACTCCTGGTCGCCTGCCATTCATTTCAATGGGGGAATTCGACCCCTGGGAGCCCGCCATTCATTCCTATGGGGGAATCTCGATCCCTGGTAGACCGCCATTCATTTCAATGGGGGATTTCAACCCCTGGTAACCTGCCATTCATTCCTATGATGGATTTCGACCCCTGGGAGCCCACCATTCATTTAAATGGGGGAATTCAACCCCTGGTAACCTGCCATTCATTCCTATGATGGATTTCGACCCCTGGGAGCCCACCATTCATTTAAATGGGGGAATTCGACCCCTGGTAGCCTGCCATTCATTTCAATGGGGGATTTCGACCACTGGGAGCCCACCATTCATTTCTATGGGGGAATCTCGATCCCTGGTAGCCCGCCATTCATTTCAATGGGAGATTTCGACCCCTGGTAGCCCGCCATTCATTTCAATGGGGGATTTTTATTCCTTGGCGCCCGCCATTCATTTCAATAGGGAAATTCGACTTCTGTTTGCCGCCATTCATTTCAATGGGGGATTTCGACCACTGGGAGCCAGCCATTCATTTCAATGGGGGATTTCGACCCCTAGGCCTCCGCCATTCATTTCAATGGGGGATTTTGACTCCTGGTCGCCCGCCATTCATTTCAATGGGGGAATTCAACCCCTGGTAGCCCGCCATTCATTTCAATGGGGGATTTCGACCCCTGGTAGCCCGCCATTCATTCCTATGGGGGATTTCGACCCCTCGGAGCCCACCATTCATTTAAATGGGGGAATTCGACACCTGGGTGCCCGCCATACATTTCAATGGGGGATTTCGACCCCTGGTAGCCCGCCATTCATTTCATTGGGGGATTTTGACCCCTGGGCGCCCGCCATTCAATTCAATAGAGGAATTCGACCCCTGGTAGCCCGCCAAACATTTCAATGGGGGATTTCCAACCCTGGTAGCCCGCCATTCATTTCAATGAGGGATTTCGACCCCTTGGAGCCCGTCATTCATTTCCATGGGGGATTTCGACCACTGGGAGTCAGCCATTCATTTCAATGGGGGATTTCGAACCATAGTTGCCCGCATTTCATTTCATTGGGGGATTTCAACCCCTGGCAACCCGCCATTCATTCCTATGGGTGATTTCGACCCCTGGGAGCCCACCATTCATTTAAATGGGGGATTTCAACCCCTGGTAACCCGCCATTCATTCCTATTGGGGATTTCAACCCCTGGGAGCCCGCCATTCATTCATTCCTATGGGGGTATCTCGATTTTTGGTAGCCTGCCATTCATTTCAATGGGGGATTTCAACCCCTTGTAACCCGCCATTCATTCCTATGGGGGAATTCGACCCCTGGTAGCCCGCCATTAATTTCAATAGGGGATTTCGACAACTGGGAGCCCGTCATTCATTTCAATGGGGGATTTCGACTCCTAGGCGCCCGCCATTCATTTCAATGGGGGATTTTGACTCCTGGTCGCCCGCCATTCATTCCAATGGGGGATTTCAACCCCCGGTATCCCGCCATTCATTCCTATGTGGGATTTCAACCCCTGGTATCCCGCCATCTATTCCTATGGGGGATTTCGACCCCTGGGAGCCCACCATTAATTTAATTGGGGGAATTCGACCACTGGGTGCCCGCCATTCATTTCTATGGGGGATTTCGACCACTGGGAGCCAGCCATTCATTTCAATGGGGGATTTCGACCCCTAGGTGCCCGCATTTCATTTCATTGGGGGATTTCGACCCCTAGGCGCCCGCCATTCATTTCAATGGGGGATTTCAACCCCTGGTAACCCGCAATTCATTCCTATGAGTGATTTTGACCCCTGGGAGCCCACCATTCATTTAAATGGGGGAATTCGATCCCTGGTAGCCCGCCATTCATTCCCATGGGGGATTTCGACCACTGGGAGCAGGCCATTCATTTCAATGGGGGATTTCGACCCCTAGGCGCCCGCCATTCATTTCAATGGGGGATTTTGACTCCTGGTCGCCTGCCATTCATTTCAATGGGGGAATTCGACCCCTGGGAGCCCGCCATTCATTCCTATGGGGGAATCTCGATCCCTGGTAGACCGCCATTCATTTCAATGGGGGATTTCAACCCCTGGTAACCTGCCATTCATTCCTATGATGGATTTCGACCCCTGGGAGCCAACCATTCATTTAAATGGGGGAATTCAACCCCTGGTAACCTGCCATTCATTCCTATGATGGATTTCGTCCCCTGGGAGCCCACCATTCATTTAAATGGGGGAATTCGACCCCTGGTAGCCCGCCATTCATTTCAATGGGGGATTTCGACCCCTGGTAGCCCGCCATTCATTCCTATGGGGGATTTCGACCCCTCGGAGCCCACCATTCATTTAAATGGGGGAATTCGACACCTGGGTGCCCGCCATACATTTCAATGGGGGATTTCGACCCCTGGTAGCCCGCCATTCATTTCATTGGGGGATTTTGACCCCTGGGCGCCCGCCATTCAATTCAATAGAGGAATTCGACCCCTGGTAGCCCGCCAAACATTTCAATGGGGGATTTCCAACCCTGGTAGCCCGCCATTCATTTCAATGAGGGATTTCGACCCCTTGGAGCCCGTCATTCATTTCCATGGGGGATTTCGACCACTGGGAGTCAGCCATTCATTTCAATGGGGGATTTCGAACCATAGGTGCCCGCATTTCATTTCATTGGGGGATTTCAACCCCTGGCAACCCGCCATTCATTCCTATGGGTGATTTCGACCCCTGGGAGCCCACCATTCATTTAAATGGGGGAATTCGACCCCTGGTAGCCCGCCATTCATTTCAATGGGGGATTTAGACCACTTGGAGCCCACCATTCATTTCTAAGGGGGAATCTCGATCCCTGGTAGCCCGCCATTCATTTCAATGGGGGATTTCGACCACTGGGAGCAGGCCATTCATTTCAATGGGGGATTTCGACCCCTAGGCGCCCGCCATTCATTTCAATGGGGGATTTTGACTCCTGGTCGCCCGCCATTCATTTCAATAGGGGATTTCAACCCCTGGTAACCTGCCATTCATTCCTATGATGGATTTCGACCCTTGGGAGCCCACCATTAATTTAAATGGGGGAATTCGACCCCTGGTAGCCCGCCATTCATTTCAATGGGGGATTTCGACCACTGGGAGCCCACCATTCATTTCTATGGGGGAATCTCGATCCCTGGTAGCCCGCCATTAATTTCAATGGGGGATTTCGACCCCTGGTAGCCCGCCATTCATTTCAATGGGGGATTTTGATTCCTGGGAGCCAGCCATTCATTTCAATGGGGGATTTCGACTCCTAGGTGCCCGCCATTCATTTCAATGGGGGATTTTGACTCTTGGTCGCCCGCAATTCATTTCAATTGGGGAATTCAACCCCTGGGAGCCCGCCATTCATTTCAATGGGGGATTTCGACCCCTAGGCGCCCCCGCCATACATTCCTATGGGGGAATCTCGATCCCTGGTAGCCCACCATTCATTCCTATGGGGGATTTCGACCCCTGGGAGCCCACCATTCATTTAAATGGGGGAATTCGACCCCTGGTAGCCCGCCATTCATTTCAATGGGGGATTTCGACCACTGGGAGCCCACCATTCATTTCTATGGGGGAATCTCGATCCCTGGTAGCCCGCCATTCATTTCAATGGGGGATTTCGACCACTGGGAGCCAGCCATTCATTTCAATGGGGGATTTAGACCCCTTGGAGCCCGTCATTCATTTCCATGGGGGATTTCGACCACTGGGAGTCAGCCATTCATTTCAATGGGGGATTTCGAACCATAGGTGCCCGCATTTCATTTCATTGGGGGATTTCAACCCCTGGCAACCCGCCATTCATTCCTATGGGTGATTTCGACCCCTGGGAGCCCACCATTCATTTAAATGGGGGAATTCGACCCCTGGTAGCCCGCCATTCATTTCAATGGGGGATTTCGACCACTTGGAGCCCACCATTCATTTCTAAGGGGGAATCTCGATCCCTGGTAGCCCGCCATTCATTTCAATGGGGGATTTCGACCACTGGGAGCAGGCCATTCATTTCAATGGGGGATTTCGACCCCTAGGCGCCCGCCATTCATTTCAATGGGGGATTTTGACTCCTGGTCGCCCGCCATTCATTTCAATAGGGGATTTCAACCCCTGGTAACCTGCCATTCATTCCTATGATGGATTTCGACCCTTGGGAGCCCACCATTAATTTAAATGGGGGAATTCGACCCCTGGTAGCCCGCCATTCATTTCAATGGGGGATTTCGACCACTGGGAGCCCACCATTCATTTCTATGGGGGAATCTCGATCCCTGGTAGCCCGCCATTAATTTCAATAGGGGATTTCGACCCCTGGTAGCCCGCCATTCATTTCAATGGGGGATTTTGATTCCTGGGAGCCAGCCATTCATTTCAATGGGGGATTTCGACTCCTAGGTGCCCGCCATTCATTTCAATGGGGGATTTTGACTCTTGGTCGCCCGCAATTCATTTCAATTGGGGAATTCAACCCCTGGGAGCCCGCCATTCATTTCAATGGGGGATTTCGACCCCTAGGCGCCCCCGCCATACATTCCTATGGGGGAATCTCGATCCCTGGTAGCCCACCATTCATTCCTATGGGGGATTTCGACCCCTGGGAGCCCACCATTCATTTAAATGGGGGAATTCGACCCCTGGTAGCCCGCCATTCATTTCAATGGGGGATTTCGACCACTGGGAGCCCACCATTCATTTCTATGGGGGAATCTCGATCCCTGGTAGCCCGCCATTCATTTCAATGGGGGATTTCGACCACTGGGAGCCAGCCATTCATTTCAATGGGGGATTTAGACCCCTAGGCGCCCGCCATTCATTTCAATGGGGGATTTTGACTCCTGGTCGCCCGCCATTCATTTCAATGGGGGAATTTGACCCCTGGGAGCCCGCCATTCATTTCAATGGGGGATTTCGACCACTGGGAGCCACTCATTCATTTCAATGGGGGATTTCGAACCCTAGGCGCCCCCGCCATTCATTCCTATGGGGGAATCTCGATCCCTGGTAGACCGCCATTCATTTCAATGGGGGATTTCAACCCCTGGTAACCTGCCATTCATTCCTATGATGGATTTCGACCCCTGGGAGCCCACCATTCATTTAAATGGGGGAATTCGACCCCTGGTAGCCCGCCATTCATTTCAATGGGGGATTTCGACCACTGGGAGCAGGCCATTCAGTTCAATGGGGGATTTCGACCCCTAGGCGCCCGCCATTCATTTCAATGGGGGATTTTGACTCCTGGTCGCCAGCCATTCATTTCAATGGGGGATTTCAACCCCTGGTAACCTGCCATTCATTCCTATGATGGATTTCGACCCTTGGGAGCCCACCATTCATTTAAATGGGGGAATTCGACCCCTGGTAGCCCGCCATTCATTTCAATGGGGGATTTCGACCACTGGGAGCCCACCATTCATTTCTATGGGGGAATCTCGATCCCTGGTAGCCCGCCATTCATTTCAATGGGTGATTTCGACCCCTGGTTGCCCGACATTCATTTCAATGGGGGATTTCGACCACTGGGAGCCAGCCATTCATTTCAATGGGGGATTTCGACTCCTAGGTGCCCGCCATTCATTTCAATGGGGGATTTTGACTCTTGGTCGCCCGCCATTCATTTCAATGGGGGAATTCAACCCCTGGGAGCCCGCCATTCATTTGAATGGGGGATTTCGACCCCTAGGCGCCCCCACCATACATTCCTATGGGGGAATCTCGATCCCTGGTAGCCCGCCATTCATTCCTATGGGGGATTTCGACCCCTGGAAGCTCACCATTCATTTAAATGGGGGAATTCGACCCCTGGGTGCCCGCCATTCATTTCATTGGGGGATTTTGACCCCTGGTTGCCCGCCATTCATTTCAATGGGGGATTTCGACCACTGGGAGCCAGCCACTCATTTCAATGGGGGATTTCGACCCCTAGGCCTCCGCCATTCATTTCAATGGGGGATTTTGACTCCTGGTCGCCCGCCATTCATTTCAATGGGGGATTTCGACTACTTGGAGCCCACCATTCATTTCTAAGGGGGAATCTCGATCCCTGGAAGCCCGCCATTCATTTCATTGGGGGATTTTGACCCCTGGTTGCCCGCCATTCATTTCAATGGGGGATTTCGACCACTGGGAGCCAGCCATTCATTTCAATGGGGAATTTCGACCCCTAGGCCTCCGCCATTCATTTCAATGGGGGATTTTGACTCCTGGTCGCCCGCCATTCATTTCAATGGGGGATTTCGACCACTTGGAGCCCACCATTCATTTCTAAGGGGGAATCTCGATCCCTGGTAGCCCGCCATGCATTTCAATGGGGGATTTCGACCACTGGGAGCAGGCCATTCATTTCAATGGGGGATTTCGACCCCTGGGCGCCCGCCATTCATTTCAATGGGGGATTTTGACTCCTGGTCGCCCGCCATTCATTTCAATGGGGGATTTCGACCACTTGGAGCCCACCATTCATTTCTAAGGGGGAATCTCGATCCCTGGTAGCCCGCCATGCATTTCAATGGGGGATTTCGACCACTGGGAGCAGGCAATTCATTTCAATGGGGGATTTCAACCCCTGGTAACCTGCCATTCATTCCTATGATGGATTTCGACCCTTGGGAGCCCACCATTCATTTAAATGGGGGAATTCGACCCCTGGTAGCCCGCCATTCATTTCAATGGGGGATTTCGACCACTGGGAGCCCACCATTCATTTCTATGGGGGAATCTCGATCCCTGGTAGCCCGCCATTCATTTCAATGGGTGATTTCGACCCCTGGTAGCCCGCCATTCATTTCAATGGGGGATTTTGATTCCTGGGAGCCAGCCATTCATTTCAATGGGGGATTTCGACCCCTAGGCCTCCGCCATTCATTTCAACGGGGGATTTTGACTCCTGGTCGCCCGCAATTCATTTCAATGGGGGATTTCGACCACTTGGAGCCCACCATTCATTTCTAAGGGGGAATCTCGATCCCTGGTAGCCCGCCATTCATTTCATTGGGGGATTTTGACCCCTGGTTGCCCGCCATTCATTTCAATGGGGGATTTCGACCACTGGGAGCCAGCCATTCATTTCAATGGGGAATTTCGACCCCTAGGCCTCCGCCATTCATTTCAATGGGGGATTTTGACTCCTGGTCGCCCGCCATTCATTTCAATGGGGGATTTCGACCACTTGGAGCCCACCATTCATTTCTAAGGGGGAATCTCGATCCCTGGTAGCCCGCCATGCATTTCAATGGGGGATTTCGACCACTGGGAGCAGGCCATTCATTTCAATGGGGGATTTCGACCCCTGGGCGCCCGCCATTCATTTCAATGGGGGATTTTGACTCCTGGTCGCCCGCCATTCATTTCAATGGGGGATTTCGACCACTTGGAGCCCACCATTCATTTCTAAGGGGGAATCTCGATCCCTGGTAGCCCGCCATGCATTTCAATGGGGGATTTCGACCACTGGGAGCAGGCAATTCATTTCAATGGGGGATTTCAACCCCTGGTAACCTGCCATTCATTCCTATGATGGATTTCGACCCTTGGGAGCCCACCATTCATTTAAATGGGGGAATTCGACCCCTGGTAGCCCGCCATTCATTTCAATGGGGGATTTCGACCACTGGGAGCCCACCATTCATTTCTATGGGGGAATCTCGATCCCTGGTAGCCCGCCATTCATTTCAATGGGTGATTTCGACCCCTGGTAGCCCGCCATTCATTTCAATGGGGGATTTTGATTCCTGGGAGCCAGCCATTCATTTCAATGGGGGATTTCGACCCCTAGGCCTCCGCCATTCATTTCAACGGGGGATTTTGACTCCTGGTCGCCCGCAATTCATTTCAATGGGGGATTTCGACCACTTGGAGCCCACCATTCATTTCTAAGGGGGAATCTCGATCCCTGGTAGCCCGCCATTCATTTCATTGGGGGATTTTGACCCCTGGTTGCCCGCCATTCATTTCAATGGGGGATTTCGACCCCTAGGCCTCCGCCATTCATTTCAATGGGGGATTTTGACTCCTGGTCGCCCGCCATTCATTTCAATGGGGGATTTCAACCCCTGGTAACCTGCCATTCATTCCTATGATGGATTTCGACCCTTGGGAGCCCACCATTCATTTAAATGGGGGAATTCGACCCCTGGTAGCCCGCCATTCATTTCAATGGGGGATTTCGACCACTGGGAGCCTACCATTCATTTCTATGGGGGAATCTCGATCCCTGGTAGCCCGCCATTCATTTCAATGGGGGATTTCGACCCCTAGGCCTCCGCCATTCATTTCAATGGGGGATTTTGACTCCTGGTCGCCCGCCATTCATTTCAATGGGGGATTTCGACCACTTGGAGCCCACCATTCATTTCTAAGGGGGAATCTCGATCCCTGGTAGCCCGCCATTCATTTCAATGGGGGATTTCGACCACTGGGAGCAGGCCATTCATTTCAATGGGGGATTTCGACCCCTGGGCGCCCGCCATTCATTTCAATGGGGGATTTTGACTCCTGGTCGCCCGCCATTCATTTCAATGGGGGATTTCAACCCCTGGTAACCTGCCATTCATTCCTATGATGGATTTCGACCCTTGGGAGCCCACCATTCATTTAAATGGGGGAATTCGACCCCTGGGTGCCCGCCATTCATTTCAATGGGGGATTTCGACCCCTGATAGCCCGCCATTCATTTCATTGGGGGATTTTGACCCCTGGTTGCCCGCCATTCATTTCAATGGGGGATTTCGACCAATGGGAGCCAACCATTCATTGCAATGGGGGATTTCGACCCCTAGGCCTCCGCCATTCATTTCAATGGGGGATTTTGACTCCTCGTCGCCCGCCATTCATTTCAATGGGGGATTTCGACCACTTGGAACCCACCATTCATTTCGAAGGGGGAATCTCGATCCCTAGTAGCCCGCCATTCATTTCAATGGGGGATTTCGACCACTGGGAGCAGGCCATTCATTTCAATGGGGGATTTCGACCCCTAGGCGCCCGCCATTCATTTCAATGGGGGATTTTGACTCCTGGTCGCCCGCCATTCATTTCAATGGGGGATTTCAACCCCTGGTAACCTGCCATTCATTCCTATGATGGATTTCGACCCTTGGGAGCCCACCATTCATTTAAATGGGGGAATTCGACCCCTGGTAGCCCGCCATTCATTTCAATGGGGGATTTCGACCACTGGGAGCCCACCATTCATTTCTATGGGGGAATCTCGATCCCTGGTAGCCCGCCATTCATTTCAATGGGGGATTTCGACCCCTGGTAGCCCGCCATTCATTTCAATGGGGGATTTTGATTCCTGGGCGCCCGCCATTCATTTCAATAGGGGAATTCGACCCCTGGTTGCCCGAAATTCATTTCAATGGGGGATTTCGACCACTGGGAGCCAGCCATTCATTTCAATGGGGGATTTCGACTCCTAGGTGCCCGCCATTCATTTCAATGGGGGATTTTGACTCTTGGTCGCCCGCCATTCATTTCAATGGGGGAATTCAACCCCTGGGAGACCGCCATTCATTTGAATGGGGGATTTCGACCCCTAGGCGCCCCCGCCATACATTCCTATGGGGGAATCTCGATCCCTGGTAGCCCGCCATTCATTCCTATGGGGGATTTTGACCCCTGGGAGCTCACCATTCATTTAAATGGGGGAATTCGACCCCTGGGTGCCCGCCATTCATTTCAATGGGGGATTTCGACCCCTAGGCGCCCCCACCATACATTCCTATGGGGGAATCTCGATCCCTGGTAGCCCGCCATTCATTCCTATGGGGGATTTCGACCCCTGGAAGCTCACCATTCATTTAAATGGGGGAATTCGACCCCTGGGTGCCCGCCATTCATTTCATTGGGGGATTTTGACCCCTGGTTGCCCGCCATTCATTTCAATGGGGGATTTCGACCACTGGGAGCCAGCCACTCATTTCAATGGGGGATTTCGACCCCTAGGCCTCCGCCATTCATTTCAATGGGGGATTTTGACTCCTGGTCGCCCGCCATTCATTTCAATGGGGGATTTCGACTACTTGGAGCCCACCATTCATTTCTAAGGGGGAATCTCGATCCCTGGAAGCCCGCCATTCATTTCATTGGGGGATTTTGACCCCTGGTTGCCCGCCATTCATTTCAATGGGGGATTTCGACCACTGGGAGCCAGCCATTCATTTCAATGGGGAATTTCGACCCCTAGGCCTCCGCCATTCATTTCAATGGGGGATTTTGACTCCTGGTCGCCCGCCATTCATTTCAATGGGGGATTTCGACCACTTGGAGCCCACCATTCATTTCTAAGGGGGAATCTCGATCCCTGGTAGCCCGCCATGCATTTCAATGGGGGATTTCGACCACTGGGAGCAGGCCATTCATTTCAATGGGGGATTTCGACCCCTGGGCGCCCGCCATTCATTTCAATGGGGGATTTTGACTCCTGGTCGCCCGCCATTCATTTCAATGGGGGATTTCGACCACTTGGAGCCCACCATTCATTTCTAAGGGGGAATCTCGATCCCTGGTAGCCCGCCATGCATTTCAATGGGGGATTTCGACCACTGGGAGCAGGCAATTCATTTCAATGGGGGATTTCAACCCCTGGTAACCTGCCATTCATTCCTATGATGGATTTCGACCCTTGGGAGCCCACCATTCATTTAAATGGGGGAATTCGACCCCTGGTAGCCCGCCATTCATTTCAATGGGGGATTTCGACCACTGGGAGCCCACCATTCATTTCTATGGGGGAATCTCGATCCCTGGTAGCCCGCCATTCATTTCAATGGGTGATTTCGACCCCTGGTAGCCCGCCATTCATTTCAATGGGGGATTTTGATTCCTGGGAGCCAGCCATTCATTTCAATGGGGGATTTCGACCCCTAGGCCTCCGCCATTCATTTCAACGGGGGATTTTGACTCCTGGTCGCCCGCAATTCATTTCAATGGGGGATTTCGACCACTTGGAGCCCACCATTCATTTCTAAGGGGGAATCTCGATCCCTGGTAGCCCGCCATTCATTTCATTGGGGGATTTTGACCCCTGGTTGCCCGCCATTCATTTCAATGGGGGATTTCGACCCCTAGGCCTCCGCCATTCATTTCAATGGGGGATTTTGACTCCTGGTCGCCCGCCATTCATTTCAATGGGGGATTTCAACCCCTGGTAACCTGCCATTCATTCCTATGATGGATTTCGACCCTTGGGAGCCCACCATTCATTTAAATGGGGGAATTCGACCCCTGGTAGCCCGCCATTCATTTCAATGGGGGATTTCGACCACTGGGAGCCTACCATTCATTTCTATGGGGGAATCTCGATCCCTGGTAGCCCGCCATTCATTTCAATGGGGGATTTCGACCCCTAGGCCTCCGCCATTCATTTCAATGGGGGATTTTGACTCCTGGTCGCCCGCCATTCATTTCAATGGGGGATTTCGACCACTTGGAGCCCACCATTCATTTCTAAGGGGGAATCTCGATCCCTGGTAGCCCGCCATTCATTTCAATGGGGGATTTCGACCACTGGGAGCAGGCCATTCATTTCAATGGGGGATTTCGACCCCTGGGCGCCCGCCATTCATTTCAATGGGGGATTTTGACTCCTGGTCGCCCGCCATTCATTTCAATGGGGGATTTCAACCCCTGGTAACCTGCCATTCATTCCTATGATGGATTTCGACCCTTGGGAGCCCACCATTCATTTAAATGGGGGAATTCGACCCCTGGTAGCCCGCCATTCATTTCAATGGGGGATTTCGACCACTGGGAGCCTACCATTCATTTCTATGGGGGAATCTCGATCCCTGGTAGCCCGCCATTCATTTCAATGGGTGATTTCGACCCCTGGTAGCCCGCCATTCATTTCAATGGGGGATTTTGATTCCTGGGCGCCCGCCATTCATTTCAATAGGGGAATTCGACCCCTGGTTGCCCGACATTCATTTCAATGGGGGATTTCGACCACTGGGAGCCAGCCATTCATTTCAATGGGGGATTTCGACTCCTAGGTGCCCGCCATTCATTTCAATGGGGGATTTTGACTCTTGGTCGCCCGCCATTCATTTCAATGGGGGAATTCAACCCCTGGGAGCCCGCCATTCATTTGAATGGGGGATTTCGACCCCTAGGCGCCCCCGCCATACATTCCTATGGGGGAATCTCGATCCCTGGTAGCCCGCCATTCATTCCTATGGGGGATTTCGACCCCTGGGAGCTCACCATTCATTTAAATGGGGGAATTCGACCCCTGGGTGCCCGCCATTCATTTCAATGGGGGATTTCGACCCCTGATAGCCCGCCATTCATTTCATTAGGGGATTTTGACCCCTGGTTGCCCGCCATTCATTTCAATGGGGGATTTCGACCACTGGGAGCCAGCCATTCATTTCAATGGGGGATTTCGTCCCCTAGACCTCCGCCATTCATTTCAATGGGGGATTTTGACTCCTGGTCGCCCGCCATTCATTTCAATGGGGGATTTCGACCACTTGGAGCCCACCATTCATTTCTAAGGGGGAATCTCGATCCCTGGTAGCCCGCCATTCATTTCAATGGGGGATTTCGACCACTGGGAGCAGGCCATTCATTTCAATGGGGGATTTCGACCCCTAGGCGCCCGCCATTCATTTCAATGGGGGATTTTGACTCCTGGTCGCCCGCCATTCATTTCAATGGGGGAATTCGACCCCTGGGAGCCCGCCATTCATTCCTATGGGGGAATCTAAATCCCTGGTAGACCGCCATTCATTTCAATGGGGGATTTCAACCCCTGGTAACCTGCCATTCATTCCTATGATGGATTTCGACCCTTGGGAGCCCACCATTCATTTAAATGGGGGAATTCGACCCCTGGTAGCCCGACATTCATTTCAATGGGGGATTTCAACCACTGGGAGCCCACCATTCATTTCTATGGGGGAATATCGATCCCTGGTAGCCCGCCATTCATTTCAATGGGGGATTTCGACCCCTGGTAGCTCGCCATTCATTTCAATGGGGGATTTTGATTCCTGGGCGCCCGCCATTCATTTCAATAGGGGAATTCGACCCCTGGTTGCCCCCCATTCATTTCAATGGGGGATTTCGACCACTGGGAGCCAGCCATTCATTTCAATGGGTGATTTCGAAACCTAGGTGACCGCATTTCATTTCATTGGGGGATTTCGACCCCTAGGCGCCCGCCATTATTTTCAATGGGGGATTTCAACCCCTGGTAACCCGCCATTCATTCCTATGGTTGATTTCGACCCCTGGTAGCCCGCTATTCATTTCAATGGGGGATTTCAACCACTGGGAGCCCACCATTCATTTCTAAGGGGGAATCTCGATCCCTGGTAGCCCGCAATTCATTTCAATGGGGGATTTCGACCACTGGGAGCAGGCCATTCATTTCAATGGGGGATTTCGACCCCTAGGCGCCCGCCATTCATTTTAATGGGGGATTTTGACTCCTGGTCGCCCGCCATTCATTTCAATGGGGGAATTCGACCCCTGGGAGCCCGCCATTCATTCCTATGGGGAAATCTCGATCCCTGGTGGACCGCCATTCATTTCAATGGGGGATTTCAACCCCTGGTAACCTGCCATTCATTCCTATGATGGATTTCGACCCTTGGGAGCCCACCAATCATTTAAATGGGGGAATTCGACCCCTGGTAGCCCGCCATTCATTTCAATGGGGGATTTCGACCACTGGGAGCCCACCATTCATTTCTATGGGGGAATCTCGATCCCTGGTAGCCCGCCATTCATTTCAATGGGGGATTTCGACCCCTGACAGCCCGCCATTCATTTCAATGGGTGATTTTGATTCCTGGGCGCCCGCTATTCATTTCAATAGGGGAATTCGACCCCTGGTTGCCCGCCATTCATTTCAATGGGGGATTTCGACCACTGGGAGCCAGCCATTCATTTCAATTGGGGATTTCGACTCTTGGTCGCCCGCCATTCATTTCAATGGGGGAATTCAACCCCTGGGAGCCCGCCATTCATTTCAATGGGGGATTTCGACCCCTAGGCGCCCCCGCCATACATTCCTATTGGGGAATCTCGATCCCTGGTAGCCCGCCATTCATTCCTATGGGGGATTTCGACCCCTGGGAGCCCACCATTCATTTAAATGGGGGAATTCGACCCCTGGTAGCCCGCCATTCATTTCAATGGGGGATTTCGACCACTGGGAGCACACCATTCATTTCTATGGGGGAATCTCGATCCCTGGTAGCCCGTCATTCATTTCAATGGGGGATTTTGACCACTGGGAGCCAGCCATTCATTTCAATGGGGGATTTAGACCCCTAGGCGCCCGCCATTCATTTCAATGGGGGATTTTGACTCCTGGTCGCCCGCCATTCATTTCAATGGGGGAATTCGACCCCTGGGAGCCCGCCATTCATTTCAATGGGGGATTTCGACCACTGGGAGCCAGCCATTCATTTCAATGGGGGATTTCGAACCCTAGGCGCCCCCGCCATTCATTCCTATGGGAGAATCTGGATCCCTGGTAGACCGCCATTCATTTCAATGGGGGATTTCAACCCCTGGTAACCTGCCATTCAGTCCTATGATGGATTTCGACCCCTGGGAGCCCGCCATTCATTTAAATGGGGGAATTCGACCCCTGGTAGCCCGCCATTCATTTCAATGGGGGATTTCGACCACTGGGAGCCCACCATTCATTTCTATGGGGGAATCTCGATCCCTGGTAGCCCGCCATTAATTTCAATGGGGGATTTCGACCCCTGGTAGCCCGCCATTCATTTCAATGGGGGATTTTGATTCCTTGGCGCCCGCCATTCATTTCAATAGGGAAATTCGACCCCTGGTTGCCGCCATTCATTTCAATGGGGGATTTCGACCACTGGGAGCCAGCCATTCATTTCAATGGGGGATTTCGACCCCTAGGCCTCCGCCATTCATTTCAATGGGGTAATTCGACCCCTGGGAGCCCGCCATTCATTCCTATGGGGAAATCTCGATCCCTGGTGGACCGCCATTCATTTCAATGGGGGATTTCAACCCCTGGTAACCTGCCATTCATTCCTATGATGGATTTCGACACTTGGGAGCCCACCAATCATTTAAATGGGGGAATTCGACCCCTGGTAGCCCGCCATTCATTTCAATGGGGGATTTCGACCACTGGGTGCCCTCCATTCATTTCTATGGGGGAATCTCGATCCCTGGTAGCCCGCCATTCATTTCAATGGGGGATTTCGACCCCTGGTAGCCCGCCATTCATTTCAATGGGGGATTTTGATTCCTGGGCGCCCGCCATTCATTTCAATAGGGGAATTCGACCCCTGGTTGCCCGCCATTCATTTCAATGGGGGATTTCGACCACTGGGAGCCAGCCATTCATTTCAATGGGGGATTTCGACTCTTGGTCGCCCGCCATTCATTTCAATGGGGGAATTCAACCCCTGGGAGCCCGCCATTCATTTCAATGGGGGATTTCGACCCCTAGGCGCCCCCGCCATACATTCCTATGGGGGAATCTCGATCCCTGGTAGCCCGCCATTCATTCCTATGGGGGATTTCGACCCCTGGGAGCCCACCATTCATTTAAATGGGCGAAATCGACCCCTGCTGGCCCGCCATTCATTTCAATGGGGGATTTCGACCACTGGGAGCCCACCATTCATTTCTATGGGGGAATCTCGATCCCTGGTAGCCCGTCATTCATTTCAATGGGGGATTTCGACCACTGGGAGCCAGCCATTCATTTCAATGGGGGATTTAGACCCCTAGGCGCCCGCCATTCATTTCAATGGGGGATTTTGACTCCTGGTCGCCCACCATTCATTTCAATGGGGGAATTCGACCCCTGGGAGCCCGCCATTCATTTCAATGGGGGATTTCGACCACTGGGAGCCAGCCATTCATTTCAATGGGGGATTTCGAACCCTAGGCGCCCCCGCCATTCATTCCTATGGGGGAATCTCGATCCCTGGTAGACCGCCATTCATTTCAATGAGGGATTTCAACCCCTGGTAACCTGCCATTCATTCCTATGATGGATTTCGACCCCTGGGAGCCCGCCATTCATTTAAATGGGGGAATTCGACCCCTGGTAGCCCGCCATTAATTTCAATGGGGGATTTCGACCCCTGGTAGCCCGCCATTCATTTCAATGGGGGATTTTGATTCCTTGGCGCCCGCCATTCATTTCAATAGGGAAATTCGACCCCTGGTTGCCGCCATTCATTTCAATGGGGGATTTCGACCACTGGGAGCCAGTCATTCATTTCAATGGGGGATTTCGACCCCTAGGCCTCCGTCATTCATTTCAATGGGGGATTTTGACTCCTGGTCGCCCGCCATTCATTTCAATGGGGGAATTCAACCCCTGGGAGCCCGCCATTCATTTCAATGGGGGATTTCGACCCCTGGTAGCCCGCCATTCATTCCTATGGGGGATTTCGACCCCTCGGAGCCCACCATTCATTTAAATGGGGGAATTCGACACCTGGGTGCCCGCCATACATTTCAATGGGGGATTTCGACCCCTGGTAGCCCGCCATTCATTTCATTGGGGGATTTCGACCCCTGGGCGCACGCCATTCAATTCAATAGGGGAATTCAACCCCTGGTAGCCCGCCAAACATTTCAATGGGGGATTTCCACCCCTGGTAGCCCGCCATTCATTTCAATGAGGGATTTCGACCCCTGGGAGCCCTCCATTAATTTTAATGGGGGATTTCGACCACTGGGAGCCAGCCATTCATTTCAATGGGGGATTTCTACCCCTTGGAGCCCGTCATTCATTTCTATGGGGGATTTCGACCACTGGGAGTCAGCCATTCATTTCAATGGGGGATTTCGAACCCTAGGCCTCCGCCATTCATTTCAATGGGGGATTTCGACCACTTGGAGCCCACCATTCATTTCTAAGGGGGAATCTCGATCCCTGGTAGCCCGCCATTCATTTCAATGGGGGATTTCGACCACTGGGAGCAGGCCATTCATTTCAATGGGGGATTTCGACCCCTGGGCGCCCGCCATTCATTTCAATGGGGGATTTTGACTCCTGGTCGCCCGCCATTCATTTCAATGGGGGATTTCAACCCCTGGTAACCTGCCATTCATTCCTATGATGGATTTCGACCCTTGGGAGCCCACCATTCATTTAAATGGGGGAATTCGACCCCTGGTAGCCCGCCATTCATTTCAATGGGGGATTTCGACCACTGGGAGCCTACCATTCATTTCTATGGGGGAATCTCGATCCCTGGTAGCCCGCCATTCATTTCAATGGGTGATTTCGACCCCTGGTAGCCCGCCATTCATTTCAATGGGGGATTTTGATTCCTGGGCGCCCGCCATTCATTTCAATAGGGGAATTCGACCCCTGGTTGCCCGACATTCATTTCAATGGGGGATTTCGACCACTGGGAGCCAGCCATTCATTTCAATGGGGGATTTCGACTCCTAGGTGCCCGCCATTCATTTCAATGGGGGATTTTGACTCTTGGTCGCCCGCCATTCATTTCAATGGGGGAATTCAACCCCTGGGAGCCCGCCATTCATTTGAATGGGGGATTTCGACCCCTAGGCGCCCCCGCCATACATTCCTATGGGGGAATCTCGATCCCTGGTAGCCCGCCATTCATTCCTATGGGGGATTTCGACCCCTGGGAGCTCACCATTCATTTAAATGGGGGAATTCGACCCCTGGGTGCCCGCCATTCATTTCAATGGGGGATTTCGACCCCTGATAGCCCGCCATTCATTTCATTGGGGGATTTTGACCCCTGGTTGCCCGCCATTCATTTCAATGGGGGATTTCGACCAATGGGAGCCAACCATTCATTGCAATGGGGGATTTCGACCCCTAGGCCTCCGCCATTCATTTCAATGGGGGATTTTGACTCCTCGTCGCCCGCCATTCATTTCAATGGGGGATTTCGACCACTTGGAACCCACCATTCATTTCGAAGGGGGAATCTCGATCCCTAGTAGCCCGCCATTCATTTCAATGGGGGATTTCGACCACTGGGAGCAGGCCATTCATTTCAATGGGGGATTTCGACCCCTAGGCGCCCGCCATTCATTTCAATGGGGGATTTTGACTCCTGGTCGCCCGCCATTCATTTCAATGGGGGAATTCGACCCCTGGGAGCTCGCCATTCATTCCTATGGGGGAATCTCGATCCCTGGTAGACCGCCATTCATTTCAATGGGGGATTTCAACCCCTGGTAACCTGCCATTCATTCCTATGATGGATTTCGTCCCTTGGGAGCCCACCATTCATTTAAATGGGGGAATTCGACCCCTGGTAGCCCGCCATTCATTTCAATGGGGGATTTCGACCACTGGGAGCCCACCATTCATTTCTATGGGGGAATCTCGATCCCTGGTAGCCCGCCATTCATTTCAATGGGGGATTTCGACCCCTGGTAGCTCGCAATTCATTTCAATGGGGGATTTTGATTCCTGGGCGCCCGCCATTCATTTCAATAGGGGAATTCGACCCCTGGTTGCCCCCCATTCATTTCAATGGGGGATTTCGACCACTGGGAGCCAGCCATTCATTTCAATGGGTGATTTCGAACCCTAGGTGCCCGCATTTCATTTCATTGGGGGATTTCGACCCCTAGGCGCCCGCCATTCATTTCAATGGGGGATTTCAACCCCTGGTAACCCGCCATTCATTCCTATGGGTGATTTCGACCCCTGGTAGCCCGCTATTCATTTCAATGGGGGATTTCAACCACTGGGAGCCCACCATTCATTTCTAAGGGGGAATCTCGATCCCTGGTAGCCCGCCATTCATTTCAATGGGGGATTTCGACCACTGGGAGCAGGCCATTCATTTCAATGGGGGATTTCGACCCCTAGGCGCCCGCCATTCATTTCAATGGGCGATTTTGACTCCTGGTCGCCCGCAATTCATTTCAATGGGGGAATTCGACCCCTAGGAGCCCGCCATTCATTCCTATGGGGAAATCTCGATCCCTGGTGGACCGCCATTCATTTTAATGGGGGATTTCAACCCCTGGTAACCTGCCATTCATTCCTATGATGGATTTCGACCCTTGGGAGCCCACCAATCATTTAAATGGGGGAATTCGACCCCTGGTAGCCCGCCATTCATTTCAATGGGGGATTTCGACCCCTGGTAGCCCGCCATTCATTTCAATGGGGGATTTTGATTCCTGGGCGCCCGCCATTCATTTCAATAGGGGAATTCGACCCCTGGTTGCCCGCCATTCATTTCAATGGGGGATTTCGACCACTGGGAGCCAGCCATTCATTTCAATGGGGGATTTCGACTCTTGGTCGCCCGCCATTCATTTCAATGGGGGAATTCAACCCCTGGGAGCCCGCCATTCATTTCAATGGGGGATTTTGACCCCTAGGCGCCCCCGCCATACATTCCTATGGGGGAATCTCGATCCCTGGTAGCCCGCCATTCATTCCTATGGGGGATTTTGACCCCTGGTTGCCCGCCATTCATTTCAATGGGGGATTTCGACCACTGGGAGCCAGCCATTCATTTCAATCGGTGATTTCGATCCCTAGGCCTCCGCCATTCATTTCAATGGGGGATTTTGACCCCTGGTCGCCCGCCATTCATTTCAATGGGGGATTTCGACCACTTGGAGCCCACCATTCATTTCTAAGGGGGAATCTCGATCCCTGGTAGCCCGCCATTCATTTCATTGGGGGATTTTGACCCCTGGTTGCCCGCCATTCATTTCAATGGGGGATTTCGACCACTGGGAGCCAGCCATTCATTTCAATGGGGGATTTCGACCCCTAGGCCTCCGCCATTCATTTCAATGGGGGATTTTGACTCCTGGTCGCCCGCCATTCATTTCAATGGGGGATTTCGACCACTTGGAGCCCACCATTCATTTCTAAGGGGGAATCTCGATCCCTGGTAGCCCGCCATTCATTTCAATGGGGGATTTCGACCACTGGGAGCAGGCCATTCATTTCAATAGGGGATTTCGACCCCTGGGCGCCCGCCATTCATTTCAATGGGGGATTTTGACTCCTGGTCGCCCGCCATTCATTTCAATGGGGGATTTCAACCCCTGGTAACCTGCCATTCATTCCTATGATGGATTTCGACCCTTGGGAGCCCACCATTCATTTAAATGGGGGAATTCGACCCCTGGTAGCCCGCCATTCATTTCAATGGGGGATTTCGACCACTGGGAGCCCACCATTCATTTCTATGGGGGAATCTCGATCCCTGGTAGCCCGCCATTCATTTCAATGGGGGATTTCGACCCCTGGTAGCCCGCCATTCATTTCAATGGGGGATTTTGATTCCTGGGCGCCCGCCATTCATTTCAATAGGGGAATTCGACCCCTGGTTGCCCGAAATTCATTTCAATGGGGGATTTCGACCACTGGGAGCCAGCCATTCATTTCAATGGGGGATTTCGACTCCTAGGTGCCCGCCATTCATTTCAATGGGGGATTTTGACTCTTGGTCGCCCGCCATTCATTTCAATGGGGGAATTCAACCCCTGGGAGACCGCCATTCATTTGAATGGGGGATTTCGACCCCTAGGCGCCCCCGCCATACATTCCTATGGGGGAATCTCGATCCCTGGTAGCCCGCCATTCATTCCTATGGGGGATTTTGACCCCTGGGAGCTCACCATTCATTTAAATGGGGGAATTCGACCCCTGGGTGCCCGCCATTCATTTCAATGGGGGATTTCGACCCCTGATAGCCCGCCATTCATTTCATTAGGGGATTTTGACCCCTGGTTGCCCGCCATTTATTTCAATGGGGGATTTCGACCACTGGGAGCCAGCCATTCATTTCAATGGGGGATTTCGTCCCCTAGACCTCCGCCATTCATTTCAATGGGGGATTTTGACTCCTGGTCGCCCGCCATTCATTTCAATGGGGGATTTCGACCACTTGGAGCCCACCATTCATTTCTAAGGGGGAATCTCGATCCCTGGTAGCCCGCCATTCATTTCAATGGGGGATTTCGACCACTGGGAGCAGGCCATTCATTTCAATGGGGGATTTCGACCCCTAGGCGCCCGCCATTCATTTCAATGGGGGATTTCAACCCCTGGTAACCCGCCATTCATTCCTATGGGTGATTTCGACCCCTGGTAGCCCGCTATTCATTTCAATGGGAGATTTCAACCACTGGGAGCCCACCATTCATTTCTAAGGGGGAATCTCGATACCTGGTAGCCCGCCATTCATTTCAATGGGGGATTTCGACCACTGGGAGCAGGCCATTCATTTCAATGGGGGATTTCGACCCCTAGGCGCCCGCCATTCATTTCAATGGGCGATTTTGACTCCTGGTCGCCCGCAATTCATTTCAATGGGGGAATTCGACCCCTAGGAGCCCGCCATTCATTCCTATGGGGAAATCTCGATCCCTGGTGGACCGCCATTCATTTCAATGGGGGATTTCAACCCCTGGTAACCTGCCATTCATTCCTATGATGGATTTCGACCCTTGGGAGCCCACCAATCATTTAAATGGGGGAATTCGACCCCTGGTAGCCCGCCATTCATTTCAATGGCGGATTTCGACCCCTGGTAGCCCGCCATTCATTTCAATGGGGATTTTGATTCCTGGGCGCCCGCCATTCATTTCAATAGGGGAATTCGACCCCTGGTTGCCCGCCATTCATTTCAATGGGGGATTTCGACCACTGGGAGCCAGCCATTCATTTCAATGGGGGATTTCGACTCTTGGTCGCCCGCCATTCATTTCAATGGGGGAATTCAACCCCTGGGAGCCCGCCATTCATTTCAATGGGGGATTTTGACCCCTAGGCGCCCCCGCCATACATTCCTATGGGGGAATCTCGATCCCTGGTAGCCCGCCATTCATTCCTATGGGGGATTTTGACCCCTGGTTGCCCGCCATTCATTTCAATGGGGGATTTCGACCACTGGGAGCCAGCCATTCATTTCAATCGGTGATTTCGACCCCTAGGCCTCCGCCATTCATTTCAATGGGGGATTTTGACCCCTGGTCGCCCGCCATTCATTTCAATGGGGGATTTCGACCACTTGGAGCCCACCATTCATTTCTAAGGGGGAATCTCGATCCCTGGTAGCCCGCCATTCATTTCATTGGGGGATTTTGACCCCTGGTTGCCCGCCATTCATTTCAATGGGGGATTTCGACCACTGGGAGCCAGCCATTCATTTCAATGGGGGATTTCGACCCCTAGGCCTCCGCCATTCATTTCAATGGGGGATTTTGACTCCTGGTCGCCCGCCATTCATTTCAATGGGGGATTTCGACCACTTGGAGCCCACCATTCATTTCTAAGGGGGAATCTCGATCCCTGGTAGCCCGCCATTCATTTCAATGGGGGATTTCGACCACTGGGAGCAGGCCATTCATTTCAATGGGGGATTTCGACCCCTGGGCGCCCGCCATTCATTTCAATGGGGGATTTTGACTCCTGGTAGCCCGCCATTCATTTCATTGGGGGATTTTGACCCCTGGTTGCCCGCCATTCATTTCAATGGGGGATTTCGACCACTGGGAGCCAGCCATTCATTTCAATGGGGGATTTCGACCCCTAGGCCTCCGCCATTCATTTCAATGGGGGATTTTGACTCCTGGTCGCCCGCCATTCATTTCAATGGGGGATTTCGACCACTTGGAGCCCACCATTCATTTCTAAGGGGGAATCTCGATCCCTGGTAGCCCGCCATTCATTTCAATGGGGGATTTCGACCACTGGGAGCAGGCCATTCATTTCAATGGGGGATTTCGACCCCTGGGCGCCCGCCATTCATTTCAATGGGGGATTTTGACTCCTGGTCGCCCGCCATTCATTTCAATGGGGGATTTCAACCCCTGGTAACCTGCCATTCATTCCAATGATGGATTTCGACCCTTGGGAGCCCACCATTCATTTAAATGGGGGAATTCGACCCCTGGTAGCCCGCCATTCATTTCAATGGGGGATTTCGACCACTGGGAGCCCACCATTCATTTCTATGGGGGAATCTCGATCCCTGGTAGCCCGCCATTCATTTCAATGGGGGATTTCGACCCCTGGTAGCCCGCCATTCATTTCAATGGGGGATTTTGATTCCTGGGCGCCCGCCATTCATTTCAATAGGGGAATTCGACCCCTGGTTGCCCGAAATTCATTTCAATGGGGGATTTCGACCACTGGGAGCCAGCCATTCATTTCAATGGGGGATTTCGACTCCTAGGTGCCCGCCATTCATTTCAATGGGGGATTTTGACTCTTGGTCGCCCGCAATTCATTTCAATGGGGGAATTCAACCCCTGGGAGACCGCCATTCATTTGAATGGGGGATTTCGACCCCTAGGCGCCCCCGCCATACATTCCTATGGGGGAATCTCGATCCCTGGTAGCCCGCCATTCATTCCTATGGGGGATTTTGACCCCTGGGAGCTCACCATTCATTTAAATGGGGGAATTCGACCCCTGGGTGCCCGCCATTCATTTCAATGGGGGATTTCGACCCCTGATAGCCCGCCATTTATTTCATTAGGGGATTTTGACCCCTGGTTGCCCGCCATTCATTTCAATGGGGGATTTCGACCACTGGGAGCCAGCCATTCATTTCAATGGGGGATTTCGTCCCCTAGACCTCCGCCATTCATTTCAATGGGGGATTTTGACTCCTGGTCGCCCGCCATTCATTTCAATGGGGGATTTCGACCACTTGGAGCCCACCATTCATTTCTAAGGGGGAATCTCGATCCCTGGTAGCCCGCCATTCATTTCAATGGGGGATTTCGACCACTGGGAGCAGGCCATTCATTTCAATGGGGGATTTCGACCCCTAGGCGCCCGCCATTCATTTCAATGGGGGATTTTGACTCCTGGTCGCCCGCCATTCATTTCAATGGGGGAATTCGACCCCTGGGAGCCCGCCATTCATTCCTATGGGGGAATCTAAATCCCTGGTAGACCGCCATTCATTTCAATGGGGGATTTCAACCCCTGGTAACCTGCCATTCATTCCTATGATGGATTTCGACCCTTGGGAGCCCACCATTCATTTCTATGGGGGAATATCGATCCCTGGTAGCCCGCCATTCATTTCAATGGGGGATTTCGACCCCTGGTAGCTCGCCATTCATTTCAATGGGGGATTTTGATTCCTGGGCGCCCGCCATTCATTTCAATAGGGGAATTCGACCCCTGGTTGCCCCCCATTCATTTCAATGGGGGATTTCGACCACTGGGAGCCAGCCATTCATTTCAATGGGTGATTTCGAAACCTAGGTGCCCGCATTTCATTTCATTGGGGGATTTCGACCCCTAGGCGCCCGCCATTATTTTCAATGGGGGATTTCAACCCCTGGTAACCCGCCATTCATTCCTATGGTTGATTTCGACCCCTGGTAGCCCGCTATTCATTTCAATGGGGGATTTCAACCACTGGGAGCCCACCATTCATTTCTAAGGGGGAATCTCGATCCCTGGTAGCCCGCAATTCATTTCAATGGGGGATTTCGACCACTGGGAGCAGGCCATTCATTTCAATGGGGGATTTCGACCCCTAGGCGCCCGCCATTCATTTTAATGGGGGATTTTGACTCCTGGTCGCCCGCCATTCATTTCAATGGGGGAATTCGACCCCTGGGAGCCCGCCATTCATTCCTATGGGGAAATCTCGATCCCTGGTGGACCGCCATTCATTTCAATGGGGGATTTCAACCCCTGGTAACCTGCCATTCATTCCTATGATGGATTTCGACCCTTGGGAGCCCACCAATCATTTAAATGGGGGAATTCGACCCCTGGTAGCCCGCCATTCATTTCAATGGGGGATTTCGACCACTGGGAGCCCACCATTCATTTCTATGGGGGAATCTCGATCCCTGGTAGCCCGCCATTCATTTCAATGGGGGATTTCGACCCCTGACAGCCCGCCATTCATTTCAATGGGGGATTTTGATTCCTGGGCGCCCGCCATTCATTTCAATAGGGGAATTCGACCCCTGGTTGCCCGCCATTCATTTCAATGGGGGATTTCGACCACTGGGAGCCAGCCATTCATTTCAATTGGGGATTTCGACTCTTGGTCGCCCGCCATTCATTTCAATGGGGGAATTCAACCCCTGGGAGCCCGCCATTCATTTCAATGGGGGATTTCGACCCCTAGGCGCCCCCGCCATACATTCCTATTGGGGAATCTCGATCCCTGGTAGCCCGCCATTCATTCCTATGGGGGATTTCGACCCCTGGGAGCCCACCATTCATTTAAATGGGGGAATTCGACCCCTGGTAGCCCGCCATTCATTTCAATGGGGGATTTCGACCACTGGGAGCCCACCATTCATTTCTATGGGGGAATCTCGATCCCTGGTAGCCCGTCATTCATTTCAATGGGGGATTTTGACCACTGGGAGCCAGCCATTCATTTCAATGGGGGATTTAGACCCCTAGGCGCCCGCCATTCATTTCAATGGGGGATTTTGACTCCTGGTCGCCCGCCATTCATTTCAATGGGGGAATTCGACCCCTGGGAGCCCGCCATTCATTTCAATGGGGGATTTCGACCACTGGGAGCCAGCCATTCATTTCAATGGGGGATTTCGAACCCTAGGCGCCCCCGCCATTCATTCCTATGGGAGAATCTGGATCCCTGGTAGACCGCCATTCATTTCAATGGGGGATTTCAACCCCTGGTAACCTGCCATTCATTCCTATGATGGATTTCGACCCCTGGGAGCCCGCCATTCATTTAAATGGGGGAATTCGACCCCTGGTAGCCCGCCATTCATTTCAATGGGGGATTTCGACCACTGGGAGCCCACCATTCATTTCTATGGGGGAATCTCGATCCCTGGTAGCCCGCCATTAATTTCAATGGGGGATTTCGACCCCTGGTAGCCCGCCATTCATTTCAATGGGGGATTTTGATTCCTTGGCGCCCGCCATTCATTTCAATAGGGAAATTCGACCCCTGGTTGCCGCCATTCATTTCAATGGGGGATTTCGACCACTGGGAGCCAGCCATTCATTTCAATGGGGGATTTCGACCCCTAGGCCTCCGCCATTCATTTCAATGGGGTAATTCGACCCCTGGGAGCCCGCCATTCATTCCTATGGGGAAATCTCGATCCCTGGTGGACCGCCATTCATTTCAATGGGGGATTTCAACCCCTGGTAACCTGCCATTCATTCCTATGATGGATTTCGACACTTGGGAAACCACCAATCATTTAAATGGGGGAATTCGACCCCTGGTAGCCCGCCATTCATTTCAATGGGGGATTTCGACCACTGGGAGCCCTCCATTCATTTCTATGGGGGAATCTCGATCCCTGGTAGCCCGCCATTCATTTCAATGGGGGATTTCGACCCCTGGTAGCCCGCCATTCATTTCAATGGGGGATTTTGATTCCTGGGCGCCCGCCATTCATTTCAATAGGGGAATTCGACCCCTGGTTGCCCGCCATTCATTTCAATGGGGGATTTCGACCACTGGGAGCCAGCCATTCATTTCAATGGGGGATTTCGACTCTTGGTCGCCCGCCATTCATTTCAATGGGGGAATTCAACCCCTGGGAGCCCGCCATTCATTTCAATGGGGGATTTCGACCCCTAGGCGCCCCCGCCATACATTCCTATGGGGGAATCTCGATCCCTGGTAGCCCGCCATTCATTCCTATGGGGGATTTCGACCCCTGGGAGCCCACCATTCATTTAAATGGGCGAAATCGACCCCTGCTGGCCCGCCATTCATTTCAATGGGGGATTTCGACCACTGGGAGCCCACCATTCATTTCTATGGGGGAATCTCGATCCCTGGTAGCCCGTCATTCATTTCAATGGGGGATTTCGACCACTGGGAGCCAGCCATTCATTTCAATGGGGGATTTAGACCCCTAGGCGCCCGCCATTCATTTCAATGGGGGATTTTGACTCCTGGTCGCCCGCCATTCATTTCAATGGGGGAATTCGACCCCTGGGAGCCCGCCATTCATTTCAATGGGGGATTTCGACCACTGGGAGCCAGCCATTCATTTCAATGGGGGATTTCGAACCCTAGGCGCCCCCGCCATTCATTCCTATGGGGGAATCTCGATCCCTGGTAGACCGCCATTCATTTCAATGAGGGATTTCAACCCCTGGTAACCTGCCATTCATTCCTATGATGGATTTCGACCCCTGGGAGCCCGCCATTCATTTAAATGGGGGAATTCGACCCCTGGTAGCCCGCCATTCATTTCAATGGGGGATTTCGACCACTGGGAGCCCACCATTCATTTCTATGGGGGAATCTCGATCCCTGGTAGCCCGCCATTAATTTCAATGGGGGATTTCGACCCCTGGTAGCCCGCCATTCATTTCAATGGGGGATTTTGATTCCTTGGCGCCCGCCATTCATTTCAATAGGGAAATTCGACCCCTGGTTGCCGCCATTCATTTCAATGGGGGATTTCGACCACTGGGAGCCAGTCATTCATTTCAATGGGGGATTTCGACCCCTAGGCCTCCGTCATTCATTTCAATGGGGGATTTTGACTCCTGGTCGCCCGCCATTCATTTCAATGGGGGAATTCAACCCCTGGGAGCCCGCCATTCATTTCAATGGGGGATTTCGACCCCTGGTAGCCCGCCATTCATTCCTATGGGGGATTTCGACCCCTCGGAGCCCACCATTCATTTAAATGGGGGAATTCGACACCTGGGTGCCCGCCATACATTTCAATGGGGGATTTCGACCCCTGGTAGCCCGCCATTCATTTCATTGGGGGATTTCGACCCCTGGGCGCACGCCATTCAATTCAATAGGGGAATTCGACCCCTGGTAGCCCGCCAAACATTTCAATGGGGGATTTCCACCCCTGGTAGCCCGCCATTCATTTCAATGAGGGATTTCGACCCCTGGGAGCCCTCCATTAATTTTAATGGGGGATTTCGACCACTGGGAGCCAGCCATTCATTTCAATGGGGGATTTCTACCCCTTGGAGCCCGTCATTCATTTCTATGGGGGATTTCGACCACTGGGAGTCAGCCATTCATTTCAATGGGGGATTTCGAACCCTAGGTGCCCGCATTTCATTTCATTGGGGGATTTCGACCCCTAGGCGCCCGCCATTCATTTCAATGGGGGATTTCAACCCCTGGTAACCCGCCATTCATTCCTATGGGTGATTTCAACCACTGGGAGCCCACCAATCATTTCTAAGGGGGAATCTCGATCCCTGGTAGCCCGCAATTCATTTCAATGGGGGATTTCGACCACTGGGAGCAGGCCATTCATTTCAATGGGGGATTTCGACCCCTAGGCGCCCGCCATTCATTTTAATGGGGGATTTTGACTCCTGGTCGCCCGCCATTCATTTCAATGGGGGAATTCGACCCCTGGGAGCCCGCCATTCATTCCTATGGGGAAATCTCGATCCCTGGTGGACCGCCATTCATTTCAATGGGGGATTTCAACCCCTGGTAACCTGCCATTCATTCCTATGATGGATTTCGACCCTTGGGAGCCCACCAATCATTTAAATGGGGGAATTCGACCCCTGGTAGCCCGCCATTCATTTCAATGGGGGATTTCGACCACTGGGAGCCCACCATTCATTTCTATGGGGGAATCTCGATCCCTGGTAGCCCGCCATTCATTTCAATGGGGGATTTCGACCCCTGACAGCCCGCCATTCATTTCAATGGGGGATTTTGATTCCTGGGCGCCCGCCATTCATTTCAATAGGGGAAATCGACCCCTGGTTGCCCGCCATTCATTTCAATGGGGGATTTCGACCACTGGGAGCCAGCCATTCATTTCAATTGGTGATTTCGACTCTTGGTCGCCCGCCATTCATTTCAATGGGGGAATTCAACCCCTGGGAGCCCGCCATTCATTTCAATGGGGGATTTCGACCCCTAGGCGCCCCCGCCATACATTCCTATTGGGGAATCTCGATCCCTGGTAGCCCGCCATTCATTCCTATGGGGGATTTCGACCCCTGGAAGCCCACCATTCATTTAAATGGGGGAATTCGACCCCTGGTAGCCCGCCATTCATTTCAATGGGGGATTTCGACCACTGGGAGCCCACCATTCATTTCTATGGGGGAATCTCGATCCCTGGTAGCCCGTCATTCATTTCAATGGGGGATTTTGACCACTGGGAGCCAGCCATTCATTTCAATGGGGGATTTAGACCCCTAGGCGCCCGCCATTCATTTCAATGGGGGATTTTGTCTCCTGGTCGCCCGCCATTCATTTCAATGGGGGAATTCGACCCCTGGGAGCCCGCCATTCATTTCAATGGGGGATTTCGACCACTGGGAGCCAGCCATTCATTTCAATGGGGGATTTCGAACCCTAGTCGCCCCCGCCATTCATTCCTATGGGAGAATCTCGATCCCTGGTAGACCGCCATTCATTTCAATGGGGGATTTCAACCCCTGGTAACCTGCCATTCATTCCTATGATGGATTTCGACCCCTGGGAGCCCGCCATTCATTTAAATGGGGGAATTCGACCCCTGGTAGCCCGCCATTCATTTCAATGGGGGATTTCGACCACTGGGAGCCCACCATTCATTTCTATGGGGGAATCTCGATCCCTGGTAGCCCGCCATTAATTTCAATGGGGGATTTCGACCCCTGGTAGCCCGCCATTCATTTCAATGGGGGATTTTGATTCCTTGGCGCCCGCCATTCATTTCAATAGGGAAATTCGACCCCTGGTTGCCGCCATTCATTTCAATGGGGGATTTCGACCACTGGGAGCCAGCCATTCATTTCAATGGGGGATTTCGACCCCTAGGCCTCCGCCATTCATTTCAATGGGGTAATTCGACCCCTGGGAGCCCGCCATTCATTCCTATGGGGAAATCTCGATCCCTGGTGGACCGCCATTCATTTCAATGGGGGATTTCAACCCCTGGTAACCTGCCATTCATTCCTATGATGGATTTCGACACTTGGGAGCCCACCAATCATTTAAATGGGGGAATTCGACCCCTGGTAGCCCGCCATTCATTTCAATGGGGGATTTCGACCACTGGGAGCCCACCATTCATTTCTATGGGGGAATCTCGATCCCTGGTAGCCCGCCATTCATTTCAATGGGGGATTTCGACCCCTGGTAGCCCGCCATTCATTTCAATGGGGGATTTTGATTCCTGGGTGCCCGCCATTCATTTCAATAGGGGAATTCGACCCCTGGTTGCCCGCCATTCATTTCAATGGGGGATTTCGACCACTGGGAGCCAGCCATTCATTTCAATGGGGGATTTCGACTCTTGGTCGCCCGCCATTCATTTCAATGGGGGAATTCAACCCCTGGGAGCCCGCCATTCATTTCAATGGGGTATTTCGACCCCTAGGCGCCCCCGCCATACATTCCTATGGGGGAATCTCGATCCCTGGTAGCCCGCCATTCATTCCTATGGGGGATTTCGACCCCTGGGAGCCCACCATTCATTTAAATGGGGGAATTCGACCCCTGCTGGCCCGCCATTCATTTCAATGGGGGATTTCGACCACTGGGAGCCCACCATTCATTTCTATGGGGGAATCTCGATCCCTGGTAGCCCGTCATTCATTTCAATGGGGGATTTCGACCACTGGGAGCCAGCCATTCATTTCAATGGGGGATTTAGACCCCTAGGCACCCGCCATTCATTTCAATGGGGGATTTTGACTCCTGGTCGCCCGCCATTCATTTCAATGGGGGAATTCGACCCCTGGGAGCCCGCCATTCATTTCAATGGGGGATTTCGACCACTGGGAGCCAGCCATTCATTTCAATGGGGGATTTCGAACCCTAGGCGCCCCCGCCATTCATTCCTATGGGGGAATCTCGATCCCTGGTAGACCGCCATTCATTTCAATGAGGGATTTCAACCCCTGGTAACCTGCCATTCATTCCTATGATGGATTTCGACCCCTGGGAGCCCGCCATTCATTTAAATGGGGGAATTCGACCCCTGGTAGCCCGCCATTCATTTCAATGGGGGATTTCGACCACTGGGAGCCCACCATTCATTTCTATTAGGGAATCTCGATCCCTGGTAGCCCGCCATTAATTTCAATGGGGGATTTCGACCCCTGGTAGCCCGCCATTCATTTCAATGGGGGATTTTGATTCCTTGGCGCCCGCCATTCATTTCAATAGGGAAATTCGACCCCTGGTTGCCGCCATTCATTTCAATGGGGGATTTCGACCACTGGGAGCCAGTCATTCATTTCAATGGGGGATTTCGACCTCTAGGCCTCCGTCATTCATTTCAATGGGGGATTTTGACTCCTGGTCGCCCGCCATTCATTTCAATGGGGGAATTCAACCCCTGGGAGCCCGCCATTCATTTCAATGGGGGATTTCGACCCCTGGTAGCCCGCCATTCATTCCTATGGGGGATTTCGACCCCTCGGAGCCCACCATTCATTTAAATGGGGGAATTCGACACCTGGGTGCCCGCCATACATTTCAATGGGGGATTTCGACCCCTGGTAGCCCGCCATTCATTTCATTGGGGGATTTCGACCCCTGGGCGCACGCCATTCAATTCAATAGGGGAATTCGACCCCTGGTAGCCCGCCAAACATTTCAATGGGGGATTTCCACCCCTGGTAGCCCGCCATTCATTTCAATGAGGGATTTCCACCCCTGGGAGCCCTCCATTAATTTTAATGGGGGATTTCGACCACTGGGAGCCAGCCATTCATTTCAATGGGGGATTTCTACCCCTTGGAGCCCGTCATTCATTTCTATGGGGGATTTCGACCACTGGGAGTCAGCCATTCATTTAAATGGGGGATTTCGAACCCTAGGTGCCCGCATTTCATTTCATTGGGGGATTTCGACCCCTAGGCGCCCGCCATTCATTTCAATGGGGGATTTCAACCCCTGGTAACCCGCCATTCATTCCTATGGGTGATTTCGACCCCTGGGAGCCCACCATTCATTTAAATGGGGGAATTCGACCCCTGGTAGCCCGCCATTCATTTCAATGGGGAATTTCGACCACTTGGAGCCCACCATTCATTTCTAAGGGGGAATCTCGATCCCTGGTAGCCCGCCATTCATTTCAATGGGGGATTTCGACCACTGGGAGCAGGCCATTCATTTCAATGGGGGATTTCGACCCCTAGGCGCCCGCCATTCATTTCAATGGGGGATTTTGACTCCTGGTCGCCCGCCATTCATTTCAATGGGGGATTTCAACACCTGGTAACCTGCCATTCATTCCTATGATGGATTTCGACCCTTGGGAGCCCACCATTCATTTAAATGGGGGAATTCGACCCCTGGTAGCCCGCCATTCATTTCAATGGGGGATTTCGACCACTGGGAGCCCACCATTCATTTCTATGGGGGAATCTCGATCCCTGGTAGCCCGCCATTCATTTCAATGGGTGATTTCGACCCCTGGTAGCCCGCCATTCATTTCAATGGGGGATTTTGATTCCTGGGCGCCCGCCATTCATTTCAATAGGGGAATTCGACCCCTGGTTGCCCGACATTCATTTCAATGGGGGATTTCGACCACTGGGAGCCAGCCATTCATTTCAATGGGGGATTTCGACTCCTAGGTGCCCGCCATTCATTTCAATGGGGGATTTTGACTCTTGGTCGCCCGCCATTCATTTCAATGGGGGAATTCAACCCCTGGGAGCCCGCCATTCATTTGAATGGGGGATTTCGACCCCTAGGCGCCCCCGCCATACATTCCTATGGGGGAATCTCGATCCCTGGTAGCCCGCCATTCATTCCTATGGGGGATTTCGACCGCTGGGAGCTCACCATTCATTTAAATGGGGGAATTCGACCCCTGGGTGCCCGCCATTCATTTCAATGGGGGATTTCGACCCCTGATAGCCCGCCATTCATTTCATTGGGGGATTTTGACCCCTGGTTGCCCGCCATTCATTTCAATGGGGGATTTCGACCACTGGGAGCCAGCCATTCATTTCAATGGGGGATTTCGACCCCTAGGCCTCCGCCATTCATTTCAATGGGGGATTTTGACTCCTGGTCGCCCGCCATTCATTTCAATGGGGGATTTCGACCACTTGGAGACCACCATTCATTTCTAAGGGGGAATCTCGATCCCTGGTAGCCCGCCATTCATTTCATTGGGGGATTTTGACCCCTGGTTGCCCGCCATTCATTTCAATGGGGGATTTCGACCACTGGGAGCCAGCCATTCATTTCAATGGGGGATTTTGACTCCTGGTCGCCCGCCATTCATTTCAATGGGGGAATTCAACCCCTGGGAGCCCGCCATTCATTCCTATGGGGGAATCTCGATCCCTGGTAGACCGCCATTCATTTCAATGGGGGATTTCAACCCCTGGTAACCTGCCATTCATTCCTATGATAGATTTCGACCACTTGGAGCCCACCATTCATTTCTAAGGGGGAATCTCGATCCCTGGTAGCCCGCCATTCATTTCAATGGGGGATTTCGACCACTGGGAGCAGGCCATTCATTTCAATGGGGGATTTCGACCCCTAGGCGCCCGCCATTCATTTCAATGGGGGATTTTGACTCCTGGTCGCCCGCCATTAATTTCAATGGGAGAATTCAACCCCTGGGAGCCCGCCATTCATTCCTATGGGGGAATCTCGATCCCTGGTAGACCGCCATTCATTTCAATGGGGGATTTCAACCCCTGGTAACCTGCCATTCATTCCTATGATGGATTTCGACCCTTGGGAGCCCACCATTCATTTAAATGTGGGAATTCGACCCCTGGTAGCCCGCCATTCATTTCAATGGGGGATTTCGACCACTGGGAGCCCACCATTCATTTCTATGGGGGAATCTCGATCCCTGGTAGCCCGCCATTCATTTCAATGGGGGATTTCGACCCCTGGTAGCCCGCCATTCATTCCTATGGGGGATTTCGACCCCTCGGAGCCCACCATTCATTTAAATAAGGGAATTCGACACCTGGGTATCCGCCATACATTTCAATGGGGGATTTCGACCCCTAGTAGCCCTACATTCATTTCATTGGGGGATTTTGACCCCTGGGCGCACGCCATTCAATTCAATAGGGGAATTCGACCCCTGGTAGCCCGTCAAACATTTCAATGGGGGATTTCCACCCCTGGTAGCCCTCCATTCATTTCAATGAGGGATTTCGACCCCTGGGAGCCCTCCATTCATTTTAATGGGGGATTTCGACCACTGGGAGTCAGCCATTCATTTCAATGGGGGATTTCTACCCCTTGGAGGCCGTCATTCTTTTCTATGGGGGATTTCGACCACTGGGAGTCAGCCATTCATTTCAATGGGGGATTTCGAACCCTAGGTGCCCGCATTTCATTTCATTGGGGGATTTCGACCCCTAGGCGCCCGCCATTCATTTCAATGGGGGATTTCAACCCCTGGTAACCCGCCATTCATTCCTATGGGTGATTTCGACCCCTGGGAGCCCACCATTCATTTAAATGGGGGAATTCGACCCCTGGTAGCCCGCCATTCATTTCAATGGGGGATTTCGACCACTTGGAGCCCACCATTCATTTCTAAGGGGGAATCTCGATCCCTGGTAGCCCGCCATTCATTTCAATGGGGGATTTCGACCACTGGGAGCAGGCCATTCATTTCAATGGGGGATTTCGACCCCTAGGCGCCCGCCATTCATTTCAATGGGGGATTTTGACTCCTGGTCGCCCGCCATTCATTTCAATGGGGGATTTCAACCCCTGGTAACCTGCCATTCATTCCTATGATGGATTTCGACCCTTGGGAGCCCACCATTCATTTAAATGGGGGAATTCGACCCCTGGTAGCCCGCCATTCATTTCAATGGGGGATTTCGACCACTGGGAGCCCACCATTCATTTCTATGGGGGAATCTCGATCCCTGGTAGCCCGCCATTCATTTCAATGGGTGATTTCGACCCCTGGTAGCCCGCCATTCATTTCAAGTGGGGGATTTTGATTCCTGGGCGCCCGCCATTCATTTCAATAGGGGAATTCGACCCTTGGTTGCCCGACATTCATTTCAATGGGGGATTTCGACCACTGGGAGCCAGCCATTCATTTCAATGGGGGATTTCGAGTCCTAGGTGCCCGCCATTCATTTTAATGGGGGATTTTGACTCTTGGTCGCCCGCCATTCATATCAATGGGGGAATTCAACCCCTGGGAGCCCGCCATTCATTTGAATGGGGGATTTCGACCCCTAGGCGCCCCCGCCATACATTCCTATGGGGGAATCTCGATCCCTGGTAGCCCGCCATTCATTCCTATGGGGGATTTCGACCCCTGGGAGCTCACCATTTATTTAAATGGGGGAATTCGACCCCTGGGTGCCCGCCATTCATTTCAATGGGGGATTTCGACCCCTGATAGCCCGCCATTCATTTCATTGGGGGATTTTGACCCCTGGTTGCCCGCCATTCATTTCAATGGGGGATTTCGACCACTGGGAGCCAGCCATTCATTTCAATGGGGGATTTCGACCCCTAGGCCTCCGCCATTCATTTCAATGAAGGATTTTGACTCCTGGTCGCCCGCCATTCATTTCAATGGGGGATTTCGACCACTTGGAGCCCACCATTCATTTCTAAGGGGGAATCTCGATCCCTGGTAGCCCGCCATTCATTTCATTGGGGGATTTTGACCCCTGGTTGCCCGCCATTCATTTCAATGGGGGATTTCGACCACTGGGAGCCAGCCATTCATTTCAATGGGGGATTTTGACCCCTAGGCCTCCGCCATTCATTTCAATGGGGGAGTTTGACTCCTGGTCGCCCGCCATTCATTTCAATGGGGGAATTCGACCCCTGGGAGCCCGCCATTCATTCCTATGGGGGAATCTCGATCCCTGGTAGACCGCCATTCATTTCAATGGGGGATTTCAACCCCTGGTAACCTGCCATTCATTCCTATGATGGATTTCGACCCTTGGGAGCCCACCATTCATTTAAATGGGGGAATTCGACCCCTGGTAGCCCGCCATTCATTTCAATGGGGGATTTCGACCACTGGGAGCCCACCATTCATTTCTATGGGGGAATCTCGATCCCTGGTAGCCCGCCATTAATTTCAATGGGGGATTTCGACCCCTGGTAGCCCGCCATTCATTTCAATGGGGGATTTTGATTCCTTGGCGCCCGCCATTCATTACAATAGGGAAATTCGACCCCTGGTTGCCGCCATTCATTTCAATGGGGGATTTCGACCACTGGGAGACAGCCATTCATTTCAATGGGGGATTTCGACCCCTAGGCCTCCGCCATTCATTTCAATGGGGGATTTTGACTCCTGGTCGCCCGCCATTTATTTCAATGGGGGAATTCAACCCTGGGAGCCCGCCATTCATTTCAATGGGGGATTTCGACCCCTGGTAGCCCGCCATTCATTCCTATGGGGGATTTCGACCCCTCGGAGCCCACCATTCATTTAAATGGGGGAATTCGACACCTGGGTTCCCGCCATACATTTCAATGGGGGATTTCGACCCCTGGTAGCCCGCCATTCATTTCATTGGGGGATTTTGACCCCTGGGCGCACGCCATTCAATTCAATAGGGGAATTCGACCCCTGGTAGCCCGCCAAACATTTCAATGGGGGATTTCCACCCCTGGTAGCCCGCCATTCATTTCAATGAGGGATTTCGACCCCTGGGAGCCCTCCATTCATTTTAATGGGGGATTTCGACCACTGGGAGCCAGCCATTCATTTCAATGGGGGATTTCTACCCCTTGGAGCCCGTCATTCATTTCTATGGGGGATTTCGACCACTGGGAGTCAGCCATTCATTTTAATGGGGGATTTCGAACCCTAGGTGCCCGCATTTCATTTCATTGGGGGATTTCGACCCGTAGGCGCCCGCCATTCATTTCAATGGGGGATTTCAACCCCTGGTAACCCGCCATTCATTCCTATGGGTGATTTCGACCCCTGGGAGCCCACCATTCATTTAAATGGGGGAATTCGACCCCTGGTAGCCCGCCATTCATTTCAATGGGGGATTTCGACCACTTGGAGCCCACCATTCATTTCTAAGGGGGAATCTCGATCCCTGGTAGCCCGCCATTCATTTCAATGGGGGATTTCGACCACTGGGAGCAGGCCATTCATTTCAATGGGGGATTTCGTCCCCTAGGCGCCCGCCATTCATTTCAATGGGGGATTTTGACTCCTGGTCGCCCGCCATTCATTTCAATGGGGGATTTCAACCCCTGGTAACCTGCCATTCTTTCCTATGATGGATTTCGACCCTTGGGAGCCCACCATTCATTTAAATGGGGGAATTCGACCCCTGGTAGCCCGCCATTCATTTCAATGGGGGATTTCGACCACTGGGAGCCCACCATTCATTTCTATGGGGGAATCTAGATCCCTGGTAGCCCGCCATTAATTTCAATGGGTGATTTCGACCCCTGGTAGCCCGCCATTCATTTCAATGGGGGATTTTGATTCCTGGGCGCCCGCCATTCATTTCAATAGGGGAATTCGACCCCTGGTTGCCCGACATTCATTTCAATGGGGGATTTCGACCACTGGGAGCCAGCCATTCATTTCAATGGGGGATTTCGACTCCTAGGTGCCCGCCATTCATTTCAATGGGGGATTTTGACTCTTGGTCGCCCGCCATTCATTTCAATGGGGGAATTCAACCCCTGGGAGCCCGCCATTCATTTGAATGGGGGATTTCGACCCCTAGGCGCCCCCGCCATACATTCCTATGGGGGAATCTCGAGCCCTGGTAGCCCGCCATTCATTCCTATGGGGGATTTCGACCGCTGGGAGCTCACCATTCATTTAAATGGGGGAATTCGACCCCTGGGTGCCCGCCATTCATTTCAATGGGGGATTTCGACCCCTGATAGCCCGCCATTCATTTCATTGGGGGATTTTGACCCCTTGTTGCCCGCCATTCATTTCAATGGGGGATTTCGACCACTGGGAGCCAGCCATTCATTTCAATGGGGGATTTCGACCCCTAGGCCTCCGCCATTCATTTCAATGGGGGATTTTTTACTCCTGGTCGCCCGCCATTCATTTCAATGGGGGATTTCGACCACTTGGAGCCCACCATTCATTTCAATGGGGGATTTCGTCCCCTAGACCTCCGCCATTCATTTCAATGGGGGATTTTGACTCCTGGTCGCCCGCCATTCATTTCAATGGGGGATTTCGACCACTTGGAGCCCACCATTCATTTCTAAGGGGGAATCTCGATCCCTGGTAGCCCGCAATTCATTTCAATGGGGGATTTCGACCACTGGGAGCAGGCCATTCATTTCAATGGGGGATTTCGACCCCTAGGCGCCCGCCATTCATTTCAATGGGGGATTTTGACTCCTGGTCGCCCGCCATTCATTTCAATGGGGGAATTCGACCCCTGAGAGCCCGTCATTCATTCCTATGGGGGAATCTAAATCCCTGGTAGACCGCCATTCATTTCAATGGGGGATTTCAACCCCTGGTAACCTGCCATTCATTCCTATGATGGATTTCGACCCTTGGGAGCCCACCATTCATTTAAATGGGGGAATTCGACCCCTGGTAGCCCGACATTCATTTCAATGGGGGATTTCAACCACTGGGAGCCCACCATTCATTTCTATGGGGGAATATCGATCCCTGGTAGCCCGCCATTCATTTCAATGGGGGATTTCGACCCCTGGTAGCTCGCCATTCATTTCAATGGGGGATTTTGATTCCTGGGCGCCCGCCACTCATTTCAATAGGGGAATTCGACCCCTGGTTGCCCCCCATTCATTTCAATGGGGGATTTCGACCACTGGGAGCCAGCCATTCATTTCAATGGGTGATTTCGAAACCTAGGTGCCCGCATTTCATTTCATTGGGGGAATTCGACCCCTGGTTGCCCGCCATTCATTTCAATGGGGGATTTCGACCACTGGGAGCCAGCCATTCATTTCAATTGGGGATTTCGACTCTTGGTCGCCCGCCATTCATTTCAATGGGGGAATTCAACCCCTGGGAGCCCGCCATTCATTTCAATGGGGGATTTCGACCCCTAGGCGCCCCCGCCATACATTCCTATTGGGGAATCTCGATCCCTGGTAGCCCGCCATTCATTCCTATGGGGGATTTCGACCCCTGGGAGCCCACCATTCATTTAAATGGGGGAATTCGACCCCTGGTAGCCCGCCATTCATTTCAATGGGGGATTTCGACCACTGGGAGCCCACCATTCATTTCTATGGGGGAATCTCGATCCCTGGTAGCCCGTCATTCATTTCAATGGGGGATTTTGACCACTGGGAGCCAGCCATTCATTTCAATGGGGGATTTAGACCCCTAGGCGCCCGCCATTCATTTCAATGGGGGATTTTGACTCCTGGTCGCCCGCCATTCATTTCAATGGGGGAATTCGACCCCTGGGAGCCAGCCATTCATTTCAATGGGGGATTTCGACCACTGGGAGCCAGCCATTCATTTCAATGGGGGATTTCGAACCCTAGGCGCCCCCGCCATTCATTCCTATGGGAGAATCTCGATCCCTGGTAGACCGCCATTCATTTCAATGGGGGATTTCAACCCCTGGTAACCTGCCATTCATTCCTATGATGGATTTCGACCCCTGGGAGCCCGCCATTCATTTAAATGGGGGAATTCGACCCCTGGTAGCCCGCCATTCATTTCAATGGGGGATTTCGACCACTGGGAGCCCACCATTCATTTCTATGGGGGAATCTCGATCCCTGGTAGCCCGCCATTAATTTCAATGGGGGATTTCGACCCCTGGTAGCCCGCCATTCATTTCAATGGGGGATTTTGATTCCTTGGCGCCCGCCATTCATTTCAATAGGGAAATTCGACCCCTGGTTGCCGCCATTCATTTCAATGGGGGATTTCGACCACTGGGAGCCAGCCATTCATTTCAATGGGGGATTTCAACCCCTAGGCCTCCGCCATTCATTTCAATGGGGTAATTCGACCCCTGGGAGCCCGCCATTCATTCCTATGGGGAAATCTCGATCCCTGGTGGACCGCCATTCATTTCAATGGGGGATTTCAACCCCTGGTAACCTGCCATTCATTCCTATGATGGATTTCGACACTTGGGAGCCCACCAATCATTTAAATGGGGGAATTCGACCCCTGGTAGCCCGCCATTCATTTCAATGGGGGATTTCGACCACTGGGAGCCCACCATTCATTTCTATGGGGGAATCTCGATCCCTGGTAGCCCGCCATTCATTTCAATGGGGGATTTCGACGCCTGGTAGCCCGCCATTCATTTCAATGGGGGATTTTGATTCCTGGGCGCCCGCCATTCATTTCAATAGGGGAATTCGACCCCTGGTTGCCCGCCATTCATTTCAATGGGGGATTTCGACCACTGGGAGCCAGCCATTCATTTCAATGGGGGATTTCGACTCTTGGTCTCCCGCCATTCATTTCAATGGGGGAATTCAACCCCTGGGAGCCCGCCATTCATTTCAATGGGGGATTTCGACCCCTAGGCGCCCCCGCCATACATTCCTATGGGGGAATCTTGATCCCTGGTAGCCCGCCATTCATTCCTATGGGGGATTTCGACCCCTGGGAGCCCACCATTCATTTAAATGGGCGAAATCGACCCCTGGTTGCCCGCCATTCATTTCAATGGGGGATTTCGACCACTGGGAGCCAGCCATTCATTTCAATGGGGGATTTCGACTCTTGGTCTCCCGCCATTCATTTCAATGGGGGAATTCAACCCCTGGGAGCCCACCATTCATTTAAATGGGCGAAATCGACCCCTGCTGGCCCGTCATTCATTTCAATGGGGGATTTCGACCACTGGGAGCCAGCCATTCATTTCAATGGGGGATTTAGACCCCTAGGCGCCCGCCATTCATTTCAATGGGGGATTTTGACTCCTGGTCGCCCGCCATTCATTTCAATGGGGGAATTCGACCCCTGGGAGCCCGCCATTCATTTCAATGGGGGATTTCGACCACTGGGAGCCAGCCATTCATTTCAATGGGGGATTTCGAACCCTAGGCGCCCCCGCCATTCATTCCTATGGGGGAATCTCGATCCCTGGTAGACCGCCATTCATTTCAATGAGGGATTTCAACCCCTGGTAACCTGCCATTCATTCCTATGATGGATTTCGACCCCTGGGAGCCCGCCATTCATTTAAATGGGGGAATTCGACCCCTGGTAGCCCGCCATTCATTTCAATGGGGGATTTCGACCACTGGGAGCCCACCATTCATTTCTATGGGGGAATCTCGATCCCTGGTAGCCCGCCATTAATTTCAATGGGGGATTTCGACCCCTGGTAGCCCGCCATTCATTTCAATGGGGGATTTTGATTCCTTGGCGCCCGCCATTCATTTCAATAGGGAAATTCGACCCCTGGTTGCCGCCATTCATTAAATGGGGGATTTCGACCACTGGGAGCCAGTCATTCATTTCAATGGGGGATTTCGACCCCTAGGCCTCCGTCATTCATTTCAATGGGGGATTTTGACTCCTGGTCGCCCGCCATTCATTTCAATGGGGGAATTCAACCCCTGGGAGCCCGCCATTCATTTCAATGGGGGATTTCGACCCCTGGTAGCCCGCCATTCATTCCTATGGGGGATTTCGACCCCTCGGAGCCCACCATTCATTTAAATGGGGGAATTCGACACCTGGGTGCCCGCCATACATTTCAATGGGGGATTTCGACCCCTGGTAGCCCGCCATTCATTTCATTGGGGGATTTCGACCCCTGGGCGCACGCCATTCAATTCAATAGGGGAATTCGACCCCTGGTAGCCCGCCAAACATTTCAATGGGGGATTTCCACCCCTGGTAGCCCGCCATTCATTTCAATGAGGGATTTCGACCCCTGGGAGCCCTCCATTAATTTTAATGGGGGATTTCGACCACTGGGAGCCAGCCATTCATTTCAATGGGGGATTTCTACCCCTTGGAGCCCGTCATTCATTTCTATGGGGGATTTCGACCACTGGGAGTCAGCCATTCATTTCAATGGGGGATTTCGAACCCTAGGTGCCCGCATTTCATTTCATTGGGGGATTTCGACCCCTAGGCGCCCGCCATTCATTTCAATGGGGGATTTCAACCCCTGGTAACCCGCCATTCATTCCTATGGGTGATTTCAACCACTGGGAGCCCACCAATCATTTCTAAGGGGGAATCTCGATCCCTGGTAGCCCGCAATTCATTTCAATGGGGGATTTCGACCACTGGGAGCAGGCCATTCATTTCAATGGGGGATTTCGACCCCTAGGCGCCCGCCATTCATTTTAATGGGGGATTTTGACTCCTGGTCGCCCGCCATTCATTTCAATGGGGGAATTCGACCCCTGGGAGCCCGCCATTCATTCCTATGGGGAAATCTCGATCCCTGGTGGACCGCCATTCATTTCAATGGGGGATTTCAACCCCTGGTAACCTGCCATTCATTCCTATGATGGATTTCAACCCTTGGGAGCCCACCAATCATTTAAATGGGGGAATTCGACCCCTGGTAGCCCGCCATTCATTTCAATGGGGGATTTCGACCACTGGGAGCCCACCATTCATTTCTATGGGGGAATCTCGATCCCTGGTAGCCCGCCATTCATTTCAATGGGGGATTTCGACCCCTGACAGCCCGCCATTCATTTCAATGGGGGATTTTGATTCCTGGGCGCCCGCCATTCATTTCAATAGGGGAATTCGACCCCTGGTTGCCCGCCATTCATTTCAATGGGGGATTTCGACCACTGGGAGCCAGCCATTCATTTCAATTGGTGATTTCGACTCTTGGTCGCCCGCCATTCATTTCAATGGGGGAATTCAACCCCTGGGAGCCCGCCATTCATTTCAATGGGGGATTTCGACCCCTAGGCGCCCCCGCCATACATTCCTATTGGGGAATCTCGATCCCTGGTAGCCCGCCATTCATTCCTATGGGGGATTTCGACCCCTGGGAGCCCACCATTCATTTAAATGGGGGAATTCGACCCCTGGTAGCCCGCCATTCATTTCAATGGGGGATTTCGACCACTGGGAGCCCACCATTCATTTCTATGGGGGAATCTCGATCCCTGGTAGCCCGTCATTCATTTCAATTGGGGATTTTGACCACTGGGAGCCAGCCATTCATTTCAATGGGGGATTTAGACCCCTAGGCGCCCGCCATTCATTTCAATGGGGGATTTTGACTCCTGGTCGCCCGCCATTCATTTCAATGGGGGAATTCGACCCCTGGGAGCCCGCTATTCATTTCAATGGGGGATTTCGACCACTGGGAGCCAGCCATTCATTTCAATGGGGGATTTCGAACCCTAGTCGCCCCCGCCATTCATTCCTATGGGAGAATCTCGATCCCTGGTAGACCGCCATTCATTTCAATGGGGGATTTCAACCCCTGGTAACCTGCCATTCATTCCTATGATGGATTTCGACCCCTGGGAGCCCGCCATTCATTTAAATGGGGGTATTCGACCCCTGGTAGCCCGCCATTCATTTCAATGGGGGATTTCGACCACTGGGAGCCCACCATTCATTTCTATGGGGGAATCTCGATCCCTGGTAGCCCGCCATTAATTTCAATGGGGGATTTCGACCCCTGGTAGCCCGCCATTCATTTCAATGGGGTATTTTGATTCCTTGGCGACCGCCATTCATTTCAATAGGGAAATTCGACCCCTGGTTGCCGCCATTCATTTCAATGGGGGATTTCGACCACTGGGAGCCAGCCATTCATTTCAATGGGGGATTTCGACCCCTAGGCCTCCGCCATTCATTTCAATGGGGTAATTCGACCCCTGGGAGCCCGCCATTCATTCCTATGGGGAAATCTCGATCCCTGGTGGACCGCCATTCATTTCAATGGGGGATTTCAACCCCTGGTAACCTGCCATTCATTCCTATGATGGATTTCGACACTTGGGAGCCCACCAATCATTTAAATGGGGGAATTCGACCCCTGGTAGCCCGCCATTCATTTCAATGGGGGATTTCGACCACTGGGAGCCCACCATTCATTTCTATGGGGGAATCTCGATCCCTGGTAGCCCGCCATTCATTTCAATGGGGGATTTCGACCCCTGGTAGCCCGCCATTCATTTCAATGGGGGATTTTGATTCCTAGGCGCCCGCCATTCATTTCAATAGGGGAATTCGACCCCTGGTTGCCCGCCATTCATTTCAATGGGGGATTTCGACCACTGGGAGCCAGCCATTCATTTCAATGGGGGATTTCGACTCTTGGTCGCCCGCCATTCATTTCAATGGGGGAATTCAACCCCTGGGAGCCCGCCATTCATTTCAATGGGGTATTTCGACCCCTAGGCGCCCCCGCCATACATTCCTATGGGGGAATCTCGATCCCTGGTAGCCCGCCATTCATTCCTATGGGGGATTTCGACCCCTGGGAGCCCACCATTCATTTAAATGGGGGAATTCGACCCCTGCTGGCCCGCCATTCATTTCAATGGGGGATTTCGACCACTGGGAGCCCACCATTCATTTCTATGGGGGAATCTCGATCCCTGGTAGCCCGTCATTCATTTCAATGGGGGATTTCGACCACTGGGAGCCAGCCATTCATTTCAATGGGGGATTTCGACCCCTAGGCGCCCGCCATTCATTTCAATGGGGGATTTTGACTCCTGGTCGCCCGCCATTCATTTCAATGGGGGATTTCAACACCTGGTAACCTGCCATTCATTCCTATGATGGATTTCGACCCTTGGGAGCCCACCATTCATTTAAATGGGGGAATTCGACCCCTGGTAGCCCGCCATTCATTTCAATGGGGGATTTCGACCACTGGGAGCCCACCATTCATTTCTATGGGGGAATCTCGATCCCTGGTAGCCCGCCATTCATTTCAATGGGTGATTTCGACCCCTGGTAGCCCGCCATTCATTTCAATGGGGGATTTTGATTCCTGGGCGCCCGCCATTCATTTCAATAGGGGAATTCGACCCCTGGTTGCCCGACATTCATTTCAATGGGGGATTTCGACCACTGGGAGCCAGCCATTCATTTCAATGGGGGATTTCGACTCCTAGGTGCCCGCCATTCATTTCAATGGGGGATTTTGACTCTTGGTCGCCCGCCATTCATTTCAATGGGGGAATTCAACCCCTGGGAGCCCGCCATTCATTTGAATGGGGGATTTCGACCCCTAGGCGCCCCCGCCATACATTCCTATGGGGGAATCTCGATCCCTGGTAGCCCGCCATTCATTCCTATGGGGGATTTCGACCGCTGGGAGCTCACCATTCATTTAAATGGGGGAATTCGACCCCTGGGTGCCCGCCATTCATTTCAATGGGGGATTTCGACCCCTGATAGCCCGCCATTCATTTCATTGGGGGATTTTGACCCCTGGTTGCCCGCCATTCATTTCAATGGGGGATTTCGACCACTGGGAGCCAGCCATTCATTTCAATGGGGGATTTCGACCCCTAGGCCTCCGCCATTCATTTCAATGGGGGATTTTGACTCCTGGTCGCCCGCCATTCATTTCAATGGGGGATTTCGACCACTTGGAGCCCACCATTCATTTCTAAGGGGGAATCTCGATCCCTGGTAGCCCGCCATTCATTTCATTGGGGGATTTTGACCCCTGGTTGCCCGCCATTCATTTCAATGGGGGATTTCGACCACTGGGAGCCAGCCATTCATTTCAATGGGGGATTTTGACTCCTGGTCGCCCGCCATTCATTTCAATGGGGGAATTCAACCCCTGGGAGCCCGCCATTCATTCCTATGGGGGAATCTCGATCCCTGGTAGACCGCCATTCATTTCAATGGGGGATTTCAACCCCTGGTAACCTGCCATTCATTCCTATGATAGATTTCGACCACTTGGAGCCCACCATTCATTTCTAAGGGGGAATCTCGATCCCTGGTAGCCCGCCATTCATTTCAATGGGGGATTTCGACCACTGGGAGCAGGCCATTCATTTCAATGGGGGATTTCGACCCCTAGGCGCCCGCCATTCATTTCAATGGGGGATTTTGACTCCTGGTCGCCCGCCATTAATTTCAATGGGGGAATTCAACCCCTGGGAGCCCGCCATTCATTCCTATGGGGGAATCTCGATCCCTGGTAGACCGCCATTCATTTCAATGGGGGATTTCAACCCCTGGTAACCTGCCATTCATTCCTATGATGGATTTCGACCCTTGGGAGCCCACCATTCATTTAAATGGGGGAATTCGACCCCTGGTAGCCCGCCATTCATTTCAATGGGGGATTTCGACCACTGGGAGCCCACCATTCATTTCTATGGGGGAATCTCGATCCCTGGTAGCCCGCCATTCATTTCAATGGGGGATTTCGACCCCTGGTAGCCCGCCATTCATTCCTATGGGGGATTTCGACCCCTCGGAGCCCACCATTCATTTAAATAAGGGAATTCGACACCTGGGTATCCGCCATACATTTCAATGGGGGATTTCGACCCCTAGTAGCCCTACATTCATTTCATTGGGGGATTTTGACCCCTGGGCGCACGCCATTCAATTCAATAGGGGAATTCGACCCCTGGTAGCCCGCCAAACATTTCAGTGGGGTATTTCCACCCCTGGTAGCCCTCCATTCATTTCAATGAGGGATTTCGACCCCTGGGAGCCCTCCATTCATTTTAATGGGGGATTTCGACCACTGGGAGTCAGCCATTCATTTCAATGGGGGATTTCTACCCCTTGGAGGCCGTCATTCTTTTCTATGGGGGATTTCGACCACTGGGAGTCAGCCATTCATTTCAATGGGGGATTTCGAACCCTAGGTGCCCGCATTTCATTTCATTGGGGGATTTCGACCCCTAGGCGCCCGCCATTCATTTCAATGGGGGATTTCAACCCCTGGTAACCCGCCATTCATTCCTATGGGTGATTTCGACCCCTGGGAGCCCACCATTCATTTAAATGGGGGAATTCGACCCCTGGTAGCTCGCCATTCATTTCAATGGGGGATTTCGACCACTTGGAGCCCACCATTCATTTCTAAGGGGGAATCTCGATCCCTGGTAGCCCGCCATTCATTTCAATGGGGGATTTCGACCACTGGGAGCAGGCCATTCATTTCAATGGGGGATTTCGACCCCTAGGCGCCCGCCATTCATTTCAATGGGGGATTTTGACTCCTGGTCGCCCGCCATTCATTTCAATGGGGGATTTCAACCCCTGGTAACCTGCCATTCATTCCTATGATGGATTTCGACCCTTGGGAGCCCACCATTCATTTAAATGGGGGAATTCGACCCCTGGTAGCCCGCCATTCATTTCAATGGGGGATTTCGACCACTGGGAGCCCACCATTCATTTCTATGGGGGAATCTCGATCCCTGGTAGCCCGCCATTCATTTCAATGGGTGATTTCGACCCCTGGTAGCCCGCCATTCATTTCAAGTGGGGGATTTTGATTCCTGGGCGCCCGCCATTCATTTCAATAGGGGAATTCGACCCCTGGTTGCCCGACATTCATTTCAATGGGGGATTTCGACCACTGGGAGCCAGCCATTCATTTCAATGGGGGATTTTGATTCCTTGGCGCCCGCCATTCATTACAATAGGGAAATTCGACCCCTGGTTGCCGCCATTCATTTCAATGGGGGATTTCGACCACTGGGAGACAGCCATTCATTTCAATGGGGGATTTCGACCCCTAGGCCTCCGCCATTCATTTCAATGGGGGATTTTGACTCCTGGTCGCCCGCCATTCATTTCAATGGGGGAATTCAACCCTGGGAGCCCGCCATTCATTTCAATGGGGGATTTCGACCCCTGGTAGCCCGCCATTCATTCCTATGGGGGATTTCGACCCCTCGGAGCCCACCATTCATTTAAATGGGGGAATTCGACACCTGGGTTCCCGCCATACATTTCAATGGGGGATTTCGACCCCTGGTAGCCCGCCATTCATTTCATTGGGGGATTTTGACCCCTGGGCGCACGCCATTCAATTCAATAGGGGAATTCGACCCCTGGTAGCCCGCCAAACATTTCAATGGGGGATTTCCACCCCTGGTAGCCCGCCATTCATTTCAATGAGGGATTTCGACCCCTGGGAGCCCTCCATTCATTTTAATGGGGGATTTCGACCACTGGGAGCCAGCCATTCATTTCAATGGGGGATTTCTACCCCTTGGAGCCCGTCATTCATTTCTATGGGGGATTTCGACCACTGGGAGTCAGCCATTCATTTTAATGGGGGATTTCGAACCCTAGGTGCCCGCATTTCATTTCATTGGGGGATTTCGACCCGTAGGCGCCCGCCATTCATTTCAATGGGGGATTTCAACCCCTGGTAACCCGCCATTCATTCCTATGGGTGATTTCGACCCCTGGGAGCCCACCATTCATTTAAATGGGGGAATTCGACCCCTGGTAGCCCGCCATTCATTTCAATGGGGGATTTCGACCACTTGGAGCCCACCATTCATTTCTAAGGGGGAATCTCGATCCCTGGTAGCCCGCCATTCATTTCAATGGGGGATTTCGACCACTGGGAGCAGGCCATTCATTTCAATGGGGGATTTCGTCCCCTAGGCGCCCGCCATTCATTTCAATGGGGGATTTTGACTCCTGGTCGCCCGCCATTCATTTCAATGGGGGATTTCAACCCCTGGTAACCTGCCATTCTTTCCTATGATGGATTTCGACCCTTGGGAGCCCACCATTCATTTAAATGGGGGAATTCGACCCCTGGTAGCCCGCCATTCATTTCAATGGGGGATTTCGACCACTGGGAGCCCACCATTCATTTCTATGGGGGAATCTCGATCCCTGGTAGCCCGCCATTAATTTCAATGGGTGATTTCGACCCCTGGTAGCCCGCCATTCATTTCAATGGGGGATTTTGATTCCTGGGCGCCCGCCATTCATTTCAATAGGGGAATTCGACCCCTGGTTGCCCGACATTCATTTCAATGGGGGATTTCGACCACTGGGAGCCAGCCATTCATTTCAATGGGGGATTTCGACTCCTAGGTGCCCGCCATTTATTTCAATGGGGGATTTTGACTCTTGGTCGCCCGCCATTCATTTCAATGGGGGAATTCAACCCCTGGGAGCCCGCCATTCATTTGAATGGGGGATTTCGACCCCTAGGCGCCCCCGCCATACATTCCTATGGGGGAATCTCGATCCCTGGTAGCCCGCCATTCATTCCTATGGGGGATTTCGACCGCTGGGAGCTCACCATTCATTTAAATGGGGGAATTCGACCCCTGGGTGCCCGCCATTCATTTCAATGGGGGATTTCGACCCCTGATAGCCCGCCATTCATTTCATTGGGGGATTTTGACCCCTTGTTGCCCGCCATTCATTTCAATGGGGGATTTCGACCACTGGGAGCCAGCCATTCATTTCAATGGGGGATTTCGACCCCTAGGCCTCCGCCATTCATTTCAATGGGGGATTTTTTACTCCTGGTCGCCCGCCATTCATTTCAATGGGGGATTTCGACCACTTGGAGCCCACCATTCATTTCAATGGGGGATTTCGTCCCCTAGACCTCCGCCATTCATTTCAATGGGGGATTTTGACTCCTGGTCGCCCGCCATTCATTTCAATGGGGGATTTCGACCACTTGGAGCCCACCATTCATTTCTAAGGGGGAATCTCGATCCCTGGTAGCCCGCCATTCATTTCAATGGGGGATTTCGACCACTGGGAGCAGGCCATTCATTTCAATGGGGGATTTCGACCCCTAGGCGCCCGCCATTCATTTCAATGGGGGATTTTGACTCCTGGTCGCCCGCCATTCATTTCAATGGGGGAATTCGACCCCTGGGAGCCCGCCATTCATTCCTATGGGGGAATCTAAATCCCTGGTAGACCGCCATTCATTTCAATGGGGGATTTCAACCCCTGGTAACCTGCCATTCATTCCTATGATGGATTTCGACCCTTGGGAGCCCACCATTCATTTAAATGGGGGAATTCGACCCCTGGTAGCCCGACATTCATTTCAATGGGGGATTTCAACCACTGGGAGCCCACCATTCATTTCTATGGGGGAATATCGATCCCTGGTAGCCCGCCATTCATTTCAATGGGGGATTTCGACCCCTGGTAGCTCGCCATTCATTTCAATGGGGGATTTTGATTCCTGGGCGCCCGCCATTCATTTCAATAGGGGAATTCGACCCCTGGTTGCCCCCCATTCATTTCAATGGGGGATTTCGACCACTGGGAGCCAGCCATTCATTTCAATGGGTGATTTCGAAACCTAGGTGCCCGCATTTCATTTCATTGGGGGATTTCGACCCCTAGGCGCCCGCCATTATTTTCAATGGGGGATTTCAACCCCTGGTAACCCGCCATTCATTCCTATGGTTGATTTCGACCCCTGGTAGCCCGCTATTCATTTCAATGGGGGATTTCAACCACTGGGAGCCCACCATTCATTTCTAAGGGGGAATCTCGATCCCTGGTAGCCCGCAATTCATTTCAATGGGGGATTTCGACCACTGGGAGCAGGCCATTCATTTCAATGGGGGATTTCGACCCCTAGGCGCCCGCCATTCATTTTAATGGGGGATTTTGACTCCTGGTCGCCCGCCATTCATTTCAATGGGGGAATTCGACCCCTGGGAGCCCGCCATTCATTCCTATGGGGAAATCTCGATCCCTGGTGGACCGCCATTCATTTCAATGGGGGATTTCAACCCCTGGTAACCTGCCATTCATTCCTATGATGGATTTCGACCCTTGGGAGCCCACCAATCATTTAAATGGGGGAATTCGACCCCTGGTAGCCCGCCATTCATTTCAATGGGGGATTTCGACCACTGGGAGCCCACCATTCATTTCTATGGGGGAATCTCGATCCCTGGTAGCCCGCCATTCATTTCAATGGGGGATTTCGACCCCTGACAGCCCGCCATTCATTTCAATGGGGGATTTTGATTCCTGGGCGCCCGCCATTCATTTCAATAGGGGAATTCGACCCCTGGTTGCCCGCCATTCATTTCAATGGGGGATTTCGACCACTGGGAGCCAGCCATTCATTTCAATTGGGGATTTCGACTCTTGGTCGCCCGCCATTCATTTCAATGGGGGAATTCAACCCCTGGGAGCCCGCCATTCATTTCAATGGGGGATTTCGACCCCTAGGCGCCCCCGCCATACATTCCTATTGGGGAATCTCGATCCCTGGTAGCCCGCCATTCATTCCTATGGGGGATTTCGACCCCTGGGAGCCCACCATTCATTTAAATGGGGGAATTCGACCCCTGGTAGCCCGCCATTCATTTCAATGGAGGATTTCGACCACTGGGAGCCCACCATTCATTTCTATGGGGGAATCTCGATCCCTGGTAGCCCGTCATTCATTTCAATGGGGGATTTTGACCACTGGGAGCCAGCCATTCATTTCAATGGGGGATTTAGACCCCTAGGCGCCCGCCATTCATTTCAATGGGGGATTTTGACTCCTGGTCGCCCGCCATTCATTTCAATGGGGGAATTCGACCCCTGGGAGCCCGCCATTCATTTCAATGGGGGATTTCGACCACTGGGAGCCAGCCATTCATTTCAATGGGGGATTTCGAACCCTAGGCGCCCCCGCCATTCATTCCTATGGGAGAATCTCGATCCCTGGTAGACCGCCATTCATTTCAATGGGGGATTTCAACCCCTGGTAACCTGCCATTCATTCCTATGATGGATTTCGACCCCTGGGAGCCCGCCATTCATTTAAATGGGGGAATTCGACCCCTGGTAGCCCGCCATTCATTTCAATGGGGGATTTCGACCACTGGGAGCCCACCATTCATTTCTATGGGGGAATCTCGATCCCTGGTAGCCCGCCATTAATTTCAATGGGGGATTTCGACCCCTGGTAGCCCGCCATTCATTTCAATGGGGGATTTTGATTCCTTGGCGCCCGCCATTCATTTCAATAGGGAAATTCGACCCCTGGTTGCCGCCATTCATTTCAATGGGGGATTTCGACCACTGGGAGCCAGCCATTCATTTCAATGGGGGATTTCGACCCCTAGGCCTCCGCCATTCATTTCAATGGGGTAATTCGACCCCTGGGAGCCCGCCATTCATTCCTATGGGGAAATCTCGATCCCTGGTGGACCGCCATTCATTTCAATGGGGGATTTCAACCCCTGGTAACCTGCCATTCATTCCTATGATGGATTTCGACACTTGGGAGCCCACCAATCATTTAAATGGGGGAATTCGACCCCTGGTAGCCCGCCATTCATTTCAATGGGGGATTTCGACCACTGGGAGCCCACCATTCATTTCTATGGGGGAATCTCGATCCCTGGTAGCCCGCCATTCATTTCAATGGGGGATTTCGACGCCTGGTAGCCCGCCATTCATTTCAATGGGGGATTTTGATTCCTGGGCGCCCGCCATTCATTTCAATAGGGGAATTCGACCCCTGGTTGCCCGCCATTCATTTTAATGGGGGATTTCGACCACTGGGAGCCAGCCATTCATTTCAATGGGGGATTTCGACTCTTGGTCGCCCGCCATTCATTTCAATGGGGGAATTCAACCCCTGGGAGCCCGCCATTCATTTCAATGGGGGATTTCGACCCCTAGGCGCCCCCGCCATACATTCCTATGGGGGAATCTCGATCCCTGGTAGCCCGCCATTCATTCCTATGGGGGATTTCGACCCCTGGGAGCCCACCATTCATTTAAATGGGCGAAATCGACCCCTGCTGGCCCGCCATTCATTTCAATGGGGGATTTCGACCACTGGGAGCCCACCATTCATTTCTATGGGGGAATCTCGATCCCTGGTAGCCCGTCATTCATTTCAATGGGGGATTTCGACCACTGGGAGCCAGCCATTCATTTCAATGGGGGATTTAGACCCCTAGGCGCCCGCCATTCATTTCAATGGGGGATTTTGACTCCTGGTCGCCCGCCATTCATTTCAATGGGGGAATTCGACCCCTGGGAGCCCGCCATTCATTTCAATGGGGGATTTCGACCACTGGGAGCCAGCCATTCATTTCAATGGGGGATTTCGAACCCTAGGCGCCCCCACCATTCATTCCTATGGGGGAATCTCGATCCCTGGTAGACCGCCATTCATTTCAATGAGGGATTTCAACCCCTGGTAACCTGCCATTCATTCCTATGATGGATTTCGACCCCTGGGAGCCCGCCATTCATTTAAATGGGGGAATTCGACCCCTGGTAGCCCGCCATTCATTTCAATGGGGGATTTCGACCACTGGGAGCCCACCATTCATTTCTATGGGGGAATCTCGATCCCTGGTAGCCCGCCATTAATTTCAATGGGGGATTTCGACCCCTGGTAGCCCGCCATTCATTTCAATGGGGGATTTTGATTCCTTGGCGCCCGCCATTCATTTCAATAGGGAAATTCGACCCCTGGTTGCCGCCATTCATTAAATGGGGGATTTCGACCACTGGGAGCCAGTCATTCATTTCAATGGGGGATTTCGACCCCTAGGCCTCCGTCATTCATTTCAATGGGGGATTTTGACTCCTGGTCGCCCGCCATTCATTTCAATGGGGGAATTCAACCCCTGGGAGCCCGCCATTCATTTCAATGGGGGATTTCGACCCCTGGTAGCCCGCCATTCATTCCTATGGGGGATTTCGACCCCTCGGAGCCCACCATTCATTTAAATGGGGGAATTCGACACCTGGGTGCCCGCCATACATTTCAATGGGGGATTTCGACCCCTGGTAGCCCGCCATTCATTTCATTGGGGGATTTCGACCCCTGGGCGCACGCCATTCAATTCAATAGGGGAATTCGACCCCTGGTAGCCCGCCAAACATTTCAATGGGGGATTTCCACCCCTGGTAGCCCGCCATTCATTTCAATGAGGGATTTCGACCCCTGGGAGCCCTCCATTAATTTTAATGGGGGATTTCGACCACTGGGAGCCAGCCATTCATTTCAATGGGGGATTTCTACCCCTTGGAGCCCGTCATTCATTTCTATGGGGGATTTCGACCACTGGGAGTCAGCCATTCATTTCAATGGGGGATTTCGAACCCTAGGTGCCCGCATTTCATTTCATTGGGGGATTTCGACCCCTAGGCGCCCGCCATTCATTTCAATGGGGGATTTCAACCCCTGGTAACCCGCCATTCATTCCTATGGGTGATTTCAACCACTGGGAGCCCACCAATCATTTCTAAGGGGGAATCTCGATCCCTGGTAGCCCGCAATTCATTTCAATGGGGGATTTCGACCACTGGGAGCAGGCCATTCATTTCAATGGGGGATTTCGACCCCTAGGCGCCCGCCATTCATTTTAATGGGGGATTTTGACTCCTGGTCGCCCGCCATTCATTTCAATGGGGGAATTCGACCCCTGGGAGCCCGCCATTCATTCCTATGGGGAAATCTCGATCCCTGGTGGACCGCCATTCATTTCAATGGGGGATTTCAACCCCTGGTAACCTGCCATTCATTCCTATGATGGATTTCGACCCTTGGGAGCCCACCAATCATTTAAATGAAGGAATTCGACCCCTGGTAGCCCGCCATTCATTTCAATGGGGGATTTCGACCACTGGGAGCCCACCATTCATTTCTATGGGGGAATCTCGATCCCTGGTAGCCCGCCATTCATTTCAATGGGGGATTTCGACCACTGGGAGCAGGCCATTCATTTCAATGGGGGATTTCGACCCCTAGGCGCCCGCCATTCATTTCAATGGGGGATTTTGACTCCTGGTCGCCCGCCATTCATTTCAATGGGGGATTTCGACCACTTGGAGCCCACCATTCATTTCTAAGGGGGAATCTCGATCCCTGGTAGCCCGCCATTCATTTCAATGGGGGATTTCGACCACTGGGAGCAGGCCATTCATTTCAATGGGGGATTTCGACCCCTAGGCGCCCGCCATTCATTTCAATGGGGGATTTTGACTCCTGGTCGCCCGCCATTCATTTCAATGGGGGAATTCGACCCCTGGGAGCCCGCCATTCATTCCTATGGGGGAATATCGATCCCTGGTAGACCGCCATTCATTTCAATGGGGGATTTCAACCCCTGGTAACCTGCCATTCATTCCTATGATGGATTTCGACCCTTGGGAGCCCACCATTCATTTAAATGGGGGAATTCGACCCCTGGTAGCCCGCCATTCATTTCAATGGGGGATTTCGACCACTGGGAGCCCACCATTCATTTCTATGGGGGAATCTCGATCCCTGGTAGCCCGCCATTCATTTCAATGGGGGATTTCGACCCCTGGTAGCCCGCCATTCATTCCTATGGGGGATTTCGACCCCTCGGAGCCCACCATTCATTTAAATGGGGGAATTCGACACCTGGGTGCCCGCCATACATTTCAATGGGGGATTTCGACCCCTGGTAGCCCTACATTCATTTCATTGGGGGATTTTGACCCCTGGGCGCACGCCATTCAATTCAATAGGGGAATTCGACCCCTGGTAGCCCGCCAAACATTTCAATGGGGGATTTCCACCCCTGGTAGCCCGCCATTCATTTCAATGAGGGATTTCGACCCCTGGGAGCCCTCCATTCATTTTAATGGGGGATTTCGACCACTGGGAGTCAGCCATTCATTTCAATGGGGGATTTCTACCCCTTGGAGGCCGTCATTCATTTCTATGGGGGATTTCGACCACTGGGAGTCAGCCATTCATTTCAATGGGGGATTTCGAACCCTAGGTGCCCGCATTTCATTTCATTGGGGGATTTCGACCCCTAGGCGCCCGCCATTCATTTCAATGGGGGATTTCAACCCCTGGTAACCCGCCATTCATTCCTATGGGTGATTTCGACCCCTGGGAGCCCACCATTCATTTAAATGGGGGAATTCGACCCCTGGTAGCCCGCCATTCATTTCAATGGGGGATTTCGACCACTTGGAGGCTACCATTCATTTCTAAGGGGGAATCTCGATCCCTGGTAGCACGCCATTCATTTCAATGGGGGATTTCGACCACTGGGAGCAGGCCATTCATTTCAATGGGGGATTTCGACCCCTAGGCGCCCGCCATTCATTTCAATGGGGGATTTTGACTCCTGGTGGCCCGCCATTCATTTCAATGGGGGATTTCAACCCCTGGTAACCTGCGATTCATTCCTATGATGGATTTCGACCCTTGGGAGCCCACCATTCATTTAAATGGGGGAATTCGACCCCTGGTAGCCCGCCATTCATTTCAATGGGGGATTTCGACCACTGGGAGCCCACCATTCATTTCTATGGGGGAATCTCGATCCCTGGTAGCCCGCCATTCATTTCAATGGGTGATTTCGACCCCTGGTAGCCCGACATTCATTTCAATGGGGGATTTTGATTCCTGGGCGCCCGCCATTCATTTCAATAGGGGAATTCGACCCCTGGTTGCCCGACATTCATTTCAATGGGGGATTTCGACCACTGGGAGCCAGCCATTCATTTCAATGGGGGATTTCGACTCCAGGTGCCCGCCATTCATTTCAATGGGGGATTTTGACTCTTGGTCGCCCGCCATTCATATCAATGGGGGAATTCAACCCCTGGGAGCCCGCCATTCATTTGAATGGGGGATTTCGACCCCTAGGCGCCCCCGCCATACATTCCTATGGGGGAATCTCGATCCCTGGTAGCCCGCCATTCATTCCTATGGGGGATTTCGACCCCTGGGAGCTCACCATTTATTTAAATGGGGGAATTCGACCCCTGGGTGCCCGCCATTCATTTCAATGGGGGATTTCGACCCCTGATAGCCCGCCATTCATTTCATTGGGGGATTTTGACTCCTGGTCGCCCGCCATTCATTTCAATGGGGGATTTCGACCACTTGGAGCCCACCATTCATTTCTAAGGGGGAATCTCGATCCCTGGTAGCCCGCCATTCATTTCATTGGGGGATTTTGACCCCTGGTAGCCCGCCATTCATTTCATTGGGGGATTTTGACCCCTGGGCGCACGCCATTCAATTCAATAGGGGAATTCGACCCCTGGTAGCCCGCCAAACATTTCATTGGTGGATTTCCACCCCTGGTAGCCCGCCATTCATTTCAATGAGGGATTTCCACCCCTGGGAGCCCTCCATTCATTTTAATGGGGGATTTCGACCACTGGGAGCGAGCCATTCATTTTAATGGGGGATTTCTACCCCTGGTAGCCCGCCATTCATTTCATTGGGGGATTTTGACCCCTGGGCGCACGCCATTCAATTCAATAGGGGAATTCGACCCCTGGTAGCCCGCCAAACATTTCATTGGTGGATTTCCACCCCTGGTAGCCCGCCATTCATTTCATTGGGAGATTTTGACCACTGGGCGCACGCCATTCAATTCAATAGGGGAATTCGACCCCTGGTAGCCCGCCAAACATTTTATTGGTGGATTTCCACCCCTGGTAGCCCGCCATTCATTTCAATGAGGGATTTCCACCCCTGGGAGCCCTCCATTCATTTTAATGGGGGATTTCGACCACTGGGAGCGAGCCATTCATTTCAATGGGGGATTTCTACCCCTTGGAGCCCGTCATTCATTTCAATGGTGGATTTCGACCCCTGGTAGCCCGCCATTCATTCCTATGGGGGATTTCGACCCCTCGGAGCCCACCATTCATTTAAATGGTGGAATTCGACACCTGGGTGCCCGCCATACATTTCAATGGGGGATTTCGACCCCTGGTAGCCCGCCATTCATTTCATTGGGGGATTTTGACCCCTGGGCGCACGCCATTCAATTCAATAGGGGAATTCGACCCCTGGTAGCCCGCCAAACATTTCAATGGGGGATTTCCACCCCTGGTAGCCCGCCATTCATTTCAATGAGGGATTTCGACCCCTGGGAGCCCTCCATTCATTTCAATGGGGGATTTTGATTCCTGGGCGCCCGCCATTCATTTCAATTGGGGAATTCGACCCCTGGTTGCCCGACATTCATTTCAATGGGGGATTTCGACCACTGGGAGCCAGCCATTCATTTCAATGGGGGATTTCGACTCCTAGGTGCCCGCCATTCATTTCAATGGGGGATTTTGACTCTTGGTCGCCCGCCATTCATATCAATGGGGGAATTCAACCCCTGGGAGCCCGCCATTCATTTGAATGGGGGATTTCGACCCCTAGGCGCCCCCGCCATACATTCCTATGGGGGAATCTCGATCCCTGGTAGCCCGCCATTCATTCCTATGGGGGATTTCGACCCCTGGGAGCTCACCATTTATTTAAATGGGGGAATTCGACCCCTGGGTGCCCGCCATTCAATTCAATGGGGGATTTCGACCCCTGATAGCCCGCCATTCATTTCATTGGGGGATTTTGACCCCTGTTTGCCCGCCATTCATTTCAATGGGGGATTTCGACCACTGGGAGCCAGCCATTCATTTCAATGGGGGATTTCGACCCCTAGGTCTCCGCCATTCATTTCAATGGGGGATTTTGACTCCTGGTCGCCCGCCATTCATTTCAATGGGGGATTTCGACCACTTGGAGCCCACCATTCATTTCTAAGGGGGAATCTCGATCCCTGGTAGCCCGCCATTGATTTCATTGGGGGATTTTGACCCCTGGTTGCCCGCCATTCATTTCAATGGGGGATTTCGACCACTGGGAGCCAGCCATTCATTTCAATGGGGGATTTCGACCCCTAGGCCTCCGCCATTCATTTCAATGGGGGATTTTGACTCCTGGTCGCCCGCCATTCATTTCAATGGGGGATTTCGACCACTTGGAGCCCACCATTCATTTCTAAGGGGGAATCTCGATCCCTGGTAGCCCGCCATTCATTTCAATGGGGGATTTCGACCACTGGGAGCAGGCCATTCATTTCAATGGGGGATTTCGACCCCTAGGCGCCCGCCATTCATTTCAATGTGGGATTTTGACTCCTGGTCGCCCGCCATTCATTTCAATGGGGGAATTCGACCCCTGGGAGCCCGCCATTCATTCCTATGGGGGAATCTCGATCCCTGGTAGACCGCCATTCATTTCAATGGGGGATTTCAACCCCTGGTAACCTGCCATTCATTCCTATGATGGATTTCGACCCTTGGGAGCCCACCATTCATTTAAATGGGAGAATTCGACCCCTGGTAGCCCGCCATTCATTTCAATGGGGGATTTCGACCACTGGGAGCCCACCATTCATTTCTATGGGGGAATCTCGATCCCTGGTAGCCCGCCATTAATTTCAATAGGGGATTTCGACCCCTGGTAGCCCGCCATTCATTTCAATGGGGGATTTTGATTCCTTGGCGCCCGCCATTCATTTCAATAGGGAAATTCGACCCCTGGTTGCCGCCATTCATTTCAATGGGGGATTTCGCCCACTGGGAGCCAGCCATTCATTTCAATGGGGGATTTCGACCCCTAGGCCTCCGCCATTCATTTCAATGGAGGATTTTGACTCCTGGTCGCCCGCCATTCATTTCAATGGGGGAATTCAACCCCTGGGAGCCCGCCATTCATTTCAATGGGGGATTTCGACCCCTGATAGCCCGCCATTCATTCCTATGGGGGATTTCGACCCCTCGGAGCCCACCATTCATTTAAATGTGGGAATTTGACACCTGGGTGCCCGCCATACATTTCAATGGGGGATTTCGACCCCTGGTAGCCCGCCATTCATTTCATTGGGGGATTTTGACCCCTGGGCGCACGCCTTTCAATTCAATAGGGGAATTCGACCCCTGGTAGCCCGCCAAACATTTCATTGGTGGATTTCCACCCCTGGTAGCCCGCCATTCATTTCAATGAGGGATTTCCACCCCTGGGAGCCCTCCATTCATTTTAATGGGGGATTTCGACCACTGGGAGCGAGCCATTCATTTCAATGGGGGATTTCTACCCCTTGGAGCCCGTCATTCATTTCAATGGGGGATTTCGACCCCTGGTAGCCCGCCATTCATTCCTATGGGGGATTTCGACCCCTCGGAGCCCACCATTCATTTAAATGGGGGAATTCGACACCTGGGTGCCCGCCATACATTTCAATGGGGGATTTCGACCCCTGGTAGCCCGCCATTCATTTCATTGGGGGATTTTGACCCCTGGGCGCACGCCATTCAATTCAATAGGGGAATTCGACCCCTGGTAGCCCGCCAAACATTTCAATGGGGGATTTCCACCCCTGGTAGCCCGCCATTCATTTCAATGAGGGATTTCGACCCCTGGGAGCCCTCCATTCATTTTAATGGGGGATTTCGACCACTGGGAGCCAGCCATTCATTTCAATTGGGGATTTCTACTCCTTGGAGCCCGTCATTCATTTCTATGGGGGATTTCGACCACTGGGAGTCAGCCATTCATTACAATGGGGGATTTCGAACCCTAGGTGCCCGCATTTCATTTCATTGGGGGATTTCGACCCCTAGGCGCCCGCCATTCATTTCAATGGGGGATTTCAACCCCTGGTAAGCCGCCATTCATTCCTATGGGTGAATTCGACCCCTGGGAGCCCACCATTCATTTAAATGGGGGAATTCGACCCCTGGTAGCCCGCCATTCATTTCAATGGGGGATTTCGACCACTTGGAGCCCACCATTCATTTCTAAGGGGGAATCTCGATCCCTGGTAGCCCGCTATTCATTTCAATGGGGGATTTCGACCACTGGGAGCAGGCCATTCATTTCAATGGGGGATTTCGACCCCTAGGCGCCCGCCATTCATTTCAATGGGGGATTTTGACTCCTGGTCGCCCGCCATTCATTTCAATGGGTGATTTCGAACCCTTGGTAACCTGCCATTCATTCCTATGATGGATTTCGACCCTTGGGAGCCCACCATTCATTTAAATGGGGGAATTCGACCCCTGGTAGCCCGCCATTCATTTCAATGGGGGATTTCGACCACTGGGAGCCCACCATTCATTTCTATGGGGGAATCTCGATCCCTGGTAGCCCGCCATTCATTTCAATGGGTGATTTCGACCCCTGGTAGCCCGCCATTCATTTCAATGGGGGATTTTGATTCCTGGGCGCCCGCCATTCATTTCAATAGGGGAATTCGACCCCTGGTTGCCCGACATTCATTTCAATAGGGGATTTCGACCACTGGGAGCCAGCCATTCATTTCAATGGGGGATTTCGACTCCTAGGTGCCCGCCATTCATTTCAATGGGGGATTTTGAGTCTTGGTCGCCCGCCATTCATTTCAATGGGGGAATTCAACCCCTGGGAGCCCGCCATACATTTGAATGGGGGATTTTGACCCCTAGGCGCCCCCCGCCATACATTCCTATGGGGGAATCTCGATCCCTGGTAGCCCGCCATTCATTCCTATGGGGGATTTCGACCCCTGGGAGCTCACCATTCATTTAAATGGGGGAATTCGACCCCTGGGTGCCCGCCATTCATTTCAATGGGGGATTTCGACCCCTGATAGCCCGCCGATCATTTCATTGGGGGATTTTGACCCCTGGTTGCCCGCCATTCATTTCAATGGGGGATTTCGACCACTGGGAGCCAGCCATTCATTTCAATGGGGGATTTCGACCCCTAGGCCTCCGCCATTCATTTCAATGGGGGATTTTGACTCCTGGTCGCCCGCCATTCATTTCAATGGGGGAATTCGACCCCTGGGAGCCCGCCATTCATTCCTATGGGGGAATCTCGATCCCTGGTAGACCGCCATTCATTTCAATGGGGGATTTCAACCCCTGGCAACCTGCCATTCATTCCTAAGATGGATTTCGACCCTTGGGAGCCCACCATTCATTTAAATGGGGGAATTCGACCCCTGGTAGCCCGCCATTCATTTCAATGGGGGATTTCGACCACTGGGAGCCCACCATTCATTTCTATGGGGGAATCTCGATCCCTGGTAGCCCGCCATTCATTTCAATGGGGGATTTCGACCCCTGGTAGCTCGCCATTCATTTCAATGGGGGATTTTGATTCCTGGGCGCCCGCCACTCATTTCAATAGGGGAATTCGACCCCTGGTTGCCCCCCATTCATTTCAATGGGGGATTTCGACCACTGGGAGCCAGCCATTCATTTCAATGGGTGATTTCGAACCCTAGGTGCCCGCATTTCATTTCATTGGGGGATTTCGACCCCTAGGCGCCCGCCATTCATTTCAATTGGGGATTTCAACCCCTGGTAACCCGCCATTCATTCCTATGGGTGATTTCGACCCCTGGTAGCCCGCTATTCATTTCAATGGGGGATTTCAACCACTGGGAGCCCACCATTCATTTCTAAGGGGGAATCTCGATCCCTGGTTGCCCGCCATTCATTTCAATGGGGGATTTCGACCACTGGGAGCAGGCCATTCATTTCAATGGGGGATTTCGACCCCTAGGCGCCCGCCATTCATTTCAATGGGGGATTTTGACTCCTGGTCACCCGCCATTCATTTCAATGGGGGAATTCGACCCCTGGGAGCCCGCCATTCATTCCTATGGGGAAATCTCGATCCCTGGTGGACCGCCATTCATTTCAATGGGGGATTTCAACCCCTGGTAACCTGCCATTCATTCCTATGATGGATTTCGACCCTTGGGAGCCCACCAATCATTTAAATGGGGGAATTCGACCACTGGTAGCCCGCCATTCATTTCAATGGGGGATTTCGACCACTGGGAGCCCACCATTCATTTCTATGGGGGAATCTCGATCCCTGGTAGCCCGCCATTCATTTCAATGGGGGATTTCGACCACTGGTAGCCCGCCATTCATTTCAATGGGGGATTTTGATTCCTGGGTGCCCGCCATTCATTTCTATAGGGGAATTCAACCCCTGGTTGCCCGCCATTCATTTCAATGGGGGATTTCGACCACTGGGAGCCAGCCATTCATTTCAATGGGGGATTTCGACTCTTGGTCGCCCGCCATTCATTTCAATGGGGGAATTCAACCCCTGGGAGCCCGCCATTCATTTCAATGGGGGATTTCGACCCCTAGGCGCCCCCGCCATACATTCCTATGGGGGAATCTCGATCCCTGGTAGCCCGACATTCATTCCTATGGGGGATTTCGACCCCTGGGAGCCCACCATTCATTTAAATAGGGGAGTTCGACCCCTGGTAGCCCGCCATTCATTTCAATGGGGGATTTCGACCACTGGGAGCCCACCATTCATTTCTATGGGGGAATCTCGATCCCTGGTAGCCCGCCATTCATTTCAATGGGGGATTTCGACCACTGGGAGCCAGCCATTCATTTCAATGGGGGATTTAGACCCCTAGGCGCCCGCCATTCATTTCAATGGGGGATTTTGACTCCTGGTCGCCCGCCATTCATTTCAATGGGGGAATTCGACCCCTGGGAGCCCGCCATTCATTTCAATGGGGGATTTCGACCACTGGGAGCCAGCCATTCATTTCAATGGGGGATTTCGAACCCTAGGCGCCCCCGCCATTCATTCCTATGGGGGAATCTCGATCCCTGGTAGACCGCCATTCATTTCAATGGGGGATTTCAACCCCTGGTAACCTGCCATTCATTCCTATGATGGATTTCGACCCCTGGGAGCCCACCATTCATTTAAATGGGGGAATTCGACCCCTGGTAGCCCGCCATTCATTTCAATGGGGGATTTCGACCACTGGGAGCCCACCATTCATTTCTATGGGGGAATCTCGATCCCTGGTAGCCCGCCATTCATTCCTATGGGGGATTTCGACCCCTCGGAGCCCACCATTCATTTAAATGGGGGAATTCGACACCTGGGTGCCCGCCATACATTTCAATGGGGGATTTCGACCCCTGGTAGCCCGCCATTCATTTCATTGGGGGATTTTGACACCTGGGCGCACGCCATTCAATTCAATAGGGGAATTCGACCCCTGGTAGCCCGCCAAACATTTCAATGGGGGATTTCCACCCCTGGTAGCCCGCCATTCATTTCAATGAGGGATTTCGACCCCTGGGAGCCCTCCATTCATTTTAATGGGGGATTTCGACCACTGGGAATCAGCCATTCATTTCAATGGGGGATTTCTACCCCTTGGAGCCCATCATTCATTTCTATGGGGGATTTCGACCACTGGGAGTCAGCCATTCATTTCAATGGGGGATTTCGAACCCTAGGTGCCCGCATTTCATTTCATTGGGGGATTTCGACCCCTAGGCGCCCGCCATTCATTTCAATGGGGGATTTCAACCCCTGGTAACCCGCCATTCATTCCTATGGGTGATTTCGACCCCTGGGAGCCCACCATTCATTTAAATGGGGGAATTCGACCCCTGGTAGCCCGCCATTCATTTCAATGGGGGATTTCGACCACTGGGAGCCCACCATTCATTTCTATGGGGGAATCTCGATCCCTGGTAGCCCGCCATTCATTTCAATGGGTGATTTTGACCCCTGGTAGCCCGCCATTCATTTCAATGGGGGATTTTGATTCCTGGGCGCCCGCCATTCATTTCAATAGGGGAATTCGACCCCTGGTTGCCCGACATTCATTTCAATAGGGGATTTCGACCACTGGGAGCCAGCCATTCATTTCAATGGGGGATTTCGACTCCTAGGTGCCCGCCATTCATTTCAATGGGGGATTTTGAGTCTTGGTCGCCCGCCATTCATTTCAATGGGGGAATTCAACCCCTGGGAGCCCGCCATACATTTGAATGGGGGATTTTGACCCCTAGGCGCCCCCGCCATACATTCCTATGGGGGAATCTCGATCCCTGGTAGCCCGCCATTCATTCCTATGGGGGATTTCGACCCCTGGGAGCTCACCATTCATTTAAATGGGGGAATTCGACCCCTGGGTGCCCGCCATTCATTTCAATGGGGGATTTCGACCCCTGATAGCCCGCCGATCATTTCATTGGGGGATTTTGACCCCTCGTTGCCCGCCATTCATTTCAATGGGGGATTTCGACCACTGGGAGCCAGCCATTCATTTCAATGGGGGATTTCGACCCCTAGGCCTCCACCATTCATTTCAATGGGGGATTTTGACTCCTGGTCGCCCGCCATTCATTTCAATGGGGGAATTCGACCCCTGGGAGCCCGCCATTCATTCCTATGGGGGAATCTCGATCCCTGGTAGACCGCCATTCATTTCAATGGGGGATTTCAACCCCTGGCAACCTGCCATTCATTCCTAAGATGGATTTCGACCCTTGGGAGCCCACCATTCATTTAAATGGGGGAATTCGACCCCTGGTAGCCCGCCATTCATTTCAATGGGGGATTTCGACCACTGGGAGCCCACCATTCATTTCTATGGGGGAATCTCGATCCCTGGTAGCCCGCCATTCATTTCAATGGGGGATTTCGACCCCTGGTAGCTCGCCATTCATTTCAATGGGGGATTTTGATTCCTGGGCGCCCGCCACTCATTTCAATAGGGGAATTCGACCCCTGGTTGCCCCCCATTCATTTCAATGGGGGATTTCGACCACTGGGAGCCAGCCATTCATTTCAATGGGTGATTTCGAACCCTAGGTGCCCGCATTTCATTTCATTGGGGGATTTCGACCCCTAGGCGCCCGCCATTCATTTCAATTGGGGATTTCAACCCCTGGTAACCCGCCATTCATTCCTATGGGTGATTTCGACCCCTGGTAGCCCGCTATTCATTTCAATGGGGGATTTCAACCACTGGGAGCCCACCATTCATTTCTAAGGGGGAATCTCGATCCCTGGTAGCCCGCCATTCATTTCAATGGGGGATTTCGACCACTGGGAGCAGGCCATTCATTTCAATGGGGGATTTCGACCCCTAGGCGCCCGCCATTCATTTCAATGGGGGATTTTGACTCCTGGTCACCCGCCATTCATTTCAATGGGGGAATTCGACCCCTGGGAGCCCGCCATTCATTCCTATGGGGAAATCTCGATCCCTGGTGGACCGCCATTCATTTCAATGGGGGATTTCAACCCCTGGTAACCTGCCATTCATTCCTATGATGGATTTTGACCCTTGGGAGCCCACCAATCATTTAAATGGGGGAATTCGACCACTGGTAGCCCGCCATTCATTTCAATGGGGGATTTCGACCACTGGGAGCCCACCATTCATTTCTATGGGGGAATCTCGATCCCTGGTAGCCCGCCATTCATTTCAATGGGGGATTTCGACCACTGGTAGCCCGCCATTCATTTCAATGGGGGATTTTGATTCCTGGGTGCCCGCCATTCATTTCTATAGGGGAATTCGACCCCTGGTTGCCCGCCATTCATTTCAATGGGGGATTTCGACCACTGGGAGCCAGCCATTCATTTCAATGGGGGATTTCGACTCTTGGTCGCCCGCCATTCATTTCAATGGGGGAATTCAACCCCTGGGAGCCCGCCATTCATTTCAATGGGGGATTTCGACCCCTAGGCGCCCCCGCCATACATTCCTATGGGGGAATCTCGATCCCTGGTAGCCCGACATTCATTCCTATGGGGGATTTCGACCCCTGGGAGCCCACCATTCATTTAAATAGGGGAGTTCGACCCCTGGTAGCCCGCCATTCATTTCAATGGGGGATTTCGACCACTGGGAGCCCACCATTCATTTCTATGGGGGAATCTCGATCCCTGGTAGCCCGCCATTCATTTCAATGGGGGATTTCGACCACTGGGAGCCAGCCATTCATTTCAATGGGGGATTTAGACCCCTAGGCGCCCGCCATTCATTTCAATGGGGGATTTTGACTCCTGGTCGCCCGCCATTCATTTCAATGGGGGAATTCGACCCCTGGGAGCCCGCCATTCATTTCAATGGGGGATTTCGACCACTGGGAGCCAGCCATTCATTTCAATGGGGGATTTCGAACCCTAGGCGCCCCCGCCATTCATTCCTATGGGGGAATCTCGATCCCTGGTAGACCGCCATTCATTTCAATGGGGGATTTCAACCCCTGGTAACCTGCCATTCATTCCTATGATGGATTTCGACCCCTGGGAGCCCACCATTCATTTAAATGGGGGAATTCGACCCCTGGTAGCCCGCCATTCATTTCAATGGGGGATTTCGACCACTGGGAGCCCACCATTCATTTCTATGGGGGAATCTCGATCCCTGGTAGCCCGCCATTCATTCCTATGGGGGATTTCGACCCCTCGGAGCCCACCATTCATTTAAATGGGGGAATTCGACACCTGGGTGCCCGCCATACATTTCAATGGGGGATTTCGACCCCTGGTAGCCCGCCATTCATTTCATTGGGGGATTTTGACACCTGGGCGCACGCCATTCAATTCAATAGGGGAATTCGACCCCTGGTAGCCCGCCAAACATTTCAATGGGGGATTTCCACCCCTGGTAGCCCGCCATTCATTTCAATGAGGGATTTCGACCCCTGGGAGCCCTCCATTCATTTTAATGGGGGATTTCGACCACTGGGAATCAGCCATTCATTTCAATGGGGGATTTCTACCCCTTGGAGCCCGTCATTCATTTCTATGGGGGATTTCAACCACTGGGAGTCAGCCATTCATTTCAATGGGGGATTTCGAACCCTAGGTGCCCGCATTTCATTTCATTGGGGGATTTCGACCCCTGGTAACCCGCCATTCATTCCTATGGGTGATTTCGACCCCTGGGAGCCCACCATTCATTTAAATGGGGGAATTCGACCCCTGGTAGCCCACCATTCATTTCAATGGGGGATTTCGACCACTTGGAGCCAACCATTCATTTCTAAGGGGGAATCTCGATCCCTGGTAGCCCGCCATTCATTTCAATGGGGGATTTCGACCACTGGGAGCAGGCCATTCATTTCAATGGGGGATTTCGACCCCTAGGCGCCCGCCATTCATTTCAATGGGGGATTTTGACTCCTGGTCGCCCGCCATTCATTTCAATGGGGGATTTCAACCCCTGGTAACCTGCCATTCATTCCTATGATGGATTTCGACCCTTGGGAGCCCACCATTCATTTAAATGGGGGATTTTGATTCCTGGGCGCCCGCCACTCATTTCAATAGGGGAATTCGACCCCTGGTTGCCCCCCATTCATTTCAATGGGGGATTTCGACCACTGGGAGCCAGCCATTCATTTCAATGGGTGATTTCGAACCCTAGGTTCCCGCATTTCATTTCATTGGGGGATTTCGACCCCTAGGCGCCCGCCATTCATTTCAATTGGGGATTTCAACCCCTGGTAACCCGCCATTCATTCCTATGGGTGATTTCGACCCCTGGTAGCCCGCTATTCATTTCAATGGGGGATTTCAACCACTGGGAGCCCACCATTCATTTCTAAGGGGGAATCTCGATCCCTGGTAGCCCGCCATTCATTTCAATGGGGGATTTCGACCACTGGGAGCAGGCCATTCATTTCAATGGGGGATTTCGACCCCTAGGCGCCCGCCATTCATTTCAATGGGGGATTTTGACTCCTGGTCACCCGCCATTCATTTCAATGGGGGAATTCGACCCCTGGGAGCCCGCCATTCATTCCTATGGGGAAATCTCGATCCCTGGTGGACCGCCATTCATTTCAATGGGGGATTTCAACCCCTGGTAACCTGCCATTCATTCCTATGATGGATTTTGACCCTTGGGAGCCCACCAATCATTTAAATGGGGGAATTCGACCACTGGTAGCCCGCCATTCATTTCAATGGGGGATTTCGACCACTGGGAGCCCACCATTCATTTCTATGGGGGAATCTCGATCCCTGGTAGCCCGCCATTCATTTCAATGGGGGATTTCGACCACTGGTAGCCCGCCATTCATTTCAATGGGGGATTTTGATTCCTGGGTGCCCGCCATTCATTTCTATAGGGGAATTCGACCCCTGGTTGCCCGCCATTCATTTCAATGGGGGATTTCGACCACTGGGAGCCAGCCATTCATTTCAATGGGGGATTTCGACTCTTGGTCGCCCGCCATTCATTTCAATGGGGGAATTCAACCCCTGGGAGCCCGCCATTCATTTCAATGGGGGATTTCGACCCCTAGGCGCTCCCGCCATACATTCCTATGGGGGAATCTCGATCCCTGGTAGCCCGACATTCATTCCTATGGGGGATTTCGACCCCTGGGAGCCCACCATTCATTTAAATAGGGGAGTTCGACCCCTGGTAGCCCGCCATTCATTTCAATGGGGGATTTCGACCACTGGGAGCCCACCATTCATTTCTATGGGGGAATCTCGATCCCTGGTAGCCCGCCATTCATTTCAATGGGGGATTTCGACCACTGGGAGCCAGCCATTCATTTCAATGGGGGATTTAGACCCCTAGGCGCCCGCCATTCATTTCAATGGGGGATTTTGACTCCTGGTCGCCCGCCATTCATTTCAATGGGGGAATTCGACCCCTGGGAGCCCGCCATTCATTTCAATGGGGGATTTCGACCACTGGGAGCCAGCCATTCATTTCAATGGGGGATTTCGAACCCTAGGCGCCCCCGCCATTCATTCCTATGGGGGAATCTCGATCCCTGGTAGACCGCCATTCATTTCAATGGGGGATTTCAACCCCTGGTAACCTGCCATTCATTCCTATGATGGATTTCGACCCCTGGGAGCCCACCATTCATTTAAATGGGGGAATTCGACCCCTGGTAGCCCGCCATTCATTTCAATGGGGGATTTCGACCACTGGGAGCCCACCATTCATTTCTATGGGGGAATCTCGATCCCTGGTAGCCCGCCATTCATTCCTATGGGGGATTTCGACCCCTCGGAGCCCACCATTCATTTAAATGGGGGAATTCGACACCTGGGTGCCCGCCATACATTTCAATGGGGGATTTCGACCCCTGGTAGCCCGCCATTCATTTCATTGGGGGATTTTGACACCTGGGCGCACGCCATTCAATTCAATAGGGGAATTCGACCCCTGGTAGCCCGCCAAACATTTCAATGGGGGATTTCCACCCCTGGTAGCCCGCCATTCATTTCAATGAGGGATTTCGACCCCTGGGAGCCCTCCATTCATTTTAATGGGGGATTTCGACCACTGGGAATCAGCCATTCATTTCAATGGGGGATTTCTACCCCTTGGAGCCCGTCATTCATTTCTATGGGGGATTTCGACCACTGGGAGTCAGCCATTCATTTCAATGGGGGATTTCGAACCCTAGGTGCCCGCATTTCATTTCATTGGGGGATTTCGACCCCTGGTAACCCGCCATTCATTCCTATGGGTGATTTCGACCCCTGGGAGCCCACCATTCATTTAAATGGGGGAATTCGACCCCTGGTAGCCCACCATTCATTTCAATGGGGGATTTCGACCACTTGGAGCCAACCATTCATTTCTAAGGGGGAATCTCGATCCCTGGTAGCCCGCCATTCATTTCAATGGGGGATTTCGACCACTGGGAGCAGGCCATTCATTTCAATGGGGGATTTCGACCCCTAGGCGCCCGCCATTCATTTCAATGGGGGATTTTGACTCCTGGTCGCCCGCCATTCATTTCAATGGGGGATTTCAACCCCTGGTAACCTGCCATTCATTCCTATGATGGATTTCGACCCTTGGGAGCCCACCATTCATTTAAATGGGGGAATTCGACCCCTGGTAGCCCGCCATTCATTTCAATGGGGGATTTCGACCACTGGGAGCCCACCATTCATTTCTATGGGGGAATCTCGATCCCTGGTAGCCCGCCATTCATTTCAATGGGTGATTTCGACCCCTGGTAGCCCGCCATTCATTTCAATGGGGGATTTTGATTCCTGGGCGCCCGCCATTCATTTCAATAGGGGAATTCGACCCCTGGTTGCCCGACATTCATTTCAATGGGGGATTTCGACCACTGGAAGCCAGCCATTCATTTCAATGGGGGATTTCGACTCCTAGGTGCCCGCCATTCATTTCAATGGGGGATTTTGACTCTTGGTCGCCCGCCATTCATTTCAATGTGGGAATTCAACCCCTGGGAGCCCGCCATTCATTTGAATGGGGGATTTCGACCCCTAGGCGCCCCCGCCAAACATTCCTATGGGGGAATCTCGATCCCTGGTAGCCCGCCATTCATTCCTCTGGGGGATTTCGACCCCTGGGAGCTCACCATTCATTTCAATGGGGGATTTTGACTCCTGGTCGCCCGCCATTCATTTCAATGGGGGATTTCAACCCCTGGTAACCTGCCATTCATTCCTATGATGGATTTCGACCCTTGGGAGCCCACCATTCATTTAAATGGGGGAATTCGACCCCTGGTAGCCCGCCATTCATTTCAATGGGGGATTTCGACCACTGGGAGCCCACCATTCATTTCTATGGGGGAATCTCGATCCCTGGGAGCCAGCCATTCATTTCAATGGGGGATTTCGACCCCTAGGCGCCCGCCATTCATTTCAATGGGGGATTTTGACTCCTGGTCGCCCGCCATTCATTTCAATAGGGGAATTCGACCCCTGGTTGCCCGACATTCATTTCAATGGGGGATTTCGACCACTGGGAGCCAGCCATTCATTTCAATGGGGGATTTCGAGTCCTAGGTGCCCGCCATTCATTTCAATGGGGGATTTTGACTCTTGGTCGCCCGCCATTCATATCAATGGGGGAATTCAACCCCTGGGAGCCCGCCATTCATTTGAATGGGGGATTTCGACTCCTAGGCGCCCCCGCCAAACATTCCTATGGGGAAATCTCGATCCCTGGTAGCCCGCCATTCATTCCTATGGGGGATTTCGACCCCTGGGAGCTCACCATTCATTTAAATGGGGGAATTCGACCCCTGGGTGCTCGCCATTCATTTAAATGGGGGATTTCGACACCTGATAGCCCGCCATTCATTTCATTGGGGGATTTTGACCCCTGGTTGCCCGCCATTCATTTCAATGGGGGATTTCGACCACTGGGAGCCAGCCATTCATTTCAATGGGGGATTTCGACCCCTAGGCCTCCGACATTCATTTCAATGGGGGATTTTGACTCCTGGTCGCCCGCCATTCATTTCAATGGGGGATTTCGACCACTTGGAGCCCACCATTCATTTCTAAGGGGGAATCTCGATCCCTGGTAGCCCGCCATTCATTTCATTGGGGGATTTTGACCCCTGGTTGCCCGCCATTCATTTCAATGGGGGATTTCGACCACTGGGAGCCAGCCAATCATTTCAATGGGGGATTTTGACCCCTAGGCCTCCGCCATTCATTTCAATGGGGGATTTTGACTCCTGGTCGCCCGCCATTCATTTCAATGGGGGAATTCGACCCCTGGGAGCCCGCCATTCATTCCTATGGGGGAATCTCGATCCCTGGTAGACCGCCATTCATTTCAATAGGGGATTTCAACCCCTGGTAACCTGCCATTCATTCCTATGATGGATTTCGACCCTTGGGAGCCCACCATTCATTTAAATGGGGGAATTCGACCACTGGTAGCCCGCCATTCAATTCAATGGGGGATTTCGACCACTGGGAGCCCACCATTCATTTCTATGGGGGAATCTCGATCCCTGGTAGCCCGCCATTAATTTCAATGGGGGATTTCGACACCTGGTAGCCCGCCATTCATTTCAATGGGGGATTTTGATTCCTTGGCGCCCGCCATTCATTTCAATAGGGAAATTCGACCCCTGGTTGCCGCCATTCATTTCAATGGGGGATTTCGACCACTGGGAGACAGCCATTCATTTCAATGGGGGATTTCGACCCCTAGGCCTCCGCCATTCATTTCAATGGGGGATTTTGACTCCTGGTCGCCCGCCATTCATTTCAATGGGGGATTTCGACCACTGGGAGACAGCCATTCATTACAATGGGGGATTTCGACCCCTAGGCCTCCGCCATTCATTTCAATGGGGGATTTTGACTCCTGGTCGCCCGCCATTCATTTCAATGGGGGAATTCAACCCTGGGAGCCCGCCATTCATTTCAATGGGGGATTTCGACCCCTGGTAGCCCGCCATTCATTCCTATGGGGGATTTCGACCCCTCGGAGCCCACCATTCATTTAAATGGGGGAATTCGACACCTGGGTGCCCGCCATACATTTCAATGGGGGATTTCGACCCCTGGTAGCCCGCCATTCATTTCATTGGGGGATTTTGACCCCTGGGCGCACGCCATTCAATTCAATAGGGGAATTCGACCCCTGGTAGCCCGCCAAACATTTCAATGGGGGATTTCCACCCCTGGTAGCCCGCCATTCATTTCAATGAGGGATTTCGACCCCTGGGAGCCCTCCATTCATTTTAATGGGGGATTTCGACCACTGGGAGCCAGCCATTCATTTCAATGGGGGATTTCTACCCCTTGGAGCCCGTCATTCATTTCTATGGGGGATTTCGACCACTGGGAGTCAGCCATTCATTTCAATGGGGGATTTCGAACCCTAGGTGCCCGCATTTCATTTCATTGGGGGATTTCGACCCCTAGGCGCCTGCCATTCATTTCAATGGGGGATTTCAACCCCTGGTAACCCGCCATTCATTCCTATGGGTGATTTCGACCCCTGGGAGCCCACCATTCATTTAAATGGGGGAATTCGACCCCTGGTAGCCCGCCATTCATTTCAATGGGGGATTTCGACCACTTGGAGCCCACCATTCATTTCTAAGGGGGAATCTCGATCCCTGGTAGCCCGCCATTCATTTCAATGGGGGATTTCGACCACTGGGAGCAGGCCATTCATTTCAATGGGGGATTTCGACCCCTAGGCGCCCGCCATTCATTTCAATGGGGGATTTTGACTCCTGGTCGCCCGCCATTCATTTCAATTGGGGATTTAAACCCCTGGTAACCTGCCATTCATTCCTATGATGGATTTCGACCCTTGGGAGCCCACCATTCATTTAAATGGGGGAATTCGACCCCTGGTAGCCCGCCATTCATTTCAATGGGGGATTTCGACCACTGGGAGCCCACCATTCATTTCTATGGGGGAATCTCGATCCCTGGTAGCCCGCCATTCATTTCAATGGGTGATTTCGACCCCTGGTAGCCCGCCATTCATTTCAATGGGGGATTTTGATTCCTGGGCGCGCGCCATTCATTTCAATGGGGGATTTCGACCACTGGGAGCCAGCCATTCATTTCAATGGGGGATTTCGACTCCTAGGTGCCCGCCATTCATTTCAATGGGGGATTTTGACTCTTGGTCGCCCGCCATTCATTTCAATGGGGGAATTCAACCCCTGGGAGCCCGCCATTCATTTGAATGGGGGATTTCGACCCCTAGGCGCCCCCGCCACACATTCTAATGGGGGAATCTCGATCCCTGGTAGCCCGCCATTCATTCCTATGGGGGATTTCGACCGCTGGGAGCTCACCATTCATTTAAATGGGGGAATTTGACCCCTGGGTGCCCGCCATTCATTTCAATGGGGGATTTCGACCCCTGATAGCCCGCCATTCATTTCATTGGGGGATTTTGACCCCTGGTTGCCCGCCATTCATTTCAATGGGGGATTTCGACCACTGGGAGCCAGCCATTCATTTCAATGGGGGATTTCGTCCCCTAGGCCTCCGCCATTCATTTCAATGGGGGATTTTGACTCCTGGTCGCCCGCCATTCATTTCAATGGGGGATTTCGACCACTTGGAGCCCACCATTCATTTCTAAGGGGGAATCTCGATCCCTGGTAGCCCGCCATTCATTTCAATGGGGGATTTCGACCACTGGGAGCAGGCCATTCATTTCAATGGGGGATTTCGACCCCTAGGCGCCCACCATTCATTTAAATGGGGGAATTCGACCCCTGGTAGCCCGCCATTCATTTCAATGGGGGATTTCGACCACTGGGAGCCCACCATTCATTTCTATGGGGGAATCTCGATCCCTGGTAGCCCGCCATTCATTTCAATGGGGGATTTCGACCCATGGTAGCCCGCCATTCATTCCTATGGGGGATTTCGACCCCTCGGAGCCCACCATTCGTTTAAATGGGGGAATTCGACACCTGGGTGCCCGCCATACATTTCAATGGGGGATTTCGACCCCTGGTAGCCCTACATTCATTTCATTGGGGGATTTTGACCCCTGGGCGCACGCCATTCAATTCAATAGGGGAATTCGACCCCTGGTAGCCCGCCAAACATTTCAATGGGGGATTTCCACCCCTGGTAGCCCGCCATTCATTTCAATGAGGGATTTCGACCCCTAGGCGCCCGCCATTCATTTCAATGGGGGATTTCAACCCCTGGTAACCCGCCATTCATTCCTATGGGTGATTTCGACCCCTGGGAGCCCACATTTCATTTAAATGGGGGAATTCGACACCTGGGTGCCCGCCATTCATTTCAATGGGGGATTTCGACCACTTGGAGCCCACCATTCATTTCTAAGGGGGAATCTCGATCCCTGGTAGCCCGCCATTCATTTCAATGGGGGATTTCGACCACTGGGAGCAGGCCATTCATTTCAATTGGGGATTTCGACCCCTAGGCGCCCGTCATTCATTTCAATGGGGGATTTTGACTCCTGGTCGCCCGCCATTCATTTCAATGGGGGATTTCAACCCCTGGTAACCTGCCATTCATTCCTATGATGGATTTCGACCCTTGGGAGCCCACCATTCATTTAAATGGGGGAATTCGACCCCTGGTAGCCCGCCATTCATTTCAATGGGGGATTTCGACCACTGGGAGCCCACCATTCATTTCTATGGGGGAATCTCGATCCCTGGTAGCCCGCCATTCATTTCAATGGGTGATTTCGACCCCTGGTAGCCCGCCATTCATTTCAAGTGGGGGATTTTGATTCCTGGGCGCCCGCCATTCATTTCAATAGGGGAATTCGACCCCTGGTTGCCCGACATTCATTTCAATGGGGGATTTCGACCACTGGGAGCCAGCCATTCATTTCAATGGGGGATTTCGAGTCCTAGGTGCCCGCCATTCATTTCAATGGGGGATTTTGACTCTTGGTCGCCCGCCATTCATATCAATGGGGGAATTCAACCCCTGGGAGCCCGCCATTCATTTGAATGGGGGATTTCGACTCCTAGGCGCCCCCGCCATACATTCCTATGGGGGAATCTCGATCCCTGGTAGCCCGCCATTCATTCCTATGGGGGATTTCGACCCCTGGGAGCTCACCATTCATTTAAATGGGGGAATTCGACCCCTGGGTGCCCGCCATTCATTTCAATGGGGGATTTCGACACCTGATAGCCCGCCATTCATTTCATTGGGGGATTTTGACCCCTGGTTGCCCGCCATTCATTTCAATGGGGGATTTCGACCACTGGGAGCCAGCCATTCATTTCAATGGGGGATTTTGACCCCTAGGCCTCCGCCATTCATTTCAATGGGGGATTTTGACTCCTGGTCGCCCGCCATTCCTTTCAATGGGGGAATTCGACCCCTGGGAGCCCGCCATTCATTCCTATGGGGGAATCTCGATCCCTGGTAGACCGCCATTCATTTCAATGGGGGATTTCAACCCCTGGTAACCTGCCATTCATTCCTATGATGGATTTCGACCCTTGGGAGCCCACCATTCATTTAAATGGGGGAATTCGACCCCTGGTAGCCCGCCATTCATTTCAATGGGGGATTTCGACCACTGGGAGCCCACCATTCATTTCTATGGGGGAATCTCGATCCCTGGTAGCCCGCCATTAATTTCAATGGGGGATTTCGACCCCTGGTAGCCCGCCATTCATTTCAATGGGGGATTTTGATTCCTTGGCGCCCGCCATTCATTTCAATAGGGAAATTCGACCCCTGGTTGCCGCCATTCATTTCAATGGGGGATTTCGACCACTGGGAGACAGCCATTCATTTCAATGGGGGATTTCGACCCCTAGGCCTCCGCCATTCATTTCAATGGGGGATTTTGACTCCTGGTCGCCCGCCATTCATTTCAATGGGGGAATTCAACCCTGGGAGCCCGCCATTCATTTCACTTGGGGATTTCGACCCCTGGTAGCCCGCCATTCATTCCTATGGGGGATTTCGACCCCTCGGAGCCCACCATTCATTTAAATGGGGGAATTCGACCCCTGGGTGCCCGCCATACATTTCAGTGGGGGATTTCGACCCCTGGTAGCCCGCCATTCATTTCATTGGGGGATTTTGACCCCTGGGCGCACGCCATTAAATTCAATAGGGGAATTCGACCCCTGGTAGCCCGCCAAACATTTCAATGGGGGATTTCCACCCCTGGTAGCCCGCCATTCATTTCAATGAGGGATTTCGACCCCTGGGAGCCCTCCATTCATTTTAATGGGGGATTTCGATCACTGGGAGCCAGCCATTCATTTCAATGGGGAATTTCTACCCCTTGGAGCCCGTCATTCATTTCTATGGGGGATTTCCACCACTGGGAGTCAGCCATTCATTTCAATGGGGGATTTCGAACCCTAGGTGCCCGCATTTCATTTCATTGGGAGATTTCGACCCCTAGGCGCCCGCCATTCATTTCAATGGGGGATTTCAACCCCTGGTAACCCGCCATTCATTCCTATGGGTGATTTCGACCCCTGGGAGCCCACCATTCATTTAAATGGGGGAATTCGACCCTTGGTAGCCCGCCATTCATTTCAATGGGGGATTTCGACCACTTGGAGCCCACCATTCATTTCTAAGGGGGAATCTCGATCCCTGGTAGACCGCCATTCATTTCAATGGGGGATTTCGACCACTGGGAGCAGGCCATTCATTTCAATGGGGGATTTCGACCCCTAGGCGCCCGCCATTCATTTCAATGGGGGATTTTGACTCCTGGTCGCCCGCCATTCATTTCAATGGGGGATTTCAACCCCTGGTAACCTGCCATTCATTCCTATGATGGATTTCGACCCTTGGGAGCCCACCATTCATTTAAATGGGGGAATTCGACCCCTGGTAGCCCGCCATTCATTTCAATGGGGGATTTCGACCACTGGGAGCCCACCATTCATTTCTATGGGGGAATCTCGATCCCTGGTAGCCCGCCATTCATTTCAATGGGTGATTTCGACCCCTGGTAGCCCGCCATTCATTTCAATGGGGGATTTTGATTCCTGGGCGCCCGCCATTCATTTCAATAGTGGAATTCGACCCCTGGTTGCCCGACATTCATTTCAATGGGGGATTTCGACCACTGGGAGCCAGCCATTCATTTCAATGGGGGATTTCGACTCCTAGGTGCCTGCCATTCATTTCAATGGGGGATTTTGACTCTTGGTCGCCCGCCATTCATTTCAATGGGGGAATTCAACCCCTGGGAGCCCGCCATTCATTTGAATGGGGATTTCGACCCCTAGGCGCCCCCGCCATACATTCCTATGGGGGAATCTCGATCCCTGGTAGCCCGCCATTCATTCCTATGGGGGATTTCGACCGCTGGGAGCTCACCATTCATTTAAATGGGGGAATTCGACCCCTGGGTGCCCGCCATTCATTTCAATGGGGGATTTCGACCCCTGATAGCCCGCCATTCATTTCATTGGGGGATTTTGACCCCTGGTTGCCCGCCATTCATTTCAATGGGGGATTTCGACCACTGGGAGCCAGCCATTCATTTCAATGGGGGATTTCGACCCCTAGGCCTCCGCCATTCATTTCAATGGGGGATTTTGACTCCTGGTCGCCCGCCATTAATTTCAATGGGGGATTTCGACCACTTGGAGCCCACCATTCATTTCTAAGGGGGAATCTCGATCCCTGGTAGCCCGCCATTCATTTCATTGGGGGATTTTGACCCCTGGTTGCCCGCCATTCATTTCAATGGGGGATTTCGACCACTGGGAGCCAGCCATTCATTTCAATGGGGGATTTCGACCCCTAGGCCTCCGCCATTCATTTCAATGGGGGATTTTGACTCCTGGTCGCCCGCCATTCATTTCAATGGGGGATTTCGACCACTTGGAGCCCACCATTCATTTCTAAGGGGGAATCTCGATCCCTGGTAGCCCGCCATTCATTTCAATGGGGGATTTCGACCACTGGGAGCAGGCCATTCATTTCAATGGGGGATTTCGACCCCTAGGCGCCCGCCATTCATTTCAATGGGGGATTTTGTCTCCTGGTCGCCCGCCATTCATTTCAATGGGGGAATTCAACCCCTGGGAGCCCGCCATTCATTCCTATGGGGGAATCTCGATCCCTGGTAGACCGCCATTCATTTCAATGGGGGATTTCAACCCCTGGTAACCTGCCATTCATTCCTATGATGGATTTCGACCCTTGGGAGCCCACCATTCATTTAAATGGGGGAATTCGACCCCTGGTAGCCCGCCATTCATTTCAATGGGGGATTTCGACCACTGGGAGCCCACCATTCATTTCTATGGGGGAATCTCGATCCCTGTTTGCCCGCCATTCATTTCAATGGGGGATTTCGACCCCTGGTAGCCCGCCATTCATTCCTATGGGGGATTTCGACCCCTCGGAGCCCACCATTCATTTAAATGGGGGAATTCGACACCTGGGTGCCCGCCATACATTTCAATGGGGGATTTCGACCCCTGGTAGCCCTACATTCATTTCATTGGGGGATTTTGACCCCTGGGCGCACGCCATTCAATTCAATAGGGGAATTCGACCCCTGGTAGCCCGCCAAACATTTCAATGGGGGATTTCCACCCCTGGTAGCCCGCCATTCATTTCAATGAGGGATTTCGACCCCTGGGAGCCCTCCATTCATTTTAATGGGGGATTTCGACCACTGGGAGTCAGCCATTCATTTCAATGGGGGATTTCTACCCCTTGGAGGCCGTCATTCATTTCTATGGGGGATTTCGACCACTGGGAGTCAGCCATTCATTTCAATGGGGGATTTTGACTCCTGGTCGCCCGCCATTCATTTCAATGGGGGATTTCGACCACTTGGAGCCCACCATTCATTTCTAAGGGGGAATCTCGATCCCTGGTAGCCCGCCATTCATTTCAATGGGGGATTTCGACCACTGGGAGCAGGCCATTCATTTCAATGGGGGATTTCGACCCCTAGGCGCCCGCCATTCATTTCAATGGGGGATTTTGACTCCTGGTCGCCCGCCATTCATTTCAATTGGGGAATTCGACCCCTGGGAGCCCGCCATTCATTCCTATGGGGGAATCTCGATCCCTGGTAGACCGCCATTCATTTCAATGGGGGATTTCAACCCCTGGTAACCTGCCATTCATTCCTATGATGGATTTCGACCCTTGGGAGCCCACCATTCATTTAAATGGGGGAATTCGACCCCTGGTATTCCGCCATTCATTTCAATGGGGGATTTCGACCACTGGGAGCCCACCATTCATTTCTATGGGGGAATCTCGATCCCTGGTAGCCCGCCATTCATTTCAATGGGGGATTTCGACCCCTGGTAGCCCGCCATTCATTCCTATGGGGGATTTCGACCCCTCGGAGCCCACCATTCATTTAAATGGGGGAATTCGACACCTGGGTGCCCGCCATACATTTCAATGGGGGATTTCGACCCCTGGTAGCCCTACATTCATTTCATTGGGGGATTTTGACCCCTGGGCGCACGCCATTCAATTCAATAGGGGAATTCGACCCCTGGTAGCCCGCCAAACATTTCAATGGGGGATTTCCACCCCTGGTAGCCCGCCATTCATTTCAATGAGGGATTTCGACCCCTGGGAGCCCTCCATTCATTTTAATGGGGGATTTCGACCACTGGGAGTCAGCCATTCATTTCAATGGGGGATTTCTACCCCTTGGAGGCCGTCATTCATTTCTATGGGGGATTTCGACCACTGGGAGTCAGCCATTCATTTCAATGGGGGGATTCGAACCCTAGGTGCCCGCATTTCATTTCATTGGGGGATTTCGACCCCTAGGCGCCCGCCATTCATTTCAATGGGGGATTTCAACCCCTGGTAACCCGCCATTCATTCCTATGGGTGATTTCGACCCCTGGGAGCCCACCATTCATTTAAATGGGGGAATTCGACCCCTGGTAGCCCGCCATTCATTTCAATGGGGGATTTCGACCACTTGGAGGCTACCATTCATTTCTAAGGGGGAATCTCGATCCCTGGTAGCCCGCCATTCATTTCAATGGGGGATTTCGACCACTGGGAGCAGGCCATTCATTTCAATGGGGGATTTCGACCCCTAGGTGCCTGCCATTCATTTCAATGGGGGATTTTGACTCTTGGTCGCCCGCCATTCATTTCAATGGGGGAATTCAACCCCTGGGAGCCCGCCATTCATTTGAATGGGGGATTTCGACCCCTAGGCGCCCCCGCCATACATTCCTATGGGGGAATCTCGATCCCTGGTAGCCCGCCATTCATTCCTATGGGGGATTTCGACCGCTGGGAGCTCACCATTCATTTAAATGGGGGAATTCGACCCCTGGGTGCCCGCCATTCATTTCAATGGGGGATTTCGACCCCTGAAAGCCCGCCATTCATTTCATTGGGGGATTTTGACCCCTGGTTGCCCGCCATTCATTTCAATGGGGGATTTCGACCACTGGGAGCCAGCCATTCATTTCAATGGGGGATTTCGACCCCTAGGCCTCCGCCATTCATTTCAATGGGGGATTTTGACTTCTGGTCGCCCGCCAATAATTTCAATGGGGGATTTCGACCACTTGGAGCCCACCATTCATTTCTAAGGGGGAATCTCGATCCCTGGTAGCCCGCCATTCATTTCATTGGGGGATTTTGACCCCTGGTTGCCCGCCATTCATTTCAATGGGGGATTTCGACCACTGGGAGCCAGCCATTCATTTCAATGGGGGATTTCGACCCCTAGGCCTCCGCCATTCATTTCAATGGGGGATTTTGACTCCTGGTCGCCCGCCATTCATTTCAATGGGGGATTTCGACCACTTGGAGCCCACCATTCATTTCTAAGGGGGAATCTCGATCCCTGGTAGCCCGCCATTCATTTCAATGGGGGATTTCGACCACTGGGAGCAGGCCATTCATTTCAATGGGGGATTTCGACCCCTAGGCGCCCGCCATTCATTTCAATGGGGGATTTTGTCTCCTGGTCGCCCGCCATTCATTTCAATGGGGGATTTCAACCCCTGGTAACCTGCCATTCATTCCTATGATGGATTTCGACCCTTGGGAGCCCACCATTCATTTAAATGGGGGAATTCGACCCCTGGTAGCCCGCCATTCATTTCAATGGGGGATTTCGACCACTGGGAGCCCACCATTCATTTCTATGGGGGAATCTCGATCCCTGGTAGCCCGCCATTCATTTCAATGGGGGATTTCGACCCCTGGTAGCCCGCCATTCATTCCTATGGGGGATTTCGACCCCTCGGAGCCCACCATTAATTTAAATGGGGGAATTCGACACCTGGGTGCCCGCCATACATTTCAATGGGGGATTTCGACCCCTGGTAGCCCTACATTCATTTCATTGGGGGATTTTGACCCCTGGGCGCACGCCATTCAATTCAATAGGGGAATTCGACCCCTGGTAGCCCGCCAAACATTTCAATGGGGGATTTCGACCACTTGGAGGCTACCATTCATTTCTAAGGGGGAATCTTGATCCCTGGTAGCCCGCCATTCATTTCAATGGGGGATTTCGACCACTGGGAGCAGGCCATTCATTTCAATGGGGGATTTCGACCCCTAGGCGCCCGCCATTCATTTCAATGGGAGATTTTGACTCCTGGTCGCCCGCCATTCATTTCAATGGGGGATTTCAACCCCTGGTAACCTGCCATTCATTCCTATGATGGATTTCGACCCTTGGGAGCCCACCATTCATTTAAATGGGGGAATTCGACCCCTGGTAGCCCGGCATTCATTTCAATGGGGGATTTCGACCACTGGGAGCCCACCATTCATTTCTATGGGGGAATCTCGACCCCTGGTAGCCCGACATTCATTTCAATGGGGGATTTTGATTCCTGGGCGCCCGCCATTCATTTCAATAGGGGAATTCGACCCCTGGTTGCCCGACATTCATTTCAATGGGGGATTTCGACCACTGGGAGCCAGCCATTCATTTCAATGGGGGATTTCGACTCCTAGGTGCCCGCCATTCATTTCAATGGGGGATTTTGACACTTGGTCGCCCGCCATTCATATCAATGGGGGAATTCAACCCCTGGGAGCCCGCCATTCATTTGAATGGGGGATTTCGACCCCTAGGCGCCCCCGCCATACATTCCTATGGGGGAATCTCGATCCCTGGTAGCCCGCCATTCATTCCTATGGGGGATTTCGACCCCTGGGAGCTCACCATTTATTTAAATGGGGGAATTCGACCCCTGGGTGCCCGCCATTCATTTCAATGGGGGATTTCGACCCCTGATAGCCCGCCATTCATTTCAATGGAGGATTACGACCACTGGGAGCCAGCCATTCATTTCAATGGGGGATTTCGACCCCTAGGCCTCCGCCATTCATTTCAATGGGGGATTTTGACTCCTGGTCGCCCGCCTTTCATTTCAATGGGGAATTTCGACCACTTGGAGCCCACCATTCATTTCTAAGGGGGAATCTCGATCCCTGGTAGCCCGCCATTCATTTCATTGGGGGATTTTGACCCCTGGTTGCCCGCCATTCATTTCAATGGGGGATTTCGACCACTGGGAGCCAGCCATTCATTTCAATGGGGGATTTCGACCCCTAGGCCTCCGCCATTCATTTCAATGGGGGATTTTGACTCCTGGTCGCCCGCCATTCATTTCAATGGGGGATTTCGACCACTTGGAGCCCACCATTCATTTCTAAGGGGGAATCTCGATCCCTGGTAGCCCGCCATTCATTTCAATGGGGGATTTCGACCACTGGGAGCAGGCCATTCATTTCAATGGGGGATTTCGACCCCTAGGCGCCCGCCATTCATTTCAATGTGGGATTTTGACTCCTGGTCGCCCGCCATTCATTTCAATGGGGGAATTCGACCCCTGGGAGCCCGCCATTCATTCCTATGGGGGAATCTCGATCCCTGGTAGACCGCCATTCATTTCAATGGGGGATTTCAACCCCTGGTAACCTGCCATTCATTCCTATGATGGATTTCGACCCTTGGGAGCCCACCATTCATTTAAATGGGGGAATTCGACCCCTGGTAGCCCGCCATTCATTTCAATGGGGGATTTCGACCACTGGGAGCCCACCATTCATTTCTATGGGGGAATCTCGATCCCTGGTAGCCCGCCATTAATTTCAATGGGGGATTTCGACCCCTGGTAGCCCGCCATTCATTTCAATGTGGGATTTTGATTCCTTGGCGCCCGCCATTCATTTCAATAGGGAAATTCGACCCCTGGTTGCCGCCATTCATTTCAATGGGGGATTTCGACCACTGGGAGCCAGCCATTCATTTCAATGGGGGATTTCGACCCCTAGGCCTCCGCCATTCATTTCAATGGGGGATTTTGACTCCTGGTCGCCCGCCATTCATTTCAATGGGGGAATTCAACCCCTGGGAGCCCGCCATTCATTTCAATGGGGGATTTCGACCCCTGATAGCCCGCCATTCATTCCTATGGGGGATTTCGACCCCTCGGAGCCCACCATTCATTTAAATGGGGGAATTCGACACCTGGGTGCCCGCCATACATTTCAATGGGGGATTTCGACCCCTGGTAGCCCGCCATTCATTTCATTGGGAGATTTTGACCCCTGGGCGCACGCCATTCAATTCAATAGGGGAATTCGACCCCTGGTAGCCCGCCAAACATTTCATTGGTGGATTTCCACCCCTGGTAGCCCGCCATTCATTTCAATGAGGGATTTCCACCCCTGGGAGCCCTCCATTCATTTTAATGGGGGATTTCGACCACTGGGAGCGAGCCATTCATTTCAATGGGGGATTTCTACCCCTTGGAGCCCGTCATTCATTTCAATGGGGGATTTCGACCCCTGGTAGCCCGCCATTCATTCCTATGGGGGATTTCGACCCCTCGGAGCCCACCATTCATTTAAATGGGGGAATTCGACACCTGGGTGCCCGCCATACATTTCAATGGGGGATTTCGACCCCTGGTAGCCCGCCATTCATTTCATTGGGGGATTTTGACCCCTGGGCGCACGCCATTCAATTCAATAGGGGAATTCGACACCTGGTAGCCCGCCAAACATTTCAATGGGGGATTTCCACCCCTGGTAGCCCGCCATTCATTTCAATGAGGGATTTCGACCCCTGGGAGCCCTCCATTCATTTCAATGGGGGATTTTGATTCCTGGGCGCCCGCCATTCATTTCAATAGGGGAATTCGACCCCTGGTTGCCCGACATTCATTTCAATGGGGGATTTCGACCACTGGGAGCCAGCCATTCATTTCAATGGGGGATTTCGACTCCTAGGTGCCCGCCATTCATTTCAATGGGGGATTTTGACTCTTGGTCGCCCGCCATTCATATCAATGGGGGAATTCAACCCCTGGGAGCCCGCCATTCATTTGAATGGGGGATTTCGACCCCTAGGCGCCCCCGCCAAACATTCCTATGGGGGAATCTCGATCCCTGGTAGCCCGCCATTCATTCCTATGGGGGATTTCGACCCCTGGGAGCTCACCATTTATTTAAATGGGGGAATTCGACCCCTGGGTGCCCGCCATTCATTTCAATGGGGGATTTCGACCCCTGATAGCCCGCCATTCATTTCATTGGGGGATTTTGACCCCTGGTTGCCCGCCATTCATTTCAATGGGGGATTTCGACCACTGCGAGCCAGCCATTCATTTCAATGGGGGATTTCGACCCCTAGGTCTCCGCCATTCATTTCAATGGGGGATTTTGACTCCTGGTCGCCCGCCATTCATTTCAATGGGGGATTTCGACCACTTGGAGCCCACCATTCATTTCTAAGGGGGAATCTCGATCCCTGGTAGCCCGCCATTCATTTCATTGGGGGATTTTGACCCCTGGTTGCCCGCCATTCATTTCAATGGGGGATTTCGACCACTGGGAGCCAGCCATTTATTTCAATGGGGGATTTCGACCCCTAGGCCTCCGCCATTCATTTCAATGGGGGATTTTGACTCCTGGTCGCCCGCCATTCATTTCAATGGGGGATTTCGACCACTTGGAGCCCACCATTCATTTCTAAGGGGGAATCTCGATCCCTGGTAGCCCGCCATTCATTTCAATGGGGGATTTCGACCACTGGGAGCAGGCCATTCATTTCAATGGGGGATTTCGACCCCTAGGCGCCCGCCATTCATTTCAATGTGGGTTTTTGACTCCTGGTCGCCCGCCATTCATTTCAATGGGGGAATTCGACCCCTGGGAGCCCGCCATTCATTCCTATGGGGGAATCTCGATCCCTGGTAGACCGCCATTCATTTCAATGGGGGATTTCAACCCCTGGTAACCTGCCATTCATTCCTATGATGGATTTCGACCCTTGGGAGCCCACCATTCATTTAAATGGGGGAATTCGACCCCTGGTAGCCCGCCATTCATTTCAATGGGGGATTTCGACCACTGGGAGCCCACCATTCATTTCTATGGGGGAATCTCGATCCCTGGTAGCCCGCCATTAATTTCAATGGGGGATTTCGAGCCCTGGTAGCCCGCCATTCATTTCAATGGGGGATTTTGATTCCTTGGCGCCCGCCATTCATTTCAATAGGGAAATTCGACCCCTGGTTGCCCGCCAAACATTTCATTGGTGGATTTCCACCCCTGGTAGCCCGCCATTCATTTCAATGAGGGATTTCCACCCCTGGGAGCCCTCCATTCATTTTAATGGGGGATTTCGACCACTGGGAGCCAGCCATTCATTTCAATTGGGGATTTCTACTCCTTGGAGCCCGTCATTCATTTCTATGGGGGATTTCGACCACTGGGAGTCAGCCATTCATTTCAATGGGGGATTTCGAACCCTAGGTGCCCGTATTTCATTTCATTGGGGGATTTCGACCCCTAGGCGCCCGCCATTCATTTCAATGGGGGATTTCAACCCCTGGTAACCCGCCATTCATTCCTATGGGTGATTTCGACCCCTGGGAGCCCACCATTCATTTAAATGGGGGAATTCGACCCCTGGTAGCCCGCCATTCATTTCAATGGGGGATTTCGACCACTTGGAGCCCACCATTCATTTCTAAGGGGGAATCTCGATCCCTGGTAGCCCGCTATTCATTTCAATGGGGGATTTCGACCACTGGGAGCAGGCCATTCATTTCAATGGGGGATTTCGACCCCTAGGCGCCCGCCATTCATTTCAATGGGGGATTTTGACTCCTGGTCGCCCGCCATTCATTTCAATGGGGGATTTCAACCCTTGGTAACCTGCCATTCATTCCTATGATGGATTTCGACCCTTGGGAGCCCGCCATTCATTTCAATGGGTGATTTCGACCCCTGGTAGCCCGCCATTCATTTCAATGGGGGATTTTGATTCCTGGGCGCCCGCCATTCATTTCAATAGGGGAATTCGACCCCTGGTTGCCCGACATTCATTTCAATAGGGGATTTCGACCACTGGGAGCCAGCCATTCATTTCAATGGGGGAATCTCGATCCCTGGTAGCCCGCCATTCATTCCTATGGGGGATTTCGACCCCTGGGAGCTCACCATTCATTTAAATGGGGGAATTCGACCCCTGGGTGCCCGCCATTCATTTCAATGGGGGATTTCGACCCCTGATAGCCCGCCATTCATTTCATTGGGGGATTTTGACCCATGGTTGCCCGCCATTCATTTCAATGGGGGATTTCGACCACTGGGAGCCAGCCATTCATTTCAATGGGGGATTTCGACCCCTAGGCCTCCGCCATTCATTTCAATGGGGGATTTTGACTCCTGGTCGCCCGCCATTCATTTCAATGGGGGAATTCGACCCCTGGGAGCCCGCCATTCATTCCTATGGGGGAATCTCGATCCCTGGTAGACCGCCATTCATTTCAATGGGGGATTTCAACCCCTGGCAACCTGCCATTCATTCCTAAGATGGATTTCGACCCTTGGGAGCCCACCATTCATTTAAATGGGGGAATTCGACCCCTGGTAGCCCGCCATTCATTTCAATGGGGGATTTCGACCACTGGGAGCCCACCATTCATTTCTATGGGGGAATCTCGATCCCTGGTAGCCCGCCATTCATTTCAATGGGGGATTTCGACCCCTGGTAGCTCGCCATTCATTTCAATGGGGGATTTTGATTCCTGGGCGCCCGCCATTCATTTCAATAGGGGAATTCGACCCCTGGTTGCCCCCCATTCATTTCAATGGGGGATTTCGACCACTGGGAGCCAGCCATTCATTTCAATGGGTGATTTCGAACCCTAGGTGCCCGCATTTCATTTCATTGGGGGATTTCGACCCCTAGGCGCCCGCCATTCATTTCAATGGGGGATTTCAACCCCTGGTAACCCGCCATTCATTCCTATGGGTGATTTCGACCCCTGGTAGCCCGCTATTCATTTCAATGGGGGATTTCAACCACTGGGAGCCCGCCATTCATTTCTAAGGGGGAATCTCGATCCCTGGTAGCCCGCCATTCATTTCAATGGGGGATTTCGACCACTGGGAGCAGGCCATTCATTTCAATGGGGGATTTCGACCCCTAGGCGCCCGGCATTCATTTCAATGGGGGATTTTGACTCCTGGTCGCCCGCCATTCATTTCAATGGGGGAATTCGACCCCTGGGAGCCCGCCATTCATTCCTATGGGGAAATCTCGATCCCTGGTGGACCGCCATTCATTTCAATGGGGGATTTCAACCCCTGGTAACCTGCCATTCATTCCTATGATGGATTTCGACCCTTGGGAGCCCACCAATCATTTAAATGGGGGAATTCGACCACTGTTAGCCCGCCATTCATTTCAATGGGGGATTTCGACCACTGGGAGCCCACCATTCATTTCTATGGGGGAATCTCGATCCCTGGTAGCCCGCCATTCATTTCAATGGGGGATTTCGACCACTGGTAGCCCGCCATTCATTTCAATGGGGGATTTTGATTCCTGGGTGCCCGCCATTCATTTCTATAGGGGAATTCGACCCCTGGTTGCCCGCCATTCATTTCAATGGGGGATTTCGACCACTGGGAGCCAGCCATTCATTTCAATGGGGGATTTCGACTCTTGGTCGCCCGCCATTCATTTCAATGGGGGAATTCAACCCCTGGGAGCCCGCCATTCATTTCAATGGGGGATTTCGACCCCTAGGCGCCCCCGCCATACATTCCTATGGGGGAATCTCGATCCCTGGTAGCCCGCCATTCATTCCTATGGGGGATTTCGACCCCTGGGAGCCCACCATTTATTTAAATAGGGGAATTCGACCCCTGGTAGCCCGCCATTCATTTCAATGGGGGATTTCGACCACTGGGAGCCCACCATTCATTTCTATGGGGGAATCTCGATCCCTGGTAGCCCGCCATTCATTTCAATGGGGGATTTCGACCACTGGGAGCCAGCCATTCATTTCAATGGGGGATTTAGACCCCTAGGCGCCCGCCATTCATTTCAATGGGGGATTTTGACTCCTGGTCGCCCGCCATTCATTTCAATGGGGGAATTCGACCCCTGGGAGCCCGCCATTCATTTCAATGGGGGATTTCGACCACTGGGAGCCAGCCATTCATTTCAATGGGGGATTTCGAACCCTAGGCGCCCCCGCCATTCATTCCTATGGGGGAATCTCGATCCCTGGTAGACCGCCATTCATTTCAATGGGGGATTTCAACCCCTGGTAACCTGCCATTCATTCCTATGATGGATTTCGACCCCTGGGAGCCCACCATTCATTTAAATGGGGGAATTCGACCCCTGGTAGCCCGCCATTCATTTCAATGGGGGATTTCGACCACTGGGAGCCCACCATTCATTTCTAAGGGGGAATCTCGATCCCTGGTAGCCCGCCATTCATTTCAATGGGGGATTTCGACCACTGGGAGCAGGCCATTCATTTCAATGGGGGATTTCGACCCCTAGGCGCCCGCCATTCATTTCAATGGGGGATTTTGACTCCTGGTCGCCCGCCATTCATTTCAATGGGGGATTTCAACCCCTGGTAACCTGCCATTCATTCCTATGATGGATTTCGACCCTTGGGAGCACACCATTCATTTAAATGGGGGAATTCGACCCCTGGTAGCCCGCCATTCATTTCAATGGGGGATTTCGACCACTGGAAGCCCACCATTCATTTCTATGGGGGAATCTCGATCCCTGGTAGCCCGCCATTCATTTCAATGGGTGATTTCGACCCCTGGTAGCCCGCCATTCATTTCAATGGGGGATTTTGATTTCTGGGCGCCCGCCATTCATTTCAATAGGGGAATTCGACCCCTGGTTGCCCGACATTCATTTCAATGGGGGATTTCGACCACTGGGAGCCAGCCATTCATTTCAATGGGGGATTTCGACTCCTAGGTGCCCGCCATTCATTTCAATGGGGGATTTTGACTCTTGGTCGCCCGCCATTCATTTCAATGGGGGAATTCAACCCCTGGGAGCCCGCCATTCATTTGAATGGGGGATTTCGACCCCTAGGCGCCCCCGCCATACATTCCTATGGGGGAATCTCGATCCCTGGTAGCCCGCCATTCATTCCTATGGGGGATTTCGACCGCTGGGAGCTCACCATTCATTTAAATGGGGGAATTCGACCCCTGGGTGCCCGCCATTCATTTCAATGGGGGATTTCGACCCCTGATAGCCCGCCATTCATTTCATTGGGGGATTTTGACCCCTGGTTGCCCGCCATTCATTTCAATGGGGGATTTCGACCACTGGGAGCCAGCCATTCATTTCAATGGGGGATTTCGACCCCTAGGCCTCCGCCATTCATTTCAATGGGGGATTTTGACTCCTGGTCGCCCGCCATTCATTTCAATGGGGGATTTCGACCACTTGGAGCCCACCATTCATTTCTAAGGGGGAATCTCGATCCCTGGTAGCCCGCCATTCATTTCATTGGGGGATTTTGACCCCTGGTTGCCCGCCATTCATTTCAATGGGGGATTTCGACCACTGGGAGCCAGCCATTCATTTCAATGGGGGATTTCGACCCCTAGGCCTCCGCCATTCATTTCAATGGGGGATTTTGACTCCTGGTCGCCCGCCATTCATTTCAATGGGGGATTTCGACCACTTGGAGCCCACCATTCATTTCTAAGGGGGAATCTCGATCCCTGGTAGCCCGCCATTCATTTCAATGGGGGATTTCGACCACTGGGAGCAGGCCATTCATTTCAATGGGGGATTTCGACCCCTAGGCGCCCACCATTCATTTAAATGGGGGAATTCGACCCCTGGTAGCCCGCCATTCATTTCAATGGGGGATTTCGACCACTGGGAGCCCACCATTCATTTCTATGGGGGAATCTCGATCCCTGGAAGCCCGCCATTCATTTCAATGGGGGATTTCGACCCCTGGTAGCCCGCCATTCATTCCTATGGGGGATTTCGACCCCTCGGAGCCCACCATTCATTTAAATGGGGGAATTCGACACCTGGGTGCCCGCCATACATTTCAATGGGGGATTTCGACCCCTGGTAGCCCTACATTCATTTCATTGGGGGATTTTGACCCCTGGGCGCACGCCATTCAATTCAATAGGGGAATTCGACCCCTGGTAGCCCGCCAAACATTTCAATGGGGGATTTCCACCCCTGGTAGCCCGCCATTCATTTCAATGAGGGATTTCGACCCCTGGGAGCCCTCCATTCATTTTAATGGGGGATTTCGACCACTGGGAGTCAGCCATTCATTTCAATGGGGGATTTCTACCCCTTGGAGGCCGTCATTCATTTCTATGGGGGATTTCGACCACTGGGAGTCAGCCATTCATTTCAATGGGGGATTTCGAAACCTAGGTGCCCGCATTTCATTTCATTGGGGGATTTCGACCCCTAGGCGCCCGCCATTCATTTCAATGGGGGATTTCAACCCCTGGTAACCCGCCATTCATTCCTATGGGTGATTTCGACCCCTGGGAGCCCACCATTCATTTAAATGGGGGAATTCGACCCCTGGTAGCCCGCCATTCATTTCAATGGGGGATTTCGACCCCTAGGCGCCCGCCATTCATTTCAATGGGGGATTTCAACCCCTGGTAACCCGCCATTCATTCCTATGGGTGATTTCGACCCCTGGGAGCCCACCATTCATTTAAATGGGGGAATTCGACACCTGGGTGCCCGCCATTCATTTCAATGGGGGATTTCGACCACTTGGAGCCCACCATTCATTTCTAAGGGGGAATCTCGATCCCTGGTAGCCCGCCATTCATTTCAATGGGGGATTTCGACCACTGGGAGCAGGCCATTCATTTCAATGGGGGATTTCGACCCCTAGGCGCCCGTCATTCATTTCAATGGGGGATTTTGACTCCTGGTCGCCCGCCATTCATTTCAATGGGGGATTTCAACCCCTGGTAACCTGCCATTCATTCCTATGATGGATTTCGACCCTTGGGAGCCCACCATTCATTTAAATGGGGGAATTCGACCCCTGGTAGCCAGCCATTCATTTCAATGGGGGATTTCGACTCCTAGGTGCCCGCCATTCATTTCAATGGGGGATTTTGACTCTTGGTCGCCCGCCATTCATTTCAATGGGGGAATTCAACCCCTGGGAGCCCGCCATTCATTTGAATGGGGGATTTCGACCCCTAGGCGCCCCCGCCATACATTCCTATGGGGGAATCTCGATCCCTGGTAGCCCGCCATTCATTCCTATGGGGGATTTCGACCGCTGGGAGCTCACCATTCATTTAAATGGGGGAATTCGACCCCTGGGTGCCCGCCATTCATTTCAATGGGGGATTTCGACCCCTGATAGCCCGCCATTCATTTCATTTGGGGATTTTGACCCCTGGTTGCCCGCCATTCATTTCAATGGGGGATTTCGACCACTGGGAGCCAGCCATTCATTTCAATGGGGGATTTCGACCCCTAGGCCTCCGCCATTCATTTCAATGGGGGATTTTGACTCCTGGTTGCCCGCCATTCATTTCAATGGGGAATTTCGACCACTTGGAGCCCACCATTCATTTCTAAGGGGGAATCTCGATCCCTGGTAGCCCGCCATTCATTTCATTGGGGGATTTTGACCCCTGGTTGCCCGCCATTCATTTCAATGGGGGATTTCGACCACTGGGAGCCAGCCATTCATTTCAATGGGGGATTTCGACCCCTAGGCCTCCGCCATTCATTTCAATGGGGGATTTTGACTCCTGGTCGCCCGCCATTCATTTCAATGGGGGATTTCGACCACTTGGAGCCCACCATTCATTTCTAAGGGGGAATCTCGATCCCTGGTAGCCCGCCATTCATTTCAATATGGGATTTCGACCACTGGGAGCAGGCCATTCATTTCAATGGGGGATTTCGACCCCTAGGCGCCCACCATTCATTTAAATGGGGGAATTCGACCCCTGGTAGCCCGCCATTCATTTCAATGGGGGATTTCGACCACTGGGAGCCCACCATTCATTTCTATGGGGGAATCTCGATCCCTGGTAGCCCGCCATTCATTTCAATGGGGGATTTCGACCCCTGGTAGCCCGCCATTCATTCCTATGGGGGATTTCGACCCCTCGGAGCCCACCATTCATTTAAATGGGGGAATTCGACACCTGGGTGCCCGCCATACATTTCAATGGGGGATTTCGACCCCTGGTAGCCCTACATTCATTTCATTGGGGGATTTTGACCCCTGGGCGCACGCCATTCAATTCAATAGGGGAATTCGACCCCTGGTAGCCCGCCAAACATTTCAATGGGGGATTTCCACCCCTGGTAGCCCACCATTCATTTCAATGAGGGATTTCGACCCCTGGGAGCCCTCCATTCATTTTAATGGGGGATTTCGACCACTGGGAGTCAGCCATTCATTTCAATGGGGGATTTCTACCCCTTGGAGGCCGTCATTCATTTCTATGGGGGATTTCGACCACTGGGAGTCAGCCATTCATTTCAATGGGGGATTTCGAACCCTAGGTGCCCGCATTTCATTTCATTGGGGGATTTCGACCCCTAGGCGCCCGCCATTCATTTCAATGGGGGATTTCAACCCCTGGTAACCCGCCATTCATTCCTATGGGTGATTTCGACCCCTGGGAGCCCACCATTCATTTAAATGGGGGAATTCGACCCCTGGTAGCCCGCCATTCATTTCAATGGGGGATTTCGACCCCTAGGCGCCCGCCATTCATTTCAATGGGGGATTTCAAGCCCTGGTAACCCGCCATTCATTCCTATGGGTGATTTCGACCCCTGGGAGCCCACCATTCATTTAAATGGGGGAATTCGACACCTGGGTGCCCGCCATTCATTTCAATGGGGGATTTCGACCACTTGGAGCCCACCATTCATTTCTAAGGGGGAATCTCGATCCCTGGTAGCCCGCCATTCATTTCAATGGGGGATTTCGACCACTGGGAGCAGGCCATTCATTTCAATGGGGGATTTCGACCCCTAGGCGCCCGTCATTCATTTCAATGGGGGATTTTGACTCCTGGTCGCCCGCCATTCATTTCAATGGGGGATTTCAACCCCTGGTAACCTGCCATTCATTCCTATGATGGATTTCGACCCTTGGGAGCCCACCATTCATTTAAATGGGGGAATTCGACCCCTGGTAGCCCGCCATTCATTTCAATGGGGGATTTCGACCACTGGGAGCCCACCATTCATTTCTATGGGGGAATCTCGATCCCTGGTAGCCCGCCATTCATTTCAATGGGTGATTTCGACCCCTGGTAGCCCGCCATTCATTTCAAGTGGGGGATTTTGATTCCTGGGCGCCCGCCATTCATTTCAATAGGGGAATTCGACCCCTGGTTGCCCGACATTCATTTCAATGGGGGATTTCGACCACTGGGAGCCAGCCATTCATTTCAATGGGGGATTTCGAGTCCTAGGTGCCCGCCATTCATTTCAATGGGGGATTTTGACTCTTGGTCGCCCGCCATTCATATCAATGGGGGAATTCAACCCCTGGGAGCCCGCCATTCATTTGAATGGGGGATTTTGACTCCTAGGCGCCCCCGCCATACATTCCTATGGGGGAATCTCGATCCCTGGTAGCCCGCCATTCATTCCTATGGGGGATTTCGACCCCTGGGAGCTCACCATTCATTTAAATGGGGGAATTCGACCCCTGGGTGCCCGCCATTCATTTCAATGGGGGATTTCGACACCTGATAGCCCGCCATTCATTTCATTGGGGGATTTTGACCCCTGGTTGCCCGTCATTCATTTCAATGGGGGATTTCAACCACTGGGAGCCAGCCATTCATTTCAATGGGGGATTTTGACCCCTAGGCCTCCGCCATTCATTTCAATGGGGGATTTTGACTCCTGGTCGCCCGCCATTCCTTTCAATGGGGGAATTCGACCCCTGGGAGCCCGCCATTCATTCCTATGGGGGAATCTCGATCCCTGGTAGACCGCCATTCATTTCAATGGGGGATTTCAACCCCTGGTAACCTGCCATTCATTCCTATGATGGATTTCGACCCTTGGGAGCCCACCATTCATTTAAATGGGGGAATTCGACCCCTGGTAGCCCGCCATTCATTTCAATGGGGGATTTCGACCACTGGGAGCCCACCATTCATTTCTATGGGGGAATCTCGATCCCTGGTAGCCCGCCATTAATTTCAATGGGGGATTTCGACCCCTGGTAGCCCGCCATTCATTTCAATGGGGGATTTTGATTCCTTGGCGCCCGCCATTCATTTCAATAGGGAAATTCGACCCCTGGTTGCCGCCATTCATTTCAATGGGAGATTTCGACCACTGGGAGACAGCCATTCATTTCAATGGGGGATTTCGACCCCTAGGCCTCCGCCATTCATTTCAATGGGGGATTTTGACTCCTGGTCGCCCGCCATTCATTTCAATGGGGGAATTCTACCCTGGGAGCACGCCATTCATTTCAATTGGGGATTTCGACCCCTGGTAGCCCGCCATTCATTCCTATGGGGGATTTCGACCCCTCGGAGCCCACCATTCATTTAAATGGGGGAATTCGACCCCTGGGTGCCCGCCATACATTTCAGTGGGGGATTTCGACCCCTGGTAGCCCGCCATTCATTTCATTGGGGGATTTTGACCCCTGGGCGCACGCCATTAAATTCAATAGGGGAATTCGACCCCTGGTAGCCCGCCAAACATTTCAATGGGGGATTTCCACCCCTGGTAGCCCGCCATTCATTTCAATGAGGGATTTCGACCCCTGGGAGCCCTCCATTCATTTTAATGGGGGATTTCGACCCCTATGCGCCCCCGCCATACATTCCTATGGGGGAATCTCGATCCCTGGTAGCCCGCCATTCATTCCTATGGGGGATTTCGACCGCTGGGAGCTCACCATTCATTTAAATGGGGGAATTCGACCCCTGGGTGCCCGCCATTCATTTCAATGGGGGATTTCGACCCCTGATAGCCCGCCATTCATTTCATTGGGGGATTTTGACCCCTGGTTGCCCGCCATTCATTTCAATGGGGGATTTCGACCACTGGGAGCCAGCCATTCATTTCAATGGGGGATTTCGACCCCTAGGCCTCCGCCATTCATTTCAATGGGGGATTTTGACTCCTGGTCGCCCGCCATTCATTTCAATGGGGGATTTCGACCACTTGGAGCCCACCATTCATTTCTAAGGGGGAATCTCGATCCCTGGTAGCCCGCCATTCATTTCATTGGGGGATTTTGACCCCTGGTTGCCCGCCATTCATTTCAATGGGGGATTTCGACCACTGGGAGCCAGCCATTCATTTCAATGGGGGATTTCGACCCCTAGGCCTCCGCCATTCATTTCAATGGGGGATTTCGACTCCTGGTCGCCCGCCATTCATTTCAATGGGGGATTTCGACCACTTGGAGCCCACCATTCATTTCTAAGGGGGAATCTCGATCCCTGGTAGCCCGCCATTCATTTCAATGGGGGATTTCGACCACTGGGAGCAGGCCATTCATTTCAATGGGGGATTTCGACCCCTAGGCGCCCGCCATTCATTTCAATGGGGGATTTTGTCTCCTGGTCGCCCGCCATTCATTTCAATGGGGGAATTCAACCCCTGGGAGCCCGCCATTCATTCCTATGGGGGAATCTCGATACCTGGTAGACCGCCATTCATTTCAATGGGGGATTTCAACCCCTGGTAACCTGCCATTCATTCCTATGATGGATTTCGACCCTTGGGAGCCCACCATTCATTTAAATGGGGGAATTCGACCCCTGGTAGCCCGCCATTCATTTCAATGGGGGATTTCGACCACTGGGAGCCCACCATTCATTTCTATGGGGGAATCTCGATCCCTGGTAGCCCGCCATTCATTTCAATGGGGGATTTCGACCCCTGGTAGCCCGCCATTCATTCCTATGGGGGATTTCGACCCCTCGGAGCCCACCATTCATTTAAATGGGGGAATTCGACACCTGGGTGCCCGCCATACATTTCAATGGGGGATTTCGACCCCTGGTAGCCCTACATTCATTTCATTGGGGGATTTTGACCCCTGGGCGCACGCCATTCAATTCAATAGGGGAATTCGACCCCTGGTAGCCCGCCAAACATTTCAATGGGGGATTTCCACCCCTGGTAGCCCGCCATTCATTTCAATGAGGGATTTCGACCCCTGGGAGCCCTCCATTCATTTTAATGGGGGATTTCGACCACTGGGAGTCAGCCATTCATTTCAATGGGGGATTTCTACCCCTTGGAGGCCGTCATTCATTTCTATGGGGGATTTCGACCACTGGGAGTCAGCCATTCATTTCAATGGGGGATTTCGAACCCTAGGTGCCCGCATTTCATTTCATTGGGGGATTTCGACCCCTAGGCGCCCGCCATTCATTTCAATGGGGGATTTCAACCCCTGGTAACCCGCCATTCATTCCTATGGGTGATTTCGACCCCTGGGAGCCCACCATTCATTTAAATGGGGGAATTCGACCCCTGGTAGCCCGCCATTCATTTCAATGGGGGATTTCGACCCCTAGGCGCCCGCCATTCATTTCAATGGGGGATTTCAACCCCTGGTAACCCGCCATTCATTCCTATTGGTGATTTCAACCCCTGGGAGCCCACCATTCATTTAAATGGGGGAATTCGACACCTGGGTGCCCGCCATTCATTTCAATGGGGGATTTCGACCACTTGGAGCCCACCATTCATTTCTAAGGGGGAATCTCGATCCCTGGTAGCCCGCCATTCATTTCAATGGGGGATTTCGACCACTGGGAGCAGGCCATTCATTTCAATGGAGGATTTCGACCCCTAGGCGCCCGCCATTCATTTCAATGGGGGATTTTGACTCCTGGTCGCCCGCCATTCATTTCAATGGGGGATTTCAACCCCTGGTAACCTGCCATTAATTCCTATGATGGATTTCGACCCTTGGGAGCCCACCATTCATTTAAATGGGGGAATTCGACCCCTGGTAGCCCGCCATTCATTTCAATGGGGGATTTCGACCACTGGGAGCCCACCATTCATTTCTATGGGGGAATCTCGATCCCTGGTAGCCCGCCATTCATTTCAATTGGTGATTTCGACCCCTGGTAGCCCGCCATTCATTTCAAGTGGGGGATTTTGATTCCTGGGCGCCCGCCATTCATTTCAATAGGGGAATTCGACCCCTGGTTGCACGACATTCATTTCAATGGGGGATTTCGACCACTGGGAGCCAGCCATTCATTTCAATGGGGGATTTCGAGTCCTAGGTGCCCGCCATTCATTTCAATGGGGGATTTTGACTCTTGGTCGCCCGCCATTCATATCAATGGGGGAATTCAACCCCTGGGAGCCCGCCATTCATTTGAATGGGGGATTTCGACTCCTAGGCGCCCCCGCCATACATTCCTATGGGGGAATCTCGATCCCTGGTAGCCCGCCATTCATTCCTATGGGGGATTTCGACCCCTGGGAGCTCACCATTCATTTAAATGGGGGAATTCGACCCCTGGGTGCCCGCCATTCATTTCAATGGGGGATTTCGACACCTGATAGCCCGCCATTCATTTCATTGGGGGATTTTGACCCCTGGTTGCCCGCCATTCATTTCAATGGGGGATTTCGACCACTGGGAGCCAGCCATTCATTTCAATGGGGGATTTCGACCCCTAGGCCTCCGCCATTCATTTCAATGGGGGATTTTGACTCCTGGTCGCCCGCCATTCATTTCAATGGGGGATTTCGACCACTTGGAGCCCACCATTCATTTCTAAGGGGGAATCTCGATCCCTGGTAGCCCGCCATTCATTTCATTGGGGGATTTTGACCCCTGGTTGCCCGCCATTCATTTCAATGGGGGATTTCGACCACTGGGAGCCAGCCATTCATTTCAATGGAGGATTTTGACCCCTAGGCCTCCGCCATTCATTTCAATGGGGGATTTTGACTCCTGGTCGCCCGCCATTCCTTTCAATGGGGGAATTCGACCCCTGGGAGCCCGCCATTCATTCCTATGGGGGAATCTCGATCCCTGGTAGACCGCCATTCATTTCAATGGGGGATTTCAACCCCTGGTAACCTGCCATTCATTCCTATGATGGATTTCGACCCTTGGGAGCCCACCTTTCATTTCAATGGGGGATTTCGACCACTGGGAGCCTACCATTCATTTCTATGGGGGAATCTCGATCCCTGGTAGCCCGCCATTAATTTCAATGGGGGATTTCGACCCCTGGTAGCCCGCCATTCATTTCAATGGGGGATTTTGATTCCTTGGCGCCCGCCATTCATTTCAATAGGGAAATTCGACCCCTGGTTGCCGCCATTCATTTCAATGGGGGAATTCGACCACTGGGAGACAGCCATTCATTTCAATGGGGGATTTCGACCCCTAGGCCTCCGCCATTCATTTCAATGGGGGATTTTGACTCCTGGTCGCCCGCCATTCATTTCAATGGGGGAATTCAACCCTGGGAGCCCGCCATTCATTTCAATTGGGGATTTCGACCCCTGGTAGCCCGCCATTCATTCCTATGGGGGATTTCGACCCCTCGGAGCCCACCATTCATTTAAATGGGGGAATTCGACCCCTGGGTGCCCGCCATACATTTCAGTGGGGGATTTCGACCCCTGGTAGCCCGCCATTCATTTCATTTGGGGATTTTGACCCCTGGGCGCACGCCATTCAATTCAATAGGGGAATTCGACCCCTGGTAGCCCGCCAAACATTTCAATGGGGGATTTCCACCCCTGGTAGCCCGCCATTCATTTCAATGAGGGATTTCGACCCCTGGGAGCCCTCCATTCATTTTAATGGGGGATTTCGACCACTGGGAGCCAGCCATTCATTTCAATGGGGGATTTCTACCCCTTGGAGCCCGTCATTCATTTCTATGGGGGATTTCCACCACTGGGAGTCAGCCATTCATTTCAATGGGGGATTTCGAACCCTAGGTGCCCGCATTTCATTTCATTGGGGGATTTCGACCCCTAGGCGCCCGCCATTCATTTCAATGGGGGATTTCAACCCCTGGTAACCCGCCATTCATTCCTATGGGTGATTTCGACCCCTGGGAACCCACCATTCATTTAAATGGGGGAATTCGACCCCTGGTAGCCCGCCATTCATTTCAATGGGGGATTTCGACCACTTGGAGCCCACCATTCATTTCTAAGGGGGAATCTCGATCCCTGGTAGCCCGCCATTCATTTCAATGGGGGATTTCGACCACTGGGAGCAGGCCATTCATTTCAATGGGGGATTTCGACCCCTAGGCGCCCGCCATTCATTTCAATGGGGGATTTTGACTCCTGGTCGCCCGCCATTCATTTCAATGGGGGATTTCAACCCCTGGTAACCTGCCATTCATTCCTATGATGGATTTCGACCCTTGGGAGCCCACCATTCATTTAAATGGGGGAATTTGACCCCTGGTAGCCCGCCATTCATTTCAATGGGGGATTTCGACCACTGGGAGCCCACCATTCATTTCTATGGGGGAATCTCGATCCCTGGTAGCCCGCCATTCATTTCAATGGGTGTTTTCGACCCCTGGTAGCCCGCCATTCATTTCAATGGGGGATTTTGATTCCTGGGCGCCCGCCATTCATTTCAATAGGGGAATTCGACCCCTGGTTGCCCGACATTCATTTCAATGGGGGATTTCGACCACTGGGAGCCAGCCATTCATTTCAATGGGGGATTTCGACTCCTAGGTGCCCGCCATTCATTTCAATGGGGGATTTTGACTCTTGGTCGCCCGCCATTCATTTCAATGGGGGAATTCAACCCCTGGGAGCCCGCCATTCATTTGAATGGGGGATTTCGACCCCTAGGCGCCCCTGCCATACATTCCTATGGGGGAATCTCGATCCCTGGTAGCCCGCCATTCATTCCTATGGGGGATTTCGACCGCTGGGAGCTCACCATTCATTTAAATGGGGGAATTCGACCCCTGGGTGCCCGCCATTCATTTCAATGGGGGATTTCGACCCCTGATAGCCCGTCATTCATTTCATTGGGGGATTTTGACCCCTGGTTGCCCGCCATTCATTTCAATGGGGGATTTCGACCACTGGGAGCCAGCCATTCATTTCAATGGGGGATTTCGACCCCTAGGCCTCCGCCATTCATTTCAATGGGGGATTTTGACTCCTGGTCGCCCGCCATTCATTTCAATGGGGGATTTCGACCACTTGGAGCCCACCATTCATTTCTAAGGGGGAATCTCGATCCCTGGTAGCCCGCCATTCATTTCATTGGGGGATTTTGACCCCTGGTTGCCCGCCATTCATTTCAATGGGGGATTTCGACCACTGGGAGCCAGCCATTCATTTCAATGGGGGATTTCGACCCCTAGGCCTCCGCCATTCATTTCAATGGGGGATTTTGACTCCTGGTCGCCCGCCATTCATTTCAATGGGGGATTTCGACCACTTGGAGCCCACAATTCATTTCTAAGGGGGAATCTCGATCCCTGGTAGCCCGCCATTCATTTCAATGGGGGATTTCGACCACTGGGAGCAGGCCATTCATTTCAATGGGGGATTTCGACCCCTAGGCGCCCGCCATTCATTTCAATGGGGGATTTTGTCTCCTGGTCGCCCGCCATTCATTTCAATGGGGGAATTCAACCCCTGGGAGCCCGCCATTCATTCCTATGGGGGAATCTCGATCCCTGGTAGTCCACCATTCATTTCAATGGGGGATTTCAACCCCTGGTAACCTGCCATTCATTCCTATGATGGATTTCGACCCTTGGGAGCCCACCATTCATTTAAATGGGGGAATTCGACCCCTGGTAGCCCGCAATTCATTTCAATGGGGGATTTCGACCACTGGGAGCCCACCATTCATTTCTACGGGGGAATCTCGATCCCTGGTAGCCCGCCATTCATTTCAATGGGGGATTTCGACACCTGGTAGCCCGCCATTCATTCCTATGGGGGATTTCGACCCCTCGGAGCCCACCATTCATTTAAATGGGGGAATTCGACACCTGGGTGCCCGCCATACATTTCAATGGGGGATTTCGTCCCCTGGTAGCCCTACATTCATTTCATTGGGGGATTTTGACCCCTGGGCGCACGCCATTCAATTCAATAGGGGAATTCGACCCCTGGTAGCCCGCCAAACATTTCAATGGGGGATTTCCACCCCTGGTAGCCCGCCATTCATTTCAATGAGGGATTTCGACCCCTGGGAGCCCTCCATTCATTTTAATGGGGGATTTCGACCACTGGGAGTCAGCCATTCATTTCAATGGGGGATTTCTACCCCTTGGAGGCCGTCATTCATTTCTATGGGGGATTTCGACCACTGGGAGTCAGCCATTCATTTCAATGGGGGATTTCGAACCCTAGGTGCCCGCATTTCATTTCATTGGGGGATTTCGACCCCTAGGCGCCCGCCATTCATTTCAATGGGGGATTTCAACCCCTGGTAACCCGCCATTCATTCCTATGGGTGATTTCGACCCCTGGGAGCCCACCATTCATTTAAATGGGGGAATTCGACCCCTGGTAGCCCGCCATTCATTTCAATGGGGGATTTCGACCACTTGGAGCCCACCATTCATTTCTAAGGGGGAATCTCGATCCCTGGTAGCCCGCCATTCATTTCAATGGGGAATTTCGACCACTGGGAGCAGGCCATTCATTTCAATGGGGGATTTCGACCCCTAGGCGCCCAACATTCATTTCAATGGGGGATTTTGACTCCTGGTCGCCCGCCATTCATTTCAATGGGGGATTTCAACCCCTGGTAACCTGCCATTCATTCCTATGATGGATTTCGACCCCTGGTAGCCCGCCATTCATTTCAATGGGGGATTTCGACCACTGGGAGCCCACCATTCATTTCTATGGGGGAATCTCGATCCCTGGTAGCCCGCCATTCATTTCAATGGGTGATTTCGACCCCTGATAGCCCGCCATTCATTTCAAGTGGGGGATTTTGATTCCTGGGCGCCCGCCATTCATTTCAATAGGGGAATTCGACCCCTGGTTGCCCGACATTCATTTCAATGGGGGATTTCGACCACTGGGAGCCAGCCATTCATTTCAATGGGGGATTTCGAGTCCTAGGTGCCCGCCATTCATTTCAATGGGGGATTTTGACTCTTGGTCGCCCGCCATTCATATCAATGGGGGAATTCAACCCCTGGGAGCCCGCCATTCATTTGAATGGGGGATTTCGACCCCTAGGCGCCCCCGCCATACATTCCTATGGGGGAATCTCGATCCCTGGTAGCCCGACATTCATTCCTATGGGGGATTTCGACCCCTGGGAGCTCACCATTTATTTAAATGGGGGAATTCGACCCCTGGGTGCCCGCCATTCATTTCAATGGGGGATTTCGACCCCTGATAGCCCGCCATTCATTTCATTGGGGGATTTTGTCCCCTGGTTGCCCGCCATTCATTTCAATGGGGGATTTCGACCACTGGGAGCCAGCCATTCATTTCAATGGGGGATTTCAACCCCTAGGCCTCCGCCATTCATTTCAATGGGGGATTTTGACTCCTGGTCGCCCGCCATTCATTTCAATGGGGGAATTCGACCCCTGGGAGCCCGCCATTCATTCCTATGGGGGAATCTCGATCCCTGGTAGACCGCCATTCATTTCAATGGGGGATTTCAACCCCTGGCAACCTGCCATTCATTCCTAAGATGGATTTCGACCCTTGGGAGCCCACCATTCATTTAAATGGGGGAATTCGACCCCTGGTAGCCCGCCATTCATTTCAATGGGGGATTTCGACCACTGGGAGCCCACCATTCATTTCTATGGGGGAATCTCGATCCCTGGTAGCCCGCCATTCATTTCAATGGGGGATTTCGACCCCTGGTAGCTCGCCATTCATTTCAATGGGGGATTTTGATTCCTGGGCGCCCGCCATTCATTTCAATAGGGGAATTCGACCCCTGGTTGCCCCCCATTCATTTCAATGGGGGATTTCGACCACTGGGAGCCAGCCATTCATTTCAATGGGTGATTTCGAACCCTAGGTGCCCGCATTTCATTTCATTGGGGGATTTCGACCCCTAGGCGCCCGCCATTCATTTCAATGGGGGATTTCAACCCCTGGTAACCCGCCATTCATTCCTATGGGTGATTTCGACCCCTGGTAGCCCGCTATTCATTTCAATGGGGGATTTCAACCACTGGGAGCCCGCCATTCATTTCTAAGGGGGAATCTCGATCCCTGGTAGCCCGCCATTCATTTCAATGGGGGATTTCGACCACTGGGAGCAGGCCATTCATTTCAATGGGGGATTTCGACCCCTAGGCGCCCGGCATTCATTTCAATGGGGGATTTTGACTCCTGGTCGCCCGCCATTCATTTCAATGGGGGAATTCGACCCCTGGGAGCCCGCCATTCATTCCTATGGGGAAATCTCGATCCCTGGTGGACCGCCATTCATTTCAATGGGGGATTTCAACCCCTGGTAACCTGCCATTCATTCCTATGATGGATTTCGACCCTTGGGAGCCCACCAATCATTTAAATGGGGGAATTCGACCACTGTTAGCCCGCCATTCATTTCAATGGGGGATTTCGACCACTGGGAGCCCACCATTCATTTCTATGGGGGAATCTCGATCCCTGGTAGCCCGCCATTCATTTCAATGGGGGATTTCGACCACTGGTAGCCCGCCATTCATTTCAATGGGGGATTTTGATTCCTGGGTGCCCGCCATTCATTTCTATAGGGGAATTCGACCCCTGGTTGCCCGCCATTCATTTCAATGGGGGATTTCGACCACTGGGAGCCAGCCATTCATTTCAATGGGGGATTTCGACTCTTGGTCGCCCGCCATTCATTTCAATGGGGGAATTCAACCCCTGGGAGCCCGCCATTCATTTCAATGGGGGATTTCGACCCCTAGGCGCCCCCGCCATACATTCCTATGGGGGAATCTCGATCCCTGGTAGCCCGCCATTCATTCCTATGGGGGATTTCGACCCCTGGGAGCCCACCATTCATTTAAATAGGGGAATTCGACCCCTGGTAGCCCGCCATTCATTTCAATGGGGGATTTCGACCACTGGGAGCCCACCATTCATTTCTATGGGGGAATCTCGATCCCTGGTAGCCCGCCATTCATTTCAATGGGGGATTTCGACCACTGGGAGCCAGCCATTCATTTCAATGGGGGATTTAGACCCCTAGGCGCCCGCCATTCATTTCAATGGGGGATTTTGACTCCTGGTCGCCCGCCATTCATTTCAATGGGGGAATTCGACCCCTGGGAGCCCGCCATTCATTTCAATGGGGGATTTCGACCACTGGGAGCCAGCCATTCATTTCAATGGGGGATTTCGAACCCTAGGCGCCCCCGCCATTCATTCCTATGGGGGAATCTCGATCCCTGGTAGACCGCCATTCATTTCAATGGGGGATTTCAACCCCTGGTAACCTGCCATTCATTCCTATGATGGATTTCGACCCCTGGGAGCCCACCATTCATTTAAATGGGGGAATTCGACCCCTGGTAGCCCGCCATTCATTTCAATGGGGGATTTCGACCACTGGGAGCCCACCATTCATTTCTAAGGGGGAATCTCGATCCCTGGTAGCCCGCCATTCATTTCAATGGGGGATTTCGACCACTGGGAGCAGGCCATTCATTTCAATGGGGGATTTCGACCCCTAGGCGCCCGCCATTCATTTCAATGGGGGATTTTGACTCCTGGTCGCCCGCCATTCATTTCAATGGGGGATTTCAACCCCTGGTAACCTGCCATTCATTCCTATGATGGATTTCGACCCTTGGGAGCACACCATTCATTTAAATGGGGGAATTCGACCCCTGGTAGCCCGCCATTCATTTCAATGGGGGATTTCGACCACTGGAAGCCCACCATTCATTTCTATGGGGGAATCTCGATCCCTGGTAGCCCGCCATTCATTTCAATGGGTGATTTCGACCCCTGGTAGCCCGCCATTCATTTCAATGGGGGATTTTGATTTCTGGGCGCCCGCCATTCATTTCAATAGGGGAATTCGACCCCTGGTTGCCCGACATTCATTTCAATGGGGGATTTCGACCACTGGGAGCCAGCCATTCATTTCAATGGGGGATTTCGACTCCTAGGTGCCCGCCATTCATTTCAATGGGGGATTTTGACTCTTGGTCGCCCGCCATTCATTTCAATGGGGGAATTCAACCCCTGGGAGCCCGCCATTCATTTGAATGGGGGATTTCGACCCCTAGGCGCCCCCGCCATACATTCCTATGGGGGAATCTCGATCCCTGGTAGCCCGCCATTCATTCCTATGGGGGATTTCGACCGCTGGGAGCTCACCATTCATTTAAATGGGGGAATTCGACCCCTGGGTGCCCGCCATTCATTTCAATGGGGGATTTCGACCCCTGATAGCCCGCCATTCATTTCATTGGGGGATTTTGACCCCTGGTTGCCCGCCATTCATTTCAATGGGGGATTTCGACCACTGGGAGCCAGCCATTCATTTCAATGGGGGATTTCGACCCCTAGGCCTCCGCCATTCATTTCAATGGGGGATTTTGACTCCTGGTCGCCCGCCATTCATTTCAATGGGGGATTTCGACCACTTGGAGCCCACCATTCATTTCTAAGGGGGAATCTCGATCCCTGGTAGCCCGCCATTCATTTCATTGGGGGATTTTGACCCCTGGTTGCCCGCCATTCATTTCAATGGGGGATTTCGACCACTGGGAGCCAGCCATTCATTTCAATGGGGGATTTCGACCCCTAGGCCTCCGCCATTCATTTCAATGGGGGATTTTGACTCCTGGTCGCCCGCCATTCATTTCAATGGGGGATTTCGACCACTTGGAGCCCACCATTCATTTCTAAGGGGGAATCTCGATCCCTGGTAGCCCGCCATTCATTTCAATGGGGGATTTCGACCACTGGGAGCAGGCCATTCATTTCAATGGGGGATTTCGACCCCTAGGCGCCCACCATTCATTTAAATGGGGGAATTCGACCCCTGGTAGCCCGCCATTCATTTCAATGGGGGATTTCGACCACTGGGAGCCCACCATTCATTTCTATGGGGGAATCTCGATCCCTGGAAGCCCGCCATTCATTTCAATGGGGGATTTCGACCCCTGGTAGCCCGCCATTCATTCCTATGGGGGATTTCGACCCCTCGGAGCCCACCATTCATTTAAATGGGGGAATTCGACACCTGGGTGCCCGCCATACATTTCAATGGGGGATTTCGACCCCTGGTAGCCCTACATTCATTTCATTGGGGGATTTTGACCCCTGGGCGCACGCCATTCAATTCAATAGGGGAATTCGACCCCTGGTAGCCCGCCAAACATTTCAATGGGGGATTTCCACCCCTGGTAGCCCGCCATTCATTTCAATGAGGGATTTCGACCCCTGGGAGCCCTCCATTCATTTTAATGGGGGATTTCGACCACTGGGAGTCAGCCATTCATTTCAATGGGGGATTTCTACCCCTTGGAGGCCGTCATTCATTTCTATGGGGGATTTCGACCACTGGGAGTCAGCCATTCATTTCAATGGGGGATTTCGAAACCTAGGTGCCCGCATTTCATTTCATTGGGGGATTTCGACCCCTAGGCGCCCGCCATTCATTTCAATGGGGGATTTCAACCCCTGGTAACCCGCCATTCATTCCTATGGGTGATTTCGACCCCTGGGAGCCCACCATTCATTTAAATGGGGGAATTCGACCCCTGGTAGCCCGCCATTCATTTCAATGGGGGATTTCGACCCCTAGGCGCCCGCCATTCATTTCAATGGGGGATTTCAACCCCTGGTAACCCGCCATTCATTCCTATGGGTGATTTCGACCCCTGGGAGCCCACCATTCATTTAAATGGGGGAATTCGACACCTGGGTGCCCGCCATTCATTTCAATGGGGGATTTCGACCACTTGGAGCCCACCATTCATTTCTAAGGGGGAATCTCGATCCCTGGTAGCCCGCCATTCATTTCAATGGGGGATTTCGACCACTGGGAGCAGGCCATTCATTTCAATGGGGGATTTCGACCCCTAGGCGCCCGTCATTCATTTCAATGGGGGATTTTGACTCCTGGTCGCCCGCCATTCATTTCAATGGGGGATTTCAACCCCTGGTAACCTGCCATTCATTCCTATGATGGATTTCGACCCTTGGGAGCCCACCATTCATTTAAATGGGGGAATTCGACCCCTGGTAGCCAGCCATTCATTTCAATGGGGGATTTCGACTCCTAGGTGCCCGCCATTCATTTCAATGGGGGATTTTGACTCTTGGTCGCCCGCCATTCATTTCAATGGGGGAATTCAACCCCTGGGAGCCCGCCATTCATTTGAATGGGGGATTTCGACCCCTAGGCGCCCCCGCCATACATTCCTATGGGGGAATCTCGATCCCTGGTAGCCCGCCATTCATTCCTATGGGGGATTTCGACCGCTGGGAGCTCACCATTCATTTAAATGGGGGAATTCGACCCCTGGGTGCCCGCCATTCATTTCAATGGGGGATTTCGACCCCTGATAGCCCGCCATTCATTTCATTTGGGGATTTTGACCCCTGGTTGCCCGCCATTCATTTCAATGGGGGATTTCGACCACTGGGAGCCAGCCATTCATTTCAATGGGGGATTTCGACCCCTAGGCCTCCGCCATTCATTTCAATGGGGGATTTTGACTCCTGGTTGCCCGCCATTCATTTCAATGGGGAATTTCGACCACTTGGAGCCCACCATTCATTTCTAAGGGGGAATCTCGATCCCTGGTAGCCCGCCATTCATTTCATTGGGGGATTTTGACCCCTGGTTGCCCGCCATTCATTTCAATGGGGGATTTCGACCACTGGGAGCCAGCCATTCATTTCAATGGGGGATTTCGACCCCTAGGCCTCCGCCATTCATTTCAATGGGGGATTTTGACTCCTGGTCGCCCGCCATTCATTTCAATGGGGGATTTCGACCACTTGGAGCCCACCATTCATTTCTAAGGGGGAATCTCGATCCCTGGTAGCCCGCCATTCATTTCAATATGGGATTTCGACCACTGGGAGCAGGCCATTCATTTCAATGGGGGATTTCGACCCCTAGGCGCCCACCATTCATTTAAATGGGGGAATTCGACCCCTGGTAGCCCGCCATTCATTTCAATGGGGGATTTCGACCACTGGGAGCCCACCATTCATTTCTATGGGGGAATCTCGATCCCTGGTAGCCCGCCATTCATTTCAATGGGGGATTTCGACCCCTGGTAGCCCGCCATTCATTCCTATGGGGGATTTCGACCCCTCGGAGCCCACCATTCATTTAAATGGGGGAATTCGACACCTGGGTGCCCGCCATACATTTCAATGGGGGATTTCGACCCCTGGTAGCCCTACATTCATTTCATTGGGGGATTTTGACCCCTGGGCGCACGCCATTCAATTCAATAGGGGAATTCGACCCCTGGTAGCCCGCCAAACATTTCAATGGGGGATTTCCACCCCTGGTAGCCCGCCATTCATTTCAATGAGGGATTTCGACCCCTGGGAGCCCTCCATTCATTTTAATGGGGGATTTCGACCACTGGGAGTCAGCCATTCATTTCAATGGGGGATTTCTACCCCTTGGAGGCCGTCATTCATTTCTATGGGGGATTTCGACCACTGGGAGTCAGCCATTCATTTCAATGGGGGATTTCGAACCCTAGGTGCCCGCATTTCATTTCATTGGGGGATTTCGACCCCTAGGCGCCCGCCATTCATTTCAATGGGGGATTTCAACCCCTGGTAACCCGCCATTCATTCCTATGGGTGATTTCGACCCCTGGGAGCCCACCATTCATTTAAATGGGGGAATTCGACCCCTGGTAGCCCGCCATTCATTTCAATGGGGGATTTCGACCCCTAGGCGCCCGCCATTCATTTCAATGGGGGATTTCAAGCCCTGGTAACCCGCCATTCATTCCTATGGGTGATTTCGACCCCTGGGAGCCCACCATTCATTTAAATGGGGGAATTCGACACCTGGGTGCCCGCCATTCATTTCAATGGGGGATTTCGACCACTTGGAGCCCACCATTCATTTCTAAGGGGGAATCTCGATCCCTGGTAGCCCGCCATTCATTTCAATGGGGGATTTCGACCACTGGGAGCAGGCCATTCATTTCAATGGGGGATTTCGACCCCTAGGCGCCCGTCATTCATTTCAATGGGGGATTTTGACTCCTGGTCGCCCGCCATTCATTTCAATGGGGGATTTCAACCCCTGGTAACCTGCCATTCATTCCTATGATGGATTTCGACCCTTGGGAGCCCACCATTCATTTAAATGGGGGAATTCGACCCCTGGTAGCCCGCCATTCATTTCAATGGGGGATTTCGACCACTGGGAGCCCACCATTCATTTCTATGGGGGAATCTCGATCCCTGGTAGCCCGCCATTCATTTCAATGGGTGATTTCGACCCCTGGTAGCCCGCCATTCATTTCAAGTGGGGGATTTTGATTCCTGGGCGCCCGCCATTCATTTCAATAGGGGAATTCGACCCCTGGTTGCCCGACATTCATTTCAATGGGGGATTTCGACCACTGGGAGCCAGCCATTCATTTCAATGGGGGATTTCGAGTCCTAGGTGCCCGCCATTCATTTCAATGGGGGATTTTGACTCTTGGTCGCCCGCCATTCATATCAATGGGGGAATTCAACCCCTGGGAGCCCGCCATTCATTTGAATGGGGGATTTTGACTCCTAGGCGCCCCCGCCATACATTCTAATGGGGGAATCTCGATCCCTGGTAGCCCGCCATTCATTCCTATGGGGGATTTCGACCCCTGGGAGCTCACCATTCATTTAAATGGGGGAATTCGACCCCTGGGTGCCCGCCATTCATTTCAATGGGGGATTTCGACACCTGATAGCCCGCCATTCATTTCATTGGGGGATTTTGACCCCTGGTTGCCCGTCATTCATTTCAATGGGGGATATCAACCACTGGGAGCCAGCCATTCATTTCAATGGGGGATTTTGACCCCTAGGCCTCCGCCATTCATTTCAATGGGGGATTTTGACTCCTGGTCGCCCGCCATTCCTTTCAATGGGGGAATTCGACCCCTGGGAGCCCGCCATTCATTCCTATGGGGGAATCTCGATCCCTGGTAGACCGCCATTCATTTCAATGGGGGATTTCAACCCCTGGTAACCTGCCATTCATTCCTATGATGGATTTCGACCCTTGGGAGCCCACCATTCATTTAAATGGGGGAATTCGACCCCTGGTAGCCCGCCATTCATTTCAATGGGGGATTTCGACCACTGGGAGCCCACCATTCATTTCTATGGGGGAATCTCGATCCCTGGTAGCCCGCCATTAATTTCAATGGGGGATTTCGACCCCTGGTAGCCCGCCATTCATTTCAATGGGGGATTTTGATTCCTTGGCGCCCGCCATTCATTTCAATAGGGAAATTCGACCCCTGGTTGCCGCCATTCATTTCAATGGGAGATTTCGACCACTGGGAGACAGCCATTCATTTCAATGGGGGATTTCGACCCCTAGGCCTCCGCCATTCATTTCAATGGGGGATTTTGACTCCTGGTCGCCCGCCATTCATTTCAATGGGGGAATTCTACCCTGGGAGCACGCCATTCATTTCAATTGGGGATTTCGACCCCTGGTAGCCCGCCATTCATTCCTATGGGGGATTTCGACCCCTCGGAGCCCACCATTCATTTAAATGGGGGAATTCGACCCCTGGGTGCCCGCCATACATTTCAGTGGGGGATTTCGACCCCTGGTAGCCCGCCATTCATTTCATTGGGGGATTTTGACCCCTGGGCGCACGCCATTAAATTCAATAGGGGAATTCGACCCCTGGTAGCCCGCCAAACATTTCAATGGGGGATTTCCACCCCTGGTAGCCCGCCATTCATTTCAATGAGGGATTTCGACCCCTGGGAGCCCTCCATTCATTTTAATGGGGGATTTCGACCCCTATGCGCCCCCGCCATACATTCCTATGGGGGAATCTCGATCCCTGGTAGCCCGCCATTCATTCCTATGGGGGATTTCGACCGCTGGGAGCTCACCATTCATTTAAATGGGGGAATTCGACCCCTGGGTGCCCGCCATTCATTTCAATGGGGGATTTCGACCCCTGATAGCCCGCCATTCATTTCATTGGGGGATTTTGACCCCTGGTTGCCCGCCATTCATTTCAATGGGGGATTTCGACCACTGGGAGCCAGCCATTCATTTCAATGGGGGATTTCGACCCCTAGGCCTCCGCCATTCATTTCAATGGGGGATTTTGACTCCTGGTCGCCCGCCATTCATTTCAATGGGGGATTTCGACCACTTGGAGCCCACCATTCATTTCTAAGGGGGAATCTCGATCCCTGGTAGCCCGCCATTCATTTCATTGGGGGATTTTGACCCCTGGTTGCCCGCCATTCATTTCAATGGGGGATTTCGACCACTGGGAGCCAGCCATTCATTTCAATGGGGGATTTCGACCCCTAGGCCTCCGCCATTCATTTCAATGGGGGATTTCGACTCCTGGTCGCCCGCCATTCATTTCAATGGGGGATTTCGACCACTTGGAGCCCACCATTCATTTCTAAGGGGGAATCTCGATCCCTGGTAGCCCGCCATTCATTTCAATGGGGGATTTCGACCACTGGGAGCAGGCCATTCATTTCAATGGGGGATTTCGACCCCTAGGCGCCCGCCATTCATTTCAATGGGGGATTTTGTCTCCTGGTCGCCCGCCATTCATTTCAATGGGGGAATTCAACCCCTGGGAGCCCGCCATTCATTCCTATGGGGGAATCTCGATACCTGGTAGACCGCCATTCATTTCAATGGGGGATTTCAACCCCTGGTAACCTGCCATTCATTCCTATGATGGATTTCGACCCTTGGGAGCCCACCATTCATTTAAATGGGGGAATTCGACCCCTGGTAGCCCGCCATTCATTTCAATGGGGGATTTCGACCACTGGGAGCCCACCATTCATTTCTATGGGGGAATCTCGATCCCTGGTAGCCCGCCATTCATTTCAATGGGGGATTTCGACCCCTGGTAGCCCGCCATTCATTCCTATGGGGGATTTCGACCCCTCGGAGCCCACCATTCATTTAAATGGGGGAATTCGACACCTGGGTGCCCGCCATACATTTCAATGGGGGATTTCGACCCCTGGTAGCCCTACATTCATTTCATTGGGGGATTTTGACCCCTGGGCGCACGCCATTCAATTCAATAGGGGAATTCGACCCCTGGTAGCCCGCCAAACATTTCAATGGGGGATTTCCACCCCTGGTAGCCCGCCATTCATTTCAATGAGGGATTTCGACCCCTGGGAGCCCTCCATTCATTTTAATGGGGGATTTCGACCACTGGGAGTCAGCCATTCATTTCAATGGGGGATTTCTACCCCTTGGAGGCCGTCATTCATTTCTATGGGGGATTTCGACCACTGGGAGTCAGCCATTCATTTCAATGGGGGATTTCGAACCCTAGGTGCCCGCATTTCATTTCATTGGGGGATTTCGACCCCTAGGCGCCCGCCATTCATTTCAATGGGGGATTTCAACGCCTGGTAACCCGCCATTCATTCCTATGGGTGATTTCGACCCCTGGGAGCCCACCATTCATTTAAATGGGGGAATTCGACCCCTGGTAGCCCGCCATTCATTTCAATGGGGGATTTCGACCCCTAGGCGCCCGCCATTCATTTCAATGGGGGATTTCAACCCCTGGTAACCCGCCATTCATTCCTATTGGTGATTTCAACCCCTGGGAGCCCACCATTCATTTAAATGGGGGAATTCGACACCTGGGTGCCCGCCATTCATTTCAATGGGGGATTTCGACCACTTGGAGCCCACCATTCATTTCTAAGGGGGAATCTCGATCCCTGGTAGCCCGCCATTCATTTCAATGGGGGATTTCGACCACTGGGAGCAGGCCATTCATTTCAATGGAGGATTTCGACCCCTAGGCGCCCGCCATTCATTTCAATGGGGGATTTTGACTCCTGGTCGCCCGCCATTCATTTCAATGGGGGATTTCAACCCCTGGTAACCTGCCATTCATTCCTATGATGGATTTCGACCCTTGGGAGCCCACCATTCATTTAAATGGGGGAATTCGACCCCTGGTAGCCCGCCATTCATTTCAATGGGGGATTTCGACCACTGGGAGCCCACCATTCATTTCTATGGGGGAATCTCGATCCCTGGTAGCCCGCCATTCATTTCAATTGGTGATTTCGACCCCTGGTAGCCCGCCATTCATTTCAAGTGGGGGATTTTGATTCCTGGGCGCCCGCCATTCATTTCAATAGGGGAATTCGACCCCTGGTTGCCCGACATTCATTTCAATGGGGGATTTCGACCACTGGGAGCCAGCCATTCATTTCAATGGGGGATTTCGAGTCCTAGGTGCCCGCCATTCATTTCAATGGGGGATTTTGACTCTTGGTCGCCCGCCATTCATATCAATGGGGGAATTCAACCCCTGGGAGCCCGCCATTCATTTGAATGGGGGATTTCGACTCCTAGGCGCCCCCGCCATACATTCCTATGGGGGAATCTCGATCCCTGGTAGCCCGCCATTCATTCCTATGGGGGATTTCGACCCCTGGGAGCTCACCATTCATTTAAATGGGGGAATTCGACCCCTGGGTGCCCGCCATTCATTTCAATGGGGGATTTCGACACCTGATAGCCCGCCATTCATTTCATTGGGGGATTTTGACCCCTGGTTGCCCGCCATTCATTTCAATGGGGGATTTCGACCACTGGGAGCCAGCCATTCATTTCAATGGGGGATTTCGACCCCTAGGCCTCCGCCATTCATTTCAATGGGGGATTTTGACTCCTGGTCGCCCGCCATTCATTTCAATGGGGGATTTCGACCACTTGGAGCCCACCATTCATTTCTAAGGGGGAATCTCGATCCCTGGTAGCCCGCCATTCATTTCATTGGGGGATTTTGACCCCTGGTTGCCCGCCATTCATTTCAATGGGGGATTTCGACCACTGGGAGCCAGCCATTCATTTCAATGGGGGATTTTGACCCCTAGGCCTCCGCCATTCATTTCAATGGGGGATTTTGACTCCTGGTCGCCCGCCATTCCTTTCAATGGGGGAATTCGACCCCTGGGAGCCCGCCATTCATTCCTATGGGGGAATCTCGATCCCTGGTAGACCGCCATTCATTTCAATGGGGGATTTCAACCCCTGGTAACCTGCCATTCATTCCTATGATGGATTTCGACCCTTGGGAGCCCACCTTTCATTTCAATGGGGGATTTCGACCACTGGGAGCCTACCATTCATTTCTATGGGGGAATCTCGATCCCTGGTAGCCCGCCATTAATTTCAATGGGGGATTTCGACCCCTGGTAGCCCGCCATTCATTTCAATGGGGGATTTTGATTCCTTGGCGCCCGCCATTCATTTCAATAGGGAAATTCGACCCCTGGTTGCCGCCATTCATTTCAATGGGGGAATTCGACCACTGGGAGACAGCCATTCATTTCAATGGGGGATTTCGACCCCTAGGCCTCCGCCATTCATTTCAATGGGGGATTTTGACTCCTGGTCGCCCGCCATTCATTTCAATGGGGGAATTCAACCCTGGGAGCCCGCCATTCATTTCAATTGGGGATTTCGACCCCTGGTAGCCCGCCATTCATTCCTATGGGGGATTTCGACCCCTCGGAGCCCACCATTCATTTAAATGGGGGAATTCGACCCCTGGGTGCCCGCCATACATTTCAGTGGGGGATTTCGACCCCTGGTAGCCCGCCATTCATTTCATTTGGGGATTTTGACCCCTGGGCGCACGCCATTCAATTCAATAGGGGAATTCGACCCCTGGTAGCCCGCCAAACATTTCAATGGGGGATTTCCACCCCTGGTAGCCCGCCATTCATTTCAATGAGGGATTTCGACCCCTGGGAGCCCTCCATTCATTTTAATGGGGGATTTCGACCACTGGGAGCCAGCCATTCATTTCAATGGGGGATTTCTACCCCTTGGAGCCCGTCATTCATTTCTATGGGGGATTTCCACCACTGGGAGTCAGCCATTCATTTCAATGGGGGATTTCGAACCCTAGGTGCCCGCATTTCATTTCATTGGGGGATTTCGACCCCTAGGCGCCCGCCATTCATTTCAATGGGGGATTTCAACCCCTGGTAACCCGCCATTCATTCCTATGGGTGATTTCGACCCCTGGGAGCCCACCATTCATTTAAATGGGGGAATTCGACCCCTGGTAGCCCGCCATTCATTTCAATGGGGGATTTCGACCACTTGGAGCCCACCATTCATTTCTAAGGGGGAATCTCGATCCCTGGTAGCCCGCCATTCATTTCAATGGGGGATTTCGACCACTGGGAGCAGGCCATTCATTTCAATGGGGGATTTCGACCCCTAGGCGCCCGCCATTCATTTCAATGGGGGATTTTGACTCCTGGTCGCCCGCCATTCATTTCAATGGGGGATTTCAACCCCTGGTAACCTGCCATTCATTCCTATGATGGATTTCGACCCTTGGGAGCCCACCATTCATTTAAATGGGGGAATTTGACCCCTGGTAGCCCGCCATTCATTTCAATGGGGGATTTCGACCACTGGGAGCCCACCATTCATTTCTATGGGGGAATCTCGATCCCTGGTAGCCCGCCATTCATTTCAATGGGTGTTTTCGACCCCTGGTAGCCCGCCATTCATTTCAATGGGGGATTTTGATTCCTGGGCGCCCGCCATTCATTTCAATAGGGGAATTCGACCCCTGGTTGCCCGACATTCATTTCAATGGGGGATTTCGACCACTGGGAGCCAGCCATTCATTTCAATGGGGGATTTCGACTCCTAGGTGCCCGCCATTCATTTCAATGGGGGATTTTGACTCTTGGTCGCCCGCCATTCATTTCAATGGGGGAATTCAACCCCTGGGAGCCCGCCATTCATTTGAATGGGGGATTTCGACCCCTAGGCGCCCCTGCCATACATTCCTATGGGGGAATCTCGATCCCTGGTAGCCCGCCATTCATTCCTATGGGGGATTTCGACCGCTGGGAGCTCACCATTCATTTAAATGGGGGAATTCGACCCCTGGGTGCCCGCCATTCATTTCAATGGGGGATTTCGACCCCTGATAGCCCGTCATTCATTTCATTGGGGGATTTTGACCCCTGGTTGCCCGCCATTCATTTCAATGGGGGATTTCGACCACTGGGAGCCAGCCATTCATTTCAATGGGGGATTTCGACCCCTAGGCCTCCGCCATTCATTTCAATGGGGGATTTTGACTCCTGGTCGCCCGCCATTCATTTCAATGGGGGATTTCGACCACTTGGAGCCCACCATTCATTTCTAAGGGGGAATCTCGATCCCTGGTAGCCCGCCATTCATTTCATTGGGGGATTTTGACCCCTGGTTGCCCGCCATTCATTTCAATGGGGGATTTCGACCACTGGGAGCCAGCCATTCATTTCAATGGGGGATTTCGACCCCTAGGCCTCCGCCATTCATTTCAATGGGGGATTTTGACTCCTGGTCGCCCGCCATTCATTTCAATGGAGATTTCGACCACTTGGAGCCCACCATTCATTTCTAAGGGGGAATCTCGATCCCTGGTAGCCCGCCATTCATTTCAATGGGGGATTTCGACCACTGGGAGCAGGCCATTCATTTCAATGGGGGATTTCGACCCCTAGGCGCCCGCCATTCATTTCAATGGGGGATTTTGTCTCCTGGTCGCCCGCCATTCATTTCAATGGGGGAATTCAACCCCTGGGAGCCCGCCATTCATTCCTATGGGGGAATCTCGATCCCTGGTAGTCCACCATTCATTTCAATGGGGGATTTCAACCCCTGGTAACCTGCCATTCATTCCTATGATGGATTTCGACCCTTGGGAGCCCACCATTCATTTAAATGGGGGAATTCGACCCCTGGTAGCCCGCAATTCATTTCAATGGGGGATTTCGACCACTGGGAGCCCACCATTCATTTCTACGGGGGAATCTCGATCCCTGGTAGCCCGCCATTCATTTCAATGGGGGATTTCGACACCTGGTAGCCCGCCATTCATTCCTATGGGGGATTTCGACCCCTCGGAGCCCACCATTCATTTAAATGGGGGAATTCGACACCTGGGTGCCCGCCATACATTTCAATGGGGGATTTCGTCCCCTGGTAGCCCTACATTCATTTCATTGGGGGATTTTGACCCCTGGGCGCACGCCATTCAATTCAATAGGGGAATTCGACCCCTGGTAGCCCGCCAAACATTTCAATGGGGGATTTCCACCCCTGGTAGCCCGCCATTCATTTCAATGAGGGATTTCGACCCCTGGGAGCCCTCCATTCATTTTAATGGGGGATTTCGACCACTGGGAGTCAGCCATTCATTTCAATGGGGGATTTCTACCCCTTGGAGGCCGTCATTCATTTCTATGGGGGATTTCGACCACTGGGAGTCAGCCATTCATTTCAATGGGGGATTTCGAACCCTAGGTGCCCGCATTTCATTTCATTGGGGGATTTCGACCCCTAGGCGCCCGCCATTCATTTCAATGGGGGATTTCAACCCCTGGTAACCCGCCATTCATTCCTATGGGTGATTTCGACCCCTGGGAGCCCACCATTCATTTAAATGGGGGAATTCGACCCCTGGTAGCCCGCCATTCATTTCAATGGGGGATTTCGACCACTTGGAGCCCACCATTCATTTCTAAGGGGGAATCTCGATCCCTGGTAGCCCGCCATTCATTTCAATGGGGAATTTCGACCACTGGGAGCAGGCCATTCATTTCAATGGGGGATTTCGACCCCTAGGCGCCCAACATTCATTTCAATGGGGGATTTTGACTCCTGGTCGCCCGCCATTCATTTCAATGGGGGATTTCAACCCCTGGTAACCTGCCATTCATTCCTATGATGGATTTCGACCCCTGGTAGCCCGCCATTCATTTCAATGGGGGATTTCGACCACTGGGAGCCCACCATTCATTTCTATGGGGGAATCTCGATCCCTGGTAGCCCGCCATTCATTTCAATGGGTGATTTCGACCCCTGGTAGCCCGCCATTCATTTCAAGTGGGGGATTTTGATTCCTGGGCGCCCGCCATTCATTTCAATAGGGGAATTCGACCCCTGGTTGCCCGACATTCATTTCAATGGGGGATTTCGACCACTGGGAGCCAGCCATTCATTTCAATGGGGGATTTCGAGTCCTAGGTGCCCGCCATTCATTTCAATGGGGGATTTTGACTCTTGGTCGCCCGCCATTCATATCAATGGGGGAATTCAACCCCTGGGAGCCCGCCATTCATTTGAATGGGGGATTTCGACCCCTAGGCGCCCCCGCCATACATTCCTATGGGGGAATCTCGATCCCTGGTAGCCCGACATTCATTCCTATGGGGGATTTCGACCCCTGGGAGCTCACCATTTATTTAAATGGGGGAATTCGACCCCTGGGTGCCCGCCATTCATTTCAATGGGGGATTTCGACCCCTGATAGCCCGCCATTCATTTCATTGGGGGATTTTGTCCCCTGGTTGCCCGCCATTCATTTCAATGGGGGATTTCGACCACTGGGAGCCAGCCATTCATTTCAATGGGGGATTTCAACCCCTAGGCCTCCGCCATTCATTTCAATGGGGGATTTTGACTCCTGGTCGCCCGCCATTCATTTCAATGGGGGATTTCGACCACTTGGAGCCCACCATTCATTTCTAAGGGGGAATCACGATCCCTGGTAGCCCGCCATTCATTTCATTGGGGGATTTTGACCCCTGGTTGCCCGCCATTCATTTCAATGGGGGATTTCGACCACTGGGAGCCAGCCATTCATTTCAATGGGGGATTTTGACCCCTAGGCCTCCGCCATTCATTTCAATGGGGGAGTTTGACTCCTGGTCGCCCGCCATTCATTTCAATGGGGGAATTCGACCCCTGGGAGCCCGCCATTCATTCCTATGGGGAATCTCGATCCCTGGTAGACCGCCATTCATTTCAATGGGGGATTTCAACCCCTGGTAAACTGCCATTCATTCCTATGATGGATTTCGACCCTTGGGAGCCCACCATTCATTTAAATGGGGGAATTCGACCCCTGGTAGCCCGCCATTCATTTCAATGGGGGATTTCGACCACTGGGAGCCCACCATTCATTTCTATGGGGGAATCTCGATCCCTGGTAGCCCGCCATTAATTTCAATGGGGGATTTCGACCCCTGGTAGCCCGCCATTCATTTCAATGGGGGATTTTGATTCCTTGGCGCCCGCCATTCATTTCAATAGGGAAATTCGACCCCTGGTTGCCGCCATTCATTTCAATGGGGGATTTCGACCACTGGGAGACAGCCATTCATTTCAATGGGGGATTTCGACCCCTAGGCCTCCGCCATTCATTTCAATGGGGGATTTTGACTCCTGGTCGCCCGCCATTCATTTCAATGGGGGAATTCAACCCTGGGAGCCCGCCATTCATTTCAATGGGGGATTTCGACCCCTGGTAGCCCGCCATTCATTCCTATGGGGGATTTCGACCTCTCGGAGCCCACCATTCATTTAAATGGGGGAATTCGACACCTGGGTTCCCGCCATACATTTCAATGGGGGATTTCGACCCCTGGTAGCCCGCCATTCATTTCATTGGGGGATTTTGACCCCTGGGCGCACGCCATTCAATTCAATAGGGGAATTCGACCCCTGGTAGCCCGCCAAACATTTCAATGGGGGATTTCCACCCCTGGTAGCCCGCCATTCATTTCAATGAGGGATTTCGACCCCTGGGAGCCCTCCATTCATTTTAATGGGGGATTTCGACCACTGGGAGCCAGCCATTCATTTCAATGGGGGATTTCTACCCCTTGGAGCCCGTCATTCATTTCTATGGGGGATTTCGACCACTGGGAGTCAGCCATTCATTTTAATGGGGGATTTCGAACCCTAGGTGCCCGCATTTCATTTCATTGGGGGATTTCGACCCGTAGGCGCCCGCCATTCATTTCAATGGGGGATTTCAACCCCTGGTAACCCGCCATTCATTCCTATGGTCGATTTTGACCCCTGGGAGCCCACCATTTTTTTAAATGGGGGAATTCGACCCCTGGTAGCCCGCCATTCATTTCAATGGGGGATTTCGACCACTTGGAGCCCACCATTCATTTCTAAGGGGGAATCTCGATCCCTGGTAGCCCGCCATTCATTTCAATGGGGGATTTCGACCACTGGGAGCAGGCCATTCATTTCAATGGGGGATTTCGACCCCTAGGCGCCCGCCATTCATTTCAATGGGGGATTTTGACTCCTGGTCGCCCGCCATTCATTTCAATGGGGGATTTCAACCCCTGGTAACCTGCCATTCTTTCCTATGATGGATTTCGACCCTTGGGAGCCCACCATTCATTTAAATGGGGGAATTCGACCCCTGGTAGCCCGCCATTCATTTCAATGGGGGATTTCGACCACTGGGAGCCCACCATTCATTTCTATGGGGGAATCTCGATCCCTGGTAGCCCGCCATTAATTTCAATGGGTGATTTCGACCCCTGGTAGCCCGCCATTCATTTCAATGGGGGATTTTGATTCCTGGGCGCCCGCCATTCATTTCAATAGGGGAATTCGACCCCTGGTTGCCCGACATTCATTTCAATGGGGGATTTCGACCACTGGGAGCCAGCCATTCATTTCAATGGGGGATTTCGACTCCTAGGTGCCCGCCATTCATTTCAATGGGGGATTTTGACTCTTGGTCGCCCGCCATTCATTTCAATGGGGGAATTCAACCCCTGGGAGCCCGCCATTCATTTGAATGGGGGATTTCGACTCCTAGGCGCCCCCGCCATACATTCCTATGGGGGAATCTCGATCCCTGGTAGCCCGCCATTCATTCCTATGGGGGATTTCGACCGCTGGGAGCTCACCATTCATTTTAATGGGGGAATTCGACCCCTGGGTGCCCGCCATTCATTTCAATGGGGGATTTCGACCCCTGATAGCCCGCCATTCATTTCATTGGGGGATTTTGACCCCTGGTTGCCCGCCATTCATTTCAATGGGGGATTTCGACCACTGGGAGCCAGCCATTCATTTCAATGGGGGATTTCGACCCCTAGGCCTCCGCCATTCATTTCAATGGGGGATTTTGACTCCTGGTCGCCCGCCATTCATTTCAATGGGGGATTTCGACCACTTGGAGCCCACCATTCATTTCTAAGGGGGAATCTCGATCCCTGGTAGCCCGCCATTCATTTCATTGGGGGATTTTGACCCCTGGTTGCCCGCCATTCATTTCAATGGGGGATTTCGACCACTGGGAGCCAGCCATTCATTTCAATGGGGGATTTCGACCCCTAGGCCTCCGCCATTCATTTCAATGGGGGATTTTGACTCCTGGTCGCCCGCCATTCATTTCAATGGGGGATTTCGACCACTTGGAGCCCACCATTCATTTCTAAGGGGGAATCTCGATCCCTGGTAGCCCGCCATTCATTTCAATGGGGGATTTCGACCACTGGGAGCAGGCCATTCATTTCAATGGGGGATTTCGACCCCTAGGCGCCCGCCATTCATTTCAATGGGGGATTTTGACTCCTGGTCGCCCGCCATTCATTTCAATGGGGGAATTCGACCCCTGGGAGCCCGCCATTCATTCCTATGGGGGAATCTCGATCCCTGGTAGACCGCCATTCATTTCAATGGGGGATTTCAACCCCTGGTAACCTGCCATTCATTCCTATGATGGATTTCGACCCTTGGGAGCCCACCATTCATTTAAATGGGAGAATTCGACCCCTGGTAGCCCGCCATTCATTTCAATGGGGGATTTCGACCACTGGGAGCCCACCATTCATTTCTATGGGGGAATCTCGATCCCTGGTAGCCCGCCATTAATTTCAATAGGGGATTTCGACCCCTGGTAGCCCGCCATTCATTTCAATGGGGGATTTTGATTCCTTGGCGCCCGCCATTCATTTCAATAGGGAAATTCGACCCCTGGTTGCCGCCATTCATTTCAATGGGGGATTTCGCCCACTGGGAGCCAGCCATTCATTTCAATGGGGGATTTCGACCCCTAGGCCTCCGCCATTCATTTCAATGGAGGATTTTGACTCCTGGTCGCCCGCCATTCATTTCAATGGGGGAATTCAACCCCTGGGAGCCCGCCATTCATTTCAATGGGGGATTTCGACCCCTGATAGCCCGCCATTCATTCCTATGGGGGATTTCGACCCCTCGGAGCCCACCATTCATTTAAATGTGGGAATTTGACACCTGGGTGCCCGCCATACATTTCAATGGGGGATTTCGACCCCTGGTAGCCCGCCATTCATTTCATTGGGGGATTTTGACCCCTGGGCGCACGCCTTTCAATTCAATAGGGGAATTCGACCCCTGGTAGCCCGCCAAACATTTCATTGGTGGATTTCCACCCCTGGTAGCCCGCCATTCATTTCAATGAGGGATTTCCACCCCTGGGAGCCCTCCATTCATTTTAATGGGGGATTTCGACCACTGGGAGCGAGCCATTCATTTCAATGGGGGATTTCTACCCCTTGGAGCCCGTCATTCATTTCAATGGGGGATTTCGACCCCTGGTAGCCCGCCATTCATTCCTATGGGGGATTTCGACCCCTCGGAGCCCACCATTCATTTAAATGGGGGAATTCGACACCTGGGTGCCCGCCATACATTTCAATGGGGGATTTCGACCCCTGGTAGCCCGCCATTCATTTCATTGGGGGATTTTGACCCCTGGGCGCACGCCATTCAATTCAATAGGGGAATTCGACCCCTGGTAGCCCGCCAAACATTTCAATGGGGGATTTCCACCCCTGGTAGCCCGCCATTCATTTCAATGAGGGATTTCGACCCCTGGGAGCCCTCCATTCATTTTAATGGGGGATTTCGACCACTGGGAGCCAGCCATTCATTTCAATTGGGGATTTCTACTCCTTGGAGCCCGTCATTCATTTCTATGGGGGATTTCGACCACTGGGAGTCAGCCATTCATTACAATGGGGGATTTCGAACCCTAGGTGCCCGCATTTCATTTCATTGGGGGATTTCGACCCCTAGGCGCCCGCCATTCATTTCAATGGGGGATTTCAACCCCTGGTAACCCGCCATTCATTCCTATGGGTGAATTCGACCCCTGGGAGCCCACCATTCATTTAAATGGGGGAATTCGACCCCTGGTAGCCCGCCATTCATTTCAATGGGGGATTTCGACCACTTGGAGCCCACCATTCATTTCTAAGGGGGAATCTCGATCCCTGGTAGCCCGCTATTCATTTCAATGGGGGATTTCGACCACTGGGAGCAGGCCATTCATTTCAATGGGGGATTTCGACCCCTAGGCGCCCGCCATTCATTTCAATGGGGGATTTTGACTCCTGGTCGCCCGCCATTCATTTCAATGGGTGATTTCGAACCCTTGGTAACCTGCCATTCATTCCTATGATAGATTTCGACCCTTGGGAGCCCACCATTCATTTAAATGGGGGAATTCGACCCCTGGTAGCCCGCCATTCATTTCAATGGGGGATTTCGACCACTGGGAGCCCACCATTCATTTCTATGGGGGAATCTCGATCCCTGGTAGCCCGCCATTCATTTCAATGGGTGATTTCGACCCCTGGTAGCCCGCCATTCATTTCAATGGGGGATTTTGATTCCTGGGCGCCCGCCATTCATTTCAATAGGGGAATTCGACCCCTGGTTGCCCGACATTCATTTCAATAGGGGATTTCGACCACTGGGAGCCAGCCATTCATTTCAATGGGGGATTTCGACTCCTAGGTGCCCGCCATTCATTTCAATGGGGGATTTTGAGTCTTGGTCGCCCGCCATTCATTTCAATGGGGGAATTCAACCCCTGGGAGCCCGCCATACATTTGAATGGGGGATTTTGACCCCTAGGCGCCCCCGCCATACATTCCTATGGGGGAATCTCGATCCCTGGTAGCCCGCCATTCATTCCTATGGGGGATTTCGACCCCTGGGAGCTCACCATTCATTTAAATGGGGGAATTCGACCCCTGGGTGCCCGCCATTCATTTCAATGGGGGATTTCGACCCCTGATAGCCCGCCGATCATTTCATTGGGGGATTTTGACCCCTGGTTGCCCGCCATTCATTTCAATGGGGGATTTCGACCACTGGGAGCCAGCCATTCATTTCAATGGGGGATTTCGACCCCTAGGCCTCCGCCATTCATTTCAATGGGGGATTTTGACTCCTGGTCGCCCGCCATTCATTTCAATGGGGGAATTCGACCCCTGGGAGCCCGCCATTCATTCCTATGGGGGAATCTCGATCCCTGGTAGACCGCCATTCATTTCAATGGGGGATTTCAACCCCTGGCAACCTGCCATTCATTCCTAAGATGGATTTCGACCCTTGGGAGCCCACCATTCATTTAAATGGGGGAATTCGACCCCTGGTAGCCCGCCATTCATTTCAATGGGGGATTTCGACCACTGGGAGCCCACCATTCATTTCTATGGGGGAATCTCGATCCCTGGTAGCCCGCCATTCATTTCAATGGGGGATTTCGACCCCTGGTAGCTCGCCATTCATTTCAATGGGGGATTTTGATTCCTGGGCGCCCGCCACTCATTTCAATAGGGGAATTCGACCCCTGGTTGCCCCCCATTCATTTCAATGGGGGATTTCGACCACTGGGAGCCAGCCATTCATTTCAATGGGTGATTTCGAACCCTAGGTGCCCGCATTTCATTTCATTGGGGGATTTCGACCCCTAGGCGCCCGCCATTCATTTCAATTGGGGATTTCAACCCCTGGTAACCCGCCATTCATTCCTATGGGTGATTTCGACCCCTGGTAGCCCGCTATTCATTTCAATGGGGGATTTCAACCACTGGGAGCCCACCATTCATTTCTAAGGGGGAATCTCGATCCCTGGTTGCCCGCCATTCATTTCAATGGGGGATTTCGACCACTGGGAGCAGGCCATTCATTTCAATGGGGGATTTCGACCCCTAGGCGCCCGCCATTCATTTCAATGGGGGATTTTGACTCCTGGTCACCCGCCATTCATTTCAATGGGGGAATTCGACCCCTGGGAGCCCGCCATTCATTCCTATGGGGAAATCTCGATCCCTGGTGGACCGCCATTCATTTCAATGGGGGATTTCAACCCCTGGTAACCTGCCATTCATTCCTATGATGGATTTCGACCCTTGGGAGCCCACCAATCATTTAAATGGGGGAATTCGACCACTGGTAGCCCGCCATTCATTTCAATGGGGGATTTCGACCACTGGGAGCCCACCATTCATTTCTATGGGGGAATCTCGATCCCTGGTAGCCCGCCATTCATTTCAATGGGGGATTTCGACCACTGGTAGCCCGCCATTCATTTCAATGGGGGATTTTGATTCCTGGGTGCCCGCCATTCATTTCTATAGGGGAATTCAACCCCTGGTTGCCCGCCATTCATTTCAATGGGGGATTTCGACCACTGGGAGCCAGCCATTCATTTCAATGGGGGATTTCGACTCTTGGTCGCCCGCCATTCATTTCAATGGGGGAATTCAACCCCTGGGAGCCCGCCATTCATTTCAATGGGGGATTTCGACCCCTAGGCGCCCCCGCCATACATTCCTATGGGGGAATCTCGATCCCTGGTAGCCCGACATTCATTCCTATGGGGGATTTCGACCCCTGGGAGCCCACCATTCATTTAAATAGGGGAGTTCGACCCCTGGTAGCCCGCCATTCATTTCAATGGGGGATTTCGACCACTGGGAGCCCACCATTCATTTCTATGGGGGAATCTCGATCCCTGGTAGCCCGCCATTCATTTCAATGGGGGATTTCGACCACTGGGAGCCAGCCATTCATTTCAATGGGGGATTTAGACCCCTAGGCGCCCGCCATTCATTTCAATGGGGGATTTTGACTCCTGGTCGCCCGCCATTCATTTCAATGGGGGAATTCGACCCCTGGGAGCCCGCCATTCATTTCAATGGGGGATTTCGACCACTGGGAGCCAGCCATTCATTTCAATGGGGGATTTCGAACCCTAGGCGCCCCCGCCATTCATTCCTATGGGGGAATCTCGATCCCTGGTAGACCGCCATTCATTTCAATGGGGGATTTCAACCCCTGGTAACCTGCCATTCATTCCTATGATGGATTTCGACCCCTGGGAGCCCACCATTCATTTAAATGGGGGAATTCGACCCCTGGTAGCCCGCCATTCATTTCAATGGGGGATTTCGACCACTGGGAGCCCACCATTCATTTCTATGGGGGAATCTCGATCCCTGGTAGCCCGCCATTCATTCCTATGGGGGATTTCGACCCCTCGGAGCCCACCATTCATTTAAATGGGGGAATTCGACACCTGGGTGCCCGCCATACATTTCAATGGGGGATTTCGACCCCTGGTAGCCCGCCATTCATTTCATTGGGGGATTTTGACACCTGGGCGCACGCCATTCAATTCAATAGGGGAATTCGACCCCTGGTAGCCCGCCAAACATTTCAATGGGGGATTTCCACCCCTGGTAGCCCGCCATTCATTTCAATGAGGGATTTCGACCCCTGGGAGCCCTCCATTCATTTTAATGGGGGATTTCGACCACTGGGAATCAGCCATTCATTTCAATGGGGGATTTCTACCCCTTGGAGCCCATCATTCATTTCTATGGGGGATTTCGACCACTGGGAGTCAGCCATTCATTTCAATGGGGGATTTCGAACCCTAGGTGCCCGCATTTCATTTCATTGGGGGATTTCGACCCCTAGGCGCCCGCCATTCATTTCAATGGGGGATTTCAACCCCTGGTAACCCGCCATTCATTCCTATGGGTGATTTCGACCCCTGGGAGCCCACCATTCATTTAAATGGGGGAATTCGACCCCTGGTAGCCCGCCATTCATTTCAATGGGGGATTTCGACCACTGGGAGCCCACCATTCATTTCTATGGGGGAATCTCGATCCCTGGTAGCCCGCCATTCATTTCAATGGGTGATTTTGACCCCTGGTAGCCCGCCATTCATTTCAATGGGGGATTTTGATTCCTGGGCTCCCGCCATTCATTTCAATAGGGGAATTCGACCCCTGGTTGCCCGACATTCATTTCAATAGGGGATTTCGACCACTGGGAGCCAGCCATTCATTTCAATGGGGGATTTCGACTCCTAGGTGCCCGCCATTCATTTCAATGGGGGATTTTGAGTCTTGGTCGCCCGCCATTCATTTCAATGGGGGAATTCAACCCCTGGGAGCCCGCCATACATTTGAATGGGGGATTTTGACCCCTAGGCGCCCCCGCCATACATTCCTATGGGGGAATCTCGATCCCTGGTAGCCCGCCATTCATTCCTATGGGGGATTTCGACCCCTGGGAGCTCACCATTCATTTAAATGGGGGAATTCGACCCCTGGGTGCCCGCCATTCATTTCAATGGGGGATTTCGACCCCTGATAGCCCGCCGATCATTTCATTGGGGGATTTTGACCCCTGGTTGCCCGCCATTCATTTCAATGGGGGATTTCGACCACTGGGAGCCAGCCATTCATTTCAATGGGGGATTTCGACCCCTAGGCCTCCACCATTCATTTCAATGGGGGATTTTGACTCCTGGTCGCCCGCCATTCATTTCAATGGGGGAATTCGACCCCTGGGAGCCCGCCATTCATTCCTATGGGGGAATCTCGATCCCTGGTAGACCGCCATTCATTTCAATGGGGGATTTCAACCCCTGGCAACCTGCCATTCATTCCTAAGATGGATTTCGACCCTTGGGAGCCCACCATTCATTTAAATGGGGGAATTCGACCCCTGGTAGCCCGCCATTCATTTCAATGGGGGATTTCGACCACTGGGAGCCCACCATTCATTTCTATGGGGGAATCTCGATCCCTGGTAGCCCGCCATTCATTTCAATGGGGGATTTCGACCCCTGGTAGCTCGCCATTCATTTCAATGGGGGATTTTGATTCCTGGGCGCCCGCCACTCATTTCAATAGGGGAATTCGACCCCTGGTTGCCCCCCATTCATTTCAATGGGGGATTTCGACCACTGGGAGCCAGCCATTCATTTCAATGGGTGATTTCGAACCCTAGGTGCCCGCATTTCATTTCATTGGGGGATTTCGACCCCTAGGCGCCCGCCATTCATTTCAATTGGGGATTTCAACCCCTGGTAACCCGCCATTCATTCCTATGGGTGATTTCGACCCCTGGTAGCCCGCTATTCATTTCAATGGGGGATTTCAACCACTGGGAGCCCACCATTCATTTCTAAGGGGGAATCTCGATCCCTGGTAGCCCGCCATTCATTTCAATGGGGGATTTCGACCACTGGGAGCAGGCCATTCATTTCAATGGGGGATTTCGACCCCTAGGCGCCCGCCATTCATTTCAATGGGGGATTTTGACTCCTGGTCACCCGCCATTCATTTCAATGGGGGAATTCGACCCCTGGGAGCCCGCCATTCATTCCTATGGGGAAATCTCGATCCCTGGTGGACCGCCATTCATTTCAATGGGGGATTTCAACCCCTGGTAACCTGCCATTCATTCCTATGATGGATTTTGACCCTTGGGAGCCCACCAATCATTTAAATGGGGGAATTCGACCACTGGTAGCCCGCCATTCATTTCAATGGGGGATTTCGACCACTGGGAGCCCACCATTCATTTCTATGGGGGAATCTCGATCCCTGGTAGCCCGCCATTCATTTCAATGGGGGATTTCGACCACTGGTAGCCCGCCATTCATTTCAATGGGGGATTTTGATTCCTGGGTGCCCGCCATTCATTTCTATAGGGGAATTCGACCCCTGGTTGCCCGCCATTCATTTCAATGGGGGATTTCGACCACTGGGAGCCAGCCATTCATTTCAATGGGGGATTTCGACTCTTGGTCGCCCGCCATTCATTTCAATGGGGGAATTCAACCCCTGGGAGCCCGCCATTCATTTCAATGGGGGATTTCGACCCCTAGGCGCCCCCGCCATACATTCCTATGGGGGAATCTCGATCCCTGGTAGCCCGACATTCATTCCTATGGGGGATTTCGACCCCTGGGAGCCCACCATTCATTTAAATAGGGGAGTTCGACCCCTGGTAGCCCGCCATTCATTTCAATGGGGGATTTCGACCACTGGGAGCCCACCATTCATTTCTATGGGGGAATCTCGATCCCTGGTAGCCCGCCATTCATTTCAATGGGGGATTTCGACCACTGGGAGCCAGCCATTCATTTCAATGGGGGATTTAGACCCCTAGGCGCCCGCCATTCATTTCAATGGGGGATTTTGACTCCTGGTCGCCCGCCATTCATTTCAATGGGGGAATTCGACCCCTGGGAGCCCGCCATTCATTTCAATGGGGGATTTCGACCACTGGGAGCCAGCCATTCATTTCAATGGGGGATTTCGAACCCTAGGCGCCCCCGCCATTCATTCCTATGGGGGAATCTCGATCCCTGGTAGACCGCCATTCATTTCAATGGGGGATTTCAACCCCTGGTAACCTGCCATTCATTCCTATGATGGATTTCGACCCCTGGGAGCCCACCATTCATTTAAATGGGGGAATTCGACCCCTGGTAGCCCGCCATTCATTTCAATGGGGGATTTCGACCACTGGGAGCCCACCATTCATTTCTATGGGGGAATCTCGATCCCTGGTAGCCCGCCATTCATTCCTATGGGGGATTTCGACCCCTCGGAGCCCACCATTCATTTAAATGGGGGAATTCGACACCTGGGTGCCCGCCATACATTTCAATGGGGGATTTCGACCCCTGGTAGCCCGCCATTCATTTCATTGGGGGATTTTGACACCTGGGCGCACGCCATTCAATTCAATAGGGGAATTCGACCCCTGGTAGCCCGCCAAACATTTCAATGGGGGATTTCCACCCCTGGTAGCCCGCCATTCATTTCAATGAGGGATTTCGACCCCTGGGAGCCCTCCATTCATTTTAATGGGGGATTTCGACCACTGGGAATCAGCCATTCATTTCAATGGGGGATTTCTACCCCTTGGAGCCCGTCATTCATTTCTATGGGGGATTTCAACCACTGGGAGTCAGCCATTCATTTCAATGGGGGATTTCGAACCCTAGGTGCCCGCATTTCATTTCATTGGGGGATTTCGACCCCTGGTAACCCGCCATTCATTCCTATGGGTGATTTCGACCCCTGGGAGCCCACCATTCATTTAAATGGGGGAATTCGACCCCTGGTAGCCCACCATTCATTTCAATGGGGGATTTCGACCACTTGGAGCCAACCATTCATTTCTAAGGGGGAATCTCGATCCCTGGTAGCCCGCCATTCATTTCAATGGGGGATTTCGACCACTGGGAGCAGGCCATTCATTTCAATGGGGGATTTCGACCCCTAGGCGCCCGCCATTCATTTCAATGGGGGATTTTGACTCCTGGTCGCCCGCCATTCATTTCAATGGGGGATTTCAACCCCTGGTAACCTGCCATTCATTCCTATGATGGATTTCGACCCTTGGGAGCCCACCATTCATTTAAATGGGGGATTTTGATTCCTGGGCGCCCGCCACTCATTTCAATAGGGGAATTCGACCCCTGGTTGCCCCCCATTCATTTCAATGGGGGATTTCGACCACTGGGAGCCAGCCATTCATTTCAATGGGTGATTTCGAACCCTAGGTGCCCGCATTTCATTTCATTGGGGGATTTCGACCCCTAGGCGCCCGCCATTCATTTCAATTGGGGATTTCAACCCCTGGTAACCCGCCATTCATTCCTATGGGTGATTTCGACCCCTGGTAGCCCGCTATTCATTTCAATGGGGGATTTCAACCACTGGGAGCCCACCATTCATTTCTAAGGGGGAATCTCGATCCCTGGTAGCCCGCCATTCATTTCAATGGGGGATTTCGACCACTGGGAGCAGGCCATTCATTTCAATGGGGGATTTCGACCCCTAGGCGCCCGCCATTCATTTCAATGGGGGATTTTGAATCCTGGTCACCCGCCATTCATTTCAATGGGGGAATTCGACCCCTGGGAGCCCGCCATTCATTCCTATGGGGAAATCTCGATCCCTGGTGGACCGCCATTCATTTCAATGGGGGATTTCAACCCCTGGTAACCTGCCATTCATTCCTATGATGGATTTTGACCCTTGGGAGCCCACCAATCATTTAAATGGGGGAATTCGACCACTGGTAGCCCGCCATTCATTTCAATGGGGGATTTCGACCACTGGGAGCCCACCATTCATTTCTATGGGGGAATCTCGATCCCTGGTAGCCCGCCATTCATTTCAATGGGGGATTTCGACCACTGGTAGCCCGCCATTCATTTCAATGGGGGATTTTGATTCCTGGGTGCCCGCCATTCATTTCTATAGGGGAATTCGACCCCTGGTTGCCCGCCATTCATTTCAATGGGGGATTTCGACCACTGGGAGCCAGCCATTCATTTCAATGGGGGATTTCGACTCTTGGTCGCCCGCCATTCATTTCAATGGGGGAATTCAACCCCTGGGAGCCCGCCATTCATTTCAATGGGGGATTTCGACCCCTAGGCGCCCCCGCCATACATTCCTATGGGGGAATCTCGATCCCTGGTAGCCCGACATTCATTCCTATGGGGGATTTCGACCCCTGGGAGCCCACCATTCATTTAAATAGGGGAGTTCGACCCCTGGTAGCCCGCCATTCATTTCAATGGGGGATTTCGACCACTGGGAGCCCACCATTCATTTCTTTGGGGGAATCTCGATCCCTGGTAGCCCGCCATTCATTTCAATGGGGGATTTCGACCACTGGGAGCCAGCCATTCATTTCAATGGGGGATTTAGACCCCTAGGCGCCCGCCATTCATTTCAATGGGGGATTTTGACTCCTGGTCGCCCGCCATTCATTTCAATGGGGGAATTCGACCCCTGGGAGCCCGCCATTCATTTCAATGGGGGATTTCGACCACTGGGAGCCAGCCATTCATTTCAATGGGGGATTTCGAACCCTAGGCGCCCCCGCCATTCATTCCTATGGGGGAATCTCGATCCCTGGTAGACCGCCATTCATTTCAATGGGGGATTTCAACCCCTGGTAACCTGCCATTCATTCCTATGATGGATTTCGACCCCTGGGAGCCCACCATTCATTTAAATGGGGGAATTCGACCCCTGGTAGCCCGCCATTCATTTCAATGGGGGATTTCGACCACTGGGAGCCCACCATTCATTTCTATGGGGGAATCTCGATCCCTGGTAGCCCGCCATTCATTCCTATGGGGGATTTCGACCCCTCGGAGCCCACCATTCATTTAAATGGGGGAATTCGACACCTGGGTGCCCGCCATACATTTCAATGGGGGATTTCGACCCCTGGTAGCCCGCCATTCATTTCATTGGGGGATTTTGACACCTGGGCGCACGCCATTCAATTCAATAGGGGAATTCGACCCCTGGTAGCCCGCCAAACATTTCAATGGGGGATTTCCACCCCTGGTAGCCCGCCATTCATTTCAATGAGGGATTTCGACCCCTGGGAGCCCTCCATTCATTTTAATGGGGGATTTCGACCACTGGGAATCAGCCATTCATTTCAATGGGGGATTTCTACCCCTTGGAGCCCGTCATTCATTTCTATGGGGGATTTCGACCACTGGGAGTCAGCCATTCATTTCAATGGGGGATTTCGAACCCTAGGTGCCCGCATTTCATTTCATTGGGGGATTTCGACCCCTGGTAACCCGCCATTCATTCCTATGGGTGATTTCGACCCCTGGGAGCCCACCATTCATTTAAATGGGGGAATTCGACCCCTGGTAGCCCACCATTCATTTCAATGGGGGATTTCGACCACTTGGAGCCAACCATTCATTTCTAAGGGGGAATCTCGATCCCTGGTAGCCCGCCATTCATTTCAATGGGGGATTTCGACCACTGGGAGCAGGCCATTCATTTCAATGGGGGATTTCGACCCCTAGGCGCCCGCCATTCATTTCAATGGGGGATTTTGACTCCTGGTCGCCCGCCATTCATTTCAATGGGGGATTTCAACCCCTGGTAACCTGCCATTCATTCCTATGATGGATTTCGACCCTTGGGAGCCCACCATTCATTTAAATGGGGGAATTCGACCCCTGGTAGCCCGCCATTCATTTCAATGGGGGATTTCGACCACTGGGAGCCCACCATTCATTTCTATGGGGGAATCTCGATCCCTGGTAGCCCGCCATTCATTTCAATGGGTGATTTCGACCCCTGGTAGCCCGCCATTCATTTCAATGGGGGATTTTGATTCCTGGGCGCCCGCCATTCATTTCAATAGGGGAATTCGACCCCTGGTTGCCCGACATTCATTTCAATGGGGGATTTCGACCACTGGAAGCCAGCCATTCATTTCAATGGGGGATTTCGACTCCTAGGTGCCCGCCATTCATTTCAATGGGGGATTTTGACTCTTGGTCGCCCGCCATTCATTTCAATGTGGGAATTCAACCCCTGGGAGCCCGCCATTCATTTGAATGGGGGATTTCGACCCCTAGGCGCCCCCGCCAAACATTCCTATGGGGGAATCTCGATCCCTGGTAGCCCGCCATTCATTCCTCTGGGGGATTTCGACCCCTGGGAGCTCACCATTCATTTCAATGGGGGATTTTGACTCCTGGTCGCCCGCCATTCATTTCAATGGGGGATTTCAACCCCTGGTAACCTGCCATTCATTCCTATGATGGATTTCGACCCTTGGGAGCCCACCATTCATTTAAATGGGGGAATTCGACCCCTGGTAGCCCGCCATTCATTTCAATGGGGGATTTCGACCACTGGGAGCCCACCATTCATTTCTATGGGGGAATCTCGATCCCTGGGAGCCAGCCATTCATTTCAATGGGGGATTTCGACCCCTAGGCGCCCGCCATTCATTTCAATGGGGGATTTTGACTCCTGGTCGCCCGCCATTCATTTCAATAGGGGAATTCGACCCCTGGTTGCCCGACATTCATTTCAATGGGGGATTTCGACCACTGGGAGCCAGCCATTCATTTCAATGGGGGATTTCGAGTCCTAGGTGCCCGCCATTCATTTCAATGGGGGATTTTGACTCTTGGTCGCCCGCCATTCATATCAATGGGGGAATTCAACCCCTGGGAGCCCGCCATTCATTTGAATGGGGGATTTCGACTCCTAGGCGCCCCCGCCAAACATTCCTATGGGGAAATCTCGATCCCTGGTAGCCCGCCATTCATTCCTATGGGGGATTTCGACCCCTGGGAGCTCACCATTCATTTAAATGGGGGAATTCGACCCCTGGGTGCTCGCCATTCATTTAAATGGGGAATTTCGACACCTGATAGCCCGCCATTCATTTCATTGGGGGATTTTGACCCCTGGTTGCCCGCCATTCATTTCAATGGGGGATTTCGACCACTGGGAGCCAGCCATTCATTTCAATGGGGGATTTCGACCCCTAGGCCTCCGACATTCATTTCAATGGGGGATTTTGACTCCTGGTCGCCCGCCATTCATTTCAATGGGGGATTTCGACCACTTGGAGCCCACCATTCATTTCTAAGGGGGAATCTCGATCCCTGGTAGCCCGCCATTCATTTCATTGGGGGATTTTGACCCCTGGTTGCCCGCCATTCATTTCAATGGGGGATTTCGACCACTGGGAGCCAGCCATTCATTTCAATGGGGGATTTTGACCCCTAGGCCTCCGCCATTCATTTCAATGGGGGATTTTGACTCCTGGTCGCCCGCCATTCATTTCAATGGGGGAATTCGACCCCTGGGAGCCCGCCATTCATTCCTATGGGGGAATCTCGATCCCTGGTAGACCGCCATTCATTTCAATAGGGGATTTCAACCCCTGGTAACCTGCCATTCATTCCTATGATGGATTTCGACCCTTGGGAGCCCACCATTCATTTAAATGGGGGAATTCGACCACTGGTAGCCCGCCATTCAATTCAATGGGGGATTTCGACCACTGGGAGCCCACCATTCATTTCTATGGGGGAATCTCGATCCCTGGTAGCCCGCCATTAATTTCAATGGGGGATTTCGACACCTGGTAGCCCGCCATTCATTTCAATGGGGGATTTTGATTCCTTGGCGCCCGCCATTCATTTCAATAGGGAAATTCGACCCCTGGTTGCCGCCATTCATTTCAATGGGGGATTTCGACCACTGGGAGACAGCCATTCATTTCAATGGGGGATTTCGACCCCTAGGCCTCCGCCATTCATTTCAATGGGGGATTTTGACTCCTGGTCGCCCGCCATTCATTTCAATGGGGGATTTCGACCACTGGGAGACAGCCATTCATTACAATGGGGGATTTCGACCCCTAGGCCTCCGCCATTCATTTCAATGGGGGATTTTGACTCCTGGTCGCCCGCCATTCATTTCAATGGGGGAATTCAACCCTGGGAGCCCGCCATTCATTTCAATGGGGGATTTCGACCCCTGGTAGCCCGCCATTCATTCCTATGGGGGATTTCGACCCCTCGGAGCCCACCATTCATTTAAATGGGGGAATTCGACACCTGGGTGCCCGCCATACATTTCAATGGGGGATTTCGACCCCTGGTAGCCCGCCATTCATTTCATTGGGGGATTTTGACCCCTGGGCGCACGCCATTCAATTCAATAGGGGAATTCGACCCCTGGTAGCCCGCCAAACATTTCAATGGGGGATTTCCACCCCTGGTAGCCCGCCATTCATTTCAATGAGGGATTTCGACCCCTGGGAGCCCTCCATTCATTTTAATGGGGGATTTCGACCACTGGGAGCCAGCCATTCATTTCAATGGGGGATTTCTACCCCTTGGAGCCCGTCATTCATTTCTATGGGGGATTTCGACCACTGGGAGTCAGCCATTCATTTCAATGGGGGATTTCGAACCCTAGGTGCCCGCATTTCATTTCATTGGGGGATTTCGACCCCTAGGCGCCTGCCATTCATTTCAATGGGGGATTTCAACCCCTGGTAACCCGCCATTCATTCCTATGGGTGATTTCGACCCCTGGGAGCCCACCATTCATTTAAATGGGGGAATTCGACCCCTGGTAGCCCGCCATTCATTTCAATGGGGGATTTCGACCACTTGGAGCCCACCATTCATTTCTAAGGGGGAATCTCGATCCCTGGTAGCCCGCCATTCATTTCAATGGGGGATTTCGACCACTGGGAGCAGGCCATTCATTTCAATGGGGGATTTCGACCCCTAGGCGCCCGCCATTCATTTCAATGGGGGATTTTGACTCCTGGTCGCCCGCCATTCATTTCAATGGGGGATTTAAACCCCTGGTAACCTGCCATTCATTCCTATGATGGATTTCGACCCTTGGGAGCCCACCATTCATTTAAATGGGGGAATTCGACCCCTGGTAGCCCGCCATTCATTTCAATGGGGGATTTCGACCACTGGGAGCCCACCATTCATTTCTATGGGGGAATCTCGATCCCTGGTAGCCCGCCATTCATTTCAATGGGTGATTTCGACCCCTGGTAGCCCGCCATTCATTTCAATGGGGGATTTTGATTCCTGGGCGCGCGCCATTCATTTCAATGGGGGATTTCGACCACTGGGAGCCAGCCATTCATTTCAATGGGGGATTTCGACTCCTAGGTGCCCGCCATTCATTTCAATGGGGGATTTTGACTCTTGGTCGCCCGCCATTCATTTCAATGGGGGAATTCAACCCCTGGGAGCCCGCCATTCATTTGAATGGGGGATTTCGACCCCTAGGCGCCCCCGCCACACATTCCTATGGGGGAATCTCGATCCCTGGTAGCCCGCCATTCATTCCTATGGGGGATTTCGACCGCTGGGAGCTCACCATTCATTTAAATGGGGGAATTTGACCCCTGGGTGCCCGCCATTCATTTCAATGGGGGATTTCGACCCCTGATAGCCCGCCATTCATTTCATTGGGGGATTTTGACCCCTGGTTGCCCGCCATTCATTTCAATAAGGGATTTCGACCACTGGGAGCCAGCCATTCATTTCAATGGGGGATTTCGTCCCCTAGGCCTCCGCCATTCATTTCAATGGGGGATTTTGACTCCTGGTCGCCCGCCATTCATTTCAATGGGGGATTTCGACCACTTGGAGCCCACCATTCATTTCTAAGGGGGAATCTCGATCCCTGGTAGCCCGCCATTCATTTCAATGGGGGATTTCGACCACTGGGAGCAGGCCATTCATTTCAATGGGGGATTTCGACCCCTAGGCGCCCACCATTCATTTAAATGGGGGAATTCGACCCCTGGTAGCCCGCCATTCATTTCAATGGGGGATTTCGACCACTGGGAGCCCACCATTCATTTCTATGGGGGAATCTCGATCCCTGGTAGCCCGCCATTCATTTCAATGGGGGATTTCGACCCATGGTAGCCCGCCATTCATTCCTATGGGGGATTTCGACCCCTCGGAGCCCACCATTCGTTTAAATGGGGGAATTCGACACCTGGGTGCCCGCCATACATTTCAATGGGGGATTTCGACCCCTGGTAGCCCTACATTCATTTCATTGGGGGATTTTGACCCCTGGGCGCACGCCATTCAATTCAATAGGGGAATTCGACCCCTGGTAGCCCGCCAAACATTTCAATGGGGGATTTCCACCCCTGGTAGCCCGCCATTCATTTCAATGAGGGATTTCGACCCCTAGGCGCCCGCCATTCATTTCAATGGGGGATTTCAACCCCTGGTAACCCGCCATTCATTCCTATGGGTGATTTCGACCCCTGGGAGCCCACATTTCATTTAAATGGGGGAATTCGACACCTGGGTGCCCGCCATTCATTTCAATGGGGGATTTCGACCACTTGGAGCCCACCATTCATTTCTAAGGGGGAATCTCGATCCCTGGTAGCCCGCCATTCATTTCAATGGGGGATTTCGACCACTGGGAGCAGGCCATTCATTTCAATTGGGGATTTCGACCCCTAGGCGCCCGTCATTCATTTCAATGGGGGATTTTGACTCCTGGTCGCCCGCCATTCATTTCAATGGGGGATTTCAACCCCTGGTAACCTGCCATTCATTCCTATGATGGATTTCGACCCTTGGGAGCCCACCATTCATTTAAATGGGGGAATTCGACCCCTGGTAGCCCGCCATTCATTTCAATGGGGGATTTCGACCACTGGGAGCCCACCATTCATTTCTATGGGGGAATCTCGATCCCTGGTAGCCCGCCATTCATTTCAATGGGTGATTTCGACCCCTGGTAGCCCGCCATTCATTTCAAGTGGGGGATTTTGATTCCTGGGCGCCCGCCATTCATTTCAATAGGGGAATTCGACCCCTGGTTGCCCGACATTCATTTCAATGGGGGATTTCGACCACTGGGAGCCAGCCATTCATTTCAATGGGGGATTTCGAGTCCTAGGTGCCCGCCATTCATTTCAATGGGGGATTTTGACTCTTGGTCGCCCGCCATTCATATCAATGGGGGAATTCAACCCCTGGGAGCCCGCCATTCATTTGAATGGGGGATTTCGACTCCTAGGCGCCCCCGCCATACATTCCTATGGGGGAATCTCGATCCCTGGTAGCCCGCCATTCATTCCTATGGGGGATTTCGACCCCTGGGAGCTCACCATTCATTTAAATGGGGGAATTCGACCCCTGGGTGCCCGCCATTCATTTCAATGGGGGATTTCGACACCTGATAGCCCGCCATTCATTTCATTGGGGGATTTTGACCCCTGGTTGCCCGCCATTCATTTCAATGGGGGATTTCGACCACTGGGAGCCAGCCATTCATTTCAATGGGGGATTTTGACCCCTAGGCCTCCGCCATTCATTTCAATGGGGGATTTTGACTCCTGGTCGCCCGCCATTCCTTTCAATGGGGGAATTCGACCCCTGGGAGCCCGCCATTCATTCCTATGGGGGAATCTCGATCCCTGGTAGACCGCCATTCATTTCAATGGGGGATTTCAACCCCTGGTAACCTGCCATTCATTCCTATGATGGATTTCGACCCTTGGGAGCCCACCATTCATTTAAATGGGGGAATTCGACCCCTGGTAGCCCGCCATTCATTTCAATGGGGGATTTCGACCACTGGGAGCCCACCATTCATTTCTATGGGGGAATCTCGATCCCTGGTAGCCCGCCATTAATTTCAATGGGGGATTTCGACCCCTGGTAGCCCGCCATTCATTTCAATGGGGGATTTTGATTCCTTGGCGCCCGCCATTCATTTCAATAGGGAAATTCGACCCCTGGTTGCCGCCATTCATTTCAATGGGGGATTTCGACCACTGGGAGACAGCCATTCATTTCAATGGGGGATTTCGACCCCTAGGCCTCCGCCATTCATTTCAATGGGGGATTTTGACTCCTGGTCGCCCGCCATTCATTTCAATGGGGGAATTCAACCCTGGGAGCCCGCCATTCATTTCAATTGGGGATTTCGACCCCTGGTAGCCCGCCATTCATTCCTATGGGGGATTTCGACCCCTCGGAGCCCACCATTCATTTAAATGGGGGAATTCGACCCCTGGGTGCCCGCCATACATTTCAGTGGGGGATTTCGACCCCTGGTAGCCCGCCATTCATTTCATTGGGGGATTTTGACCCCTGGGCGCACGCCATTAAATTCAATAGGGGAATTCGACCCCTGGTAGCCCGCCAAACATTTCAATGGGGGATTTCCACCCCTGGTAGCCCGCCATTCATTTCAATGAGGGATTTCGACCCCTGGGAGCCCTCCATTCATTTTAATGGGGGATTTCGATCACTGGGAGCCAGCCATTCATTTCAATGGGGAATTTCTACCCCTTGGAGCCCGTCATTCATTTCTATGGGGGATTTCCACCACTGGGAGTCAGCCATTCATTTCAATGGGGGATTTCGAACCCTAGGTGCCCGCATTTCATTTCATTGGGGGATTTCGACCCCTAGGCGCCCGCCATTCATTTCAATGGGGGATTTCAACCCCTGGTAACCCGCCATTCATTCCTATGGGTGATTTCGACCCCTGGGAGCCCACCATTCATTTAAATGGGGGAATTCGACCCTTGGTAGCCCGCCATTCATTTCAATGGGGGATTTCGACCACTTGGAGCCCACCATTCATTTCTAAGGGGGAATCTCGATCCCTGGTAGACCGCCATTCATTTCAATGGGGGATTTCGACCACTGGGAGCAGGCCATTCATTTCAATGGGGGATTTCGACCCCTAGGCGCCCGCCATTCATTTCAATGGGGGATTTTGACTCCTGGTCGCCCGCCATTCATTTCAATGGGGGATTTCAACCCCTGGTAACCTGCCATTCATTCCTATGATGGATTTCGACCCTTGGGAGCCCACCATTCATTTAAATGGGGGAATTCGACCCCTGGTAGCCCGCCATTCATTTCAATGGGGGATTTCGACCACTGGGAGCCCACCATTCATTTCTATGGGGGAATCTCGATCCCTGGTAGCCCGCCATTCATTTCAATGGGTGATTTCGACCCCTGGTAGCCCGCCATTCATTTCAATGGGGGATTTTGATTCCTGGGCGCCCGCCATTCATTTCAATAGGGGAATTCGACCCCTGGTTGCCCGACATTCATTTCAATGGGGGATTTCGACCACTGGGAGCCAGCCATTCATTTCAATGGGGGATTTCGACTCCTAGGTGCCTGCCATTCATTTCAATGGGGGATTTTGACTCTTGGTCGCCCGCCATTCATTTCAATGGGGGAATTCAACCCCTGGGAGCCCGCCATTCATTTGAATGGGGGATTTCGACCCCTAGGCGCCCCCGCCATACATTCCTATGGGGGAATCTCGATCCCTGGTAGCCCGCCATTCATTCCTATGGGGGATTTCGACCGCTGGGAGCTCACCATTCATTTAAATGGGGGAATTCGACCCCTGGGTGCCCGCCATTCATTTCAATGGGGGATTTCGACCCCTGATAGCCCGCCATTCATTTCATTGGGGGATTTTGACCCCTGGTTGCCCGCCATTCATTTCAATGGGGGATTTCGACCACTGGGAGCCAGCCATTCATTTCAATGGGGGATTTCGACCCCTAGGCCTCCGCCATTCATTTCAATGGGGGATTTTGACTCCTGGTCGCCCGCCATTAATTTCAATGGGGGATTTCGACCACTTGGAGCCCACCATTCATTTCTAAGGGGGAATCTCGATCCCTGGTAGCCCGCCATTCATTTCATTGGGGGATTTTGACCCCTGGTTGCCCGCCATTCATTTCAATGGGGGATTTCGACCACTGGGAGCCAGCCATTCATTTCAATGGGGGATTTCGACCCCTAGGCCTCCGCCATTCATTTCAATGGGGGATTTTGACTCCTGGTCGCCCGCCATTCATTTCAATGGGGGATTTCGACCACTTGGAGCCCACCATTCATTTCTAAGGGGGAATCTCGATCCCTGGTAGCCCGCCATTCATTTCAATGGGGGATTTCGACCACTGGGAGCAGGCCATTCATTTCAATGGGGGATTTCGACCCCTAGGCGCCCGCCATTCATTTCAATGGGGGATTTTGTCTCCTGGTCGCCCGCCATTCATTTCAATGGGGGAATTCAACCCCTGGGAGCCCGCCATTCATTCCTATGGGGGAATCTCGATCCCTGGTAGACCGCCATTCATTTCAATGGGGGATTTCAACCCCTGGTAACCTGCCATTCATTCCTATGATGGATTTCGACCCTTGGGAGCCCACCATTCATTTAAATGGGGGAATTCGACCCCTGGTAGCCCGCCATTCATTTTAATGGGGGATTTCGACCACTGGGAGCCCACCATTCATTTCTATGGGGGAATCTCGATCCCTGTTTGCCCGCCATTCATTTCAATGGGGGATTTCGACCCCTGGTAGCCCGCCATTCATTCCTATGGGGGATTTCGACCCCTCGGAGCCCACCATTCATTTAAATGGGGGAATTCGACACCTGGGTGCCCGCCATACATTTCAATGGGGGATTTCGACCCCTGGTAGCCCTACATTCATTTCATTGGGGGATTTTGACCCCTGGGCGCACGCCATTCAATTCAATAGGGGAATTCGACCCCTGGTAGCCCGCCAAACATTTCAATGGGGGATTTCCACCCCTGGTAGCCCGCCATTCATTTCAATGAGGGATTTCGACCCCTGGGAGCCCTCCATTCATTTTAATGGGGGATTTCGACCACTGGGAGTCAGCCATTCATTTCAATGGGGGATTTCTACCCCTTGGAGGCCGTCATTCATTTCTATGGGGGATTTCGACCACTGGGAGTTAGCCATTCATTTCAATGGGGGATTTTGACTCCTGGTCGCCCGCCATTCATTTCAATGGGGGATTTCGACCACTTGGAGCCCACCATTCATTTCTAAGGGGGAATCTCGATCCCTGGTAGCCCGCCATTCATTTCAATGGGGGATTTCGACCACTGGGAGCAGGCCATTCATTTCAATGGGGGATTTCGACCCCTAGGCGCCCGCCATTCATTTCAATGGGGGATTTTGACTCCTGGTCGCCCGCCATTCATTTCAATGGGGGAATTCGACCCCTGGGAGCCCGCCATTCATTCCTATGGGGGAATCTCGATCCCTGGTAGACCGCCATTCATTTCAATGGGGGATTTCAACCCCTGGTAACCTGCCATTCATTCCTATGATGGATTTCGACCCTTGGGAGCCCACCATTCATTTAAATGGGGGAATTCGACCCCTGGTATTCCGCCATTCATTTCAATGGGGGATTTCGACCACTGGGAGCCCACCATTCATTTCTATGGGGGAATCTCGATCCCTGGTAGCCCGCCATTCATTTCAATGGGGGATTTCGACCCCTGGTAGCCCGCCATTCATTCCTATGGGGGATTTCGACCCCTCGGAGCCCACCATTCATTTAAATGGGGGAATTCGACACCTGGGTGCCCGCCATACATTTCAATGGGGGATTTCGACCCCTGGTAGCCCTACATTCATTTCATTGGGGGATTTTGACCCCTGGGCGCACGCCATTCAATTCAATAGGGGAATTCGACCCCTGGTAGCCCGCCAAACATTTCAATGGGGGATTTCCACCCCTGGTAGCCCGCCATTCATTTCAATGAGGGATTTCGACCCCTGGGAGCCCTCCATTCATTTTAATGGGGGATTTCGACCACTGGGAGTCAGCCATTCATTTCAATGGGGGATTTCTACCCCTTGTAGGCCGTCATTCATTTCTATGGGGGATTTCGACCACTGGGAGTCAGCCATTCATTTCAATGGGGGGATTCGAACCCTAGGTGCCCGCATTTCATTTCATTGGGGGATTTCGACCCCTAGGCGCCCGCCATTCATTTCAATGGGGGATTTCAACCCCTGGTAACCCGCCATTCATTCCTATGGGTGATTTCGACCCCTGGGAGCCCACCATTCATTTAAATGGGGGAATTCGACCCCTGGTAGCCCGCCATTCATTTCAATGGGGGATTTCGACCACTTGGAGGCTACCATTCATTTCTAAGGGGGAATCTCGATCCCTGGTAGCCCGCCATTCATTTCAATGGGGGATTTCGACCACTGGGAGCAGGCCATTCATTTCAATGGGGGATTTCGACCCCTAGGTGCCTGCCATTCATTTCAATGGGGGATTTTGACTCTTGGTCGCCCGCCATTCATTTCAATGGGGGAATTCAACCCCTGGGAGCCCGCCATTCATTTGAATGGGGGATTTCGACCCCTAGGCGCCCCCGCCATACATTCCTATGGGGGAATCTCGATCCCTGGTAGCCCGCCATTCATTCCTATGGGGGATTTCGACCGCTGGGAGCTCACCATTCATTTAAATGGGGGAATTCGACCCCTGGGTGCCCGCCATTCATTTCAATGGGGGATTTCGACCCCTGAAAGCCCGCCATTCATTTCATTGGGGGATTTTGACCCCTGGTTGCCCGCCATTCATTTCAATGGGGGATTTCGACCACTGGGAGCCAGCCATTCATTTCAATGGGGGATTTCGACCCCTAGGCCTCCGCCATTCATTTCAATGGGGGATTTTGACTTCTGGTCGCCCGCCATTAATTTCAATGGGGGATTTCGACCACTTGGAGCCCACCATTCATTTCTAAGGGGGAATCTCGATCCCTGGTAGCCCGCCATTCATTTCATTGGGGGATTTTGACCCCTGGTTGCCCGCCATTCATTTCAATGGGGGATTTCGACCACTGGGAGCCAGCCATTCATTTCAATGGGGGATTTCGACCCCTAGGCCTCCGCCATTCATTTCAATGGGGGATTTTGACTCCTGGTCGCCCGCCATTCATTTCAATGGGGGATTTCGACCACTTGGAGCCCACCATTCATTTCTAAGGGGGAATCTCGATCCCTGGTAGCCCGCCATTCATTTCAATGGGGGATTTCGACCACTGGGAGCAGGCCATTCATTTCAATGGGGGATTTCGACCCCTAGGCGCCCGCCATTCATTTCAATGGGGGATTTTGTCTCCTGGTCGCCCGCCATTCATTTCAATGGGGGAATTCAACCCCTGGGAGCCCGCCATTCATTCCTATGGGGGAATCTCGATCCCTGGTAGACCGCCATTCATTTCAATGGGGGATTTCAACCCCTGGTAACCTGCCATTCATTCCTATGATGGATTTCGACCCTTGGGAGCCCACCATTCATTTAAATGGGGGAATTCGACCCCTGGTAGCCCGCCATTTATTTCAATGGGGGATTTCGACCACTGGGAGCCCACCATTCATTTCTATGGGGGAATCTCGATCCCTGGTAGCCCGCCATTCATTTCAATGGGGGATTTCGACCCCTGGTAGCCCGCCATTCATTCCTATGGGGGATTTCGACCCCTCGGAGCCCACCATTAATTTAAATGGGGGAATTCGACACCTGGGTGCCCGCCATACATTTCAATGGGGGATTTCGACCCCTGGTAGCCCTACATTCATTTCATTGGGGGATTTTGACCCCTGGGCGCACGCCATTCAATTCAATAGGGGAATTCGACCCCTGGTAGCCCGCCAAACATTTCAATGGGGGATTTCCACCCCTGGTAGCCCGCCATTCATTTCAATGAGGGATTTCGACCCCTGGGAGCCCTCCATTCATTTTAATGGGGGATTTCGACCACTGGGAGTCAGCCATTCATTTCAATGGGGGATTTCTACCCCTTGGAGGCCGTCATTCATTTCTATGGGGGATTTCGACCACTGGGAGTCAGCCATTCATTTCAATGGGGGATTTTGACTCCTGGTCGCCCGCCATTCATTTCAATGGGGGATTTCGACCACTTGGAGCCCACCATTCATTTCTAAGGGGGAATCTCGATCCCTGGTAGCCCGCCATTCATTTCAATGGGGGATTTCGACCACTGGGAGCAGGCCATTCATTTCAATGGGGGATTTCGACCCCTAGGCGCCCGCCATTCATTTCAATGGGGGATTTTGACTCCTGGTCGCCCGCCATTCATTTCAATGGGGGAATTCGACCCCTGGGAGCCCGCCATTCATTCCTATGGGGGAATCTCGATCCCTGGTAGACCGCCATTCATTTCAATGGGGGATTTCAACCCCTGGTAACCTGCCATTCATTCCTATGATGGATTTCGACCCTTGGGAGCCCACCATTCATTTAAATGGGGGAATTCGACCCCTGGTAGCCCGCCATTCATTTCAATGGGGGATTTCGACCACTGGGAGCCCACCATTCATTTCTATGGGGGAATCTCGATCCCTGGTAGCCCGCCATTCATTTCAATGGGGGATTTCGACCCCTGGTAGCCCGCCATTCATTCCTATGGGGGATTTCGACCCCTCGGAGCCCACCATTCATTTAAATGGGGGAATTCGACACCTGGGTGCCCGCCATACATTTCAATGGGGGATTTCGACCCCTGGTAGCCCTACATTCATTTCATTGGGGGATTTTGACCCCTGGGCGCACGCCATTCAATTCAATAGGGGAATTCGACCCCTGGTAGCCCGCCAAACATTTCAATGGGGGATTTCCACCCCTGGTAGCCCGCCATTCATTTCAATGAGGGATTTCGACCCCTGGGAGCCCTCCATTCATTTTAATGGGGGATTTCGACCACTGGGAGTCAGCCATTCATTTCAATGGGGGATTTCTACCCCTTGGAGGCCGTCATTCATTTCTATGGGGGATTTCGACCACTGGGAGTCAGCCATTCATTTCAATGGGGGGATTCGAACCCTAGGTGCCCGCATTTCATTTCATTGGGGGATTTCGACCCCTAGGCGCCCGCCATTCATTTCAATGGGGGATTTCAACCCCTGGTAACCCGCCATTCATTCCTATGGGTGATTTCGACCCCTGGGAGCCCACCATTCATTTAAATGGGGGAATTCGACCCCTGGTAGCCCGCCATTCATTTCAATGGGGGATTTCGACCACTTGGAGGCTACCATTCATTTCTAAGGGGGAATCTTGATCCCTGGTAGCCCGCCATTCATTTCAATGGGGGATTTCGACCACTGGGAGCAGGCCATTCATTTCAATGGGGGATTTCGACCCCTAGGCGCCCGCCATTCATTTCAATGGGAGATTTTGACTCCTGGTCGCCCGCCATTCATTTCAATGGGGGATTTCAACCCCTGGTAACCTGCCATTCATTCCTATGATGGATTTCGACCCTTGGGAGCCCACCATTCATTTAAATGGGGGAATTCGACCCCTGGTAGCCCGCCATTCATTTCAATGGGGGATTTCGACCACTGGGAGCCCACCATTCATTTCTATGGGGGAATCTCGACCCCTGGTAGCCCGACATTCATTTCAATGGGGGATTTTGATTCCTGGGCGCCCGCCATTCATTTCAATAGGGGAATTCGACCCCTGGTTGCCCGACATTCATTTCAATGGGGGATTTCGACCACTGGGAGCCAGCCATTCATTTCAATGGGGGATTTCGACTCCTAGGTGCCCGCCATTCATTTCAATGGGGGATTTTGACACTTGGTCGCCCGCCATTCATATCAATGGGGGAATTCAACCCCTGGGAGCCCGCCATTCATTTGAATGGGGGATTTCGACCCCTAGGCGCCCCCGCCATACATTCCTATGGGGGAATCTCGATCCCTGGTAGCCCGCCATTCATTTCTATGGGGGATTTCGACCCCTGGGAGCTCACCATTTATTTAAATGGGGGAATTCGACCCCTGGGTGCCCGCCATTCATTTCAATGGGGGATTTCGACCCCTGATAGCCCGCCATTCATTTCAATGGAGGATTTCGACCACTGGGAGCCAGCCATTCATTTCAATGGGGGATTTCGACCCCTAGGCCTCCGCCATTCATTTCAATGGGGGATTTTGACTCCTGGTCGCCCGCCTTTCATTTCAATGGGGAATTTCGACCACTTGGAGCCCACCATTCATTTCTAAGAGGGAATCTCGATCCCTGGTAGCCCGCCATTCATTTCATTGGGGGATTTTGACCCCTGGTTGCCCGCCATTCATTTCAATGGGGGATTTCGACCACTGGGAGCCAGCCATTCATTTCAATGGGGGATTTCGACCCCTAGGCCTCCGCCATTCATTTCAATGGGGGATTTTGACTCCTGGTCGCCCGCCATTCATTTCAATGGGGGATTTCGACCACTTGGAGCCCACCATTCATTTCTAAGGGGGAATCTCGATCCCTGGTAGCCCGCCATTCATTTCAATGGGGGATTTCGACCACTGGGAGCAGGCCATTCATTTCAATGGGGGATTTCGACCCCTAGGCGCCCGCCATTCATTTCAATGTGGGATTTTGACTCCTGGTCGCCCGCCATTCATTTCAATGGGGGAATTCGACCCCTGGGAGCCCGCCATTCATTCCTATGGGGGAATCTCGATCCCTGGTAGACCGCCATTCATTTCAATGGGGGATTTCAACCCCTGGTAACCTGCCATTCATTCCTATGATGGATTTCGACCCTTGGGAGCCCACCATTCATTTAAATGGGGGAATTCGACCCCTGGTAGCCCGCCATTCATTTCAATGGGGGATTTCGACCACTGGGAGCCCACCATTCATTTCTATGGGGGAATCTCGATCCCTGGTAGCCCGCCATTAATTTCAATGGGGGATTTCGACCCCTGGTAGCCCGCCATTCATTTCAATGTGGGATTTTGATTCCTTGGCGCCCGCCATTCATTTCAATAGGGAAATTCGACCCCTGGTTGCCGCCATTCATTTCAATGGGGGATTTCGACCACTGGGAGCCAGCCATTCATTTCAATGGGGGATTTCGACCCCTAGGCCTCCGCCATTCATTTCAATGGGGGATTTTGACTCCTGGTCGCCCGCCATTCATTTCAATGGGGGAATTCAACCCCTGGGAGCCCGCCATTCATTTCAATGGGGGATTTCGACCCCTGATAGCCCGCCATTCATTCCTATGGGGGATTTCGACCCCTCGGAGCCCACCATTCATTTAAATGGGGGAATTCGACACCTGGGTGCCCGCCATACATTTCAATGGGGGATTTCGACCCCTGGTAGCCCGCCATTCATTTCATTGGGAGATTTTGACCCCTGGGCGCACGCCATTCAATTCAATAGGGGAATTCGACCCCTGGTAGCCCGCCAAACATTTCATTGGTGGATTTCCACCCCTGGTAGCCCGCCATTCATTTCAATGAGGGATTTCCACCCCTGGGAGCCCTCCATTCATTTTAATGGGGGATTTCGACCACTGGGAGCGAGCCATTCATTTCAATGGGGGATTTCTACCCCTTGGAGCCCGTCATTCATTTCAATGGGGGATTTCGACCCCTGGTAGCCCGCCATTCATTCCTATGGGGGATTTCGACCCCTCGGAGCCCACCATTCATTTAAATGGGGGAATTCGACACCTGGGTGCCCGCCATACATTTCAATGGGGGATTTCGACCCCTGGTAGCCCGCCATTCATTTCATTGGGGGATTTTGACCCCTGGGCGCACGCCATTCAATTCAATAGGGGAATTCGACACCTGGTAGCCCGCCAAACATTTCAATGGGGGATTTCCACCCCTGGTAGCCCGCCATTCATTTCAATGAGGGATTTCGACCCCTGGGAGCCCTCCATTCATTTCAATGGGGGATTTTGATTCCTGGGCGCCCGCCATTCATTTCAATAGGGGAATTCGACCCCTGGTTGCCCGACATTCATTTCAATGGGGGATTTCGACCACTGGGAGCCAGCCATTCATTTCAATGGGGGATTTCGACTCCTAGGTGCCCGCCATTCATTTCAATGGGGGATTTTGACTCTTGGTCGCCCGCCATTCATATCAATGGGGGAATTCAACCCCTGGGAGCCCGCCATTCATTTGAATGGGGGATTTCGACCCCTAGGCGCCCCCGCCAAACATTCCTATGGGGGAATCTCGATCCCTGGTAGCCCGCCATTCATTCCTATGGGGGATTTCGACCCCTGGGAGCTCACCATTTATTTAAATGGGGGAATTCGACCCCTGGGTGCCCGCCATTCATTTCAATGGGGGATTTCGACCCCTGATAGCCCGCCATTCATTTCATTGGGGGATTTTGACCCCTGGTTGCCCGCCATTCATTTCAATGGGGGATTTCGACCACTGCGAGCCAGCCATTCATTTCAATGGGGGATTTCGACCCCTAGGTCTCCGCCATTCATTTCAATGGGGGATTTTGACTCCTGGTCGCCCGCCATTCATTTCAATGGGGGATTTCGACCACTTGGAGCCCACCATTCATTTCTAAGGGGGAATCTCGATCCCTGGTAGCCCGCCATTCATTTCATTGGGGGATTTTGACCCCTGGTTGCCCGCCATTCATTTCAATGGGGGATTTCGACCACTGGGAGCCAGCCATTTATTTCAATGGGGGATTTCGACCCCTAGGCCTCCGCCATTCATTTCAATGGGGGATTTTGACTCCTGGTCGCCCGCCATTCATTTCAATGGGGGATTTCGACCACTTGGAGCCCACCATTCATTTCTAAGGGGGAATCTCGATCCCTGGTAGCCCGCCATTCATTTCAATGGGGGATTTCGACCACTGGGAGCAGGCCATTCATTTCAATGGGGGATTTCGACCCCTAGGCGCCCGCCATTCATTTCAATGTGGGTTTTTGACTCCTGGTCGCCCGCCATTCATTTCAATGGGGGAATTCGACCCCTGGGAGCCCGCCATTCATTCCTATGGGGGAATCTCGATCCCTGGTAGACCGCCATTCATTTCAATGGGGGATTTCAACCCCTGGTAACCTGCCATTCATTCCTATGATGGATTTCGACCCTTGGGAGCCCACCATTCATTTAAATGGGGGAATTCGACCCCTGGTAGCCCGCCATTCATTTCAATGGGGGATTTCGACCACTGGGAGCCCACCATTCATTTCTATGGGGGAATCTCGATCCCTGGTAGCCCGCCATTAATTTCAATGGGGGATTTCGAGCCCTGGTAGCCCGCCATTCATTTCAATGGGGGATTTTGATTCCTTGGCGCCCGCCATTCATTTCAATAGGGAAATTCGACCCCTGGTTGCCCGCCAAACATTTCATTGGTGGATTTCCACCCCTGGTAGCCCGCCATTCATTTCAATGAGGGATTTCCACCCCTGGGAGCCCTCCATTCATTTTAATGGGGGATTTCGACCACTGGGAGCCAGCCATTCATTTCAATTGGGGATTTCTACTCCTTGGAGCCCGTCATTCATTTCTATGGGGGATTTCGACCACTGGGAGTCAGCCATTCATTTCAATGGGGGATTTCGAACCCTAGGTGCCCGTATTTCATTTCATTGGGGGATTTCGACCCCTAGGCGCCCGCCATTCATTTCAATGGGGGATTTCAACCCCTGGTAACCCGCCATTCATTCCTATGGGTGATTTCGACCCCTGGGAGCCCACCATTCATTTAAATGGGGGAATTCGACCCCTGGTAGCCCGCCATTCATTTCAATGGGGGATTTCGACCACTTGGAGCCCACCATTCATTTCTAAGGGGGAATCTCGATCCCTGGTAGCCCGCTATTCATTTCAATGGGGGATTTCGACCACTGGGAGCAGGCCATTCATTTCAATGAGGGATTTCGACCCCTAGGCGCCCGCCATTCATTTCAATGGGGGATTTTGACTCCTGGTCGCCCGCCATTCATTTCAATGGGGGATTTCAACCCTTGGTAACCTGCCATTCATTCCTATGATGGATTTCGACCCTTGGGAGCCCGCCATTCATTTCAATGGGTGATTTCGACCCCTGGTAGCCCGCCATTCATTTCAATGGGGGATTTTGATTCCTGGGCGCCCGCCATTCATTTCAATAGGGGAATTCGACCCCTGGTTGCCCGACATTCATTTCAATAGGGGATTTCGACCACTGGGAGCCAGCCATTCATTTCAATGGGGGAATCTCGATCCCTGGTAGCCCGCCATTCATTCCTATGGGGGATTTCGACCCCTGGGAGCTCACCATTCATTTAAATGGGGGAATTCGACCCCTGGGTGCCCGCCATTCATTTCAATGGGGGATTTCGACCCCTGATAGCCCGCCATTCATTTCATTGGGGGATTTTGACCCATGGTTGCCCGCCATTCATTTCAATGGGGGATTTCGACCACTGGGAGCCAGCCATTCATTTCAATGGGGGATTTCGACCCCTAGGCCTCCGCCATTCATTTCAATGGGGGATTTTGACTCCTGGTCGCCCGCCATTCATTTCAATGGGGGAATTCGACCCCTGGGAGCCCGCCATTCATTCCTATGGGGGAATCTCGATCCCTGGTAGACCGCCATTCATTTCAATGGGGGATTTCAACCCCTGGCAACCTGCCATTCATTCCTAAGATGGATTTCGACCCTTGGGAGCCCACCATTCATTTAAATGGGGGAATTCGACCCCTGGTAGCCCGCCATTCATTTCAATGGGGGATTTCGACCACTGGGAGCCCACCATTCATTTCTATGGGGGAATCTCGATCCCTGGTAGCCCGCCATTCATTTCAATGGGGGATTTCGACCCCTGGTAGCTCGCCATTCATTTCAATGGGGGATTTTGATTCCTGGGCGCCCGCCATTCATTTCAATAGGGGAATTCGACCCCTGGTTGCCCCCCATTCATTTCAATGGGGGATTTCGACCACTGGGAGCCAGCCATTCATTTCAATGGGTGATTTCGAACCCTAGGTGCCCGCATTTCATTTCATTGGGGGATTTCGACCCCTAGGCGCCCGCCATTCATTTCAATGGGGGATTTCAACCCCTGGTAACCCGCCATTCATTCCTATGGGTGATTTCGACCCCTGGTAGCCCGCTATTCATTTCAATGGGGGATTTCAACCACTGGGAGCCCGCCATTCATTTCTAAGGGGGAATCTCGATCCCTGGTAGCCCGCCATTCATTTCAATGGGGGATTTCGACCACTGGGAGCAGGCCATTCATTTCAATGGGGGATTTCGACCCCTAGGCGCCCGGCATTCATTTCAATGGGGGATTTTGACTCCTGGTCGCCCGCCATTCATTTCAATGGGGGAATTCGACCCCTGGGAGCCCGCCATTCATTCCTATGGGGAAATCTCGATCCCTGGTGGACCGCCATTCATTTCAATGGGGGATTTCAACCCCTGGTAACCTGCCATTCATTCCTATGATGGATTTCGACCCTTGGGAGCCCACCAATCATTTAAATGGGGGAATTCGACCACTGTTAGCCCGCCATTCATTTCAATGGGGGATTTCGACCACTGGGAGCCCACCATTCATTTCTATGGGGGAATCTCGATCCCTGGTAGCCCGCCATTCATTTCAATGGGGGATTTCGACCACTGGTAGCCCGCCATTCATTTCAATGGGGGATTTTGATTCCTGGGTGCCCGCCATTCATTTCTATAGGGGAATTCGACCCCTGGTTGCCCGCCATTCATTTCAATGGGGGATTTCGACCACTGGGAGCCAGCCATTCATTTCAATGGGGGATTTCGACTCTTGGTCGCCCGCCATTCATTTCAATGGGGGAATTCAACCCCTGGGAGCCCGCCATTCATTTCAATGGGGGATTTCGACCCCTAGGCGCCCCCGCCATACATTCCTATGGGGGAATCTCGATCCCTGGTAGCCCGCCATTCATTCCTATGGGGGATTTCGACCCCTGGGAGCCCACCATTCATTTAAATAGGGGAATTCGACCCCTGGTAGCCCGCCATTCATTTCAATGGGGGATTTCGACCACTGGGAGCCCACCATTCATTTCTATGGGGGAATCTCGATCCCTGGTAGCCCGCCATTCATTTCAATGGGGGATTTCGACCACTGGGAGCCAGCCATTCATTTCAATGGGGGATTTAGACCCCTAGGCGCCCGCCATTCATTTCAATGGGGGATTTTGACTCCTGGTCGCCCGCCATTCATTTCAATGGGGGAATTCGACCCCTGGGAGCCCGCCATTCATTTCAATGGGGGATTTCGACCACTGGGAGCCAGCCATTCATTTCAATGGGGGATTTCGAACCCTAGGCGCCCCCGCCATTCATTCCTATGGGGGAATCTCGATCCCTGGTAGACCGCCATTCATTTCAATGGGGGATTTCAACCCCTGGTAACCTGCCATTCATTCCTATGATGGATTTCGACCCCTGGGAGCCCACCATTCATTTAAATGGGGGAATTCGACCCCTGGTAGCCCGCCATTCATTTCAATGGGGGATTTCGACCACTGGGAGCCCACCATTCATTTCTAAGGGGGAATCTCGATCCCTGGTAGCCCGCCATTCATTTCAATGGGGGATTTCGACCACTGGGAGCAGGCCATTCATTTCAATGGGGGATTTCGACCCCTAGGCGCCCGCCATTCATTTCAATGGGGGATTTTGACTCCTGGTCGCCCGCCATTCATTTCAATGGGGGATTTCAACCCCTGGTAACCTGCCATTCATTCCTATGATGGATTTCGACCCTTGGGAGCACACCATTCATTTAAATGGGGGAATTCGACCCCTGGTAGCCCGCCATTCATTTCAATGGGGGATTTCGACCACTGGAAGCCCACCATTCATTTCTATGGGGGAATCTCGATCCCTGGTAGCCCGCCATTCATTTCAATGGGTGATTTCGACCCCTGGTAGCCCGCCATTCATTTCAATGGGGGATTTTGATTTCTGGGCGCCCGCCATTCATTTCAATAGGGGAATTCGACCCCTGGTTGCCCGACATTCATTTCAATGGGGGATTTCGACCACTGGGAGCCAGCCATTCATTTCAATGGGGGATTTCGACTCCTAGGTGCCCGCCATTCATTTCAATGGGGGATTTTGACTCTTGGTCGCCCGCCATTCATTTCAATGGGGGAATTCAACCCCTGGGAGCCCGCCATTCATTTGAATGGGGGATTTCGACCCCTAGGCGCCCCCGCCATACATTCCTATGGGGGAATCTCGATCCCTGGTAGCCCGCCATTCATTCCTATGGGGGATTTCGACCGCTGGGAGCTCACCATTCATTTAAATGGGGGAATTCGACCCCTGGGTGCCCGCCATTCATTTCAATGGGGGATTTCGACCCCTGATAGCCCGCCATTCATTTCATTGGGGGATTTTGACCCCTGGTTGCCCGCCATTCATTTCAATGGGGGATTTCGACCACTGGGAGCCAGCCATTCATTTCAATGGGGGATTTCGACCCCTAGGCCTCCGCCATTCATTTCAATGGGGGATTTTGACTCCTGGTCGCCCGCCATTCATTTCAATGGGGGATTTCGACCACTTGGAGCCCACCATTCATTTCTAAGGGGGAATCTCGATCCCTGGTAGCCCGCCATTCATTTCATTGGGGGATTTTGACCCCTGGTTGCCCGCCATTCATTTCAATGGGGGATTTCGACCACTGGGAGCCAGCCATTCATTTCAATGGGGGATTTCGACCCCTAGGCCTCCGCCATTCATTTCAATGGGGGATTTTGACTCCTGGTCGCCCGCCATTCATTTCAATGGGGGATTTCGACCACTTGGAGCCCACCATTCATTTCTAAGGGGGAATCTCGATCCCTGGTAGCCCGCCATTCATTTCAATGGGGGATTTCGACCACTGGGAGCAGGCCATTCATTTCAATGGGGGATTTCGACCCCTAGGCGCCCACCATTCATTTAAATGGGGGAATTCGACCCCTGGTAGCCCGCCATTCATTTCAATGGGGGATTTCGACCACTGGGAGCCCACCATTCATTTCTATGGGGGAATCTCGATCCCTGGAAGCCCGCCATTCATTTCAATGGGGGATTTCGACCCCTGGTAGCCCGCCATTCATTCCTATGGGGGATTTCGACCCCTCGGAGCCCACCATTCATTTAAATGGGGGAATTCGACACCTGGGTGCCCGCCATACATTTCAATGGGGGATTTCGACCCCTGGTAGCCCTACATTCATTTCATTGGGGGATTTTGACCCCTGGGCGCACGCCATTCAATTCAATAGGGGAATTCGACCCCTGGTAGCCCGCCAAACATTTCAATGGGGGATTTCCACCCCTGGTAGCCCGCCATTCATTTCAATGAGGGATTTCGACCCCTGGGAGCCCTCCATTCATTTTAATGGGGGATTTCGACCACTGGGAGTCAGCCATTCATTTCAATGGGGGATTTCTACCCCTTGGAGGCCGTCATTCATTTCTATGGGGGATTTCGACCACTGGGAGTCAGCCATTCATTTCAATGGGGGATTTCGAAACCTAGGTGCCCGCATTTCATTTCATTGGGGGATTTCGACCCCTAGGCGCCCGCCATTCATTTCAATGGGGGATTTCAACCCCTGGTAACCCGCCATTCATTCCTATGGGTGATTTCGACCCCTGGGAGCCCACCATTCATTTAAATGGGGGAATTCGACCCCTGGTAGCCCGCCATTCATTTCAATGGGGGATTTCGACCCCTAGGCGCCCGCCATTCATTTCAATGGGGGATTTCAACCCCTGGTAACCCGCCATTCATTCCTATGGGTGATTTCGACCCCTGGGAGCCCACCATTCATTTAAATGGGGGAATTCGACACCTGGGTGCCCGCCATTCATTTCAATGGGGGATTTCGACCACTTGGAGCCCACCATTCATTTCTAAGGGGGAATCTCGATCCCTGGTAGCCCGCCATTCATTTCAATGGGGGATTTCGACCACTGGGAGCAGGCCATTCATTTCAATGGGGGATTTCGACCCCTAGGCGCCCGTCATTCATTTCAATGGGGGATTTTGACTCCTGGTCGCCCGCCATTCATTTCAATGGGGGATTTCAACCCCTGGTAACCTGCCATTCATTCCTATGATGGATTTCGACCCTTGGGAGCCCACCATTCATTTAAATGGGGGAATTCGACCCCTGGTAGCCAGCCATTCATTTCAATGGGGGATTTCGACTCCTAGGTGCCCGCCATTCATTTCAATGGGGGATTTTGACTCTTGGTCGCCCGCCATTCATTTCAATGGGGGAATTCAACCCCTGGGAGCCCGCCATTCATTTGAATGGGGGATTTCGACCCCTAGGCGCCCCCGCCATACATTCCTATGGGGGAATCTCGATCCCTGGTAGCCCGCCATTCATTCCTATGGGGGATTTCGACCGCTGGGAGCTCACCATTCATTTAAATGGGGGAATTCGACCCCTGGGTGCCCGCCATTCATTTCAATGGGGGATTTCGACCCCTGATAGCCCGCCATTCATTTCATTTGGGGATTTTGACCCCTGGTTGCCCGCCATTCATTTCAATGGGGGATTTCGACCACTGGGAGCCAGCCATTCATTTCAATGGGGGATTTCGACCCCTAGGCCTCCGCCATTCATTTCAATGGGGGATTTTGACTCCTGGTTGCCCGCCATTCATTTCAATGGGGAATTTCGACCACTTGGAGCCCACCATTCATTTCTAAGGGGGAATCTCGATCCCTGGTAGCCCGCCATTCATTTCATTGGGGGATTTTGACCCCTGGTTGCCCGCCATTCATTTCAATGGGGGATTTCGACCACTGGGAGCCAGCCATTCATTTCAATGGGGGATTTCGACCCCTAGGCCTCCGCCATTCATTTCAATGGGGGATTTTGACTCCTGGTCGCCCGCCATTCATTTCAATGGGGGATTTCGACCACTTGGAGCCCACCATTCATTTCTAAGGGGGAATCTCGATCCCTGGTAGCCCGCCATTCATTTCAATATGGGATTTCGACCACTGGGAGCAGGCCATTCATTTCAATGGGGGATTTCGACCCCTAGGCGCCCACCATTCATTTAAATGGGGGAATTCGACCCCTGGTAGCCCGCCATTCATTTCAATGGGGGATTTCGACCACTGGGAGCCCACCATTCATTTCTATGGGGGAATCTCGATCCCTGGTAGCCCGCCATTCATTTCAATGGGGGATTTCGACCCCTGGTAGCCCGCCATTCATTCCTATGGGGGATTTCGACCCCTCGGAGCCCACCATTCATTTAAATGGGGGAATTCGACACCTGGGTGCCCGCCATACATTTCAATGGGGGATTTCGACCCCTGGTAGCCCTACATTCATTTCATTGGGGGATTTTGACCCCTGGGCGCACGCCATTCAATTCAATAGGGGAATTCGACCCCTGGTAGCCCGCCAAACATTTCAATGGGGGATTTCCACCCCTGGTAGCCCGCCATTCATTTCAATGAGGGATTTCGACCCCTGGGAGCCCTCCATTCATTTTAATGGGGGATTTCGACCACTGGGAGTCAGCCATTCATTTCAATGGGGGATTTCTACCCCTTGGAGGCCGTCATTCATTTCTATGGGGGATTTCGACCACTGGGAGTCAGCCATTCATTTCAATGGGGGATTTCGAACCCTAGGTGCCCGCATTTCATTTCATTGGGGGATTTCGACCCCTAGGCGCCCGCCATTCATTTCAATGGGGGATTTCAACCCCTGGTAACCCGCCATTCATTCCTATGGGTGATTTCGACCCCTGGGAGCCCACCATTCATTTAAATGGGGGAATTCGACCCCTGGTAGCCCGCCATTCATTTCAATGGGGGATTTCGACCCCTAGGCGCCCGCCATTCATTTCAATGGGGGATTTCAAGCCCTGGTAACCCGCCATTCATTCCTATGGGTGATTTCGACCCCTGGGAGCCCACCATTCATTTAAATGGGGGAATTCGACACCTGGGTGCCCGCCATTCATTTCAATGGGGGATTTCGACCACTTGGAGCCCACCATTCATTTCTAAGGGGGAATCTCGATCCCTGGTAGCCCGCCATTCATTTCAATGGGGGATTTCGACCACTGGGAGCAGGCCATTCATTTCAATGGGGGATTTCGACCCCTAGGCGCCCGTCATTCATTTCAATGGGGGATTTTGACTCCTGGTCGCCCGCCATTCATTTCAATGGGGGATTTCAACCCCTGGTAACCTGCCATTCATTCCTATGATGGATTTCGGCCCTTGGGAGCCCACCATTCATTTAAATGGGGGAATTCGACCCCTGGTAGCCCGCCATTCATTTCAATGGGGGATTTCGACCACTGGGAGCCCACCATTCATTTCTATGGGGGAATCTCGATCCCTGGTAGCCCGCCATTCATTTCAATGGGTGATTTCGACCCCTGGTAGCCCGCCATTCATTTCAAGTGGGGGATTTTGATTCCTGGGCGCCCGCCATTCATTTCAATAGGGGAATTCGACCCCTGGTTGCCCGACATTCATTTCAATGGGGGATTTCGACCACTGGGAGCCAGCCATTCATTTCAATGGGGGATTTCGAGTCCTAGGTGCCCGCCATTCATTTCAATGGGGGATTTTGACTCTTGGTCGCCCGCCATTCATATCAATGGGGGAATTCAACCCCTGGGAGCCCGCCATTCATTTGAATGGGGGATTTTGACTCCTAGGCGCCCCCGCCATACATTCCTATGGGGGAATCTCGATCCCTGGTAGCCCGCCATTCATTCCTATGGGGGATTTCGACCCCTGGGAGCTCACCATTCATTTAAATGGGGGAATTCGACCCCTGGGTGCCCGCCATTCATTTCAATGGGGGATTTCGACACCTGATAGCCCGCCATTCATTTCATTGGGGGATTTTGACCCCTGGTTGCCCGTCATTCATTTCAATGGGGGATTTCAACCACTGGGAGCCAGCCATTCATTTCAATGGGGGATTTTGACCCCTAGGCCTCCGCCATTCATTTCAATGGGGGATTTTGACTCCTGGTCGCCCGCCATTCCTTTCAATGGGGGAATTCGACCCCTGGGAGCCCGCCATTCATTCCTATGGGGGAATCTCGATCCCTGGTAGACCGCCATTCATTTCAATGGGGGATTTCAACCCCTGGTAACCTGCCATTCATTCCTATGATGGATTTCGACCCTTGGGAGCCCACCATTCATTTAAATGGGGGAATTCGACCCCTGGTAGCCCGCCATTCATTTCAATGGGGGATTTCGACCACTGGGAGCCCACCATTCATTTCTATGGGGGAATCTCGATCCCTGGTAGCCCGCCATTAATTTCAATGGGGGATTTCGACCCCTGGTAGCCCGCCATTCATTTCAATGGGGGATTTTGATTCCTTGGCGCCCGCCATTCATTTCAATAGGGAAATTCGACCCCTGGTTGCCGCCATTCATTTCAATGGGAGATTTCGACCACTGGGAGACAGCCATTCATTTCAATGGGGGATTTCGACCCCTAGGCCTCCGCCATTCATTTCAATGGGGGATTTTGACTCCTGGTCGCCCGCCATTCATTTCAATGGGGGAATTCTACCCTGGGAGCACGCCATTCATTTCAATTGGGGATTTCGACCCCTGGTAGCCCGCCATTCATTCCTATGGGGGATTTCGACCCCTCGGAGCCCACCATTCATTTAAATGGGGGAATTCGACCCCTGGGTGCCCGCCATACATTTCAGTGGGGGATTTCGACCCCTGGTAGCCCGCCATTCATTTCATTGGGGGATTTTGACCCCTGGGCGCACGCCATTAAATTCAATAGGGGAATTCGACCCCTGGTAGCCCGCCAAACATTTCAATGGGGGATTTCCACCCCTGGTAGCCCGCCATTCATTTCAATGAGGGATTTCGACCCCTGGGAGCCCTCCATTCATTTTAATGGGGGATTTCGACCCCTATGCGCCCCCGCCATACATTCCTATGGGGGAATCTCGATCCCTGGTAGCCCGCCATTCATTCCTATGGGGGATTTCGACCGCTGGGAGCTCACCATTCATTTAAATGGGGGAATTCGACCCCTGGGTGCCCGCCATTCATTTCAATGGGGGATTTCGACCCCTGATAGCCCGCCATTCATTTCATTGGGGGATTTTGACCCCTGGTTGCCCGCCATTCATTTCAATGGGGGATTTCGACCACTGGGAGCCAGCCATTCATTTCAATGGGGGATTTCGACCCCTAGGCCTCCGCCATTCATTTCAATGGGGGATTTTGACTCCTGGTCGCCCGCCATTCATTTCAATGGGGGATTTCGACCACTTGGAGCCCACCATTCATTTCTAAGGGGGAATCTCGATCCCTGGTAGCCCGCCATTCATTTCATTGGGGGATTTTGACCCCTGGTTGCCCGCCATTCATTTCAATGGGGGATTTCGACCACTGGGAGCCAGCCATTCATTTCAATGGGGGATTTCGACCCCTAGGCCTCCGCCATTCATTTCAATGGGGGATTTCGACTCCTGGTCGCCCGCCATTCATTTCAATGGGGGATTTCGACCACTTGGAGCCCACCATTCATTTCTAAGGGGGAATCTCGATCCCTGGTAGCCCGCCATTCATTTCAATGGGGGATTTCGACCACTGGGAGCAGGCCATTCATTTCAATGGGGGATTTCGACCCCTAGGCGCCCGCCATTCATTTCAATGGGGGATTTTGTCTCCTGGTCGCCCGCCATTCATTTCAATGGGGGAATTCAACCCCTGGGAGCCCGCCATTCATTCCTATGGGGGAATCTCGATACCTGGTAGACCGCCATTCATTTCAATGGGGGATTTCAACCCCTGGTAACCTGCCATTCATTCCTATGATGGATTTCGACCCTTGGGAGCCCACCATTCATTTAAATGGGGGAATTCGACCCCTGGTAGCCCGCCATTCATTTCAATGGGGGATTTCGACCACTGGGAGCCCACCATTCATTTCTATGGGGGAATCTCGATCCCTGGTAGCCCGCCATTCATTTCAATGGGGGATTTCGACCCCTGGTAGCCCGCCATTCATTCCTATGGGGGATTTCGACCCCTCGGAGCCCACCATTCATTTAAATGGGGGAATTCGACACCTGGGTGCCCGCCATACATTTCAATGGGGGATTTCGACCCCTGGTAGCCCTACATTCATTTCATTGGGGGATTTTGACCCCTGGGCGCACGCCATTCAATTCAATAGGGGAATTCGACCCCTGGTAGCCCGCCAAACATTTCAATGGGGGATTTCCACCCCTGGTAGCCCGCCATTCATTTCAATGAGGGATTTCGACCCCTGGGAGCCCTCCATTCATTTTAATGGGGGATTTCGACCACTGGGAGTCAGCCATTCATTTCAATGGGGGATTTCTACCCCTTGGAGGCCGTCATTCATTTCTATGGGGGATTTCGACCACTGGGAGTCAGCCATTCATTTCAATGGGGGATTTCGAACCCTAGGTGCCCGCATTTCATTTCATTGGGGGATTTCGACCCCTAGGCGCCCGCCATTCATTTCAATGGGGGATTTCAACCCCTGGTAACCCGCCATTCATTCCTATGGGTGATTTCGACCCCTGGGAGCCCACCATTCATTTAAATGGGGGAATTCGACCCCTGGTAGCCCGCCATTCATTTCAATGGGGGATTTCGACCCCTAGGCGCCCGCCATTCATTTCAATGGGGGATTTCAACCCCTGGTAACCCGCCATTCATTCCTATTGGTGATTTCAACCCCTGGGAGCCCACCATTCATTTAAATGGGGGAATTCGACACCTGGGTGCCCGCCATTCATTTCAATGGGGGATTTCGACCACTTGGAGCCCACCATTCATTTCTAAGGGGGAATCTCGATCCCTGGTAGCCCGCCATTCATTTCAATGGGGGATTTCGACCACTGGGAGCAGGCCATTCATTTCAATGGAGGATTTCGACCCCGGGTAGCCCGCCATTCATTTCATTGCGGGATTTCGACCCCTGGGCACCCGCCATTCATTTCAATGGGGGATTTCGACCCCTGGTAGCCCGCCATTCATTTCATTGGGGGATTTTGATTCCTGGGCGCCTACCCTTCATTTCAATGGGGGAATTCGACCCCTGGTAGCCCGCCATTCATTTCATTGGGGGATTTTGATTCCTGGGCGCCCGCCATTCATTTCAATGGGGGAATTCGACCCCTGGTAGCCTGCCATTCATTTCAATGGGGGATTTCGACCCCTGGGAGCCCGCCATTCATTTCAATGGGGGATTTCGACCACTGGGAGCCAGCCATTCATTTCAATGGGGGATTTCGACCCCTAGGCGCCCCCGCCATTCATTCCTATGGGGGAATCTCGATCCCTGGTAGCCCGCCATTTATTCAATGGGGGATTTCAACCCCTGGTAACCTGCCATTCTATCCTATGGGGGATTTCGACCCCTGGGAACCCACCATTCATTTAAATGGGGGAATTCGACCCCTGGTAGCCCGCCATTCATTTCAATGGGGGATTTCGACCACTGGGAGCCCAATATTCATTTCTATGGGGGAATCTCGATCCCTAGTAGCCCGCCATTCATTTCAATGGGGGATTTCGACCCCTGGTAGCCCGCCATTCATTTCATTGGGGGATTTTGATTCCTGGGCGCCCACCCTTCATTTCAATGGGGGATTTCGACCCCTGGGTGCCCGCCATTCATTTCAATAGGGGAATTCGACCCCTGGGTGCCCGCCATTCGTTTCAATGGGGGATTTCGACCCCTGGTTGCCCGCCATTCATTTAATTGCGGGATTTCGACCCGTTGGCACCCGCCATTCATTTCAATGGGGGATTTCGACCCTTGTGTGCCCGCCATTCATTTCAATAGGGGAATTCGACCCCTGGGTGCCCGCCATTCATTTCATTGCGGGATTTCGACCCCTGGGCACCCGCCATTCATTTCAATGGGGGATTTCGACCCCTGGTAGCCCGCCATTCATTTCATTGGGGGATTTTGATTCCTGGGCGCCTACCCTTCATTTCAATGGGGGAATTCGACCCCTGGTAGCCCGCCATTCATTTCATTGGGGGATTTTGATTCCTGGGCGCCCGCCATTCATTTCAATGGGGGAATTCGACCCCTGGTAGCCCGCCATTCATTTCAATGGGGGATTTCGACCACTGGGAGCCAGCCATTCATTTCAATGGGGGATTTCGACCCCTAGGCGCCCCCCATTCATTTCAATGGGGGATTTTGACTCCTGGTCGCCCGCCATTCATTTCAATGGGGGAATTCGACCCCTGGGAGCCCGCCATTCATTTCAATGGGGGATTTCGACCACTGGGAGCCAGCCATTCCTTTCAATGGGGGATTTCGACCCCTAGGGGATTTCGATCCCTGGGCGCCCGCCATTCATTTCAATGGGGGATTTCGACCCCTGGTAGCCCGCCATTCATTTCTTGGGGGATTTTGATTCCTGGGCGCCCGCCATTCATTTCAATGGGGGAATTCAACCCCTGGTAGCCCGCCATTCATTTCAATGGGGGATTTCGACCCCTGGGTGCCCGCCATTCATTTCAATGGGGGATTTCGACCCCTGGTAGCCCGCCATTCATTTAATTGCGGGATTTCGACCCGTTGGCACCCGCCATTCATTTCAATGGGGGATTTCGATCCTTTTGTGCCCCCGCCATTCATTCCTATGAGGGAATCTCGATCCCTGGTAGCCCGCCATTCATTTCAATGGGGGATTTCAACCCCTGGTAACCTGCCATTCATTCCTATGGGGGATTTCGACCACTGGGAGACCATCATTCATTTCATTGGGGGATTTTGAATTCTGGGCGCTCGCCATTCATTTCAATGGGGGATTTCGACCCCTGTGTGCCCGCCATTCATTTCAATAAGGGAATTCGACCACTGGGTGCCCGCCATTCATTTCATTGCGGGATTTCGACCACTGGGCGCCCGCCATTCATTTCAATGGGGGATTTCGACCTCTGGTAGCCCGCCATTCATTTCATTGAGGGAATTCGGCCCCTGGGAGCCCGCCATTCATTTCAATGGGGGATTTCGACCACTGGGCGCCCGCCATTCATTTCAATGGGGGAATTCGACCCCTGGGAGCCCGCCATTCATTTCAATGGGGGATTTCGACCACTGGGAGCCAGCCATTCATTTCAATGGGGGATTTTGACCCCTAGGGGATTTCGATCCCTGGGCGCCCGCCATTCATTTCAATGGGGGATTTCGACCCCTGGTAGCCCGCCATTCATTTCATTGGGGGATTTTGATTCCTGGGCGCCCGCCATATATTTCAATGGGGGAATTCAACCCCTGGTAGCCCGCCATTCATTTCAATGGGGGATTTGGACCACTGCGAGCCCACCATTCATTTCTATGGGGGAATCTCGATCCCTGGTAGCCCGTCATTCATTTCAATGGGGGATTTCGACCCCTAGTAGCCCGTCATTCATTTCATTGCGGGATTTCGACCCCTGGGCGCCCGCCATTCATTTCAATGGGGGATTTCGACCCCTGGGAGCCCGCCATTCATTTCAATGGGGGATTTCGACCACTGGGAGCCAGCCATTCATTTCAATGGGGGATTTCGACCCCTAGGCGCCCCCGCCATTCATTCCTATGGGGGAATCTCGATCCCTGGTAGCCCGCTATTTTTTCAATGGGGGATTTCAACCCCTGGTAACCTGCCATTCATTCCTATGGGGGATTTTGACCCCTGGGAGCCCACCATTCATTTAAATGGGGGAATTCGACCCCTGGTAGCCCGCCATTCATTTCAATGGGGGATTTCGACCACTGGGAGCCCAATATTCATTTCTATGGGGGAATCTCGATCCCTAGTAGCCCGCCATTCATTTCAATGGGGGATTTCGACCCCGGGTAGCCCGCCATTCATTTCATTGCGGGATTTCGACCCCTGGGCACCCGCCATTCATTTCAATGGGGGATTTCGACCCCTGGTAGCCCGCCATTCATTTCATTGGGGGATTTTGATTCCTGGGCGCCTACCCTTCATTTCAATGGGGGAATTCGACCCCTGGTAGCCCGCCATTCATTTCATTGGGGGATTTTGATTCCTGGGCGCCCGCCATTCATTTCAATAGGGGAATTCGACCCAGGGTAGCCCGCCATTCATTTCAATGGGGGATTTCGACCACTGGGAGCCAGCCATTCATTTCAATGGGGGATTTCGACCCCTAGGCGCCCGCCATTCATTTCAATGGGGGATTTTGACTCCTGGTCGCCCGCCATTCATTTCAATGGGGGATTTCGACCACTGGGAGCCAGCCATTCCTTTCAATGGGGGATTTCGACCCCTAGGGGATTTCGATCCCTGGGCGCCCGCCATTCATTTCAATGGGGGATTTCGACCCCTGGTAGCCCGCCATTCATTTCTTGGGGGATGTTGATTCCTGGGCGCCCGCCATTAATTTCAATGGGGGAATTCAACCCATGGTAGCCCGCCATTCATTTAAATGGGGGATTTCGACCACTGGGAGCCAGCCATTCATTTCAATGGGGGATTTCGACCCCTGGGTGCCCGCCATTCATTTCAATAGGGGAATTCGACCCCTGGGTGCCCGCCATTCATTTCAATGGGGGATTTCGACCCCTGGTAGCCCGCCATTCATTTAATTGCGGGATTTCGACCCGTTGGCACCCGCCATTCATTTCAATGGGGGATTTCGACCCTTGTGTGCCCGCCATTCATTTCAATAGGGGAATTCGACCCCTGGGTGCCCGCCATTCATTTCATTGCGGGATTTCGACCACTGGGCGCCCGCCATTCATTTCAATGGGGGATTTCGACCTCTGGTAGCCCGCCATTCATTTCATTGGGGGAATTCGACTCCTGGGAGCCCGCCATTCATTTCAATGGGGGATTTCGACCACTGGGCGCCAAACATTCATTTCAATGGGGGAATTCGACCCCTGGGAGCCCGCCATTCATTTCAATGGGGGATTTCGACCACTGGGAGCCAGCCATTCATTTCAATGGGGGATTTCGACCCCTAGGCGCCCCCGCCATTCATTTCAATGGGGGATTTCGACCCCTGGTAGACCGCCATTCATTTCATTGGGGGATTTGGATCCCTGGTAGCCCGCCATTCATTTCAATGGGGGATTTCAACCCCTGGTAACCTGCCATTCATTCCTATGGGGGATTTCGACCCCTGGGAGTCCACCATTCATTTAAATGGGGGAATTCGACCCCTGGGTTCCCGCCATTCATTTCAATAAGGGAATTCGACACCTGGTAGCCCGCCAAACATTTCAATGCGGGATTTCAACCCCTGGAAGCCCGCCATTCATTTCAATGAGGGATTTCGACCCCTGGGAGCCCTCTATTCATTTCAATGGGAGATTTCGACCCCTGGTAGCCCGCCATTCATTTCATTGGGGGAGTTTGATTCCTCAGCGCCCGTCATTCATTTCAATGGGGGATTTCGATCCCTGAGCGTCCGCCATTCATTTCAATGGGGGATTTCGACCCCTGGTAGCCCGCCATTCATTTCATTGGAGGATTTTGATTCCTGGGCGCCAGCCATTCATTTCAATGGGGGATTTCGACCCCTAGGCGCCCGCCATTCATTTCAATTGGGGATTTCAACCCCTGGGAGCCCGCCATTCATTTCAATGGGGGATTTCGACCACTGGGAGCCAGCCATTCATTTCAATGGGGGATTTCGACCCCTAGGCGCCCCCGCCATTCATTCCTATAGGGGGAATCTCGATCCCTGGTAGCCCGCCATTCATTTCAATGGGGGATTTCAACCCCTGGTAACCTGCCATTCATTCCTATGGGGGATTTCGACCACTGGGAGACCATCATTCATTTCATTGGGGGATTTTGATTCCTGGTCGCCCGCCATTCATTTCAATAGGGGAATTCAACCCCTGGGAGCCCGCCATTCATTTAAATGGGGGATTTCGACCACTGGGAGCCAGCCATTCATTTCAATGGGGGATTTCAAACCCTAGGCGCCCCCGCCATTCATTTCAATGGGAGATTTTGACACAAGTGGGCCCGCCATTCATTTCAATGGGGGATTTTGACCCCTGGTAGCCCGCAATTCATTTCATTGGGGGATTTTGATTCCTGGGCGCCCGCCATATATTTCAATGGGGGATTTTGACTCCTGGTCGCCCGCCATTCATTTCAATGGGGGGATTCGACCCCTGGGCGCCCGCCATTCATTTCAATGGGGGATTTCGACCACTGGGAGCCAGCCATTCCTTTCAATTGGGGATTTCGACCACTAGGAGCCCACCATACATTTCTATAGGGGAATCTCGATCCCTAGTAGCCCGCCATTCATTTCAATGGGGGATTTCGACCCCTGGTAGCCCGCCATTCATTTCCTTGGGGGATTTTGATTCCTGGGCGCCCACCCTTCATTTCAATGGGGGAATTCGACCCCTGGTAGCCCGTCATTCATTTCAATGGGGGATTTCGACCACTGGGAGCCAGCCATTCATTTCAATGGGGGATTTCGACCCCTGGGTGCCCGCCATTCATTTCAATAGGGGAATTCGACCCCTGGGTGCCCGCCAATCATTTCAATGGGGGATTTCGACCCCTGGTAGCCCGCCATTCATTTAATTGCGGGATTTCGACCCCTTGGCACCCGCCATTCATTTCAATGGGGGATTTCGACCCTTGTGTGCCCGCCATTCATTTCAATAGGGGAATTCGACCCCTGGGTGCCCGCCATTCATTTCATTGCGGGATTTCGACCACTGGGCGCCCGCCATTCATTTCAATGGGTGATTTCGACCTCTGGTAGCCCGCCATTCATTTCATTGAGGGAATTCGACTCCTGGGAGCCCGCCATTCATTTCAATGGGGGATTTCGACCACTGGGAGCCCAATATTCATTTCTATGGGGGAATCTCGATCCCTAGTAGCCCGCCATTCATTTCAATGGGGGATTTCGACCCCTGGTAGCCCGCCATTCATTTCATTGCGGGATTTCGACCCCTGGGCACCCGCCATTCATTTCAATGGGGGATTTCGACCCCTGGTAGACCGCCATTCATTTCATTGGGGGATTTTGATTCCTGGGCGCCCACCCTTCATTTCAATGGGGGAATTCGACCCCTGGTAGCCCGCCATTCATTTCATTGGGGGATTTTGATTCCTGGAACCCGCCATTCATTTCAATGGGGGAATTCGACCCCTGGTAGCCCGCCATTCATTTCAATGGGGGATTTCGACCACTGGGAGCCAGCCATTCATTTCAATGGGGGATTTCGACCCCTAGGCGCCCGCCATTCATTTCAATGGGGGATTTTGACTCCTGGTCGCCCGCCATTCATTTCAATGGGGGAATTCGACCCCTGGGAGCCCGCCATTCATTTCAATGGGGGATTTCGACAACTGAGAGCCAGCCATTCCTTTCAATGGGGGATTTCGACTCCTAGGGGATTTCGATCCCTGGGCGCCCGCCATTCATTTCAATGGGGGATTTCAACCACTGGTAGCCCGCCATTCATTTCATTGGGGGATTTTGATTCCTGGGCGCCCGCCATTCATTTCAATGGGGGAATTCGACCCCTGGTAGACCGCCTTTCATTTCAATGGGGAATTTCGACCACTAGGAGCCAGCCAATCATTTCAATGGGGGATTTCGACCCCTAGGCGCCCGCCATTCATTTCAATGGGGGATTTTGACTCCTGGTCGCCCGGCATTCATTTCAATGGGGGAATTCGATCCCTGGGAGCCCGCCATTCATTTCAATGAGGGATTTCGACCACTGGGAGCCAGCCATTCATTTCAATGGGGGATTTCGACCCCTAGGGGATTTCGATCCCTGGGCGCCCGCCATTCATTTCAATGGGGGATTTCATCCCCTGGTAGCCCGCCATTCATTTCAATGGGGGATTTCGACCACTGCGAGCCCACCATTCATTTCTATGGGGGAATCTCGATCCCTGGTAGCCCGTCATTCATTTCAATGGGGGATTTCGACCCATGGTAGCCCTTCATTCATTTCATTGCGGGATTTCGACCCCTGGGCGCACGCCATTCATTTCAATGGGGGATTTCGACCCCTGGGAGCCCGCCATTCATTTCAATGGGGGATTTCGACCCCTAGGCGCTCCCACCATTAATTCCTATGGGGGAATCTCGATCCCTGGTAGCCCGCCATTTATTCAATGGGGTATTTCAACCCCTGGTAACCTGCCATTCATTCCTATGGGGGATTTCGACCCCTGGGAACCCACCATTCATTTAAATGGGGGAATTCGACCCCTGGTAGCCCGCCATTCATTTCATTGGGGGATTTTGATTCCTGGGCGCCCACCCTTCATTTCAATGGGGGAATTCGACCCCTGGTAGCCCGCCATTCATTTCATTGGGGGATTTTGATTCCTGGAACCCGCCATTCATTTCAATGGGGGAATTCGACCCCTGGTAGCCCGCCATTCATTTCAATGGGGGATTTCGACCACTGGGAGCCCAATATTCATTTCTATGGGGGAATCTCGCTCCCTAGTAGCCCGCCATTCATTTCAATGGGGGATTTCGACCCCTGGGCACCCGCCATTCATTTCAATGGGGGATTTCGACCCTTGTGTGCCCCCGCCATTCATTCCTATGGGGGAATCTCGATCCCTGGTAGCCCGCCATTCATTTCAATGGGGGATTTCAACCCCTGGTAACCTGCCATTCATTCCTATGGGGGATTTCGACCACTGGGAGACCATCATTCATTTCATTGGGGGATTTTGATTCCTGGGCGCTCGCCATTCATTTCAATGGGGGATTTCGACCCCTGTGTGCCCGCCATTCATTTCAATAAGGGAATTCGACCACTGGGTGCCCGCCATTCATTTCATTGCGGGATTTCGACCACTGGGCGCCCGCCATTCATTTCAATGGGGGATTTCGACCTCTGGTAGCCCGCCATTCATTTCATTGAGGGAATTCGTTCCCTGGGAGCCCGCCATTCATTTCAATGGGGGATTTCGACCACTGGGCGCCAGCCATTCATTTCAATGGGGGAATTCGACCCCTGGGAGCCCGCCATTCATTTCAATGGGGGATTTCGACCACTGGGAGCCAGCCATTCATTTCAATGGGAGATTTCGACCCCTAGGGGATTTCGATCCCTGGGCGCCCGCCATTCATTTCAATGGGGGATTTCGACCCCTGGTAGCCCGCCATTCATTTCATTGGGGGATTTTGATTCCTGGGCGCCCGCCATATATTTCAATGGGGGAATTCAACCCCTGGTAGCCCGCCATTCATTTCAATGGGGGATTTCGACCACTGCGAGCCCACCATTCATTTCTATGGGGGAATCTCGATCCCTGGTAGCCCGTCATTCATTTCAATGGGGGATTTCGACCCCTGGTAGCCCGTCATTCATTTCATTGCGGGATTTCGACCCCTGGGCGCCCGCCATTAATTTCAATGGGGGATTTCGACCCCTGGGAGCCCGCCATTCATTTCAATGGGGGATTTCGACCACTGGGAGCCAGCCATTCATTTCAATGGGGGATTTCGACCCCTAGGCGCCCCCGCAATTCATTCCTATGGGGGAATCTCGATCCCTGGTAGCCCGCCATTTATTCAATGGGGGATTTCAACCCCTGGTAACCTGCCATTCATTCCTATGGGGGATTTCGACCCCTGGGAGCCCACCATTCATTTAAATGGGGGAATTCGACCCCTGGTTGCCCGCCATTCATTTCAATGGGGGATTTCGACCACTGGGAGCCCAATATTCATTTCTATGGGGGAATCTCGATCCCTAGTAGCCCGCCATTCATTTCAATGGGGGATTTCGACCCCGGGTAGCCCGCCATTCATTTCATTGCGGGATTTCGACCCCTGGGCACCCGCCATTCATTTCAATGGGGGATTTCGACCCCTGGTAGCCCGCCATTCATTTCATTGGGGGATTCTGATTCCTGGGCGCCTACCCTTCATTTCAATGGGGGAATTCGACCCCTGGTAGCCCGCCATTCATTTCATTGGGGGATTTTGATTCCTGGGCGCCCGCCATTCATTTCAATGGGGGAATTCGACCCCTGGTAGCCCGCCATTCATTTCAATGGGGGATTTCGACCACTGGGAGCCAGCCATTCATTTCAATGGGGGATTTCGACCCCTAGGCGCCCGCCATTCATTTCAATGGGGTTTTTGACTCCTGGTCGCCCGCCATTCATTTCAATGGGGGAATTCGACCCCTGGGAGCCCGCCATTCATTTCAATGGGGGATTTCGACCACTGGGAGCCAGCCATTCCTTTCAATGGGGGATTTCGACCCCTAGGGGATTTCGATCCCTGGGCGCCCGCCATTCATTTCAATGGGGGATTTCGACCCCTGGTAGCCCGCCATTCATTTCTTGGGGGATTTTGATTCCTGGGCGCCCGCCATTCATTTCAATGGGGGAATTCAACCCATGGTAGCCCGCCATTCATTTCAATGGGGGATTTCGACCACTGGGAGCCAGCCATTCATTTCAATGGGGGATTTCGACCCCTGGGTGCCCGCCATTCATTTCAATAGGGGAATTCGACCCCTGGGTGCCCGCCATTCATTTCAATGGGGGATTTCGACCCCTGGTAGCCCGCCATTCATTTAATTGCGGGATTTCGACCCGTTGGCACCCGCCATTCATTTCAATGGGGGATTTCGACCCTTGTGTGCCCGCCATTCATTTCAATAGGGGAATTCGACCCCTGGGTGCCCGCCATTCATTTCATTGCGGGATTTCGACCACTGGGCGCCCGCCATTCATTTCAATGGGGGATTTCGACCTCTGGTAGCCCGCCATTCATTTCATTGGGGGAATTCGACTCCTGGGAGCCCGCCATTCATTTCAATGGGGGATTTCGACCACTGGGCACCCGCCATTCATTTCAATGGGGGAATTCGACCCCTGGGAGCCCGCCATTCATTTCAATGGGGGATTTCGACCACTGGGAGCCAGCCATTCATTTCAATGGGGGATTTCGACCTCTAGGCGCCCCCGCCATTCATTTCAATGGGGGATTTCGACCCCTGGTAGACCGCCATTCATTTCATTGGGGGATTTGGATCCTTGGTAGCCCGCCATTCATTTCAATGGGGGATTTCAACCCCTGGTAACCTGCCATTCATTCCTATGGGGGATTTCGACCCCTGGGAGTCCACCATTCAATTAAATGGGGGAATTCGACCCCTGGGTTCCCGCCATTCATTTCAATAAGGGAATTCGACCCCTGGTAGCCCGCCAAACATTTCAATGCGGGATTTCAACCCCTGGAAGCCCGCCATTCATTTCAATGAGGGATTTCGACCCCTGGGAGCCCTCTATACATTTCAATGGGAGATTTCGACCCCTGGTAGCCCGCCATTCATTTCATTGGGGGAGTTTGATTCCTCAGCGCCCGTCATTCATTTCAATGGGGGATTTCGATCCCTGAGCTCCCGCCATTCATTTCAATGGGGGATTTCGACCCCTGGTAGCCCACCATTCATTTCATTGGGGGATTTTGATTCCTGGGCGCCAGCCATTCATTTCAATGGGGGATTTCGACCCCTAGGCGCCCGCCATTCATTTCAATTGGGGATTTCAACCCCTGGTAACCCGCCATTCATTCCTATGGGGGATTTCGACCCCTGGGAGCCCACCATTCATTTAAATTGGGTAATTCGACCCCTGGTAGCCCGCCATTCATTTCAATGGGGGATTTTGACCACTGGGAGCCCACCATTCATTTCTATGGGGGAATCTGGATCCCTGGTAGCCCGCCATTCATTTCAATGGGGGATTTCAACCCCTAGGCGCCCGCCATTCATTTCAATGGGGGAATTCGACACCTGGGAGCCCGCCATTCATTTCAATGGGGGATTTCGACCACTCGGAGACAGCCATTCATTTCAATGGGGGATTTCGACCCCTAGGCGCCCCCTCCATTCATTCCTATGGGGGAATCTCGATCCCTGGTAGCCCGCCATTCATTTCAATGGGGGATTTCAACCCCTGGTAACCTGCCATTCATTCCTATGGGGGATTTCGACCACTGGGAGCCAGCCATTCATTTCAATGGGGGATTTCAAACCCTAGGCGCCCCCGCCATTCATTTCAATGGGAGATTTTGACACAAGTGGGCCCGCCATTCATTTCAATGGGGGATTTTGACCCCTGGTAGCCCGCAATTCATTTCATTGGGGGATTTTGATTCCTGGGCGCCCGCCATATATTTCAATGGGGGATTTTGACTCCTTGTCGCCCGCCATTCATTTCAATGGGGGAATTCGACCCCTGGACGCCCGCCATTCATTTCAATGGGGGATTTCGACCACTGGGAGCCAGCCATTCCTTTCAATGGGGGATTTCGACCACTAGGAGCCCACCATTCATTTCTATGGGGGAATCTCGATTCCTGGTAGCCCGTCATTCATTTCAATGGGGGATTTCGACCCCTGATAGCCCGCCATTAATTTCATTGCGGGATTTCGACCCCTGGGAGCCCACCATTCATTTAAATGGGGGAATTCGACCTCTGGTAGCCCGCCATTCATTTCAATGGGGGATTTTGACCACTGGGAGCCAGCCATTCATTTCAATGGGGGATTTCGACCCCTAGGCGCCCGCCATTCATTTCAATGGGGGATTTTGACTCCTGGTCGCCCGCCATTCATTTCAATGGGGGATTTCGACCACTGGGAGCCCAATATTCATTTCTATGGGGGAATCTCGATCCCTAGTAGCCCCCCATTCATTTCAATGGGGGAATTCGACCCCTGGTAGCCCGCCATTCATTTCATTGGGGGATTTTGATTCCTGGGAGCCCACCATTCATTTAAATGGGGGAATTCGACCTCTGGTAGCCCGCCATTCATTTCAATGGGGGATTTTGACCACTGGGAGCCAGCCATTCATTTCAATGGGGGATTTCGACCCCTAGGCGCCCGCCATTCATTTCAATGGGGGATTTTGACTCCTGGTCGCCCGCCATTCATTTCAATGGGGGAATTCGACCCCTGGGAGCCCGCCATTCATTTCAATGGGGGATTTCGACCACTGGGAGCCAGCCATTCCTTTCAATGGGGGATTTCGACTCCTAGGGGATTTCGATCCCTGGGCGCCCGCCATTCATTTCAATGGGGGATTTCGACCACTGGGCGCCCGCCATTCATTTCAATCGGGGACTTCGACCCCTGGGAGCCCGCCATTCATTTCAATGGGGGATTTCCACCACTGGGAGCCAGCCAATTATTTCAATGGGGGATTTCGACACCTGGTAGCCCGCCATTCATTTCATTGCGGGATTTCGACCCCTGGTAGCCCGCCATTCATTTCATTGGGGGATTTTGATTCCTTGGCGCCCGCCATTCATTTCAATGGGGGATTTCGACCACTGGGAGCCAGCCATTCCTTTCAATGGGGGATTTTGACTCCTGGTCGCCCGCCATTCATTTCAATGGGGGAATTCGACCCCTGGGAGCCCGCCATTCCTTTCAATGGGGGATTTCGACCACTAGGAGCCCACCATTCATTTCTATGGGGGAATCTCGATCCCTGGTAGCCCGTCATTCATTTCAATGGGGGATTTCGACCCCTGATAGCCCGCCATTAATTTCATTGCGGGATTTCGACACCTGGGAGCCCACCATTCATTTAAATGGGGGAATTCGACCCCTGGTAGCCCGCCATTCATTTCAATGGGGGATTTCGACCACTGGGAGCCCAATATTCATTTCTATGGGGGAATCTCGATCCCTAGTAGCCCGCCATTCATTTCAATGGGGGATTTCGACCCCTGGTAGCCCGCCATTCATTTCCTTGGGGGATTTTGATTCCTGGGCGCCCACCCTTCATTTCAATGGGGGAATTCGACCCCTGGTAGCCCGCCATTCATTTCAATGGGGGATTTCGACCACTGGGAGCCAGCCATTCATTTCAATGGGGGATTTCGACCCCTGGGTGCCCGCCATTCATTTCAATAGGGGAATTCGACCCCTGGGTGCCCGCCAATCATTTCAATGGGGGATTTCGACCCCTGGTAGCCCGCCATTCATTTAAGTGCGGGATTTCGACCCCTTGGCACCCGCCATTCATTTCAATGGGGGATTTCGACCCTTGTGTGCCCGCCATTCATTTCAATAGGGGAATTCGACCCCTGGGTGCCCGCCATTCATTTCATTGCGGGATTTCGACCACTGGGCGCCCGCCATTCATTTCAATGGGGGATTTCGACCTCTGGTAGCCCGCCATTCATTTCATTGGGGGAATTCGACTCCTGGGAGCCCGCCATTCATTTCAATGGGGGATTTCGACCACTGGGAGCCCAATATTCATTTCTATGGGGGAATCTCGATCCCTAGTAGCCCGCCATTCATTTCAATGGGGGATTTCGACCCCTGGTAGCCCGCCATTCATTTCATTGCGGGATTTCGACCCCTGGGCACCCGCCATTCATTTCAATGGGGGATTTCGACCCCTGGTAGCCCGCCATTCATTTCATTGGGGGATTTTGATTCCTGGGCGCCCACCCTTCATTTCAATGGGGGAATTCGACCCCTGGTAGCCCGCCATTCATTTCATTGGGGGATTTTGATTCCTGGAACCCGCCATTCATTTCAATGGGGGAATTCGACCCCTGGTAGCCCGCCATTCATTTCAATGGGGGATTTCGACCACTGGGAGCCAGCCATTCATTTCAATGGGGGATTTCGACCCCTAGGCGCCCGCCATTCATTTCAATGGGGGATTTTGACTCCTGGTCGCCCGCCATTCATTTCAATGGGGGAATTCGACCCCTGGGAGCCCGCCATTCATTTCAATGGGGGATTTCGACAACTGAGAGCCAGCCATTCCTTTCAATGGGGGATTTCGACTCCTAGGGGATTTCGATCCCTGGGCGCCCGCCATTCATTTCACTGGGGGAATTCAACCCCTGGTAGCCCGCCTTTCATTTCAATGAGGGATTTCGACCCCTAGGCGCCCGCCATTCATTTAATTGGGGGATTTTGATTCCTGGGCGCCCGCCATTCATTTCAATGGGGGAATTCAACCCCTGGTAGCCCGCCTTTCATTTCAATGAGGGATTTCGACCCCTAGGCGCCCGCCATTCATTTCAATGGGGGATTTTGACTCCTGGTCGCCCGGCATTCATTTCAATGGGGGAATTCGATCCCTGGGAGCCCGCCATTCATTTTAATGAAGGAATTTCGACCCCTAGGGGATTTCGATCCCTGGGCGCCCGCCATTCATTTCAATGGGGGATTTCAACCCCTGGTAGCCCGCCATTCATTTCAATGGGGGATTTCGACCACTGCGAGCCCACCATTCATTTCTATGGGGGAATCTTGATCCCTGGTAGCCCGTCATTCATTTCAATGGGGGATTTCGACCCATGGTAGCCCTTCATTCATTTCATTGCTGGATTTCGACCCCTGGGCGCACGCCATTCATTTCAATGGGGGATTTCGACACCTGGGAGCCCGCCATTCATTTCAATGGGGGATTTCGACCACTGGGAGCCAGCCATTCATTTCAATGGGGGATTTCGACCCCTAGGCGCCCCCACCATTAATTCCTATGGGGGAATCTCGATCCCTGGTAGCCCGCCATTTATTCATTGGGGGATTTCAACCCCTGGTAACCTGCCATTCATTCCTATGGGGGATTTCGACCCCTGGGAACACACCATTCATTTAAATGGGGGAAATCGACCCCTGGTAGCCCGCCATTCATTTCAATGGGGGATTTCGACCACTGGGAGCCCAATATTCATTTCTATGGGGGAATCTCGCTCCCTAGTAGCCCGCCATTCATTTCAATGGGGGATTTCGACCCCTGGGCACCCGCCATTCATTTCAATGGGGGATTTCGATCCCTGGTAGCCCGCCATTCATTTCATTGGGGGATTTTGATTCCTGGGCGCCCACCCTTCATTTCAATGGGGGAATTCGACCCCTGGTAGCCCGCCATTCATTTCATTGGGGGATTTTGATTCCTGGAACCCGCCATTCATTTCAATGGGGGAATTCGACCCCTGGTAGCCAGCCATTCCTTTCAATGGGGGATTTTGACTCCTAGGGGATTTCGATCCCTGGGCGCCCGCCATTCATTTCAATGGGGGATTTCGACCCCTGGTAGCCCGCCATTCATTTCTTGGGGGATTTTGATTCCTGGGCGCCCGCCATTCATTTCAATGGGGGAATTCAACCCATGGTAGCCCGCCATTCATTTCAATGGGGGATTTCGACCACTGGGAGCCAGCCATTCATTTCAATGGGGGATTTCGACCCCTTGGTGCCCGCCATTCATTTCAATAGGGGAATTCGACCCCTGGGTGCCCGCCATTCATTTCAATGGGGGATTTCGACCCCTGGTAGCCCGCCATTCATTTAATTGCGGGATTTCGACCCGTTGGCACCCGCCATTCATTTCAATGGGGGATTTCGACCCTTGTGTGCCCGCCATTCATTTCAATAGGGGAATTCGACCCCTGGGTGCCCGCCATACATTTCATTGCGGGATTTCGACCACTGGGCGCCCGCCATTCATTTCAATGGGGGATTTCGACCTCTGGTAGCCCGCCATTCATTTCATTGGGGGAATTCGACTCCTGGGAGCCCGCCATTCATTTCAATGGGGGATTTCGACCACTGGGCGCCCGCCATTCATTTCAATGGGGGAATTCGACCCCTGGGAGCCCGCCATTCATTTCAATGGGGGATTTCGACCACTGGGAGCCAGCCATTCATTTCAATGGGGGATTTTGACCCCTAGGCGCCCCCGCCATTCATTTCAATGGGGGATTTCGACCCCTGGTAGACCGCCATTCATTTCATTGGGGGATTTGGATCCCTGGTAGCCCGCCATTCATTTCAATGGGGGATTTCAACCCCTGGTAACCTGCCATTCATTCCTATGGGGGATTTCGACCCCTAGGCGCCCGCCATTCATTTCAATGGGGGATTTTGACACCTGGTTGCCCGCCATTCATTTCAATGGGGGAATTCGACCCCTGGGAGCCCGCCATTCATTTCAATGGGGGATTTCGACAACTGAGAGCCAGCCATTCCTTTCAATGGGGGATTTCGACTCCTAGGGGATTTCGATCCCTGGGCGCCCGCCATTCATTTCAATGGGGGATTTCAACCACTGGTAGCCCGCCATTCATTTCATTGGGGGATTTTGATTCCTGGGCGCCCGCCATTCATTTCAATGGGGGAATTCGACCCCTGGTAGACCGCCTTTCATTTCAATGGGGGATTTCGACCACTAGGAGCCAGCCAATCATTTCAATGGGGGATTTCGACCCCTAGGCGCCCGCCATTCATTTCAATGGGGGATTTTGACTCCTGGTCGCCCGGCATTCATTTCAATGGGGGAATTCGATCCCTGGGAGCCCGCCATTCATTTCAATGAGGGATTTCGACCACTGGGAGCCAGCCATTCATTTCAATGGGGGATTTCGACCCCTAGGGGATTTCGATCCCTGGGCGCCCGCCATTCATTTCAATGGGGGATTTCAACCCCTGGTAGCCCGCCATTCATTTCAATGGGGGATTTCGACCACTGCGAGCCCACCATTCATTTCTATGGGGGAATCTCGATCCCTGGTAGCCCGTCATTCATTTCAATGGGGGATTTCGACCCCTGGGTGCCCACCATTCATTTCAATAGGGGAATTCGACCCCTGGGTGCCCGCCATTCATTTCAATGGGGGATTTCGACCCCTGGTAGCCCGCCATTCATTTAATTGCGGGATTTCGACCCGTTGGCACCCGCCATTCATTTCAATGGGGGATTTCGACCCTTGTGTGCCCCCGCCATTCATTCCTATGGGGTAATCTCGATCCCTGGTAGCCCGCCATTCATTTCAATGGGGGAATTCGACCCCTGGTAACCCGCCAAACATTTCAATGGGGGATTTCCACCCCTGGTAGCCCGCCATTCATTTCAATGGGGGATTTCGACCACTGGGAGCCAGCCATTCATTTCAATGGGGGATTTCGACCCCTAGGTGCCCGCATTTCATTTCATTGGGAGATTTCGACCCCTAGGCGCCCGCCATCCATTTCAATGGGGGATTTCAACCGCTGGTAACCCGCCATTCATTTCAATGGGGGATTTCAACCCCTGGTAACCTGCCATTCATTCCTATGATGGATTTCGACCACTGGGAGCCCACCATTCATTTCTATGGGGGAATCTCGATCCCTGGTAGCCCGCCATTCATTTCAATGGGGGATTTCGACCCCTAGGCGCCCGCCATTCATTTCATTGGGGGATTTTGACTCCTGGTCGCCCGCCATTCATTTCAATGGGGGATTTCAACCCCTGGTAACCCGCCATTAATTCCTATGGGTGATTTCGACCCCTGGGAGCCCACCATTCATTTAAATGGGGGAATTCGACCCCTGGTAGCCCGCCATTCATTTCAATGGGGGATTTCGACCACTGGGAGCCCACCATTCATTTCTAAGGGGGAATCTCGATCCCTGGTAGCCCGCCATTCATTTCAATGGGGGATTTCGACCACTGGGAGCCAGCCATTCATTTCAATGGGGGATTTCGACCCCTAGGCGCCCGCCATTCATTTCAATGGGGGATTTTTACTCCTGGTCGCCCGCCATTCATTTCAATGGGGGATTTCGACCACTGGGAGCCAGCCATTCATTTCAATGGGGGATTTCTACCCCTTGGAGCCTGTCATTCATTTTTATGGGGGATTTCGACCACTGGGAGCCAGCCATTCATTTCAATGGGGGATTTCGAACCCTAGGTGCCCGCATTTCATTTCATTGGGGGATTTCGACCGCTAGGCGCCCGCAATTCATTTCAATGGGGGAATTCGACCCCTGGGAGCCCGCCATTCATTTCAATGGGGGATTTCGACCACTGGGAGCCAGCCATTCATTTCAATGGGGGATTTTGACCCCTAGGCGCCCCCGCCATTCATTTCAATGGGGGATTTCGACCCCTGGTAGACCGCCATTCATTTCATTGGGGGATTTGGATCCCTGGTAGCCCGCCATTCATTTCAATGGGGGATTTCAACCCCTGGTAACCTGCCATTCATTCCTATGGGGGATTTCGACCCCTAGGCGCCCGCCATTCATTTCAATGGGGGATTTTGACACCTGGTTGCCAGCCATTCATTTCAATGGGGGAATTCGACCCCTGGGAGCCCGCCATTCATTTCAATGGGGGATTTCGACAACTGAGAGCCAGCCATTCCTTTCAATGGGGGATTTCGACTCCTAGGGGATTTCGATCCCTGGGCGCCCGCCATTCATTTCAATGGGGGATTTCAACCACTGGTAGCCCGCCATTCATTTCATTGGGGGATTTTGATTCCTGGGCGCCCGCCATTCATTTCAATGGGGGAATTCGACCCCTGGTAGACCGCCTTTCATTTCAATGGGGGATTTCGACCACTAGGAGCCAGCCAATCATTTCAATGGGGGATTTCGACCCCTAGGCGCCCGCCATTCATTTCAATGGGGGATTTTGACTCCTGGTCGCCCGGCATTCATTTCAATGGGGGAATTCGATCCCTGGGAGCCCGCCATTCATTTCAATGAGGGATTTCGACCACTGGGAGCCAGCCATTCATTTCAATGGGGGATTTCGACCCCTAGGGGATTTCGATCCCTGGGCGCCCGCCATTCATTTCAATGGGGGATTTCAACCCCTGGTAGCATGCCATTCATTTCAATGGGGGATTTCGACCACTGCGAGCCCACCATTCATTTCTATGGGGGAATCTCGATCCCTGGTAGCCCGTCATTCATTTCAATGGGGGATTTCGACCCCTGGGTGCCCACCATTCATTTCAATAGGGGAATTCGACCCCTGGGTGCCCGCCATTCATTTCAATGGGGGATTTCGACCCCTGGTAGCCCGCCATTCATTTAATTGCGGGATTTCGACCCGTTGGCACCCGCCATTCATTTCAATGGGGGATTTCGACCCTTGTGTGCCCCCGCCATTCATTCCTATGGGGTAATCTCGATCCCTGGTAGCCCGCCATTCATTTCAATGGGGGATTTCAACCCCTGGTAACCTGCCATTCATTCCTATGGGGGATTTCGACCACTGGGAGACCATCATTCATTTCATTGGGGGATTTTGATACCTGGGCGCTCGCCATTCATTTTAATGGGGGATTTCAACCCCTGTGTGCCCGCCATTCATTTCAATAAGGGAATTCGACCACTGGGTGCCCGCCATTCATTTCATTGCAGGATTTCGACCACTGGGCGCCCGCCATTCATTTCAATGGGGGATTTCGACCTCTGGTAGCCCGCCATTCATTTCATTGAGGGAATTCGGCCCCTGGGAGCCCGCCATTCATTTCAATGGGGGATTTCGACCACTGGGCGCCCGCCATTCATTTCAATGGGGGAATTCGACCCCTGGGAGCCCGCCATTCATTTCAATGGGGGATTTCGACCACTGGGAGCCAGCCATTCATTTCAATGGGGGATTTCGACCCCTAGGGGATTTCAATCCCTGGGCGCCCGCCATTCATTTCAATGGGGGATTTCGACCCCTGGTAGCCCGCCATTCATTTCATTGGGGGATTTTGATTCCTGGGCGCCCGCCATATATTTCAATGGGGGAATTCAACCCCTGGTAGCCCGCCATTCATTTCAATGGGGGATTTCGACCACTGCGAGCCCACCATTCATTTCTATGGGGGAATCTCGATCCCTGGGAGCCCGCCATTCATTTCAATGAGGGATTTCGACCCCTGGTAGCCCGTCATTCATTTCATTGCGGGATTTCGACCCCTGGGCGCCCGCCATTCATTTCAATGGGGGATTTCGACCCCTGGGAGCCCGCCATTCATTTCAATGGGGGATTTCGACCACTGGGAGCCAGCCATTCATTTCAATGGGGGATTTCGCCCCCTAGGCGCCCCCGCCATTCATTCCTATGGGGGAATCTCGATCCCTGGTAGCCCGCCATTTATTCAATGGGGGATTTCAACCCCTGGTAACCTGCCATTCATTCCTATGGGGGATTTCGACCCCTGGGAGCCCACCATTCATTTAAATGGGGGAATTCGACCCCTGGTTGCCCGCCATTCATTTCAATGGGGGATTTCGACCACTGGGAGCCCAATATTCATTTCTATGGGGGAATCTCGATCCCTAGTAGCCCGCCATTCATTTCAATGGGGGATTTCGACCCCGGGTAGCCCGCCATTCATTTCATTGCGGGATTTCGACCCCTGGGCACCCGCCATTCATTTCAATGGGGGATTTCGACCCCTGGTAGCCCGCCATTCATTTCATTGGGGGATTCTGATTCCTGGGCGCCTACCCTTCATTTCAATGGGGGAATTCGACCCCTGGTAGCCCGCCATTCATTTCATTGGGGGATTTTGATTCCTGGGCGCCCGCCATTCATTTCAATGGGGGAATTCGACCCCTGGTAGCCCGCCATTCATTTCAATGGGGGATTTCGACCACTGGGAGCCAGCCATTCATTTCAATGGGGGATTTCGACCCCTAGGCGCCCGCCATTCATTTCAATGGGGGATTTTGATTCCTGGGCGCCCGCCATTCATTTCAATGGGGGAATTCGACCCCTGGTAGCCCGCCATTCATTTCAATGGGGGATTTCGACCACTGGGAGCCAGCCATTCATTTCAATGGGGGATTTCGACCCCTAGGCGCCCGCCATTCATTTCAATGGGGGATTTCGACCCCTGGGAGCCCACCATTCATTTAAATGGGGGAATTCGACCCCTGGTTGCCCGCCATTCATTTCAATGGGGGATTTCGACCACTGGGAGCCGAATATTCATTTCTATGGGGGAATCTCGATCCCTAGTAGCCCGCCATTCATTTCAATGGGGGATTTCGACCCCGGGTAGCCCGCCATTCATTTCATTGCGGGATTTCGACCCCTGGGCACCCGCCATTCATTTCAATGGGGGATTTCGACCCCTGGTAGACCGCCATTCATTTCATTGGGGGATTTGGATCCCTGGTAGCCCGCCATTCATTTCAATGGGGGATTTCAACCCCTGGTAACCTGCCATTCATTCCTATGGGGGATTTCGACCCCTAGGCGCCCGCCATTCATTTCAATGGGGGATTTTGACTCCTGGTCGCCCGCCATTCATTTCAATGGGGGAATTCGACCCCTGGGAGCCCGCCATTCATTTCAATGGGGGATTTCGACAACTGAGAGCCAGCCATTCCTTTCAATGGGGGATTTCGACTCCTAGGGGATTTCGATCCCTGGGCGCCCGCCATTCATTTCAATGGGGGATTTCAACCACTGGTAGCCCGCCATTCATTTCATTGGGGAATTTTGATTCCTGGGCGCCCGCCATTCATTTCAATGGGGGAATTCGACCCCTGGTAGACCGCCTTTCATTTCAATGGGGGATTTCGACCACTAGGAGCCAGCCAATCATTTCAATGGGGGATTTCGACCCCTAGGCGCCCGCCATTCATTTCAAAGGGGGATTTTGACTCCTGGTCGCCCGGCATTCATTTCAATGGGGGAATTCGATCCCTGGGAGCCCGCCATTCATTTCAATGAGGGATTTCGACCACTGGGAGCCAGCCATTCATTTCAATGGGGGATTTCGACCCCTAGGGGATTTCGATCCCTGGGCGCCCGCCATTCATTTCAATGGGGGATTTCAACCCCTGGTAGCCCGCCATTCATTTCAATGGGGGATTTCGACCACTGCGAGCCCACCATTCATTTCTATGGGGGAATCTCGATCCCTGGTAGCCCGTCATTCATTTCAATGGGGGATTTCGACCCCTGGGTGCCCGCCATTCATTTCAATAGGGGAATTCGACCCCTGGGTGCCCGCCATTCATTTCAATGGGGGATTTCGACCCCTGGTAGCCCGCCATTCATTTAATTGCGGGATTTCGACCCGTTGGCACCCGCCATTCATTTCAATGGGGGATTTCGACCCTTGTGTGCCCCCGCCATTCATTCCTATGGGGGAATCTCGATCCCTGGTAGCCCGCCATTCATTTCAATGGGGGATTTCAACCCCTGGTAACCTGCCATTCATTCCTATGGGGGATTTCGACCACTGGGAGACCATCATTCATTTCATTGGGGGATTTTGATTCCTGGGCGCTCGCCATTCATTTCAATGGGGGATTTCGACCCCTGTGTGCCCGCCATTCATTTCAATAAGGGAATTCGACCACTGGGTGCCCGCCATTCATTTCATTGCGGGATTTCGACCACTGGGCGCCCGCCATTCATTTCAATGGGGGATTTCGACCTCTGGTAGCCCGCCATTCATTTCATTGAGGGAATTCGGCCCCTGGGAGCCCGCCATTCATTTCAATGGGGGATTTCGACCACTGGGCGCCCGCCATTCATTTCAATGGGGGAATTCGACCCCTGGGAGCCCGCCATTCATTTCAATGGGGGATTTCGACCACTGGGAGCCAGCCATTCATTTCAATGGGGGATTTCGACCCCTAGGGGATTTCGATCCCTGGGCGCCCGCCATTCATTTCAATGGGGGATTTCGACCCCTGGTAGCCCGCCATTCATTTCATTGGGGGATTTTGATTCCTGGGCGCCCGCCATATATTTCAATGGGGGAATTCAACCCCTGGTAGCCCGCCATTCATTTCAATGGGGGATTTCGACCACTGCGAGCCCACCATTCATTTCTATGGGGGAATCTCGATCCCTGGTAGCCCGTCATTCATTTCAATGGGGGATTTCGACCCCTGGTAGCCCGTCATTCATTTCATTGCGGGATTTCGACCCCTGGGCGCCCGCCATTCATTTCAATGGGGGATTTCGACCCCTGGGAGCCCGCCATTCATTTCAATGGGGGATTTCGACCACTGGGAGCCAGCCATTCATTTCAATGGGGGATTTCGACCCCTAGGCGCCCCCGCCATTCATTCCTATGGGGGAATCTCGATCCCTGGTAGCCCGCCATTTATTCAATGGGTGATTTCAACCCCTGGTAACCTGCCATTCATTCCTATGGGGGATTTCGACCCCTGGTTGCCCGCCATTCATTTCAATGGGGGATTTCGACCACTTGGAGCCCAATATTCATTTCTATGGGGGAATCTCGATCCCTAGTAGCCCGCCATTCATTTCAATGGGGGATTTCGACCCCGGGTAGCCCGCCATTCATTTCATTGCGGGATTTCGACCCCTGGGCACCCGCCATTCATTTCAATGGGGGATTTCGACCCCTGGTAGCCCGCCATTCATTTCATTGGGGGATTCTGATTCCTGGGCGCCTACCCTTCATTTCAATGGGGGAATTCGACCCCTGGTAGCCCGCCATTCATTTCATTGGGGGATTTTGATTCCTGGGCGCCCGCCATTCATTTCAATGGGGGAATTCGACCCCTGGTAGCCCGCCATTCATTTCAATGGGGGATTTCGACCACTGGGAGCCAGCCATTCATTTCAATGGGGGATTTCGACCCCTAGGCGCCCGCCATTCATTTCAATGGGGGATTTTGACTCCTGGTCGCCCACCATTCATTTCAATGGGGGAATTCGACCCCTGGGAGCCCGCCATTCATTTCAATGGGGGATTTCGACCACTGGGAGCCAGCCATTCCTTTCAATGGGGGATTTCGACCCCTAGGGGATTTCGATCCCTGGGCGCCCGCCATTCATTTCAATGGGGGATTTGGACTCCTGGTAGCCCGCCATTCATTTCTTGGGGGATTTTGATACCTGGGCGCCCGCCATTCATTTCAATGGGGGAATTCAACCCATGGTAGCCCGCCATTCATTTCAATGGGGGATTTCGACCACTGGGAGCCAGCCATTTATTTCAATGGGGGATTTCGACCCCTGGGTGCCCGCCATTCATTTCAATAGGGAAATTCGACCCCTGGGTGCCCGCCATTCATTTCAATGGGGGATTTTGACCCCTGGTAGCCCGCCATTCATTTAATTGCGGGATTTCGACCCGTTGGCACCCGCCATTCATTTCAATGGGGGATTTCGACCCTTGTGTGCCCGCCATTCATTTCAATAGGGGAATTCGACCCCTGGGTGCCCGCCATTCATTTCATTGCGGGATTTCGACCACTGGGCGCCCGCCATTCATTTCAATGGGGGATTTCGACCTCTGGTAGCCCGCCATTCATTTCATTGGGGGAATTCGACTCCTGGGAGCCCGCCATTCATTTCAATGGGGGATTTCGACCACTGGGCGCCCGCCATTCATTTCAATGGGGGAATTCGACCCCTGGGAGCCCGCCATTCATTTCAATGGGGGATTTCGACCACTGGGAGCCAGCCATTCATTTCAATGGGGGATTTCGACCCCTAGGCGCCCCCGCCATTCATTTCAATGGGGGATTTCGACCCCTGGTAGACCGCCATTCATTTCATTGGGGGATTTGGATCCCTGGTAGCCCGCCATTCATTTCAATGGGGGATTTCAACCCCTGGTAACCTGCCATTCATTCCTATGGGGGATTTCGACCCCTGGGAGTCCACCATTCATTTAAATGGGGGAATTCGACCCCTGGGTTCCCGCCATTCATTTCAATAAGGGAATTCGACCCCTGGTAGCCCACCAAACATTTCAATGCGGGATTTCAACCCCTGGAAGCCCGCCATTCATTTCAATGAGGGATTTCGACCCCTGGGAGCCCTCTATTCATTTCAATGGGAGATTTCGACCCCTGGTAGCCCACCATTCATTTCATTGGGGGAGTTTGATTCCTCAGCGCCCGTCATTCATTTCAATGGGGGATTTCGATCCCTGAGCTCCCGCCATTCATTTCAATGGGGGATTTCGACCCCTGGTAGCCCACCATTCATTTCATTGGGGGATTTTGATTCCTGGGCGCCAGCCATTCATTTCAATGGGGGATTTCGACCCCTAGGCGCCCGCCATTCATTTCAATTGGGGATTTCAACCCCTGGTAACCCGCCATTCATTCCTATGGGGGATTTCGACCCCTGGGAGCCCACCATTCATTTAAATTGGGTAATTCGACCCCTGGTAGCCCGCCATTCATTTCAATGGGGGATTTTGACCACTGGGAGCCCACCATTCATTTCTATGGGGGAATCTGGATCCCTGGTATCCCGCCATTCATTTCAATGGGAGATTTCGACCACTGGGAGCCAGCCATTCATTTCAATGGGGGATTTCGACCCCTAGGCGCCCGCCATTCATTTCAATGGGGGAATTCGACCCCTGGGAGCCCGCCATTCATTTCAATGGGGGATTTCGACCACTGGGAGCCAGCCATTCATTTCAATGGGGGATTTCGACCCCTAGGCGCCCCCGCCATTCATTCCTATGGGGGAATCTCGATCCCTGGTAGCCCGCCATTCATTTCAATGGGGGATTTCAACCCCTGGTAACCTGCCATTCATTCCTATGGGGGATTTCGACCACTGGGAGACCATCATTCATTTCATTGGGGGATTTTGATTCCTGGTCGCCCGCCATTCATTTCAATGGGAGAATTCAACCCCTGGGAGCCCGCCATTCATTTAAATGGGGAATTTCGACCACTGGGAGCCAGCCATTCATTTCACTGGGGGATTTCAAACCCTAGGCGCCCCCGCCATTCATTTCAATGGGAGATTTTGACACAAGTGGGCCCGCCATTCATTTCAATGGGGGATTTTGACCCCTGATAGCCCGCAATTCATTTCATTGGGGGATTTTGATTCCTGGGCGCCCGCCATATATTTCAATGGGGGATTTTGACTCCTTGTCGCCCGCCATTCATTTCAATGGGGGAATTCGACCCCTGGGCGCCCGCCATTCATTTCAATGGGGGATTTCGACCACTGGGAGCCAGCCATTCCTTTCAATGGGGGATTTCGACCACTAGGAGCCCACCATTCATTTCTATGGGGGAATCTCGATCCCTGGTAGCCCGTCATTCATTTCAATGGGGGATTTCGACCCCTGATAGCCCGCCATTAATTTCATTGCGGGATTTCGACCCCTGGGAGCCCACCATTCATTTAAATGGGGGAATTCGACCCCTGGTAGCCCGCCATTCATTTCAATGGGGGATTTCGACCACTGGGAGCCCAATATTCATTTCTATGGGGGAATCTCGATCCCTAGTAGCCCGCCATTCATTTCAATGGGGGAATTCGACCCCTGGTAGCCCGCCATTCATTTCATTGGGGGATTTTGATTCCTGGAACCCGCCATTCATTTCAATGGGGGAATTCGACCCCTGGTTGCCCGCCATTCATTTCAATGGGGGATTTCGACCACTGGGAGCCAGCCATTCATTTCAATGGGGGATTTCGACCCCTAGGCGCCCGCCATTCATTTCAATGGGGGATTTTGACTCCTGGTCGCCCGCCATTCATTTCAATGGGGGAATTCGACCCCTGGGAGCCCGCCATTCATTTCAATGGGGGATTTCGACCACTGGGAGCCAGCCATTCCTTTCAATGGGGGATTTCGACTCCTAGGGGATTTCGATCCCTGGGCGCCCGCCATTCATTTCAATGGGGGATTTCGACCACTGGGCGCCCGCCATTCATTTCAATGGGGGACTTCGACCCCTGGGAGCCCGCCATTCATTTCAATGGAGGATTTCCACCACTGGGAGCCAGCCAATTATTTCAATGGGGGATTTCGACCCCTGGTAGCCCGCCATTCATTTCATTGGGGGATTTTGATTCCTTGGCGCCCGCCATTCATTTCAATGGGGGATTTCGACCACTGGGAGCCAGCCATTCATTTCAATGGGGGATTTCGACCCCTAGGCGCCCGCCATTCATTTCAATGGGGGATTTTGACTCCTGGTCGCCCGCCATTCATTTCAATGGGGGAATTCGACCCCTGGGAGCCCGCCATTCATTTCAATGGGGGACTTCGACAACTGAGAGCCAGCCATTCCTTTCAATGGGGGATTTCGACTCCTAGGGGATTTCGATCCCTGGGCGCCCGCCATTCATTTCAATGGGGGATTTCAACCACTGGTAGCCCGCCATTCATTTCATTGGGGGATTTTGATTCCTGGGCGCCCGCCATTCATTTCAATGGGGGAATTCAACCCCTGGTAGCCCGCCTTTCATTTCAATGGGGGATTTCGACCCCTAGGCGCCCGCCATTCATTTCAATGGGGGATTTTGACTCCTGGTCGCCCGGCATTCATTTCAATGGGGGAATTCGATCCCTGGGAGCCCGCCATTCATTTCAATGAGGGATTTCGACCACTGGGAGCCAGCCATTCATTTTAATGAAGGAATTTCGACCCCTAGGGGATTTCGATCCCTGGGCGCCCGCCATTCATTTCAATGGGGGATTTCAACCCCTGGTAGCCCGCCATTCATTTCAATGGGGGATTTCGACCCATGGTAGCCCTTCATTCATTTCATTGCTGGATTTCGACCCCTGGGCGCACGCCATTCATTTCAATGGGGGATTTCGACACCTAGGAGCCCGCCATTCATTTCAATGGGGGATTTCGACCACTGGGAGCCAGCCATTCATTTCAATGGGGGATTTCGACCCCTAGGCGCCCCCACCATTAATTCCTATGGGGGAATCTCGATCCCTGGTAGCCCGCCATTTATTCATTCATTCCTATGGGGGATTTCGACCCCTGGGAACACACCATTCATTTAAATGGGGAAATTCGACCCCTGGTAGCCCGCCATTCATTTCAATGGGGGATTTCGACCACTGGGAGCCCAATATTCATTTCTCTGGGGGAATCTCGCTCCCTAGTAGCCCGCCATTCATTTCAATGGGGGATTTCGACCCCTGGGCACCCGCCATTCATTTCAATGGGGGATTTCGACCCCTGGTAGCCCGCCATTCATTTTATTTGGGGGATTTTGATTCCTGGGCGCCCACCCTTCATTTCAATGCGGGAATTCGACCCCTGGTAGCCCGCCATTCATTTCATTGGGGGATTTTGATTCCTGGAACCCGCCATTCATTTCAATGGGGGAATTCGACCCCTGGTAGCCCGCCATTCATTTCAATGGGGGATTTCGACCACTGGGAGCCAGCCATTCATTTCAATGGGGGAATTCGACCCCTGGTAGCCCGCCATTCATTTCATTGGGGGATTTTGATTCCTGGAACCCGCCATTCATTTCAATGGGGGAATTCGACCCCTGGTAGCCCGCCATTCATTTCAATGGGGGATTTCGACCCCTGGTAGCCCGCCATTCATTTAATTGCGGGATTTCGACCCGTTGGCACCCGCCATTCATTTCAATGGGGGATTTCGACCCTTGTGTGCCCCCGCCATTCATTCCTATGGGGGAATCTCGATCCCTGGTAGCCCGCCATTCATTTCAATGGGGGATTTCAACCCCTGGTAACCTGCCATTCATTCCTATGGGGGATTTCGACCACTGGGAGACCATCATTCATTTCAATGGGGGATTTCGACCACTGGGAGCCAGCCATTCATTTCAATGGGGGATTTCGACCCCTGGGTGCCCGCCATTCATTTCAATAGGGGAATTCGACCCCTGGGTGCCCGCCATTCATTTCAATGGGGGATTTCGACCCCTGGTAGCCCGCCATTCATTTAATTGCGGGATTTTGACCCGTTGGCACCCGCCATTCATTTCAATGGGGGATTTCGACCCTTGTGTGCCCGCCATTCATTTCAATAGGGGAATTCGACCCCTGGGTGCCCGCCATTCATTTCATTGCGGGATTTCGACCACTGGGCGCCCGCCATTCATTTCAATGGGGGATTTCGACCTCTGGTAGCCCGCCATTCATTTCATTGCGGGATTTCGACCACTGGGCGCCCGCCATTCATTTCAATGGGGGATTTCGACCTCTGGTAGCCCGCCATTCATTTCATTGGGGGAATTCGACTCCTGGGAGCCCGCCATTCATTTCAATGGGTAATTTCGACCACTGGGCGCCCGCCATTCATTTCAATGGGGGAATTCGACCCCTGGGAGCCCGCCATTCATTTCAATGGGGGATTTCGACCACTGGGAGCCAGCCATTCATTTCAATGGGGGATTTCGACCCCTAGGCGCCCCCGCCATTCATTTCAATGGGGGATTTCGACCCCTGGTAGACCGCCATTCATTTCATTGGGGGATTTGGATCCCTGGTAGCCCGCCATTCATTTCAATGGGGGATTTCAACCCCTGGTAACCTGCCATTCATTCCTATGGGGGATTTCGACCCCTGGGAGTCCACCATTCATTTAAATGGGGGAATTCGACCCCTGGGTTCCCGCCATTCATTTCAATAAGGGAATTCGACCCCTGGTAGCCCGCCAAACATTTCAATGCGAGATTTCAACCCCTGGAAGCCCGCCATTCATTTCAATGAGGGATTTCGACCCCTGGGAGCCCTCTATTCATTTCAATGGGAGATTTCGACCCCTGGTAGACCGCCATTCATTTCATTGGGGGAGTTTGATTCCTCAGCGCCCGTCATTCATTTCAATGGGGGATTTCGATCCCTGAGCTCCCGCCATTCATTTCAATGGGGGATTTCGACCCCTGGTAGCCCACCATTCATTTCATTGGGGGATTTTGATTCCTGGGCACCAGCCATTCATTTCAATGGGGGATTTCGACCCCTAGGCGCCCGCCATTCATTTCAATTGGGGATTTCAACCCCTGGTAACCCGCCATTCATTCCTATGGGGGATTTCGACCCCTGGGAGCCCACCATTCATTTAAATTGGGTAATTCGACCCCTGGTAGCCCGCCATTCATTTCAATGGGGTTTTTGACCACTGGGAGCCCACCATTCATTTCTATTGGGGAATCTGGATCCCTGGTAGCCCGCCATTCATTTCAATGGGAGATTTCGACCACTGGGAGCCAGCCATTCATTTCAATGGGGGATTTCGACCCCTAGGCGCCCGCCATTCATTTCAATGGGGGAATTCGACCCCTGGGAGCCCGCCATTCATTTCAATGGGGGATTTCAAACCCTAGGCGCCCCCGCCATTCATTTCAATGGGAGATTTTGACACAAGTGGGCCCGCCATTCATTTCAATGGGGGATTTTGACCCCTGATAGCCCGCAATTCATTTCATTGGGGGATTTTGATTCCTGGGCGCCCGCCATATATTTCAATGGGGGATTTTGACTCCTTGTCGCCCGCCATTCATTTCAATGGGGGAATTCGACCCCTGGGCGCCCGCCATGCATTTCAATGGGGGATTTCGACCACTGGGAGCCAGCCATTCCTTTCAATGGGGGATTTCGACCACTAGGAGCCCACCATTCATTTCTATGGGGGAATCTCGATCCCTGGTAGCCCGTCATTCATTTCAATGGGGGATTTCGACCCCTGATAGCCCGCCATTCATTTCATTGCTGGATTTCGACCCCTGGGCGCACGCCATTCATTTCAATGGGGGATTTCGACACCTAGGAGCCCGCCATTCATTTCAATGGGGGATTTCGACCACTGGGAGCCAGCCATTCATTTCAATGGGGGATTTCGACCCCTAGGCGCCCCCACCATTAATTCCTATGGGGGAATCTCGATCCCTGGTAGCCCGCCATTTATTCATTCATTCCTATGGGGGATTTCGACCCCTGGGAACACACCATTCATTTAAATGGGGAAATTCGACCCCTGGTAGCCCGCCATTCATTTCAATGGGGGATTTCGACCACTGGGAGCCCAATATTCATTTCTATGGGGGAATCTCGCTCCCTAGTAGCCCGCTATTCATTTCAATGGGGGATTTCGACCCCTGGGCACCAGCCATTCATTTCAATGGGGGATTTCGACCCCTGGTAGCCCGCCATTCATTTTATTTGGGGGATTTTGATTCCTGGGCGCCCACCCTTCATTTCAATGGGGGAATTCGACCCCTGGTAGCCCGCCATTCATTTCATTGGGGGATTTTGATTCCTGGAACCCGCCATTCATTTCAATGGGGGAATTCGACCCCTGGTAGCCCGCCATTCATTTCAATGGGGGATTTCGACCACTGGGAGCCAGCCATTCATTTCAATGGGGGAATTCGACCCCTGGTAGCCCGCCATTCATTTCATTGGGGGATTTTGATTCCTGGAACCCGCCATTCATTTCAATGGGGGAATTCGACCCCTGGTAGCCCGCCATTCATTTCAATGGGGGATTTCGACCCCTGGTAGCCCGCCATTCATTTACTTGCGGGATTTCGACCCGTTGGCACCCGCCATTCATTTCAATGGGGGATTTCGACCCTTGTGTGCCCCCGCCATTCATTCCTATGGGGGAATCTCGATCCCTGGTAGCCCGCCATTCATTTCAATGGGGGATTTCAACCCCTGGTAACCTGCCATTCATTCCTATGGGGGATTTCGACCACTGGGAGACCATCATTCATTTCATTGGGGGATTTTGATTCCTGGGCGCTCGCCATTCATTTCAATGGGGGATTTCGACCCCTGTGTGCCCGCCATTCATTTCAATAAGGGAATTCGACCACTGGGTGCCCGCCATTCATTTCATTGCGGGATTTCGACAACTGGGCGCTCGCCATTCATTTCAATGGGGGATTTCGACCTCTGGTAGCCCGCCATTCATTTCATTGAGGGATTTCGACCACTGGGAGCCAGCCATTCATTTCAATGAGGGATTTCGACCCCTAGGGGATTTCGATCCCTGGGCGCCCGCCATTCATTTCAATGGGGGATTTCGACCCCTGGTAGCCCGCCATTCATTTCATTGGGGGATTTTGATTCCTGGGCGCCCGCCATATATTTCAATGGGGGAATTCAACCCCTGGTAGCCCGCCATTCATTTCAATGGGGGATTTCGACCACTGCGAGCCCACCATTCATTTCTATGGGGGAATCTCGATCCCTGGTAGCCCGTCATTCATTTCAATGGGGGATTTCGACCCCTGGTAGCCCGTCATTTATTTCATTGCGGGATTTCGACCCCTGGGCGCCCGCCATTCATTTCAATGGGGGATTTCGACCCCTGGGAGCCCGCCATTCATTTCAATGGGGGATTTCGACCACTGGGAGCCAGCCATTCATTTCAATGGGGGATTTCGACCCCTAGGCGCCCCCGCCATTCATTCCTATGGGGGAATCTCGATCCCTGGTAGCCCGCCATTTATTCAATGGGGGATTTCAACCCCTGGTAACCTGCCATTCATTCCTATTGGGGATTTCGACCCCTGGGAGCCCACCATTCATTTAAATGGGGGAATTCGACCCCTGGTTGCCCGCCATTCATTTCAATGGGGGATTTCGACCACTGGGAGCCCAATATTCATTTCTATGGGGGAATCTCGATCCCTAGTAGCCCGCCATTCATTTCAATGGGGGATTTCGACCCCGGGTAGCCAGCCATTCATTTCATTGCGGGATTTCGACCCCTGGGCACCCGCCATTCATTTCAATGGGGGAATTCGACCCCTGGTAGCCCGCCATTCATTTCAATGGGGAATTTCGACCACTGGGAGCCAGCCATTCATTTCAATGGGGGAATTCGACCCCTGGTAGCCCGCCATTCATTTCATTGGGGGATTTTGATTCCTGGAACCCGCCATTCATTTCAATGGGGGAATTCGACCCCTGGTAGCCCGCCATTCATTTCAATGGGGGATTTCGACCCCTGGTAGCCCGCCATTCATTTAATTGCGGGATTTCGACCCGTTGGCACCCGCCATTCATTTCAATGGGGGATTTCGACCCTTGTGTGCCCCCGCCATTCATTCCTATGGGGGAATCTCGATCCCTGGTAGCCCGCCATTCATTTCAATGGGGGATTTCAACCCCTGGTAACCTGCCATTCATTCCTATGGGGGATTTCGACCACTGGGAGACCATCATTCATTTCATTGGGGGATTTTGATTCCTGGGCGCTCGCCATTCATTTCAATGGGAGATTTCGACCCCTGTGTGCCCGCCATTCATTTCAATAAGGGAATTCGACCACTGGGTGCCCGCCATTCATTTCATTGCGGGATTTCGACAACTGGGCGCTCGCCATTCATTTCAATGGGGGATTTCGACCTCTGGTAGCCCGCCATTCATTTCATTGAGGGAATTCGGCCCCTGGGAGCCCGCCATTCATTTCAATGGGGGATTTCGACCACTGGGCGCCAGCCATTCATTTCAATGGGGGAATTCGACCCCTGGGAGCCCGCCATTCATTTCAATGGGGGATTTCGACCACTGGGAGCCAGCCAATAATTTCAATGAGGGATTTCGACCCCTAGGGGATTTCGATCCCTGGGCGCCCGCCATTCATTTCAATGGGGGATTTCGACCCCTGGTAGCCCGCCATTCATTTCATTGGGGGATTTTGATTCCTGGGCGCCCGCCATATATTTCAATGGGGGAATTCAACCCCTGGTAGCCCGCCATTCATTTCAATGGGGGATTTCGACCACTGCGAGCCCACCATTCATTTCTATGGGGGAATCTCGATCCCTGGTAGCCCGTCATTCATTTCAATGGGGGATTTCGACCCCTGGTAGCCCGTCATTTATTTCATTGCGGGATTTCGACCCCTGGGCGCCCGCCATTCATTTCAATGGGGGATTTCGACCCCTGGGAGCCCGCAATTCATTTCAATGGGGGATTTCGACCACTGGGAGCCAGCCATTCATTTCAATGGGGGATTTCGACCCCTAGGCGCCCCCGCCATTCATTCCTATGGGGGAATCTCGATCCCTGGTAGCCCGCCATTTATTCAATGGGGGATTTCAACCCCTGGTAACCTGCCATTCATTCCTATTGGGGATTTCGACCCCTGGGAGCCCACCATTCATTTAAATGGGGGAATTCGACCCCTGGTTGCCCGCCATTCATTTCAATGGGGGATTTCGACCACTGGGAGCCCAATATTCATTTCTATGGGGGAATCTCGATCCCTAGTAGCCCGCCATTCATTTCAATGGGGGATTTCGACCCCGGGTAGCCAGCCATTCATTTCATTGCGGGATTTCGACCCCTGGGCACCCGCCATTCATTTCAATGGGGGATTTCGACCCCTGGTAGCCCGCCATTCATTTCATTGGGGGATTCTGATTCCTGGGCGCCTACCCTTCATTTCAATGGGGGAATTCGACCCCTGGTAGCCCGCCATTCATTTCATTGGGGGATTTTGAATCCTGGGCGCCCGCCATTCATTTCAATGGGGGAATTCGACCCCTGGTAGCCCGCCATTCATTTCAATGGGGGATTTCGACCACTGGGAGCCAGCCATTCATTTCAATGGGGGATTTCGACCCCTAGGCGCCCGCCATTCATTTCAATGGGGGATTTTGACTCCTGGTCGCCCGCCATTCATTTCAATGGGGGAATTCGACCCCTGGGAGCCCGCCATTCATTTCAATGGGGGATTTCGACCACTGGGAGCCAGCCATTCCTTTCAATGGGGGATTTCGACCCCTAGGGGATTTCGATCCCTGGGCGCCCGCCATTCATTTCAATGGGGGATTTCGACCCCTGGTAGCCCGCCATACATTTCTTGGGGGATTTTGATTCCTGGGCGCCCGCCATTCATTTCAATGGGGGAATTCAACCCATGGTAGCCCGCCATTCATTTCAATGGGGGATTTCGACCACTGGGAGCCAGCCATTCATTTCAATGGGGGATTTCGACCCCTGGGTGCCCGCCATTCATTTCAATAGGGGAATTCGACCCCTGGGTGCCCGCCATTCATTTCAATGGGGGATTTCGACCCCTGGTAGCCCGCCATTCATTTAATTGCGGGATTTCGACCCGTTGGCACCCGCCATTCATTTCAATGGGGGATTTCGACCCTTGTGTGCCCGCCATTCATTTCAATAGGGGAATTCGACCCCTGGGTGCCCGCCATTCATTTCATTGCGGGATTTCGACCACTGGGCGCCCGCCATTCATTTCAATGGGGGATTTCGACCTCTGGTAGCCCGCCATTCATTTCATTGGGGGAATTCGACTCCTGGGAGCCCGCCATTCATTTCAATGGGTAATTTCGACCACTGGGCGCCCGCCATTCATTTCAATGGGGGAATTCGACCCCTGGGAGCCCGCCATTCATTTCAATGGGGGATTTCGACCACTGGGAGCCAGCCATTCATTTCAATGGGGGATTTCGACCCCTAGGCGCCCCCGCCATTCATTTCAATGGGGGATTTCGACCCCTGGTAGACCGCCATTCATTTCATTGGGGGATTTGGATCCCTGGTAGCCCGCCATTCATTTCAATGGGGGATTTCAACCCCTGGTAACCTGCCATTCATTCCTATGGGGGATTTCGACCCCTGGGAGTCCACCATTCATTTAAATGGGGGAATTCGACCCCTGGGTTCCCGCCATTCATTTCAATAAGGGAATTCGACCCCTGGTAGCCCGCCAAACATTTCAATGCGGGATTTCAACCCCTGGAAGCCCGCCATTCATTTCAATGAGGGATTTCGACCCCTGGGAGCCCTCTATTCATTTCAATGGGAGATTTCGACCCCTGGTAGCCCGCCATTCATTTCATTGGGGGAGTTTGATTCCTCAGCGCCCGTCATTCATTTCAATGGGGGATTTCGATCCCTGAGCTCCCGCCATTCATTTCAATGGGGGATTTCGACCCCTGGTAGCCCACCATTCATTTCATTGGGGGATTTTGATTCCTGGGCACCAGCCATTCATTTCAATGGGGGATTTCGACCCCTAGGCGCCCGCCATTCATTTCAATTGGGGATTTCAACCCCTGGTAACCCGCCATTCATTCCTATGGGGGATTTCGACCCCTGGGAGCCCACCATTCATTTAAATTGGGTAATTCGACCCCTGGTAGCCCGCCATTCATTTCAATGGGGTTTTTGACCACTGGGAGCCCACCATTCATTTCTATGGGGGAATCTGGATCCCTGGTAGCCCGCCATTCATTTCAATGGGAGATTTCGACCACTGGGAGCCAGCCATTCATTTCAATGGGGGATTTCGACCCCTCGGCGCCCGCCATTCATTTCAATGGGGGAATTCGACCCCTGGGAGCCCGCCATTCATTTCAATGGGGGATTTCAAACCCTAGGCGCCCCCGCCATTCATTTCAATGGGAGATTTTGACACAAGTGGGCCCGCCATTCATTTCAATGGGGGATTTTGACCCCTGATAGCCCGCAATTCATTTCATTGGGGGATTTTGATTCCTGGGCGCCCGCCATATATTTCAATGGGGGATTTTGACTCCTTGTCGCCCGCCATTCATTTCAATGGGGGAATTCGACCCCTGGGCGCCCGCCATGCATTTCAATGGGGGATTTCGACCACTGGGAGCCAGCCATTCCTTTCAATGGGGGATTTCGACCACTAGGAGCCCACCATTCATTTCTATGGGGGAATCTCGATCCCTGGTAGCCCGTCATTCATTTCAATGGGGGATTTCGACCCCTGATAGCCCGCCATTAATTTCATTGCGGGATTTCGACCCCTGGGAGCCCACCATTCATTTAAATGGGGGAATTCGACCCCTGGTAGCCCGCCATTCATTTCAATGGGGGATTTCGACCACTGGGAGCCCAATATTCATTTCTATGGGGGAATCTCGATCCCTAGTAGCCCGCCATTCATTTCAATGGGGGAATTCGACCCCTGGTAGCCCGCCATTCATTTCATTGGGGGATTTTGATTCCTGGAACCCGCCATTCATTTCAATGGGGGAATTCGACCCCTGGTAGCCCGCCATTCATTTCAATGGGGGATTTCGACCACTGGGAGCCAGCCATTCATTTCAATGGGGGATTTCGACCCCTAGGCGCCCGCCATTCATTTCAATGGGGGATTTTGACTCCTGGTCGCCCGCCATTCATTTCAATGGGGGAATTCGACCCCTGGGAGCCCGCCATTCATTTCAATGGGGGATTTCGACCACTGGGAGCCAGCCATTCCTTTCAATGGGGGATTTCGACTCCTAGGGGATTTCGATCCCTGGGCGCCCGCCATTCATTTCAATGGGGGATTTCGACCACTGGGCACCCGCCATTCATTTCAATGGGGGACTTCGACCCCTGGGAGCCCGCCATTCATTTCAATGGAGGATTTCCACCACTGGGAGCCAGCCAATTATTTCAATGGGGGATTTCGACACCTGGTAGCCCGCCATTCATTTCATTGCGGGATTTCGACCCCTGGTAGCCCGCCATTCATTTCATTGGGGGATTTTGATTCCTTGGCGCCCGCCATTCATTTCAATGGGGGATTTCGACCACTGGGAGCCAGCCATTCATTTCAATGGGGGATTTCGACCCCTAGGCGCCCGCCATTCATTTCAATGGGGGATTTTGACTCCTGGTCGCCCGCCATTCATTTCAATGGGGGAATTCGACCCCTGGGAGCCCGCCATTCATTTCAATGGGGGATTTCGACAACTGAGAGCCAGCCATTCCTTTCAATGGGGGATTTCGACTCCTAGGGGATTTCGATCCCTGGGCGCCCGCCATTCATTTCAATGGGGGATTTCAACCACTGGTAGCCCGCCATTCATTTCATTGGGGGATTTTGATTCCTGGGCGCCCGCCATTCATTTCAATGGGGGAATTCAACCCCTGGTAGCCCGCCTTTCATTTCAATGGGGGATTTCGACCCCTAGGCGCCCGCCATTCATTTCAATGGGGGATTTTGACTCCTGGTCGCCCGGCATTCATTTCAATGGGGGAATTCGATCCCTGGGAGCCCGCCATTCATTTCAATGAGGGATTTCGACCACTGGGAGCCAGCCATTCATTTTAATGAAGGAATTTCGACCCCTAGGGGATTTCGATCCCTGGGCGCCCGCCATTCATTTCAATGGGGGATTTCAACCCCTGGTAGCCCGCCATTCATTTCAATGGGGGATTTCGACCACTGCGAGCCCACCATTCATTTCTATGGGGGAATCTCGATCCCTGGTAGCCCGTCATTCATTTCAATGGGGGATTTCGACCCATGGTAGCCCTTCATTCATTTCATTGCTGGATTTCGACCCCTGGGCGCACGCCATTCATTTCAATGGGGGATTTCGACACCTGGGAGCCCGCCATTCATTTCAATGGGGGATTTCGACCACTGGGAGCCAGCCATTCATTTCAATGGGGGATTTCGACCCCTAGGCGCCCCCACCATTAATTCCTATGGGGGAATCTCGATCCCTGGTAGCGCGCCATTTATTCATTGGGGGATTTCAACCCCTGGTAACCTGCCATTCATTCCTATGGGGGATTTCGACCCCTGGGAACACACCATTCATTTAAATGGGGAAATTCGACCCCTGGTAGCCCGCCATTCATTTCAATGGGGGATTTCGACCACTGGGAGCCAGCCATTCATTTCAATGGGGGAATTCGACCCCTGGTAGCCCGCCATTCATTTCATTGGGGGATTTTGATTCCTGGAACCCGCCATTCATTTCAATGGGGGAATTCGACCCCTGGTAGCCCGCCATTCATTTCAATGGGGGATTTCGACCCCTGGTAGCCCGCCATTCATTTAATTGCGGGATTTCGACCCGTTGGCACCCGCCATTCATTTCAATGGGGGATTTCGACCCTTGTGTGCCCCCGCCATTCATTCCTATGGGGGAATCTCGATCCCTGGTAGCCCGCCATTCATTTCAATGGGGGATTTCAACCCCTGGTAACCTGCCATTCATTCCTATGGGGGATTTCGACCACTGGGAGACCATCATTCATTTCATTGGGGGATTTTGATTCCTGGGCGCTCGCTATTCATTTCAATGGGGGATTTCGACCCCTGTGTGCCCGCCATTCATTTCAATAAGGGAATTCGACCACTGGGTGCCCGCCATTCATTTCATTGCGGGATTTCGACAACTGGGCGCTCGCCATTCATTTCAATGGGGGATTTCGACCTCTGGTAGCCCGCCATTCATTTCATTGAGGGAATTCGGCCCCTGGGAGCCCGCCATTCATTTCAATGGGGGATTTCGACCACTGGGCGCCAGCCATTCATTTCAATGGGGGAATTCGACCCCTGGGAGCCCGCCATTCATTTCAATGGGGGATTTCGACCACTGGGAGCCAGCCATTCATTTCAATGAGGGATTTCGACCCCTAGGGGATTTCGATCCATGGGCGCCCGCCATTCATTTCAATGGGGGATTTCGACCCCTGGTAGCCCGCCATTCATTTCATTGGGGGATTTTGATTCCTGGGCGCCCGCCATATATTTCAATGGGGGAATTCAACCCCTGGTAGCCCGCCATTCATTTCAATGGGGGATTTCGACCACTGCGAGCCCACCATTCATTTCTATGGGGGAATCTCGATCCCTGGTAGCCCGTCATTCATTTCAATGGGGGATTTCGACCCCTGGTAGCCCGTCATTTATTTCATTGCGGGATTTCGACCCCTGGGCGCCCGCCATTCATTTCAATGGGGGATTTCGACCCCTGGGAGCCCGCCATTCATTTCAATGGGGGATTTCGACCACTGGGAGCCAGCCATTCATTTCAATGGGGGATTTCGACCCCTAGGCGCCCCCGCCATTCATTCCTATGGGGGAATCTCGATCCCTGGTAGCCCGCCATTTATTCAATGGGGGATTTCAACCCCTGGTAACCTGCCATTCATTCCTATGGGGGATTTCGACCCCTGGGAGCCCACCATTCATTTAAATGGGGGAATTCGACCCCTGGTTGCCCGCCATTCATTTCAATGGGGGATTTCGACCACTGGGAGCCCAATATTCATTTCTATGGGGGAATCTCGATCCCTAGTAGCCCGCCATTCATTTCAATGGGGGATTTCGACCCCGGGTAGCCAGCCATTCATTTCATTGCGGGATTTCGACCCCTGGGCACCCGCCATTCATTTCAATGGGGGATTTCGACCCCTGGTAGCCCGCCATTCATTTCATTGGGGGATTCTGATTCCTGGGCGCCTACCCTTCATTTCAATGGGGGAATTCGACCCCTGGTAGCCCGCCATTCATTTCATTGGGGGATTTTGAATCCTGGGCGCCCGCCATTCATTTCAATGGGGGAATTCGACCCCTGGTAGCCCGCCATTCATTTCAATGGGGGATTTCGACCACTGGGAGCCAGCCATTCATTTCAATGGGGGATTTTGACCCCTAGGCGCCCGCCATTCATTTCAATGGGGGATTTTGACTCCTGGTCGCCCGCCATTCATTTCAATGGGGGAATTCGACCCCTGGGAGCCCGCCATTCATTTCAATGGGGGATTTCGACCACTGGGAGCCAGCCATTCCTTTCAATGGGGGATTTCGACCCCTAGGGGATTTCGATCCCTGGGCGCCCGCCATTCATTTCAATGGGGGATTTCGACCCCTGGTAGCCCGCCATACATTTCTTGGGGGATTTTGATTCCTGGGCGCCCGCCATTCATTTCAATGGGGGAATTCAACCCATGGTAGCCCGCCATTCATTTCAATGGGGGATTTCGACCACTGGGAGCCAGCCATTCATTTCAATGGGGGATTTCGACCCCTGGGTGCCCGCCATTCATTTCAATAGGGGAATTCGACCCCTGGGTGCCCGCCATTCATTTCAATGGGGGATTTCGACCCCTGGTAGCCCGCCATTCATTTAATTGCGGGATTTCGACCCGTTGGCACCCGCCATTCATTTCAATGGGGGATTTAGACCCTTGTGTGCCCGCCATTCATTTCAATAGGGGAATTCGACCCCTGGGTGCCCGCCATTCATTTCATTGCGGGATTTCGACCACTGGGCGCCCGCCATTCATTTCAATGGGGGATTTCGACCTCTGGTAGCCCGCCATTCATTTCATTGGGGGAATTCGACTCCTGGGAGCCCGCCATTCATTTCAATGGGTAATTTCGACCACTGGGCGCCCGCCATTCATTTCAATGGGGGAATTCGACCCCTGGGAGCCCGCCATTCATTTCAATGGGGGATTTCGACCACTGGGAGCCAGCCATTCATTTCAATGGGGGATTTCGACCCCTAGGCGCCCCCGCCATTCATTTCAATGGGGGATTTCGACCCCTGGTAGACCGCCATTCATTTCATTGGGGGATTTGGATCCCTGGTAGCCCGCCATTCATTTCAATGGGGGATTTCAACCCCTGGTAACCTGCCATTCATTCCTATGGGGGATTTCGACCCCTGGGAGTCCACCATTCATTTAAATGAGGGAATTCGACCCCTGGGTTCCCGCCATTCATTTCAATAAGGGAATTCGACCCCTGGTAGCCCGCCAAACATTTCAATGCGGGATTTCAACCCCTGGAAGCCCGCCATTCATTTCAATGAGGGATTTCGACCCCTGGGAGCCCTCTATTCATTTCAATGGGAGATTTCGACCCCTGGTAGCCCGCCATTCATTTCATTGGGGGAGTTTGATTCCTCAGCGCCCGTCATTCATTTCAATGGGGGATTTCGATCCCTGAGCTCCCGCCATTCATTTCAATGGGGGATTTCGACCCCTGGTAGCCCACCATTCATTTCATTGGGGGATTTTGATTCCTGGGCGCCAGCCATTCATTTCAATGGGGGATTTCAACCCCTAGGCGCCCGCCATTCATTTCAATTGGGGATTTCAACCCCTGGTAACCCGCCATTCATTCCTATGGGGGATTTCGACCCCTGGGAGCCCACCATTCATTTAAATTGGGTAATTCGACCCCTGGTAGCCCGCCATTCATTTCAATGGGGTTTTTGACCACTGGGAGCCCACCATTCATTTCTATGGGGGAATCTGGATCCCTGGTAGCCCGCCATTCATTTCAATGGGAGATTTCGACCACTGGGAGCCAGCCATTCATTTCAATGGGGGATTTCGACCCCTAGGCGCCCGCCATTCATTTCAATGGGGGAATTCGACCCCTGGGAGCCCGCCATTCATTTCAATGGGGGATTTCGACCACTGGGAGCCAGCCATTCATTTCAATGGGGGATTTCGACCCCTAGGCGCCCCCGCCATTCATTCCTATGGGGGAATCTCGATCCCTGGTAGCCCGCCATTCATTTCAATGGGGGATTTCAACCCCTGGTAACCTGCCATTCATTCCTATGGGGGATTTCGACCACTGGGAGACCATCATTCATTTCATTGGGGGATTTTGATTCCTGGTCGCCCGCCATTCATTTCAATGGGGGAATTCAACCCCTGGGAGCCCGCCATTCATTTAAATGGGGGATTTCGACCACTGGGAGCCAGCCATTCATTTCAATGGGGGATTTCAAACCCTAGGCGCCCCCGCCATTCATTTCAATGGGAGATTTTGACACAAGTGGGCCCGCCATTCATTTCAATGGGGGATTTTGACCCCTGATAGCCCGCAATTCATTTCATTGGGGGATTTTGATTCCTGGGCGCCCGCGATATATTTCAATGGGGGATTTTGACTCCTTGTCGCCCGCCATTCATTTCAATGGGGGAATTCGACCCCTGGGCGCCCGCCATTCATTTCAATGGGGGATTTCGACCACTGGGAGCCAGCCATTCCTTTCAATGGGGGATTTCGACCACTAGGAGCCCACCATTCATTTCTATGGGGGAATCTCGATCCCTGGTAGCCCGTCATTCATTTCAATGGGAGATTTCGACCCCTGATAGCCCGCCATTAATTTCATTGCGGGATTTCGACCCCTGGGAGCCTACCATTCATTTAAATGGGGGAATTCGACCCCTGGTAGCCCGCCATTCATTTCAATGGGGGATTTCGACCACTGGGAGCCCAATATTCATTTCTATGGGGGAATCTCGATCCCTAGTAGCCCGCCATTCATTTCAATGGGGGAATTCGACCCCTGGTAGCCCGCCATTCATTTCAATGGGGGATTTCGACTCCTAGGGGATTTCGATCCCTGGGCGCCCGCCATTCATTTCAATGGGGGATTTCGACCACTGGGCGCCCGCCATTCATTTCAATGGGGGACTTCGACCCCTGGGAGCCCGCCATTCATTTCAATGGGGGATTTCCACCACTGGGAGCCAGCCAATTATTTCAATGGGGGATTTCGACACCTGGTAGCCCGCCATTCATTTCATTGCGGGATTTCGACCCCTGGTAGCCCGCCATTCATTTCATTGGGGGATTTTGATTCCTTGGCGCCCGCCATTCATTTCAATGGGGGATTTCGACCACTGGGAGCCAGCCATTCCTTTCAATGGGGGATTTTGACTCCTGGTCGCCCGCCATTCATTTCAATGGGGGAATTCGACCCCTGGGAGCCCGCCATTCCTTTCAATGGGGGATTTCGACCACTAGGAGCCCACCATTCATTTCTATGGGGGAATCTCGATCCCTGGTAGCCCGTCATTCATTTCAATGGGGGATTTCGACCCCTGATAGCCCGCCATTAATTTCATTGCGGGATTTCGACACCTGGGAGCCCAACATTCATTTAAATGGGGGAATTCGACCCCTGGTAGCCCGCCATTCATTTCAATGGGGGATTTCGACCACTGGGAGCCCAATATTCATTTCTATGGGGGAATCTCGATCCCTAGTAGCCCGCCATTCATTTCAATGGGGGATTTCGACCCCTGGTAGCCCGCCATTCATTTCCTTGGGGGATTTTGATTCCTGGGCGCCCACCCTTCATTTCAATGGGGGAATTCGACCCCTGGTAGCCCGCCATTCATTTCAATGGGGGATTTCGACCACTGGGAGCCAGCCATTCATTTCAATGGGGGATTTCGACCCCTGGGTGCCCGCCATACATTTCATTGCGGGATTTCGACCACTGGGCGCCCGCCATTCATTTCAATGGGGGATTTCGACCTCTGGTAGCCCGCCATTCATTTCATTGGGGGAATTCGACTCCTGGGAGCCCGCCATTCATTTCAATGGGTAATTTCGACCACTGGGCGCCCGCCATTCATTTCAATGGGGGAATTCGACCCCTGGGAGCCCGCCATTCATTTCAATGGGGGATTTCGACCACTGGGAGCCAGCCATTCATTTCAATGGGGGATTTCGACCCCTAGGCGCCCCCGCCATTCATTTCAATTGGGGATTTCGACCCCTGGTAGACCGCCATTCATTTCATTGGGGGATTTGGATCCCTGGTAGCCCGCCATTCATTTCAATGGGGGATTTCAACCCCTGGTAACCTGCCATTCATTCCTATGGGGGATTTCGACCCCTGGGAGTCCACCATTCATTTAAATGGGGGAATTCGACCCCTGGGTTCCCGCCATTCATTTCAATAAGGGAATTCGACCCCTGGTAGCCCGCCAAACATTTCAATGCGGGATTTCAACCCCTGGAAGCCCGCCATTCATTTCAATGAGGGATTTCGACCCCTGGGAGCCCTCTATTCATTTCAATGGGAGATTTCGACCCCTGGTAGCCCGCCATTCATTTCATTGGGGGAGTTTGATTCCTCAGCGCCCGTCATTCATTTCAATGGGGGATTTCGATCCCTGAGCTCCCGCCATTCATTTCAATGGGGGATTTCGACCCCTGGTAGCCCACCATTCATTTCATTGGGGGATTTTGATTCCTGGGCGCCAGCCATTCATTTCAATGGGGGATTTCGACCCCTAGGCGCCCGCCATTCATTTCAATTGGGGATTTCAACCCCTGGTAACCCGCCATTCATTCCTATGGGGGATTTCGACCCCTGGGAGCCCACCATTCATTTAAATTGGGTAATTCGACCCCTGGTAGCCCGCCATTCATTTCAATGGGGTTTTTGACCACTGGGAGCCCACCATTCATTTCTATGGGGGAATCTGGATCCCTGGTAGCCCGCCATTCATTTCAATGGGAGATTTCGACCACTGGGAGCCAGCCATTCATTTCAATGGGGGATTTCGACCCCTAGGCGCCCGCCATTCATTTCAATGGGGGAATTCGACCCCTGGGAGCCCGCCATTCATTTCAATGGGGGATTTCGACCACTGGGAGCCAGCCATTCATTTCAATGGGGGATTTCGACCCCTAGGCGCCCCCGCCATTCATTCCTATGGGGGAATCTCGATCCCTGGTAGCCCGCCATTCATTTCAATGGGGGATTTCAACCCCTGGTAACCTGCCATTCATTCCTATGGGGGATTTCGACCACTGGGAGACCATCATTCATTTCATTGGGGGATTTTGATTCCTGGTCGCCCGCCATTCATTTCAATGGGGGAATTCAACCCCTGGGAGCCCGCCATTCATTTAAATGGGGGATTTCGACCACTGGGAGCCAGCCATTCATTTCAATGGGGGATTTCAAACCCTAGGCGCCCCCGCCATTCATTTCAATGGGAGATTTTGACACAAGTGGGCCCGCCATTCATTTCAATGGGGGATTTTGACCCCTGATAGCCCGCAATTCATTTCATTGGGGGATTTTGATTCCTGGGCGCCCGCGATATATTTCAATGGGGGATTTTGACTCCTTGTCGCCCGCCATTCATTTCAATGGGGGAATTCGACCCCTGGGCGCCCGCCATTCATTTCAATGGGGGATTTCGACCACTGGGAGCCAGCCATTCCTTTCAATGGGGGATTTCGACCACTAGGAGCCCACCATTCATTTCTATGGGGGAATCTCGATCCCTGGTAGCCCGTCATTCATTTCAATGGGAGATTTCGACCCCTGATAGCCCGCCATTAATTTCATTGCGGGATTTCGACCCCTGGGAGCCCACCATTCATTTAAATGGGGGAATTCGACCCCTGGTAGCCCGCCATTCATTTCAATGGGGGATTTCGACCACTGGGAGCCCAATATTCATTTCTATGGGGGAATCTCGATCCCTAGTAGCCCGCCATTCATTTCAATGGGGGAATTCGACCCCTGGTAGCCCGCCATTAATTTCAATGGGGGATTTCGACCACTGGGAGCCAGCCATTCATTTCAATGGGGGATTTCGACCCCTAGGCGCCCGCCATTCATTTCAATGGGGGATTTTGACTCCTGGTCGCCCGCCATTCATTTCAATGGGGGAATTCGACCCCTGGGAGCCCGCCATTCATTTCAATGGGGGATTTCGACCACTGGGAGCCAGCCATTCCTTTCAATGGGGGATTTCGACTCCTAGGGGATTTCGATCCCTGGGCGCCCGCCATTCATTTCAATGGGGGATTTCGACCACTGGGCGCCCGCCATTCATTTCAATGGGGGACTTCGACCCCTGGGAGCCCGCCATTCATTTCAATGGGGGATTTCCACCACTGGGAGCCAGCCAATTATTTCAATGGGGGATTTCGACACCTGGTAGCCCGCCATTCATTTCATTGCGGGATTTCGACCCCTGGTAGCCCGCCATTCATTTCATTGGGGGATTTTGATTCCTTGGCGCCCGCCATTCATTTCAATGGGGGATTTCGACCACTGGGAGCCAGCCATTCCTTTCAATGGGGGATTTTGACTCCTGGTCGCCCGCCATTCATTTCAATGGGGGAATTCGACCCCTGGGAGCCCGCCATTCCTTTCAATGGGGGATTTCGACCACTAGGAGCCCACCATTCATTTCTATGGGGGAATCTCGACCCCTGGGTGCCCGCCAATCATTTCAATGGGGGATTTCGACCCCTGGTAGCCCGCCATTCATTTAATTGCGGGATTTCGACCCCTTGGCACCCGCCATTCATTTCAATGGGGGATTTCGACCCTTGTGTGCCCGCCATTCATTTCAATAGGGGAATTCGACCCCTGGGTGCCCGCCATTCATTTCATTGCGGGATTTCGACCACTGGGCGCCCGCCATTCATTTCAATGGGGGATTTCGACCTCTGGTAGCCCGCCATTCATTTCATTGGGGGAATTCGACTCCTGGGAGCCCGCCATTCATTTCAATGGGGGATTTCGACCACTGGAAGCCCAATATTCATTTCTATGGGGGAATCTCGATCCCTAGTAGCCCGCCATTCATTTCAATGGGGGATTTCGACCCCTGGTAGCCCGCCATTCATTTCATTGCGGGATTTCGACCCCTGGGCACCCGCCATTCATTTCAATGGGGGATTTCGACCCCTGGTAGCCCGCCATTCATTTCATTGGGGGATTTTGATTCCTGGGCGCCCACCCTTCATTTCAATGGGGGAATTCGACCCCTGGTAGCCCGCCATACATTTCATTGGGGGATTTTGATCCCTGGAACCCGCCATTCATTTCAATGGGGGAATTCGACCCCTGGTAGCCCGCCATTCATTTCAATGGGGGATTTCGACCACTGGGAGCCAGCCATTCATTTCAATGGGGGATTTCGACCCCTAGGCGCCCGCCATTCATTTCAATGGGGGATTTTGACTTCTGGTCGCCCGCCATTCATTTCAATGGGGGAATTCGACCCCTGGGAGCCCGCCATTCATTTCAATGGGGGATTTCGACAACTGAGAGCCAGCCATTCCTTTCAATGGGGGATTTCGACTCCTAGGGGATTTCGATCCCTGGGCGCCCGCCATTCATTTCAATGGGGGATTTCAACCACTGGTAGCCCGCCATTCATTTCATTGGGGGATTTTGATTCCTGGGCGCCCGCCATTCATTTCAATGGGGGAATTCAACCCCTGGTAGCCCGCCTTTCATTTCAATGGGGGATTTCGACCCCTAGGCGCCCGCCATTCATTTCAATGGGGGATTTTGACTCCTGGTCGCCCGGCATTCATTTCAATGGGGGAATTCGATCCCTGGGAGCCCGCCATTCATTTCAATGAGGGATTTCGACCACTGGGAGCCAGCCATTCATTTTAATGAAGGAATTTCGACCCCTAGGGGATTTCGATCCCTGGGCGCCCGCCATTCATTTCAATGGGGGATTTCAACCCCTGGTAGCCCGCCATTCATTTCAATGGGGGATTTCGACCACTGCGAGCCCACCATTCATTTCTATGGGGGAATCTCGATCCCTGGTAGCCCGTCAATCATTTCAATGGGGGATTTCGACCCATGGTAGCCCTTCATTCATTTCATTGCTGGATTTCGACCCCTGGGCGCACGCCATTCATTTCAATGGGGGATTTCGACACCTGGGAGCTCGCCATTCATTTCAATGGGGGATTTCGACCACTGGGAGCCAGCCATTCATTTCAATGGGGGATTTCGACCCCTAGGCGCCCCCACCATTAATTCCTATGGGGGAATCTCGATCCCTGGTAGCCCGCCATTTATTCATTGGGGGATTTCAACCCCTGGTAACCTGCCATTCATTCCTATGGGGGATTTCGACCCCTGGGAACACACCATTCATTTAAATGGGGGAATTCGACCCCTGGTAGCCCGCCATTCATTTCAATGGGGGATTTCGACCACTGGGAGCCCAATATTCATTTCTATGGGGGAATCTCGCTTCCTAGTAGCCCGCCATTCATTTCAATGGGGGATTTCGACCCCTGGGCACCCGCCATTCATTTCAATGGGGGATTTCGACCCCTGGTAGCCCGCCATTCATTTCATTGGGGGATTTTGATTCCTGGGCGCCCACCCTTCATTTCAATGGGGGAATTCGACCCCTGGTAGCCCGCCATTCATTTCAATGGGGGATTTCGACCACTCGGAGCCAGCCATTCATTTCAATGGGGGATTTTGACCCCTAGGCGCCCGCCATTCATTTCAATGGGGGATTTTGACTCCTGGTCGCCCGCCATTCATTTCAATGGGGGAATTCGACCCCTGGGAGCCCGCCATTCATTTCAATGGGGGATTTCGACCACTGGGAGCCAGCCATTCCTTTCAATGGGGGATTTCGACTCCTAGGGGATTTCGATCCCTGGGCGCCCGCCATTCATTTCAATGGGGGATTTCGACCCCTGGTAGCCCGCCATTCATTTCTTGGGGGATTTTGATTCCTGGGCGCCCGCCATTCATTTCAATGGGGGAATTCAACCCATGGTAGCCCGCCATTCATTTCAATGGGGGATTTCGACCACTGGGAGCCAGCCATTCATTTCAATGGGGGATTTCGACCCCTTGGTGCCCGCCATTCATTTCAATAGGGGAATTCGACCCCTGGGTGCCCGCCATTCATTTCAATGGGGGATTTCGACCCCTGGTAGCCCGCCATTCATTTAATTGCGGGATTTCGACCCGTTGGCACCCGCCATTCATTTCAATGGGGGATTTCGACCCTTGTGTGCCCGCCATTCATTTCAATAGGGGAATTCGACCCCTGGGTGCCCGCCATTCATTTCATTGCGGGATTTCGACCACTGGGCGCCCGCCATTCATTTCAATGGGGGATTTCGACCTCTGGTAGCCCGCCATTCATTTCATTGGAGGAATTCGACTCCTGGGAGCCCGCCATTCATTTCAATGGGGGATTTCGACCATTGGGCGCCCGCCATTCATTTCAATGGGGGAATTCGACCCCTGGGAGCCCGCCATTCATTTCAATGGGGGATTTCGACCACTGGGAGCCCGCCATTCATTTCAATGGGGGAATTCGACCCCTGGGTGCCCGCCATTCATTTCAATGGGGGATTTCGACCCCTGGTAGACCGCCATTCATTTCATTGGGGGATTTGGATCCCTGGTAGCCCGCCATTCATTTAAATGGGGGATTTCAACCCCTGGTAACCTGCCATTCATTCCTATGGGGGATTTCGACCCCTAGGCGCCCGCCATTCATTTCAATGGGGAATTTTGACTCCTGGTCGCCCGCCATTCATTTCAATGGGGGAATTCGACCCCTGGGAGCCCGCCATTCATTTCAATGGGGGATTTCGACAACTGAGAGCCAGCCATTCCTTTCAATGGGGGATTTCGACCTCTGGTAGCCCGCCATTCATTTCATTGAGGGAATTCGACCACTGGGTGCCCGCCATTCATTTCATTGCGGGATTTCGACCACTGGGCGCCCGCCATTCATTTCAATGGGGGATTTCGACCTCTGGTAGCCCGCCATTCATTTCATTGAGGGAATTCGGCCCCTGGGAGCCCGCCATTCATTTCAATGGGGGATTTCGACCACTGGGCGCCCGCCATTCATTTCAATGGGGGAATTCGACCCCTGGGAGCCCGCCATTCATTTCAATGGGGGATTTCGACCACTGGGAGCCAGCCATTCATTTCAATGGGGGATTTCGACCCCTAGGGGATTTCGATCCCTGGGCGCCCGCCATTCATTTCAATGGGGGATTTCGACCCCTGGTAGCTCGCCATTCATTTCATTGGGGGATTTTGATTCCTGGGCGCCCGCCATATATTTCAATGGGGGAATTCAACCCCTGGTAGCCCGCCATTCATTTCAATGGGGGATTTCGACCACTGCGAGCCCACCATTCATTTCTATGGGGGAATCTTGATCCCTGGTAGCCCGTCATTCATTTCAATGGGGGATTTCGACCCCTGGTAGCCCGTCATTCATTTCATTGCGGGATTTCGACCCCTGGGCGCCCGCCATTCATTTCAATGGGGGATTTCGACCCCTGGGAGCCCGCCATTCATTTCAATGGGGGATTTCGACCACTGGGAGCCAGCCATTCATTTCAATGGGGGATTTCGACAACTAGGCGCCCCCGCCATTCATTCCTATGGGGGAATCTCGATCCCTGGTAGCCCGCCATTTATTCAATGGGGGATTTCAACCCCTGGTAACCTGCCATTCATTCCTATGGGGGATTTCGACCCCTGGGAGCCCACCATTCATTTAAATGGGGGAATTCGACCCCTGGTTGCCCGCCATTCATTTCAATGGGGGATTTCGACCACTGGGAGCCCAATATTCATTTCTATGGGGGAATCTGGATCCCTAGTAGCCCGCCATTCATTTCAATGGGGGATTTCGACCCCGGGTAGCCCGCCATTCATTTCATTGCGGGATTTCGACCCCTGGGCACCCGCCATTCATTTCAATGGGGGATTTCGACCCCTGGTAGCCCGCCATTCATTTCATTGGGGGATTCTGATTCCTGGGCGCCTACCCTTCATTTCAATGGGGGAATTCGACCCCTGGTAGCCCGCCATTCATTTCATTGGGGGATTTTGATTCCTGGGCGCCCGCCATTCATTTCAATGGGGGATTTCGACCCCTGGTAGACCGCCATTCATTTCATTGGGGGATTTGGATCCCTGGTAGCCCGCCATTCATTTCAATGGGGGATTTCAACCCCTGGTAAACTGCCATTCATTCCTATGGGGGATTTCGACCCCTAGGCGCCCGCCATTCATTTCAATGGGGGATTTTGACTCCTGGTCGCCCGCCATTCATTTCAATGGGGGAATTCGACCCCTGGGAGCCCGCCATTCATTTCAATGGGGGATTTCGACAACTGAGAGCCAGCCATTCCTTTCAATGGGGGATTTCGACTCCTAGGGGATTTCGATCCCTGGGCGCCCGCCATTCATTTCAATGGGGGATTTCGACCCCTGGGAGCCCGCCATTCATTTCAATGGGGGATTTCGACCACTGGGAGCCAGCCATTCATTTCAATGGGGGATTTCGACAACTAGGCGCCCCCGCCATTCATTCCTATGGGGGAATCTCGATCCCTGGTAGCCCGCCTTTCATTTCAATGGGGGATTTCGACCCCTAGGCGCCCGCCATTCATTTCAATGGGGGATTTTGACTCCTGGTCGCCCGGCATTCATTTCAATGGGGGAATTCGATCCCTGGGAGCCCGCCATTCATTTCAATGAGGGATTTCGACCACTGGGAGCCAGCCATTCATTTTAATGAAGGAATTTCGACCCCTAGGGGATTTCGATCCCTGGGCGCCCGCCATTCATTTCAATGGGGGATTTCAACCCCTGGTAGCCCGCCATTCATTTCAATGGGGGATTTCGACCACTGCGAGCCCACCATTCATTTCTATGGGGGAATCTCGATCCCTGGTAGCCCGTCAATCATTTCAATGGGGGATTTCGACCCATGGTAGCCCTTCATTCATTTCATTGCTGGATTTCGACCCCTGGGCGCACGCCATTCATTTCAATGGGGGATTTCGACACCTGGGAGCTCGCCATTCATTTCAATGGGGGATTTCGACCACTGGGAGCCAGCCATTCATTTCAATGGGGGATTTCGACCCCTAGGCGCCCCCACCATTAATTCCTATGGGGGAATCTCGATCCCTGGTAGCCCGCCATTTATTCATTGGGGGATTTCAACCCCTGGTAACCTGCCATTCATTCCTATGGGGGATTTCGACCCCTGGGAACACACCATTCATTTAAATGGGGGAATTCGACCCCTGGTAGCCCGCCATTCATTTCAATGGGGGATTTCGACCACTGGGAGCCCAATATTCATTTCTATGGGGGAATCTCGCTTCCTAGTAGCCCGCCATTCATTTCAATGGGGGATTTCGACCCCTGGGCACCCGCCATTCATTTCAATGGGGGATTTCGACCCCTGGTAGCCCGCCATTCATTTCATTGGGGGATTTTGATTCCTGGGCGCCCACCCTTCATTTCAATGGGGGAATTCGACCCCTGGTAGCCCGCCATTCATTTCAATGGGGGATTTCGACCACTCGGAGCCAGCCATTCATTTCAATGGGGGATTTTGACCCCTAGGCGCCCGCCATTCATTTCAATGGGGGATTTTGACTCCTGGTCGCCCGCCATTCATTTCAATGGGGGAATTCGACCCCTGGGAGCCCGCCATTCATTTCAATGGGGGATTTCGACCACTGGGAGCCAGCCATTCCTTTCAATGGGGGATTTCGACTCCTAGGGGATTTCGATCCCTGGGCGCCCGCCATTCATTTCAATGGGGGATTTCGACCCCTGGTAGCCCGCCATTCATTTCTTGGGGGATTTTGATTCCTGGGCGCCCGCCATTCATTTCAATGGGGGAATTCAACCCATGGTAGCCCGCCATTCATTTCAATGGGGGATTTCGACCACTGGGAGCCAGCCATTCATTTCAATGGGGGATTTCGACCCCTTGGTGCCCGCCATTCATTTCAATAGGGGAATTCGACCCCTGGGTGCCCGCCATTCATTTCAATGGGGGATTTCGACCCCTGGTAGCCCGCCATTCATTTAATTGCGGGATTTCGACCCGTTGGCACCCGCCATTCATTTCAATGGGGGATTTCGACCCTTGTGTGCCCGCCATTCATTTCAATAGGGGAATTCGACCCCTGGGTGCCCGCCATTCATTTCATTGCGGGATTTCGACCACTGGGCGCCCGCCATTCATTTCAATGGGGGATTTCGACCTCTGGTAGCCCGCCATTCATTTCATTGGAGGAATTCGACTCCTGGGAGCCCGCCATTCATTTCAATGGGGGATTTCGACCATTGGGCGCCCGCCATTCATTTCAATGGGGGAATTCGACCCCTGGGAGCCCGCCATTCATTTCAATGGGGGATTTCGACCACTGGGAGCCCGCCATTCATTTCAATGGGGGAATTCGACCCCTGGGTGCCCGCCATTCATTTCAATGGGGGATTTCGACCCCTGGTAGACCGCCATTCATTTCATTGGGGGATTTGGATCCCTGGTAGCCCGCCATTCATTTAAATGGGGGATTTCAACCCCTGGTAACCTGCCATTCATTCCTATGGGGGATTTCGACCCCTAGGCGCCCGCCATTCATTTCAATGGGGGATTTTGACTCCTGGTCGCCCGCCATTCATTTCAATGGGGGAATTCGACCCCTGGGAGCCCGCCATTCATTTCAATGGGGGATTTCGACAACTGAGAGCCAGCCATTCCTTTCAATGGGGGATTTCGACCTCTGGTAGCCCGCCATTCATTTCATTGAGGGAATTCGACCACTGGGTGCCCGCCATTCATTTCATTGCGGGATTTCGACCACTGGGCGCCCGCCATTCATTTCAATGGGGGATTTCGACCTCTGGTAGCCCGCCATTCATTTCATTGAGGGAATTCGGCCCCTGGGAGCCCGCCATTCATTTCAATGGGGGATTTCGACCACTGGGCGCCCGCCATTCATTTCAATGGGGGAATTCGACCCCTGGGAGCCCGCCATTCATTTCAATGGGGGATTTCGACCACTGGGAGCCAGCCATTCATTTCAATGGGGGATTTCGACCCCTAGGGGATTTCGATCCCTGGGCGCCCGCCATTCATTTCAATGGGGGATTTCGACCCCTGGTAGCTCGCCATTCATTTCATTGGGGGATTTTGATTCCTGGGCGCCCGCCATATATTTCAATGGGGGAATTCAACCCCTGGTAGCCCGCCATTCATTTCAATGGGGGATTTCGACCACTGCGAGCCCACCATTCATTTCTATGGGGGAATCTTGATCCCTGGTAGCCCGTCATTCATTTCAATGGGGGATTTCGACCCCTGGTAGCCCGTCATTCATTTCATTGCGGGATTTCGACCCCTGGGCGCCCGCCATTCATTTCAATGGGGGATTTCGACCCCTGGGAGCCCGCCATTCATTTCAATGGGGGATTTCGACCACTGGGAGCCAGCCATTCATTTCAATGGGGGATTTCGACAACTAGGCGCCCCCGCCATTCATTCCTATGGGGGAATCTCGATCCCTGGTAGCCCGCCATTTATTCAATGGGGGATTTCAACCCCTGGTAACCTGCCATTCATTCCTATGGGGGATTTCGACCCCTGGGAGCCCACCATTCATTTAAATGGGGGAATTCGACCCCTGGTTGCCCGCCATTCATTTCAATGGGGGATTTCGACCACTGGGAGCCCAATATTCATTTCTATGGGGGAATCTGGATCCCTAGTAGCCCGCCATTCATTTCAATGGGGGATTTCGACCCCGGGTAGCCCGCCATTCATTTCATTGCGGGATTTCGACCCCTGGGCACCCGCCATTCATTTCAATGGGGGATTTCGACCCCTGGTAGCCCGCCATTCATTTCATTGGGGGATTCTGATTCCTGGGCGCCTACCCTTCATTTCAATGGGGGAATTCGACCCCTGGTAGCCCGCCATTCATTTCATTGGGGGATTTTGATTCCTGGGCGCCCGCCATTCATTTCAATGGGGGATTTCGACCCCTGGTAGACCGCCATTCATTTCATTGGGGGATTTGGATCCCTGGTAGCCCGCCATTCATTTCAATGGGGGATTTCAACCCCTGGTAAACTGCCATTCATTCCTATGGGGGATTTCGACCCCTAGGCGCCCGCCATTCATTTCAATGGGGGATTTTGACTCCTGGTCGCCCGCCATTCATTTCAATGGGGGAATTCGACCCCTGGGAGCCCGCCATTCATTTCAATGGGGGATTTCGACAACTGAGAGCCAGCCATTCCTTTCAATGGGGGATTTCGACTCCTAGGGGATTTCGATCCCTGGGCGCCCGCCATTCATTTCAATGGGGGATTTCAACCACTTGTAGCCCGCCATTCATTTCATTGGGGGATTTTGATTCCTGGGCGCCCGCCATTCATTTCAATGGGGGAATTCGACCCCTGGTAGACCGCCTTTCATTTCAATGGGGGATTTCGACCACTAGGAGCCAGCCAATCATTTCAATGGGGGATTTCGACCCCTAGGCGCCCGCCATTCATTTCAATGGGGGATTTTGACTCCTGGTCGCCCGGCATTCATTTCAATGGGGGAATTCGATCCCTGGGAGCCCGCCATTCATTTCAATGAGGGATTTCGACCACTGGGAGCCAGCCATTCATTTCAATGGGGGATTTCGACCCCTAGGGGATTTCGATCCCTGGGCGCCCGCCATTTTTTTCAATGGGGGATTTCGACCACTGCGAGCCCACCATTCATTTCTATGGGGGAATCTCGATCCCTGGTAGCCCGTCATTCATTTCAATGGGGGATTTCGACCCCTGGGTGCCCGCCATTCATTTCAATAGGGGAATTCGACCCCTGGGTGCCCGCCATTCATTTCAATGGGGGATTTCGACCCCTGGTAGCCCGCCATTCATTTAATTGCGGGATTTCGACCCGTTGGCACCCGCCATTCATTTCAATGGGGGATTTCGACCCTTGTGTGCCCCCGCCATTCATTCCTATGGGGGAATCTCGATCCCTGGTAGCCCGCCATTCATTTCAATGGGGGATTTCAACCCCTGGTAACCTGCCATTCATTCCTATGGGGGATTTCGACCACTGGGAGACCATCATTCATTTCATTGGGGGATTTTGATTCCTGGGCGCTCGCCATTCATTTCAATGGGGGATTTCGACCCCTGTGTGCCCGCCATTCATTTCAATAAGGGAATTCGACCACTGGGTGCCCGCCATTCATTTCATTGCGGGATTTCGACCACTGGGCGCCCGCCATTCATTTCAATGGGGGATTTCGACCTCTGGTAGCCCGCCATTCATTTCATTGAGGGAATTCGGCCCCTGGGAGCCCGCCATTCATTTCAATGGGGGATTTCGACCACTGGGCGCCCGCCATTCATTTCAATGGGGGAATTCGACCCCTGGGAGCCCGCCATTCATTTCAATGGGGGATTTCGACCACTGGGAGCCAGCCATTCATTTCAATGGGGGATTTCGACCCCTAGGGGATTTCGATCCCTGGGCGCCCGCCATTCATTTCAATGGGGGATTTCGACCCCTGGTAGCCCGCCATTCATTTCATTGGGGGATTTTGATTCCTGGGCGCCCGCCATATATTTCAATGGGGGAATTCAACCCCTGGTAGCCCGCCATTCATTTCAATGGGGGATTTCGACCACTGCGAGCCCACCATTCATTTCTATGGGGGAATCTAGATCCCTGGTAGCCCGTCATTCATTTCAATGGGGGATTTCGACCCCTGGTAGCCCGTCATTCATTTCATTGCGGGATTTCGACCCCTGGGCGCCCGCCATTCATTTCAATGGGGGATTTCGACCCCTGGGAGCCCGCCATTCATTTCAATGGGGGATTTCGACCACTGGGAGCCAGCCATTCATTTCAATGGGGGATTTCGACCCCTAGGCGCCCCCGCCATTCATTCCTATGGGGGAATCTCGATCCCTGGTAGCCCGCCATTTATTCAATGGGGGATTTCAACCCCTGGTAACCTGCCATTTATTCCTATGGGGGATTTCGACCCCTGGGAGCCCACCATTCATTTAAATGGGGGAATTCGACCCCTGGTTGCCCGCCATTCATTTCAATGGGGGATTTCGACCACTGGGAGCCCAATATTCATTTCTATGGGGGAATCTGGATCCCTAGTAGCCCGCCATTCATTTCAATGGGGGATTTCGACCCCGGGTAGCCCGCCATTCATTTCATTGCGGGATTTCGACCCCTGGGCACCCGCCATTCATTTCAATGGGGGATTTCGACCCCTGGTAGCCCGCCATTCATTTCATTGGGGGATTCTGATTCCTGGGCGCCTACCCTTCATTTCAATGGGGGAATTCGACCCCTGGTAGCCCGCCATTCATTTCATTGGGGGATTTTGATTCCTGGGCGCCCGCCATTCATTTCAATGGGGGAATTCGACCCCTGGTAGCCCGCCATTCATTTCAATGGGGGATTTCGACCACTGGGAGCCAGCCATTCATTTCAATGGGGGATTTCGACCCCTAGGCGCCCGCCATTCATTTCAATGGGGGATTTTGACTCCTGGTCGCCCGCCATTCATTTCAATGGGGGAATTCGACCCCTGGGAGCCCGCCATTCATTTCAATGGGGGATTTTGATTCCTGGGCGCTCGCCATTCATTTCAATGGGGGATTTCGACCCCTGTGTGCCCGCCATTCATTTCAATAAGGGAATTCGACCACTGGGTGCCCGCCATTCATTTCATTGCGGGATTTCGACCACTGGGCGCCCGCCATTCATTTCAATGGGGGATTTCGACCTCTGGTAGCCCGCCATTCATTTCATTGAGGGAATTCGGCCCCTGGGAGCCCGCCATTCATTTCAATGGGGGATTTCGACCACTGGGCGCCCGCCATTCATTTGAATGGGGGATTTTGATTCCTGGGCGCTCGCCATTCATTTCAATGGGGGATTTCGACCCCTGTGTGCCCGCCATTCATTTCAATAAGGGAATTCGACCACTGGGTGCCCGCCATTCATTTCATTGCGGGATTTCGACCACTGGGCGCCCGCCATTCATTTCAATGGGGGATTTCGACCTCTGGTAGCCCGCCATTCATTTCATTGAGGGAATTCGGCCCCTGGGAGCCCGCCATTCATTTCAATGGGGGATTTCGACCACTGGGCGCCCGCCATTCATTTCAATGGGGGAATTCGACCCCTGGGAGCCCGCCATTCATTTCAATGGGGGATTTCGACCACTGGGAGCCAGCCATTCATTTCAATGGGGGATTTCGACCCCTAGGGGATTTCGATCCCTGGGCGCCCGCCATTCATTTCAATGGGGGATTTCGACCCCTGGTAGCCCGCCATTCATTTCATTGGGGGATTTTGATTCCTGGGCGCCCGCCATATATTTCAATGGGGGAATTCAACCCCTGGTAGCCCGCCATTCATTTCAATGGGGGATTTCGACCACTGCGAGCCCACCATTCATTTCTATGGGGGAATCTCGATCCCTGGTAGCCCGTCATTCATTTCAATGGGGGATTTCGACCCCTGGTAGCCCGTCATTCATTTCATTGCGGGATTTCGACCCCTGGGCGCCCGCCATTAATTTCAATGGGGGATTTCGACCCCTGGGAGCCCGCCATTCATTTCAATGGGGGATTTCGACCACTGGGAGCCAGCCATTCATTTCAATGGGGGATTTCGACCCCTAGGCGCCCCCGCCATTCATTCCTATGGGGGAATCTCGATCCCTGGTAGCCCGCCATTTATTCAATGGGGGATTTCAACCCCTGGTAACCTGCCATTCATTCCTATGGGGGATTTCGACCCCTGGGAGCCCACCATTCATTTAAATGGGGGAATTCGACCCCTGGTTGCCCGCCATTCATTTCAATGGGGGATTTCGACCACTGGGAGCCCAATATTCATTTCTATGGGGGAATCTGGATCCCTAGTAGCCCGCCATTCATTTCAATGGGGGATTTCGACCCCGGGTAGCCCGCCATTCATTTCATTGCGGGATTCCGACCCCTGGGCACCCACCATTCATTTCAATGGGGGATTTCGACCCCTGGTAGCCCGCCATTCATTTCATTGGGGGATTCTGATTCCTGGGCGCCTACCCTTCATTTCAATGGGGGAATTCGACCCCTGGTAGCCCGCCATTCATTTCATTGGGGGATTTTGATTCCTGGGCGCCCGCCATTCATTTCAATGGGGGAATTCGACCCCTGGTAGCCCGCCATTCATTTCAATGGGGGATTTCGACCACTGGGAGCCAGCCATTCATTTCAATGGGGGATTTCGACCCCTAGGCGCCCGCCATTCATTTCAATGGGGGATTTTGACTCCTGGTCGCCCGCCATTCATTTCAATGGGGGAATTCGACCCCTGGGAGCCCGCCATTCATTTCAATGGGGGATTTCGACCACTGGGAGCCAGCCATTCCTTTCAATGGGGGATTTCGACCCCTAGGGGATTTCGATCCCTGGGCGCCCGCCATTCATTTCAATGGGGGATTTCGACCCCTGGTAGCCCACCATTCATTTCTTGGGGGATTTTGATTCCTGGGCGCCCGCCATTCATTTCAATGGGGGAATTCAACCCATGGTAGCCCGCCATTCATTTCAATGGGGGATTTCGACCACTGGGAGCCAGCCATTCATTTCAATGGGGGATTTCGACCCCTGGGTGCCCGCCATTCATTTCAATGGGGGATTTCGACCCCTGGTAGCCCGCCATTCATTTAATTGCGGGATTTCGACCCGTTGGCACCCGCCATTCATTTCAATGGGGGATTTCGACCTTTGTGTGCCCGCCATTCATTTCAATAGGGGAATTCGACCCCTGGGTGCCCGCCATTCATTTCATTGCGGGATTTCGACCACTGGGCGCCCGCCATTCATTTCATTGGGGGATTTCGACCTCTGGTAGCCCGCCATTCATTTCATTGGGGGAATTCGACTCCTGGGAGCCCGCCATTCATTTCAATGGGGGATTTCGACCACTGGGCGCCCGCCATTCATTTCAATGGGGGAATTCGACCCCTGGGAGCCCGCCATTCATTTCAATGGGGGATTTCGACCACTGGGAGCCAGCCATTCATTTCAATGGGGGATTTCGACCCCTAGGCGCCCCCGCCATTCATTTCAATGGTGGATTTCGACCCCTGGTAGACCGCCATTCATTTCATTGGGGGATTTGGATCCCTGGTAGCCCGCCATTCATTTCAATGGGGGATTTCAACCCCTGGTAACCTGCCATTCATTCCTATGGGGGATTTCGACCCATGGGAGTCCACCATTCATTTAAATGGGGGAATTCGACCCCTGGGTTCCCGCCATTCATTTCAATAAGGGAATTCGACCCCTGGTAGCCCGCCAAACATTTCAATGCGGGATTTCAACCCCTGGAAGCCCGCCATTCATTTCAATGAGGGATTTCGACCCCTGGGAGCCCTCTATTCATTTCAATGGGAGATTTCGACCCCTGGTAGCCCGCCATTCATTTCATTGGGGGAGTTTGATTCCTCAGCGCCCGTCATTCATTTCAATGGGGGATTTCGATCCCTGAGCTCCCGCCATTCATTTCAATGGGGGATTTCGACCCCTGGTAGCCCACCATTCATTTCATTGGGGGATTTTGATTCCTGGGCGCCAGCCATTCATTTCAATGGGGGATTTCGACCCCTAGGCGCCCGCCATTCATTTCAATTGGGGATTTCAACCCCTGGTAACCCGCCATTCATTCCTATGGGGGATTTCGACCCCTGGGAGCCCACCATTCATTTAAATTGGGTAATTCGACCCCTGGTAGCCCGCCATTCATTTCAATGGGGTTTTTGACCACTGGGAGCCCACCATTCATTTCTATGGGGGAATCTGGATCCCTGGTAGCCCGCCATTCATTTCAATGGGAGATTTCGACCACTGGGAGCCAGCCATTCATTTCAATGGGGGATTTCGACCCCTAGGCGCCCGCCATTCATTTCAATGGGGGAATTCTACCCCTGGGAGCCCGCCATTCATTTCAATGGGGGATTTCGACCACTGGGAGCCAGCCATTCATTTCAATGGGGGATTTCGACCCCTAGGCGCCCCCGCCATTCATTCCTATGGGGGAATCTCGATCCCTGGTAGCCCGCCATTCATTTCAATGGGGGATTTCAACCCCTGGTAACCTGCCATTCATTCCTATGGGGGATTTCGACCACTGGGAGACCATCATTCATTTCATTGGGGGATTTTGATTCCTGGTCGCCCGCCATTCATTTCAATGGGGGAATTCAACCCCTGGGAGCCCGCCATTCATTTAAATGGGGGATTTCGACCACTGGGAGCCAGCCATTCATTTCAATGGGGGATTTCAAACCCTAGGCGCCCCCGCCATTCATTTCAATGGGAGATTTTGACACAAGTGGGCCCGCCATTCATTTCAATGGGGGATTTTGACCCCTGATAGCCCGCAATTCATTTCATTGGGGGATTTTGATTCCTGGGCGCCCGCGATATATTTCAATGGGGGATTTTGACTCCTTGTCGCCCGCCATTCATTTCAATGGGGGAATTCGACCCCTGGGCGCCCGCCATTCATTTCAATGGGGGATTTCGACCACTGGGAGCCAGCCATTCCTTTCAATGGGGGATTTCGACCACTAGGAGCCCACCATTCATTTCTATGGGGGAATCTCGATCCCTGGTAGCCCGTCATTCATTTCAATGGGAGATTTCGACCCCTGATAGCCCGCCATTAATTTCATTGCGGGATTTCGACCCCTGGGAGCCCACCATTCATTTAAATGGGGGAATTCGACCCCTGGTAGCCCGCCATTCATTTCAATGGGGGATTTCGACCACTGGGAGCCCAATATTCATTTCTATGGGGGAATCTCGATCCCTAGTAGCCCGCCATTCATTTCAATGGGGGAATTCGACCCCTGGTAGCCCGCCATTAATTTCAATGGGGGATTTCGACCACTGGGAGCCAGCCATTCATTTCAATGGGGGATTTCGACCCCTAGGCGCCCGCCATTCATTTCAATGGGGGATTTTGACTCCTGGTCGCCCGCCATTCATTTCAATGGGGGAATTCGACCCCTGGGAGCCCGCCATTCATTTCAATGGGGGATTTCGACCACTGGGAGCCAGCCATTCCTTTCAATGGGGGATTTCGACTCCTAGGGGATTTCGATCCCTGGGCGCCCGCCATTCATTTCAATGGGGGATTTCGACCACTGGGCGCCCGCCATTCATTTCAATGGGGGACTTTGACCCCTGGGAGCCCGCCATTCATTTCAATGGGGGATTTCCACCACTGGGAGCCAGCCAATTATTTCAATGGGGGATTTCGACACCTGGTAGCCCGCCATTCATTTCATTGCGGGATTTCGACCCCTGGTAGCCCGCCATTCATTTCATTGGGGGATTTTGATTCCTTGGCGCCCGCCATTCATTTCAATGGGGGATTTCGACCACTGGGAGCCAGCCATTCCTTTCAATGGGGGATTTTGACTCCTGGTCGCCCGCCATTCATTTCAATGGGGGAATTCGACCCCTGGGAGCCCGCCATTCCTTTCAATGGGGGATTTCGACCACTAGGAGCCCACCATTCATTTCTATGGGGGAATCTCGATCCCTGGTAGCCCGTCATTCATTTCAATGGGGGATTTCGACCCCTGATAGCCCGCCATTAATTTCATTGCGGGATTTCGACACCTGGGAGCCCAACATTCATTTAAATGGGGGAATTCGTCCCCTGGTAGCCCGCCATTCATTTCAATGGGGGATTTCGACCACTGGGAGCCCAATATTGATTTCTATGGGGGAATCTCGATCCCTAGTAGCCCGCCATTCATTTCAATGGGGGATTTCGACCCCTGGTAGCCCGCCATTCATTTCCTTGGGGGATTTTGATTCCTGGGCGCCCACCCTTCATTTCAATGGGGGAATTCGACCCCTGGTAGCCCGCCATTCATTTCAATGGGGGATTTCGACCACTGGGAGCAAGCCATTCATTTCAATGGGGGATTTCGACCCCTGGGTGCCCGCCATTCATTTCAATAGGGGAATTCGACCCCTGGGTGCCCGCCAATCATTTCAATGGGGGATTTCGACCCCTGGTAGCCCGCCATTCATTTAATTGCGGGATTTCGACCCCTTGGCACCCGCCATTCATTTCAATGGGGGATTTCGACCCTTGTGTGCCCGCCATTCATTTCAATAGGGGAATTCGACCCCTGGGTGCCCGCCATTCATTTCATTGCGGGATTTCGACCACTGGGCGCCCGCCATTCATTTCAATGGGGGATTTCGACCTCTGGTAGCCCGCCATTCATTTCATTGGGGGAATTCGACTCCTGGGAGCCCGCCATTCATTTCAATGGGGGATTTCGACCACTGGAAGCCCAATATTCATTTCTATGGGGGAATCTCGATCCCTAGTAGCCCGCCATTCATTTCAATGGGGGATTTCGACCCCTGGTAGCCCGCCATTCATTTCATTGCGGGATTTCGACCCCTGGGCACCCGCCATTCATTTCAATGGGGGATTTCGACCCCTGGTAGCCCGCCATTCATTTCATTGGGGGATTTTGATTCCTGGGCGCCCACCCTTCATTTCAATGGGGGAATTCGACCCCTGGTAGCCCGCCATTCATTTCATTGGGGGATTTTGATTCCTGGAACCCGCCATTCATTTCAATGGGGGAATTCGACCCCTGGTAGCCCGCCATTCATTTCAATGGGGGATTTGGACCACTGGGAGCCAGCCATTCATTTCAATGGGGGATTTCGACCCCTAGGCGCCCGCCATTCATTTCAATGGGGGATTTTGACTTCTGGTCGCCCGCCATTCATTTCAATGGGGGAATTCGACCCCTGGGAGCCCGCCATTCATTTCAATGGGGGATTTCGACAACTGAGAGCCAGCCATTCCTTTCAATGGGGGATTTCGACTCCTAGGGGATTTCGATCCCTGGGCGCCCGCCATTCATTTCAATGGGGGATTTCAACCACTGGTAGCCCGCCATTCATTTCATTGGGGGATTTTGATTCCTGGGCGCCCGCCATTCATTTCAATGGGGGAATTCAACCCCTGGTAGCCCGCCTTTCATTTCAATGGGGGATTTCGACCCCTAGGCGCCCGCCATTCATTTCAATGGGGGATTTTGACTCCTGGTCGCCCGGCATTCATTTCAATTGGGGAATTCGATCCCTGGGAGCCCGCCATTCATTTCAATGAGGGATTTCGACCACTGGGAGCCAGCCATTCATTTTAATGAAGGAATTTCGACCCCTAGGGGATTTCGATCCCTGGGCGCCCGCCATTCATTTCAATGGGGGATTTCAACCCCTGGTAGCCCGCCATTCATTTCAATGGGGGATTTCGACCACTGCGAGCCCACCATTCATTTCTATGGGGGAATCTCGATCCCTGGTAGCCCGTCAATCATTTCAATGGGGGATTTCGACCCATGGTAGCCCTTCATTCATTTCATTGCTGGATTTCGACCCCTGGGCGCACGCCATTCATTTCAATGGGGGATTTCGACACCTGGGAGCCCGCCATTCATTTCAATGGGGGATTTCGACCACTGGGAGCCAGCCATTCATTTCAATGGGGGATTTCGACCCCTAGGCGCCCCCACCATTAATTCCTATGGGGGAATCTCGATCCCTGGTAGCCCGCCCTTTATTCATTGGGGGATTTCAACCCCTGGTAACCTGCCATTCATTCCTATGGGGGATTTCGACCCCTGGGAACACACCATTCATTTAAATGGGGGAATTCGACCCCTGGTAGCCCGCCATTCATTTCAATGGGGGATTTCGACCACTGGGAGCCCAATATTCATTTCTATGGGGGAATCTCGCTTCCTAGTAGCCCGCCATTCATTTCAATGGGGGATTTCGACCCCTGGGCACCCGCCATTCATTTCAATGGGGGATTTCGACCCCTGGTAGCCCGCCATTCATTTCATTGGGGGATTTTGATTCCTGGGCGCCCACCCTTCATTTCAATGGGGGAATTCGACCCCTGGTAGCCCGCCATTCATTTCAATGGGGGATTTCGACCACTCGGAGCCAGCCATTCATTTCAATGGGGGATTTTGACCCCTAGGCGCCCGCCATTCATTTCAATGGGGGATTTTGACTCCTGGTCGCCCGCCATTCATTTCAATGGGGGAATTCGACCCCTGGGAGCCCGCCATTCATTTCAATGGGGGATTTCGACCACTGGGAGCCAGCCATTCCTTTCAATGGGGGATTTCGACTCCTAGGGGATTTCGATCCCTGGGCGCCCGCCATTCATTTCAATGGGGGATTTCGACCCCTGGTAGCCCGCCATTCATTTCTTGGGGGATTTTGATTCCTGGGCGCCCGCCATTCATTTCAATGGGGGAATTCAACCCATGGTAGCCCGCCATTCATTTCAATGGGGGATTTCGACCACTGGGAGCCAGCCATTCATTTCAATGGGGGATTTCGACCCCTTGGTGCCCGCCATTCATTTCAATAGGGGAATTCGACCCCTGGGTGCCCGCCATTCATTTCAATGGGGGATTTCGACCCCTGGTAGCCCGCCATTCATTTAATTGCGGGATTTCGACCCGTTGGCACCCGCCATTCATTTCAATGGGGGATTTCGACCCTTGTGTGCCCGCCATTCATTTCAATAGGGGAATTCGACCCCTGGGTGCCCGCCATTCATTTCATTGCGGGATTTCGACCACTGGGCGCCCGCCATTCATTTCAATGGGGGATTTCGACCTCTGGTAGCCCGCCATTCATTTCATTGGGGGAATTCGACTCCTGGGAGCCCGCCATTCATTTCAATGGGGGATTTCGACCATTGGGCGCCCGCCATTCATTTCAATGGGGGATTTCGACCCCTGGTAGACCGCCATTCATTTCATTGGGGGATTTGGATCCCTGGTAGCCCGCCATTCATTTAAATGGGGGATTTCAACCCCTGGTAACCTGCCATTCATTCCTATGGGGGATTTCGACCCCTAGGCGCCCGCCATTCATTTCAATGGGGGATTTTGACTCCTGGTCGCCCGCCATTCATTTCAATGGGGGAATTCGACCCCTGGGAGCCCGCCATTCATTTCAATGGGGGATTTCGACAACTGAGAGCCAGCCATTCCTTTCAATGGGGGATTTCGACCTCTGGTAGCCCGCCATTCATTTCATTGAGGGAATTCGACCACTGGGTGCCCGCCATTCATTTCATTGCGGGATTTCGACCACTGGGCGCCCGCCATTCATTTCAATGGGGGATTTCGACCTCTGGTAGCCCGCCATTCATTTCATTGAGGGAATTCGGCCCCTGGGAGCCCGTCATTCATTTCAATGGGGGATTTCGACCACTGGGCGCCCGCCATTCATTTCAATGGGGGAATTCGACCCCTGGGAGCCCGCCATTCATTTCAATGGGGGATTTCGACCACTGGGAGCCAGCCATTCATTTCAATGGGGGATTTCGACCCCTAGGGGATTTCGATCCCTGGGCGCCCGCCATTCATTTCAATGGGGGATTTCGACCCCTGGTAGCTCGCCATTCATTTCATTGGGGGATTTTGATTCCTGGGCGCCCGCCATATATTTCAATGGGGGAATTCAACCCCTGGTAGCTGCCATTCATTTCAATGGGGGATTTCGACCACTGCGAGCCCACCATTCATTTCTATGGGGGAATCTTGATCCCTGGTAGCCCGTCATTCATTTCAATGGGGGATTTCGACCCCTGGTAGCCCGTCATTCATTTCATTGCGGGATTTCGACCCCTGGGCGCCCGCCATTCATTTCAATGGGGGATTTCGACCCCTGGGAGCCCGCCAATCATTTCAATGGGGGATTTCGACCACTGGGAGCCAGCCATTCATTTCAATGGGGGATTTCGACCCCTAGGCGCCCCCGCCATTCATTCCTATGGGGGAATCTCGATCCCTGGTAGCCCGCCATTTATTCAATGGGGGATTTCAACCCCTGGTAACCTGCCATTCATTCCTATGGGGGATTTCGACCCCTGGGAGCCCACCATTCATTTAAATGGGGGAATTCGACCCCTGGTTGCCCGCCATTCATTTCAATGGGGGATTTCGACCACTGGGAGCCCAATATTCATTTCTATGGGGGAATCTGGATCCCTAGTAGCCCGCCATTCATTTCAATGGGGGATTTCGACCCCGGGTAGCCCGCCATTCATTTCATTGCGGGATTTCGACCCCTGGGCACCCGCCATTCATTTCAATGGGGGATTTCGACCCCTGGTAGCCCGCCATTCATTTCATTGGGGGATTCTGATTCCTGGGCGCCTACCCTTCATTTCAATGGGGGAATTCGACCCCTGGTAGCCCGCCATTCATTTCATTGGGGGATTTTGATTCCTGGGCGCCCGCCATTCATTTCAATGGGGGATTTCGACCCCTGGTAGACCGCCATTCATTTCATTGGGGGATTTGGATCCCTGGTAGCCCGCCATTCATTTCAATGGGGGATTTCAACCCCTGGTAAACTGCCATTCATTCCTATGGGGGATTTCGACCCCTAGGCGCCCGCCATTCATTTCAATGGGGGATTTTGACTCCTGGTCGCCCGCCATTCATTTCAATGGGGGAATTCGACCCCTGGGAGCCCGCCATTCATTTCAATGGGGGATTTCGACAACTGAGAGCCAGCCATTCCTTTCAATGGGGGATTTCGACTCCTAGGGGATTTCGATCCCTTGGCGCCCGCCATTCATTTCAATGGGGGATTTCAACCACTTGTAGCCCGCCATTCATTTCATTGGGGGATTTTGATTCCTGGGCGCCCGCCATTCATTTCAATGGGGGAATTCGACCCCTGGTAGACCGCCTTTCATTTCAATGGGGGATTTCGACCACTAGGAGCCAGCCAATCATTTCAATGGGGGATTTCGACCCCTAGGCGCCCGCCATTCATTTCAATGGGGGATTTTGACTCCTGGTCGCCCGGCATTCATTTCAATGGGGGAATTCGATCCCTGGGAGCCCGCCATTCATTTCAATGAGGGATTTCGACCACTGGGAGCCAGCCATTCATTTCAATGGGGGATTTCGACCCCTAGGGGATTTCCATCCCTGGGCGCCCGCCATTCATTTCAATGGGGGATTTCGACCACTGCGAGCCCACCATTCATTTCTATGGGGGAATCTCGATCCCTGGTAGCCCGTCATTCATTTCAATGGGGGATTTCGACCCCTGGGTGCCCGCCATTCATTTCAATAGGGGAATTCGACCCCTGGGTGCCCGCCATTCATTTCAATGGGGGATTTCGACCCCTGGTAGCCCGCCATTCATTTAATTGCGGGATTTCGACCCGTTGGCACCCGCCATTCATTTCAATGGGGGATTTCGACCCTTGTGTGCCCCCGCCATTCATTCCTATGGGGGAATCTCGATCCCTGGTAGCCCGCCATTCATTTCAATGGGGGATTTCAACCCCTGGTAACCTGCCATTCATTCCTATGGGGGATTTCGACCACTGGGAGACCATCATTCATTTCATTGGGGGATTTTGATTCCTGGGCGCTCGCCATTCATTTCAATGGGGGATTTCGACCCCTGTGTGCCCGCCATTCATTTCAATAAGGGAATTCGACCACTGGGTGCCCGCCATTCATTTCATTGCGGGATTTCGACCACTGGGCGCCCGCCATTCATTTCAATGGGGGATTTCGACCTCTGGTAGCCCGCCATTCATTTCATTGAGGGAATTCGGCCCCTGGGAGCCCGCCATTCATTTCAATGGGGGATTTCGACCACTGGGCGCCCGCCATTCATTTCAATGGGGGAATTCGACCCCTGGGAGCCCGCCATTCATTTCAATGGGGGATTTCGACCACTGGGAGCCAGCCATTCATTTCAATGGGGGATTTCGACCCCTAGGGGATTTCGATCCCTGGGCGCCCGCCATTCATTTCAATGGGGGATTTCGACCCCTGGTAGCCCGCCATTCATTTCATTGGGGGATTTTGATTCCTGGGCGCCCGCCATATATTTCAATGGGGGAATTCAACCCCTGGTAGCCCGCCATTCATTTCAATGGGGGATTTCGACCACTGCGAGCCCACCATTCATTTCTATGGGGGAATCTTGATCCCTGGTAGCCCGTCATTCATTTCAATGGGGGATTTCGACCCCTGGTAGCCCGTCATTCATTTCATTGCGGGATTTCGACCCCTGGGCGCCCGCCATTCATTTCAATGGGGGATTTCGACCCCTGGGAGCCCGCCATTCATTTCAATGGGGGATTTCGACCACTGGGAGCCAGCCATTCATTTCAATGGGGGATTTCGACCCCTAGGCGCCCCCGCCATTCATTCCTATGGGGGAATCTCGATCCCTGGTAGCCCGCCATTTATTCAATGGGGGATTTCAACCCCTGGTAACCTGCCATTTATTCCTATGGGGGATTTCGACCCCTGGGAGCCCACCATTCATTTAAATGGGGGAATTCGACCCCTGGTTGCCCGCCATTCATTTCAATGGGGGATTTCGACCACTGGGAGCCCAATATTCATTTCTATGGGGGAATCTGGATCCCTAGTAGCCCGCCATTCATTTCAATGGGGGATTTCGACCCCGGGTAGCCCGCCATTCATTTCATTGCGGGATTTCGACCCCTGGGCACCCGCCATTCATTTCAATGGGGGATTTCGACCCCTGGTAGCCCGCCATTCATTTCATTGGGGGATTCTGATTCCTGGGCGCCTACCCTTCATTTCAATGGGGGAATTCGACCCCTGGTAGCCCGCCATTCATTTCATTGGGGGATTTTGATTCCTGGGCGCCCGCCATTCATTTCAATGGGGGAATTCGACCCCTGGTAGCCCGCCATTCATTTCAATGGGGGATTTCGACCACTGGGAGCCAGCCATTCATTTCAATGGGGGATTTCGACCCCTAGGCGCCCGCCATTCATTTCAATGGGGGATTTTGACTCCTGGTCGCCCGCCATTCATTTCAATGGGGGAATTCGACCCCTGGGAGCCCGCCATTCATTTCAATGGGGGATTTTGATTCCTGGGCGCTCGCCATTCATTTCAATGGGGGATTTCGACCCCTGTGTGCCCGCCATTCATTTCAATAAGGGAATTCGACCACTGGGTGCCCGCCATTCATTTCATTGCGGGATTTCGACCACTGGGCGCCCGCCATTCATTTCAATGGGGGATTTCGACCTCTGGTAGCCCGCCATTCATTTCATTGAGGGAATTCGGCCCCTGGGAGCCCGCCATTCATTTCAATGGGGGATTTCGACCACTGGGCGCCCGCCATTCATTTCAATGGGGGAATTCGACCCCTGGGAGCCCGCCATTCATTTCAATGGGGGATTTCGACCACTGGGAGCCAGCCATTCATTTCAATGGGGGATTTCGACCCCTAGGGGATTTCGATCCCTGGGCGCCCGCCATTCATTTCAATGGGGGATTTCGACCCCTGGTAGCCCGCCATTCATTTCATTGGGGGATTTTGATTCCTGGGCGCCCGCCATATATTTCAATGGGGGAATTCAACCCCTGGTAGCCCGCCATTCATTTCAATGGGGGATTTCGACCACTGCGAGCCCACCATTCATTTCTATGGGGGAATCTTGATCCCTGGTAGCCCGTCATTCATTTCAATGGGGGATTTCGACCCCTGGTAGCCCGTCATTCATTTCATTGCGGGATTTCGACCCCTGGGCGCCCGCCATTAATTTCAATGGGGGATTTCGACCCCTGGGAGACCGCCATTCATTTCAATGGGGGATTTCGACCACTGGGAGCCAGCCATTCATTTCAATGGGGGATTTCGACCCCTAGGCGCCCCCGCCATTCATTCCTATGGGGGAATCTCGATCCCTGGTAGCCCGCCATTTATTCAATGGGGGATTTCAACCCCTGGTAACCTGCCATTCATTCCTATGGGGGATTTCGACCCCTGGGAGCCCACCATTCATTTAAATGGGGGAATTCGACCCCTGGTTGCCCGCCATTCATTTCAATGGGGGATTTCGACCACTGGGAGCCCAATATTCATTTCTATGGGGGAATCTGGATCCCTAGTAGCCCGCCATTCATTTCAATGGGGGATTTCGACCCCGGGTAGCCCGCCATTCATTTTATTGCGGGATTCCGACCCCTGGGCACCCACCATTCATTTCAATGGGGGATTTCGACCCCTGGTAGCCCGCCATTCATTTCATTGGGGGATTCTGATTCCTGGGCGCCTACCCTTCATTTCAATGGGGGAATTCGACCCCTGGTAGCCCGCCATTCATTTCATTGGGGGATTTTGATTCCTGGGCGCCCGCCATTCATTTCAATGGGGGAATTCGACCCCTGGTAGCCCGCCATTCATTTCAATGGGGGATTTCGACCACTGGGAGCCAGCCATTCATTTCAATGGGGGATTTCGACCCCTAGGCGCCCGCCATTCATTTCAATGGGGGATTTTGACTCCTGGTCGCCCGCCATTCATTTCAATGGGGGAATTCGACCCCTGGGAGCCCGCCATTCATTTCAATGGGGGATTTCGACCACTGGGAGCCAGCCATTCCTTTCAATGGGGGATTTCGACCCCTAGGGGATTTCGATCCCTGGGCGCCCGCCATTCATTTCAATGGGGGATTTCGACCCCTGGTAGCCCGCCATTCATTTCTTGGGGGATTTTGATTCCTGGGCGCCCGCCATTCATTTCAATGGGGGAATTCAACCCATGGTAGCCCGCCATTCATTTCAATGGGGGATTTCGACCACTGGGAGCCAGCCATTCATTTCAATGGGGGATTTCGACCCCTGGGTGCCCGCCATTCATTTCAATGGGGGATTTCGACCCCTGGTAGCCCGCCATTCATTTAATTGCGGGATTTCGACCCGTTGGCACCCGCCATTCATTTCAATGGGGGATTTCGACCTTTGTGTGCCCGCCATTCATTTCAATAGGGGAATTCGACCCCTGGGTGCCCGCCATTCATTTCATTGCGGGATTTCGACCACTGGGCGCCCGCCATTCATTTCAATGGGGGATTTCGACCTCTGGTAGCCCGCCATTCATTTCATTGGGGGAATTCGACTCCTGGGAGCCCGCCATTCATTTCAATGGGGGATTTCGACCACTGGGCGCCCGCCATTCATTTCAATGGGGGAATTCGACCCCTGGGAGCCCGCCATTCATTTCAATGGGGGATTTCGACCACTGGGAGCCAGCCATTCATTTCAATGGGGGATTTCGACCCCTAGGCGCCCCCGCCATTCATTTCAATGGGGGATTTCGACCCCTGGTAGACCGCCATTCATTTCATTGGGGGATTTGGATCCCTGGTAGCCCGCCATTCATTTCAATGGGGGATTTCAACCCCTGGTAACCTGCCATTCATTCCTATGGGGGATTTCGACCCATGGGAGTCCACCATTCATTTAAATGGGGGAATTCGACCCCTGGGTTCCCGCCATTCATTTCAATAAGGGAATTCGACCCCTGGTAGCCCGCCAAACATTTCAATGCGGGATTTCAACCCCTGGAAGCCCGCCATTCATTTCAATGAGGGATTTCGACCCCTGGGAGCCCTCTATTCATTTCAATGGGAGATTTCGACCCCTGGTAGCCCGCCATTCATTTCATTGGGGGAGTTTGATTCCTCAGCGCCCGTCATTCATTTCAATGGGGGATTTCGATCCCTGAGCTCCCGCCATTCATTTCAATGGGGGATTTCGACCCCTGGTAGCCCACCATTCATTTCATTGGGGGATTTTGATTCCTGGGCGCCAGCCATTCATTTCAATGGGGGATTTCGACCCCTAGGCGCCCGCCATTCATTTCAATTGGGGATTTCAACCCCTGGTAACCCGCCATTCATTCCTATGGGGGATTTCGACCCCTGGGAGCCCACCATTCATTTAAATTGGGTAATTCGACCCCTGGTAGCCCGCCATTCATTTCAATGGGGGATTTTGACCACTGGGAGCCCACCATTCATTTCTATGGGGGAATCTGGATCCCTGGTAGCCCGCCATTCATTTCAATGGGAGATTTCGACCACTGGGAGCCAGCCATTCATTTCAATGGGGGATTTCGACCCCTAGGCGCCCGCCATTCATTTCAATGGGGGAATTCGACCCCTGGGAGCCCGCCATTCATTTCAATGGGGGATTTCGACCACTGGGAGCCAGCCATTCATTTCAATGGGGGATTTCGACCCCTAGGCGCCCCCGCCATTCATTCCTATGGGGGAATCTCGATCCCTGGTAGCCCGCCATTCATTTCAATGGGGGATTTCAACCCCTGGTAACCTGCCATTCATTCCTATGGGGGATTTCGACCACTGGGAGACCATCATTCATTTCATTGGGGGATTTTGATTCCTGGTCGCCCGCCATTCATTTCAATGGGGGAATTCAACCCCTGGGAGCCCGCCATTCATTTAAATGGGGGATTTCGACCACTGGGAGCCAGCCATTCATTTCAATGGGGGATTTCAAACCCTGGTAACCTGCCATTCATTCCTATGGGGGATTTCGACCCCTAGGCGCCCGCCATTCATTTCAATGGGGGATTTTGACTCCTGGTCGCCCGCCATTCATTTCAATGGGGGAATTCGACCCCTGGGAGCCCGCCATTCATTTCAATGGGGGATTTCGACAACTGAGAGCCAGCCATTCCTTTCAATGGGGGATTTCGACCTCTGGTAGCCCGCCATTCATTTCATTGAGGGAATTCGACCACTGGGTGCCCGCCATTCATTTCATTGCGGGATTTCGACCACTGGGCGCCCGCCATTCATTTCAATGGGGGATTTCGACCTCTGGTAGCCCGCCATTCATTTCATTGAGGGAATTCGGCCCCTGGGAGCCCGCCATTCATTTCAATGGGGGATTTCGACCACTGGGCGCCCGCCATTCATTTCAATGGGGGAATTCGACCCCTGGGAGCCCGCCATTCATTTCAATGGGGGATTTCGACCACTGGGAGCCAGCCATTTATTTCAATGGGTGATTTCGACCCCTAGGGGATTTCGATCCCTGGGCGCCCGCCATTCATTTCAATGGGGGATTTCGACCCCTGGTAGCTCGCCATTCATTTCATTGGGGGATTTTGATTCCTGGGAGCCCGCCATATATTTCAATGGGGGAATTCAACCCCTGGTAGCCCGCCATTCATTTCAATGGGGGATTTCGACCACTGCGAGCCCACCATTCATTTCTATGGGGGAATCTTGATCCCTGGTAGCCCGTCATTCATTTCAATGGGGGATTTCGACCCCTGGTAGCCCGTCATTCATTTCATTGCGGGATTTCGACCCCTGGGCGCCCGCCATTCATTTCAATGGGGGATTTCGACCCCTGGGAGCCCGCCATTCATTTCAATGGGGGATTTCGACCACTGGGAGCCAGCCATTCATTTCAATGGGGGATTTCGACCCCTAGGCGCCCCCGCCATTCATTCCTATGGGGGAATCTCGATCCCTGGTAGCCCGCCATTTATTCAATGGGGGATTTCAACCCCTGGTAACCTGCCATTCATTCCTATGGGGGATTTCGACCCCTGGGAGCCCACCATTCATTTAAATGGGGGAATTCGACCCCTGGTTGCCCGCCATTCATTTCAATGGGGGATTTCGACCACTGGGAGCCCAATATTCATTTCTATGGGGGAATCTGGATCCCTAGTAGCCCGCCATTCATTTCAATGGGGGATTTCGACCCCGGGTAGCCCGCCATTCATTTCATTGCGGGATTTCGACCCCTGGGCACCCGCCATTCATTTCAATGGGGGATTTCGACCCCTGGTAGCCCGCCATTCATTTCATTGGGGGATTCTGATTCCTGGGCGCCTACCCTTCATTTCAATGGGGGAATTCGACCCCTGGTAGCCCGCCATTCATTTCATTGGGGGATTTTGATTCCTGGGCGCCCGCCATTCATTTCAATGGGGGATTTCGACCCCTGGTAGACCGCCATTCATTTCATTGGGGGATTTGGATCCCTGGTAGCCCGCCATTCATTTCAATGGGGGATTTCAACCCCTGGTAAACTGCCATTCATTCCTATGGGGGATTTCGACCCCTAGGCGCCCGCCATTCATTTCAATGGGGGATTTTGACTCCTGGTCGCCCGCCATTCATTTCAATGGGGGAATTCGACCCCTGGGAGCCCGCCATTCATTTCAATGGGGGATTTCGACAACTGAGAGCCAGCCATTCCTTTCAATGGGGGATTTCGACTCCTAGGGGATTTCGATCCCTGGGCGCCCGCCATTCATTTCAATGGGGGATTTCAACCACTTGTAGCCCGCCATTCATTTCATTGGGGGATTTTGATTCCTGGGCGCCCGCCATTCATTTCAATGGGGGAATTCGACCCCTGGTAGACCGCCTTTCATTTCAATGGGGGATTTCGACCACTAGGAGCCAGCCAATTATTTCAATGGGGGATTTCGACCCCTAGGCGCCCGCCATTCATTTCAATGGGGGATTTTGACTCCTGGTCGCCCGGCATTCATTTCAATGGGGGAATTCGATCCCTGGGAGCCCGCCATTCATTTCAATGAGGGATTTCGACCACTGGGAGCCAGCCATTCATTTCAATGGGGGATTTCGACCCCTAGGGGATTTCCATCCCTGGGCGCCCGCCATTCATTTCAATGGGGGATTTCGACCACTGCGAGCCCACCATTCATTTCTATGGGGGAATCTCGATCCCTGGTAGCCCGTCATTCATTTCAATGGGGGATTTCGACCCCTGGGTGCCCGCCATTCATTTCAATAGGGGAATTCGACCCCTGGGTGCCCGCCATTCATTTCAATGGGGGATTTCGACCCCTGGTAGCCCGCCATTCATTTAATTGCGGGATTTCGACCCGTTGGCACCCGCCATTCATTTCAATGGGGGATTTCGACCCTTGTGTGCCCCCGCCATTCATTCCTATGGGGGAATCTCGATCCCTGGTAGCCCGCCATTCATTTCAATGGGGGATTTCAACCCCTGGTAACCTGCCATTCATTCCTATGGGGGATTTCGACCACTGGGAGACCATCATTCATTTCATTGGGGGATTTTGATTCCTGGGCGCTCGCCATTCATTTCAATGGGGGATTTCGACCCCTGTGTGCCCGCCATTCATTTCAATAAGGGAATTCGACCACTGGGTGCCCGCCATTCATTTCATTGCGGGATTTCGACCACTGGGCGCCCGCCATTCATTTCAATGGGGGATTTCGACCTCTGGTAGCCCGCCATTCATTTCATTGAGGGAATTCGGCCCCTGGGAGCCCGCCATTGATTTCAATGGGGGATTTCGACCACTGGGCGCCCGCCATTCATTTCAATGGGGGAATTCGACCCCTGGGAGCCCGCCATTCATTTCAATGGGGGATTTCGACCACTGGGAGCCAGCCATTCATTTCAATGGGGGATTTCGACCCCTAGGGGATTTCGATCCCTGGGCGCCCGCCATTCATTTCAATGGGGGATTTCGACCCCTGGTAGCCCGCCATTCATTTCATTGGGGGATTTTGATTCCTGGGCGCCCGCCATATATTTCAATGGGGGAATTCAACCCCTGGTAGCCCGCCATTCATTTCAATGGGGGATTTCGACCACTGCGAGCCCACCATTCATTTCTATGGGGGAATCTTGATCCCTGGTAGCCCGTCATTCATTTCAATGGGGGATTTCGACCCCTGGTAGCCCGTCATTCATTTCATTGCGGGATTTCGACCCCTGGGCGCCCGCCATTCATTTCAATGGGGGATTTCGACCCCTGGGAGCCCGCCATTCATTTCAATGGGGGATTTCGACCACTGGGAGCCAGCCATTCATTTCAATGGGGGATTTCGACCCCTAGGCGCCCCCGCCATTCATTCCTATGGGGGAATCTCGATCCCTGGTAGCCCGCCATTTATTCAATGGGGGATTTCAACCCCTGGTAACCTGCCATTCATTCCTATGGGGGATTTCGACCCCTGGGAGCCCACCATTCATTTAAATGGGGGAATTCGACCCCTGGTTGCCCGCCATTCATTTCAATGGGGGATTTCGACCACTGGGAGCCCAATATTCATTTCTATGGGGGAATCTGGATCCCTAGTAGCCCGCCATTCATTTCAATGGGGGATTTCGACCCCGGGTAGCCCGCCATTCATTTCATTGCGGGATTTCGACCCCTGGGCACCCGCCATTAATTTCAATGGGGGATTTCGACCCCTGGTAGCCCGCCATTCATTTCATTGGGGGATTCTGATTCCTGGGCGCCTACCCTTCATTTCAATGGGGGAATTCGACCCCTGGTAGCCCGCCATTCATTTCATTGGGGGATTTTGATTCCTGGGCGCCCGCCATTCATTTCAATGGGGGAATTCGACCCCTGGTAGCCCGCCATTCATTTCAATGGGGGATTTCGACCACTGGGAGCCAGCCATTCATTTCAATGGGGGATTTTGATTCCTGGGCGCTCGCCATTCATTTCAATGGGGGATTTCGACCCCTGTGTGCCCGCCATTCATTTCAATAAGGGAATTCGACCACTGGGTGCCCGCCATTCATTTCATTGCGGGATTTCGACCACTGGGCGCCCGCCATTCATTTCAATGGGGGATTTCGACCTCTGGTAGCCCGCCATTCATTTCATTGAGGGAATTCGGCCCCTGGGAGCCCGCCATTCATTTCAATGGGGGATTTCGACCACTGGGCGCCCGCCATTCATTTCAATGGGGGATTTTGATTCCTGGGCGCTCGCCATTCATTTCAATGGGGGATTTCGACCTCTGGTAGCCCGCCATTCATTTCATTGAGGGAATTCGGCCCCTGGGAGCCCGCCATTCATTTCAATGGGGGATTTCGACCACTGGGCGCCCGCCATTCATTTCAATGGGGGAATTCGACCCCTGGGAGCCCGCCATTCATTTCAATGGGGGATTTCGACCACTGGGAGCCAGCCATTCATTTCAATGGGGGATTTCGACCCCTAGGGGATTTCGATCCCTGGGCGCCCGCCATTCATTTCAATGGGGGATTTCGACCCCTGGTAGCCCGCCATTCATTTCATTGGGGGATTTTGATTCCTGGGCGCCCGCCATATATTTCAATGGGGGAATTCAACCCCTGGTAGCCCGCCATTCATTTCAATGGGGGATTTCGACCACTGCGAGCCCACCATTCATTTCTATGGGGGAATCTTGATCCCTGGTAGCCCGTCATTCATTTCAATGGGGGATTTCGACCCCTGGTAGCCCGTCATTCATTTCATTGCGGGATTTCGACCCCTGGGCGCCCGCCATTAATTTCAATGGGGGATTTCGACCCCTGGGAGCCCGCCATTCATTTCAATGGGGGATTTCGACCACTGGGAGCCAGCCATTCATTTCAATGGGGGATTTCGACCCCTAGGCGCCCCCGCCATTCATTCCTATGTGGGAATCTCGATCCCTGGTAGCCCGCCATTTATTCAATGGGGGATTTCAACCCCTGGTAACCTGCCATTCATTCCTATGGGGGATTTCGACCCCTGGGAGCCCACCATTCATTTAAATGGGGGAATTCGACCCCTGGTTGCCCGCCATTCATTTCAATGGGGGATTTCGACCACTGGGAGCCCAATATTCATTTCTATTGGGGAATCTGGATCCCTAGTAGCCCGCCATTCATTTCAATGGGGGATTTCGACCCCGGGTAGCCCGCCATTCATTTCATTGCGGGATTCCGACCCCTGGGCACCCACCATTCATTTCAATGGGGGATTTCGACCCCTGGTAGCCCGCCATTCATTTCATTGGGGGATTCTGATTCCTGGGCGCCTACCCTTCATTTCAATGGGGGAATTCGACCCCTGGTAGCCCGCCATTCATTTCATTGGGGGATTTTGATTCCTGGGCGCCCGCCATTCATTTCAATGGGGGAATTCGACCCCTGGTAGCCCGCCATTCATTTCAATGGGGGATTTCGACCACTGGGAGCCAGCCATTCATTTCAATGGGGGATTTCGACCCCTAGGCGCCCGCCATTCATTTCAATGGGGGATTTTGACTCCTGGTCGCCCGCCATTCATTTCAATGGGGGAATTCGACCCCTGGGAGCCCGCCATTCATTTCAATGGGGGATTTCGACCACTGGGAGCCAGCCATTCCTTTCAATGGGGGATTTCGACCCCTAGGGGATTTCGATCCCTGGGCGCCCGCCATTCATTTCAATGGGGGATTTCGACCCCTGGTAGCCCGCCATTCATTTCTTGGGGGATTTTGATTCCTGGGCGCCCGCCATTCATTTCAATGGGGGAATTCAACCCATGGTAGCCCGCCATTCATTTCAATGGGGGATTTCGACCACTGGGAGCCAGCCATTCATTTCAATGGGGGATTTCGACCCCTGGGTGCCCGCCATTCATTTCAATAGGGGAATTCGACCCCTGGGTGCCCGCCATTCATTTCAATGGGGGATTTCGACCCCTGGTAGCCCGCCATTCATTTAATTGCGGGATTTCGACCCGTTGGCACCCGCCATTCATTTCAATGGGGGATTTCGACCTTTGTGTGCCCGCCATTCATTTCAATAGGGGAATTCGACCCCTGGGTGCCCGCCATTCATTTCATTGCGGGATTTCGACCACTGGGCGCCCGCCATTCATTTCAATGGGGGATTTCGACCTCTGGTAGCCCGCCATTCATTTCATTGGGGGAATTCGACTCCTGGGAGCCCGCCATTCATTTCAATGGGGGATTTCGACCACTGGGCGCCCGCCATTCATTTCAATGGGGGAATTCGACCCCTGGGAGCCCGCCATTCATTTCAATGGGAGATTTCGACCACTGGGAACCAGCCATTCATTTCAATGGGGGATTTCGACCCCTAGGCGCCCCCGCCATTCATTTCAATGGGGGATTTCGACCCCTGGTAGACCGCCATTCATTTCATTGGGGGATTTGGATCCCTGGTAGCCCGCCATTCATTTCAATGGGGGATTTCAACCCCTGGTAACCTGCCATTCATTCCTATGGGGGATTTCGACCCATGGGAGTCCACCATTCATTTAAATGGGGGAATTCGACCCCTGGGTTCCCGCCATTCATTTCAATAAGGGAATTCGACCCCTGGTAGCCCGCCAAACATTTCAATGCGGGATTTCAACCCCTGGAAGCCCGCCATTCATTTCAATGAGGGATTTCGACCCCTGGGAGCACTCTATTCATTTCAATGGGAGATTTCGACCCCTGGTAGCCCGCCATTCATTTCATTGGGGGAGTTTGATTCCTCAGCGCCCGTCATTCATTTCAATGGGGGATTTCGATCCCTGAGCTCCCGCCATTCATTTCAATGGGGGATTTCGACCCCTGGTAGCCCACCATTCATTTCATTGGGGGATTTTGATTCCTGGGCGCCAGCCATTCATTTCAATGGGGGATTTCGACCCCTAGGCGCCCGCCATTCATTTCAATTGGGGATTTCAACCCCTGGTAACCCGCCATTCATTCCTATGGGGGATTTCGACCCCTGGGAGCCCACCATTCATTTAAATTGGGTAATTCGACCCCTGGTAGCCCGCCATTCATTTCAATGGGGGATTTTGACCACTGGGAGCCCACCATTCATTTCTATGGGGGAATCTGGATCCCTGGTAGCCCGCCATTCATTTCAATGGGAGATTTCGACCACTGGGAGCCAGCCATTCATTTCAATGGGGGATTTCGACCCCTAGGCGCCCGCCATTCATTTCAATGGGGGAATTCGACCCCTGGGAGCCCGCCATTCATTTCAATGGGGGATTTCGACCACTGGGAGCCAGCCATTCATTTCAATGGGGGATTTCGACCCCTAGGCGCCCCCGCCATTCATTCCTATGGGGGAATCTCGATCCCTGGTAGCCCGCCATTCATTTCAATGGGGGATTTCAACCCCTGGTAACCTGCCATTCATTCCTATGGGGGATTTCGACCACTGGGAGACCATCATTCATTTCATTGGGGGATTTTGATTCCTGGTCGCCCGCCATTCATTTCAATGGGGGAATTCAACCCCTGGGAGCCCGCCATTCATTTAAATGGGGGATTTCGACCACTGGGAGCCAGCCATTCATTTCAATGGGGGATTTCAAACCCTAGGCGCCCCCGCCATTCATTTCAATGGGAGATTTTGACACAAGTGGGCCCGCCATTCATTTCAATGGGGGATTTTGACCCCTGATAGCCCGCAATTCATTTCATTGGGGGATTTTGATTCCTGGGCGCCCGCCATATATTTCAATGGGGGATTTTGACTCCTTGTCGCCCGCCATTCATTTCAATGGGGGAATTCGACCCCTGGGCGCCCGCCATTCATTTCAATGGGGGATTTCGACCACTGGGAGCCAGCCATTCCTTTCAATGGGGGATTTCGACCACTAGGAGCCCACCATTCATTTCTATGGGGGAATCTCGATCCCTGGTAGCCCGTCATTCATTTCAATGGGGGATTTCGACCCCTGATAGCCCGCCATTAATTTCATTGCGGGATTTCGACCCCTGGGAGCCCACCATTCATTTAAATGGGGGAATTCAACCCCTGGTAGCCCGCCATTCATTTTAATTGGGGAATTCGACCCCTGGTAGCCCGCCATTCATTTCATTGGGGGATTTTGATTCCTGGAACCCGCCATTCATTTCAATGGGGGAATTCGACCCCTGGTAGCCCGCCATTCATTTCAATGGGGGATTTCGACCACTGGGAGCCAGCCATTCATTTCAATGGGGGATTTCGACCACTGGGAGCCAGCCATTCATTTCAATGGGGGATTTTGACTCCTGGTCGCCCGCCATTCATTTCAATGGGGGAATTCGACCCCTGGGAGCCCGCCATTCATTTCAATGGGGGATTTCGACCACTGGGAGCCAGCCATTCCTTTCAATGGGGGATTTCGACTCCTAGGGGATTTCGATCCCTGGGCGCCCGCCATTCATTTCAATGGGGGATTTCGACCACTGGGCGCCCGCCATTCATTTCAATGGGGGACTTCGACCCCTGGGAGCCCGCCATTCATTTCAATGGGGGATTTCCACCACTGGGAGCCAGCCAATTATTTCAATGGGGGATTTCGACACCTGGTAGCCCGCCATTCATTTCATTGCGGGATTTCGACCCCTGGTAGCCCGCCATTCATTTCATTGGGGGATTTTGATTCCTTGGCGCCCGCCATTCCTTTCAATGGGGGATTTCGACCACTAGGAGCCCACCATTCATTTCTATGGGGGAATCTCGATCCCTGGTAGCCCGTCATTCATTTCAATGGGGGATTTCGACCCCTGATAGCCCGCCATTAATTTCATTGCGGGATTTCGACACCTGGGAGACCACCATTCATTTAAATGGGGGAATTCGACCCCTGGTAGCCCGCCATTCATTTCAATGGGGGATTTCGACCACTGGGAGCCCAATATTCATTTCTATGGGGGAATCTCGATCCCTAGTAGCCCGCCATTCATTTCAATGGGGGATTTCGACCCCTGGTAGCCCGCCATTCATTTCCTTGGGGGATTTTGATTCCTGGGCGCCCACCCTTCATTTCAATGGGGGAATTCGACCCCTGGTAGCCCGCCATTCATTTCAATGGGGGATTTCGACCACTGGGAGCCAGCCATTCATTTCAATGGGGGATTTCGACCCCTGGGTGCCCGCCATTCATTTCAATAGGGGAATTCGACCCCTGGGTGCCCGCCAATCATTTCAATGGGGGATTTCGACCCCTGGTAGCCCGCCATTCATTTAATTGCGGGATTTCGACCCCTTGGCAACCGCCATTCATTTCAATGGGGGATTTCGACCCTTGTGTGCCCGCCATTCATTTAAATAGGGGAATTCGACCCCTGGGTGCCCGCCATTCATTTCATTGCGGGATTTCGACCACTGGGCGCCCGCCATTCATTTCAATGGGGGATTTCGACCTCTGGTAGCCCGCCATTCATTTCATTGGGGGAATTCGACTCCTGGGAGCCCGCCATTCATTTCAATGGGGGATTTCGACCACTGGGAGCCCAATATTCATTTCTATGGGGGAATCTCGATCCCTAGTAGCCCGCCATTCATTTCAATGGGGGATTTCGACCCCTGGTAGCCCGCCATTCATTTCATTGCGGGATTTCGACCCCTGGGCACCCGCCATTCATTTCAATGGGGGATTTCGACCCCTGGTAGCCCGCCATTCATTTCATTGGGGGATTTTGATTCCTGGGCGCCCACCCTTCATTTCAATGGGGGATTTCGACCACTGGGAGCCAGCCATTCATTTCAATGGGGGATTTCGACCCCTAGGCGCCCGCCATTCATTTCAATGGGGGATTTTGACTCCTGGTCGCCCGCCATTCATTTCAATGGGGGAATTCGAACCCTGGGAGCCCGCCATTCATTTCAATGGGGGATTTCGACAACTGAGAGCCAGCCATTCCTTTCAATGGGGGATTTCGACTCCTAGGGGATTTCGATCCCTGGGCGCCCGCCATTCATTTCAATGGGGGATTTCAACCACTGGTAGCCCGCCATTCATTTCATTGGGGGATTTTGATTCCTGGGCGCCCGCCATTCATTTCAATGGGGGAATTCAACCCCTGGTAGCCCGCCTTTCATTTCAATGGGGGATTTCGACCCCTAGGCGCCCGCCATTCATTTCAATGGGGGATTTTGACTCCTGGTCGCCCGGCATTCATTTCAATGGGGGAATTCGATCCCTGGGAGCCCGCCATTCATTTCAATGAGGGATTTTGACCACTGGGAGCCAGCCATTCATTTTAATGAAGGAATTTCGACCCCTAGGGGATTTCGATCCCTGGGCGCCCGCCATTCATTTCAATGGGGGATTTCAACCCCTGGTAGCCCGCCATTCATTTCAATGGGGGATTTCGACCACTGCGAGCCCACCATTCATTTCTATGGGGGAATCTCGATCCCTGGTAGCCCGTCATTCATTTCAATGGGGGATTTCGACCCATGGTAGCCCTTCATTCATTTCATTGCTGGATTTCGACCCCTGGGCGCACGCCATTCATTTCAATGGGGGATTTCGACACCTGGGAGCCCGCCATTCATTTCAATGGGGGATTTCGACCACTGGGAGCCAGCCATTCATTTCAAAGGGGGATTTCGACCCCTAGGCGCCCCCACCATTAATTCCTATGGGGGAATCTCGATCCCTGGTAGCCCGCCATTTATTCATTGGGGGATTTCAACCCCTGGTAACCTGCCATTCATTCCTATGGGGGATTTCGAACCCTGGGAACACACCATTCATTTAAATGGGGGAATTCGACCCCTGGTAGCCCGCCATTCATTTCAATGGGGGATTTCGACTCCTAGGGGATTTCGATCCCTGGGCGCCCGCCATTCATTTCAATGGGGGATTTCGACCCCTGGTAGCCCGCCATTCATTTCTTGGGGGATTTTGATTCCTGGGCGCCCGCCATTCATTTCAATGGGGGAATTCAACCCATGGTAGCCCGCCATTCATTTCAATGGGGGATTTCGACCACTGGGAGCCAGCCATTCATTTCAATGGGGGATTTCGACCCCTTGGTGCCCGCCATTCATTTCAATAGGGGAATTCGACCCCTGGGTGACCGCCATTCATTTCAATGGGGGATTTCGACCCCTGGTAGCCCGCCATTCATTTAATTGCGGGATTTCGACCCGTTGGCACCCGCCATTCATTTCAATGGGGGATTTCGACCCTTGTGTGCCCGCCATTCATTTCAATAGGGGAATTCGACCCCTGGGTGCCCGCCATTCATTTCATTGCAGGATTTCGACCACTGGGCGCCCGCCATTCATTTCAATGGGGGATTTCGACCTCTGGTAGCCCGCCATTCATTTCATTGGGGGAATTCGACTCCTGGGAGCCCGCCATTCATTTCAATGGGGGATTTCGACCACTGGGCGCCCGCCATTCATTTCAATGGGGGAATTCGACCCCTGGGAGCCCGCCATTCATTTCAATGGGGGATTTCGACCACTGGGAGCCAGCCATTCATTTCAATGGGGGATTTCGACCCCTAGGCGCCCCCGCCATTCATTTCAATGGGGGATTTCGACCCCTGGTAGACCGCCATTCATTTCATTGGGGGATTTGGATCCCTGGTAGCCCGCCATTCATTTCAATGGGGGATTTCAACCCCTGGTAACCTGCCATTCATTCCTATGGGGGATTTCGACCCCTAGGCGCCCGCCATTCATTTCAATGGGGGATTTTGACTCCTGGTCGCCCGCCATTCATTTCAATGGGGGAATTCGACCCCTGGGAGCCCGCCATTCATTTCAATGGGGGATTTCGACAACTGAGAGCCAGCCATTCCTTTCAATGGGGGATTTCGACTCCTAGGGGATTTCGATCCCTGGGCGCCCGCCATTCATTTCAATGGGGGATTTCAACCACTGGTAGCCCGCCATTCATTTCATTGGGGGATTTTGATTCCTGGGCGCCCGCCATTCATTTCAATGGGGGAATTCAACCCCTGGTAGCCCGCCTTTCATTTCAATGGGGGATTTCGACCCCTAGGCGCCCGCCATTCATTTCAATGGGGGATTTTGACTCCTGGTCGCCCGGCATTCATTTCAATGGGGGAATTCGATCCCTGGGAGCCCGCCATTCATTTCAATGAGGGATTTCGACCACTGGGAGCCAGCCATTCATTTTAATGAAGGAATTTCGACCCCTAGGGGATTTCGATCCCTGGGCGCCCGCCATTCATTTCAATGGGGGATTTCAACCCCTGGTAGCCCGCCATTCATTTCAATGGGGGATTTCGACCACTGCGAGCCCACCATTCATTTCTATGGGGGAATCTCGATCCCTGGTAGCCCGTCATTCATTTCAATGGGGGATTTCGACCCATGGTAGCCCTTCATTCATTTCATTGCTGGATTTCGACCCCTGGGCGCACGCCATTCATTTCAATGGGGGATTTCGACACCTGGGAGCCCGCCATTCATTTCAATGGGGGATTTCGACCACTGGGAGCCAGCCATTCATTTCAATGGGGGATTTCGACCCCTAGGCGCCCCCACCATTAATTCCTATGGGGGAATCTCGATCCCTGGTAGCCCGCCATTTATTCATTGGGGGATTTCAACCCCTGGTAACCTGCCATTCATTCCTATGGGGGATTTCGAACCCTGGGAACACACCATTCATTTAAATGGGGGAATTCGACCCCTGGTAGCCCGCCATTCATTTCAATGGGGGATTTCGACCACTGGGAGCCCAATATTCATTTCTATGGGGGAATCTCGCTCCCTAGTAGCCCGCCATTCATTTCAATGGGGGATTTCGACCCCTGGGCACCCGCCATTCATTTCAATGGGGGATTTCGACCCCTGGTAGCCCGCCATTCATTTCATTGGGGGATTTTGATTCCTGGGCGCCCACCCTTCATTTCAATGGGGGAATTCGACCCCTGGTAGCCCGCCATTCATTTCATTGGGGGATTTTTATTCCTGGAACCCGCCATTCATTTCAATGGGGGAATTCGACCCCTGGTAGCCCGCCATTCATTTCAATGGGGGATTTCGACCACTGGGAGCCAGCCATTCATTTCAATGGGGGATTTCGACCCCTAGGTGCCCGCCATTCATTTCAATGGGGGATTTTGACTCCTGGTTGCCCGCCATTCATTTCAATGGGGGAATTCGACCCCTGGGAGCCCGCCATTCATTTCAATGGGGGATTTCGACCACTGGGAGCCAGCCATTCCTTTCAATGGGGGATTTCGACTCCTAGGGGATTTCGATCCCTGGGCGCCCGCCTTTCATTTCAATGGGGGATTTCGACCCCTGGTAGCCCGCCATTAATTTCTTGGGGGATTTTGATTCCTGGGCGCCCGCCATTCATTTCAATGGGGGAATTCAACCCATGGTAGCCCGCCATTCATTTCAATGGGGGATTTCGACCACTGGGAGCCAGCCATTCATTTCAATGGGGGATTTCGACCCCTTGGTGCCCGCCATTCATTTCAATAGGGGAATTCGACCCCTGGGTGACCGCCATTCATTTCAATGGGGGATTTCGACCCCTGGTAGCCCGCCATTCATTTAATTGCGGGATTTCGACCCGTTGGCACCCGCCATTCATTTCAATGGGGGATTTCGACCCTTGTGTGCCCGCCATTCATTTTAATAGGGGAATTCGACCCCTGGGTGCCCGCCATTCATTTCATTGCAGGATTTCGACCACTGGGCGCCCGCCATTCATTTCAATGGGGGATTTCGACCTCTGGTAGCCCGCCATTCATTTCATTGGGGGAATTCGACTCCTGGGAGCCCGCCATTCATTTCAATGGGGGATTTCGACCACTGGGCGCCCGCCATTCATTTCAATGGGGGAATTCGACCCCTGGGAGCCCGCCATTCATTTCAATGGGGGATTTCGACCACTGGGAGCCAGCCATTCATTTCAATGGGGGATTTCGACCCCTAGGCGCCCCCGCCATTCATTTCAATGGGGGATTTCGACCCCTGGTAGACCGCCATTCATTTCATTGGGGGATTTGGATCCCTGGTAGCCCGCCATTCATTTCAATGGGGGATTTCAACCCCTGGTAACCTGCCATTCATTCCTATGGGGGATTTCGACCCCTAGGCGCCCGCCATTCATTTCAATGGGGGATTTTGACTCCTGGTCGCCCGCCATTCATTTCAATGGGGGAATTCGACCCCTGGGAGCCCGCCATTCATTTCAATGGGGGATTTCGACAACTGAGAGCCAGCCATTCCTTTCAATGGGGGATTTCGACTCCTAGGGGATTTCGATCCCTGGGCGCCCGCCATTCATTTCAATGGGGGATTTCAACCACTGGTAGCCCGCCATTCATTTCATTGGGGGATTTTGATTCCTGGGCGCCCGCCATTCATTTCAATGGGGGAATTCGACCCCTGGTAGACCGCCTTTCATTTCAATGGGGGATTTCGACCACTAGGAGCCAGCCAATCATTTCAATGGGGGATTTCGACCCCTAGGCGCCCGCCATTCATTTCAATGGGGGATTTCGACCCCTGGGTGCCCGCCATTCATTTCAATAGGGGAATTCGACCCCTGGGTGCCCGCCATTCATTTCAATGGGGGATTTCGACCCCTGGTAGCCCGCCATTCATTTAATTGCGGGATTTCGACCCGTTGGCACCCGCCATTCATTTCAATGGGGGATTTCGACCCTTGTGTGCCCCCGCCATTCATTCCTATGGGGGAATCTCGATCCCTGGTCGCCCGCCATTCATTTCAATGGGGGATTTCAACCCCTGGTAACCTGCCATTCATTCCTATGGGGGATTTCGACCACTGGGAGACCATCATTCATTTCATTGGGGGATTTTGATTCCTGGGCGCTCGCCATTCATTTCAATGGGGGATTTCGACCCCTGTGTGCCCGCCATTCATTTCAATAAGGGAATTCGACCACTGGGTGCCCGCCATTCATTTCATTGCGGGATTTCGACCACTGGGCGCCCGCCATTCATTTCAATGGGGGATTTCGACCTCTGGTAGCCCGCCATTCATTTCATTGAGGGAATTCGGCCCCTGGGAGCCCGCCATTCATTTCAATGGGGGATTTCGACCACTGGGCGCCCGCCATGCATTTCAATGGGGGAATTCGACCCCTGGGAGCCCGCCATTCATTTCAATGGGGGATTTCGACCACTGGGAGCCAGCCATTCATTTCAATGGGGGATTTCGACCCCTAGGGGATTTCGATCCCTGGGCGCCCGCCATTCATTTCAATGGGGGATTTCGACCCCTGGTAGCCCGCCATTCATTTCATTGGGGGATTTTGATTCCTGGGCGCCCGCCATATATTTCAATGGGGGAATTCAACCCCTGGTAGCCCGCCATTCATTTCAATGGGGGATTTCGACCACTGCGAGCCCACCATTCATTTCTATGGGGGAATCTCGATCCCTGGTAGCCCGTCATTCATTTCAATGGGGGATTTCGACCCCTGGTAGCCCGTCATTCATTTCATTGCGGGATTTCGACCCCTGGGCGCCCGCCATTCATTTCAATGGGGGATTTCGACCCCTGGGAGCCCGCCATTCATTTCAATGGGGGATTTCGACCACTGGGAGCCAGCCATTCATTTCAATGGGGGATTTCGACCCCTAGGCGCCCCCGCCATTCATTCCTATGGGGGAATCTCGATCCCTGGTAGCCCGCCATTTATTCAATGGGGGATTTCAACCCCTGGTAACCTGCCATTCATTCCTATGGGGGATTTCGACCCCTGGGAGCCCACCATTCATTTAAATGGGGGAATTCGACCCCTGGTTGCCCGCCATTCATTTCAATGGGGGATTTCGACCACTGGGAGCCCAATATTCATTTCTATGGGGGAATCTCGATCCCTAGTAGCCCGCCATTCATTTCAATGGGGGATTTCGACCCCGGGTAGCCCGCCATTCATTTCATTGCGGGATTTCGACCCCTGGGCACCCGCCATTCATTTCAATGGGGGATTTCGACCCCTGGTAGCCCGCCATTCATTTCATTGGGGGATTCTGATTCCTGGGCGCCTACCCTTCATTTCAATGGGGGAATTCGACCCCTGGTAGCCCGCCATTCATTTCATTGGGGGATTTTGATTCCTGGGCGCCCGCCATTCATTTCAATGGGGGAATTCGAACCCTGGGAGCCCGCCATTCATTTCAATGGGGGATTTCGACAACTGAGAGCCAGCCATTCCTTTCAATGGGGGATTTCGACTCCTAGGGGATTTCGATCCCTGGGCGCCCGCCATTCATTTCAATGGGGGATTTCAACCACTGGTAGCCCGCCATTCATTTCATTGGGGGATTTTGATTCCTGGGCGCCCGCCATTCATTTCAATGGGGGAATTCAACCCCTGGTAGCCCGCCTTTCATTTCAATGGGGGATTTCGACCCCTAGGCGCCCGCCATTCATTTCAATGGGGGATTTTGACTCCTGGTCGCCCGGCATTCATTTCAATGGGGGAATTCGATCCCTGGGAGCCCGCCATTCATTTCAATGAGGGATTTTGACCACTGGGAGCCAGCCATTCATTTTAATGAAGGAATTTCGACCCCTAGGGGATTTCGATCCCTGGGCGCCCGCCATTCATTTCAATGGGGGATTTCAACCCCTGGTAGCCCGCCATTCATTTCAATGGGGGATTTCGACCACTGCGAGCCCACCATTCATTTCTATGGGGGAATCTCGATCCCTGGTAGCCCGTCATTCATTTCAATGGGGGATTTCGACCCATGGTAGCCCTTCATTCATTTCATTGCTGGATTTCGACCCCTGGGCGCACGCCATTCATTTCAATGGGGGATTTCGACACCTGGGAGCCCGCCATTCATTTCAATGGGGGATTTCGACCACTGGGAGCCAGCCATTCATTTCAAAGGGGGATTTCGACCCCTAGGCGCCCCCACCATTAATTCCTATGGGGGAATCTCGATCCCTGGTAGCCCGCCATTTATTCATTGGGGGATTTCAACCCCTGGTAACCTGCCATTCATTCCTATGGGGGATTTCGAACCCTGGGAACACACCATTCATTTAAATGGGGGAATTCGACCCCTGGTAGCCCGCCATTCATTTCAATGGGGGATTTCGACCACTGGGAGCCCAATATTCATTTCTATGGGGGAATCTCGCTCCCTAGTAGCCCGCCATTCATTTCAATGGGGGATTTCGACCCCTGGGCACCCGCCATTCATTTCAATGGGGGATTTCGACCCCTGGTAGCCCGCCATTCATTTCATTGGGGGATTTTGATTCCTGGGCGCCCACCCTTCATTTCAATGGGGGAATTCGACCCCTGGTAGCCCGCCATTCATTTCATTGGGGGATTTTGATTCCTGGAACCCGCCATTCATTTCAATGGGGGAATTCGACCCCTGGTAGCCCGCCATTCATTTCAATGGGGGATTTCGACCACTGGGAGCCAGCCATTCATTTCAATGGGGGATTTCGACCCCTAGGCGCCCGCCATTCATTTCAATGGGGGATTTTGACTCCTGGTCGCCCGCCATTCATTTCAATGGGGGAATTCGACCCCTGGGAGCCCGCCATTCATTTCAATGGGGGATTTCGACCACTGGGAGCCAGCCATTCCTTTCAATGGGGGATTTCGACTCCTAGGGGATTTCGATCCCTGGGCGCCCGCCATTCATTTCAATGGGGGATTTCGACCCCTGGTAGCCCGCCATTCATTTCTTGGGGGATTTTGATTCCTGGGCGCCCGCCATTCATTTCAATGGGGGAATTCAACCCATGGTAGCCCGCCATTCATTTCAATGGGGGATTTCGACCACTGGGAGCCAGCCATTCATTTCAATGGGGGATTTCGACCCCTTGGTGCCCGCCATTCATTTCAATAGGGGAATTCGACCCCTGGGTGACCGCCATTCATTTCAATGGGGGATTTCGACCCCTGGTAGCCCGCCATTCATTTAATTGCGGGATTTCGACCCGTTGGCACCCGCCATTCATTTCAATGGGGGATTTCGACCCTTGTGTGCCCGCCATTCATTTCAATAGGGGAATTCGACCCCTGGGTGCCCGCCATTCATTTCATTGCAGGATTTCGACCACTGGGCGCCCGCCATTCATTTCAATGGGGGATTTCGACCTCTGGTAGCCCGCCATTCATTTCATTGGGGGAATTCGACTCCTGGGAGCCCGCCATTCATTTCAATGGGGGATTTCGACCACTGGGCGCCCGCCATTCATTTCAATGGGGGAATTCGACCCCTGGGAGCCCGCCATTCATTTCAATGGGGGATTTCGACCACTGGGAGCCAGCCATTCATTTCAATGGGGGATTTCGACCCCTAGGCGCCCCCGCCATTCATTTCAATGGGGGATTTCGACCCCTGGTAGACCGCCATTCATTTCATTGGGGGATTTGGATCCCTGGTAGCCCGCCATTCATTTCAATGGGGGATTTCAACCCCTGGTAACCTGCCATTCATTCCTATGGGGGATTTCGACCCCTAGGCGCCCGCCATTCATTTCAATGGGGGATTTTGACTCCTGGTCGCCCGCCATTCATTTCAATGGGGGAATTCGACCCCTGGGAGCCCGCCATTCATTTCAATGGGGGATTTCGACAACTGAGAGCCAGCCATTCCTTTCAATGGGGGATTTCGACTCCTAGGGGATTTCGATCCCTGGGCGCCCGCCATTCATTTCAATGGGGGATTTCAACCACTGGTAGCCCGCCATTCATTTCATTGGGGGATTTTGATTCCTGGGCGCCCGCCATTCATTTCAATGGGGGAATTCAACCCCTGGTAGCCCGCCTTTCATTTCAATGGGGGATTTCGACCCCTAGGCGCCCGCCATTCATTTCAATGGGGGATTTTGACTCCTGGTCGCCCGGCATTCATTTCAATGGGGGAATTCGATCCCTGGGAGCCCGCCATTCATTTCAATGAGGGATTTCGACCACTGGGAGCCAGCCATTCATTTTAATGAAGGAATTTCGACCCCTAGGGGATTTCGATCCCTGGGCGCCCGCCATTCATTTCAATGGGGGATTTCAACCCCTGGTAGCCCGCCATTCATTTCAATGGGGGATTTCGACCACTGCGAGCCCACCATTCATTTCTATGGGGGAATCTCGATCCCTGGTAGCCCGTCATTCATTTCAATGGGGGATTTCGACCCATGGTAGCCCTTCATTCATTTCATTGCTGGATTTCGACCCCTGGGCGCACGCCATTCATTTCAATGGGGGATTTCGACACCTGGGAGCCCGCCATTCATTTCAATGGGGGATTTCGACCACTGGGAGCCAGCCATTCATTTCAATGGGGGATTTCGACCCCTAGGCGCCCCCACCATTAATTCCTATGGGGGAATCTCGATCCCTGGTAGCCCGCCATTTATTCATTGGGGGATTTCAACCCCTGGTAACCTGCCATTCATTCCTATGGGGGATTTCGAACCCTGGGAACACACCATTCATTTAAATGGGGGAATTCGACCCCTGGTAGCCCGCCATTCATTTCAATGGGGGATTTCGACCACTGGGAGCCCAATATTCATTTCTATGGGGGAATCTCGCTCCCTAGTAGCCCGCCATTCATTTCAATGGGGGATTTCGACCCCTGGGCACCCGCCATTCATTTCAATGGGGGATTTCGACCCCTGGTAGCCCGCCATTCATTTCATTGGGGGATTTTGATTCCTGGGCGCCCACCCTTCATTTCAATGGGGGAATTCGACCCCTGGTAGCCCGCCATTCATTTCATTGGGGGATTTTGATTCCTGGAACCCGCCATTCATTTCAATGGGGGAATTCGACCCCTGGTAGCCCGCCATTCATTTCAATGGGGGATTTCGACCACTGGGAGCCAGCCATTCATTTCAATGGGGGATTTCGACCCCTAGGTGCCCGCCATTCATTTCAATGGGGGATTTTGTCTCCTGGTTGCCCGCCATTCATTTCAATGGGGGAATTCGACCCCTGGGAGCCCGCCATTCATTTCAATGGGGGATTTCGACCACTGGGAGCCAGCCATTCCTTTCAATGGGGGATTTCGACTCCTAGGGGATTTCGATCCCTGGGCGCCCGCCTTTCATTTCAATGGGGGATTTCGACCCCTGGTAGCCCGCCATTAATTTCTTGGGGGATTTTGATTCCTGGGCGCCCGCCATTCATTTCAATGGGGGAATTCAACCCATGGTAGCCCGCCATTCATTTCAATGGGGGATTTCGACCACTGGGAGCCAGCCATTCATTTCAATGGGGGATTTCGACCCCTTGGTGCCCGCCATTCATTTCAATAGGGGAATTCGACCCCTGGGTGACCGCCATTCATTTCAATGGGGGATTTCGACCCCTGGTAGCCCGCCATTCATTTAATTGCGGGATTTCGACCCGTTGGCACCCGCCATTCATTTCAATGGGGGATTTCGACCCTTGTGTGCCCGCCATTCATTTTAATAGGGGAATTCGACCCCTGGGTGCCCGCCATTCATTTCATTGCAGGATTTCGACCACTGGGCGCCCGCCATTCATTTCAATGGGGGATTTCGACCTCTGGTAGCCCGCCATTCATTTCATTGGGGGAATTCGACTCCTGGGAGCCCGCCATTCATTTCAATGGGGGATTTCGACCACTGGGCGCCCGCCATTCATTTCAATGGGGGAATTCGACCCCTGGGAGCCCGCCATTCATTTCAATGGGGGATTTCGACCACTGGGAGCCAGCCATTCATTTCAATGGGGGATTTCGACCCCTAGGCGCCCCCGCCATTCATTTCAATGGGGGATTTCGACCCCTGGTAGACCGCCATTCATTTCATTGGGGGATTTGGATCCCTGGTAGCCCGCCATTCATTTCAATGGGGGATTTCAACCCCTGGTAACCTGCCATTCATTCCTATGGGGGATTTCGACCCCTAGGCGCCCGCCATTCATTTCAATGGGGGATTTTGACTCCTGGTCGCCCGCCATTCATTTCAATGGGGGAATTCGACCCCTGGGAGCCCGCCATTCATTTCAATGGGGGATTTCGACAACTGAGAGCCAGCCATTCCTTTCAATGGGGGATTTCGACTCCTAGGGGATTTCGATCCCTGGGCGCCCGCCATTCATTTCAATGGGGGATTTCAACCACTGGTAGCCCGCCATTCATTTCATTGGGGGATTTTGATTCCTGGGCGCCCGCCATTCATTTCAATGGGGGAATTCGACCCCTGGTAGACCGCCTTTCATTTCAATGGGGGATTTCGACCACTAGGAGCCAGCCAATCATTTCAATGGGGGATTTCGACCCCTAGGCGCCCGCCATTCATTTCAATGGGGGATTTCGACCCCTGGGTGCCCGCCATTCATTTCAATAGGGGAATTCGACCCCTGGGTGCCCGCCATTCATTTCAATGGGGGATTTCGACCCCTGGTAGCCCGCCATTCATTTAATTGCGGGATTTCGACCCGTTGGCACCCGCCATTCATTTCAATGGGGGATTTCGACCCTTGTGTGCCCCCGCCATTCATTCCTATGGGGGAATCTCGATCCCTGGTCGCCCGCCATTCATTTCAATGGGGGATTTCAACCCCTGGTAACCTGCCATTCATTCCTATGGGGGATTTCGACCACTGGGAGACCATCATTCATTTCATTGGGGGATTTTGATTCCTGGGCGCTCGCCATTCATTTCAATGGGGGATTTCGACCCCTGTGTGCCCGCCATTCATTTCAATAAGGGAATTCGACCACTGGGTGCCCGCCATTCATTTCATTGCGGGATTTCGACCACTGGGCGCCCGCCATTCATTTCAATGGGGGATTTCGACCTCTGGTAGCCCGCCATTCATTTCATTGAGGGAATTCGGCCCCTGGGAGCCCGCCATTCATTTCAATGGGGGATTTCGACCACTGGGCGCCCGCCATGCATTTCAATGGGGGAATTCGACCCCTGGGAGCCCGCCATTCATTTCAATGGGGGATTTCGACCACTGGGAGCCAGCCATTCATTTCAATGGGGGATTTCGACCCCTAGGGGATTTCGATCCCTGGGCGCCCGCCATTCATTTCAATGGGGGATTTCGACCCCTGGTAGCCCGCCATTCATTTCATTGGGGGATTTTGATTCCTGGGCGCCCGCCATATATTTCAATGGGGGAATTCAACCCCTGGTAGCCCGCCATTCATTTCAATGGGGGATTTCGACCACTGCGAGCCCACCATTCATTTCTATGGGGGAATCTCGATCCCTGGTAGCCCGTCATTCATTTCAATGGGGGATTTCGACCCCTGGTAGCCCGTCATTCATTTCATTGCGGGATTTCGACCCCTGGGCGCCCGCCATTCATTTCAATGGGGGATTTCGACCCCTGGGAGCCCGCCATTCATTTCAATGGGGGATTTCGACCACTGGGAGCCAGCCATTCATTTCAATGGGGGATTTCGACCCCTAGGCGCCCCCGCCATTCATTCCTATGGGGGAATCTCGATCCCTGGTAGCCCGCCATTTATTCAATGGGGGATTTCAACCCCTGGTAACCTGCCATTCATTCCTATGGGGGATTTCGACCCCTGGGAGCCCACCATTCATTTAAATGGGGGAATTCGACCCCTGGTTGCCCGCCATTCATTTCAATGGGGGATTTCGACCACTGGGAGCCCAATATTCATTTCTATGGGGGAATCTCGATCCCTAGTAGCCCGCCATTCATTTCAATGGGGGATTTCGACCCCGGGTAGCCCGCCATTCATTTCATTGCGGGATTTCGACCCCTGGGCACCCGCCATTCATTTCAATGGGGGATTTCGACCCCTGGTAGCCCGCCATTCATTTCATTGGGGGATTCTGATTCCTGGGCGCCTACCCTTCATTTCAATGGGGGAATTCGACCCCTGGTAGCCCGCCATTCATTTCATTGGGGGATTTTGATTCCTGGGCGCCCGCCATTCATTTCAATGGGGGAATTCGACCCCTGGTAGCCCGCCATTCATTTCAATGGGGGATTTCGACCACTGGGAGCCAGCCATTCATTTCAATGGGGGATTTCGACCCCTAGGCGCCCGCCATTCATTTCAATGGGGGATTTTGATTCCTGGGCGCCCGCCATTCATTTCAATGGGGGAATTCGACCCCTGGGAGCCCGCCATTCATTTCAATGGGGGATTTCGACCACTGGGAGCCAGCCATTCCTTTCAATGGGGGATTTCGACCCCTAGGGTATTTCGATCCCTGGGCGCCCGCCATTCATTTCAATGGGGGATTTCGACCCCTGGTAGCCCGCCATTCATTTCTTGGGGGATTTTGATTCCTGGGTTCCCGCCATTCATTTCAATGGGGGAATTCAACCCATGGTAGCCCGCCATTCATTTCAATGGGGGATTTCGACCACTGGGAGCCAGCCATTCATTTCAATGGGGGATTTCGACCCCTGGGTGCCCGCCATTCATTTCAATAGGGGAATTCGACCCCTGGGTGCCCGCCATTCATTTCAATGGGGGATTTCGACCCCTGGTAGCCCGCCATTCATTTAATTGCGGGATTTCGACCCGTTGGCACCCGCCATTCATTTCAATGGGGGATTTCGACCCTTGTGTGCCCGCCATTCATTTCAATAGGGGAATTCGACCCCTGGGTGCCCGCCATTCATTTCATTGCGGGATTTCGACCACTGGGCGCCCGCCATTCATTTCAATGGGGGATTTCGACCTCTGGTAGCCCGCCATTCATTTCATTGGGGGAATTCGACTCCTGGGAGCCCGCCATTCATTTCAATGGGGGATTTCGACCACTGGGCGCCCGCCATTCATTTCAATGGGGGAATTCGACCCCTGGGAGCCCGCCATTCATTTCAATGGGGGATTTCGACCACTGGGAGCCAGCCATTCATTTCAATGGGGGATTTCGACCCCTAGGCGCCCCCGCCATTCATTTCAATGGGGGATTTCGACCCCTGGTAGACCGCCATTCATTTCATTGGGGGATTTGGATCCCTGGTAGCCCGCCATTCATTTCAATGGGGGATTTCAACCCCTGGTAACCTGCCATTCATTCCTATGGGGGATTTCGACCCCTGGGAGTCCACCATTCATTTAAATGGGGGAATTCGACCCCTGGGTTCCCGCCATTCATTTCAATAAGGGAATTCGACCCCTGGTAGCCCGCCAAACATTTCAATGCGGGATTTCAACCCCTGGAAGCCCGGCATTCATTTCAATGGGGGAATTCGATCCCTGGGAGCCCGCCATTCATTTCAATGAGGGATTTCGACCACTGGGAGCCAGCCATTCATTTCAATGGGGGATTTCGACCCCTAGGGGATTTCGATCCCTGGGCGCCCGCCATTCATTTCATTGGGGGATTTCAACCCCTGGTAGCCCGCCATTCATTTTAATGGGGGATTTCGACCACTGCGAGCCCACCATTCATTTCTATGGGGGAATCTCGATCCCTGGTAGCCCGTCATTCATTTCAATGGGGGATTTCGACCCCTGGGTGCCCGCCATTCATTTCAATAGGGGAATTCGACCCCTGGGTGCCCGTCATTCATTTCAATGGGGGATTTCGACCCCTGGTAGCCCGCCATTCATTTAATTGCGGGATTTCGACCCGTTGGCACCCGCCATTCATTTCAATGGGGGATTTCGACCCTTGTGTGCCCCCGCCATTCATTCCTATGGGGGAATCTCGATCCCTGGTAGCCCGCCATTCATTTCAATGGGGGATTTCAACCCCTGGTAACCTGCCATTCATTCCTATGGGGGATTTCGACCACTGGGAGACCATCATTCATTTCATTGGGGGATTTTGATTCCTGGGCGCTCGCCATTCATTTCAATGGGGGATTTCGACCCCTGTGTGCCCGCCATTCATTTCAATAAGGGAATTCGACCACTGGGTGCCCGCCATTCATTTCATTGCGGGATTTCGACCACTGGGCGCCCGCCATTCATTTCAATGGGGGATTTCGACCTCTGGTAGCCCGCCATTCATTTCATTGAGGGAATTCGGCCCCTGGGAGCCCGCCATTCATTTCAATGGGGGATTTCGACCACTGGGCGCCCGCCATTCATTTCAATGGGGGAATTCGACCCCTGGGAGCCCGCCATTCATTTCAATGGGGTATTTCGACCACTGGGAGCCAGCCATTCATTTCAATGGGGGATTTCGACCCCTAGGGGATTTCGATCCCTGGGCGCCCGCCATTCATTTCAATGGGGGATTTCGACCCCTGGTAGCCCGCCATTCATTTCATTGGGGGATTTTGATTCCTGGGCGCCCGCCATATATTTCAATGGGGGAATTCAACCCCTGGTAGCCCGCCATTCATTTCAATGGGGGATTTCGACCACTGCGAGCCCACCATTCATTTCTATGGGGGAATCTCGATCCCTAGTAGCCCGCCATTCATTTCAATGGGGGATTTCGACCCCGGGTAGCCCGCCATTCATTTCATTGCGGGATTTCGACCCCTGGGCACCCGCCATTCATTTCAATGGGGGATTTCGACCCCTGGTAGCCCGCCATTCATTTCATTGGGGGATTCTGATTCCTGGGCGCCTACCCTTCATTTCAATGGGGGAATTCGACCCCTGGTAGCCCGCCATTCATTTCATTGGGGGATTTTGATTCCTGGGCGCCCGCCATTCATTTCAATGGGGGAATTCGACCCCTGGTAGCCCGCCATTCATTTCAATGGGGGATTTCGACCACTGGGAGCCAGCCATTTATTTCAATGGGGGATTTCGACCCCTAGGCGCCCGCCATTCATTTCAATGGGGGATTTTGATTCCTGGGCGCCCGCCATTCATTTCAATGGGGGAATTCGACCCCTGGGAGCCCGCCATTCATTTCAATGGGGGATTTCGACCACTGGGAGCCAGCCATTCCTTTCAATGGGGGATTTCGACCCCTAGGGGATTTCGATCCCTGGGCGCCCGCCATTCATTTCAATGGGGGATTTCGACCCCTGGTAGCCCGCCATTCATTTCTTGGGGGATTTTGATTCCTGGGTTCCCGCCATTCATTTCAATGGGGGAATTCAACCCATGGTAGCCCGCCATTCATTTCAATGGGGGATTTCGACCACTGGGAGCCAGCCATTCATTTCAATGGGGGATTTTGACCCCTGGGTGCCCGCCATTCATTTCAATAGGGGAATTCGACCCCTGGGTGCCCGCCATTCATTTCAATGGGGGATTTCGACCCCTGGTAGCCCGCCATTCATTTAATTGCGGGATTTCGACCCGTTGGCACCCGCCATTCATTTCAATGGGGGATTTCGACCCTTGTGTGCCCGCCATTCATTTCAATAGGGGAATTCGACCACTGGGTGCCCGCCATTCATTTCATTGCGGGATTTCGACCACTGGGCGCCCGCCATTCATTTCAATGGGGGATTTCGACCTCTGGTAGCCCGCCATTCATTTCATTGGGGGAATTCGACTCCTGGGAGCCCGCCATTCATTTCAATGGGGGATTTCGACCACTGGGCGCCCGCCATTCATTTCAATGGGGGAATTCGACCCCTGGGAGCCCGCCATTCATTTCAATGGGGGATTTCGACCACTGGGAGCCAGCCATTCATTTCAATGGGGGATTTCGACCCCTAGGCGCCCCCGCCATTCATTTCAATGGGGGATTTCGACCCCTGGTAGACCGCCATTCATTTCATTGGGGGATTTGGATCCCTAGTAGCCCGCCATTCATTTCAATGGGGGATTTCAACCCCTGGTAACCTGCCATTCATTCCTATGGGGGATTTCGACCCCTGGGAGTCCACCATTCATTTAAATGGGGGAATTCGACCCCTGGGGTCCCGCCATTCATTTCAATAAGGGAATTCGACCCCTGGTAGCCCGCCAAACATTTCAATGCGGGATTTCAACCCCTGGAAGCCCGGCATTCATTTCAATGGGGGAATTCGATCCCTGGGAGCCCGCCATTCATTTCAATGAGGGATTTCGACCACTGGGAGCCAGCCATTCATTTCAATGGGGGATTTCGACCCCTAGGGGATTTCGATCCCTGGGCGCCCGCCATTCATTTCAATGGGGGATTTCAACCCCTGGTAGCCCGCCATTCATTTTAATGGGGGATTTCGACCACTGCGAGCCCACCATTCATTTCTATGGGGGAATCTCGATCCCTGGTAGCCCGTCATTCATTTCAATGGGGGATTTCGACCCCTGGGTGCCCGCCATTCATTTCAATAGGGGAATTCGACCCCTGGGTGCCCGCCATTCATTTCAATGGGGGATTTCGACCCCTGGTAGCCCGCCATTCATTTAATTGCGGGATTTCGACCCGTTGGCACCCGCCATTCATTTCAATGGGGGATTTCGACCCTTGTGTGCCCCCGCCATTCATTCCTATGGGGGAATCTCGATCCCTGGTAGCCCGCCATTCATTTCAATGGGGGATTTCAACCCCTGGTAACCTGCCATTCATTCCTATGGGGGATTTCGACCACTGGGAGACCATCATTCATTTCATTGGGGGATTTTGATTCCTGGGCGCTCGCCATTCATTTCAATGGGGGATTTCGACCCCTGTGTGCCCGCCATTCATTTCAATGGGGGAATTCGACCCCTGGGAGCCCGCCATTCATTTCAATGGGGTATTTCGACCACTGGGAGCCAGCCATTCATTTCAATGGGGGATTTCGACCACTGGGCGCCCGCCATTCATTTCAATGGGGGATTTCGACCTCTGGTAGCCCGCCATTCATTTCATTGAGGGAATTCGGCCCCTGGGAGCCCGCCATTCATTTCAATGGGGGATTTCGACCACTGGGCGCCCGCCATTCATTTCAATGGGGGAATTCGACCCCTGGGAGCCCGCCATTCATTTCAATGGGGTATTTCGACCACTGGGAGCCAGCCATTCATTTCAATGGGGGATTTCGACCCCTAGGGGATTTCGATCCCTGGGCGCCCGCCATTCATTTCAATGGGGGATTTCGACCCCTGGTAGCCCGCCATTCATTTCATTGGGGGATTTTGATTCCTGGGCGCCCGCCATATATTTCAATGGGGGAATTCAACCCCTGGTAGCCCGCCATTCATTTCAATGGGGGATTTCGACCACTGCGAGCCCACCATTCATTTCTATGGGGGAATCTCGATCCCTGGTAGCCCGTCATTTATTTCAATGGGGGATTTCGACCCCTGGTAGCCCGTCATTCATTTCATTGCGGGATTTTGACCCCTGGGCGCCCGCCATTCATTTCAATGGGGGATTTCGACCCCTGGGAGCCCGCCATTCATTTCAATGGGGGATTTCGACCACTGGGAGCCAGCCATTCATTTCAATGGGGGATTTCGACCCCTAGGCGCCCCCGCCATTCATTCCTATGGGGGAATCTCGATCCCTGGTAGCCCGCCATTTATTCAATGGGGGATTTCAACCCCTGGTAACCTGCCATTCATTCCTATGGGGGATTTCGACCCCTGGGAGCCCACCATTCATTTAAATGGGGGAATTCGACCCCTGGTTGCCCGCCATTCATTTCAATGGGGGATTTCGACCACTGGGAGCCCAATATTCATTTCTATGGGGGAATCTCGATCCCTAGTAGCCCGCCATTCATTTCAATGGGGGATTTCGACCCCGGGTAGCCCGCCATTCATTTCATTGCGGGATTTCGACCCCTGGGCACCCGCTATTCATTTCAATGGGGGATTTCGACCCCTGGTAGCCCGCCATTCATTTCATTGGGGGATTCTGATTCCTGGGCTCCTACCCTTCATTTCAATGGGGGAATTCGACCCCTGGTAGCCCGCCATTCATTTCATTGGGGGATTTTGATTCCTGGGCGCCCGCCATTCATTTCAATGGGGGAATTCGACCCCTGGTAGCCCGCCATTCATTTCAATGGGGGATTTCGACCACTGGGAGCAAGCCATTCATTTCAATGGGGGATTTCGACCCCTAGGCGCCCGCCATTCATTTCAATGGGGGATTTTGATTCCTGGGCGCCCGCCATTCATTTCAATGGGGGAATTCGACCCCTGGGAGCCCGCCATTCATTTCAATGGGGGATTTCAACCACTGGGATTCAGCCATTCCTTTCAATGGGGAATTTCGACCCCTAGGCGCCCGCCATTCATTTCAATGGGGGATTTCGACCCCTGGGAGCCCACCATTCATTTAAATGGGGGAATTCGACCCCTGGGAGCCCACCATTCATTTAAATGGGGGAATTCGACCCCTGGTTGCCCGCCATTCATTTCAATGGGGGATTTCGACCACTGGGAGCCCAATATTCATTTCTATGGGGGAATCTCGATCCCTAGTAGCCCGCCATTCATTTCAATGGGGGATTTCGACCCCGGGTAGCCCGCCATTCATTTCATTGCGGGATTTCGACCCCTGGGCACCCGCCATTCATTTCAATGGGGGATTTCGACCCCTGGTAGACCGCCATTCATTTCATTGGGGGATTTGGATCCCTGGTAGCCCGCCATTCATTTCAATGGGGGATTTCAACCCCTGGTAACCTGCCATTTATTCCTATGGGGGATTTCGACCCCTAGGCGCCCGCCATTCATTTCAATGGGGGATTTTGACTCCTGGTCGCCCGCCATTCATTTCAATGGGGGAATTCAACCCCTGGGAGCCCGCCATTCATTTCAATGGGGGATTTCGACAACTGAGAGCCAGCCATTCCTTTCAATGGGGGATTTCGACTCCTAGGGGATTTCGATCCCTGGGCGCCCGCCATTCATTTCAATGGGGGATTTCAACCACTGGTAGCCCGCCATTCATTTCATTGGGGGATTTTGATTCCTGGGCGCCCGCCATTCATTTCAATGGGGGAATTCGACCCCTGGTAGACCGCCTTTCATTTCAATGGGGGATTTCGACCACTAGGAGCCAGCCAATCATTTCAATGGGGGATTTCGACCCCTAGGCGCCCGCCATTCATTTCTATGGGGGAATCTCGATCCCTGGTAGCCCGTCATTCATTTCAATGGGGGATTTCGACCCCTGGGTGCCCGCCATTCATTTCAATAGGGGAATTCGACCCCTGGGTGCCCGCCATTCATTTCAATGGGGGATTTCGACCCCTGGTAGCCCGCCATTCATTTAATTGCGGGATTTCGACCCGTTGGCACCCGCCATTCATTTCAATGGGGGATTTCGACCCTTGTGTGTCCCCGCCATTCATTCCTATGGGGGAATCTCGATCCCTGGTAGCCCGCCATTCATTTCAATGGGGGATTTCAACCCCTGGTAAAATGCCATTCATTCCTATGGGGGATTTCGACCACTGGGAGACCATCATTCATTTCATTGGGGGATTTTGATTCCTGGGTGCTCGCCATTCATTTCAATGGGGGATTTCGACCCCTGTGTGCCCGCCATTCATTTCAATAAGGGAATTCGACCACTGGGTGCCCGCCATTCATTTCATTGCGGGATTTCGACCACTGGGCGCCCGCCATTCATTTCAATGGGGGATTTCGACCTCTGGTAGCCCGCCATTCATTTCAATGGGGGATTTCGACCTCTGGTAGCCCGCTATTCATTTCATTAAGGGAATTCGGCCCCTGGGAGCCCGCCATTCATTTCAATGGGGGATTTCGACCACTGGGCGCCCACCATTCATTTCAATGGGGGAATTCGACCCCTGGGAGCCCGCCATTCATTTCAATGGGGGATTTCGACCACTGGGAGCCAGCCATTCATTTCAATGGGGGATTTCGACCCCTAGGGGATTTCGATCCCTGGGCGCCCGCCATTCATTTCAATGGGGGATTTCGACCCCTGGTAGCCCGCCATTCATTTCATTGGGGGATTTTGATTCCTGGGCGCCCGCCATATATTTCAATGGGGGAATTCAACCCCTGGTAGCCCGCCATTCATTTCAATGGGGGATTTCGACCACTGCGAGCCCACCATTCATTTCTATGGGGGAATCTCGATCCCTGGTAGCCCGTCATTCATTTCAATGGGGGATTTCGACCCCTGGTAGCCCGTCATTCATTTCATTGCGGGATTTCGACCCCTGGGCGCCCGCCATTCATTTCAATGGGGGATTTCGACCCCTGGGAGCCCGCCATTCATTTCAATGGGGGATTTCGACCACTGGGAGCCAGCCATTCATTTCAATGGGGGATTTCGACCCCTAGGCGCCCCCGCCATTCATTCCTATGGGGGAATCTCGATCCCTGGTAGCCCGCCATTTATTCAATGGGGGATTTCAACCCCTGGTAACCTGCCATTCATTCCTATGGGGGATTTCGACCCCTGGGAGCCCACCATTCATTTAAATGGGGGAATTCGACCCCTGGTTGCCCGCCATTCATTTCAATGGGGGATTTCGACCACTGGGAGCCCAATATTCATTTCTATGGGGGAATCTCGATCCCTAGTAGCCCGCCATTCATTTCAATGGGGGATTTCGACCCCGGGTAGCCCGCCATTCATTTCATTGCGGGATTTCGACCCCTGGGCACCCGCCATTCATTTCAATGGGGGATTTCGACCCCTGGTAGCCCGCCATTCATTTCATTGGGGGATTCTGATTCCTGGGCGCCTACCCTTCATTTCAATGGGGGAATTCGACCCCTGGTAGCCCGCCATTCATTTCATTGGGGGATTTTGATTCCTAGGCGCCCGCCATTCATTTCAATGGGGGAATTCGACCCCTGGTAGCCCGCCATTCATTTCAATGGGGGATTTCGACCACTGGGAGCCAGCCATTCATTTCAATGGGGGATTTCGACCCCTAGGCGCCCGCCATTCATTTCAATGGGGGATTTTGACTCCTGGTCGCCCGCCATTCATTTCAATGGGGGAATTCGACCCCTGGGAGCCCGCCATTCATTTCAATGGGGGATTTCGACCACTGGGAGCCAGCCATTCCTTTCAATGGGGGATTTCGACCCCTAGGGGATTTCGATCCCTGGGCGCCCGCCATTCATTTCAATGGGGGATTTCGACCCCTGGTAGCCCGCCATTCATTTCTTGGGGGATTTTGATTCCTGGGCGCCCGCCATTCATTTCAATGGGGGAATTCAACCCATGGTAGCCCGCCATTCATTTCAATGGGGGATTTCGACCACTGGGAGCCAGCCATTCATTTCAATGGGGGATTTCGACCCCTGGGTGCCCGCCATTCATTTCAATAGGGGAATTCGACCCCTGGGTGCCCGCCATTCATTTCAATGGGGGATTTCGACCCCTGGTAGCCCGCCATTCATTTAATTGCGGGATTTCGACCCGTTGGCACCCGCCATTCATTTCAATGGGGGATTTCGACCCTTGTGTGCCCGCCATTCATTTCAATAGTGGAATTCGACCCCTGGGTGCCCGCCATTCATTTCATTACGGGATTTCGACCACTGGGCGCCCGCCATTCATTTCAATGGGGGATTTCGACCTCTGGTAGCCCGCCATTCATTTCATTGGGGGAATTCGACTCCTGGGAGCCCGCCATTCATTTCAATGGGGGATTTCGACCACTGGGCGCCCGCCATTCATTTCAATGGGGGAATTCGACCCCTGGGAGCCCGCCATTCATTTCAATGGGGGATTTCGACCACTGGGAGCCAGCCATTCATTTCAATGGGGGATTTCGACCCCTAGGCGCCCCCGCCATTCATTTCAATGGGGGATTTCGACCCCTGGTAGACCGTCATTCATTTCATTGGGGGATTTGGATCCCTGGTAGCCCGCCATTCATTTCAATGGGGGATTTCAACCCCTGGTAACCTGCCATTCATTCCTATGGGGGATTTCGACCCCTGGGAGTCCACCATTCATTTAAATGGGGGAATTCGACCCCTGGGTTCCCGCCATTCATTTCAATAAGGGAATTCGACCCCTGGTAGCCCGCCAAACATTTCAATGCGGGATTTCAACCCCTGGAAGCCCGCCATTCATTTCAATGAGGGATTTCGACCCCTGGGAGCCCTCTATTCATTTCAATGGGAGATTTTGACCCCTGGTAGCCCGCCATTCATTTCATTGGGGGAGTTTGATTCCTCAGCGCCCGTCATTCATTTCAATGGGGGATTTCGATCCCTGAGCTCCCGCCATTCATTTCAATGGGGGATTTCGACCCCTGGTAGCCCACCATTCATTTCATTGGGGGATTTTGATTCCTGGGCGCCAGCCATTCATTTCAATGGGGGATTTCGACCCCTAGGTGCCCGCCATTCATTTCAATTGGGGATTTCAACCCCTGGTAACCCGCCATTCATTCCTATGGGGGATTTCGACCCCTGGGAGCCCACCATTCATTTAAATTGGGTAATTCGACCCCTGGTAGCCCGCCATTCATTTCAATGGGGGATTTTGACCACTGGGAGCCCACCATTCATTTCTATGGGGGAATCTGGATCCCTGGTAGCCCGCCATTCATTTCAATGGGAGATTTCGACCACTGGGAGCCAGCCATTCATTTCAATGGGGGATTTCGACCCCTAGGCGCCCGCCATTCATTTCAATGGGGGAATTCGACCCCTGGGAGCCCGCCATTCATTTCAATGGGGGATTTCGACCACTGGGAGCCAGCCATTCATTTCAATGGGGGATTTCGACCCCTAGGCGCCCCCGCCATTCATTCCTATGGGGGAATCTCGATCCCTGGTAGCCCGCCATTCATTTCAATGGGGGATTTCAACCCCTGGTAACCTGCCATTCAATCCTATGGGGGATTTCGACCACTGGGAGACCATCATTCATTTCATTGGGGGATTTTGATTCCTGGTCGCCCGCCATTCATTTCAATGGGGGAATTCAACCCCTGGGAGCCCGCCATTCATTTAAATGGGGGATTTCGACCACTGGGAGCCAGCCATTCATTTCAATGGGGGATTTCAAACCCTAGGCGCCCCCGCCATTCATTTCAATGGGAGATTTTGACACAAGTGGGCCCGCCATTCATTTCAATGGGGGATTTTGACCCCTGGTAGCCCGCAATTCATTTCATTGGGGGATTTTGATTCCTGGGCGCCCGCCATATATTTCAATGGGGGATTTTGACTCCTTGTCGCCCGCCATTCATTTCAATGGGGGAATTCGACCCCTGGGCGCCCGCCATTCATTTCAATGGGGGATTTCGACCACTGGGAGCCAGCCATTCCTTTCAATGGGGGATTTCGACCACTAGGAGCCCACCATTCATTTCTATGGGGGAATCTCGATCCCTGGTAGCCCGTCATTCATTTCAATGGGGGATTTCGACCCCTGATAGCCCGCCATTAATTTCATTGCGGGATTTCGACCCCTGGGAGCCCACCATTCATTTAAATGGGGGAATTCGACCCCTGGTAGCCCGCCATTCATTTCAATGGGGGATTTCGACCACTGGGAGCCCAATATTCATTTCTATGGGGGAATCTCGATCCCTAGTAGCCCGCCATTCATTTCAATGGGGGAATTCGACCCCTGGTAGCCCGCCATTCATTTCATTGGGGGATTTTGATTCCTGGAACCCGCCATTCATTTCAATGGGGGAATTCGACCCCTGGTAGCCCGCCATTCATTTCAATGGGGGATTTCGACCACTGGGAGCCAGCCATTCATTTCAATGGGGGATTTCGACCCCTAGGCGCCCGCCATTCATTTCAATGGGGGATTTTGACTCCTGGTCGCCCGCCATTCATTTCAATGGGGGAATTCGACCCCTGGGAGCCCGCCATTCATTTCAATGGGGGATTTCGACCACTGGGAGCCAGCCATTCCTTTCAATGGGGGATTTCGACTCCTAGGGGATTTCGATCCCTGGGCGCCCGCCATTCATTTCAATGGGGGATTTCGACCACTGGGCGCCCGCCATTCATTTCAATGGGGGACTTCGACCCCTGGGAGCCCGCCATTCATTTCAATGGGGGATTTCCACCACTGGGAGCCAGCCAATTATTTCAATGGGGGATTTCGACACCTGGTAGCCCGCCATTCATTTCATTGCGGGATTTCAACCCCTGGTAGCCCGCCATTCATTTCAATGGGGGATTTCGACCCCTAGGCGCCCCCGCCATTCATTCCTATGGGGGAATCTCGATCCCTGGTAGCCCGCCATTTATTCAATGGGGGATTTCAACCCCTGGTAACCTGCCATTCATTCCTATGGGGGATTTCGACCCCTGGGAGCCCACCATTCATTTAAATGGGGGAATTCGACCCCTGGTTGCCCGCCATTCATTTCAATGGGGGATTTCGACCACTGGGAGCCCAATATTCATTTCTATGGGGGAATCTCGATCCCTAGTAGCCCGCCATTCATTTCAATGGGGGATTTCGACCCCGGGTAGCCCGCCATTCATTTCATTGCGGGATTTCGACCCCTGGGCACCCGCCATTCATTTCAATGGGGGATTTCGACCCCTGGTAGCCCGCCATTCATTTCATTGGGGGATTCTGATTCCTGGGCGCCTACCCTTCATTTCAATGGGGGAATTCGACCCCTGGTAGCCCGCCATTCATTTCATTGGGGGATTTTGATTCCTAGGCGCCCGCCATTCATTTCAATGGGGGAATTCGACCCCTGGTAGCCCGCCATTCATTTCAATGGGGGATTTCGACCACTGGGAGCAAGCCATTCATTTCAATGGGGGATTTCGACCCCTAGGCGCCCGCCATTCATTTCAATGGGGGATTTTGACTCCTGGTCGCCCGCCATTCATTTCAATGGGGGAATTCGACCCCTGGGAGCCCGCCATTCATTTCAATGGGGGATTTCGACCACTGGGAGCCAGCCATTCCTTTCAATGGGGGATTTCGACCCCTAGGGGATTTCGATCCCTGGGCGCCCGCCATTCATTTCAATGGGGGATTTCGACCCCTGGTAGCCCGCCATTCATTTCTTGGGGGATTTTGATTCCTGGGCGCCCGCCATTCATTTCAATGGGGGAATTCAACCCATGGTAGCCCGCCATTCATTTCAATGGGGGATTTCGACCACTGGGAGCCAGCCATTCATTTCAATGGGGGATTTCGACCCCTGGGTGCCCGCCATTCATTTCAATAGGGGAATTCGACCCCTGGGTGCCCGCCATTCATTTCAATGGGGGATTTCGACCCCTGGTAGCCCGCCATTCATTTAATTGCGGGATTTCGACCCGTTGGCACCCGCCATTCATTTCAATGGGGGATTTCGACCCTTGTGTGCCCGCCATTCATTTCAATAGGGGAATTCGACCCCTGGGTGCCCGCCATTCATTTCATTGCGGGATTTCGACCACTGGGCGCCCGCCATTCATTTCAATGGGGGATTTCGACCTCTGGTAGCCCGCCATTCATTTCATTGGGGGAATTCGACTCCTGGGAGCCCGCCATTCATTTCAATGGGGGATTTCGACCACTGGGCGCCCGCCATTCATTTCAATGGGGGAATTCGACCCCTGGGAGCCCGCCATTCATTTCAATGGGGGATTTCGACCACTGGGAGCCAGCCATTCATTTCAATGGGGGATTTCGACCCCTAGGCGCCCCCGCCATTCATTTCAATGGGGGATTTCGACCCCTGGTAGACCGCCATTCATTTCATTGGGGGATTTGGAACCCTGGTAGCCCGCCATTCATTTCAATGGGGGATTTCAACCCCTGGTAACCTGCCATTCATTCCTATGGGGGATTTCGACCCCTGGGAGTCCACCATTCATTTAAATGGGGGAATTCGACCCCTGGGTTCCCGCCATTCATTTCAATAAGGGAATTCGACCCCTGGTAGCCCGCCAAACATTTCAATGCGGGATTTCAACCCCTGGAAGCCCGCCATTCATTTCAATGAGGGATTTCGACCCCTGGGAGCCCTCTATTCATTTCAATGGGAGATTTTGACCCCTGGTAGCCCGCCATTCATTTCATTGGGGGAGTTTGATTCCTCAGCGCCCGTCATTCATTTCAATGGGGGATTTCGATCCCTGAGCTCCCGCCATTTATTTCAATGGGGGATTTCGACCCCTGGTAGCCCACCATTCATTTCATTGGGGGATTTTGATTCCTGGGCGCCAGCCATTCATTTCAATGGGGGATTTCGACCCCTAGGCGCCCGCCATTCATTTCAATTGGGGATTTCAACCCCTGGTAACCCGCCATTCATTCCTATGGGGGATTTCGACCCCTGGGAGCCCACCATTCATTTAAATTGGGTAATTCGACCCCTGGTAGCCCGCCATTCATTTCAATGGGGGATTTTGACCACTGGGAGCCCACCATTCATTTCTATGGGGGAATCTGGATCCCTGGTAGCCCGCCATTCATTTCAATGGGAGATTTCGACCACTGGGAGCCAGCCATTCATTTCAATGGGGGATTTCGACCCCTAGGCGCCCGCCATTCATTTCAATGGGGGAATTCGACCCCTGGGAGCCCGCCATTCATTTCAATGGGGGATTTCGACCACTGGGAGCCAGCCATTCATTTCAATGGGGGATTTCGACCCCTAGGCGCCCCCGCCATTCATTCCTATGGGGGAATCTCGATCCCTGGTAGCCCGCCATTCATTTCAATGGGGGATTTCAACCCCTGGTAACCTGCCATTCAATCCTATGGGGGATTTCGACCACTGGGAGACCATCATTCATTTCATTGGGGGATTTTGATTCCTGGTCGCCCGCCATTCATTTCAATGGGGGAATTCAACCCCTGGGAGCCCGCCATTCATTTAAATGGGGGATTTCGACCACTGGGAGCCAGCCATTCATTTCAATGGGGGATTTCAAACCCTAGGCGCCCCCGCCATTCATTTCAATGGGAGATTTTGACACAAGTGGGCCCGCCATTCATTTCAATGGGGGATTTTGACCCCTGGTAGCCCGCAATTCATTTCATTGGGGGATTTTGATTCCTGGGCGCCCGCCATATATTTCATTGGGGGATTTTGACTCATTGTCGCCCGCCATTCATTTCAATGGGGGAATTTGACCCCTGGGCGCCCGCCATTCATTTCAATGGGGGATTTCGACCACTGGGAGCCAGCCATTCCTTTCAATGGGGGATTTCGACCACTAGGAGCCCACCATTCATTTCTATGGGGGAATCTCGATCCCTGGTAGCCCGTCATTCATTTCAATGGGGGATTTCGACCCCTGATAGCCCGCCATTAATTTCATTGCGGGATTTCGACCCCTGGGAGCCCACCATTCATTTAAATGGGGGAATTCGACCCCTGGTAGCCCGCCATTCATTTCAATGGGGGATTTCGACCACTGGGAGCCCAATATTCATTTCTATGGGGGAATCTCGATCCCTAGTAGCCCGCCATTCATTTCAATGGGGGAATTCGACCCCTGGTAGCCCGCCATTCATTTCATTGGGGGATTTTGATTCCTGGAACCCGCCATTCATTTCAATAGGGGAATTCGACCCCTGGTAGCCCGCCATTCATTTCAATGGGGGATTTCGACCACTGGGAGCCAGCCATTCATTTCAATGGGGGATTTCGACCCCTAGGCGCCCGCCATTCATTTCAATGGGGGATTTTGACTCCTGGTCGCCCGCCATTCATTTCAATGGGGGAATTCGACCCCTGGGAGCCCGCCATTCATTTCAATGGGGGATTTCGACCACTGGGAGCCAGCTATTCCTTTCAATGGGGGATTTCGACTCCTAGGGGATTTCGATCCCTGGGCGCCCGCCATTCATTTCAATGGGGGATTTCGACCACTGGGCGCCCGCCATTCATTTCAATGGGGGACTTCGACCCCTGGGAGCCCGCCATTCATTTCAATGGGGGATTTCCACCACTGGGAGCCAGCCAATTATTTCAATGGGGGATTTCGACACCTGGTAGCCCGCCATTCATTTCATTGCGGGATTTCAACCCCTGGTAGCCCGCCATTCATTTCATTGGGGGATTTTGATTCCTTGGCGCCCGCCATTAATTTCAATGGGGGATTTCGACCACTGGGAGCCAGCCATTCCTTTCAATGGGGGATTTTGACTCCTGGTCGCCCGCCATTCATTTCAATGGGGGAATTCGACCCCTGGGAGCCCGCCATTCCTTTCAATGGGGGATTTCGACCACTAGGAGCCCACCATTCATTTCTATGGGGGAATCTCGATCCCTGGTAGCCCGTCATTCATTTCAATGGGGGATTTCGACCCCTGATAGCCCGCCATTAATTTCATTGCGGGATTTTGACCCCTGGTAGCCCGCCATTCATTTCAATGGGGGATTTCGACCACTGGGAGCCAGCCATTCATTTCAATGGGGGATTTCGACCCCTGGGTGCCCGCCATTCATTTCAATAGGGGAATTCGACCCCTGGGTGCCCGCCAATCATTTCAATGGGGGATTTCGACCCCTGGTAGCCCGCCATTCATTTAATTGCGGGATTTCGACCCCTTGGCACCCGCCATTCATTTCAATGGGGGATTTCGACCCTTGTGTGCCCGCCATTCATTTCAATAGGGGAATTCGACCCCTGGGTGCCCGCCATTCATTTCATTGCGGGATTTCGACCACTGGGCGCCCGCCATTCATTTCAATGGGGGATTTCGACCTCTGGTAGCCCGCCATTCATTTCATTGGGGGAATTCGACTCCTGGGAGCCCGCCATTCATTTCAATGGGGGATTTCGACCACTGGGAGCCCAATATTCATTTCTATGGGGGAATCTCGATCCCTAGTAGCCCGCCATTCATTTCAATGGGGGATTTCGACCCCTGGTAGCCCGCCATTCATTTCATTGCGGGATTTCGACCCCTGGGCACCCGCCATTCATTTCAATGGGGGAATTCGACCCCTGGTAGCCGCCATTCATTTCAATGGGGGATTTCGACCACTGGGAGCCAGCCATTCATTTCAATGGGGGATTTCGACCCCTAGGCGCCCGCCATTCATTTCAATGGGGGATTTTGACTCCTGGTCGCCCGCCATTCATTTCAATGGGGGAATTCGACCCCTGGGAGCCCGCCATTCATTTCAATGGGGGATTTCGACAACTGAGAGCCAGCCATTCCTTTCAATGGGGGATTTCGACTCCTAGGGGATTTCGATCCCTGGGCGCCCGCCATTCATTTCAATGGGGGATTTCAACCACTGGTAGCCCGCCATTCATTTCATTGGGGGATTTTGATTCCTGGGCGCCCGCCATTCATTTCAATGGGGGAATTCAACCCCTGGTAGCCCGCCTTTCATTTCAATGGGGGATTTCGACCACTAGGAGCCAGCCAATCATTTCAATGGGGGATTTCGACCCCTAGGCGTCCGCCATTCATTTCAATGGGGGATTTTGACTCCTGGTCGCCCGGCATTCATTTCAATGGGGGAATTCGATCCCTGGGAGCCCGCCATTCATTTCAATGAGGGATTTCGACCACTGGGAGCCAGCCATTCATTTTAATGGGGGATTTCGACCCCTAGGGGATTTCGATCCCTGGGCGCCCGCCATTCATTTCAATGGGGGATTTCAACCCCTGGTAGCCCGCCATTCATTTCAATGGGGGATTTCGACCACTGCGAGCCCACCATTCATTTCTATGGGGGAATCTCGATCCCTGGTAGCCCGTCATTCATTTCAATGGGGGATTTCGACCCATGGTAGCCCTTCATTCATTTCATTGCGGGATTTCGACCCCTGGGCGCACGCCATTCATTTTAATGGGGGATTTCGACACCTGGGAGCCCCCACCATTAATTCCTATGGGGGAATCTCGATCCCTGGTAGCCCGCCATTTATTCATTGGGGGATTTCAACCCCTGGTAACCTGCCATTCATTCCTATGGGGGATTTCGACCCCTGGGAACACACCATTCATTTAAATGGGGGAATTCGACCCCTGGTAGCCCGCCATTCATTTTAATGGGGGATTTCGTCCACTGGGAGCCCAATATTCATTTCTATGGGGGAATCTCGCTCCCTAGTAGCCCGCCATTCATTTCAATGGGGGATTTCGACCCCTGGGCACCCGCCATTCATTTCAATGGGGGATTTCGACCCCTGGTAGCCCGCCATTCATTTCATTGGGGGATTTTGATTCCTGGGCGCCCACCCTTCATTTCAATGGGGGAATTCGACCCCTGGTAGCCCGCCATTCATTTCATTGGGGGATTTTGATTCCTGGAACCCGCCATTCATTTCAATGGGGGAATTCGACCCCTGGTAGCCCGCCATTCATTTCAATGGGGGATTTCGACCACTGGGAGCCAGCCATTCATTTCAATGGGGGATTTCGACCCCTAGGCGCCCGCCATTCATTTCAATGGGGGATTTTGACTCCTGGTCGCCCGCCATTCATTTCAATGGGGGAATTCGACCCCTGGGAGCCCGCCATTCATTTCAATGGGGGATTTCGACCACTGGGAGCCAGCCATTCCTTTCAATGGGGGATTTCGACTCCTAGGGGATTTCGATCCCTGGGCGCCCGCCATTCATTTCAATGGGGGATTTCGACCCCTGGTAGCCCGCCATTCATTTCTTGGGGGATTTTGATTCCTGGGCGCCCGCCATTCATTTCAATGGGGGAATTCAACCCATGGTAGCCCGCCATTCATTTCAATGGGGGATTTCGACCACTGGGAGCCAGCCATTCATTTCAATGGGGGATTTCGACCCCTGGGTAACCGCCATTCATTTCAATAGGGGAATTCGACCCCTGGGTGCCCGCCATTCATTTCAATGGGGGATTTCGACCCCTGGTAGCCCGCCATTCATTTAATTGCGGGATTTCGACCCGTTGGCACCCGCCATTCATTTCAATGGGGGATTTCGACCCTTGTGTGCCCGCCATTCATTTCAATAGGGGAATTCGACCCCTGGGTGCCCGCCATTCATTTCATTGCGGGATTTCGACCCTTGTGTGCCCGCCATTCATTTCAATAGGGGAATTCGACCCCTGGGTGCCCGCCATTCATTTCATTGCGGGATTTCGACCCCTGGTAGCCCGCCAAACATTTCAATGCGGGATTTCAACCCCTGGAAGCCCGCCATTCATTTCAATGGGGGAATTCGACCCCTGGTAGCCCGCCATTCATTTAATTGCGGGATTTCGACCCGTTGGCACCCGCCATTCATTTTAATGGGGGATTTCGACCCTTGTGTGCCCGCCATTCATTTCAATAGGGGAATTCGACCCCTGGGTGCCCGCCATTCATTTCATTGCGGGATTTCGACCACTGGGCGCCCGCCATTCATTTCAATGGGGGATTTCGACCTCTGGTAGCCCGCCATTCATTTCATTGGGGGAATTCGACTCCTGGGAGACCGCCATTCATTTAAATGGGGGATTTCGACCACTGGGCGCCCGCCATTCATTTCAATGGGGGAATTCGACCCCTGGGAGCCCGCCATTCATTTCAATGGGGGATTTCGACCACTGGGAGCCAGCCATTCATTTCAATGGGGGATTTCGACCCCTAGGCGCCCCCGCCATTCATTTCAATGGGGGATTTCGACCCCTGGTAGACCGCCATTCATTTCATTGGGGGATTTGGATCCCTGGTAGCCCGCCATTCATTTCAATGGGGGATTTCAACCCCTGGTAACCTGCCATTCATTCCTATGGGGGATTTCGACCCCTGGGAGTCCACCATTCATTTAAATGGGGGAATTCGACCCCTGGGTTCCCGCCATTCATTTCAAAAAGGGAATTCGACCCCTGGTAGCCCGCCAAACATTTCAATGCGGGATTTCAACCCCTGGAAGCCCTCCATTCATTTCAATGAGGGATTTCGACCCCTGGGAGCCCTCTATTCATTTCAATGGGAGATTTCGACCCCTGGTAGCCCGCCATTCATTTCATTGGGGGAGTTTGATTCCTCAGCGCCCGTCATTCATTTCAATGGGGGATTTCGATCCCTGAGCTCCCGCCATTCATTTCAATGGGGGATTTCGACCCCTGGTAGCCCACCATTCATTTCATTGGGGGATTTTGATTCCTGGGCGCCAGCCATTCATTTCAATGGGGGATTTCGACCCCTAGGCGCCCGCCATTCATTTCAATTGGGGATTTCAACACCTGGTAACCCGCCATTCATTCCTATGGGGGATTTCGACCCCTGGGAGCCCACCATTCATTTAAATTGGGTAATTCGACCCCTGGTAGCCCGCCATTCATTTCAATGGGGGATTTTGACCACTGGGAGCCCACCATTCATTTCTATGGGGGAATCTGGATCCCTGGTAGCCCGCCATTCATTTCAATGGGAGATTTCGACCACTGGGAGCCAGCCATTCATTTCAATGGGGGATTTCGACCCCTAGGCGACCGCCATTCATTTCAATGGGGGAATTCGACCCCTGGGAGCCCGCCATTCATTTCAATGGGGGATTTCGACCACTGGGAGCCAGCCATTCATTTCAATGGGGGATTTCGACCCCTAGGCGCCCCCGCCATTCATTCATATGGGGGAATCTCGATCCCTGGTAGCCCGCCATTCATTTCAATGGGGGATTTCAACCCCTGGTAACCTGCCATTCATTCCTATGGGGGATTTCAACCCCTGGTAGCCCGCCATTCATTTCAATGGGGGATTTCGACCACTGCGAGCCCACCATTCATTTCTATGGGGGAATCTCGATCCCTGGTAGCCCGTCATTCATTTCAATGGGGGATTTCGACCCATGGTAGCCCTTCATTCATTTCATTGCGGGATTTCGACCCCTGGGCGCACGCCATTCATTTCAATGGGGGATTTCGACACCTGGGAGCCCGCCATTCATTTCAATGGGGGATTTCGACCACTGGGAGCCAGCCATTCATTTCAATGGGGGATTTCGACCCCTAGGCGCCCCCACCATTAATTCCTATGGGGGAATCTCGATCCCTGGTAGCCCGCCATTTATTCATTGGGGGATTTCAACCCCTGGTAACCTGCCATTCATTCCTATGGGGGATTTCGACCCCTGGGAACACACCATTCATTTAAATGGGGGAATTCGACCCCTGGTAGCCCGCCATTCATTTCAATGGGGGATTTCGACCACTGGGAGCCCAATATTCATTTCTATGGGGGAATCTCGCTCCCTAGTAGCCCGCCATTCATTTCAATGGGGGATTTCGACCCCTGGGCACCCGCCATTTATTTCAATGGGGGATTTCGACCCCTGGTAGCCCGCCATTCATTTCATTGGGGGATTTTGATTCCTGGGCGCCCACCCTTCATTTCAATGGGGGAATTCAACCCCAGGTAGCCCGCCATTCATTTCATTGGGGGATTTTGATTCCTGGAACCCGCCATTCATTTCAATGGGGGAATTCGACCCCTGGTAGCCCGCCATTCATTTCAATGGGGGATTTCGACCACTGGGAGCCAGCCATTCATTTCAATGGGGGATTTCGACCCCTAGGCGCCCGCCATTCATTTCAATGGGGGATTTTGACTCCTGGTCGCCCGCCATTCATTTCAATGGGGGAATTCGACCCCTGGGAGCCCGCCATTCATTTCAATGGGGGATTTCGACCACTGGGAGCCAGCCATTCCTTTCAATGGGGGATTTCGACTCCTAGGGGATTTCGATCCCTGGGCGCCCGCCATTCATTTCAATGGGGGATTTCGACCCCTGGTAGCCCGCCATTCATTTCTTGGGGGATTTTGATTCCTGGGCGCCCCGCCATTCATTTCAATGGGGGAATTCAACCCATGGTAGCCCGCCATTCATTTCAATGGGGGATTTCGACCACTGGGAGCCAGCCATTCATTTCAATGGGGGATTTCGACCCCTGGGTGCCCGCCATTCATTTCAATAGGGGAATTCGACCCCTGGGTGCCCGCCATTCATTTCAATGGGGGATTTCGACCCCTGGTAGCCCGCCATTCATTTAATTGCGGGATTTCGACCCGTTGGCACCCGCCATTCATTTCAATGGGGGATTTCGACCCTTGTGTGCCCGCCATTCATTTCAATAGGGGAATTCGACCCCTGGGTGCCCGCCATTCATTTCATTGCGGGATTTCGACAACTGGGCGCCCGCCATTCATTTCAATGGGGGATTTCGACCTCTGGTAGCCCGCCATTCATTTCATTGGGGGAATTTGACTCCTGGGAGCCCGCCATTCATTTCAATGGGGGATTTCGACCACTGGGCGCCTGCCATTCATTTCAATTGGGGAATTCGACCCCTGGGAGCCCGCCATTCATTTCAATGGGGGATTTCGACCACTGGGAGCCAGCCATTCATTTCAATGGGGGATTTCGACCCCTAGGCGCCCCTGCCATTCATTTCAATGGGGGATTTCGACCCCTGGTAGACCGCCATTCATTTCATTGGGGGATTTGGATCCCTGGTAGCCCGCCATTCAATTCAATGGGGGATTTCAACCCCTGGTAACCTGCCATTCATTCCTATGGGGGATTTCGACCCCTGGGAGTCCACCATTCATTTAAATGGGGGAATTCGACCCCTGGGTTCCCGCCATTCATTTCAAAAAGGGAATTCGACCCCTGGTAGCCCGCCAAACATTTCAATGCGGGATTTCAACCCCTGGAAGCCCGCCATTCATTTCAATGAGGGATTTCGACCCCTGGGAGCCCTCTATTCATTTCAATGGGAGATTTCGACCCCTGGTAGCCCGCCATTCATTTCATTGGGGGAGTTTGATTCCTCAGCGCCCGTCATTCATTTCAATGGGGGATTTCGATCCCTGAGCTCCCGCCATTCATTTCAATGGGGGATTTCGACCCCTGGTAGCCCACCATTCATTTCATTGGGGGATTTTGATTCCTGGGCGCCAGCCATTCATTTCAATGGGGGATTTCGACCCCTAGGCGCCCGCCATTCATTTCAATTGGGGATTTCAACCCCTGGTAACCCGCCATTCATTCCTATGGGGGATTTCGACCCCTGGGAGCCCACCATTCATTTAAATTGGGTAATTCGACCCCTGGTAGCCCGCCATTCATTTCAATGGGGGATTTTGACCACTGGGAGCCCACCATTCATTTCTATGGGGGAATCTGGATCCCTGGTAGCCCGCCATTCATTTCAATGGGAGATTTCGACCACTGGGAGCCAGCCATTCATTTCAATGGGGGATTTCGACCCCTAGGCACCCGCCATTCATTTCAATGGGGGAATTCGACCCCTGGGAGCCCGCCATTCATTTCAATGGGGGATTTCGACCACTGGGAGCCAGCCATTCATTTCAATGGGGGATTTCGACCCCTAGGCGCCCCCGCCATTCATTCCTATGGGGGAATCTCGATCCCTGGTAGCCCGCCATTCATTTCAATGGGGGATTTCAACCCCTGGTAACCTGCCATTCATTCCTATGGGGGATTTCGACCACTGGGAGACCATCATTCATTTCATTGGGGGATTTTGATTCCTGGTCGCCCGCCATTCATTTCAATGGGGGAATTCAACCCCTGGGAGCCCGCCATTCATTTAAATGGGGGATTTCGACCACTGGGAGCCAGCCATTCATTTCAATGGGGGATTTCAAACCCTAGGCGCCCCCGCCATTCATTTCAATGGGAGATTTTGACACAAGTGGGCCCGCCATTCATTTCAATGGGGGATTTTGACCCCTGGTAGCCCGCAATTCATTTCATTGGGGGATTTTGATTCCTGGGCGCCCGCCATATATTTCAATGGGGGATTTTGACTCCTTGTCGCCCGCCATTCATTTCAATGGGGGAATTCGACCCCTGGGCGCCCGCCATTCATTTCAATGGGGGATTTCGACCACTGGGAGCTAGCCATTCCTTTCAATGGGGGATTTCGACCACTAGGAGCCCACCATTCATTTCTATGGGGGAATCTCGATCCCTGGTAGCCCGTCATTCATTTCAATGGGGGATTTCGACCCCTGATAGCCCGCCATTAATTTCATTGCGGGATTTCGACCCCTGGGAGCCCACCATTCATTTAAATGGGGGAATTCGACCCCTGGTAGCCCGCCATTCATTTCAATGGGGGATTTCGACCACTGGGAGCCCAATATTCATTTCTATGGGGGAATCTTGATCCCTAGTAGCCCGCCATTCATTTCAATGGGGGAATTCGACCCCTGGTAGCCCGCCATTCATTTCATTGGGGGATTTTGATTCCTGGAACCCGCCATTCATTTCAATGGGGGAATTCGACCCCTGGTAGCCCGCCATTCATTTCAATGGGGGATTTCGACCACTGGGAGCCAGCCATTCATTTCAATGGGGGATTTCGACCCCTAGGCGCCCGCCATTCATTTCAATGGGGGATTTTGACTCCTGGTCGCCCGCCATTCATTTCAATGGGGGAATTCGACCCCTGGGAGCCCGCCATTCATTTCAATGGGGGATTTACACCACTGGGAGACAGCCATTCCTTTCAATGGGGGATTTCGACTCCTAGGGGATTTCGATCCCTGGGCGCCCGCCATTCATTTCAATGGGGGATTTCGACCACTGGGCGCCCGCCATTCATTTCAATGGGGGACTTCGACCCCTGGGAGCCCGCCATTCATTTCAATGGGGGATTTCCACCACTGGGAGCCAGCCAATTATTTCAATGGGGGATTTCGACACCTGGTAGCCCGCCATTCATTTCATTGCGGGATTTCGACCCCTGGTAGCCCGCCATTCATTTCATTGGGGGATTTTGATTCCTTGGCGCCCGCCATTCATTTCAATGGGGGATTTCGACCACTGGGAGCCAGCCATTCCTTTCAATGGGGGATTTTGACTCCTGGTCGCCCGCCATTCATTTCAATGGGGGAATTCGACCCCTGGGAGCCCGCCATTACTTTCAATGGGGGATTTCGACCACTAGGAGCCCACCATTCATTTCTATGGGGGAATCTCGATCCCTGGTAGCCCGTCATTCATTTCAATGGGGGATTTCGACCCCTGATAGCCCGCCATTAATTTCATTGCGGGATTTCGACACCTGGGAGCCCACCATTCATTTAAATGGGGGAATTCGACCCCTGGTAGCCCGCCATTCATTTCAATGGGGGATTTCGACCACTTGGAGCCCAATATTCATTTCTATGGGGGAATCTCGATCCCTAGTAGCCCGCCATTCATTTCAATGGGGGAATTCGACCCCTGGTAGCCCGCCATTCATTTCAATGGGGGATTTCGACCACTGGGAGCCAGCCATTCATTTCAATGGGGGATTTCGACCCCTGGGTGCCCGCCATTCATTTCAATAGGGGAATTCGACCCCTGGGTGCCCGCCAATCATTTCAATGGGGGATTTCGACCCCTGGTAGCCCGCCATTCATTTAATTGCGGGATTTCGACCCCTTGGCACCCGCCATTCATTTCAATGGGGGATTTCGACCCTTGTGTGCCCGCCATTCATTTCAATAGGGGAATTCGACCCCTGGGTGCCCGCCATTCATTTCATTGCGGGATTTCGACCACTGGGCGCCCGCCATTCATTTCAATGGGGGATTTCGACCTCTGGTAGCCCGCCATTCATTTCATTGGGGGAATTCGACTCCTGGGAGCCCGCCATTCATTTCAATGGGGGATTTCGACCACTGGGAGCCCAATATTCATTTCTATGGGGGAATCTCGATCCCTAGTAGCCCGCCATTCATTTCAATGGGGGATTTCGACCCCTGGTAGCCCGCCATTCATTTCATTGCGGGATTTCGACCCCTGGGCACCCGCCATTCATTTCAATGGGGGATTTCGACCCCTGGTAGCCCGCCATTCATTTCATTGGGGGATTTTGATTCCTGGGCGCCCACCCTTCATTTCAATGGGGGAATTCGACCCCTGGTAGCCCGCCATTCATTTCATTGGGGGATTTTGATTCCTGGAACCCGCCATTCATTTCAATGGGGGAATTCGACCCCTGGTAGCCCGCCATTCATTTCAATGGGGGATTTCGACCACTGGGAGCCAGCCATTCATTTCAATGGGGGATGTCGACCCCTAGGCGCCCGCCATTCATTTCAATGGGGGATTTTGACTCCTAGGCGCCCGCCATTCATTTCAATGGGGGATTTTGACTCCTGGTCGCCCGGCATTCATTTCAATGGGGGAATTCGATCCCTGGGAGCCCGCCATTCATTTCAATGAGGGATTTCGACCACTGGGAGCCAGCCATTCATTTTAATGGGGGATTTCGACCCCTAGGGGATTTCGATCCCTGGGCGCCCGCCATTCATTTCAATGGGGGATTTCAACCCCTGGTAGCCCGCCATTCATTTCAATGGGGGATTTCGACCACTGCGAGCCCACCATTCATTTCTATGGGGGAATCTCGATCCCTGGTAGCCCGTCATTCATTTCAATGGGGGATTTCGACCCATGGTAGCCCTTCATTCATTTCATTGCGGGATTTCGACCCCTGGGCGCACGCCATTCATTTCAATGGGGGATTTCGACACCTGGGAGCCCGCCATTCATTTCAATGGGGGATTTCGACCACTGGGAGCCAGCCATTAATATCAATGGGGGATTTCGACCCCTAGGCGCCCCCACCATTAATTCCTATGGGGGAATCTCGATCCCTGGTAGCCCGCCATTTATTCATTGGGGGATTTCAACCCCTGGTAATATGCCATTCATTCCTATGGGGGATTTCGACCCCTGGGTGCCCGCCATTCATTTCAATAGGGGAATTCGACCCCTGGGTGCCCGCCAATCATTTCAATGGGGGATTTCGACCCCTGGTAGCCCGCCATTCATTTAATTGCGGGATTTCGACCCCTTGGCACCCGCCATTCATTTCAATGGGGGATTTCGACCCTTGTGTGCCCGCCATTCATTTCAATAGGGGAATTCGACCCCTGGGTGCCCGCCATTCATTTCATTGCGGGATTTCGACCACTGGGCGCCCGCCATTCATTTCAATGGGGGATTTCGACCTCTGGTAGCCCGCCATTCATTTCATTGGGGGAATTCGACTCCTGGGAGCCCGCCATTCATTTCAATGGGGGATTTTGACCACTGGGAGCCCAATATTCATTTCAATGGGGGAATTCGACCCCTGGTAGCCCGCCATTCATTTCATTGGGGGATTTTGATTCCTGGAACCCGCCATTCATTTCAATGGGGGAATTCGACCCCTGGTAGCCCGCCATTCATTTCATTGGGGGATTTTGATTCCTGGGCGCCCACCCTTCATTTCAATGGGGGAATTCGACCCCTGGTAGCCCGCCATTCATTTCATTGGGGGATTTTGATTCCTGGAACCCGCCATTCATTTCAATGGGGGATTTCGACCACTGGGAGCCAGCCATTCATTTCAATGGGGGATTTCGACCCCTAGGCGCCCGCCATTCATTTCAATGGGGGATTTTGACTCCTGGTCACCCGCCATTCATTTCAATGGGGGAATTCGACCCCTGGGAGCCCGCCATTCATTTCAATGGGGGATTTCGACCACTGGGAGCCAGCCATTCCTTTCAATGGGGGATTTCGACTCCTAGGGGATTTCGATCCCTGGGCGCCCGCCATTCATTTCAATTGGGGATTTCGACCACTGGGCGCCCGCCATTCATTTCAATGGGGGACTTCGACCCCTGGGAGCCCGCCATTCATTTCAATGGGGGATTTCGACCACTGGGAGCCAGCCAATTATTTCAATGGGGGATTTCGACACCTGGTAGCCCGCCATTCATTTCATTGCGGGATTTCGACCCCTGGTAGCCCGCCATTAATTTCATTGGGGGATTTTGATTCCTTGGCGCCCGCCATTCATTTCAATGGGGGAATTCGACCCCTGGTAGCCCGCCTTTCATTTCAATGGGGGATTTCGACCACTGGGAGCCAGCCATTCATTTCAATGGGGGATTTCGACCCCTAGGCGCCCGCCATTCATTTCAATGGGGGATTTTGACTCTTGGTCGCCCGCCATTCATTTCAATGGGGGAATTCGATCCCTGGGAGCCCGCCATTCATTTCAATGAGGGATTTCGACCACTGGGAGCCAGCCATTCATTTCAATGGGGGATTTCGACCCCGAGGGGATTTCGATCCCTGGGCGCCCGCCATTCATTTCAATGGGGGAATTCAACCCCTGGTAGCCCGCCTTTCATTTCAATGGGGGATTTCGACCACTAGGAGCCAGCCAATCATTTCAATGGGGGATTTCGACCCCTGGGAGCCCGCCATTCATTTCAATGGGGGATTTCGACAACTGAGAGCCAGCCATTCCTTTCAATGGGGGATTTCGACTCCTAGGGGATTTCGATCCCTGGGCGCCCGCCATTCATTTCAATGGGGGATTTCAACCACTGGTAGCCCGCCATTCATTTCATTGGGGGATTTTGATTCCTGGGCGCCCGCCATTCATTTCAATGGGGGAATTCAACCCCTGGTAGCCCGCCTTTCATTTCAATGGGGGATTTCGACCACTAGGAGCCAGCCAATCATTTCAATGGGGGATTTCGACCCCTAGGCGCCCGCCATTCATTTCAATGGGGGATTTTGACTCCTGGTCGCCCGGCATTCATTTCAATGGGGGAATTCGATCCCTGGGAGCCCGCCATTCATTTCAATGAGGGATTTCGACCACTGGGAGCCAGCCATTCATTTTAATGGGGGATTTCGACCCCTAGGGGATTTCGATCCCTGGGCGCCCGCCATTCATTTCAATGGGGGATTTCAACCCCTGGTAGCCCGCCATTCATTTCAATGGGGGATTTCGACCACTGCGAGCCCACCATTCATTTCTATGGGGGAATCTCAATCCCTGGTAGCCCGTCATTCATTTCAATGGGGGATTTCGACCCATGGTAGCCCTTCATTCATTTCATTGCGGGATTTCGACCCCTGGGCGCACGCCATTCATTTCAATGGGGGATTTCGACACCTGGGAGCCCGCCATTCATTTCAATGGGGGATTTCGACCACTGGGAGCTAGCCATTCATTTCAATGGGGGATTTCGACCCCTAGGCGCCCCCACCATTAATTCCTATGGGGGAATCTCGATCCCTGGTAGCCCGCCATTTATTCATTGGGGGATTTCAACCCCTGGTAACCTGCCATTCATTCCTATGGGGGATTTCGACCCCTGGGAACCCACCATTCATTTAAATGGGGGAATTCGACCCCTGGTAGCCCGCCATTCATTTCAATGGGGGATTTCGACCACTGGGAGCCCAATATTCATTTCTATGGGGGAATCTCGCTCCCTAGTAGCCCGCCATTCATTTCAATGGGGGATTTCGACCCCTGGGCACCCGCCATTCATTTCAATGGGGGATTTCAACCCCTGGTAGCCCGCCATTCATTTCATTGGGGGATTTTGATTCCTGGGCGCCCACCCTTCATTTCAATGGGGGAATTCGACCCCTGGTAGCCCGCCATTCATTTCGTTGGGGGATTTTGATTCCTGGAACCCGCCATTCATTTCAATGGGGGAATTCGACCCCTGGTAGCCCGCCATTTATTTCAATGGGGGATTTCGACCACTGGGAGCCAGCCATTCATTTCAATGGGGGATTTCGACCCCTAGGCGCCCGCCATTCATTTCAATGAAGGATTTTGACTCCTGGTCGCCCGCCATTCATTTCAATGGGGGAATTCGACCCCTGGGAGCCCGCCATTCATTTCAATGGGGGATTTTGACCACTGGGAGCCAGCCATTCCTTTCAATGGGGGATTTCGACTCCTAGGGGATTTCGATCCCTGGGCGCCCGCCATTCATTTCAATGGGGGATTTCGACCACTGGGCGCCCGCCATTCATTTCAATGGGGGACTTCGACCCCTGGGAGCCCGCCATTCATTTCAATGGGGGATTTCGACCACTGGGAGCCAGCCAATTATTTCAATGGGGGATTTCGACACCTGGTAGCCCGCAATTCATTTCATTGCGGGATTTCGACCCCTGGTAGCCCGCCATTCATTTCATTGGGGGATTTTGATTCCTTGGCGCCCGCCATTCATTTCAATGGGGGATTTCGACCACTGGGAGCCAGCCATTCCTTTCAATGGGGGATTTTGACTCCTGGTCGCCCGCCATTCATTTCAATGGGGGAATTCGACCCCTGGGAGCCCGCCATTCATTTCAATGGGGGATTTCGACCACTGGGAGCCAGCCATTCCTTTCAATGGGGGATTTCGACTCCTAGGGGATTTCGAGTCTTGGGCGCCCGCCATTCATTTCAATGGGGGATTTCGACCCCTGGTAGCCCGCCATTCATTTCATTGCGGGATTTCGACCCCTGGGCACCCGCCATTCATTTAGATGGGGGATTTCGACCCCTGGTAGCCCGCCATTCATTTCATTGGGGGATTTTGATTCCTGGGCGCCCACCCTTCATTTCAATGGGGGAATTCGACCCCTGGTAGCCCGCCATTCATTTCATTGGGGGATTTTGATTCCTGGAACCCGCCATTAATTTCAATGGGGGAATTCGACCCCTGGTAGCCCGCCATTCATTTCAATGGGGGATTTCGACCACTGGGAGCCAGCCATTCATTTCAATGGGGGATTTCGACCCCTAGGCGCCCGCCATTCATTTCAATGGGGGATTTTGACTCCTGGTCACCCGCCATTCATTTCAATGGGGGAATTCGACCCTGGGAGCCCGCCATTCATTTCAATGGGGGATTTCGACCACTGGGAGCCAGCCATTCCTTTCAATGGGGGATTTCGACTCCTAGGGGATTTCGATCCCTGGGCGCCCGCCATTCATTTCAATTGGGGATTTCGACCACTGGCGCCCGCCATTCATTTCAATGGGGGACTTCGACCCCTGGGAGCCCGCCATTCATTTCAATGGGGGATTTCGACCACTGGGAGCCAGCCAATTATTTCAATGGGGGATTTCGACACCTGGTAGCCCGCCATTCATTTCATTGCGGGATTTCGACCCCTGGTAGCCCGCCATTAATTTCATTGGGGGATTTTGATTCCTTGGCGCCCGCCATTCATTTCAATGGGGAATTCGACCCCCTGGTAGCCCGCCTTTCATTTCAATGGGGGATTTCGACCACTGGGAGCCAGCCATTCATTTCAATGGGGGATTTCGACCACTAGGCGCCCGCCATTCATTTCAATGGGGATTTTGACTCCTGGTCGCCCGCCATTCATTTCAATGGGGGAATTCGATCCCTGGGAGCCCGCCATTCATTTCAATGAGGGATTTCGACCACTGGGAGCCAGCCATTCATTTCAATGGGGGATTTCGACCCCTAGGGGATTTCGATCCCTGGGCGCCCGCCATTCATTTCAATGGGGGATTTCAACCCCTGGTAGCCCGCCATTCATTTCAATGGGGGATTTCGACCACTGCGAGCCCACCATCATTTCTATGGGGGAATCTCGATCCCTGGTAGCCCGTCATTCATTTCAATGGGGGATTTCGACCCCTGGTAGCCCGCCATTCATTTCATTGCGGGATTTCGACCCCTGGGCGCACGCCATTCATTTCAATGGGGGATTTCGACCACTGGGAGCCAGCCATTCATTTCAATGGGGGATTTCGACCCCTAGGCGCCCCCGCCATTAATTCCTATGGGGGAATCTCGATCCCTGGTAGCCCGCCATTTATTCAATGGGGGATTTCAACCCCTGGTAACCTGCCATTCATTCTTATGGGGGATTTCGACCCCTGGGAACCCACCATTAATTTAAATGGGGGATTTCGACCCCTGGTAGCCCGCCATTCATTTCAATGGGGGATTTCGACCACTGGGAGCCCAATATTCATTTCTATGGGGGAATCTCGATCCCTAGTAGACCGCCATTCATTTCAATGGGGGATTTCGACCCCTGGTAGCCCGCCATTCATTTCATTGCGGGATTTCGACCCCTGGGCATCCGCCATTCATTTCAATGGGGGATTTCGACCCCTGGTAGCCCGCCATTCATTTCATTGGGGGATTTTGATTCCTGGGCGCCCACCCTTCATTTCAATGGGGGAATTCGACCCCTGGTAGCCCGCCATTCATTTCATTGGGGGATTTTGATTCCTGGAACCCGCCATTCATTTCAATGGGGGAATTCGACCCCTGGTAGCCCGCCATTCATTTCAATGGGGGATTTCGATCACTGGGAGCCAGCCATTCATTTCAATGGGGGATTTCGACCCCTAGGCGCCCGCCATTCATTTCAATGGGGGAATTCGATCCCTGGGAGCCCGCCATTCATTTCAATGGGGGATTTCGACCACTGGGAGCCAGCCATTCCATTCAATGGGGGATTTCGACTCCTAGGGGATTTCGATCCTTGGGCGCCCGCCATTCATTTCAATGGGGATTTCAACCCCTGGTAGCCCGCCATTCATTTCATTGGGGGATTTTGATTCCTGGGCGCCCGCCATTCATTTCAATGAGGGAATTCAACCCCTGGTAGCCCGCCATTCATTTCAATGGGGGATTTCGACCACTGCGAGCCCACCATTCATTTCTATGGGGGAATCTCGATCCTTGGTAGCCCGCCATTCATTTCATTGCGGGATTTCGACCCCTGGGCGCTCGCCATTCATTTCAATGGGGGATTTCGACCCCTGGGAGCCCGCCATTCATTTCAATGAGGGATTTCGACCACTGGGAGCCAGCAATTCATTTCAATGGGGGATTTCGACCCCTAGGCGCCCCCGCCATTCATTCCTATGGGGGAATCTCGATCCCTGGTAGCCCGCCATTTATTCAATGGGGGATTTCAACCCTTGGTAACCTGCCATTCATTCCTATGGGGGATTTCGACCCCTGGGAGCCCACCATTCATTTAAATGGGGGAATTCGACCCCTGGTAGCCCGCCATTCATTTCAATGGGGGATTTCGACCACTGGGAGCCCAATATTCATTTCTATGGGGGAATCTCGATCCCTAGTGGCCCGCCATTCATTTCAATGGGGGATTTCGACCCCTGGTAACCCGCTATTCATTTCATTGCGGGATTTCGACCCCTGGGCACCCGCCATTCATTTCAATGGGGGATTTCGACCCCTGGTAGCCCGCCATTCATTTCCTTGGGGGATTTTGATTCCTGGGCGCCCACCCTTCATTTCAATGGGGGATTTCGACCACTGGGAGCCAGCCATTCATTTCAATGGGAGATTTCGACCCCTGGGTGCCCGCCATTCATTTCAATAGGGGAATTCGACACCTGGGTGCCCGCCATTCATTTCAATGGGGGATTTCGACCCCTGGTAGCCCGCCATTCATTTAATTGCGGGATTTCGACCCCTTGGCACCCGCCATTCATTTCAATGGGGGATTTCGACCCTTGTGTGCCCGCCATTCATTTCAATAGGGGAATTCGACCCCTGGGTGCCCGCCATTCATTTCATTGCGGGATTTCGACCACTGGGCGCCCGCCATTCATTTCAATGGGGGATTTCGACCTCTGGTAGCCCGCCATTCATTTCATTGGGGGATTTTGATTCCTGGGCGCCAGCCATTCATTTCAATGGGGGATTTCGACCACTGGGAGCGAGCCATTCATTTCAATGGGGGATTTGGACCCCTAGGCGCCCGCCATTCATTTCAATTGGGGATTTCAACCCCTGGTAACCCGCCATTCATTCCTATGGGGGATTTCGACCCCTGGTAGCCCGCCATTCATTTCAATGGGGGATTTTGACCACTGGGAGCCCACCATTCATTTCTATGGGGGAATCTGGATCCCTGGTAGCCCGCCATTCATTTCAATGGGAGATTTCGACCACTGGGAGCCAGCCATTCATTTCAATGGGGGATTTCGACCCCTAGGCCCCCTCCATTAATTTCAATGGGGGATTTTGACTCCTGGTCGCCCGCCATTCATTTCAATGGGGGAATTCGACCCCTGGGAGACCGCCATTCATTTCAATGGGGGATTTCGACCACTGGGAGCGAGCCATTCATTTCAATGGGGGATTTCGACCCCTAGGCGCCCCCACCATTCATTCCTATGGGGGGATCTCGATCCCTCGTAGCCCGCCATTCATTTCAATGGGGGATTTCAACCCCTGGTAACCCGCCATTCATTCCTATGGGGGATTTCGACCCCTGGGAGCCCACCATTCATTTAAATGGGGGAATTCGAACCCTGGGTGCCAGCCATTCATTTCAATGGGGGATTTCGACCCTTGTGTGCCCGCCATTCATTTCAATAGGGGAATTCGACCCCTGGGTGCCCGCCATTCTTTTCATTGCGGGATTTCGACCACTGGTAGCGAGCCATTCATTTCAATGGGGGATTTCGACCCCTAGGCGCCCGCCATTCATTTCAATTGGGGATTTCAACCCCTGGTAACCCGCCATTCATTCCTATGGGGGATTTCGACCCCTGGTAGCCCGCCATTCATTTCAATGGGGGATTTCGACCACTGGGAGCCCACCATTCATTTCTATGGGGGAATCTGGATCCCTGGTAGCCCGCCATTCATTTCAATGGGAGATTTCGACCACTGGGAGCCAGCCATTCATTTCAATGGGGGATTTCGACCCCTCGGTGCCCGCCATTAATTTCAATGGGGGATTTTGACTCCTAGTCGCCCGCCATTCATTTCAATGGGGGAATTCGACCCCTGGGAGCCCGCCATTCATTTCAATGGGGGATTTGGACCACTGGGAGCGAGCCATTCATTTCACTGGGGGAATTCGACCCCTGGGAGCCCGCCATTCATTTCAATGGGGGATTTCGACCACTGGGAGCCCGCCATTCATTTCATTGGGGGAATTCGACTCCTGGGAGCCCGCCATTCATTTCAATGGGGGATTTCGACCACTGGGCGCCCGCCATTCATTTCAATGGGGGAATTCGACCCCTGGGAGCCCGCCATTCATTTCAATGGGGGATTTCGACCACTGGGAGCCAGCCATTCATTTCAATGGGGGATTTCGACCCCTAGGCGCCCCCGCCATTCATTTCAATGGGGAATTTCGACCCCTGGTAGACCGCCATTCATTTCATTGGGGGATTTGGATCCCTGGTAGCCCGCCATTCATTGCAATGGGGGATTTCAACCCCTGGTAACCTGCCATTCATTCCTATGGGGGATTTCGACCCCTGGGAGCCCACCATTCATTTAAATGGGGGAATTCGACCCCTGGGTTCCCGCCATTCATTTCAATAGGGGAATTCGACCCCTGGTTGCCCGCCAAACATTTCAATGGGGGATTTCAACCCCTGGAAGCCCGCCATTCATTTCAATGAGGGATTTCGACCCCTGGGAGCCCTCTATTCATTTCAATGGGAGATTTGGACCCCTGGTAGCCCGCCATTCATTTCAATAGGGGAATTCGACCCCTGGGTGCCCGCCATTCATTTCAATGGGGGATTTCGACCCCTGGTAGCCCGCCATTCATTTAATTGCGGGATTTCGACCCCTTGGCACCCGCCATTCATTTCAATGGGGGATTTCGACCCTTGTGTGCCCGCCATTCATTTCAATAGGGGAATTCGACCCCTGGGTGCCCGCCATTCATTTCATTGCGGGATTTCGACAACTGGGCGCCCGCCATTCATTTCAATGGGGGATTTCGACCTCTGGTAGCCCGCCATTCATTTCATTGGGGGATTTTGATTCCTGGGCGCCAGCCATTCATTTCAATGGGGGATTTCGACCACTGGGAGCGAGCCATTCATTTCAATGGGGGATTTCGACCCCTAGGCGCCCGCCATTCATTTCAATTGGGGATTTCAACCCCTGGTAACCCGCCATTCATTCCTATGGGGGATTTCGACCCCTGGTAGCCCGCCATTCATTTCAATGGGGGATTTCGACCACTGGGAGCCCACCATTCATTTCTATGGGGGAATCTGGATCCCTGGTAGCCCGCCATTCATTTCAATGGGAGATTTCGACCACTGGGAGCCAGCCATTCATTTCAATGGGGGATTTCGACCCCTAGGCGCCCGCCATTAATTTCAATGGGGGATTTTGACTCCTGGTCGCCCGCCATTCATTTCAATGGGGGAATTCGACCCCTGGGAGCCCGCCATTCATTTCAATGGGGGATTTCGACCACTGGGAGCGAGCCATTCATTTCAATGGGGGATTTCGTCCCCTAGGCGCCCCCACCATTCATTCCTATGGGGGGATCTCGATACCTCGTAGCCCGCCATTCATTTCAATGGGGGATTTCAACCCCTGGTAACCCGCCATTCATTCCTAGGGGGGATTTCGACCCCTGGGAGCCCACCATTCATTTAAATGGGGGAATTCGACCCCTGGGTGCCAGCCATTCATTTCAATGGGGGATTTCGACCCTTGTGTGCCCGCCATTCATTTCAATAGGGGAATTCGACCCCTGGGTGCCCGCCACTCATTTCATTGCGGGATTTCGACCACTGGGCGCCCGCCATTCATTTCAATGGGGGATTTCGACCTCTGGTAGCCCGCCATTCATTTCATTGGGGGAATTCGACTCCTGGGAGCCAGCCATTCATTTCAATGGGGGATTTCGACCCCTAGGCGCCCCCGCCATTCATTTCAATGGGGGATTTCGACCCCTGGTAGACCGCCATTCATTTCATTGGGGGATTTGGATCCCTGGTAGCCCGCCATTCATTTCAATGGGGGATTTCAACCCCTGGTAACCTGCCATTCATTCCTATGGGGGATTTCGACCCCTGGGAGCCCACCATTCATTTAAATGGGGGAATTCGACCCCTGGGTTCCCGCCATTCATTTCAATAGGGGAATTCGACCCCTGGTAGCCCGCCAAACATTTCAATGGGGGATTTCAACCCCTGGAAGCCCGCCATTCATTTCAATGAGGGATTTCGACCCCTGGGAGCCCTCTATTCATTTCAATGGGAGATTTGGACCCCTGGTAGCCCGCCATTCATTTCATTGGGGGAGTTTGATTCCTCGGCGCCCCCGCCATTCATTCCTATGGGGGAATCTCGATCCCTGGTAGCCCGCCATTTATTCAATGGGGGATTTCAACCCCTGGTAACCTGCCATTCATTCCTATGGGGGATTTCGACCCCTGGGAGCCCACCATTCATTTAAATGGGGGAATTCGACCCCTGGTAGCCCGCCATTCATTTCAATGGGGGATTTCGACCACTGGGAGCCCAATATTCATTTCTATGGGGGAATCTCGATCCCTAGTGGCCCGCCATTCATTTCAATGGGGGATTTCGACCCCTGGTAACCCGCTATTCATTTCATTGCGGGATTTCGACCCCTGGGCACCCGCCATTCATTTCAATGGGGGATTTCGACCCCTGGTAGCCCGCCATTCATTTCCTTGGGGGATTTTGATTCCTGGGCGCCCACCCTTCATTTCAATGGGGGATTTCGACCACTGGGAGCCAGCCATTCATTTCAATGGGGGATTTCGACCCCTGGGTGCCCGCCATTCATTTCAATAGGGGAATTCGACACCTGGGTGCCCGCCATTCATTTCAATGGGGGATTTCGACCCCTGGTAGCCCGCCATTCATTTAATTGCGGGATTTCGACCCCTTGGCACCCGCCATTCATTTCAATGGGGGATTTCGACCCTTGTGTGCCCGCCATTCATTTCAATAGGGGAATTCGACCCCTGGGTGCCCGCCATTCATTTCATTGCGGGATTTCGACCACTGGGCGCCCGCCATTCATTTCAATGGGGGATTTCGACCTCTGGTAGCCCGCCATTCATTTCATTGGGGGATTTTGATTCCTGGGCGCCAGCCATTCATTTCAATGGGGGATTTCGACCACTGGGAGCGAGCCATTCATTTCAATGGGGGATTTGGACCCCTAGGCGCCCGCCATTCATTTCAATTGGGGATTTCAACCCCTGGTAACCCGCCATTCATTCCTATGGGGGATTTCGACCCCTGGTAGCCCGCCATTCATTTCAATGGGGGATTTTGACCACTGGGAGCCCACCATTCATTTCTATGGGGGAATCTGGATCCCTGGTAGCCCGCCATTCATTTCAATGGGAGATTTCGACCACTGGGAGCCAGCCATTCATTTCAATGGGGGATTTCGACCCCTAGGCCCCCTCCATTAATTTCAATGGGGGATTTTGACTCCTGGTCGCCCGCCATTCATTTCAATGGGGGAATTCGACCCCTGGGAGACCGCCATTCATTTCAATGGGGGATTTCGACCACTGGGAGCGAGCCATTCATTTCAATGGGGGATTTCGACCCCTAGGCGCCCCCACCATTCATTCCTATGGGGGGATCTCGATCCCTCGTAGCCCGCCATTCATTTCAATGGGGGATTTCAACCCCTGGTAACCCGCCATTCATTCCTATGGGGGATTTCGACCCCTGGGAGCCCACCATTCATTTAAATGGGGGAATTCGAACCCTGGGTGCCAGCCATTCATTTCAATGGGGGATTTCGACCCTTGTGTGCCCGCCATTCATTTCAATAGGGGAATTCGACCCCTGGGTGCCCGCCATTCTTTTCATTGCGGGATTTCGACCACTGGTAGCGAGCCATTCATTTCAATGGGGGATTTCGACCCCTAGGCGCCCGCCATTCATTTCAATTGGGGATTTCAACCCCTGGTAACCCGCCATTCATTCCTATGGGGGATTTCGACCCCTGGTAGCCCGCCATTCATTTCAATGGGGGATTTCGACCACTGGGAGCCCACCATTCATTTCTATGGGGGAATCTGGATCCCTGGTAGCCCGCCATTCATTTCAATGGGAGATTTCGACCACTGGGAGCCTTCCATTCATTTCAATGGGGGATTTCGACCCCTCGGTGCCCGCCATTAATTTCAATGGGGGATTTTGACTCCTAGTCGCCCGCCATTCATTTCAATGGGGGAATTCGACCCCTGGGAGCCCGCCATTCATTTCAATGGGGGATTTGGACCACTGGGAGCGAGCCATTCATTTCACTGGGGGAATTCGACCCCTGGGAGCCCGCCATTCATTTCAATGGGGGATTTCGACCACTGGGAGCCCGCCATTCATTTCATTGGGGGAATTCGACTCCTGGGAGCCCGCCATTCATTTCAATGGGGGATTTCGACCACTGGGCGCCCGCCATTCATTTCAATGGGGGAATTCGACCCCTGGGAGCCCGCCATTCATTTCAATGGGGGATTTCGACAACTGGGAGCCAGCCATTCATTTCAATGGGGGATTTCGACCCCTAGGCGCCCCCGCCATTCATTTCAATGGGGGATTTCGACCCCTGGTAGACCGCCATTCATTTCATTGGGGGATTTGGATCCCTGGTAGCCCGCCATTCATTGCAATGGGGGATTTCAACCCCTGGTAACCTGCCATTCATTCCTATGGGGGATTTCGACCCCTGGGAGCCCACCATTCATTTAAATGGGGGAATTCGACCCCTGGGTTCCCGCCATTCATTTCAATAGGGGAATTCGACCCCTGGTTGCCCGCCAAACATTTCAATGGGGGATTTCAACCCCTGGAAGCCCGCCATTCATTTCAATGAGGGATTTCGACCCCTGGGAGCCCTCTATTCATTTCAATGGGAGATTTGGACCCCTGGTAGCCCGCCATTCATTTCAACAGGGGAATTCGACCCCTGGGTGCCCGCCATTCATTTCAATGGGGGATTTCGACCCCTGGTAGCCCGCCATTCATTTAATTGCGGGATTTCGACCCCTTGGCACCCGCCATTCATTTCAATGGGGGATTTCGACCCTTGTGTGCCCGCCATTCATTTCAATAGGGGAATTCGACCCCTGGGTGCCCGCCATTCATTTCATTGCGGGATTTCGACAACTGGGCGCCCGCCATTCATTTCAATGGGGGATTTCGACCTCTGGTAGCCCGCCATTCATTTCATTGGGGGATTTTGATTCCTGGGCGCCAGCCATTCATTTCAATGGGGGATTTCGACCACTGGGAGCGAGCCATTCATTTCAATGGGGGATTTCGACCCCTAGGCGCCCGCCATTCATTTCAATTGGGGATTTCAACCCCTGGTAACCCGCCATTCATTCCTATGGGGGATTTCGACCCCTGGTAGCCCGCCATTCATTTCAATGGGGGATTTCGACCACTGGGAGCCCACCATTCATTTCTATGGGGGAATCTGGATCCCTGGTAGCCCGCCATTCATTTCAATGGGAGATTTCGACCACTGGGAGCCAGCCATTCATTTCAATGGGGGATTTCGACCCCTAGGCGCCCGCCATTAATTTCAATGGGGGATTTTGACTCCTGGTCGCCCGCCATTCATTTCAATGGGGGAATTCGACCCCTGGGAGCCCGCCATTCATTTCAATGGGGGATTTCGACCACTGGGAGCGAGCCATTCATTTCAATGGGGGATTTCGTCCCTAGGCGCCCCCACCATTCATTCCTATGGGGGGATCTCGATACCTCGTAGCCCGCCATTCATTTCAATGGGGGATTTCAACCCCTGGTAACCCGCCATTCATTCCTAGGGGGGGATTTCGACCCCTGGGAGCCCACCATTCATTTAAATGGGGGAATTCGACCCCTGGGTGCCAGCCATTCATTTCAATGGGGGATTTCGACCCTTGTGTGCCCGCCATTCATTTCAATAGGGGAATTCGACCCCTGGGTGCCCGCCACTCATTTCATTGCGGGATTTCGACCACTGGGCGCCCGCCATTCATTTCAATGGGGGATTTCGACCTCTGGTAGCCCGCCATTCATTTCATTGGGGGAATTCGACTCCTGGGAGCCAGCCATTCATTTCAATGGGGGATTTCGACCCCTAGGCGCCCCCGCCATTCATTTCAATGGGGGATTTCGACCCCTGGTAGACCGCCATTCATTTCATTGGGGGATTTGGATCCCTGGTAGCCCGCCATTCATTTCAATGGGGGATTTCAACCCCTGGTAACCTGCCATTCATTCCTATGGGGGATTTCGACCCCTGGGAGCCCACCATTCATTTAAATGGGGGAATTCGACCCCTGGGTTCCCGCCATTCATTTCAATAGGGGAATTCGACCCCTGGTAGCCCGCCAAACATTTCAATGGGGGATTTCAACCCCTGGAAGCCCGCCATTCATTTCAATGAGGGATTTCGACCCCTGGGAGCCCTCTATTCATTTCAATGGGAGATTTGGACCCCTGGTAGCCCGCCATTCATTTCATTGGGGGAGTTTGATTCCTCGGCGCCCGTCATTCATTTCAATGGGGGATTTCGATCCCTGAGCGCCCGCCATTCATTTCAATGGGGGATTTCGACCCCTGGTAGCCCGCCATTCATTTCATTGGGGGATTTTGATTCCTGGGCGTCAGCCATTCATTTCAATGGGGGATTTCGACCCCTAGGCGCCCGCCATTCATTTCAATTGGGGATTTCAACCCCTGGTAACCCGCCATTCATTCCTATGGGGGATTTCGACCCCTGGGAGCCCACCATTCATTTAAATTGGGTAATTCGACCCCTGGTAGCCCGCCATTCATTTCAATGGGGGATTTCGACCACTGGGAGCCCACCATTCATTTCTATGGGGGAATCTGGATCCCTGGTAGCCCGCCATTCATTTCAATGGGAGATTTCGACCACTGGGAGCCAGCCATTCATTTCAATGGGGGATTTCGACCCCTAGGCGCCCGCCATTCATTTCAATGGGGGAATTCGACCCCTGGGAGCTTGCCTTTCATTTCAATGGGGGATTTCGACCACTGGGAGCCAGCCATTCATTTCAATGGGGGATTTCGACCCCTAGGCGCCCGTCATTCATTTCAATGGGGGATTTCGACCCATGGTAGCCCTTCATTCATTTCATTGCGGGATTTCGACCCCTGGGCGCAAGCCATTCATTTCAATGGGGGATTTCGACACCTGGGAGCCCGCCATTCATTTCAATGGGGGATTTCGACCACTGGGAGCCAGCCATTCATTTCAATGGGGGATTTCGACCCCTAGGCGCCCCCACCATTAATTCCTATGGGGGAATCTCGATCCCTGGTAGCCCGCCATTTATTCATTGGGGGATTTCAACCCCTGGTAACCTGCCATTCATTCCTATGGGGGATTTCGACCCCTGGGAACACACCATTCATTTAAATGGGGGAATTCGACCCCTGGTAGCCCGCCATTCATTTCAATGGGGGATTTCGACCACTGGGAGCCCAATATTCATTTCTATGGGGGAATCTCGCTCCCTAGTAGCCCGCCATTCATTTCAATGGGGGATTTCGACCCCTGGGCACCCGCCATTCATTTCAATGGGGGATTTCGACCCCTGGTAGCCCGCCATTCATTTCATTGGGGGATTTTGATTCCTGGGCGCCCACCCTTCATTTCAATGGGGGAATTCGACCCCTGGTAGCCCGCCATTCATTTCGTTGGGGGATTTTGATTCCTGGAACCCGCCATTCATTTCAATGGGGGAATTCGACCCCTGGTAGCCCGCCATTTATTTCAATGGGGATTTCGACCACTGGGAGCCAGCCATTCATTTTAATGGGGGATTTCGACCCCTAGGCGCCCGCCATTCATTTCAATGGGGGATTTTGACTCCTGGTCGCCCGCCATTCATTTCAATGGGGGAATTCGACCCCTGGGAGCCCGCCATTCATTTCAATGGGGGATTTCGACCACTGGGAGCCAGCCATTCCTTTCAATGGGGGATTTCGACTCCTAGGGGATTTCGATCCCTGGGCGCCCGCCATTCATTTCAATGGGGGATTTCGACCACTGGGCGCCCGCCATTCATTTCAATGGGGGACTTCGACCCCTGGGAGCCCGCCATTCATTTCAATGGGGGATTTCGACCACTGGGAGCCAGCCAATTATTTCAATGGGGGATTTCGACACCTGGTAGCCCGCAATTCATTTCATTGCGGGATTTCGACCCCTGGTAGCCCGCCATTCATTTCATTGGGGGATTTTGATTCCTTGGCGCCCGCCATTCATTTCAATGGGGGATTTCGACCACTGGGAGCCAGCCATTCCTTTCAATGGGGGATTTTGACTCCTGGTCGCCCGCCATTCATTTCAATGGGGGAATTCGACCCCTGGGAGCCCGCCATTCATTTCAATGGGGGATTTCGACCACTGGGAGCCAGCCATTCCTTTCAATGGGAGATTTCGACTCCTAGGGGATTTCGAGTCTTGGGCGCCCGCCATTCATTTCAATGGGGGATTTCGACCCCTGGTAGCCCGCCATTCATTTCATTGGGGGATTTTGATTCCTGGGCGCACGCCATTCATTTCAATGAGGGAATTCAACCCCTGGTAGCCCGCCATTCATTTCAATGGGGGATTTCGACCACTGCGAGACCACCATTCATTTCTATGGGGGAATTCGACCCCTGGTAGCCCGCCTTTCATTTCAATGGGGGATTTCGACCACTGGGAGCCAGCCATTCATTTCAATGGGGGATTTCGACCCCTAGGCGCCCGCCATTCATTTCAATGGGGGATTTTGACTCCTGGTCACCCGGCATTCATTTCAATGGGGGAATTCGATCCCTGGGAGCCCGCCATTCATTTCAATGAGGGATTTCGACCACTGGGAGCCAGCCATTCATTTCAATGGGGGATTTCGACCCCTAGGGGATTTCGATCCCTGGGCGCCCGCCATTCATTTCAATGGGGGATTTCAACCCCTGGTAGCCCGCCATTCATTTCAATGGGGGATTTCGACCACTGCTTGACCACCATTCATTTCTATGGGGGAATCTCGATTTCTGGTAGCCCGCCATTCATTTCATTGGGGGATTTTGATTCCTGGGCGCCAGCCATTCATTTCAATGGGGGATTTCGACCACTGGGAGCGAGCCATTCATTTCAATGGGGGATTTCGACCCCTAGGCGCCCGCCATTCATTTCAATTGGGGATTTCAACCCCTGGTAACCCGCCATTCATTCCTATGGGGGATTTCGACCCCTGGTAGCCCGCCATTCATTTCAATGGGGGATTTCGACCACTGGGAGCCCACCATTCATTTCTATGGGGGAATCTGGATCCCTGGTAGCCCGCCATTCAATTCAATGGGAGATTTCGACCACTGGGAGCCAGCCATTCATTTCAATGGGGGATTTCGACCCCTAGGCGCCCGCCATTAATTTCAATGGGGGATTTTGACTCCTGGTCGCCCGCCATTCATTTCAATGGGGGAATTCGACCCCTGGGAGCCCGCCATTCATTTCAATGGGGGATTTCGACCACTGGGAGCGAGCCATTCATTTCAATGGGGGATTTCGTCCCCTAGGCGCCCCCACCATTCATTCCTATGGGGGGATCTCGATACCTCGTAGCCCGCCATTCATTTCAATGGGGGATTTCAACCCCTGGTAACCCGCCATTCATTCCTAGGGGGGATTTCGACCCCTGGGAGCCCACCATTCATTTAAATGGGGGAATTCGACCCCTGGGTGCCAGCCATTCATTTCAATGGGGGATTTCGACCCTTGTGTGCCCGCCATTCATTTCAATAGGGGAATTCGACCCCTGGGTGCCCGCCACTCATTTCATTGCGGGATTTCGACCACTGGGCGCCCGCCATTCATTTCAATGGGGGATTTCGACCTCTGGTAGCCCGCCATTCATTTCATTGGGGGAATTCGACTCCTGGGAGCCAGCCATTCATTTCAATGGGGGATTTCGACCCCTAGGCGCCCCCGCCATTCATTTCAATGGGGGATTTCGACCCCTGGTAGACCGCCATTCATTTCATTGGGGGATTTGGATCCCTGGTAGCCCGCCATTCATTTCAATGGGGGATTTCAACCCCTGGTAACCTGCCATTCATTCCTATGGGGGATTTCGACCCCTGGGAGCCCACCATTCATTTAAATGGGGGAATTCGACCCCTGGGTTCCCGCCATTCATTTCAATAGGGGAATTCGACCCCTGGTAGCCCGCCAAACATTTCAATGGGGGATTTCAACCCCTGGAAGCCCGCCATTCATTTCAATGAGGGATTTCGACCCCTGGGAGCCCTCTATTCATTTCAATGGGAGATTTGGACCCCTGGTAGCCCGCCATTCATTTCATTGGGGGAGTTTGATTCCTCGGCGCCCGTCATTCATTTCAATGGGGGATTTCGATCCCTGAGCGCCCGCCATTCATTTCAATGGGGGATTTCGACCCCTGGTAGCCCGCCATTCATTTCATTGGGGGATTTTGATTCCTGGGCGTCAGCCATTCATTTCAATGGGGGATTTCGACCCCTAGGCGCCCGCCATTCATTTCAATTGGGGATTTCAACCCCTGGTAACCCGCCATTCATTCCTATGGGGGATTTCGACCCCTGGGAGCCCACCATTCATTTAAATTGGGTAATTCGACCCCTGGTAGCCCGCCATTCATTTCAATGGGGGATTTCGACCACTGGGAGCCCACCATTCATTTCTATGGGGGAATCTGGATCCCTGGTAGCCCGCCATTCATTTCAATGGGAGATTTCGACCACTGGGAGCCAGCCATTCATTTCAATGGGGGATTTCGACCCCTAGGCGCCCGCCATTCATTTCAATGGGGGAATTCGACCCCTGGGAGCTTGCCTTTCATTTCAATGGGGGATTTCGACCACTGGGAGCCAGCCATTCATTTCAATGGGGGATTTCGACCCCTAGGCGCCCGTCATTCATTTCAATGGGGGATTTCGACCCATGGTAGCCCTTCATTCATTTCATTGCGGGATTTCGACCCCTGGGCGCAAGCCATTCATTTCAATGGGGGATTTCGACACCTGGGAGCCCGCCATTCATTTCAATGGGGGATTTCGACCACTGGGAGCCAGCCATTCATTTCAATGGGGGATTTCGACCCCTAGGCGCCCCCACCATTAATTCCTATGGGGGAATCTCGATCCCTGGTAGCCCGCCATTTATTCATTGGGGGATTTCAACCCCTGGTAACCTGCCATTCATTCCTATGGGGGATTTCGACCCCTGGGAACACACCATTCATTTAAATGGGGGAATTCGACCCCTGGTAGCCCGCCATTCATTTCAATGGGGGATTTCGACCACTGGGAGCCCAATATTCATTTCTATGGGGGAATCTCGCTCCCTAGTAGCCCGCCATTCATTTCAATGGGGGATTTCGACCCCTGGGCACCCGCCATTCATTTCAATGGGGGATTTCGACCCCTGGTAGCCCGCCATTCATTTCATTGGGGGATTTTGATTCCTGGGCGCCCACCCTTCATTTCAATGGGGGAATTCGACCCCTGGTAGCCCGCCATTCATTTCGTTGGGGGATTTTGATTCCTGGAACCCGCCATTCATTTCAATGGGGGAATTCGACCCCTGGTAGCCCGCCATTTATTTCAATGGGGATTTCGACCACTGGGAGCCAGCCATTCATTTCAATGGGGGATTTCGACCCCTAGGCGCCCGCCATTCATTTCAATGGGGGATTTTGACTCCTGGTCGCCCGCCATTCATTTCAATGGGGGAATTCGACCCCTGGGAGCCCGCCATTCATTTCAATGGGGGATTTCGACCACTGGGAGCGAGCCATTCCTTTCAATGGGGGATTTCGACTCCTAGGGGATTTCGATCCCTGGGCGCCCGCCATTCATTTCAATGGGGGATTTCGACCACTGGGCGCCCGCCATTCATTTCAATGGGGGACTTCGACCCCTGGGAGCCCGCCATTCATTTCAATGGGGGATTTCGACCACTGGGAGCCAGCCAATTATTTCAATGGGGGATTTCGACACCTGGTAGCCCGCAATTCATTTCATTGCGGGATTTCGACCCCTGGTAGCCCGCCATTCATTTCATTGGGGGATTTTGATTCCTTGGCGCCCGCCATTCATTTCAATGGGGGATTTCGACCACTGGGAGCCAGCCATTCCTTTCAATGGGGGATTTTGACTCCTGGTCGCCCGCCATTCATTTCAATGGGGGAATTCGACCCCTGGGAGCCCGCCATTCATTTCAATGGGGGATTTCGACCACTGGGAGCCAGCCATTCCTTTCAATGGGAGATTTCGACTCCTAGGGGATTTCGAGTCTTGGGCGCCCGCCATTCATTTCAATGGGGGATTTCGACCCCTGGTAGCCCGCCATTCATTTCATTGGGGGATTTTGATTCCTGGGCGCACGCCATTCATTTCAATGAGGGAATTCAACCCCTGGTAGCCCGCCATTCATTTCAATGGGGGATTTCGACCACTGCGAGACCACCATTCATTTCTATGGGGGAATTCGACCCCTGGTAGCCCGCCTTTCATTTCAATGGGGGATTTCGACCACTGGGAGCCAGCCATTCATTTCAATGGGGGATTTCGACCCCTAGGCGCCCGCCATTCATTTCAATGGGGGATTTTGACTCCTGGTCACCCGGCATTCATTTCAATGGGGGAATTCGATCCCTGGGAGCCCGCCATTCATTTCAATGAGGGATTTCGACCACTGGGAGCCAGCCATTCATTTCAATGGGGGATTTCGACCCCTAGGGGATTTCGATCCCTGGGCGCCCGCCATTCATTTCAATGGGGGATTTCAACCCCTGGTAGCCCGCCATTCATTTCAATGGGGGATTTCGACCACTGCTTGACCACCATTCATTTCTATGGGGGAATCTCGATTTCTGGTAGCCCGTCATTCATTTCAATGGGGGATTTCGACCCCTGGTAGCCCTTCATTCATTTCATTGCGGGATTTCGACCCCTGGGCGCACGCCATTCATTTCAATGGGGGATTTCGACCCCTGGGAGCCCGCCATTCATTTCAATGGGGTATTTCGACCACTGGGAGCCAGCCATTCATTTCAATGGGGGATTTCGACCCCTAGGCGCCCCCGCCATTAATTCCTATGGGGGAATCTCGATCCCTGGTAGCCCGCCATTTATTCAATGGGGGATTTCAACCCCTGGTAACCTGCCATTCATTCCTATGGGGGATTTCGACCCCTGGGAACCCACCATTCATTTAAATGGGGGAATTCGACCCCTGGTAGCCCGCCATTCATTTCAATGGGGGATGTCGACCACTGGGAGCCCAATATTCATTTCTATGGGGGAATCTCGATCCCTAGTAGCCCGCCATTCATTTCAATGGGGGATTTCGACCCCTGGTAGCCCGCCATTCATTTCATTGCGGGATTTCGACCCCTGGGCACCCGCCATTCATTTAGATGGGGGATTTCGACCCCTGGTAGCCCGCCATTCATTTCATTGGGGGATTTTGATTCCTGGGCGCCCACCCTTCATTTCAATGGGGGAATTCGACCCCTGGTAGCCCGCCATTCATTTCATTGGGGGATTTTGATTCCTGGAACCCGCCATTCATTTCAATGGGGGAATTCGACCCCTGGTAGCCCGCCATTCATTTCAATGGGGGATTTCGACCACTGGGAGCCAGCCATTCATTTCAATGGGGGATTTCGACCCCTAGGCGCCCGCCATTCATTTCAATGGGGGATTTTGACTCCTGGTCACCCGCCATTCATTTCAATGGGGGAATTCGACCCCTGGGAGCCCGCCATTCATTTCAATGGGGGATTTCGACCACTGGGAGCAAGCCATTCCATTCAATGGGGGATTTCGACTCCTAGGGGATTTCGATCCCTGGGCGCCCGCCATTCATTTCAATTGGGGATTTCGACCACTGGGCGCCCGCCATTCATTTCAATGGGGGACTTCGACCCCTGGGAGCCCGCCATTCATTTCAATGGGGGATTTCGACCACTGGGAGCCAGCCAATTATTTCAATGGGGGATTTCGACAACTGGTAGCCCGCCATTCATTTCATTGCGGGATTTCGACCCCTGGTAGCCCGCCATTAATTTCATTGGGGGATTTTGATTCCTTGGCGCACGCCATTCATTTCAATGGGGGAATTCGACCCCTGGTAGCCCGCCTTTCATTTCAATGGGGGATTTCGACCACTGGGAGCCAGCCATTCATTTCAATGGGGGATTTCGACCCCTAGGCGCCCGCCATTCATTTCAATGGGGGATTTTGACTCCTGGTCGCCCGCCATTCATTTCAATGGGGGAATTCGATCCCTGGGAGCCCGCCATTCATTTCAATGAGGGATTTCGACCACTGGGAGCCAGCCATTCATTTCAATGGGGGATTTCGACCCCTAGGGGATTTCGATCCCTGGGCGCCCGCCATTCATTTCAATGGGGGATTTCAACCCCTGGTAGCCCGCCATTCATTTCAATGGGGGATTTCGACCACTGCGAGCCCACCATTCATTTCTATGGGGGAATCTCGATCCCTGGTAGCCCGTCATTCATTTCAATGGGGGATTTCGACCCCTGGTAGCCCGCCATTCATTTCATTGCGGGATTTCGACCCCTGGGCGCACGCCATTCATTTCAATGGGGGATTTCGACCACTGGGAGCCAGCCATTCATTTCAATGGGGGATTTCGACCCCTAGGCGCCCCCGCCATTAATTCCTATGGGGGAATCTCGATCCCTGGTAGCCCGCCATTTATTCAATGGGGGATTTCAACCCCTGGTAACCTGCCATTCATTCTTATGGGGGATTTCGACCCCTGGGAACCCACCATTCATTTAAATGGGGGATTTCGACCCCTGGTAGCCCGCCATTCATTTCAATGGGGGATTTCGACCATTGTGAGCCCAATATTCATTTCTATGGGGGAATCTCGATCCCTAGTAGACCGCCATTCATTTCAATGGGGGATTTCGACCCCTGGTAGCCCGCCATTCATTTCATTGCGGGATTTCGACCCCTGGGCATCCGCCATTCATTTCAATGGGGGATTTCGACCCCTGGTAGCCCGCCATTCATTTCATTGGGGGATTTTGATTCCTGGGCGCCCACCCTTCATTTCAATGGGGGAATTCGACCCCTGGTAGCCCGCCATTCATTTCATTGGGGGATTTTGATTCCTGGAAACCGCCATTCATTTCAATGGGGGAATTCGACCCCTGGTAGCCCGCCATTCATTTCAATGGGGGATTTCGATCACTGGGAGCCAGCCATTCATTTCAATGGGGGTTTTCGACCCCTAGGCGCCCGCCATTCATTTCAATGGGGGAATTCGATCCCTGGGAGCCCGCCATTCATTTCAATGGGGGATTTCGACCACTGGGAGCCAGCCATTCCATTCAATGGGGGATTTCGACTCCTAGGGGATTTCGATCCTTGGGCGCCCGCCATTCATTTCAATGGGGATTTCGACCCCTGGTAGCCCGCCATTCATTTCATTGGGGGATTTTGATTCCTGGGCGCCCGCCATTCATTTCAATGAGGGAATTCAACCCCTGGTAGCCCGCCATTCATTTCAATGGGGGATTTCGACCACTGCGAGCCCACTATTCATTTCTATGGGGGAATCTCGATCCCTGGTAGCCCGCCATTCATTTCATTGCGGGATTTCGACCCCTGGGCGCTCGCCATTCATTTCAATGGGGGATTTCGACCCCTGGGAGCCCGCCATTCATTTCAATGAGGGATTTCGACCACTGGGAGCCAGCAATTCATTTCAATGGGGGATTTCGACCCCTAGGCGCCCCCGCCATTCATTCCTATGGGGGAATCTCGATCCCTGGTAGCCCGCCATTTATTCAATGGGGGATTTCAACCCCTGGTAACCTGCCATTCATTCCTATGGGGGATTTCGACCTCTGGGAGCCCACCATTCATTTAAATGGGGGAATTCGACCCCTGGTAGCCCGCCATTCATTTCAATGGGGGATTTCGACCACTGGGAGCCCAATATTCATTTCTATGGGGGAATCTCGATCCCTAGTGGCCCGCCATTCATTTCAATGGGGGATTTCGACCCCTGGTAACCCGCTATTCATTTCATTGCGGGATTTCGACCCCTGGGCACCCGCCATTCATTTCAATGGGGGATTTCGACCCCTGGTAGCCCGCCATTCATTTCCTTGGGGGATTTTGATTCCTGGGCGCCCACCCTTCATTTCAATGGGGGATTTCGACCACTGGGAGCCAGCCATTCATTTCAATGGGGGATTTCGACCCCTGGGTGCCCGCCATTCATTTCAATAGGGGAATTCGACCCCTGGGTGCCCGCCATTCATTTCAATGGGGGATTTCGACCCCTGGTAGCCCGCCATTCATTTAATTGCGGGATTTCGACCCCTTGGCACCCGCCATTCATTTCAATGGGGGATTTCGACCCTTGTGTGCCCGCCATTCATTTCAATAGGGGAATTCGACCCCTGGGTGCCCGCCACTCATTTCATTGCGGGATTTCGACCACTGGGCGCCCGCCATTCATTTCAATGGGGGATTTCGACCCCTGGTAGCCCGCCATTCATTTCCTTGGGGGATTTTGATTCCTGGGCGCCCACCCTTCATTTCAATGGGGGATTTCGACCACTGGGAGCCAGCCATTCATTTCAATGGGGGATTTCGACCCCTGGGTGCCCGCCATTCATTTCAATAGGGGAATTCGACCCCTGGGTGCCCGCCATTCATTTCAATGGGGGATTTCGACCCCTGGTAGCCCGCCATTCATTTAATTGCGGGATTTCGACCCCTTGGCACCCGCCATTCATTTCAATGGGGGATTTCGACCCTTGTGTGCCCGCCATTCATTTCAATAGGGGAATTCAACCCCTGGGTGCCCGCCACTCATTTCATTGCGGGATTTCGACCACTGGGCGCCCGCCATTCATTTCAATGGGGGATTTCGACCTCTGGTAGCCCGCCATTCATTTCATTGGGGGATTTTGATTCCTGGGCGCCAGCCATTCATTTCAATGGGGGATTTCGACCACTGGGAGCGAGCCATTCATTTCAATGGGGGATTTGGACCCCTAGGCGCCCGCCATTCATTTCAATTGGGGATTTCAACCCCTGGTAACCCGCCATTCATTCCTATGGGGGATTTCGACCCCTGGTAGCCCGCCATTCATTTCAATGGGGGATTTCGACCACTGGGAGCCCACCATTCATTTCTATGGGGGAATCTGGATCCCTGGTAGCCCGCCATTCATTTCAATGGGAGATTTCGACCACTGGGAGCCAGCCATTCATTTCAATGGGGGATTTCGACCCCTAGGCCCCCTCCATTAATTTCAATGGGGGATTTTGACTCCTGGTCGCCCGCCATTCATTTCAATGGGGGAATTCGACCCCTGGTAGCCCGCCATTCATTTAATTGCGGGATTTCGACCCCTTGGCACCCGCCATTCATTTCAATGGGGGATTTCGACCCTTGTGTGCCCGCCATTCATTTCAATAGGGGAATTCGACCCCTGGTAGCCCGCCATTCATTTCATTGCGGGATTTCGACCCCTGGGCATCCGCCATTCATTTCAATGTGGGATTTCGACCCCTGGTAGCCCGCCATTCATTTCATTGGGGGATTTTGATTCCTGGGCGCCCACCCTTCATTTCAATGGGGGAATTCGACCCCTGGTAGCCCGCCATTCATTTCATTGGGGGATTTTGATTCCTGGAACCCGCCATCCATTTCAATGGGGGAATTCGACCCCTGGTAGCCCGCCATTCATTTCAATGGGGGATTTCGATCACTGGGAGCCAGCCATTCATTTCAATGGGGGTTTTCGACCCCTAGGCGCCCGCCATTCATTTCAATGGGGGAATTCGATCCCTGGGAGCCCGCCATTCATTTCAATGGGGGATTTCGACCACTGGGAGCCAGCCATTCCATTCAATGGGGGATTTCGACTCCTAGGGGATTTCGATCCTTGGGCGCCCGCCATTCATTTCAATGGGGATTTCGACCCCTGGTAGCCCGCCATTCATTTCATTGGGGGATTTTGATTCCTGGGCGCCCGCCATTCATTTCAATGAGGGAATTCAACCCCTGGTAGCCCGCCATTCATTTCAATGGGGGATTTCGACCACTGCGAGCCCACTATTCATTTCTATGGGGGAATCTCGATCCCTGGTAGCCCGCCATTCATTTCATTGCGGGATTTCGACCCCTGGGCGCTCGCCATTCATTTCAATGGGGGATTTCGACCCCTGGGAGCCCGCCATTCATTTCAATGAGGGATTTCGAACACTGGGAGCCAGCAATTCATTTCAATGGGGGATTTCGACCCCTAGGCGCCCCCGCCATTCATTCCTATGGGGGAATCTCGATCCCTGGTAGCCCGCCATTTATTCAATGGGGGATTTCAACCCCTGGTAACCTGCCATTCATTCCTATGGGGGATTTCGACCTCTGGGAGCCCACCATTCATTTAAATGGGGGAATTCGACCCCTGGTAGCCCGCCATTCATTTCAATGGGGGATTTCGACCACTGGGAGCCCAATATTCATTTCTATGGGGGAATCTCGATCCCTAGTGGCCCGCCATTCATTTCAATGGGGGATTTCGACCCCTGGTAACCCGCTATTCATTTCATTGCGGGATTTCGACCCCTGGGCACCCGCCATTCATTTCAATGGGGGATTTCGACCCCTGGTAGCCCGCCATTCATTTCCTTGGGGGATTTTGATTCCTGGGCGCCCACCCTTCATTTCAATGGGGGATTTCGACCACTGGGAGCCAGCCATTCATTTCAATGGGGGATTTCGACCCCTGGGTGCCCGCCATTCATTTCAATAGGGGAATTCGACCCCTGGGTGCCCGCCATTCATTTCAATGGGGGATTTCGACCCCTGGTAGCCCGCCATTCATTTAATTGCGGGATTTCGACCCCTTGGCACCCGCCATTCATTTCAATGGGGGATTTCGACCCTTGTGTGCCCGCCATTCATTTCAATAGGGGAATTCGACCCCTGGGTGCCCGCCATTCATTTCATTGCGGGATTTCGACCACTGGGCGCCCGCCATTCATTTCAATGGGGGATTTCGACCTCTGGTAGCCCGCCATTCATTTCATTGGGGGATTTTGATTCCTGGGCGCCAGCCATTCATTTCAATGGGGGATTTCGACCACTGGGAGCGAGCCATTCATTTCAATGGGGGATTTGGACCCCTAGGCGCCCGCCATTCATTTCAATTGGGGATTTCAACCCCTGGTAACCCGCCATTCATTCCAATGGGGGATTTCGACCCCTGGTAGCCCGCCATTCATTTCAATGGGGGATTTCGACCACTGGGAGCCCACCATTCATTTCTATGGGGGAATCTGGATCCCTGGTAGCCCGCCATTCATTTCAATGGGAGATTTCGACCACTGGGAGCCAGCCATTCATTTCAATGGGGGATTTCGACCCCTCGGTGCCCGCCATTAATTTCAATGGGGGAATTCGACCCCTGGGAGCCCGCCATTCATTTCAATGGGGGATTTCGACCCCTGGGAGCCCGCCATTCATTTCAATGGGGGATTTCGACCACTGGGAGCCCGCCATTCATTTCATTGGGGGAATTCGACTCCTGGGAGCCCGCCATTCATTTCAATGGGGGATTTCGACCACTGGGCGCCCGCCATTCATTTCAATGGGGGAATTCGACCCCTGGGAGCCCGCCATTCATTTCAATGGGGGATTTCGACCACTGGGAGCCAGCCATTCATTTCAATGGGGGATTTCGACCCCTAGGCGCCCCCGCCATTCATTTCAATGGGGGATTTCGACCCCTGGTAGACCGCCATTCATTTCATTGGGGGATTTGGATCCCTGGTAGCCCGCCATTCATTGCAATGGGGGATTTCAACCCCTGGTAACCTGCCATTCATTCCTATGGGGGATTTCGACCCCTGGGAGCCCACCATTCATTTAAATGGGGGAATTCGACCCCTGGGTTCCCGCCATTCATTTCAATAGGGGAATTCGACCCCTGGTTGCCCGCCAAACATTTCAATGGGGGATTTCAACCCCTGGAAGCCCGCCATTCATTTCAATGAGGGATTTCGACCCCTGGGAGCCCTCTATTCATTTCAATGGGAGATTTGGACCCCTGGTAGCCCGCCATTCATTTCAATAGGGGAATTCGACCCCTGGGTGCTCGCCATTCATTTCAATGGGGGATTTCGACCCCTGGTAGCCCGCCATTCATTTAATTGCGGGATTTCGACCCCTTGGCACCCGCCATTCATTTCAATGGGGGATTTCGACCCTTGTATGCCCGCCATTCATTTCAATAGGGGAATTCGACCCCTGGGTGCCCGCCATTCATTTCATTGCGGGATTTCGACAACTGGGCGCCCGCCATTCATTTCAATGGGGGATTTCGACCTCTGGTAGCCCGCCATTCATTTCATTGGGGGATTTTGATTCCTGGGCGCCAACCAATCATTTCAATGGGGGATTTCGACCACTGGGAGCGAGCCATTCATTTCAATGGGGGATTTCGACCCCTAGGCGCCCGCCATTCATTTCAATTGGGGATTTCAACCCCTGGTAACCCGCCATTCATTCCTATGGGGGATTTCGACCCCTGGTAGCCCGCCATTCATTTCAATGGGGGATTTCGACCACTGGGAGCCCACCATTCATTTCTATGGGGGAATCTGGATCCCTGGTAGCCCGCCATTCATTTCAATGGGAGATTTCGACCACTGGGAGCCAGCCATTCATTTCAATGGGGGATTTCGACCCCTAGGCGCCCGCCATTAATTTCAATGGGGGATTTTGACTCCTGGTCGCCCGCCATTCATTTCAATGGGGGAATTCGACCCCTGGGAGCCTGCCATTCATTTCAATGGGGGATTTCGACCACTGGGAGCGAGCCATTCATTTCAATGGGGGATTTCGACCCCTAGGCGCCCCCACCATTCATTCCTATGGGGGGATCTCGATCCCTCGTAGCCCGCCATTCATTTCAATGGGGGATTTCAACCCCTGGTAACCCGCCATTCATTCCTAGGGGGGATTTCGACCCCTGGGAGCCCACCATTCATTTAATTGGGGGAATTCGACCCCTGGGTGCCAGCCATTCATTTCAATGGGGGATTTCGACCCTTGTGTGCCCGCCATTCATTTCAATAGGGGAATTCGACCCCTGGGTGCCCGCCATTAATTTCATTGCGGGATTTCGACCACTGGGCGCCCGCCATTCATTTCAATGGGGGATTTCGACCTCTGGTAGCCCGCCATTCATTTCATTGGGGGAATTCGACTCCTGGGAGCCAGCCATTCATTTCAATGGGGGATTTCGACCCCTAGGCGCCCCCGCCATTCATTTCAATGGGGGATTTCGACCCCTGGTAGACCGCCATTCATTTCATTTGGGGATTTGGATCCCTGGTAGCCCGCCATTCATTTCAATGGGGGATTTCAACCCCTGGTAACCTGCCATTCATTCCTATGGGGGATTTCGACCCCTGGGAGCCCACCATTCATTTAAATGGGGGAATTCGACCCCTGGGTTCCCGCCATTCATTTCAATAGGGGAATTCGACCCCTGGTAGCCCGCCAAACATTTCAATGGGGGATTTCAACCCCTGGAAGCCCGCCATTCATTTCAATGAGGGATTTCGACCCCTGGGAGCCCTCTATTCATTTCAATGGGAGATTTGGACCCCTGGTAGCCCGCCATTCATTTCATTGGGGGAGTTTGATTCCTCGGCGCCCGTCATTCATTTCAATGGGGGATTTCGATCCCTGAGCGCCCGCCATTCATTTCAATGGGGGATTTCGACCCCTGGTAGCCCGCCATTCATTTCATTGGGGGATTTTGATTCCTGGGCGCCAGCCATTCATTTCAATGGGGGATTTCGACCCCTAGGCGCCCGCCTTTCATTTCAATTGGGGATTTCAACCCCTGGTAACCCGCCATTCATTCCTATGGGGGATTTCGACCCCTGGGAGCCCACCATTCATTTAAATTGGGTAATTCGACCCCTGGTAGCCCGCCATTCATTTCAATGGGGGATTTCGACCACTGGGAGCCCACCATTCATTTCTATGGGGGAATCTGGATCCCTGGTAGCCCGCCATTCATTTCAATGGGAGATTTCGACCACTGGGAGCCAGCCATTCATTTCAATGGGGGATTTCGACCCCTAGGCGCCCGCCATTCATTTCAATGGGGGAATTCGACCCCTGGGAGCTTGCCTTTCATTTCAATGGGGGATTTCGACCACTGGGAGCCAGCCATTCATTTCAATGGGGGATTTCGACCCCTAGGCGCCCGCCATTCATTTCAATGGGGGATTTTGACTCCTGGTCGCCCGCCATTCATTTCATTGGGGGATTTGGATCCCTGGTAGCCCGCCATTCATTTCAATGGGGGATTTCAACCCCTGGTAACCTGCCATTCATTCCTATGGGGGATTTCGACCCCTGGGAGCCCACCATTCATTTAAATGGGGGAATTCGACCCCTAGGCGCCCGCCATTCATTTCAATGGGGGATTTTGACTCCTAGTCGCCCGCCATTCATTTCAATGGGGGAATTCGATCCCTGGGAGCCCGCCATTCATTTCAATGAGGGATTTCGACCACTGGGAGCCAGCCATTCATTTCAATGGGGGATTTCGACCCCTAGGGGATTTCGATCCCTGGGCGCCCGCCATTCATTTCAATGGGGGATTTCAACCCCTGGTAGCCCGCCATTCATTTCAATGGGGGATTTCGACCACTGCGAGCCCACCATTCATTTCTATGGGGGAATCTCGATCCCTGGTAGCCCGTCATTCATTTCAATGGGGGATTTCGACCCCTGGTAGCCCGCCATTCATTTCATTGCGGGATTTCGACCCCTGGGCGCACGCCATTCATTTCAATGGGGGATTTCGACCACTGGGAGCCACTCATTCATTTCAATGGGGGATTTCGACCCCTAGGCGCCCCCGCCATTAATTCCTATGGGGGAATCTCGATCCCTGGTAGCCCGCCATTTATTCAATGGGGGATTTCAACCCCTGGTAACCTGCCATTCATTCCTATGGGGGATTTCGACCCCTGGGAACCCACCATTCATTTAAATGGGGGATTTCGACCCCTGGTAGCCCGCCATTCATTTCAATGGGGGATTTCGACCACTGGGAGCCCAATAATCATTTCTATGGGGGAATCTCGATCCCTAGTAGACCGCCATTCATTTCAATGGGGGATTTCGACCCCTGGTAGCCCGCCATTCATTTCATTGCGGGATTTCGACCCCTGGGCATCCGCCATTCATTTCAATGGGGGATTTCGACCACTGGGAGCCAGCCATTCATTTCAATGGGGGAATTCGACCCCTGGGAGCCCGCCATTCATTTCAATGGGGGATTTCGACCACTGGGAGCCAGCCATTCCTTTCAATGGGGGATTTCGACTCCTAGGGGATTTCGATCCTTGGGCGCCCGCCATTCATTTCAATGGGGATTTCGACCCCTGGTAGCCCGCCATTCATTTCATTGGGGGATTTTGATTCCTGGGCGCCCGCCATTCATTTCAATGAGGGAATTCAACCCCTGGTAGCCCGCCATTCATTTCAACGGGGGATTTCGACCACTGCGAGCCCACCATTCATTTCTATGGGGGAATCTCGATCCCTGGTAAACCGTCATTCATTTCAATTGGGGATTTCGACACCTGGTAGCCCGCCATTCATTTCATTGCGGGATTTCGACCCCTGGGCGCTCGCCATTCATTTCAATGGGGGATTTCGACCCCTGGGAGCCCGCCATTCATTTCAATGGGGGATTTCGACCCCTAGGCGCCCCCGCCATTCATTCCTATGGGGGAATCTCGATCCCTGGTAGCCCGCCATTTATTCAATGGGGGATTTCAACCCCTGGTAACCTGCCATTCATTCCTATGGGGGATTTCGACCCCTGGGAGCCCACCATTCATTTAAATGGGGGAATTCGACCCCTGGTAGCCCGCCATTCATTTCAATGGGGGATTTCGACCACTGGGAGCCCAATATTCATTTCTATGGGGGAATCTCGATCCCTAGTGGCCCGCCATTCATTTCAATGGGGGATTTCGGCCCCTGGTAACCCGCCATTCATTTCATTGCGGGATTTCGACCCCTGGGCACCCGCCATTCATTTCAATGGGGGATTTCGACACCTGGTAGCCCGCCATTCATTTCCTTGGGGGATTTTGATTCCTGGGCGCCCACCCTTCATTTCAATGGGGGAGTTCGACCCCTGGTAGCCCGCCATTCATTTCAATGGGGGATTTCGACCACTGGGAGCCAGCCATTCATTTCAATGGGGGAATTCGACCCCTGGGAGCCCGCCATTCATTTCAATGGGGGATTTCGACCACTGGGAGCCAGCCATTCCTTTCAATGGGGGATTTCGACTCCTAGGGGATTTCGATCCTTGGGCGCCCGCCATTCATTTCAATGGGGATTTCGACCCCTGGTAGCCCGCCATTCATTTCATTGGGGGATTTTGATTCCTGGGCGCCCGCCATTCATTTCAATGAGGGAATTCAACCCCTGGTAGCCCGCCATTCATTTCAACGGGGGATTTCGACCACTGCGAGCCCACCATTCATTTCTATGGGGGAATCTCGATCCCTGGTAAACCGTCATTCATTTCAATTGGGGATTTCGACACCTGGTAGCCCGCCATTCATTTCATTGCGGGATTTCGACCCCTGGGCGCTCGCCATTCATTTCAATGGGGGATTTCGACCCCTGGGAGCCCGCCATTCATTTCAATGGGGGATTTCGACCCCTAGGCGCCCCCGCCATTCATTCCTATGGGGGAATCTCGATCCCTGGTAGCCCGCCATTTATTCAATGGGGGATTTCAACCCCTGGTAACCTGCCATTCATTCCTATGGGGGATTTCGACCCCTGGGAGCCCACCATTCATTTAAATGGGGGAATTCGACCCCTGGTAGCCCGCCATTCATTTCAATGGGGGATTTCGACCACTGGGAGCCCAATATTCATTTCTATGGGGGAATCTCGATCCCTAGTGGCCCGCCATTCATTTCAATGGGGGATTTCGACCCCTGGTAACCCGCCATTCATTTCATTGCGGGATTTCGACCCCTGGGCACCCGCCATTCATTTCAATGGGGGATTTCGACCCCTGGTAGCCCGCCATTCATTTCCTTGGGGGATTTTGATTCCTGGGCGCCCACCCTTCATTTCAATGGGGGAGTTCGACCCCTGGTAGCCCGCCATTCATTTCAATGGGGGATTTCGACCACTGGGAGCCAGCCATTCATTTCAATGGGGGATTTCGACCCCTGGGTGCCCGCCATTCATTTCAATAGGGGAATTCGACCCCTGGGTGCCCGCCATTCATTTCAATGGGGGATTTCGACCCCTGGTAGCCCGCCATTCATTTAATTGCAGGATTTCGACCCCTTGGCACCCGCCATTCATTTCAATGGGGGATTTCGACCCTTGTGTGCCCGCCATTCATTTCAATAGGGGAATTCGACCCCTGGGTGCCCGCCATTCATTTCATTGCGGGATTTCGACCACTGGGCGCCCGCCATTCATTTCAATGGGGGATTTCGACCTCTGGTAGCCCGCCATTCATTTCATTGGGGGATTTTGATTCCTGGGCGCCAGCCATTCATTTCAATGGGGGATTTCGACCACTGGGAAGGAGCCATTCATTTCAATGGGGGATTTCGACCCCTATGCGCCCGCCATTCATTTCAATTGGGGATTTCAACCCCTGGTAGCCCGCCATTCATTTCAATTGGGGATTTCAACCCCTGGAAGCCCGCCATTCATTTCAATGAGGGATTTCGACCCCTGGGAGCCCTCTATTTATTTCAATGGGAGATTTGGACCCCTGGTAGCCCGCCATTCATTTCAATAGGGGAATTCGACCCCTGGGTGCCCGCCATTCATTTCAATGGGGGATTTCGACCCCTGGTAGCCCGCCATTCATTTAATTGCAGGATTTCGACCCCTTGGCACCTGCCATTCATTTCAATGGGGGATTTCGACCCTTGTGTGCCCGCCATTCATTTCAATAGGGAAATTCGACCCCTGGGTGCCCGCCATTCATTTCATTGCGGGATTTCGACCACTGGGCGCCCGCCATTCATTTCAATGGGGGATTTCGACCTCTGGTAGCCCGCCATTCATTTCATTGGGGGATTTTGATTCCTGGGCGCCAGCCATTCATTTAAATGGGGGATTTCGACCACTGGGAGCGAGCCATTCATTTCAATGGGGGATTTCGACCCCTAGGCGCCCGCCATTCATTTCAATTGGGGATTTCAACCCCTGGTAACCCGCCATTCATTCCTATGGGGGATTTCGACCCCTGGTAGCCCGCCATTCATTTCAATGGGGGATTTCGACCACTGGGAGCCCACCATTCATTTCTATGGGGGAATCTGGATCCCTGGTAGCCCGCCATTCATTTCAATGGGAGATTTCGACCACTGGAGCCAGCCATTCATTTCAATGGGGGATTTCGACCCCTAGGCGCCCGCCATTAATTTCAATGGGGGATTTTGACTCCTGGTCGCCCGCCATTCATTTCAATGGGGGAATTCGACCCCTGGGAGCCCGCCATTCATTTCAATGGGGGATTTCGACCACTGGGAGCGAGCCATTCATTTCAATGGGGGATTTCGACCCCTAGGCGCCCCCACCATTCATTCCTATGGGGGGATCTCGATCCCTCGTAGCCCGCCATTCATTTCAATGGGGGATTTCAACCCCTGGTAACCCGCCATTCATTCCTATGGGGGATTTCGACCCCTGGGAGCCCACCATTCATTTAAATGGGGGAATTCGACCCCTGGGTGCCCGCCATTCATTTCATTGCGGGATTTCGACCACTGGGCGCCCGCCATTCATTTCAATGGGGGATTTCGACCTCTGGTAGCCCGCCATTCATTTCATTGGGGGAATTCGATTCCTGGGAGCCCGCCATTCATTTCAATGGGGGAATTCGACCCCTGGGAGCCCGCCTTTCATTTCAATGGGGGATTTCGACCACTGGGAGCCAGCCATTCATTTCAATGGGGGATTTCGACCCCTAGGCGCCCCCGCCATTCATTTCAATGGGGGATTTCGACCCCTGGGTTCCCGCCATTCATTTCAATAGGGGAATTCGACGCCTGGTAGCCCGCCAAACATTTCAATGGGGGATTTCAACCCCTGGAAGCCCGCCATTCATTTTAATGAGGGATTTCGACCCCTGGGAGCCCTCTATTCATTTCAATGGGAGATTTGGACCCCTGGTAGCCCGCCATTCATTTCATTGGGGGAGTTTGATTCCTCGGCGCCCGTCATTCATTTCAATGGGGGATTTCGATCCCTGAGCGCCCGCCATTCATTTCAATGGGGGATTTCGACCCCTGGTAGCCCGCCATTCATTTCATTGGGGGATTTTGATTCCTGGGCGCCAGCCATTCATTTCAATGGGGGATTTCGACCACTGGGAGCGAGCCATTCATTTCAATGGGGGATTTCGACCCCTAGGCGCCCCCACCATTCATTCCTATGGGGGGATCTCGATCCCTCGTAGCCCGCCATTCATTTCAATGGGGGATTTCAACCCCTGGTAACCCGCCATTCATTCCTAGGGGGGATTTCGACCCCTGGGAGCCCACCATTCATTTAATTGGGGGAATTCGACCCCTGGGTGCCAGCCATTCATTTCAATGGGGGATTTCGACCCTTGTGTGCCCGCCATTCATTTCAATAGGGGAATTCGACCCCTGGGTGCCCGCCATTAATTTCATTGCGGGATTTCGACCACTGGGCGCCCGCCATTCATTTCAATGGGGGATTTCGACCTCTGGTAGCCCGCCATTCATTTCATTGGGGGAATTCGACTCCTGGGAGCCAGCCATTCATTTCAATGGGGGATTTCGACCCCTAGGCGCCCCCGCCATTCATTTCAATGGGGGATTTCGACCCCTGGTAGACCGCCATTCATTTCATTTGGGGATTTGGATCCCTGGTAGCCCGCCATTCATTTCAATGGGGGATTTCAACCCCTGGTAACCTGCCATTCATTCCTATGGGGGATTTCGACCCCTGGGAGCCCACCATTCATTTAAATGGGGGAATTCGACCCCTGGGTTCCCGCCATTCATTTCAATAGGGGAATTCGACCCCTGGTAGCCCGCCAAACATTTCAATGGGGGATTTCAACCCCTGGAAGCCCGCCATTCATTTCAATGAGGGATTTCGACCCCTGGGAGCCCTCTATTCATTTCAATGGGAGATTTGGACCCCTGGTAGCCCGCCATTCATTTCATTGGGGGAGTTTGATTCCTCGGCGCCCGTCATTCATTTCAATGGGGGATTTCGATCCCTGAGCGCCCGCCATTCATTTCAATGGGGGATTTCGACCCCTGGTAGCCCGCCATTCATTTCATTGGGGGATTTTGATTCCTGGGCGCCAGCCATTCATTTCAATGGGGGATTTCGACCCCTAGGCGCCCGCCTTTCATTTCAATTGGGGATTTCAACCCCTGGTAACCCGCCATTCATTCCTATGGGGGATTTCGACCCCTGGGAGCCCACCATTCATTTAAATTGGGTAATTCGACCCCTGGTAGCCCGCCATTCATTTCAATGGGGGATTTCGACCACTGGGAGCCCACCATTCATTTCTATGGGGGAATCTGGATCCCTGGTAGCCCGCCATTCATTTCAATGGGAGATTTCGACCACTGGGAGCCAGCCATTCATTTCAATGGGGGATTTCGACCCCTAGGCGCCCGCCATTCATTTCAATGGGGGAATTCGACCCCTGGGAGCTTGCCTTTCATTTCAATGGGGGATTTCGACCACTGGGAGCCAGCCATTCATTTCAATGGGGGATTTCGACCCCTAGGCGCCCGCCATTCATTTCAATGGGGGATTTTGACTCCTGGTCGCCCGCCATTCATTTCATTGGGGGATTTGGATCCCTGGTAGCCCGCCATTCATTTCAATGGGGGATTTCAACCCCTGGTAACCTGCCATTCATTCCTATGGGGGATTTCGACCCCTGGGAGCCCACCATTCATTTAAATGGGGGAATTCGACCCCTAGGCGCCCGCCATTCATTTCAATGGGGGATTTTGACTCCTAGTCGCCCGCCATTCATTTCAATGGGGGAATTCGATCCCTGGGAGCCCGCCATTCATTTCAATGAGGGATTTCGACCACTGGGAGCCAGCCATTCATTTCAATGGGGGATTTCGACCCCTAGGGGATTTCGATCCCTGGGCGCCCGCCATTCATTTCAATGGGGGATTTCAACCCCTGGTAGCCCGCCATTCATTTCAATGGGGGATTTCGACCACTGCGAGCCCACCATTCATTTCTATGGGGGAATCTCGATCCCTGGTAGCCCGTCATTCATTTCAATGGGGGATTTCGACCCCTGGTAGCCCGCCATTCATTTCATTGCGGGATTTCGACCCCTGGGCGCACGCCATTCATTTCAATGGGGGATTTCGACCACTGGGAGCCACTCATTCATTTCAATGGGGGATTTCGACCCCTAGGCGCCCCCGCCATTAATTCCTATGGGGGAATCTCGATCCCTGGTAGCCCGCCATTTATTCAATGGGGGATTTCAACCCCTGGTAACCTGCCATTCATTCCTATGGGGGATTTCGACCCCTGGGAACCCACCATTCATTTAAATGGGGGATTTCGACCCCTGGTAGCCCGCCATTCATTTCAATGGGGGATTTCGACCACTGGGAGCCCAATAATCATTTCTATGGGGGAATCTCGATCCCTAGTAGACCGCCATTCATTTCAATGGGGGATTTCGACCCCTGGTAGCCCGCCATTCATTTCATTGCGGGATTTCGACCCCTGGGCATCCGCCATTCATTTCAATGGGGGATTTCGACCACTGGGAGCCAGCCATTCATTTCAATGGGGGAATTCGACCCCTGGGAGCCCGCCATTCATTTCAATGGGGGATTTCGACCACTGGGAGCCAGCCATTCCTTTCAATGGGGGATTTCGACTCCTAGGGGATTTCGATCCTTGGGCGCCCGCCATTCATTTCAATGGGGATTTCGACCCCTGGTAGCCCGCCATTCATTTCATTGGGGGATTTTGATTCCTGGGCGCCCGCCATTCATTTCAATGAGGGAATTCAACCCCTGGTAGCCCGCCATTCATTTCAACGGGGGATTTCGACCACTGCGAGCCCACCATTCATTTCTATGGGGGAATCTCGATCCCTGGTAAACCGTCATTCATTTCAATTGGGGATTTCGACACCTGGTAGCCCGCCATTCATTTCATTGCGGGATTTCGACCCCTGGGCGCTCGCCATTCATTTCAATGGGGGATTTCGACCCCTGGGAGCCCGCCATTCATTTCAATGGGGGATTTCGACCCCTAGGCGCCCCCGCCATTCATTCCTATGGGGGAATCTCGATCCCTGGTAGCCCGCCATTTATTCAATGGGGGATTTCAACCCCTGGTAACCTGCCATTCATTCCTATGGGGGATTTCGACCCCTGGGAGCCCACCATTCATTTAAATGGGGGAATTCGACCCCTGGTAGCCCGCCATTCATTTCAATGGGGGATTTCGACCACTGGGAGCCCAATATTCATTTCTATGGGGGAATCTCGATCCCTAGTGGCCCGCCATTCATTTCAATGGGGGATTTCGGCCCCTGGTAACCCGCCATTCATTTCATTGCGGGATTTCGACCCCTGGGCACCCGCCATTCATTTCAATGGGGGATTTCGACACCTGGTAGCCCGCCATTCATTTCCTTGGGGGATTTTGATTCCTGGGCGCCCACCCTTCATTTCAATGGGGGAGTTCGACCCCTGGTAGCCCGCCATTCATTTCAATGGGGGATTTCGACCACTGGGAGCCAGCCATTCATTTCAATGGGGGAATTCGACCCCTGGGAGCCCGCCATTCATTCTCAATGGGGGATTTCGACCCACTGGGAGCCAGCCATTCCTTTCAATGGGGGATTTCGACTCCTAGGGGATTTCGACTCCTTGGGCGCCCGCCATTCATTTCAATGGGGATTTCGACCCCTGGTAGCCCGCCATTCATTTCATTGGGGATTTTGATTCCTGGGCGCCCGCCATTCATTTCAATGAGGGAATTCAACCCCTGGTAGCCCGCCATTCATTTCAACGGGGGATTTCGACCACTGCGAGCCCACCATTCATTTCTATGGGGGAATCTCGATCCCTGGTAAACCGTCATTCATTTCAATTGGGGATTTCGACACCTGGTAGCCCCGCCATTCATTTCATTGCGGGGATTTCGACCCCTGGGCGCTCGCCATTCATTTCAATGGGGGATTTCGACCCCTGGGAGCCCGCCATTCATTTCAATGGGGGATTTCGACCCCTAGGCGCCCCCGCCATTCATTCCTATGGGGGAATCTCGATCCCTGGTAGCCCGCCATTTATTCAATGGGGGATTTCAACCCCTGGTAACCTGCCATTCATTCCTATGGGGGATTTCGACCCCTGGGAGCCCGACCATTCATTTAAATGGGGGAATTCGACCCCTGGTAGCCCGCCATTCATTTCAATGGGGGATTTCGACCACTGGAGCCCCAATATTCATTTCTATGGGGGAATCTCGATCCCTAGTGGCCCGCCATTCATTTCAATGGGGGATTTCGACCCCTGGTAACCCGCCATTCATTTCATTGCGGGATTTCGACCCCTGGGCACCCGCCATTCATTTCAATGGGGGATTTCGACCCCTGGTAGCTCCGCCATTCATTTCCTTGGGGGATTTTGATTCCTGGGCGCCCACCCTTCATTTCAATGGGGGAGTTCGACCCCTGGTTAGCCCGCCATTTCATTTCAATGGGGGATTTCGACCACTGGGAGCCAGCCATTCATTTCAATGGGGGATTTCGACCCCCTGGGTGCCCGCCACATTCATAGGGGAATTCGACCCCTGGGTGCCCGCCATTCATTTCAATGGGGGATTTCGACCCCTGGTAGCCCGCCATTCATTTAATTGCAGGATTTCGACCCCTTGGCACCCGCCATTCATTTCAATGGGGGATTTCGACCCTTGTGTGCCCGCCATTCATTTCAATAGGGGAATTCGACCCCTGGGTGCCCGCCATTCATTTCATTGCGGGATTTCGACCACTGGGCGCCCGCCATTCATTTCAATGGGGGATTTCGACCTCTGGTAGCCCGCCATTCATTTCATTGGGGGATTTTGATTCCTGGGCGCCAGCCATTCATTTCAATGGGGGATTTCGACCACTGGGAAGGAGCCATTCATTTCAATGGGGGATTTCGACCCCTATGCGCCCGCCATTCATTTCAATTGGGGATTTCAACCCCTGGTAGCCCGCCATTCATTTCAATTGGGGATTTCAACCCCTGGAAGCCCGCCATTCATTTCAATGAGGGATTTCGACCCCTGGGAGCCCTCTATTTATTTCAATGGGAGATTTGGACCCCTGGTAGCCCGCCATTCATTTCAATAGGGGAATTCGACCCCTGGGTGCCCGCCATTCATTTCAATGGGGGATTTCGACCCCTGGTAGCCCGCCATTCATTTAATTGCGGGATTTCGACCCCTTGGCACCTGCCATTCATTTCAATGGGGGATTTCGACCCTTGTGTGCCCGCCATTCATTTCAATAGGGAAATTCGACCCCTGGGTGCCCGCCATTCATTTCATTGCGGGATTTCGACCACTGGGCGCCCGCCATTCATTTCAATGGGGGATTTCGACCTCTGGTAGCCCGCCATTCATTTCATTGGGGGATTTTGATTCCTGGGCGCCAGCCATTCATTTAAATGGGGGATTTCGACCACTGGGAGCGAGCCATTCATTTCAATGGGGGATTTCGACCCCTAGGCGCCCGCCATTCATTTCAATTGGGGATTTCAACCCCTGGTAACCCGCCATTCATTCCTATGGGGGATTTCGACCCCTGGTAGCCCGCCATTCATTTCAATGGGGGATTTCGACCACTGGGAGCCCACCATTCATTTCTATGGGGGAATCTGGATCCCTGGTAGCCCGCCATTCATTTCAATGGGAGATTTCGACCACTGGAGCCAGCCATTCATTTCAATGGGGGATTTCGACCCCTAGGCGCCCGCCATTAATTTCAATGGGGGATTTTGACTCCTGGTCGCCCGCCATTCATTTCAATGGGGGAATTCGACCCCTGGGAGCCCGCCATTCATTTCAATGGGGGATTTCGACCACTGGGAGCGAGCCATTCATTTCAATGGGGGATTTCGACCCCTAGGCGCCCCCACCATTCATTCCTATGGGGGGATCTCGATCCCTCGTAGCCCGCCATTCATTTCAATGGGGGATTTCAACCCCTGGTAACCCGCCATTCATTCCTATGGGGGATTTCGACCCCTGGGAGCCCACCATTCATTTAAATGGGGGAATTCGACCCCTGGGTGCCCGCCATTCATTTCATTGCGGGATTTCGACCACTGGGCGCCCGCCATTCATTTCAATGGGGGATTTCGACCTCTGGTAGCCCGCCATTCATTTCATTGGGGGAATTCGACTCCTGGGAGCCCGCCATTCATTTCAATGGGGGAATTCGACCCCTGGGAGCCCGCCTTTCATTTCAATGGGGGATTTCGACCACTGGGAGCCAGCCATTCATTTCAATGGGGGATTTCGACCCCTAGGCGCCCCCGCCATTCATTTCAATGGGGGATTTCGACCCCTGGGTTCCCGCCATTCATTTCAATAGGGGAATTCGACGCCTGGTAGCCCGCCAAACATTTCAATGGGGGATTTCAACCCCTGGAAGCCCGCCATTCATTTTAATGAGGGATTTCGACCCCTGGGAGCCCTCTATTCATTTCAATGGGAGATTTGGACCCCTGGTAGCCCGCCATTCATTTCATTGGGGGAGTTTGATTCCTCGGCGCCCGTCATTCATTTCAATGGGGGATTTCGATCCCTGAGCGCCCGCCATTCATTTCAATGGGGGATTTCGACCCCTGGTAGCCCGCCATTCATTTCATTGGGGGATTTTGATTCCTGGGCGCCAGCCATTCATTTCAATGGGGGATTTCGACCCCTAGGCGCCCGCCATTCATTTCAATTGGGGATTTCAACCCCTGGTAACCCGCCATTCATTCCTATGGGGGATTTCGACCCCTGGGAGCCCACCATTCATTTAAATTGGGTAATTCGACCCCTGGTAGCCCGCCATTCATTTCAATGGGGGATTTCGACCACTGGGAGCCCACCATTCATTTCTATGGGGGAATCTGGATCCCTGGTAGCCCGCCATTCATTTCAATGGGAGATTTCGACCACTGGGAGCCAGCCATTCATTTCAATGGGGGATTTCGACCCCTAGGCGCCCGCCATTCATTTCAATGGGGGAATTCGACCCCTGGGAGCTTGCCTTTCATTTCAATGGGGGATTTCGACCACTGGGAGCCCGCCATTCATTTCAATGGGGGATTTTGACTCCTGGTCACCCGCAATTCATTTCAATGAGGGAATTCGATCCCTGGGAGCCCGCCATTCATTTCAATGGGGGATTTCGACCTCTGGTAGCCCGCCATTCATTTCATTGGGGGACTTTGATTCCTGGGCGCCAGCCATTCATTTCAATGGGGGATTTCGACCACTGGGAAGGAGCCATTCATTTCAATGGGGGATTTCGACCCCTATGCGCCCGCCATTCATTTCAATTGGGGATTTCAACCCCTGGTAGCCCGCCATTCATTTCAATTGGGGATTTCAACCCCTGGAAGCCCGCCATTCATTTCAATGAGGGATTTCGACCCCTGGGAGCCCTCTATTTATTTCAATGGGAGATTTGGACCCCTGGTAGCCCGCCATTCATTTCAATAGGGGAATTCGACCCCTGGGTGCCCGCCATTCATTTCAATGGGGGATTTCGACCCCTGGTAGCCCGCCATTCATTTAATTGCGGGATTTCGACCCCTTGGCACCTGCCATTCATTTCAATGGGGGATTTCGACCCTTGTGTGCCCGCCATTCATTTCAATAGGGGAATTCGACCCCTGGGTGCCCTCCATTCATTTCATTGCGGGATTTCGACCACTGGGCGCCCGCCATTCATTTCAATGGGGGATTTCGACCTCTGGTAGCCCGCCATTCATTTCATTGGGGGATTTTGATTCCTGGGCGCCAGCCATTCATTTAAATGGGGGATTTCGACCACTGGGAGCAGGCCATTCATTTCAATGGGGGATTTCGACCCCTAGGCGCCCGCCATTCATTTCAATTGGGGATTTCAACCCCTGGTAACCCGCCATTCATTCCTATGGGGGATTTCGACCCCTGGTAGCCCGCCATTCATTTCAATGGGGGATTTCGACCACTGGGAGCCCACCATTCATTTCTATGGGGGAATCTGGATCCCTGGTAGCCCGCCATTCATTTCAATGGGAGATTTCGACCACTGGAGCCAGCCATTCATTTCAATGGGGGATTTCGACCCCTAGGCGCCCGCCATTAATTTCAATGGGGGATTTTGACTCCTGGTCGCCCGCCATTCATTTCAATGGGGGAATTCGACCCCTGGAAGCCCGCCATTCATTTCAATGGGGGATTTCGACCACTGGGAGCGAGCCATTCATTTCAATGGGGGATTTCGACCCCTAGGCGCTCCCACCATTCATTCCTATGGGGGGATCTCGATCCCTCGTAGCCCGCCATTCATTTCAATGGTGGATTTCAACCCCTGGTAACCCGCCATTCATTCCTATGGGGGATTTCGACCCCTGGGAGCCCACCATTCATTTAAATGGGGGAATTCGACCCCTGGGTGCCCGCCATTCATTTCATTGCGGGATTTCGACCACTGGGCGCCCGCCATTCATTTCAATGGGGGATTTCGACCTCTGGTAGCCCGCCATTCATTTCATTGGGGGAATTCGACTCCTGGGAGCCCGCCATTCATTTCAATGGGGGAATTCGACCCCTGGGAGCCCGCCTTTCATTTCAATGGGGGATTTCGACCACTGGGAGCCAGCCATTCATTTCAATGGGGGATTTCGACCCCTAGGCGCCCCCGCCATTCATTTCAATGGGGGATTTCGACCCCTGGGTTCCCGCCATTCATTTCAATAGGGGAATTCGACCCCTGGTAGCCCGCCAAACATTTCAATGGGGGATTTCAACCCCTGGAAGCCCGCCATTCATTTTAATGAGGGATTTCGACCCCTGGGAGCCCTCTATTCATTTCAATGGGAGATTTGGACCCCTGGTAGCCCGCCATTCATTTCATTGGGGGAGTTTGATTCCTCGGCGCCCGTCATTCATTTCAATGGGGGATTTTGATCCCTGAGCGCCCGCCATTCATTTCAATGGGGGATTTCGAACCCTGGTAGCCCGCCATTCATTTCATTGGGGGATTTTGATTCCTGGGCGCCAGCCATTCATTTCAATGGGGGATTTCGACCCCTAGGCGCCCGCCATTCATTTCAATTGGGGATTTCAACCCCTGGTAACCCGCCATTCATTCCTATGGGGGATTTCGACCCCTGGGAGCCCACCATTCATTTAAATTGGGTAATTCGACCCCTGGTAGCCCGCCATTCATTTCAATGGGGGATTTTGACCACTGGGAGCCCACCATTCATTTCTACGGGGGAATCTGGATCCCTGGTAGCCCGCCATTCATTTCAATGGGAGATTTCGACCACTGGGAGCCAGCCATTCATTTCAATGGGGGATTTCGACCCCTAGGCGCCCGCCATTCATTTCAATGGGGGAATTCGACCCCTGGGAGCTTGCCTTTCATTTCAATGGGGGATTTCGACCACTGGGAGCCCGCCATTCATTTCAATGGGGGATTTTGACTCCTGGTCACCCGCCATTCATTTCAATGAGGGAATTCGATCCCTGGGAGCCCGCCATTCATTTCAATGAGGGATTTCGACCACTGGGAGCCAGCCATTCAATTCAATGGGGGATTTCGACCCCTAGGGGATTTCGATCCCTGGGCGCCCGCCATTCATTTCAATGGGGGATTTCAACCCCTGGTAGCCCGCCATTCATTTCAATGGGGGATTTCGACCACTGCGAGCCCACCATTCATTTCTATGGGGGAATCTCGATCCCTGGTAGCCCGTCATTCATTTCAATGGGGGATTTCGACCCCTGGTAGCCCGCCATTCATTTCATTGCGGGATTTCGACCCCTGGGCGCACGACATTCATTTCAATGGGGGATTTCGACCACTGGGAGCCAGCCATTCATTTCAAAGGGGGATTTCGACCCCTAGGCGCCCCCGCCATTAATTCCTACGGGGGAATCTCGATCCCTGGTAGCCCGCCATTTATTCAATGGGGGATTTCAACCCCTGGTAACCTGCCATTCATTCCTATGGGGGATTTCGACCCCTGGGAACCCACCATTCATTTAAATGGGGGATTTCGACACCTGGTAGCCCGCCATTCATTTCAATGGGGGATTTCGACCACTGGGAGCCCAATATTCATTTCTATGGGGGAATCTCGATCCCTAGTAGACCGCCATTCATTTCAATGGGGGATTTCGACCCCTGGTAGCCCGCCATTCATTTCATTGCGGGATTTCGACCCCTGGGCATCCGCCATTCATTTCAATGGGGGATTTCGACCCCTGGTAGCCCGCCATTCATTTCATTGGGGGATTTTGATTCCTGGGCGCCCACCCTTCATTTCAATGGGGGAATTCGACCACTGGTAGCCCGCCATTCATTTCATTGGGGGATTTTGATTCCTGGAACCCGCCATTCATTTCAATGGGGGAATTCGACCCCTGGTAGCCCGCCATTCATTTCAATGGGGGATTTCGACCTCTGGTAGCCCGCCATTCATTTCATTGGGGGAATTCGACTCCTGGGAGCCCGCCATTCATTTCAATGGGGGAATTCGACCCCTGGGAGCCCGCCTTTCATTTCAATGGGGGATTTCGACCACTGGGAGCCAGCCATTCATTTCAATGGGGGATTTCGACCCATAGGCGCCCCCGCCATTCATTTCAATGGGGGATTTCGACCCCTGGGTTCCCGCCATTCATTTCAATAGGGGAATTCGACCCCTGGTAGCCCGCCAAACATTTCAATGGGGGATTTCAACCCCTGGAAGCCCGCCATTCATTTTAATGAGGGATTTCGACCCCTGGGAGCCCTCTATTCATTTCAATGGGAGATTTGGACCCCTGGTAGCCCGCCATTCATTTCATTGGGGGAGTTTGATTCCTCGGCGCCCGTCATTCATTTCAATGGGGGATTTCGATCCCTGAGCGCCCGCCATTCATTTCAATGGGGGATTTCGACCCCTGGTAGCTCGCCATTCATTTCATTGGGGGATTTTGATTCCTGGGCGCCAGCCATTCATTTCAATGGGGGATTTCGACCCCTAGGCGCCCGCCATTCATTTCAATTGGGGATTTCAACCCCTGGTTACCCGCCATTCATTCCTATGGGGGATTTCGACCCCTGGGAGCCCACCATTCATTTAAATTGGGTAATTCGACCCCTGGTAGCCCGCCATTCATTTCAATGGGGGATTCCGACCACTGGGAGCCCACCATTCATTTCTATGGGGGAATTTATATCCCTGGTAGCCCGCCATTCATTTCAATGGGAGATTTCGACCACTGGGAGCCAGCCATTCATTTCAATGGGGGATTTCGACCCCTAGGCGCCCGCCATTCATTTCAATGGGGGAATTCGACCCCTGGGAGCTTGCCTTTCATTTCAATGGGGGATTTTGACCACTGGGAGCCCGCCATTCAATTCAATGGGGGATTTTGACTCCTGGTCACCCGCCATTCATTTCAATGAGGGAATTCGATCCCTGGGAGCCCGCCATTCATTTCAATGAGGGATTTCGACCTCTGGGAGCCAGCCATTCATTTCAATGGGGGATTTCGACCCCTAAGGGATTTCGATCCCTGGGCGCCCGCCATTCATTTCAATGGGGGATTTCAACCCTTGGTAGCCCGCCATTCATTTCAATGGGGGATTTCGACCACTGCGAGCCCACCATTCATTTCTATGGGGGAATCTCGATCCCTGGTAGCCCGTCATTCATTTCAATGGGGGATTTCGACCCCTGGTAGCCCGCCATTCATTTCATTGCGGGATTTCGACCCCTGGGCGCACGACATTCATTTCAATGGGGGATTTCGACCACTGGGAGCCAGCCATTCATTTCAATGGGGGATTTCGACCCCTAGGCGCCCCCGCCATTAATTCCTACGGGGGAATCTCGATCCCTGGTAGCCCGCCATTTATTCAATGGGGGATTTCAACCCCTGGTAACCTGCCATTCATTCCTATGGGGGATTTCGACCCCTGGGAACCCACCATTCATTTAAATGGGGGATTTCGACACCTGGTAGCCCGCCATTCATTTCAATGGGGGATTTCGACCACTGGGAGCCCAATATTCATTTCTATGGGGGAATCTCGATCCCTAGTAGACCGCCATTCATTTCAATGGGGGATTTCGACCCCTGGTAGCCCGCCATTCATTTCATTGCGGGATTTCGACCCCTGGGCATCCGCCATTCATTTCAATGGGGGATTTCGACCCCTGGTAGCCCGCCATTCATTTCATTGGGGGATTTTGATTCCTGGGCGCCCACCCTTCATTTCAATGGGGGAATTCGACCCCTGGTAGCCCGCCATTCATTTCATTGGGGGATTTTGATTCCTGGAACCCGCCATTCGTTTCAATGGGGGAATTCGACCCCTGGTAGCCCGCCATTCATTTCAATGGGGGATTTCGACCACTGGGAGCCAGCCATTCATTTCAATGGGGGATTTCGACCCCTAGGCGCCCGCCATTCATTTCAATGGGGGATTTTGACTCCTGGTCGCCCGCCATTCATTTCAATGGGGGAATTCGACCCCTGGGAGCCCGCCATTCATTTCAATGGTGGATTTCGACCACTGGGAGCCAGCCATTCCTTTCAATGGGGGATTTTGACTCCTAGGGGATTATAATCCTTGGGCGCCTGCCATTCATTTCAATGGGGATTTCGACCCCTGGTAGCCCGCCATTCATTTCATTGGGGGATTTTGATTCCTGGGCGCCCGCCATTCATTTCAATGAGGGAATTCAACCCCTGGTAGCCCGCCATTCATTTCAATGGGGGATTTCGACCACTGCGAGCCCACCATTCATTTCTATGGGGGAATCTCGATCCCTGGTAAACCGTCATTCATTTCAATTGGGGATTTCGACACCTGGTAGCCCGCCATTCATTTCATTCCGGGATTTCGACCCCTGGGCGCTCGCCATTCATTTCAATGGGGGATTTCGACCCCTGGGAGCCCGCCATTCATTTCAATGTAGGATTTCGACCACTGGGAGCCAGCAATTCATTTCAATGGGGGATTTCGACCCCTAGGCGCCCCCGCCATTCATTCCTATGGGGGAATCTCGATCCCTGGTAGCCCGCCATTTATTCAATGGGGGATTTCAACCCCTGGTAACCTGCCATTCATTCCTATGGGGGATTTCGACCCCTGGGAGCCCACCATTCATTTAAATGGGGGAATTCGACCCCTGGTAGCCCGCCATTCATTTCAATGGGGGATTTCGACCACTGGGAGCCCAATATTCATTTCTATGGGGGAATCTCGATCCCTAGTGGCCCGCCATTCATTTCAATGGGGGATTTCGACCCCTGGTAACCCGCCATTCATTTCATTGCGGGATTTCGACCCCTGGGCACCCGCCATTCATTTCAATGGGGGATTTCGACCCCTGGTAGCCCGCCATTCATTTCCTTGGGGGATTTTGATTCCTGGGCGCCCACCCTTCATTTCAATGGGGGAGTTCGACCCCTGGTATCCCGCCATTCATTTCAATGGGGGATTTCGACCACTGGGAGCCAGCCATTCATTTCAATGGGGGATTTCGACCCCTGGGTGCCCGCCATTCATTTCAATAGGGGAATTCGACCCCTGGGTGCCCGCCATTCATTTCAATGGGGGATTTCGACCCCTGGTAGCCCGCCATTCATTTAATTGCGGGATTTCGACCCCTTGGCACCCGCCATTCATTTCAATGGGGGATTTCGACCATTGTGTGCCCGCCATTCATTTCAATAGGGGAATTCGACCCCTGGTAGCCCGCCATTCATTTCATTGGGGGATTTTGATTCCTGGGCGCCAGCCATTCATTTCAATGGGGGATTTCGACCACTGGGAGCGAGCCATTCATTTCAATGGGGGATTTCGAGCCCTAGGCGCCCGCCATTCATTTCAATTGGGGATTTCAACCCCTGGTAGCCCGCCATTCATTTCAATTGGGGATTTCAACCCCTGGTAACCCGCCATTCATTCCTATGGGGGATTTCGACCCCTGGTAGCCCGCCATTCATTTCAATGGGGGATTTCGACCACTGGGAGCCCACCATTCATTTCTATGGGGGAATCTGGATCCCTGGTAGCCCGCCATTCATTTCAATGGGAGATTTCGACCACTGGGAGCCCGCCATTCATTTTAATGAGGGATTTCGACCCCTGGGAGCCCTCTATTCATTTCAATGGGAGATTTGGACCCCTGGTAGCCCGCCATTCATTTCATTGGGGGAGTTTGATTCCTCGGCGCCCGTCATTCATTTCAATGGGGGATTTCGACCTCTGGTAGCCCGCCATTCATTTCATTGGGGGATTTTGATTCCTGGGCGCCAGCCATTCATTTCAATGGGGGATTTCGACCACTGGGAGCGAGCCATTATTTTCAATGGGGGATTTCGAGCCCTAGGCGCCCGCCATTCATTTCAATTGGGGATTTCAACCCCTGGTAGCCCGCCATTCATTTCAATTGGGGATTTCAACCCCTGGTAACCCGCCATTCATTCCTATGGGGGATTTCGACCCCTGGGTGCCCGCCATTTATTTCATTGCGGGATTTTGACCACTGGGCGCCCGCCATTCATTTCAATGGGGGATTTCGACCTCTGGTAGCCCGCCATTCATTTCATTGGGGGATTTTGATTCCTGGGCGCCAGCCATTCATTTCAATGGGGGATTTCGACCACTGGGAGCGAGCCATTCATTTCAATGGGGGATTTCGAGCCCTAGGCGCCCGCCATTCATTTCAATTGGGGATTTCAACCCCTGGTAGCCCGCCATTCATTTCAATTGGGGATTTCAACCCCTGGTAACCCGCCATTCATTCCTATGGGGGATTTCGACCCCTGGTAGCCCGCCATTCATTTCAATGGGGGATTTCGACCACTGGGAGCCCACCATTCATTTCTATGGGGGAATCTGGATCCCTGGTAGCCCGCCATTCATTTCAATGGGAGATTTCGACCACTGGGAGCCCGCCATTCATTTTAATGAGGGATTTCGACCCCTGGGAGCCCTCTATTCATTTCAATGGGAGATTTGGACCCCTGGTAGCCCGCCATTCATTTCATTGGGGGAGTTTGATTCCTCGGCGCCCGTCATTCATTTCAATGGGGGATTTCGATCCCTGAGCGCCCGCCATTCATTTCAATGGGGGATTTCGACCCCTGGTAGCCCGCCATTCATTTCATTGGGGGATTTTGATTCCTGGGCGCCAGCCATTCATTTCAATAGGGGATTTCGACCCCTAGGCGCCCGCCATTCATTTCAATTGGGGATTTCAACCCCTGGTAACCCGCCATTCATTCCTATGGGGGATTTCGACCCCTGGGAGCCCACCATTCATTTAAATTGGGTAATTCGACCCCTGGTAGCCCGCCATTCATTTCAATGGGGGATTTCGACCACTGGGAGCCCACCATTCATTTCTATGGGGGAATTTATATCCCTGGTAGCCCGCCATTCATTTCAATGGGAGATTTCGACCACTGGGAGCCAGCCATTCATTTCAATGGGGGATTTCGACCCCTGGGCGCCCGCCATTCATTTCAATGGGGGAATTCGACCCCTGGGAGCTTGCCTTTCATTTCAATGGGGGATTTTGACCACTGGGAGCCCGCCATTCATTTCAATGGGGGATTTTGACTCCTGGTCACCCGCCATTCATTTCAATGAGGGAATTCGATCCCTGGGATCCCGCCATTCATTTCAATGAGGGATTTCGACCACTGGGAGCCAGCCATTCATTTCAATGGGGGATTTCGACCCCTAGGGGATTTCGATCCCTGGGCGCCCGCCATTCATTTCAATGGGGGATTTCAACCCCTGGTCGCCCGCCATTCATTTCAATGGGGGATTTCAACCACTGCGAGCCCACCATTCATTTCTATGGGGGAATCTCGATCCCTGGTAGCCCGTCATTCATTTCAATGGGGGATTTCGACCCCTGGTAGCCCGCCATTCATTTCATTGCGGGATTTCGACCCCTGGGCGCACGACATTCATTTCAATGGGGGATTTCGACCACTGGGAGCCAGCCATTCATTTCAATGGGGGATTTCGACCCCTAGGCGCCCCCGCCATTAATTCCTACGGGGGAATCTCGATCCCTGGTAGCCCGCCATTTATTCAATGGGGGATTTCAACCCCTGGTAACCTGCCATTCATTCCTATGGGGGATTTCGACCCCTGGGAACCCACCATTCATTTAAATGGGGGATTTCGACACCTGGTAGCCCGCCATTCATTTCAATGGGGGATTTCGACCACTGGGAGCCCAATATTCATTTCTATGGGGGAATCTCGATCCCTAGTAGACCGCCATTCATTTCAATGGGGGATTTCGACCCCTGGTAGCCCGCCATTCATTTCATTGCGGGATTTCGACCCCTGGGCATCCGCCATTCATTTCAATGGGGGATTTCGACCCCTGGTAGCCCGCCATTCATTTCATTGGGGGATTTTGATTCCTGGAACCCGCCATTCATTTCAATGGGGGAATTCGACCCCTGGTAGCCCGCCATTCATTTCAATGGGGGATTTCGACCACTGGGAGCCAGCCATTCATTTCAATGGGGGATTTCGACCCCTAGGCGCCCGCCATTCATTTCAATGGGGGATTTCGACCTCTGGTAGCCCGCCATTCATTTCATTGGGGGATTTTGATTCCTGGGCGCCAGCCATTCATTTAAATAGGGGATTTCGACCACTGGGAGCGAGCCATTCATTTCAATGGGGGATTTCGACCCCTAGGCGCCCGCCATTCATTTCAATTGGGGATTTCAACCCCTGGTAACCCGCCATTCATTCCTATGGGGGATTTCGACCCCTGGTAGCCCGCCATTCATTTCAATGGGGGATTTCGACCACTGGGAGCCCACCATTCATTTCTATGGGGGAATCTGGAACCCTGGTAGCCCGCCATTCATTTCAATGGGAGATTTCGACCACTGGAGCCAGCCATTCATTTCAATGGGGGATTTCGACCCCTAGGCGCCCGCCATTAATTTCAATGGGGGATTTTGACTCCTGGTCGCCCGCCATTCATTTCAATGGGGGAATTCGACCCCTGGGAGCCCGCCATTCATTTCAATGGGGGATTTCGACCACTGGGAGCGAGCCATTCATTTCAATGGGGGATTTCGACCCCTAGGCGCTCCCACCATTCATTCCTATGGGGGGATCTCGATCCCTCGTAGCCCGCCATTCATTTCAATGGGGGATTTCAACCCCTGGTAACCCGCCATTCATTCCTATGGGGGATTTCGACCCCTGGGAGCCCACCATTCATTTAAATGGGGGAATTCGACCCCTGGGTGCCCGCCATTCATTTCATTGCGGGATTTCGACCACTGGGCGCCCGCCATTCATTTCAATGGGGGATTTCGACCTCTGGTAGCCCGCCATTCATTTCATTGGGGGAATTCGACTCCTGGGAGCCCGCCATTCATTTCAATGGGGGAATTCGACCCCTGGGAGCCCGCCTTTCATTTCAATGGGGGATTTCGACAACTGGGAGCCAGCCATTCATTTCAATGGGGGATTTCGACCCCTAGGCGCCCCCGCCATTCATTTCAATGGGGGATTTCGACCCCTGGGTTCCCGCCATTCATTTCAATGGGGGATTTCGACCCCTGGTAGCCCACCATTCATTTCATTGGGGGATTTTGATTCCTGGGCGCCCACCCTTCATTTCAATGGGGGAATTCGACCCCTGGTAGCCCGCCATTCATTTCATTGGGGGATTTTGATTCCTGGAACCCGCCATTCGTTTCAATGGGGGAATTCGACCCCTGGTAGCCCGCCATTCATTTCAATGGGGGATTTCGACCACTGGGAGCCAGCCATTCATTTCAATGGGGGATTTCGACCCCTAGGCGCCCGCCATTCATTTCAATGGGGGATTTTGACTCCTGGTCGCCCGCCATTCATTTCAATGGGGGAATTCGACCCCTGGGAGCCCGCCATTCATTTCAATGGTGGATTTCGACCACTGGGAGCCAGCCATTCCTTTCAATGGGGGATTTTGACTCCTAGGGGATTATAATCCTTGGGCGCCTGCCATTCATTTCAATGGGGATTTCGACCCCTGGTAGCCCGCCATTCATTTCATTGGGGGATTTTGATTCCTGGGCGCCCGCCATTCATTTCAATGAGGGAATTCAACCCCTGGTAGCCCGCCATTCATTTCAATGGGGGATTTCGACCACTGCGAGCCCACCATTCATTTCTATGGGGGAATCTCGATCCCTGGTAAACCGTCATTCATTTCAATTGGGGATTTCGACACCTGGTAGCCCGCCATTCATTTCATTCCGGGATTTCGACCCCTGGGCGCTCGCCATTCATTTCAATGGGGGATTTCGACCCCTGGGAGCCCGCCATTCATTTCAATGTAGGATTTCGACCACTGGGAGCCAGCAATTCATTTCAATGGGGGATTTCGACCCCTAGGCGCCCCCGCCATTCATTCCTATGGGGGAATCTCGATCCTTGGTAGCCCGCCATTTATTCAATGGGGGATTTCAACCCCTGGTAACCTGCCATTCATTCCTATGGGGGATTTCGACCCCTGGGAGTCCACCATTCATTTAAATGGGGGAATTCGACCCCTGGTAGCCCGCCATTCATTTCAATGGGGGATTTCGACCACTGGGAGCCCAATATTCATTTCTATGGGGGAATCTCGATCCCTAGTGGCCCGCCATTCATTTCAATGGGGGATTTCGACCCCTGGTAACCCGCCATTCATTTCATTGCGGGATTTCGACCCCTGGGCACCCGCCATTCATTTCAATGGGGGATTTCGACCCCTGGTAGCCCGCCATTCATTTCCTTGGGGGATTTTGATTCCTGGGCGCCCACCCTTCATTTCAATGGGGGAGTTCGACCCCTGGTAGCCCGCCATTCATTTCAATGGGGGATTTCGACCACTGGGAGCCAGCCATTCATTTCAATGGGGGATTTCGACCCCTGGGTGCCCGCCATTCATTTCAATAGGGGAATTTGACCCCTGGGTGCCCGCCATTCATTTCAATGGGGGATTTCGACCCCTGGTAGCCCGCCATTCATTTAATTGCGGGATTTCGACCCCTTGGCACCCGCCATTCATTTCAATGGGGGATTTCGACCATTGTGTGCCCGCCATTCATTTCAATAGGGGAATTCGACCCCTGGTAGCCCGCCATTCATTTCATTGGGGGATTTTGATTCCTGGGCGCCAGCCATTCATTTCAATGGGGGATTTCGACCACTGGGAGCGAGCCATTCATTTCAATGGGGGATTTCGAGCCCTAGGCGCCTGCCATTCATTTCAATTGGGGATTTCAACCCCTGGTAGCCCGCCATTCATTTCAATTGGGGATTTCAACCCCTGGTAACCCGCCATTCATTCCTATGGGGGATTTCGACCCCTGGTAGCCCGCCATTCATTTCAATGGGGGATTTCGACCACTGGGAGCCCACCATTCATTTCTATGGGGGAATCTGGATCCCTGGTAGCCCGCCATTCATTTCAATGGGAGATTTCGACCACTGGGAGCCCGCCATTCATTTTAATGAGGGATTTCGACCCCTGGGAGCCCTCTAATCATTTCAATGGGAGATTTGGACCCCTGGTAGCCCGCCATTCATTTCATTGGGGGAGTTTGATTCCTCGGCGCCCGTCATTCATTTCAATGGGGGATTTCGACCTCTGGTAGCCCGCCATTCATTTCATTGGGGGATTTTGATTCCTGGGCGCCAGCCATTCATTTCAATGGGGGATTTCGACCACTGGGAGCGAGCCATTCATTTCAATGGGGGATTTCGAGCCCTAGGCGCCCGCCATTCATTTCAATTGGGGATTTCAACCCCTGGTAGCCCGCCATTCATTTCAATTGGGGATTTCAACCCCTGGTAACCCGCCATTCATTCCTATGGGGGATTTCGACCCCTGGGTGCCCGCCATTTATTTCATTGCGGGATTTTGACCACTGGGCGCCCGCCATTCATTTCAATGGGGGATTTCGACCTCTGGTAGCCCGCCATTCATTTCATTGGGGGATTTTGATTCCTGGGCGCCAGCCATTCATTTCAATGGGGGATTTCGACCACTGGGAGCGAGCCATTCATTTCAATGGGGGATTTCGAGCCCTAGGCGCCCGCCATTCATTTCAATTGGGGATTTCAACCCCTGGTAGCCCGCCATTCATTTCAATTGGGGATTTCAACCCCTGGTAACCCGCCATTCATTCCTATGGGGGATTTCGACCCCTGGTAGCCCGCCATTCATTTCAATGGGGGATTTCGACCACTGGGAGCCCACCATTCATTTCTATGGGGGAATCTGGATCCCTGGTAGCCCGCCATTCATTTCAATGGGAGATTTCGACCACTGGGAGCCCGCCATTCATTTTAATGAGGGATTTCGACCCCTGGGAGCCCTCTATTCATTTCAATGGGAGATTTGGACCCCTGGTAGCCCGCCATTCATTTCATTGGGGGAGTTTGATTCCTCGGCGCCCGTCATTCATTTCAATGGGGGATTTCGATCCCTGAGCGCCCGCCATTCATTTCAATGGGGGATTTCGACCCCTGGTAGCCCGCCATTCATTTCATTGGGGGATTTTGATTCCTGGGCGCCAGCCATTCATTTCAATTGGGGATTTCAACCCCTGGTAACCCGCCATTCATTCCTATGGGGGATTTCGACCCCTGGGAGCCCACCATTCATTTAAATTGGGTAATTCGACCCCTGGTAGCCCGCCATTCATTTCAATGGGGGATTTCCACCACTGGGAGCCCACCATTCATTTCTATGGGGGAATTTATATCCCTGGTAGCCCGCCATTCATTTCAATGGGAGATTTCGACCACTGGGAGCCAGCCATTCATTTCAATGGGGGATTTCGACCCCTAGGCGCCCGCCATTCATTTCAATGGGGGAATTCGACCCCTGGGAGCTTGCCTTTCATTTCAATGGGGGATTTTGACCACTGGGAGCCCGCCATTCATTTCAATGGGGGATTTTGACTCCTGGTCACCCGCCATTCATTTCAATGAGGGAATTCGATCCCTGGGAGCCCGCCATTCATTTCAATGAGGGATTTCGACCACTGGGAGCCAGCCATTCATTTCAATGGGGGATTTCGACCCCTAGGGGATTTCGATCCCTGGGCGCCCGCCATTCATTTCAATGGGGGATTTCAACCCCTGGTCGCCCGCCATTCATTTCAATGGGGGATTTCGACCACTGCGAGCCCACCATTCATTTCTATGGGGGAATCTCGATCCCTGGTAGCCCGTCATTCATTTCAATGGGGGATTTCGACCCCTGGTAGCCCGCCATTCATTTCATTGCGGGATTTCGACCCCTGGGCGCACGACATTCATTTCAATGGGGGATTTCGACCACTGGGAGCCAGCCATTCATTTCAATGGGGGATTTCGACCCCTAGGCGCCCCCGCCATTAATTCCTACGGGGGAATCTCGATCCCTGGTAGCCCGCCATTTATTCAATGGGGGATTTCAACCCCTGGTAACCTGCCATTCATTCCTATGGGGGATTTCGACCCCTGGGAACCCACCATTCATTTAAATGGGGGATTTCGACACCTGGTAGCCCGCCATTCATTTCAATGGGGGATTTCGACCACTGGGAGCCCAATATTCATTTCTATGGGGGAATCTCGATCCCTAGTAGACCGCCATTCATTTCAATGGGGGATTTCGACCCCTGGTAGCCCGCCATTCATTTCATTGCGGGATTTCGACCCCTGGGCATCCGCCATTCATTTCAATGGGGGATTTCGACCCCTGGTAGCCCGCCATTCATTTCATTGGGGGATTTTGATTCCTGGGCGCCCACCCTTCATTTCAATGGGGGAATTCGACCCCTGGTAGCCCGCCATTCATTTCATTGGGGGATTTTGATTCCTGGAACCCGCCATTCATTTCAATGGGGGGATTCGACCCCTGGTAGCCCGCCATTCATTTCAATGGGGGATTTCGACCACTGGGAGCCAGCCATTCATTTCAATGGGGGATTTCGACCCCTAGGCGCCCGCCATTCATTTCAATGGGGGATTTCGACCTCTGGTAGCCCGCCATTCATTTCATTGGGGGATTTTGATTCCTGGGCGCCAGCCATTCATTTAAATGGGGGATTTCGACCACTGGGAGCGAGCCATTCATTTCAATGGGGGATTTCGACCCCTAGGCGCCCGCCATTCATTTCAATTGGGGATTTCAACCCCTGGTAACCCGCCATTCATTCCTATGGGGGATTTCGACCCCTGGTAGCCCGCCATTCATTTCAATGGGGGATTTCGACCACTGGGAGCCCACCATTCATTTCTATGGGGGAATCTGGATCCCTGGTAGCCCGCCATTCATTTCAATGGGAGATTTCGACCACTGGAGCCAGCCATTCATTTCAATGGGGGATTTCGACCCCTAGGCGCCCGCCATTAATTTCAATGGGGGATTTTGACTCCTGGTCGCCCGCCATTCATTTCAATGGGGGAATTCGACCCCTGGGAGCCCGCCATTCATTTCAATGGGGGATTTCGACCACTGGGAGCGAGCCATTCATTTCAATGGGGGATTTCGACCCCTAGGCGCTCCCACCATTCATTCCTATGGGGGGATCTCGATCCCTCGTAGCCCGCCATTCATTTCAATGGGGGATTTCAACCCCTGGTAACCCGCCATTCATTCCTATGGGGGATTTCGACCCCTGGGAGCCCACTATTCATTTAAATGGGGGAATTCGACCCCTGGGTGCCCGCCATTCATTTCATTGCGGGATTTCGACCACTGGGCGCCCGCCATTCATTTCAATGGGGGATTTCGACCTCTGGTAGCCCGCCATTCATTTCATTGGGGGAATTCGACTCCTGGGAGCCCGCCATTCATTTCAATGGGGGAATTCGACCCCTGGGAGCCCGCCTTTCATTTCAATGGGGGATTTCGACCACTGGGAGCCAGCCATTCATTTCAATGGGGGATTTCGACCCCTAGGCGCCCCCGCCATTCATTTCAATGGGGGATTTCGACCCCTGGGTTCCCGCCATTCATTTCAATAGGGGAATTCGACCCCTGGTAGCCCGCCAAACATTTCAATGGGGGATTTCAACCCCTGGAAGCCCGCCATTCATTTTAATGAGGGATTTCGACCCCTGGGAGCCCTCTATTCATTTCAATGGGAGATTTGGACCCCTGGTAGCCCGCCATTCATTTCATTGGGGGAGTTTGATTCCTCTGCGCCCGTCATTCATTTCAATGGGGGATTTCGATCCCTGAGCGCCCGCCATTCATTTCAATGGGGGATTTCGACCCCTGGTAGCCCGCCATTCATTTCATTGGGGGATTTTGATTCCTGGGCGCCAGCCATTCATTTCAATGGGGGATTTCGACCCCTATGCGCCCGCCATTCATTTCAATTGGGGATTTCAACCCCTGGTAACCCGCCATTCATTCCTATGGGGGATTTCGACCCCTGGGAGCCCACCATTCATTTAAATTGGGTAATTCGACCCCTGGTAGCCCGCCATTCATTTCAATGGGGGATTTCGACCACTGGGAGCCCACCATTCATTTCTACGGGGGAATCTGGATCCCTGGTAGCCCGCCATTCATTTCAATGGGAGATTTCGACCACTGGGAGCCAGCCATTCATTTCAATGGGGGATTTCGACCCCTAGGCGCCCGCCATTCATTTCAATGGGGGAATTCGACCCCTGGGAGCTTGCCTTTCATTTCAATGGGGGATTTCGACCACTGGGAGCCCGCCATTCATTTCAATGGGGGATTTTGACTCCTGGTCACCCGCCATTCATTTCAATGAGGGAATTCGATCCCTGGGAGCCCGCCATTCATTTCAATGAGGGATTTCGACCACTGGGAGCCAGCCATTCAATTCAATGGGGGATTTCGACCCCTAGGGGATTTCGATCCCTGGGCGCCCGCCATTCATTTCAATGGGGGATTTCAACCCCTGGTAGCCCGCCATTCATTTCAATGGGGGATTTCGACCACTGCGAGCCCACCATTCATTTCTATGGGGGAATCTCGATCCCTGGTAGCCCGTCATTCATTTCAATGGGGGATTTCGACCCCTGGTAGCCCGCCATTCATTTCATTGCGGGATTTCGACCCCTGGGCGCACGACATTCATTTCAATGGGGGATTTCGACCACTGGGAGCCAGCCATTCATTTCAATGGGGGATTTCGACCCCTAGGCGCCCCCGCCATTAATTCCTACGGGGGAATCTCGATCCCTGGTAGCCCGCCATTTATTCAATGGGGGATTTCAACCCCTGGTAACCTGCCATTCATTCCTATGGGGGATTTCGACCCCTGGGAACCCACCATTCATTTAAATGGGGGATTTCGACACCTGGTAGCCCGGCATTCATTTCAATGGGGGATTTCGACCACTGGGAGCCCAATATTCATTTCTATGGGGGAATCTCGATCCCTAGTAGACCGCCATTCATTTCAATGGGGGATTTCGACCCCTGGTAGCCCGCCATTCATTTCATTGCGGGATTTCGACCCCTGGGCATCCGCCATTCATTTCAATGGGGGATTTCGACCCCTGGTAGCCCGCCATTCATTTCATTGGGGGATTTTGATTCCTGGGCGCCCACCCTTCATTTCAATGGGGGAATTCGACCCCTGGTAGCCCGCCATTCATTTCATTGGGGGATTTTGATTCCTGGAACCCGCCATTCATTTCAATGGGGGAATTCGACCCCTGGTAGCCCGCCATTCATTTCAATGGGGGATTTCGACCTCTGGTAGCCCGCCATTCATTTCATTGGGGGAATTCGACTCCTGGGAGCCCGCCATTCATTTCAATGGGGGAATTCGACCCCTGGGAGCCCGCCTTTCATTTCAATGGGGGATTTCGACCACTGGGAGCCAGCCATTCATTTCAATGTGGGATTTCGACCCCTAGGCGCCCCCGCCATTCATTTCAATGGGGGATTTCGACCCCTGGGTTCCCGCCATTCATTTCAATAGGGGAATTCGACCCCTGGTATTCCGCCAAACATTTCAATGGGGGATTTCAACCCCTGGAAGCCCGCCATTCATTTTAATGAGGGATTTCGACCCCTGGGAGCCCTCTATTCATTTCAATGGGAGATTTGGACCCCTGGTAGCCCGCCATTCATTTCATTGGGGGAGTTTGATTCCTCGGCGCCCGTCATTCATTTCAATGGGGGATTTCGATCCCTGAGCGCCCGCCATTCATTTCAATGGGGGATTTCGACCCCTGGTAGCCCGCCATTCATTTCATTGGGGGATTTTGATTCCTGGGCGCCAGCCATTCATTTCAATGGGGGATTTCGACCCCTAGGCGCCCGCCATTCATTTCAATTGGGGATTTCAACCCCTGGTAACCCGCCATTCATTCCTATGGGGGATTTCGACCCCTGGGAGCCCACCATTCATTTAAATTGGGTAATTCGACCCCTGGTAGCCCGCCATTCATTTCAATGGGGGAATTCGACCCCTGGGAGCCCGCCATTCATTTCAATGGGGGATTTCGACCACTGGGAGCCAGCCATTCCTTTCAATGGGGGATTTTGACTCCTAGGGGATTATAATCCTTGGGCGCCCGCCATTCATTTCAATGGGGATTTCGACCCCTGGTAGCCCGCCATTCATTTCATTGGGGGATTTTGATTCCTGGGCGCCCGCCATTCATTTCAATGAGGGAATTCAACCCCTGGTAGCCCGCCATTCATTTCAATGGGGGATTTCGACCACTGCGAGCCCACCATTCATTTCTATGGGGGAATCTCGATCCCTGGTAAACCGTCATTCATTTCAATTGGGGATTTCGACACCTGGTAGCCCGCCATTCATTTCATTCCGGGATTTCGACCCCTGGGCGCTCGCCATTCATTTCAATGGGGGATTTCGACCCCTGGGAGCCCGCCATTCATTTCAATGTAGGATTTCGACCACTGGGAGCCAGCAATTCATTTCAATGGGGGATTTCGACCCCTAGGCGCCCCCGCCATTCATTCCTATGGGGGAATCTCGATCCCTGGTAGCCCGCCATTTATTCAATGGGGGATTTCAACCCCTGGTAACCTGCCATTCATTCCTATGGGGGATTTCGACCCCTGGGAGCCCACCATTCATTTAAATGGGGGAATTCGACCCCTGGTAGCCCGCCATTCATTTCAATGGGGGATTTCGACCACTGGGAGCCCAATATTCATTTCTATGGGGGAATCTTGATCCCTAGTGGCCCGCCATTCATTTCAATGGGGGATTTCGACCCCTGATAACCCGCCATTCATTTCATTGCGGGATTTCGACCCCTGGGCACCCGCCATTCATTTCAATGGGGGATTTCGACCACTGGGAGCCCACCATTCATTTAAATTGGGTAATTCGACCCCTGGTAGCCCGCCATTCATTTCAATGGGGGATTTCGACCACTGGTAGCCCGCCATTCATTTCAATGGGGGATTTCGACCACTGGGAGCCAGCCATTCATTTCAATGGGGGATTTCGACCCCTGGGTGCCCGCCATTCATTTCAATAGGGGAATTCGACCCCTGGGTGCCCGCCATTAATTTCAATGGGGGATTTCGACCCCTGGTAGCCCGCCATTCATTTAATTGCGGGATTTCGACCCCTTGGCACACGCCATTCATTTCAATGGGGGATTTCAACCCCTGGTAGCCCGCCATTCATTTCAATTGGGGATTTTGACTCCTGGTAACCCGCCATTCATTCCTATGGGGGATTTCGACCCCTGGTAGCCCGCCATTCATTTCAATGGGGGATTTCGACCACTGGGAGCCCACCATTCATTTCTATGGGGGAATCTGGATCCCTGGTAGCCCGCCATTCATTTCAATGGGAGATTTCGACCACTGGGAGCCAGCCATTCATTTCAATGGGGGATTTCGACCCCTAGGCGCCCGCCATTAATTTCAATGGGGGATTTTGACTCCTGGTCGCCCGCCATTCATTTCAATGGGGGAATTCGACCCCTGGGAGCCCGCCATTCATTTCAATGGGGGATTTCGACCACTGGGAGCGAGCCATTCATTTCAATGGGGGATTTCGACCCCTTGGCGCCCCCACAATTCATTCCTATGGGGGGATCTCGATCCCTCGTAGCCCGCCATTCATTTCAATGGGGGATTTCAACCCCTGGTAACCCGCCATTCATTCCTATGGGGGATTTCGACCCCTGGGAGCCCACCATTCATTTAAATGGGGGAATTCGACCCCTGGGTGCCCGCCATTCATTTCAATGGGGGATTTCGACCCTTGTGTGCCCGCCATTCATTTCAATAGGGGAATTCGACCCCTGGGTGCTCGCCATTCATTTCATTGCGGGATTTCGACCACTGGGCGCCCGCCATTCATTTCAATGGTGGATTTCGACCTCTGGTAGCCCGCCATTCATTTCATTGGGGGAATTCGACTCCTGGGAGCCCGCCATTCATTTCAATGGGGGATTTCGACCACTGGGCGCCCGCCATTCATTTCAATGTGGGAATTCGACCCCTGGGAGCCCGCCATTCATTTCAATGGGGGATTTCGACCACTGGGAGCCAGCCATTCATTTCAATGGGGGATTTCGACCCCTAGGCGCCCCCGCCATTCATTTCAATGGGGGATTTCAACCCCTGGTAACCTGCCATTCATTCCTATGGGGGATTTCGACCACTGGGAGCCCTACCATTCATTTCAATGGGGGAATTCAACCCCTGGTAGCCCGCCATTCATTTCAATGGGGGATTTCGACCACTGGGAGACCATCATTCATTTCTATGGGGGAATCTCGATCCCTGGTAGCCCGCCATTCATTTCAATGGGGGATTTCGACCCCTGGTAGTCCGCCATTCATTTCATTGAAGGATTTCGACCCCTGGGCGCCCGCCATTCATTTCAATGGGGGAATTTGACCCCTGGTAGCCTGCCATTCATTTCAATGGGGGATTTCGACAACTGGGAGCCAGCCATTCATTTCAATGGGGGAATTTGACCCCTGGTAGCCTGCCATTCATTTCAATGGGGGATTTCGACCACTGGGAGCCCAATATTCATTTCTATGGGGGAATCTCGATCCCTAGTGGCCCGCCATTCATTTCAATGGGGGATTTCGACCCCTGGTAACCCGCCATTCATTTCATTGCGGATTTCGACCCCTGGGCACCCGCCATTCATTCCTATGGGGGATTTTGACCCCTGGGAGCCCACCATTCATTTAAATGGGGGAATTCGACCCCTGGGTGCCCGCCATTCATTTCAATGGGGGATTTCGACCCTTGTGTGCCCGCCATTCATTTCAATAGGGGAATTCGACCCCTGGGTGCCCGCCATTCATTTCATTGCGGGATTTCGACCACTGGGCGCCCTTCATTCATTTCAATGGTGGATTTCGACCTCTGGTAGCCCGCCATTCATTTCATTGGGGGAATTCGACTCCTGGGAGCCCGCCATTCATTTCAATGGGGGATTTCGACCACTGGGCGCCCGCCATTCATTTCAATGTGGGAATTCGACCCCTGGGAGCCCGCCATTCATTTCAATGGGGGATTTCGACCACTGGGAGCCAGCCATTCATTTCAATGGGGGATTTCGACCCCTAGGCGCCCCCGCCATTCATTTCAATGGGGGATTTCGACCCCTGGTAGACCGCCATTCATTTCATTGGGGAATTTGGATCCCTGGTAGCCCGCCATTCATTTCAATGGGGGATTTCAACCCCTGGTAACCTGCCATTCATTCCTATGGGGGATTTCGACCCCTGGGAGCCCACCATTCATTTAAATAGGGGAATTCGACCCCTGGGTTCCCGCCATTCATTTCAATAGGGGAATTCGACCCCTGGTAGCCCGCCAAACATTTCAATGGGGGATTTCAACCCCTGGAAGCCCGCCATTCATTTCAATGGGGGATTTCAACCCCTGGTAACCTGCCATTCATTCCTATGGGGGATTTCGACCCCTGGGAGCCCACCATTCATTTAAATGTGGGAATTCGACCCCTGGGAGCCCTCTATTCATTTCAATGGGAGATTTCGACCCCTGGTAGCCCGCCATTCATTTCATTGGGGGAGTTTGATTCCTCGGCGCCCGTCATTCATTTCAATGGGGGATTTCGATCCCTGAGCGCCCGCCATTCATTTCAATGGGGGATTTCGACCCCTGGTAGCCCGCCATTCATTTCAATAGGGGAATTCGACCCCTGGGTGCCCGCCATTCATTTCATTGCGGGATTTCGACCACTGGGCGCCCTTCATTCATTTCAATGGTGGATTTCGACCTCTGGTAGCCCGCCATTCATTTCATTGGGGGAATTCGACTCCTGGGAGCCCGCCATTCATTTCAATGGGGGATTTCGACCACTGGGCGCCCGCCATTCATTTCAATGTGGGAATTCGACCCCTGGGAGCCCGCCATTCATTTCAATGGGGGATTTCGACCACTGGGAGCCAGCCATTCATTTCAATGGGGGATTTCGACCCCTAGGCGCCCCCGCCATTCATTTCAATGGGGGATTTCGACCCCTGGTAGACCGCCATTCATTTCATTGGGGAATTTGGATCCCTGGTAGCCCGCCATTCATTTCAATGGGGGATTTCAACCCCTGGTAACCTGCCATTCATTCCTATGGGGGATTTCGACCCCTGGGAGCCCACCATTCATTTAAATAGGGGAATTCGACCCCTGGGTTCCCGCCATTCATTTCAATAGGGGAATTCGACCCCTGGTAGCCCGCCAAACATTTCAATGGGGGATTTCAACCCCTGGAAGCCCGCCATTCATTTCAATGGGGGATTTCAACCCCTGGTAACCTGCCATTCATTCCTATGGGGGATTTCGACCCCTGGGAACCCACCTTTCATTTAAATGGGGGATTTCGACACCTGGTAGCCCGGCATTCATTTCAATGGGGGATTTCGACCACTGGGAGCCCAATATTCATTTCTATGGGGGAATCTCGATCCCTAGTAGACCGCCATTCATTTCAATGGGGGATTTCGACCCCTGGTAGCCCGCCATTCATTTCATTGCGGGATTTCGACCCCTGGGCATCCGCCATTCATTTCAATGGGGGATTTCGACCCCTGGTAGCCCGCCATTCATTTCATTGGGGGATTTTGATTCCTGGGCGCCCACCCTTCATTTCAATGGGGGAATTCGACCCCTGGTAGCCCGCCATTCATTTCATTGGGGGATTTTGATTCCTGGAACCCGCCATTCATTTCAATGGGGGAATTCGACCCCTGGTAGCCCGCCATTCATTTCAATGGGGGATTTCGACCTCTGGTAGCCCGCCATTCATTTCATTGGGGGAATTCGACTCCTGGGAGCCCGCCATTCATTTCAATGGGGGAATTCGACCCCTGGGAGCCCGCCTTTCATTTCAATGGGGGATTTCGACCACTGGGAGCCAGCCATTCATTTCAATGTGGGATTTCGACCCCTAGGCGCCCCCGCCATTCATTTCAATGGGGGATTTCGACCCCTGGGTTCCCGCCATTCATTTCAATAGGGGAATTCGACCCCTGGTAGCCCGCCAAACATTTCAATGGGGGATTTCAACCCCTGGAAGCCCGCCATTCATTTTAATGAGGGATTTCGACCCCTGGGAGCCCTCTATTCATTTCAATGGGAGATTTGGACCCCTGGTAGCCCGCCATTCATTTCATTGGGGGAGTTTGATTCCTCGGCGCCCGTCATTCATTTCAATGGGGGATTTCGATCCCTGAGCGCCCGCCATTCATTTCAATGGGGGATTTCGACCCCTGGTAGCCCGCCATTCATTTCATTGGGGGATTTTGATTCCTGGGCGCCAGCCATTCATTTCAATGGGGGATTTCGACCCCTAGGCGCCCGCCATTCATTTCAATTGGGGATTTCAACCCCTGGTAACCCGCCATTCATTCCTATGGGGGATTTCGACCCCTGGGAGCCCACCATTCATTTAAATTGGGTAATTCGACCCCTGGTAGCCCGCCATTCATTTCAATGGGGGAATTCGACCCCTGGGAGCCCGCCATTCATTTCAATGGGGGATTTCGACCACTGGGAGCCAGCCATTCCTTTCAATGGGGGATTTTGACTCCTAGGGGATTATAATCCTTGGGCGCCCGCCATTCATTTCAATGGGGATTTCGACCCCTGGTAGCCCGCCATTCATTTCATTGGGGGATTTTGATTCCTGGGCGCCCGCCATTCATTTCAATGAGGGAATTCAACCCCTGGTAGCCCGCCATTCATTTCAATGGGGGATTTCGACCACTGCGAGCCCACCATTCATTTCTATGGGGGAATCTCGATCCCTGGTAAACCGTCATTTATTTCAATTGGGGATTTCGACACCTGGTAGCCCGCCATTCATTTCATTCCGGGATTTCGACCCCTGGGCGCTCGCCATTCATTTCAATGGGGGATTTCGACCCCTGGGAGCCCGCCATTCATTTCAATGTAGGATTTCGACCACTGGGAGCCAGCAATTCATTTCAATGGGGGATTTCGACCCCTAGGCGCCCCCGCCATTCATTCCTATGGGGGAATCTCGATCCCTGGTAGCCCGCCATTTATTCAATGGGGGATTTCAACCCCTGGTAACCTGCCATTCATTCCTATGGGGGATTTCGACCCCTGGGAGCCCACCATTCATTTAAATGGGGGAATTCGACCCCTGGTAGCCCGCCATTCATTTCAATGGGGGATTTCGACCACTGGGAGCCCAATATTCATTTCTATGGGGGAATCTCGATCCCTAGTGGCCCGCCATTCATTTCAATGGGGGATTTCGACCCCTGATAACCCGCCATTCATTTCATTGCGGGATTTCGACCCCTGGGCACCCGCCATTCATTTCAATGGGGGATTTCGACCACTGGGAGCCCACCATTCATTTAAATTGGGTAATTCGACCCCTGGTAGCCCGCCATTCATTTCAATGGGGGATTTCGACCACTGGTAGCCCGCCATTCATTTCAATGGGGGATTTCGACCACTGGGAGCCAGCCATTCATTTCAATGGGGGATTTCGACCCCTGGGTGCCCGCCATTCAATTCAATAGGGGAATTCGACCCCTGGGTGCCCGCCATTCATTTCAATGGGGGATTTCGACCCCTGGTAGCCCGCCATTCATTTAATTGCGGGATTTCGACCCCTTGGCACACGCCATTCATTTCAATGGGGGATTTCAACCCCTGGTAGCCCGCCATTCATTTCAATTGGGGATTTTGACTCCTGGTAACCCGCCATTCATTCCTATGGGGGATTTCGACCCCTGGTAGCCCGCCATTCATTTCAATGGGGGATTTCGACCACTGGGAGCCCACCATTCATTTCTATGGGGGAATCTGGATCCCTGGTAGCCCGCCATTCATTTCAATGGGAGATTTCGACCACTGGGAGCCAGCCATTCATTTCAATGGGGGATTTCGACCCCTAGGCGCCCGCCATTAATTTCAATGGGGGATTTTGACTCCTGGTCGCCCGCCATTCATTTCAATGGGGGAATTCGACCCCTGGGAGCCCGCCATTCATTTCAATGGGGGATTTCGACCACTGGGAGCGAGCCATTCATTTCAATGGGGGATTTCGACCCCTTGGCGCCCCCACAATTCATTCCTATGGGGGGATCTCGATCCCTCGTAGCCCGCCATTCATTTCAATGGGGGATTTCAACCCCTGGTAACCCGCCATTCATTCCTATGGGGGATTTCGACCCCTGGGAGCCCACCATTCATTTAAATGGGGGAATTCGACCCCTGGGTGCCCGCCATTCATTTCAATGGGGGATTTCGACCCTTGTGTGCCCGCCATTCATTTCAATAGGGGAATTCGACCCCTGGGTGCTCGCCATTCATTTCATTGCGGGATTTCGACCACTGGGCGCCCGCCATTCATTTCAATGGTGGATTTCGACCTCTGGTAGCCCGCCATTCATTTCATTGGGGGAATTCGACTCCTGGGAGCCCGCCATTCATTTCAATGGGGGATTGCGACCACTGGGCGCCCGCCATTCATTTCAATGTGGGAATTCGACCCCTGGGAGCCCGCCATTCATTTCAATGGGGGATTTCGACCACTGGGAGCCAGCCATTCATTTCAATGGGGGATTTCGACCCCTAGGCGCCCCCGCCATTCATTTCAATGGGGGATTTCAACCCCTGGTAACCTGCCATTCATTCCTATGGGGGATTTCGACCACTGGGAGCCCTACCATTCATTTCAATGGGGGAATTCAACCCCTGGTAGCCCGCCATTCATTTCAATGGGGGATTTCGACCACTGGGAGACCATCATTCATTTCTATGGGGGAATCTCGATCCCTGGTAGCCCGCCATTCATTTCAATGGGGGATTTCGACCCCTGGTAGTCCGCCATTCATTTCATTGAAGGATTTCGACCCCTGGGCGCCCGCAATTCATTTCAATGGGGGAATTTGACCCCTGGTAGCCTGCCATTCATTTCAATGGGGGATTTCGACAACTGGGAGCCAGCCATTCATTTCAATGGGGGAATTTGACCCCTGGTAGCCTGCCATTCATTTCAATGGGGGATTTCGACCACTGGGAGCCCAATATTCATTTCTATGGGGGAATCTCGATCCCTAGTGGCCCGCCATTCATTTCAATGGGGGATTTCGACCCCTGGTAACCCGCCATTCATTTCATTGCGGATTTCGACCCCTGGGCACCCGCCATTCATTCCTATGGGGGATTTCGACCCCTGGGAGCCCACCATTCATTTAAATGGGGGAATTCGACCCCTGGGTGCCCGCCATTCATTTCAATGGGGGATTTCGACCCTTGTGTGCCCGCCATTCATTTCAATAGGGGAATTCGACCCCTGGGTGCCCGCCATTCATTTCATTGCGGGATTTCGACCACTGGGCGCCCTTCATTCATTTCAATGGTGGATTTCGACCTCTGGTAGCCCGCCATTCATTTCATTGGGGGAATTCGACTCCTGGGAGCCCGCCATTCATTTCAATGGGGGATTTCGACCACTGGGCGCCCGCCATTCATTTCAATGTGGGAATTCGACCCCTGGGAGCCCGCCATTCATTTCAATGGGGGATTTCGACCACTGGGAGCCAGCCATTCATTTCAATGGGGGATTTCGACCCCTAGGCGCCCCCGCCATTCATTTCAATGGGGGATTTCGACCCCTGGTAGACCGCCATTCATTTCATTGGGGAATTTGGATCCCTGGTAGCCCGCCATTCATTTCAATGGGGGATTTCAACCCCTGGTAACCTGCCATTCATTCCTATGGGGGATTTCGACCCCTGGGAGCCCACCATTCATTTAAATAGGGGAATTCGACCCCTGGGTTCCCGCCATTCATTTCAATAGGGGAATTCGACCCCTGGTAGCCCGCCAAACATTTCAATGGGGGATTTCAACCCCTGGAAGCCCGCCATTCATTTCAATGGGGGATTTCAACCCCTGGTAACCTGCCATTCATTCCTATGGGGGATTTCGACCCCTGGGAGCCCACCATTCATTTAAATGTGGGAATTCGACCCCTGGGAGCCCTCTATTCATTTCAATGGGAGATTTCGACCCCTGGTAGCCCGCCATTCATTTCATTGGGGGAGTTTGATTCCTCGGCGCCCGTCATTCATTTCAATGGGGGATTTCGATCCCTGAGCGCCCGCCATTCATTTCAATGGGGGATTTCGACCCCTGGTAGCCCGCCATTCATTTCAATAGGGGAATTCGACCCCTGGGTGCCCGCCATTCATTTCATTGCGGGATTTCGACCACTGGGCGCCCTTCATTCATTTCAATGGTGGATTTCGACCTCTGGTAGCCCGCCATTCATTTCATTGGGGGAATTCGACTCCTGGGAGCCCGTCATTCATTTCAATGGGGGATTTCGACCACTGGGCGCCCGCCATTCATTTCAATGTGGGAATTCGACCCCTGGGAGCCCGCCATTCATTTCAATGGGGGATTTCGACCACTGGGAGCCAGCCATTCATTTCAATGGGGGATTTCGACCCCTAGGCGCCCCCGCCATTCATTTCAATGGGGGATTTCGACCCCTGGTAGACCGCCATTCATTTCATTGGGGAATTTGGATCCCTGGTAGCCCGCCATTCATTTCAATGGGGGATTTCAACCCCTGGTAACCTGCCATTCATTCCTATGGGGGATTTCGACCCCTGGGAGCCCACCATTCATTTAAATAGGGGAATTCGACCCCTGGGTTCCCGCCATTCATTTCAATAGGGGAATTCGACCCCTGGTAGCCCGCCAAACATTTCAATGGGGGATTTCAACCCCTGGAAGCCCGCCATTCATTTCAATGGGGGATTTCAACCCCTGGTAACCTGCCATTCATTCCTATGGGGGATTTCGACCCCTGGGAGCCCACCATTCATTTAAATGTGGGAATTCGACCCCTGGGAGCCCTCTATTCATTTCAATGGGAGATTTCGACCCCTGGTAGCCCGCCATTCATTTCATTGGGGGAGTTTGATTCCTCGGCGCCCGTCATTCATTTCAATGGGGGATTTCGATCCCTGAGCGCCCGCCATTCATTTCAATGGGGGATTTCGACCCCTGGTAGCACGCCATTCATTTCATTGGGGGATTTTTATTCCTGGGCGCCCGCCATTCATTTCAATGGGGGATTTCGACCACTGGGAGCCCACCATTCATTTAAATTGGGTAATTCGACACCTGGTAGCCCGCCATTCATTTCAATGGGGGATTTCGACCACTGGTAGCCCGCCATTCATTTCAATGGGGGATTTCGACCACTGGGAGCCAGCCATTCATTTCAATGGGGGATTTCGACCCCTGGGTGCCCGCCATTCATTTCAATAGGGGAATTCGACCCCTGGGTGCCCGCCATTCATTTCAATGGGGGATTTCGACCCCTGGTAGCCCGCCATTCATTTAATTGCGGGATTTCGACCCCTTGGCACCCGCCATTCATTTCAATGGGGGATTTCAACCCCTGGTAGCCCGCCATTCATTTCAATTAGGGATTTCAACCCCTGGTAACCCGCCATTCATTCCTATGGGGGATTTCGACCCCTGGTAGCCCGCCATTCATTTCAATGGGGGATTTCGACCACTGGGAGCCCACCATTCATTTCTATGGGGGAATCTGGATCCCTGGTAGCCCGCCATTCATTTCAATGGGAGATTTCGACCACTGGGAGCCAGCTATTCATTTCAATGGGGGATTTCGACCCCTAGGCGCCCGCCATTAATTTCAATGGGGGATTTTGACTCCTGGTCGCCCGCCATTCATTTCAATGGGGGAATTCGACCCCTGGGAGCCCGCCATTCATTTCAATGGGGGATTTCGACCACTGGGAGCGAGCCATTCATTTCAATGGGGGATTTCGACCCCTTGGCGCCCCCACAATTCATTCCTATGGGGGGATCTCGATCCCTCGTAGCCCGCCATTCATTTCAATGGGGGATTTCAACCCCTGGTAACCCGCCATTCATTCCTATGGGGGATTTCGACCCCTGGGAGCCCACCATTCATTTAAATGGGGGAATTCGACCCCTGGGTGCCCGCTATTCATTTCAATGGGGGATTTCGACCCTTGTGTGCCCGCCATTCATTTCAATAGGGGAATTCGACCCCTGGGTGCTCGCCATTCATTTCATTGCGGGATTTCGACCACTGGGCGCCCGCCATTCATTTCAATGGTGGATTTCGACCTCTGGTAGCCCGCCATTCATTTCATTGGGGGAATTCGACTCCTGGGAGCCCGCCATTCATTTCAATGGGGGATTTCGACCACTGGGCGCCCGCCTTTCATTTCAATGTGGGAATTCGACCCCTGGGAGCCCGCCATTCATTTCAATGGGGGATTTCGACCACTGGGAGCCAGCCATTCATTTCAATGGGGGATTTCGACCCCTAGGCGCCCCCGCCATTCATTTCAATGGGGGATTTCGACCCCTGGTAGACCGCCATTCATTTCATTGGGGAATTTGGATCCCTGGTAGCCCGCCATTCATTTCAATGGGGGATTTCAACCCCTGGTAACCTGCCATTCATTCCTATGGGGGATTTCGACCCCTGGGAGCCCACCATTCATTTAAATGGGGGAATTCGACCCCTGGGTTCCCGCCATTCATTTCAATAGGGGAATTCGACCCCTGGTAGACCGCCAAACATTTCAATGGGGGATTTCAACCCCTGGAAGCCCGCCATTCATTTCAATGGGGGATTTCAACCCCTGGTAACCTGCCATTCATTCCTATGGGGGATTTCGACCCCTGGGAGCCCACCATTCATTTAAATGTGGGAATTCGACCCCTGGGAGCCCTCTATTCATTTCAATGGGAGATTTCGACCCCTGGTAGCCCGCCATTCATTTCATTGGGGGAGTTTGATTCCTCGGCGCCCGTCATTCATTTCATTGGGGGATTTTTATTCCTGGGCGCCCGCCATTCATTTCAATGGGGGATTTCGACCACTGGGAGCCCACCATTCATTTAAATTGGGTAATTCGACCCCTGGTAGCCCGCCATTCATTTCAATGGGGGATTTCGACCACTGGGAGCCAGCCATTTATTTTAATGGGGGATTTCGACCCCTAGGGGATTTCGATCCCTGGGCGCCCGCCATTCATTTCAATGGGGGATTTCAACCCCTGGTAGCCCGCCATTCATTTCAATGGGGGATTTCGACCACTGAGAGCCCACCATTCATTTCTATGGGGGAATCTCGATCCCTGGTAGCCCGTCATTCATTTCAATGGGGGATTTCGACCCATGGTAGCCCTTCATTCATTTCATTGCGGGATTTCGACCCCTGGGCGCACGCCATTCATTTCAATGGGGGATTTCGACACCTGGGAGCCCGCCATTCATTTCAATGGGGGATTTCGACCACTGGGAGCCAGCCATTCATTTCAATGGGGGATTTCGACCCCTAGGCGCCCCCACCATTAATTCCTATGGGGGAATCTCGATCCCTGGTAGCCCGCCATTTATTCATTGGGGGATTTCAACCCCTGGTAACCTGCCATTCATTCCTATGGGGGATTTCGACCCCTGGGAACACACCATTCATTTAAATGGGTGAATTCGACCCCTGGTAGCCCGCCATTCAATTCAATGGGGGATTTCCACCACTGGGAGCCCAATATTCATTTCTATTGGGGAATCTCGCTCCCTAGTAGCCCGCCATTCATTTCAATGGGGGATTTCGACCCCTGGGCACCCGCCATTCATTTCAATGGGGGATTTCGACCCCTGGTAGCCCGCCATTCATTTCATTGGGGGATTTTGATTCCTGGGCGCCCACCCTTCATTTCAATGGGGGAATTCGACCCCTGGTAGCCCGCCATTCATTTCATTGGGGGATTTTGATTCCTGGAACCCGCCATTCATTTCAATGGGGGAATTCGACCCCTGGTAGCCCGCCATTCATTTCAATGGGGGATTTCGACCACTGGGAGCCAGCCATTCATTTCAATGGGGGATTTCGACCCCTAGGCGCCCGCCATTCATTTCAATGGGGGATTTTGACTCCTGGTCGCCCGCCATTCATTTCAATGGGGGAATTCGACCCCTGGGAGCCCGCCATTCATTTCAATGGGGGATTTCGACCACTGGGAGCCAGCCATTCCTTTCAATGGGGGATTTCGACTCCTAGGGGATTTCGATCCCTGGGCGCCCGCCATTCATTTCAATGGGGGATTTCGACCCCTGGTAGCCCGCCATTCATTTCTTGGGGGATTTTGATTCCTGGGCGCCCGCCATTCATTTCAATGGGGGAATTCAACCCATGGTAGCCCGCCATTCATTTCAATGGGGGATTTCGACCACTGGGAGCCAGCCATTCATTTCAATGGGGGATTTCGACCCCTGGGTGCCCGCCATTCATTTCAATAGGGGAATTCGACCCCTGGGTGCCCGCCATTCATTTCAATGGGGGATTTCGACCCCTGGTAGCCCGCCATTCATTTAATTGCGGGATTTCGACCCGTTGGCACCCGCCATTCATTTCAATGGGGGATTTCGACCCTTGTGTGCCCGCCATTCATTTCAATAGGGGAATTCGACCACTGGGCGCCCGCCATTCATTTCAATGGGGGATTTCGACCTCTGGTAGCCCGCCATTCATTTCATTGGGGGAATTCGACTCCTGGGAGCCCGCCATTCATTTCAATGGGGGATTTCGACCACTGGGCGCCCGCCATTCATTTCAATGGGGGAATTCGACCCCTGGGAGCCCGCCATTCATTTCAATGGGGGATTTCGACCACTGGGAGCCAGCCATTCATTTCAATGGGGGATTTGGATCCCTGGTAGCCCGCCATTCATTTCAATGCGGGATTTCAACCCCTGGTAACCTGCCATTCATTCCTATGGGGGATTTCGACCCCTGGGAGTCCACCATTCATTTAAATGGGGGAATTCGAACCCTGGGTTCCCGCCATTCATTTCAAAAAGGGAATTCGACCCCTGGTAGCCCGCCAAACATTTCAATGCGGGATTTCGACCCCTGGTAGCCCGCCATTCATTTCTTGGGGGATTTTGATTCCTGGGTTCCCGCCATTCATTTCAATGGGGGAATTCAACCCATGGTAGCCCGCCATTCATTTCAATGGGGGATTTCGACCACTGGGAGCCAGCCATTCATTTCAATGGGGGATTTCGAACCCTGGGTGCCCGCCATTCATTTCAATAGGGGAATTCGACCCCTGGGTGCCCGCCATTCATTTCAATGGGGGATTTCGACCCCTGGTAGCCCGCCATTCATTTAATTGCGGGATTTCGACCCGTTGGCACCCGCCATTCATTTCAATGGGGGATTTCGACCCTTGTGTGCCCGCCATTCATTTCAATAGGGGAATTCGACCCCTGGGTGCCCGCCATTCATTTCATTGCGGGATTTCGACCACTGGGCGCCCGCCATTCATTTCAATGGGGGATTTCGACCTCTGGTAGCCCGCCATTCATTTCATTGGGGGAATTCGACTCCTGGGAGCCCGCCATTCATTTCAATGGGGGATTTCGACCACTGGGCGCCCGCCATTCATTTCAATGGGGGAATTCGACCCCTGGGAGCCCGCCATTCATTTCAATGGGGGATTTCGACCACTGGGAGCCAGCCATTCATTTCAATGGGGGATTTCGACCCCTAGGCACCCCCGCCATTCATTTCAATGGGGGATTTCGACCCCTGGTAGACCGCCATTCATTTCATTGGGGGATTTGGATCCCTGGTAGCCCGCCATTCATTTCAATGGGGGATTTCAACCCCTGGTAACCTGCCATTCATTCCTATGGGGGATTTCGACCCCTGGGAGTCCACCATTCATTTAAATGGGGAAATTCGACCCCTGGGTTCCCGCCATTCATTTCAAAAAGGGAATTCGACCCCTGGTAGCCCGCCAAACATTTCAATGCGGGATTTCAACCCCTGGAAGCCCGCCATTCATTTCATTGGGGGAGTTTGATTCCTCAGCGCCCGTCATTCATTCCTATGGGGGATTTCGACCCCTGGGAGCCCACCATTCATTTAAATAGGGGAATTCGACCCCTGGGTTCCCGCCATTCATTTCAATAGGGGAATTCGACCCCTGGTAGCCCGCCAAACATTTCAATGGGGGATTTCAACCCCTGGAAGCCCGCCATTCATTTCAATGGGGGATTTCAACCCCTGGTAACCTGCCATTCATTCCTATGGGGGATTTCGACCCCTGGGAGCCCACCATTCATTTAAATGTGGGAATTCGACCCCTGGGAGCCCTCTATTCATTTCAATGGGAGATTTCGACCCCTGGTAGCCCGCCATTCATTTCATTGGGGGAGTTTGATTCCTCGGCGCCCGTCATTCATTTCAATGGGGGATTTCGATCCCTGAGCACCCGCCATTCATTTCAATGGGGGATTTCGACCCCTGGTAGCACGCCATTCATTTCATTGGGGGATTTTTATTCCTGGGCGCCCGCCATTCATTTCAATGGGGGATTTCGACCACTGGGAGCCCACCATTCATTTAAATTGGGTAATTCGACACCTGGTAGCCCGCCATTCATTTCAATGGGGGATTTCGACCACTGGTAGCCCGCCATTCATTTCAATGGGGGATTTCGACCACTGGGAGCCAGCCATTCATTTCAATGGGGGATTTCGACCCCTGGGTGCCCGCCATTCATTTCAATAGGGGAATTCGACCCCTGGGTGCCCGCCATTCATTTCAATGGGGGATTTCGACCCCTGGTAGCCCGCCATTCATTTAATTGCGGGATTTCGACCCCTTGGCACCCGCCATTCATTTCAATGGGGGATTTCAACCCCTGGTAGCCCGCCATTCATTTCAATTGGGGATTTCAACCCCTGGTAACCCGCCATTCATTCCTATGGGGGATTTCGACCCCTGGTAGCCCGCCATTCATTTCAATGGGGGATTTCGACCACTGGGAGCCCACCATTCATTTCTATGGGGGAATCTGGATCCCTGGTAGCCCGCCATTCATTTCAATGGGAGATTTCGACCACTGGGAGCCAGCTATTCATTTCAATGGGGGATTTTGACTCCTGGTCGCCCGCCATTCATTTCAATGGGGGAATTCGACCCCTGGGAGCCCGCCATTCATTTCAATGGGGGATTTCGACCACTGGGAGCGAGCCATTCATTTCAATGGGGGATTTCGACCCCTTGGCGCCCCCACAATTCATTCCTATGGGGGGATCTCGATCCCTCGTAGCCCGCCATTCATTTCAATGGGGGATTTCAACCCCTGGTAACCCGCCATTCATTCCTATGGGGGATTTCGACCCCTGGGAGCCCACCATTCATTTAAATGGGGGAATTCGACCCCTGGGTGCCCGCTATTCATTTCAATGGGGGATTTCGACCCTTGTGTGCCCGCCATTCATTTCAATAGGGGAATTCGACCCCTGGGTGCTCGCCATTCATTTCATTGCGGGATTTCGACCACTGGGCGCCCGCCATTCATTTCAATGGTGGATTTCGACCTCTGGTAGCCCGCCATTCATTTCATTGGGGGAATTCGACTCCTGGGAGCCCGCCATTCATTTCAATGGGGGATTTCGACCACTGGGCGCCCGCCATTCATTTCAATGTGGGAATTCGACCCCTGGGAGCCCGCCATTCATTTCAATGGGGGATTTCGACCACTGGGAGCCAGCCATTCATTTCAATGGGGGATTTCGACCCCTAGGCGCCCCCGCCATTCATTTCAATGGGGGATTTCGACCCCTGGTAGACCGCCATTCATTTCATTGGGGAATTTGGATCCCTGGTAGCCCGCCATTCATTTCAATGGGGGATTTCAACCCCTGGTAACCTGCCATTCATTCCTATGGGGGATTTCGACCCCTGGGAGCCCACCATTCATTTAAATGGGGGAATTCGACCCCTGGGTTCCCGCCATTCATTTCAATAGGGGAATTCGACCCCTGGTAGACCGCCAAACATTTCAATGGGGGATTTCAACACCTGGAAGCCCGCCATTCATTTCAATGGGGGATTTCAACCCCTGGTAACCTGCCATTCATTCCTATGGGGGATTTCGACCCCTGGGAGCCCACCATTCATTTAAATGTGGGAATTCGACCCCTGGGAGCCCTCTATTCATTTCAATGGGAGATTTCGACCCCTGGTAGCCCGCCATTCATTTCATTGGGGGAGTTTGATTCCTCGGCGCCCGTCATTCATTTCATTGGGGGATTTTTATTCCTGGGCGCCCGCCATTCATTTCAATGGGGGATTTCGACCACTGGGAGCCCACCATTCATTTAAATTGGGTAATTCGACCCCTGGTAGCCCGCCATTCATTTCAATGGGGGATTTCGACCACTGGGAGCCAGCCATTCATTTTAATGGGGGATTTCGACCCCTAGGGGATTTCGATCCCTGGGCGCCCGCCATTCATTTCAATGGGGGATTTCAACCCCTGGTAGCCCGCCATTCATTTCAATGGGGGATTTCGACCACTGAGAGCCCACCATTCATTTCTATGGGGGAATCTCGATCCCTGGTAGCCCGTCATTCATTTCAATGGGGGATTTCGACCCATGGTAGCCCTTCATTCATTTCATTGCGGGATTTCGACCCCTGGGCGCACGCCATTCATTTCAATGGGGGATTTCGACACCTGGGAGCCCGCCATTCATTTCAATGGGGGATTTCGACCACTGGGAGCCAGCCATTCATTTCAATGGGGGATTTCGACCCCTAGGCGCCCCCACCATTAATTCCTATGGGGGAATCTCAATCCCTGGTAGCCCGCCATTTATTCATTGGGGGATTTCAACCCCTGGTAACCTGCCATTCATTCCTATGGGGGATTTCGACCCCTGGGAACACACCATTCATTTAAATGGGGGAATTCGACCCCTGGTAGCCCGCCATTCATTTCAATGGGGGATTTCGACCACTGGGAGCCCAATATTCATTTCTATTGGGGAATCTCGCTCCCTAGTAGCCCGCCATTCATTTCAATGGGGGATTTCGACCCCTGGGCACCCGCCATTCATTTCAATGGGGGATTTCGACCCCTGGTAGCCCGCCATTCATTTCATTGGGGGATTTTGATTCCTGGGCGCCCACCCTTCATTTCAATGGGGGAATTCGACCCCTGGTAGCCCGCCATTCATTTCATTGGGGGATTTTGATTCCTGGAACCCGCCATTCATTTCAATGGGGGAATTCGACCCCTGGTAGCCCGCCATTCATTTCAATGGGGGATTTCGACCACTGGGAGCCAGCCATTCATTTCAATGGGGGATTTCGACCCCTAGGCGCCCGCCATTCATTTCAATGGGGGATTTTGACTCCTGGTCGCCCGCCATTCATTTCAATGGGGGAATTCGACCCCTGGGAGCCCGCCATTCATTTCAATGGGGGATTTCGACCACTGGGAGCCAGCCATTCCTTTCAATGGGGGATTTCGACTCCTAGGGGATTTCGATCCCTGGGCGCCCGCCATTCATTTCAATGGGGGATTTCGACCCCTGGTAGCCCGCCATTCATTTCTTGGGGGATTTTGATTCCTGGGCGCCCGCCATTCATTTCAATGGGGGAATTCAACCCATGGTAGCCCGCCATTCATTTCAATGGGGGATTTCGACCACTGGGAGCCAGCCATTCATTTCAATGGGGGATTTCGACCCCTGGGTGCCCGCCATTCATTTCAATAGGGGAATTCGACCCCTGGGTGCCCGCCATTCATTTCAATGGGGGATTTCGACCCCTGGTAGCCCGCCATTCATTTAATTGCGGGATTTCGACCCGTTGGCACCCGCCATTCATTTCAATGGGGGATTTCGACCCTTGTGTGCCCGCCATTCATTTCAATAGGGGAATTCGACCACTGGGCGCCCGCCATTCATTTCAATGGGGGATTTCGACCTCTGGTAGCCCGCCATTCATTTCATTGGGGGAATTCGACTCCTGGGAGCCCGCCATTCATTTCAATGGGGGATTTCGACCACTGGGCGCCCGCCATTCATTTCAATGGGGGAATTCGACCCCTGGGAGCCCGCCATTCATTTCAATGGGGGATTTCGACCACTGGGAGCCAGCCATTCATTTCAATGGGGGATTTGGATCCCTGGTAGCCCGCCATTCATTTCAATGCGGGATTTCAACCCCTGGTAACCTGCCATTCATTCCTATGGGGGATTTCGACCCCTGGGAGTCCACCATTCATTTAAATGGGGGAATTCGAACCCTGGGTTCCCGCCATTCATTTCAAAAAGGGAATTCGACCCCTGGTAGCCCGCCAAACATTTCAATGCGGGATTTCGACCCCTGGTAGCCCGCCATTCATTTCTTGGGGGATTTTGATTCCTGGGTTCCCGCCATTCATTTCAATGGGGGAATTCAACCCATGGTAGCCCGCCATTCATTTCAATGGGGGATTTCGACCACTGGGAGCCAGCCATTCATTTCAATGGGGGATTTCGACCCCTGGGTGCCCGCCATTCATTTCAATAGGGGAATTCGACCCCTGGGTGCCCGCCATTCATTTCAATGGGGGATTTCGACCCCTGGTAGCCCGCCATTCATTTAATTGCGGGATTTCGACCCGTTGGCACCCGCCATTCATTTCAATGGGGGATTTCGACCCTTGTGTGCCCGCCATTCATTTCAATAGGGGAATTCGACCCCTGGGTGCCCGCCATTCATTTCATTGCGGGATTTCGACCACTGGGCGCCCGCCATTCATTTCAATGGGGGATTTCGACCTCTGGTAGCCCGCCATTCATTTCATTGGGGGAATTCGACTCCTGGGAGCCCGCCATTCATTTCAATGGGGGATTTCGACCACTGGGCGCCCGCCATTCATTTCAATGGGGGAATTCGACCCCTGGGAGCCCGCCATTCATTTCAATGGGGGATTTCGACCACTGGGAGCCAGCCATTCATTTCAATGGGGGATTTCGACCCCTAGGCGCCCCCGCCATTCATTTCAATGGGGGATTTCGACCCCTGGTAGACCGCCATTCATTTCATTGGGGGATTTGGATCCCTGGTAGCCCGCCATTCATTTCAATGGGGGATTTCAACCCCTGGTAACCTGCCATTCATTCCTATGGGGGATTTCGACCCCTGGGAGTCCACCATTCATTTAAATGGGGAAATTCGACCCCTGGGTTCCCGCCATTCATTTCAAAAAGGGAATTCGACCCCTGGTAGCCCGCCAAACATTTCAATGCGGGATTTCAACCCCTGGAAGCCCGCCATTCATTTCAATGAGGGATTTCGACCCCTGGGAGCCCCCTATTCATTTCAATGGGAGATTTCGACCCCTGGTAGCCCGCCATTCATTTCATTGGGGGAGTTTGATTCCTCAGCGCCCGTCATTCATTTCAATGGGGGATTTCGATCCCTGAGCTCCCGCCATTCATTTCAATGGGGGATTTCGACCCCTGGTAGCCCACCTTTCATTTTATTGGGGGATTTTGATTCCTGGGCGCCAGCCATTCATTTCAATGGGGGATTTCGACCCCTAGGCGCCCGCCATTCATTTCAATTGGGGATTTCAACCCCTGGTAACCCGCCATTCATTCCTATGGGGGATTTCGACCCCTGGGAGCCCACCATTCATTTAAATTGGGTAATTCGACCCCTGGTAGCCCGCCATTCATTTCAATGGGGGATTTTGACCACTGGGAGCCCACCATTCATTTCTATGGGGGAATCTGGATCCCTGGTAGCCCGCCATTCATTTCAATGGGAGATTTCGACCACTGGGAGCCAGCCATTCATTTCAATGGGGGATTTCGACCCCTAGGCGCCCGCCATTCATTTCAATGGGGGAATTCGACCCCTGGGAGCCCGCCATTCATTTCAATGGGGGATTTCGACCACTGGGAGCCAGCCATTCATTTCAATGGGGGATTTCGACCCCTAGGCGTCCCCGCCATTCATTCCTATGGGGGAATCTCGATCCCTGGTAGCCCGCCATTCATTTCAATGGGGGATTTCAACCCCTGGTAACCTGCCATTCATTCCTATGGGGGATTTCAACCCCTGGTAGCCCGCCATTCATTTCAATGGGGGATTTCGACCACTGCGAGCCCACCATTCATTTCTATGGGGGAATCTCGATCCCTGGTAGCCCGTCATTCATTTCAATGGGGGATTTCGACCCATGGTAGCCCTTCATTCATTTCATTGCGGGATTTCGACCCCTGGGCGCACGCCATTCATTCCTATGGGGGATTTCGACCACTGGGAGACCATCATTCATTTCATTGGGGGATTTTGATTCCTGGGCGCTCGCCATTCATTTCAATGGGGGATTTCGACCCCTGTGTGCCCGCCATTCATTTCAATAAGGGAATTCGACCACTGGGTGCCCGCCATTCATTTCATTGCGGGATTTCGACCACTGGGCGCCCGCCATTAATTTCAATGGGGGATTTCGACCTCTGGTAGCCCGCCATTCAATTCATTGAGGGAATTCGGCCCCTGGGAGCCCGCCATTCATTTCAATGGGGGATTTCGACCACTGGGCGCCCACCATTCATTTCAATGGGGGAATTCGACCCCTGGGAGCCCGCCATTCATTTCAATGGGGGATTTCGACCACTGGGAGCCAGCCATTCATTTCAATGGGGGATTTCGACCCCTAGGGGATTTTGATTCCTGGGCGCCCGCCATTCATTTCAATGGGGGAATTCGACCCCTGGTAGCCCGCCATTCATTTCAATGGGGGATTTCGACCACTGGGAGCCAGCCATTCATTTCAATGGGGGATTTCGACCCCTAGACGCCCGCCATTCATTTCAATGGGGGATTTTGATTCCTGGGCGCCCGCCATTCATTTCAATGGGGGAATTCGACCCCTGGGAGCCCGCCATTCATTTCAATGGGGGATTTCGACCACTGGGAGCCAGCCATTCCTTTCAATGGGGAATTTCGACCCCTAGGCGCCCGCCATTCATTTCAATGGGGGATTTCGACCCCTGGGAGCCCACCATTCATTTAAATGGGGGAATTCGACCCCTGGTTGCCCGCCATTCATTTCAATGGGGGATTTCGACCACTGGGAGCCCAATATTCATTTCTATGGGGGAATCTCGATCCCTAGTAGCCCGCCATTCATTTCAATGGGGGATTTCGACCCCGGGTAGCCCGCCATTCATTTCATTGCGGGATTTCGACCCCTGGGCACCCGCCATTCATTTCAATGGGGGATTTCGACCCCTAGGGGATTTCGATCCCTGGGCGCCCGCCATTCATTTCAATGGGGGATTTCAACCCCTGGTAGCCCGCCATTCATTTCAATGGGGGATTTCGACCACTGCGAGCCCACCATTCATTTCTATGGGGGAATCTCGATCCCTGGTAGCCCGTCATTCATTTCAATGGGGGATTTCGACCCCTGGGTGCCTGCCATTCATTTCAATAGGGGAATTCGACCCCTGGGTGCCCGCCATTCATTTCAATGGGGGATTTCGACCCCTGGTAGCCCGCCATTCATTTAATTGCGGGATTTCGACCCGTTGGCACCCGCCATTCATTTCAATGGGGGATTTCGACCCTTGTGTGCCCCCGCCATTCATTCCTATGGGGGAATCTCGATCCCTGGTAGCCCGCCATTCATTTCAATGGGGGATTTCAACCCCTGGTAACCTGCCATTCATTCCTATGGGGGATTTCGACCACTGGGAGACCATCATTCATTTCATTGGGGGATTTTGATTCCTGGGCGCTCGCCATTCATTTCAATGGGGGATTTCGACCCCTGTGTGCCCGCCATTCATTTCAATAAGGGAATTCGACCACTGGGTGCCCGCCATTCATTTCATTGCGGGATTTCGACCACTGGGCGCCCGCCATTAATTTCAATGGGGGATTTCGACCTCTGGTAGCCCGCCATTCAATTCATTGAGGGAATTCGGCCCCTGGGAGCCCACCATTCATTTCAATGGGGGAATTCGACCCCTGGGAGCCCGCCATTCATTTCAATGGGGGATTTCGACCACTGGGAGCCAGCCATTCATTTCAATGGGGGATTTTGATTCCTGGGCGCCCGCCATATATTTCAATGGGGGAATTCAACCCCTGGTAGCCCGCCATTCATTTCATTGGGGGATTTTGATTCCTGGGCGCCCGCCATATATTTCAATGGGGGAATTCAACCCCTGGTAGCCCGCCATTCATTTCAATGGGGGATTTCGACCACTGCGAGCCCACCATTCATTTCTATGGGGGAATCTCGATCCCTGGTAGCCCGTCATTCATTTCAATGGGGGATTTCGACCCCTGGTAGCCCGTCATTCATTTCATTGCGGGATTTCGACCCCTGGGCGCCCGCCATTCATTTCAATGGGGGATTTCGACCCCTGGGAGCCCGCCATTCATTTCAATGGGGGATTTCGACCACTGGGAGCCAGCCATTCATTTCAATGGGGGATTTCGACCCCTAGGCGCCCCCGCCATTCATTCCTATGGGGGAATCTCGATCCCTGGTAGCCCGCCATTTATTCAATGGGGGATTTCAACCCCTGGTAACCTGCCATTCATTCCTATGGGGGATTTCGACCCCTGGGAGCCCACCATTCATTTAAATGGGGGAATTCGACCCCTGGTTGCCCGCCATTCATTTCAATGGGGGATTTCGACCACTGGGAGCCCATTATTCATTTCTATGGGGGAATCTCGATCCCTAGTAGCCCGCCATTCATTTCAATGGGGGATTTCGACCCCGGGTAGCCCGCCATTCATTTCATTGCGGGATTTCGACCCCTGGGCACCCGCCATTCATTTCAATGGGGGATTTCGACCCCTGGTAGCCCGCCATTCATTTCATTGGGGGATTCTGATTCCTGGGCGCCTACCCTTCATTTCAATGGGGGAATTCGACCCCTGGTAGCCCGCCATTCATTTCATTGGGGGATTTTGATTCCTGGGCGCCTGCCATTCATTTCAATAGGGGAATTCGACCCCTGGGTGCCCGCCATTCATTTCAATGGGGGATTTCGACCCCTGGTAGCCCGCCATTCATTTAATTGCGGGATTTCGACCCGTTGGCACCCGCCATTCATTTCAATGGGGGATTTCGACCCTTGTGTGCCCCCGCCATTCATTCCTATGGGGGAATCTCGATCCCTGGTAGCCCGCCATTCATTTCAATGGGGGATTTCAACCCCTGGTAACCTGCCATTCATTCCTATGGGGGATTTCGACCACTGGGAGACCATCATTCATTTCATTGGGGGATTTTGATTCCTGGGCGCTCGCCATTCATTTCAATGGGGGATTTCGACCCCTGTGTGCCCGCCATTCATTTTAATAAGGGAATTCGACCACTGGGTGCCCGCCATTCATTTCATTGCGGGATTTCGACCACTGGGCGCCCGCCATTAATTTCAATGGGGGATTTCGACCTCTGGTAGCCCGCCATTCAATTCATTGAGGGAATTCGGCCCCTGGGAGCCCGCCATTCATTTCAATGGGGGATTTCGACCACTGGGCGCCCACCATTCATTTCAATGGGGGAATTCGACCCCTGGGAGCCCGCCATTCATTTCAATGGGGGATTTCGACCACTGGGAGCCAGCCATTCATTTCAATGGGGGATTTCGACCCCTAGGGGATTTCGATCCCTGGGCGCCCGCCATTCATTTCAATGGGGGATTTCGACCCCTGGTAGCCCGCCATTCATTTCATTGGGGGATTTTGATTCCTGGGCGCCCGCCATATATTTCAATGGGGGAATTCAACCCCTGGTAGCCCGCCATTCATTTCAATGGGGGATTTCGACCACTGCGAGCCCACCATTCATTTCTATGGGGGAATCTCGATCCCTGGTAGCCCGTCATTCATTTCAATGGGGGATTTCGACCCCTGGTAGCCCGTCATTCATTTCATTGCGGGATTTCGACCCCTGGGCGCCCGCCATTCATTTCAATGGGGGATTTCGACCCCTGGGAGCCCGCCATTCATTTCAATGGGGGATTTCGACCACTGGGAGCCAGCCATTCATTTCAATGGGGGATTTCGACCCCTAGGCGCCCCCGCCATTCATTCCTATGGGGGAATCTCGATCCCTGGTAGCCCGCCATTTATTCAATGGGGGATTTCAACCCCTGGTAACCTGCCATTCATTCCTATGGGGGATTTCGACCCCTGGGAGCCCACCATTCATTTAAATGGGGGAATTCGACCCCTGGTTGCCCGCCATTCATTTCAATGGGGGATTTCGACCACTGGGAGCCCATTATTCATTTCTATGGGGGAATCTCGATCCCTAGTAGCCCGCCATTCATTTCAATGGGGGATTTCGACCCCGGGTAGCCCGCCATTCATTTCATTGCGGGATTTCGACCCCTGGGCACCCGCCATTCATTTCAATGGGGGATTTCGACCCCTGGTAGCCCGCCATTCATTTCATTGGGGGATTCTGATTCCTGGGCGCCTACCCTTCATTTCAATGGGGGAATTCGACCCCTGGTAGCCCGCCATTCATTTCATTGGGGGATTTTGATTCCTGGGCGCCCGCCATTCATTTCAATGGGGGAATTCGACCCCTGGTAGCCCGCCATTCATTTCAATGGGGGATTTCGACCACTGGGAGCCAGCCATTCATTTCAATGGGGGATTTCGACCCCTAGGCGCCCGCCATTCATTTCAATGGGGGATTTTGACTCCTGGTCGCCCGCCATTCATTTCAATGGGGGAATTCGACCACTGGGAGCCAGCCATTCCTTTCAATGGGGGATTTCGACCCCTAGGGGATTTCGATCCCTGGGCGCCCGCCATTCATTTCAATGGGGGAATTCAACCCATGGTAGCCCGCCATTCCTTTCAATGGGGGATTTCGACCACTGGGAGCCAGCCATTCATTTCAATGGGGGATTTCGACCCCTGGGTGCCCGCCATTCATTTCAATAGGGGAATTCGACCCCTGGGTGCCCGCCATTCATTTCAATGGGGGATTTCAACCCCTGGTAGCCCGCCATTCATTTAATTGCGGGATTTCGACCCGTTGGCACCCGCCATTCATTTCAATGGGGGATTTCGACCCTTGTGTGCCCGCCATTCATTTCAATAGGGGAATTCGACCCCTGGGTGCCCGCCATTCATTTCATTGCGGGATTTCAAACACTGGGCGCCCGCCATTCATTTCAATGGGGGATTTCGACCTCTGGTAGCCCGCCATTCATTTCATTGGAGGAATTCGACTCCTGGGAGCCCGCCATTCATTTCAATGGGGGATTTCGACCACTGGGCGCCCGCCATTCATTTCAATGGGGGAATTCGACCCCTGGGAGCCCGCCATTCATTTCAATGGGGGATTTCGACCACTGGGAGCCAGCCATTCATTTCAATGGGGGATTTCGACCCCTAGGCGCCCCCGCCATTCATTTCAATGGGGGATTTCGACCCCTGGTAGACCGCCATTCATTTCATTGGGGGATTTGGATCCCTGGTAGCCCGCCATTCATTTCAATGGGGGATTTCAACCCCTGGTAACCTGCCATTCATTCCTATGGGGGATTTCGACCCCTGGGAGTCCACCATTCATTTAAATGGGGGAATTCGACCCCTGGGTTCCCGCCATTCATTTCAATAAGGGAATTCGACCCCTGGTAGCCCGCCAAACATTTCAATGCGGGATTTCAACCCCTGGAAGCCCGCCATTCATTTCAATGAGGGATTTCGACCCCTGGGAGCCCTCTATTCATTTCAATGGGAGATTTTGACCCCTGGTAGCCCGCCATTCATTTCATTGGGGGAGTTTGATTCCTCAGCGCCCGTCATTCAATTCAATGGGGGATTTCGATCCCTGAGCTCCCGCCATTCATTTCAATGGGGGATTTCGACCCCTGGTAGCCCACCATTCATTTCATTGGGGGATTTTGATTCCTGGGCGCCAGCCATTCATTTCAATGGGGGATTTCGACCCCTAGGCGCCCGCCATTCATTTCAATTGGGGATTTCAACCCCTGGTAACCCGCCATTCATTCCTATGGGGGATTTCGACCCCTGGGAGCCCACCATTCATTTAAATTGGGTAATTCGACCCCTGGTAGCCCGCCATTCATTTCAATGGGGGATTTTGACCACTGGGAGCCCACCATTCATTTCTATGGGGGAATCTGGATCCCTGGTAGCCCGCCATTCATTTCAATGGGAGATTTCGACCACTGGGAGCCAGCCATTCATTTCAATGGGGGATTTCGACCCCTAGGCGCCCGCCATTCATTTCAATGGGGGAATTCGACCCCTGGGAGCCCGCCATTCATTTCAATGGGGGATTTCGACCACTGGGAGCCAGCCATTCATTTCAATGGGGGATTTCGACCCCTAGGCGCCCCCGCCATTCATTCCTATGGGGGAATCTCGATCCCTGGTAGCCCGCCATTCATTTCAATGGGGGATTTCAACCCCTGGTAACCTGCCATTCATTCCTATGGGGGATTTCGACCACTGGGAGACCATCATTCATTTCATTGGGGGATTTTGATTCCTGGTCGCCCGCCATTCATTTCAATGGGGGAATTAAACCCCTGGGAGCCCGCCATTCATTTAAATGGGGGATTTCGACCACTGGGAGCCAGCCATTCATTTCAATGGGGGATTTCAAACCCTAGGCGCCCCCGCCATTCATTTCAATGGGAGATTTTGACACAAGTGGGCCCGCCATTCATTTCAATGGGGGATTTTGACCCCTGGTAGCCCGCAATTCATTTCATTGGGGGATTTTGATTCCTGGGCGCCCGCCATATATTTCAATGGGGGATTTTGACTCCTTGTCGCCCGCCATTCATTTCAATGGGGGAATTCGACCCCTGGGCGCCCGCCATTCATTTCAATGGGGGATTTCGACCACTGGGAGCCAGCCATTCCTTTCAATGGGGGATTTCGACCACTAGGAGCCCACCATTCATTTCTATGGGGGAATCTCGATCCCTGGTAGCCCGTCATTCATTTCAATGGGGGATTTCGACCCCTGCTAGCCCGCCATTAATTTCATTGCGGGATTTCGACCCCTGGGAGCCCACCATTCATTTAAATGGGGGAATTCGACCCCTGGTAGCCCGCCATTCATTTCAATGGGGGATTTCGACCACTGGGAGCCCAATATTCATTTCTATGGGGGAATCTCGATCCCTAGTAGCCCGCCATTCATTTCAATGGGGGAATTCGACCCCTGGTAGCCCGCCATTCATTTCATTGGGGGATTTTGATTCCTGGAACCCGCCATTCATTTCAATGGGGGAATTCGACCCCTGGTAGCCCGCCATTCATTTCAATGGGGGATTTCGAGCACTGGGAGCCAGCCATTCATTTCAATGGGGGATTTCGACCCCTAGGCGCCCGCCATTCATTTCAATGGGGGATTTTGACTCCTGGTCGCCCGCCATTCATTTCAATGGGGGAATTCGACCCCTGGGAGCCCGCCATTCATTTCAATGGGGGATTTCGACCACTGGGAGCCAGCCATTCCTTTCAATGGGGGATTTCGACTCCTAGGGGATTTCGATCCCTGGGCGCCCGCCATTCATTTCAATGGGGGATTTCGACCACTGGGCGCCCGCCATTCATTTCAATGGGGGACTTCGACCCCTGGGAGCCCGCCATTCATTTCAATGGGGGATTTCCACCACTGGGAGCCAGCCAATTATTTCAATGGGGGATTTCGACACCTGGTAGCCCGCCATTCATTTCATTGCGGGATTTCGACCCCTGGTAGCCCGCCATTCATTTCATTGGGGGATTTTGATTCCTTGGCGCCCGCCATTAATTTCAATGGGGGATTTCGACCACTGGGAGCCAGCCATTCCTTTCAATGGGGGATTTTGACTCCTAGTCGCCCGCCATTCATTTCAATGGGGGAATTCGACCCCTGGGAGCCCGCCATTCCTTTCAATGGGGGATTTCGACCACTAGGAGCCCACCATTCATTTGTATGGGGGAATCTCGATCCCTGGTAGCCCGTCATTCATTTCAATGGGGGATTTCGACCCCTGATAGCCCGCCATTAATTTCATTGCGGGATTTCGACACCTGTGAGCCCACCATTCATTTAAATGGGGGAATTCGACCCCTGGTAGCCCGCCATTCATTTCAATGGGGGATTTCGACCACTGGGAGCCCAATATTCATTTCTATGGGGGAATCTCGATCCCTAGTAGCCCGCCATTCATTTCAATGGGGGATTTCGACCCCTGGTAGCCCGCCATTCATTTCCTTGGGGGATTTTGATTCCTGGGCGCCCACCCTTCATTTCAATGGGGGAATTCGACCCCTGGTAGCCCGCCATTCATTTCAATGGGGGATTTCGACCACTGGGAGCCAGCCATTCATTTCAATGGGGGATTTCGACCCCTGGGTGCCCGCCATTCATTTCAATAGGGGAATTCGACCCCTGGGTGCCCGCCAATCATTTCAATGGGGGATTTCGACCCCTGGTAGCCCGCCATTCATTTAATTGCGGGATTTCGACCCCTTGGCACCCGCCATTCATTTCAATGGGGGATTTCGACCCTTGTGTGCCCGCCATTCATTTCAATAGGGGAATTCGACCCCTGGGTGCCCGCCATTCATTTCATTGCGGGATTTCGACCACTGGGCGCCCGCCATTCATTTCATTGGGGGAATTCGACTCCTGGGAGCCCGCCATTCATTTCAATGGGGGATTTCGACCACTGGGAGCCCAATATTCATTTCTATGGGGGAATCTCGATCCCTAGTAGCCCGCCATTCATTTCAATGGGGGATTTCGACCCCTGGTAGCCCGCCATTCATTTCATTGCGGGATTTCGACCCCTGGGCACCCGCCATTCATTTCAATGGGAGATTTCGACCCCTGGTAGCCCGCCATTCATTTCATTGGGGGATTTTGATTCCTGGGCGCCCACCCTTCATTTCAATGGGGGAATTCGACCCCTGGTAGCCCGCCATTCATTTCATTGGGGGATTTTGATTCCTGGAACCCGCCATTCATTTCAATGGGGGAATTCGACCCCTGGTAGCCCGCCATTCATTTCAATGGGGGATTTCGACCACTGGGAGCCAGCCATTCATTTCAATGGGGGATTTCGACCCCTAGGCGCCCGCCATTCATTTCAATGGGGGATTTTGACTCCTGGTCGCCCGCCATTCATTTCAATGGGGGAATTCGACCCCTGGGAGCCCGCCATTCATTTCAATGGGGGATTTCGACAACTGAGAGCCAGCCATTCCTTTCAATGGGGGATTTCGACTCCTAGGGGATTTCGATCCCTGGGCGCCCGCCATTCATTTCAATGGGGGATTTCAACCACTGGTAGCCCGCCATTCATTTCATTGGGGGATTTTGATTCCTGGGCGCCCGCCATTCATTTCAATGGGGGAATTCAACCCCTGGTAGCCCGCCTTTCATTTCAATGGGGGATTTCGACCACTAGGAGCCAGCCAATCATTTCAATGGGGGATTTCGACCCCTAGGCGTCCGCCATTCATTTCAATGGGGGATTTTGACTCCTGGTCGCCCGGCATTCATTTCAATGGGGGAATTCGATCCCTGGGAGCCCGCCATTCATTTCAATGAGGGATTTCGACCACTGGGAGCCAGCCATTCATTTTAATGGGGGATTTCGACCCCTAGGGGATTTCGATCCCTGGGCGCCCGCCATTCATTTCAATGGGGGATTTCAACCCCTGGTAGCCCGCCATTCATTTCAATGGGGGATTTCGACCACTGCGAGCCCACCATTCATTTCTATGGGGGAATCTCGATCCCTGGTAGCCCGTCATTCATTTCAATGGGGGATTTCGACCCATGGTAGCCCTTCATTCATTTCATTGCGGGATTTCGACCCCTGGGCGCACGCCATTCATTTCAATGGGGGATTTCGACACCTGGGAGCCCGCCATTCATTTCAATGGGGGATTTCGACCACTGGGAGCCAGCCATTCATTTCAATGGGGGATTTCGACCCCTAGGCGCCCCCACCATTAATTCCTATGGGGGAATCTCGATCCCTGGTAGCCCGCCATTTATTCATTGGGGGATTTCAACCCCTGGTAACCTGCCATTCATTCCTATGGGGGATTTCGACCCCTGGGAACTCACCATTCATTTAAATGGGGGAATTCGACCCCTGGTAGCCCGCCATTCATTTCAATGGGGGATTTCGACCACTGGGAGCCCAATATTCATTTCTATGGGGGAATCTCGCTCCCTAGTAGCCCGCCATTCATTTCAATGGGGGATTTCGACCCCTGGGCACCCGCCATTCATTTCAATGGGGGATTTCGACCCCTGGTAGCCCGCCATTCATTTCATTGGGGGATTTTGATTCCTGGGCGCCCACCCTTCATTTCAATGGGGGAATTCGACCCCTGGTAGCCCGCCATTCATTTCATTGGGGGATTTTGATTCCTGGAACCCGCCATTCATTTCAATGGGGGAATTCGACCCCTGGTAGCCCGCCATTCATTTCAATGGGGGATTTCGACCACTGGGAGCCAGCCATTCATTTCAATGGGGGATTTCGCCCCTTAGGCGCCCGCCATTCATTTCAATGGGGGATTTCGACCACTGGGAAACAGCCATTCATTTCAATGGGGGATTTCGACACCTGGGTGCCCGCCATTCATTTCAATGAGGGATTTCGACCACTGGGAGCCAGCCATTCATTTTAATGGGGGATTTCGACCCCTAGGGGATTTCGATCCCTGGGCGCCCGCCATTCATTTCAATGGGGGATTTCAACCCCTGGTAGCCCGCCATTCATTTCAATGGGGGATTTCGACCACTGCGAGCCCACCATTCATTTCTATGGGGGAATCTCGATCCCTGGTAGCCCGTCATTCATTTCAATGGGGGATTTCGACCCATGGTAGCCCTTCATTCATTTCATTGCGGGATTTCGACCCCTGGGCGCACGCCATTCATTTCAATGGGGGATTTCGACACCTGGGAGCCCGCCATTCATTTCAATGGGGGATTTCGACCACTGGGAGCCAGCCATTCATTTCAATGGGGGATTTTGACCCCTAGGCGCCCCCACCATTCATTTCAATGGGGGATTTCGACCCCTGGTAGACCGCCATTCATTTCATTGGGGGATTTGGATCCCTGGTAGCCCGCCATTCATTTCAATGGGGGATTTCAACCCCTGGTAACCTGCCATTCATTCCTATGGGGGATTTCGACCCCTGGGAGTCCACCATTCATTTAAATGGGGGAATTCGACCCCTGGGTTCCCGCCATTCATTTCAAAAAGGGAATTCGACCCCTGGTAGCCCGCCAAACATTTCAATGCGGGATTTCAACCCCTGGAAGCCCGCCATTCATTTCAATGAGGGATTTCGACCCCTGGGAGCCCTCTATTCATTTCAATGGGAGATTTCGACCCCTGGTAGCCCGCCATTCATTTCATTGGGGGAGTTTGATTCCTCAGCGCCCGTCATTCATTTCAATGGGGGATTTTGATCCCTGAGCTCCCGCCATTCATTTCAATGGGGGATTTCGACCCCTGGTAGCCCACCATTCATTTCATTGGGGGATTTTGATTCCTGGGCGCCAGCCATTCATTTCAATGGGGGATTTCGACCCCTAGGCGCCCGCCATTCATTTCAATTGGGGATTTCAACCCCTGGTAACCCGCCATTCATTCCTATGGGGGATTTCGACCCCTGGGAGCCCACCATTCATTTAAATTGGGTAATTCGACCCCTGGTAGCCCGCCATTCATTTCAATGGGGGATTTTGACCACTGGGAGCCCACCATTCATTTCTATGGGGGAATCTGGATCCCTGGTAGCCCGCCATTCATTTCAATGGGAGATTTCGACCACTGGGAGCCAGCCATTCATTTCAATGGGGGATTTCGACCCCTAGGCGCCCGCCATTCATTTCAATGGGGGAATTCGACCCCTGGGAGCCCGTCATTCATTTCAATGGGGGATTTCGACCACTGGGAGCCAGCCATTCATTTCAATGGGGGATTTCGACCCCTAGGCGCCCCCGCCATTCATTCCTATGGGGGAATCTCGATCCCTGGTAGCCCGCCATTCATTTCAATGGGGGATTTCAACCCCTGGTAACCTGCCATTCATTCCTATGGGGGATTTCAACCCCTGGTAGCCCGCCATTCATTTCAATGGGGGATTTCGACCCATGGTAGCCCTTCATTCATTTCATTGCGGGATTTCGACCCCTGGGCGCACGCCATTCATTTCAATGGGGGATTTCGACACCTGTGAGCCCGCCATTCATTTCAATGGGGGATTTCGACCACTGGGAGCCAGCCATTCATTTCAATGGGGGGATTCGACCCCTAGGCGCCCCCACCATTAATTCCTATGGGGGAATCTCGATCCCTGGTAGCCTGCCATTTATTCATTGGGGGATTTCAACCCCTGGTAACCTGCCATTCATTCCTATGGGGGATTTCGACCCCTGGGAACACACCATTCATTTAAATGGGGGAATTCGACCCCTGGTAGCCCGCCATTCATTTCAATGGGGGATTTCGACCACTGGGAGCCCAATATTCATTTCTATGGGGGAATCTCGCTCCCTAGTAGCCCGCCATTCATTTCAATGGGGGATTTCGACCCCTGGGCACCCGCCATTCATTTCAATGGGGGATTTCGACCCCTGGTAGCCCGCCATTCATTTCATTGGGGGATTTTGATTCCTGGGCGCCCACCCTTCATTTCAATGGGGGAATTCGACCCCTGGTAGCCCGCCATTCATTTCATTGGGGGATTTTGATTCCTGGAACCCGCCATTCATTTCAATGGGGGAATTCGACCCCTGGTAGCCCGCCATTCATTTCAATGGGGGATTTCGACCACTGGGAGCCAGCCATTCATTTCAATGGGGGATTTCGACCCCTAGGCGCCCGCCATTCATTTCAATGGGGGATTTTGACTCCTGGTCGCCCGCCATTCATTTCAATGGGGGAATTCGACCCCTGGGAGCCCGCCATTCATTTCAATGGGGGATTTCGACCACTGGGAGCCAGCCATTCCTTTCAATGGGGGATTTCGACTCCTAGGGGATTTCGATCCCTGGGCGCCCGCCATTCATTTCAATGGGGGATTTCGACCCCTGGTAGCCCGCCATTCATTTCTTGGGGGATTTTGATTCCTGGGCGCCCGCCATTCATTTCAATGGGGGAATTCAACCCATGGTAGCCCGCCATTCATTTCAATGGGGGATTTCGACCACTGGGAAACAGCCATTCATTTCAATGGGGGATTTCGACCCCTGGGTGCCCGCCATTCATTTCAATAGGGGAATTCGACCCCTGGGTGCCCGCCATTCATTTCAATGGGGGATTTCGACCCCTGGTAGCCCGCCATTCATTTAATTGCGGGATTTCGACCCGTTGGCACCCGCCATTCATTTCAATGGGGGATTTCGACCCTTGTGTGCCCGCCATTCATTTCAATAGGGGAATTCGACCCCTGGGTGCCCGCCATTCATTTCATTGCGGGATTTCGACCACTGGGCGCCCGCCATTCATTTCAATGGGGGATTTCGACCACTGGGCGCCCGCCATTCATTTCAATGGGGGAATTCGACTCCTGGGAGCCCGCCATTCATTTAAATGGGGGATTTCGACCACTGGGAGCCAGCCATTCATTTCAATGGGGGATTTCGACCCCTAGGCGCCCCCGCCATTCATTTCAATGGGGGATTTCGACCCCTGGTAGACCGCCATTCATTTCATTGGGGGATTTGGATCCCTGGTAGCCCGCCATTCATTTCAATGGGGGATTTCAACCCCTGGTAACCTGCCATTCATTCCTATGGGGGATTTCGACCCCTGGGAGTCCACCATTCATTTAAATGGGGGAATTCGACCCCTGGGTTCCCGCCATTCATTTCAAAAAGGGAATTCGACCCCTGGTAGCCCGCCAAACATTTCAATGCGGGATTTCAACCTCTGGAAGCCCGCCATTCATTTCAATGAGGGATTTCGACCCCTGGGAGCCCTCTATTCATTTCAATGGGAGATTTCGACCCCTGGTAGCCCGCCATTCATTTCATTGGGGGAGTTTGATTCCTCAGCGCCCGTCATTCATTTCAATGGGGGATTTCGATCCCTGAGCTCACGCCATTCATTTCAATGGGGGATTTCGACCCCTGGTAGCCCACCATTCATTTCATTGGGGGATTTTGATTCCTGGGCGCCAGCCATTCATTTCAATGGGGGATTTCGACCCCTAGGCGCCCGCCATTCATTTCAATTGGGGATTTCAACCCCTGGTAACCCGCCATTCATTCCTATGGGGGATTTCGACCCCTGGGAGCCCACCATTCATTTAAATTGGGTAATTCGACCCCTGGTAGCCCGCCATTCATTTCAATGGGGGATTTTGACCACTAAGAGCCCACCATTCATTTCTATGGGGGAATCTGGATCCCTGGTAGCCCGCCATTCATTTCAATGGGAGATTTCGACCACTGGGAGCCAGCCATTCATTTCAATGGGGGATTTCGACCCCTAGGCGCCCGCCATTCATTTCAATGGGGGAATTCGACCCCTGGGAGCCCGCCATTCATTTCAATGGGGGATTTCGACCACTGGGAGCCAGCCATTCATTTCAATGGGGGATTTCGACCCCTAGGCGCCCCCGCCATTCATTCCTATGGGGGAATCTCGATCCCTGGTAGCCCGCCATTCATTTCAATGGGGGATTTCAACCCCTGGTAACCTGCCATTCATTCCTATGGGGGATTTCAACCCCTGGTAGCCCGCCATTCATTTCAATGGGGGATTTCGACCACTGCGAGCCCACCATTCATTTCTATGGGGGAATCTCGATCCCTGGTAGCCCGTCATTCATTTCAATGGGGGATTTCGACCCATGGTAGCCCTTCATTCATTTCATTGCGGGATTTCGACCCCTGGGCGCACGCCATTCATTTCAATGGGGGATTTCGACACCTGGGAGCCCGCCAATTCATTTCAATGGGGGATTTCGACCACTGGGAGCCAGCCATTCATTTCAATGGGGGATTTCGACCCCTAGGCGCCCCCACCATTAATTCCTATGGGGGAATCTCGATCCCTGGTAGCCCGCCATTTATTCATTGGGGGATTTCAACCCCTGGTAACCTGCCATTCATTCCTATGGGGGATTTCGACCCCTGGGAACACACCATTCATTTAAATGGGGGAATTCGACCCCTGGTAGCCCGCCATTCATTTCAATGGGGGATTTCGACCACTGGGAGCCCAATATTCATTTCTATGGGGGAATCTCGCTCCCTAGTAGCCCGCCATTCATTTCAATGGGGGATTTCGACCCCTGGGCACCCGCCATTCATTTCAATGGGGGATTTCGACCCCTGGTAGCCCGCCATTCATTTCATTGGGGGATTTTGATTCCTGGGCGCCCACCCTTCATTTCAATGGGGGAATTCGACCCCTGGTAGCCCGCCATTCATTTCATTGGGGGATTTTGATTCCTGGAAGCCGCCATTCATTTCAATGGGGGAATTCGACCCCTGGTAGCCCGCCATTCATTTCAATGGGGGATTTCGACCACTGGGAGCCAGCCATTCATTTCAATGGGGGATTTCGACCCCTAGGCGCCCGCCATTCATTTCAATGGGGGATTTTGACTCCTGGTCGCCCGCCATTCATTTCAATGGGGGAATTCGACCCCTGGGAGCCCGCCATTCATTTCAATGGGGGATTTCGACCACTGGGAGCCAGCCATTCCTTTCAATGGGGGATTTCGACTCCTAGGGGATTTCGATCCCTGGGCGCCCGCCATTCATTTCAATGGGGTATTTCGACCCCTGGTAGCCCGCCATTCATTTCTTGGGGGATTTTGATTCCTGGGCGCCCGCCATTCATTTCAATGGGGGAATTCAACCCATGGTAGCCCGCCATTCATTTCAATGGGGGATTTCGACCACTGGGAGCCAGCCATTCATTTCAATGGGGGATTTCGACCCCTGGGTGCCCGCCATTCATTTCAATAGGGGAATTCGACCCCTGGGTGCCCGCCATTCATTTCAATGGGGGATTTCGACCCCTGGTAGCCCGCCATTCATTTAATTGCGGGATTTCGACCCGTTGGCACCCGCCATTCATTTCAATGGGGGATTTCGACCCTTGTGTGCCCGCCATTCATTTCAATAGGAGAATTCGACCCCTGGGTGCCCGCCATTCATTTCATTGCGGGATTTCGACCACTGGGCGCCCGCCATTCATTTCAATGGGGGATTTCGACCTCTGGTAGCCCGCCATTCATTTCATTGGGGGAATTCGACTCCTGGGAGCCCGCCATTCATTTCAATGGGGGATTTCGACCACTGGGCGCCCGCCATTCATTTCAATGGGGGAATTCGACCCCTGGGAGCCCGCCATTCATTTCAATGGGGGATTTCGACCACTGGGAGCCAGCCATTCATTTCAATGGGGGATTTCGACCCCTAGGCGCCCCCGCCATTCTATTCAATGGGGGATTTCGACCCCTGGTAGACCGCCATTCATTTCATTGGGGGATTTGGATCCCTGGCAGCCCGCCATTCATTTCAATGGGGGATTTCAACCCCTGGTAACCTGCCATTCATTCCTATGGGGGATTTCGACCCCTGGGAGTCCACCATTCATTTAAATGGGGGAATTCGATCCCTGGGTTCCCGCCATTCATTTCAAAAAGGGAATTCGACCCTTGGTAGCCCGCCAAACATTTCAATGCGGGATTTCAACCCCTGGAAGCCCGCCATTCATTTCAATGAGGGATTTCGACCCCTGGGAGCCCTCTATTCATTTCAATGGGAGATTTCGACCCCTGGTAGCCCGCCATTCATTTCATTGGGGGAGTTTGATTCCTCAGCGCCCGTCATTCATTTCAATGGGGGATTTCGATCCCTGTGCTCCCGCCATTCATTTCAATGGGGGATTTCGACCCCTGGTAGCCCACCATTCATTTCATTGGGGGATTTTGATTCCTGGGCGCCAGCCATTCATTTCAATGTGGGATTTCGACCCCTAGGCGCCCGCCATTCATTTCAATTGGGGATTTCAACCCCTGGTAACCCGCCATTCATTCCTATGGGGGATTTCGACCCCTGGGAGCCCACCATTCATTTAAATTGGGTAATTCGACCCCTGGTAGCCCGCCATTCATTTCAATGGGGGATTTTGACCACTGGGAGCCCACCATTCATTTCTATGGGGGAATCTGGATCCCTGGTAGCCCGCCATTCATTTCAATGGGAGATTTCGACCACTGGGAGCCAGCCATTCATTTCAATGGGGGATTTCGACCCCTAGGCGCCCGCCATTCATTTCAATGGGGGAATTCGACCCCTGGGAGCCCGCCATTCATTTCAATGGGGGATTTCGACCACTGGGAGCCAGCCATTCATTTCAATGGGGGATTTCGACCCCTAGGCGCCCCCGCCATTCATTCCTATGGGGGAATCTCGATCCCTGGTAGCCCGCCGTTCATTTCAATGGGGGATTTCAACCCCTGGTAACCTGCCATTCATTCCTATGGGGGATTTCGACCACTGGGAGACCATCATTCATTTCATTGGGGGATTTTGATTCCTGGTCGCCCGCCATTCATTTCAATGGGGGAATTCAACCCCTGGGAGCCCGCCATTCATTTAAATGGGGGATTTCGACCACTGGGAGCCAGCCATTCATTTCAATGGGGGATTTCAAACCCTAGGCGCCCCCGCCATTCATTTCAATGGGAGATTTTGACACAAGTGGGCCCGCCATTCATTTCAATGGGGGATTTTGACCCCTGGTAGCCCGCAATTCATTTCATTGGGGGATTTTGATTCCTGGGCGCCCGCCATATATTTCAATGGGGGATTTTGACTCCTTGTCGCCCGCCATTCATTTCAATGGGGGAATTCGACCCCTGGGCGCCCGCCATTCATTTCAATGGGGGATTTCGACCACTGGGAGCTAGCCATTCCTTTCAATGGGGGATTTCGACCACTAGGAGCCCACCATTCATTTCTATGGGGGAATCTCGATCCCTGGTAGCCCGTCATTCATTTCAATGGGGGATTTCGACCCCTGATAGCCCGCCATTAATTTCATTGCGGGATTTCGACCCCTGGGAGCCCACCATTCATTTAAATGGGGGAATTCGACCCCTGGTAGCCCGCCATTCATTTCAATGGGGGATTTCGACCACTGGGAGCCCAATATTCATTTCTATGGGGGAATCTCGATCCCTAGTAGCCCGCCATTCATTTCATTGGGGGATTTTGATTCCTGGAACCCGCCATTCATTTCAATGGGGGAATTCGACCCCTGGTAGCCCGCCATTCATTTCAATGGGTGATTTCGACCACTGGGAGCCAGCCATTCATTTCAATGGGGGATTTCGACCCCTAGGCGCCCGCCATTCATTTCAATGGGGGATTTTGACTCCTGGTCGCCCGCCATTCATTTCAATGGGGGAATTCGACCCCTGGGAGCCCGCCATTCATTTCAATGGGGGATTTGACTCCTAGGGGATTTCGATCCCTGGGCGCCCGCCATTCATTTCAATGGGGGATTTCGACCACTGGGCGCCCGCCATTCATTTCAATGGGGGACTTCGACCCCTGGGAGCCCGCCATTCATTTCAATGGGGGATTTCCACCACTGGGAGCCAGCCAATTATTTCAATGGGGGATTTCGACACCTGGTAGCCCGCCATTCATTTCATTGCGGGATTTCGACCCCTGGTAGCCCGCCATTCATTTCATTGGGGGATTTTGATTCCTTGGCGCCCGCCATTCATTTCAATGGGGGATTTTGACCACTGGGAGCCAGCCATTCCTTTCAATGGGGGATTTTGACTCCTGGTCGCCCGCCATTCATTTCAATGGGGGAATTCGACCCCTGGGAGCCCGCCATTCCTTTCAATGGGGGATTTCGACCACTAGGAGCCCACCATTCATTTCTATGGGGGAATCTCGATCCCTGGTAGCCCGTCATTCATTTCAATGGGGGATTTCGACCCCTGATAGCCCGCCATTAATTTCATTGCGGGATTTCGACACCTGGGAGCCCACCATTCATTTAAATGGGGGAATTCGACCCCTGGTAGCCCGCCATTCATTTCAATGGGGGATTTCGACTCCTAGGGGATTTCGACCCCTGGTAGCCCGCCATTCATTTCATTGCGGGATTTCGACCCCTGGGCACCCGCCATTCATTTCAATGGGGGATTTCGACCCCTGGTAGCCCGCCATTCATTTCATTGGGGGATTTTGATTCCTGGGCGCCCACCCTTCATTTCAATGGGGGAATTCGACCCCTGGTAGCCCGCCATTCATTTCATTGGGGGATTTTGATTCCTGGAACCCGCCATTCATTTCAATGGGTGAATTCGACCCCTGGTAGCCCGCCATTCATTTCAATGGGGGATTTCGACCACTGGGAGCCAGCCATTCATTTCAATGGGGGATTTCGACCCCTAAGCGCCCGCCATTCATTTCAATGGGGGATTTTGACTCCTGTCGCCCGCCATTCATTTCAATGGGGGAATTCGACCCCTGGGAGCCCGCCATTCATTTCAATGGGGGATTTCGACAACTGAGAGCCAGCCATTCCTTTCAATGGGGGATTTCGACTCCTAGGGGATTTCGATCCCTGGGCGCCCGCCATTCATTTCAATGGGGGATTTCAACCACTGGTAGCCCGCCATTCATTTCATTGGGGGATTTTGATTCCTGGGCGCCCGCCATTCATTTCAATGGGGGAATTCAACCCCTGGTAGCCCGCCTTTCATTTCAATGGGGGATTTCGACCACTAGGAGCCAGCCAATCATTTCAATGGGGGATTTCGACCCCTATGCGCCCGCCATTCATTTCAATGGGGGATTTTGATTCCTGGTCGCCCGGCATTCATTTCAATGGGGGAATTCGATCCCTGGGAGCCCACCATTCATTTCATTGCGGGATTTCGACCCCTGGTAGCCCGCCATTCATTTCATTGGGGGATTTTGATTCCTTGGCGCCTGCCATTCATTTCAATGGGGGATTTCGACCACTGGGAGCCAGCCATTCCTTTCAATGGGGGATTTTGACTCCTGGTCGCCCGCCATTCATTTCAATGGGGGAATTCGACCCCTGGGAGCCCGCCATTCCTTTCAATGGGGGATTTCGACCACTAGGAGCCCACCATTCATTTCTATGGGGGAATCTCGATCCCTGGTAGCCCGTCATTCATTTCAATGGGGGATTTCGACCCCTGATAGCCCGCCATTAATTTCATTGCGGGATTTCGACACCTGGGAGCCCACCATTCATTTAAATGGGGGAATTCGACCCCTGGTAGCCCGCCATTCATTTCAATGGGGGATTTCGACCACTTGGAGCCCTATATTCATTTCTATGGGGGAATCTCGATCCCTAGTAGCCCGCCATTCATTTCAATGGGGGATTTCGACCCCTGGTAGCCCGCCATTCATTTCCTTGGGGGATTTTGATTCCTGGGCGCCCACCCTTCATTTCAATGGGGGAATTCGACCCCTGGTAGCCCGCCATTCATTTCAATGGGGGATTTCGACCACTGGGAGCCAGCCATTCATTTCAATGGGGGATTTCGACCCCTGGGTGCCCGCCATTCATTTCAATAGGGGAATTCGACCCCTGGGTGCCCGCCAATCATTTCAATGGGTGATTTCGACCCCTGGTAGCCCGCCATTCATTTAATTGCGGGATTTCGACCCCTTGGCACCCGCCATTCATTTCAATGGGGGATTTCGACCCTTGTGTGCCCGCCATTCATTTCAATAGGGGAATTCGACCCCTGGGTGCCCGCCATTCATTTCATTGCGGGATTTCGACCACTGGGCGCCCGCCATTCATTTCAATGGGGGATTTCGACCTCTGGTAGCCCGCCATTCATTTCATTGGGGGAATTCGACTCCTGGGAGCCCGCCGTTCATTTCAATGGGGGATTTCGACCACTGGGAGCCCAATATTCATTTCTATGGGGGAATCTCGATCCCTAGTAGCCCGCCATTCATTTCAATGGGGGATTTCGACCCCTGGTAGCCCGCCATTCATTTCATTGCGGGATTTCGACCCCTGGGCACCCGCCATTCATTTCAATGGGGGATTTCGACCCCTGGTAGCCCGCCATTCATTTCATTGGGGGATTTTGATTCCTGGGCGCCCACCCTTCATTTCAATGGGGGAATTCGACCCCTGATAGCCGCCATTCATTTCATTGGGGGATTTTGATTCCTGGAACCCGCCATTCATTTCAATGGGGGAATTCGACCCCTGGTAGCCCGCCATTCATTTCAATGGGGGATTTCGACCACTGGGAGCCAGCCATTCATTTCAATGGGGGATTTCGACCCCTAGGCGCCCGCCATTCATTTCAATGGGGGATTTTGACTCCTGGTCGCCCGCCATTCATTTCAATGGGGGAATTCGACCCCTGGGAGCCCGCCATTCATTTCAATGGGGGATTTCGACAACTGAGAGCCAGCCATTCCTTTCAATGGGGGATTTCGACTCCTAGGGGATTTCGATCCCTGGGCGCCCGCCATTCATTTCAATGGGGGATTTCAACCACTGGTAGCCCGCCATTCATTTCATTGGGGGATTTTGATTCCTGGGCGCCCGCCATTCATTTCAATGGGGGAATTCAACCCCTGGTAGCCCGCCTTTCATTTCAATGGGGGATTTCGACCACTAGGAGCCAGCCAATAATTTCAATGGGGGATTTCGACCCCTAGGCGCCCTCCATTCATTTCAATGGGGGATTTTGACTCCTGGTCGCCCGGCATTCATTTCAATGGGGGAATTCGATCCCTGGGAGCCCGCCATTCATTTCAATGAGGGATTTCGACCACTGGGAGCCAGCCATTCATTTTAATGGGGGATTTCGACCCCTAGGGGATTTCGATCCCTGGGCGCCCGCCATTCATTTCAATGGGGGATTTCAACCCCTGGTAGCCCGCCATTCATTTCAATGGGGGATTTCGACCACTGCGAGCCCACCATTCATTTCTATGGGGGAATCTCGATCCCTGGTAGCCCGTCATTCATTTCAATGGGGGATTTCGACCCATGGTAGCCCTTCATTCATTTCATTGCGGGATTTCGACCCCTGGGCGCACGCCATTCATTTCAATGGGGGATTTCGACACCTGGGAGCCCGCCATTCATTTCAATGGGGGATTTCGACCACTGGGAGCCAGCCATTCATTTCAATGGGGGATTTCGACCCCTAGGCGCCCCCACCATTAATTCCTATGGGGGAATCTCGATCCCTGGTAGCCCGCCATTTATTCATTGGGGGATTTCAACCCCTGGTAATATGCCATTCATTCCTATGGGGGATTTCGACCCCTGGGAACCCACCATTCATTTAAATGGGGGAATTCGACCCCTGGTAGCCCGCCATTCATTTCAATGGGGGATTTCGACCACTGGGAGCCCAATATTCATTTCTATGGGGGAATCTCGCTCCCTAGTAGCCCGCCATTCATTTCAATGGGGGATTTCGACCCCTGGGCACCCGCCATTCATTTCAATGGGGGATTTCGACCCCTTTAGCCCGCCATTCATTTCATTGGGGGATTTTGATTCCTGGGCGCCCACCCTTCATTTCAATGGGGGAATTCGACCCCTGGTAGCCCGCCATTCATTTCGTTGGGGGATTTTGATTCCTGGAACCCGCCATTCATTTCAATGGGGGAATTCGACCCCTGGTAGCCCGCCATTCATTTCAATGGGGGATTTCGACCACTGGGAGCCAGCCATTCATTTCAATGGGGGATTTCGACCCCTAGGCGCCCGCCATTCATTTCAATGGGGGATTTTGACTCCTGGTCGCCCGCCATTCATTTCAATGGGGGAATTCGACCCCTGGGAGCCCGCCATTCATTTCAATGGGGGATTTCGACCACTGGGAGCCAGCCATTCCTTTCAATGGGGGATTTCGACTCCTAGGGGATTTCGATCCCTGGGCGCCCGCCATTCATTTCAATGGGGGATTTCGACCACTGGGCGCCCGCCATTCATTTCAATGGGGGACTTCGACCCCTGGGAGCCCGCCATTCATTTCAATGGGGGATTTCGACCACTGGGAGCCAGCCAATTATTTCAATGGGGGATTTCGACACCTGGTAGCCCGCAATTCATTTCATTGCGGGATTTCGACCCCTGGTAGCCCGCCATTCATTTCATTGGGGGATTTTGATTCCTTGGCGCCCGCCATTCATTTCAATGGGGGATTTCGACCACTGGGAGCCAGCCATTCCTTTCAATGGGGGATTTTGACTCCTGGTCGCCCGCCATTCATTTCAATGGGGGAATTCGACCCCTGGGAGCCCGCCATTCATTTCAATGGGGGATTTCGACCACTGGGAGCCAGCCATTCCTTTCAATGGGGGATTTCGACTCCTAGGGGATTTCGAGTCTTGGGCGCCCGCCATTCATTTCAATGGGGGATTTCGACCCCTGGTAGCCCGCCATTCATTTCATTGGGGGATTTTGATTCCTGGGCGCCCGCCATTCATTTCAATGAGGGAATTCGACCACTGCGAGCCCACCATTCATTTCTATGGGGGAATTCGACCCCTGGTAGCCCGCCTTTCATTTCAATGGGGGATTTCGACCACTGGGAGCCAGCCATTCATTTCAATGGGGGATTTCGACCTCTAGGCGCCCGCCATTCATTTCAATGGGGGATTTCGACCCCTAGGGGATTTCGATCCCTGGGCGCCCGCCATTCATTTCAATGGGGGATTTCGACCCCTGGTAGCCCGCCATTCATTTCAATGGGGGATTTCGACCACTGCTTGCCCACCATTCATTTCTATGGGGGAATCTCGATCCCTGGTAGCCCGTCATTCATTTCAATGGGGGATTTCGACCCCTGGTAGCCCTTCATTCATTTCATTGCGGGATTTCGACCCCTGGGCGCACGCCATTCATTTCAATGGGGGATTTCGACCCCTGGGAGCCCGCCATTCATTTCAATGGGGGATTTCGACCACTGGGAGCCAGCCATTCATTTCAATGGGGGATTTCGACCCCTAGGCGCCCCCGCCATTAATTCCTATGGGGGAATCTCGATCCCTGGTAGCCCGCCATTTATTCAATGGGGGATTTCAACCCCTGGTAACCTGCCATTCATTCCTATGGGGGATTTCGACCCCTGGGAACCCACCATTCATTTAAATGGGGGAATTCGACCCCTGGTATTCCGCCATTCATTTCAATGGGGGATGTCGACCACTGGGAGCCCAATATTCATTTCTATGGGGGAATCTCGATCCCTAGTAGCCCGCCATTCATTTCAATGGGGGATTTCGACCCCTGGTAGCCCGCCATTCATTTCATTGCGGGATTTCGACCCCTGGGCACCCGCCATTCATTTAGATGGGGGATTTCGACCCCTGGTAGCCCGCCATTCATTTCATTGGGGGATTTTGATTCCTGGGCGCCCACCCTTCATTTCAATGGGGGAATTCGACCCCTGGTAGCCCGCCATTCATTTCATTGGGGGATTTTGATTCCTGGAACCCGCCATTCATTTCAATGGGGGAATTCGACCCCTGGTAGCCCGCCATTCATTTCAATGGGGGATTTCGACCACTGGGAGCCAGCCATTCATTTCAATGGGGGATTTCGACCCCTAGGCGCCCGCCATTCATTTCAATGGGGGATTTTGACTCCTGGTCACCCGCCATTCATTTCAATGGGGGAATTCGACCCCTGGGAGCCCGCCATTCATTTCAATGGGGGATTTCGACCACTGGGAGCCAGCCATTCCTTTCAATGGGGGATTTCGACTCCTAGGGGATTTCGATCCCTGGGCGCCCGCCATTCATTTCAATTGGGGATTTCGACCACTGGGCGCCCGCCATTCATTTCAATGGGGGACTTCGACCCCTGGGAGCCCGCCATTCATTTCAATGGGGGATTTCGACCACTGGGAGCCAGCCAATTATTTCAATGGGGGATTTCGACACCTGGTAGCCCGCCATTCATTTCATTGCGGGATTTCGACCCCTGGTAGCCCGCCATTAATTTCATTGGGGGATTTTGATTCCGTGGCGCCCGCCATTCATTTCAATGGGGGAATTCGACCCCTGGTAGCCCGCCTTTCATTTCAATGGGGGATTTCGACCACTGGGAGCCAGCCATTCATTTCAATGGGGGATTTCGACCCCTAGGCGCCCGCCATTCATTTCAATGGGGGATTTTGACTCTTGGTCGCCCGCCATTCATTTCAATGGGGGAATTCGATCCCTGGGAGCCCGCCATTCATTTCAATGAGGGATTTCGACCACTGGGAGCCAGCCATTCATTTCAATGGGGGATTTCGACCCCTAGGGGATTTCGATCCCTGGGCGCCCGCCATTCATTTCAATGGGGGAATTCAACCCCTGGTAGCCCGCCTTTCATTTCAATGGGGGATTTCGACCACTAGGAGCCAGCCAATCATTTCAATGGGGGATTTCGACCCCTGGGAGCCCGCCATTCATTTCAATGGGGGATTTCGACAACTGAGAGCCAGCCATTCCTTTCAATGGGGGATTTCGACTACTAGGGGATTTCGATCCCTGGGCGCCCGCCATTCATTTCAATGGGGGATTTCAACCACTGGTAGCCCGCCATTCATTTCATTGGGGGATTTTGATTCCTGGGCCCCCGCCATTCATTTCAATGGGGGAATTCAACCCCTGGTAGCCCGCCTTTCATTTCAATGGGGGATTTCGACCACTAGGAGCCAGCCAATCATTTCAATGGGGGATTTCGACCCCTAGGCGCCCGCCATTCATTTCAATGGGGGATTTTGACTCCTGGTCGCCCGGCATTCATTTCAATGGGGGAATTCGATCCCTGGGATCCCGCCATTCATTTCAATGAGGGATTTCGACCACTGGGAGCCAGACATTCATTTTAATGGGGGATTTCGACCCCTAGGGGATTTCGATCCCTGGGCGCCCGCCATTCATTTCAATGGGGGATTTTAACCCCTGGTAGCCCGCCATTCATTTCAATGGGGGATTTCGACCACTGCGAGCCCACCATTCATTTCTATGGGGGAATCTCAATCCCTGGTAGCCCGTCATTCATTTCAATGGGGGATTTCGACCCATGGTAGCCCTTCATTCATTTCATTGCGGGATTTCGACCCCTGGGCGCACGCCATTCATTTCAATGGGGGATTTCGACACCTGGGAGCCCGCCATTCATTTCAATGGGGGATTTCGACCACTGGGAGCCAGCCATTCATTTCAATGGGGGATTTCGACCCCTAGGCGCCCCCACCATTAATTCCTATGGGGGAATCTCGATCCCTGGTAGCCCGCCATTTATTCATTGGGGGATTTCAACCCCTGGTAACCTGCCATTCATTCCTATGGGGGATTTCGACCCCTGGGAACCCACCATTCATTTAAATGGGGGAATTCGACCCCTGGTAGCCCGCCATTCATTTCAATGGGGGATTTCGACCACTGGGAGCCCAATATTCATTTCTATGGGGGAATCTCGCTCCCTAGTAGCCCGCCAAACATTTCAATGGGGGATTTCCACCCCTGGTAGCCCGCCATTCATTTCAATGAGGGATTTCGACCCCTGGGAACCCCCCATTCATTTCAATGGGATATTTCGACCCCTGGTAGCCCGCCATTCATTTCAATGAGGGATTTCGACCCCTGGGAGCCCACCATTCATTTAAATGGGGGAATTCAACCCCTGGGAGCCCACCATTCATTTAAATTGGGTAATTCGACCCCTGGTAGCCCGCCATTCATTTCAATGGGGGATTTCGACCACTGGGAGCCAGCCATTCATTTCAATGGGGGATTTCGACCCCTAGGCGCCCGCCATTCATTTAAATGGGGGATTTTGTCTCCTGGTCGCCCGCCATTCATTTCAATGGGGGAATTCAACCCCTGGGAGCCCGCCATTCATTTCAATGGGGGATTTCGACCACTGGGAGCCAGCCATTCATTTCAATGGGGGATTTCGACCTCTAGGCGCCCCCGCCATTCATTCCTATAGGGGGAATCTCGATCCCTGGTAGCCCGCCATTAATTTCAATGGGGGATTTCAACCCCTGGTAACCTGCCATTCATTCCTATGGGGGATTTCGACCCCTGGGAGCCCCCCATAATTTAAATGGGGGATTTCGACCCCTCGGTGCCCGTCATTCATTTCAATGGGGGATTTTGACCTCTGGGAGCCAGCCATTCATTTCAATGGGGGATTTCGACCCCTAGGCGCCCCCGCCATTCATTCCTATGGGGGGATCTCGATCCCTGGTAGCCCGCCATTCATTCCTATGGGGGATTTCGACCCCTGGGAGCCCACCATTCATTTAAATGGGGGAATTCGACCTCTGGTTGCCCGCCATTCATTTCAATATGGGAATTCGACCCCTGGTAGCCCGCCAAACATTTCAATGGGGGATTTCCACCCCTGGTAGCCCGCCATTCATTTCAATGAGGGATTTTGACCCCTGGTAGCCCTCCATTCATTTCAATGGGGGTTTTCGACCCCTTGGAGCCCGTCATTCATTTCAATTGGGGATTTCGACCACTGGGAGGCAGCCATTCATTTCAATGGGGGATTTCGACCCCTCGGTGCCCGTCATTCATTTCAATGGGGGATTTCGACCACTGGGAGCCAGCCATTCATTTCAATGGTGAGAGCCAAAATGAACTTTTTATTGCTTTAAACGCGTTTTCAGCCCCTGATTGTACACTTAAGGTGAAAATGTCAAAATCTTAAAAATGAGCATAAGCACAATGAAATTAATGCTGGAATCATCTTCAGGATGCTAAAATACACTAAATACAGCAAAAATTTTGAGTCTACAACGTTTAGTTTAGGTGTGAGAGCCAAAATGAACTTTTTATTGCTTTAAATGCGTTTTCAGCCTGATTGTGCACTTTAGGTGAAAATGTCAAAATCTTAAAAATGAGCATAAGCACAAAGAAATTAATGCTGGAATCATCTTCAGGATGCTAGAATACACTAAATACAGCAAAAATTTTGAGTCTACAACGTTTAGTTTAGGTGTGAGAGCCAAAATGAACTTTTTATTGCTTTAAACGCGTTTTCAGCCCCTGATTGTACACTTAAGGTGAAAATGTCAAAATCTTCAAAATGAGCATAAGCACAATGAAATTAATGCTGGAATCATCTTCAGGATGCTAGAATACACTGAATACAGCAAAAATTTTGAGTCTACAACGTTTAGTTTAGGTGTGAGAGCCAAAATGAACTTTTTATTGCTTAAAAAACGCGTTTTCAGCCCCTGATTGTACACTTAAGGTGAAAATGTCAAAATCTTAAAAATGAGCATAAGCACAATGAAATTAATGCTGGAATCATCTTCAGGATGCTAAAATACACTAAATACAGCAAAAAATTTTGAGTCTACAACGTTTAGTTTAGGTGTGAGAGCCAAAATGAACTTTTTATTGCTTTAAATGCGTTTTCAGCCTGATTGTGCACTTTAGGTGAAAATGTCAAAATCTTAAAAATGAGCATAAGCACAATGAAATTAATGCTGGAATCATCTTCAGGATGCTAGAATACACTAAATTCATCAAAAATTTTGAGTCTACAACGTTTATTTTATGTGTGAGAGCCAAAATGAACTTTTTATTGCTTTAAATGCGTTTTCAGCCCCTGATTGTACACTTAAGGTGAAAATGTCAAAATCTTAAAAATGAGCATAAGCACAATGAAATTAATGCTGGAATCATCTTCAGGATGCTAGAATACACTAAATACAGCAAAAATTTTGAGTCTACAACGTTTAGTTTAGGTGTGAGAGCTAAAATAAACTTTTTATTGCTTTAAATGCGTTTTCAGCCTGATTGTGCACTTTAGGTGAAAATGTCAAAATCTTCAAAATGAGCAAAAGCACGATGAAATTAATGCTGGAATCATCTTCAGGATGCTAGAATACACTGAATACAGCAAAAATTTTTGAGTCTACAACGTTTAGTTTAGGTGTGAGAGCCAAAATGAACTTTTTATTGCTTTAAACGCGTTTTCAGCCCCTGATTGTACACTTAAGGTGAAAATGTCAAAATCTTCAAAATGAGCATAAGCACAATGAAATTAATGCTGGAATCATCTTCAGGATGCTAGAATACACTAAATACAGCAAAAATTTTGAGTCTACAACGTTTAGTTTAAATGTGAGAGCCAAAATGAACTTTTTATGGCTTTAAATGCGTTTTCAGCCTGATTGTGCACTTTAGGTGAAAATGTCAAAATCTTAAAAATGAGCATAAGCACAATGAAATTAATGCTGGAATTATCTTCAGGATGCTAGAATACACTAAATACAGCAAAATTTTTGAGTCTACAATGTTTAGTTTAGGTGTGAGAGCCAAAATGAACTTTTTATTGCTTTAAATGCGTTTTCAGCCTGATTGTGCACTTTAGGTGAAAATGTCAAAATCTTAAAAATGAGCATAAGCACAATGAAATTAATGCTGGAATCATCTTCAGGATGCTAGAATACACTAAATACAGCAAAAATTTTGAGTCTACAACGTTTAGTTTAGGTGTGAGAGCCAAAATAAACTTTTTATTGCTTTAAACGCGTTTTCAGCCCCTGATTGTACACTTAAGGTGAAAATGTCAAAATCTTAAAAATGAGCATAAGCACAATGAAATTAATGCTGGAATCATCTTCAGGATGCTAAAATACACTAAATACAGCAAAAATTTTGAGTCTACAACGTTTAGTTTAGGTGTCAGAGCCAAAATGAACTTTTTATTGCTTTAAATGCGTTTTCAGCCTGATTGTGCACTTTAGGTGAAAATGTCAAAATCTTAAAAATGAGCATAAGCACAATGAAATTAATGCTGGAATCATCTTCAGGATGCTAAAATACACTAAATACAGCAAAAATTTGGAGTCTACAACGTTTAGTTTAGGTGTGAGAGCCAAAATAAACTTTTTATTGCTTTAAACGCGTTTTCAGCCCCTGATTGTACACTTAAGGTGAAAATGTCAAAATCTTCAAAATGAGCATAAGCACGATGAAATTAATGCTGGAATCATCTTCAGGATGCTAGAATACACTGAATACAGCAAAAATTTTGAGTCTACAACGTTTAGTTTAGGTGTGAGAGCCAAAATGAACTTTTTATTGCTTTAAACGCGTTTTCAACCCATGATTGTACACTTAAGGTGAAAATGTCAAAATCTTAAAAATGAGCATAAGCACAATGAAATTAATGCTGGAATCATCTTCAGGATGCTAAAATACACTAAATACAGCAAAAATTTTGAGTCTACAACGTTTAGTTTAGGTGTGAGAGCCAAAATGAACTTTTTATTGCTTTAAATGCGTTTTCAGCCTGATTGTGCACTTTAGGTGAAAATGTCAAAATCTTAAAAATGAGCATAAGCACAATGAAATTAATGCTGGAATCATCTTCAGGATGCTAGAATACACTAAATACAGCAACAATTTTGAGTCTACAACGTTTAGTTTAGGTGTGAGAGCCAAAATGAACTTTTTATTGCTTTAAACGCGTTTTCAGCCCCTGATTGTACACTTAAGGTGAAAATGTCAAAATCTTCAAAATGAGCATAAGCACAATGAAATTAATGCTGGAATCATCTTCAGGATGCTAGAATACACTAAATACAACAATAATTTTGACTCTACAACGTTTATTTTAGGTGTGTGAGCCAAAATGAACTTTTTATTGCTTTAAATGCGTTTTCAGCCTGATTGTGCACTTTAGGTGAAAATGTCAAAATCTTCAAAATGAGCAAAAGCACGATGAAATTAATGCTGGAATCATCTTCAGGATGCTAGAATACACTGAATACAGCAAAAATTTTGAGTCTACAACGTTTAGTTTAGGTGTGAGAGCCAAAATGAACTTTTTATTGCTTTAAACGCGTTTTCAGCCCCTGATTGTACACTTAAGGTGAAAATGTCAAAATCTTCAAAATGAGCATAAGCACGATGAAATTAATGCTGGAATCATCTTCAGGATGCTAGAATACACTGAATACAGCAAAAATTTTGAGTCTACAACGTTTAGTTTAGGTGTGAGAGCTAAAATGAACTTTTTATTGCTTTAAATGCGTTTTCAGCCTGATTGTGCACTTTAGGTGAAAATGTCAAAATCTTAAAAATGAGCATAAGCACAATGAAATTAATGCTGGAATCATCTTCAGGATGCTAGAATACACTAAATACAGCAAAAATTTTGAGTCTACAACGTTTAGTTTAGGTGTGAGAGCCAAAATGAACTTTTTATTGCTTTAAACGCGTTTTCAGCCCCTGATTGTACACTTAAGGTGAAAATGTCAAAATCTTCAAAATGAGCATAAGCACAATGAAATTAATGCTGGAATCATCTTCAGGATGCTAGAATACACTAAATACAGCAAAAATTTTGAGTCTACAACGTTTATTTTAGGTGTGTGAGCCAAAATGAACTTTTTATTGCTTTAAATGCGTTTTCAGCCTGATTGTGCACTTTAGGTGAAAATGTCAAAATCTTCAAAATGAGCAAAAGCACGATGAAATTAATGCTGGAATCATCTTCAGGATGCTAGAATACACTGAATACAGCAAAATTTTTGAGTCTACAACGTTTAGTTTAGGTGTGAGAGCCAAAATGAACTTTTTATTGCTTTAAACGCGTTTTCAGCCCCTGATTGTACACTTAAGGTGAAAATGTCAAAATCTTCAAAATGAGCATAAGCACAATGAAATTAATGCTGGAATCATCTTCAGGATGCTAGAATACACTAAATACAGCAAAAATTTTGAGTCTACAACATTTAGTTTAGATGTGAGAGCCAAAATGAACTTTTTATGGCTTTAAATGCGTTTTCAGCCCCTGATTGTACACTTAAGGTGAAAATGTCAAAATCTTAAAAATGAGCATAAGCACAATGAAATTAATGCTGGAATCATCTTCAGGATGCTAGAATACACTAAATACAGCAAAAATTTTGAGTCTACAACGTTTAGTTTAGGTGTGAGAGCTAAAATGAACTTTTTATTGCTTTAAATGCGTTTTCAGCCTGATTGTGCACTTTAGGTGAAAATGTCAAAATCTTAAAAATGAGCATAAGCACAATGAAATTAATGCTGGAATCATCTTCAGGATGCTAGAATACACTAAATACAGCAAAAATTTTGAGTCTACAACGTTTAGTTTAGATGTGAGAGCCAAAATGAACTTTTTATGGCTTTAAATGCGTTTTCAGCCCCTGATTGTACACTTAAGGTGAAAATGTCAAAATCTTAAAAATGAGCATAAGCACAATGAAATTAATGCTGGAATCATCTTCAGGATGCTAGAATACACTAAATACAGCAAAAATTTTGAGTCTACAACGTTTAGTTTAGGTGTGAGAGCTAAAATGAACTTTTTATTGCTTTAAATGCGTTTTCAGCCTGATTGTGCACTTTAGGTGAAAATGTCAAAATCTTAAAAATGAGCATAAGCACAATGAAATTAATGCTGGAATCATCTTCAGGATGCTAGAATACACTAAATACAGCAAAAATTTTGAGTCTACAACGTTTAGTTTAGGTGTGAGAGCCAAAATGAACTTTTTATTGCTTTAAACGCGTTTTCAGCCCCTGATTGTACACTTAAGGTGAAAATGTCAAAATCTTCAAAATGAGCATAAGCACGATGAAATTAATGTTGGAATCATCTTCAGGATGCTAGAATACACTGAATACAGCAAAAATTTTGAGTCTACAACGTTTAGTTTAGGTGTGAGAGCTAAAATGAACTTTTTATTGCTTTAAATGCGTTTTCAGCCTGATTGTGCACTTTAGGTGAAAATGTCAAAATCTTAAAAATGAGCATAAGCACAATGAAATTAATGCTGGAATCATCTTCAGGATGCTAGAATACACTAAATACAGCAAAAATTTTGAGTCTACAACGTTTAGTTTAGGTGTGAGAGCCAAAATGAACTTTTTATTGCTTTAAACGCGTTTTCAGCCCCTGATTGTACACTTAAGGTGAAAATGTCAAAATCTTCAAAATGAGCATAAGCACGATGAAATTAATGCTGGAATCATCTTCAGGATGCTAGAATACACTGAATACAGCAAAAATTTTGAGTCTACAACGTTTAGTTTAGGTGTGAGAGCTAAAATGAACTTTTTATTGCTTTAAATGCGTTTTCAGCCTGATTGTGCACTTTAGGTGAAAATGTCAAAATCTTAAAAATGAGCATAAGCACAATGAAATTAATGCTGGAATCATCTTCAGGATGCTAGAATACACTAAATACAGCAAAAATTTTGAGTCTACAACGTTTAGTTTAGGTGTGAGAGCCAAAATGAACTTTTTATTGCTTTAAATGCGTTTTCAGCCTGATTGTGCACTTTAGGTGAAAATGTCAAAATCTTCAAAATGAGCATAAGCACGATGAAATTAATGCTGGAATCATCTTCAGGATGCTAGAATACACTGAATACAGCAAAAATTTTGAGTCTACAACGTTTATTTTAGGTGTGTGAGCCAAAATGAACTTTTTATTGCTTTAAATGCGTTTTCAGCCTGATTGTGCACTTTAGGTGAAAATGTCAAAATCTTAAAAATGAGCATAAGCACAATGAAATTAATGCTGGAATCATCTTCAGGATGCTAGAATACACTAAATACAGCAAAAATTTTGAGTCTACAACGTTTAGTTTAGGTGTGAGAGCCATAATAAACTTTTTATTGCTTTAAACGCGTTTTCAGCCCCTGATTGTACACTTAAGGTGAAAATGTCAAAATCTTAAAAATGAGCATAAGCACAATGAAATTAATGCTGGAATCATCTTCAGGATGCTAAAATACACTAAATACAGCAAAAATTTTGAGTCTACAACGTTTAGTTTAGGTGTCAGAGCCAAAATGAACTTTTTATTGCTTTAAATGCGTTTTCAGCCTGATTGTGCACTTTAGGTGAAAATGTCAAAATCTTAAAAATGAGCATAAGCACAATGAAATTAATGCTGGAATCATCTTCAGGATGCTAAAATACACTAAATACAGCAAAAATTTGGAGTCTACAACGTTTAGTTTAGGTGTGAGAGCCAAAATAAACTTTTTATTGCTTTAAACGCGTTTTCAGCCCCTGATTGTACACTTAAGGTGAAAATGTCAAAATCTTCAAAATGAGCATAAGCACGATGAAATTAATGCTGGAATCATCTTCAGGATGCTAGAATACACTAAATACAGCAAAAATTTTGAGTCTACAACGTTTAGTTTAGGTGTGAGAGCCAAAATGAACTTTTTATTGCTTTAAATGCGTTTTCAGCCTGATTGTGCACTTTAGGTGAAAATGTCAAAATCTTAAAAATGAGCATAAGCACAATGAAATTAATGCTGGAATCATCTTCAGGATGCTAGAATACACTAAATACAGCAAAAATTTTGAGTCTACAACGTTTAGTTTAGGTGTGAGAGCCAAAATGAACTTTTTATTGCTTTAAACGCGTTTTCAGCCCCTGATTGTACACTTAAGGTGAAAATTTCAAAATCTTCAAAATGAGCATAAGCACAATGAAATTAATGCTGGAATCATCTTCAGGATGCTAGAATACACTAAATACAGCAAAAATTTTGACTCTACAACGTTTATTTTAGGTGTGTGAGCCAAAATGAACTTTTTATTGCTTTAAATGCGTTTTCAGCCTGATTGTGTACTTTAGGTGAAAATGTAAAAATCTTCAAAATGAGCAAAAGCACGATGAAATTAATGCTGGAATCATCTTCAGGATGCTAGAATACACTGAATACAGAAAATTTTTTGAGTCTACAACGTTTAGTTTAGGTGTGAGAGCCAAAATGAACTTTTTATTGCTTTAAACGCGTTTTCAGCCCCTGATTGTACACTTAAGGTGAAAATGTCAAAATCTTCAAAATGAGCATAAGCACGATGAAATTAATGCTGGAATCATCTTCAGGATGCTAGAATACACTGAATACAGCAAAAATTTTGAGTCTACAACGTTTAGTTTAGGTGTGAGAGCTAAAATGAACTTTTTATTGCTTTAAATGCGTTTTCAGCCTGATTGTGCACTTTAGGTGAAAAAGTCAAAATCTTAAAAATGAGCATAAGCACAATGAAATTATTGCTGGAATCATCTTCAGGATGCTAGAATACACTAAATACAGCAAAAATTTTGAGTCTACAACGTTTAGTTTAGGTGTGAGAGCCAAAATGAACTTTTTATTGCTTTAAACGCGTTTTCAGCCCCTGATTGTACACTTAAGGTGAAAATGTCAAAATCTTCAAAATGAGCATAAGCACAATGAAATTAATGCTGGAATCATCTTCAGGATGCTAGAATACACTAAATACAGCAAAAATTTTGACTCTACAACGTTTATTTTAGGTGTGTGAGCCAAAATGAACTTTTTATTGCTTTAAATGCGTTTTCAGCCTGATTGTGCACTTTAGGTGAAAATGTCAAAATCTTCAAAATTAGCATAAGCACGATGAAATTAATGCTGGAATCATCTTCAGGATGCTAGAATACACTGAATACAGCAAAAATTTTGAGTCTACAACGTTTAGTTTAGGTGTGAGAGCCAAAATGAACTTTTTATTGCTTTAAACGCGTTTTCAGCCCCTGATTGTACACTTAAGGTGAAAATGTCAAAATCTTAAAAATGAGCATAAGCACAATGAAATTAATGCTGGAATCATCTTCAGGATGCTAGAATACACTAAATACAGCAAAAATTTTGAGTCTACAACGTTTAGTTTAGGTGTGAGAGCCAAAATGAACTTTTTATTGCTTTAAACGCGTTTTCAGCCCCTGATTGTACACTTAAGGTGAAAATGTCAAAATCTTCAAAATGAGCATAAGCACAATGAAATTAATGCTGGAATCATCTTCAGGATGCTAGAATACACTAAATACAGCAAAAATTTTGAGTCTACAACGTTTATTTTAGGTGTGTGAGCCAAAATGAACTTTTTATTGCTTTAAATGCGTTTTCAGCCTGATTGTGCACTTTAGGTGAAAATGTCAAAATCTTCAAAATGAGCAAAAGCACGATGAAATTAATGCTGGAATCATCTTCAGGATGCTAGAATACACTGAATACAGCAAAATTTTTGAGTCTACAACGTTTAGTTTAGGTGTGAGAGCCAAAATTAACTTTTTATTGCTTTAAACGCGTTTTCAGCCCCTGATTGTACACTTAAGGTGAAAATGTCAAAATCTTCAAAATGAGTATAAGCACAATGAAATTAATGCTGGAATCATCTTCAGGATGCTAGAATACACTAAATACAGCAAAAATTTTGAGTCTACAACGTTTAGTTTAGATGTGAGAGCCAAAATGAACTTTTTATGGCTTTAAATGCGTTTTCAGCCCCTGATTGTACACTTAAGGTGAAAATGTCAAAATCTTAAAAATGAGCATAAGCACAATGAAATTAATGCTGGAATCATCTTCAGGATGCTAGAATACACTAAATACAGCAAAAATTTTGAGTCTACAACGTTTAGTTTAGGTGTGAGAGCTAAAATGAACTTTTTATTGCTTTAAATGCGTTTTCAGCCTGATTGTGCACTTTAGGTGAAAATGTCAAAATCTTCAAAATGAGCATAAGCACGATGAAATTAATGCTGGAATCATCTTCAGGATGCTAGAATACACTGAATACAGCAAAAATTTTGAGTCTACAACGTTTAGTTTAGGTGTGAGAGCCAAAATGAACTTTTTATTGCTTTAAACGCGTTTTCAGCCCCTGATTGTACACTTAAGGTGAAAATGTCAAAATCTTAAAAATGAGCATAAGCACAATGAAATTAATGCTGGAATCATCTTCAGGATGCTAGAATACACTAAATACAGCAAAAATTTTGAGTCTACAACGTTTAGTTTAGGTGTGAGAGCTAAAATGAACTTTTTATTGCTTTAAATGCGTTTTCAGCCTGATTGTACACTTAAGGTGAAAATGTCAAAATCTTAAAAATGAGCATAAGCACAATGAAATTAATGCTGGAATCATCTTCAGGATGCTAGAATACACTATATACAGCAAAAATTTTGAGTCTACAACGTTTAGTTTAGGTGTGAGAGCTAAAATGAACTTTTTATTGCTTTAAATGCGTTTTCAGCCTGATTGTGCACTTTAGGTGAAAATGTCAAAATCTTCAAAATGAGCATAAGCACGATGAAATTAATGCTGGAATCATCTTCAGGATGCTAGAATACACTGAATACAGCAAAAATTTTGAGTCTACAACGTTTAGTTTAGGTGTGAGAGCCAAAATGAACTTTTTATTGCTTTAAACGCGTTTTCAGCCCCTGATTGTACACTTAAGGTGAAAATGTCAAAATCTTAAAAATGAGCATAAGCACAATGAAATTAATGCTGGAATCATCTTCAGGATGCTAGAATACACTAAATACAGCAAAAATTTTGAGTCTACAACGTTTAGTTTAGGTGTGAGAGCTAAAATGAACTTTTTATTGCTTTAAATGCGTTTTCAGCCTGATTGTGCACTTTAGGTGAAAATGTCAAAATCTTAAAAATGAGCATAAGCACAATGAAATTAATGCTGGAATCATCTTCAGGATGCTAGAATACACTAAATACAGCAAAACTTTTGAGTCTACAACGTTTAGTTTAGGTGTGAGAGCCAAAATGAACTTTTTATTGCTTTAAACGCGTTTTCAGCCCCTGATTGTACACTTAAGGTGAAAATGTCAAAATCTTCAAAATGAGCATAAGCACAATGAAATTAATGCTGGAATCATCTTCAGGATGCTAGAATACACTAAATACAGCAAAATTTTTGAGTCTACAACGTTTATTTTAGGTGTGTGAGCCAAAATGAACTTTTTATTGCTTTAAATGCGTTTTCAGCCTGATTGTGCACTTTAGGTGAAAATGTCAAAATCTTCAAAATGAGCAAAAGCACGATGAAATTAATGCTGGAATCATCTTCAGGATGCTAGAATACACTGAATACAGCAAAAATTATGAGTCTACAACGTTTAGTTTAGGTGTGAGAGCCAAAATGAACTTTTTATTGCTTTAAACGCGTTTTCAGCCCCTGATTGTACACTTAAGGTGAAAATGTCAAAATCTTCAAAATGAGCATAAGCACAATGAAATTAATGCTGGAATCATCTTCAGGATGCTAGAATACACTAAATACAGCAAAAATTTTGAGTCTACAACGTTTAGTTTAGATGTGAGAGCCAAAATGAACTTTTTATGGCTTTAAATGCGTTTTCAGCCCCTGATTGTACACTTAAGGTGAAAATGTCAAAATCTTAAAAATGAGCATAAGCACAATGAAATTAATGCTGGAATCATCTTCAGGATGCTAGAATACACTAAATACAGCAAAAATTTTGAGTCTACAACGTTTAGTTTAGGTGTGAGAGCTAAAATGAACTTTTTATTGCTTTAAATGCGTTTTCAGCCTGATTGTGCACTTTAGGTGAAAATGTCAAAATCTTAAAAATGAGCATAAGCACAATGAAATTAATGCTGGAATCATCTTCAGGATGCTAGAATACACTAAATACAGCAAAAATTTTGAGTCTACAACGTTTAGTTTAGGTGTGAGAGCCAAAATGAACTTTTTATTGCTTTAAACGCGTTTTCAGCCCCTGATTGTACACTTAAGGTGAAAATGTCAAAATCTTCAAAATGAGCATAAGCACAATGAAATTAATGCTGGAATCATCTTCAGGATGCTAGAATACACTAAATACAGCAAACATTTTGACTCTACAACGTTTATTTTAGGTGTGTGAGCCAAAATGAACTTTTTATTGCTTTAAATGCGTTTTCAGCCTGATTGTGCACTTTAGGTGAAAATGTCAAAATCTTCAAAATGAGCAAAAGCACGATGAAATTAATGCTGGAATCATCTTCAGGATGCTAGAATACACTGAATACAGCAAAATTTTTGAGTCTACAACGTTTAGTTTAGGTGTGAGAGCCAAAATGAACTTTTTATTGCTTTAAACGCGTTTTCAGCCCCTGATTGTACATTTAAGGTGAAAATGTCAAAATCTTCAAAATGAGCATAAGCACAATGAAATTAATGCTGGAATCATCTTCAGGATGCTAGAATACACTAAATACAGCAAAATTTTTGAGTCTACAACGTTTAGTTTAGATGTGAGAGCCAAAATGAACTTTTTATGGCTTTAAATGCGTTTTCAGCCCCTGATTGTACACTTAAGGTGAAAATGTCAAAATCTTAAAAATGAGCATAAGCACAATGAAATTAATGCTGGAATCATCTTCAGGATGCTAGAATACACTAAATACAGCAAAAAGTTTGAGTCTACAACGTTTAGTTTAGGTGTGAGAGCTAAAATGAACTTTTTATTGCTTTAAATGCGTTTTCAGCCTGATTGTGCACTTTAGGTGAAAATGTCAAAATCTTAAAAATGAGCATAAGCACAATGAAATTAATGCTGGAATCATCTTCAGGATGCTAGAATACACTAAATACAGCAAAAATTTTGACTCTACAACGTTTATTTTAGGTGTGTGAGGCAAAATGAACTTTTTATTGCTTTAAATGCGTTTTCAGCCTGATTGTGCACTTTAGGTGAAAATGTCAAAATCTTCAAAATGAGCAAAAGCACGATGAAATTAATGCTGGAATCATCTTCAGGATGCTAGAATACACTGAATACAGCAAAATTTTTGAGTCTACAACGTTTAGTTTAGGTGTGAGAGCCAAAATGAACTTTTTATTGCTTTAAACGCGTTTTCAGCCCCTGATTGTACACTTAAGGTGAAAATGTCAAAATCTTCAAAATGAGCATAAGCACAATGAAATTAATGCTGGAATCATCTTCAGGATGCTAGAATACACTAAATACAGCAAAATTTTTGAGTCTACAACGTTTAGTTTAGGTGTGAGAGCCAAAATGAACTTTGTATTGCTTTAAATGCGTTTTCAGCCTGATTGTGCACTTTAGGTGAAAATGTCAAAATCTTAAAAATGAGCATAAGCACAATGAAATTAATGCTGGAATCATCTTCAGGATGCTAGAATACACTAAATACAGCAAAAATTTTGAGTCTACAACGTTTAGTTTAGGTGTGAGAGCCAAAATAAACTTTTTATTGCTTTAAACGCGTTTTCAGCCCCTGATTGTACACTTAAGGTGAAAATGTCAAAATCTTAAAAATGAGCATAAGCACAATGAAATTAATGCTGGAATCATCTTCAGGATGCTAAAATACACTAAATACAGCAAAAATTTTGAGTCTACAACGTTTAGTTTAGGTGTCAGAGCCAAAATGAACTTTTTATTGCTTTAAATGCGTTTTCAGCCTGATTGTGCACTTTAGGTGAAAATGTCAAAATCTTAAAAATGAGCATAAGCACAATGAAATTAATGCTGGAATCATCTTCAGGATGCTAAAATACACTAAATACAGCAAAAATTTGGAGTCTACAACGTTTAGTTTAGGTGTGAGAGCCAAAATAAACTTTTTATTGCTTTAAACGCGTTTTCAGCCCCTGATTGTGCACTTAAGGTGAAAATGTCAAAATCTTCAAAATGAGCATAAGCACGATGAAATTAATGCTGGATTCATCTTCAGGATGCTAGAATACACTGAATACAGCAAAAATTTTGAGTCTACAACGTTTAGTTTAGGTGTGAGAGCCAAAATGAACTTTTTATTGCTTTAAACGCGTTTTCAGCCCCTGATTGTACACTTAAGGTGAAAATGTCAAAATCTTAAAAATGAGCATAAGCACAATGAAATTAATGCTGGAATCATCTTCAGGATGCTAGAATACACTAAATACAGCAAAAATTTTGAGTCTACAACGTTTAGTTTAGTTGTGAGAGCCAAAATGAACTTTGTATTGCTTTAAATGCGTTTTCAGCCTGATTGTGCACTTTAGGTGAAAATGTCAAAATCTTAAAAATGAGCATAAGCACAATGAAATTAATGCTGGAATCATCTTCAGGATGCTAGAATACACTGAATACAGCAAAAATTTTGAGTCTACAACGTTTAGTTTAGGTGTGAGAGCCAAAATGAACTTTTTATTGCTTTAAACGCGTTTTCAGCCCCTGATTGTACACTTAAGGTGAAAATGTCAAAATCTTCAAAATGAGCATAAGCACAATGAAATTAATGCTGGAATCATCTTCAGGATGCTAGAATACACTAAATACAGCAAAAATTTTGAGTCTACAACGTTTATTTTAGGTGTGTGAGCCAAAATGAACTTTTTATTGCTTTAAATGCGTTTTCAGCCTGATTGTGCACTTTAGGTGAAAATGTCAAAATCTTCAAAATTAGCAAAAGCACGATGAAATTAATGCTGGAATCATCTTCAGGATGCTAGAATACACTCAATACAGCAAAATTTTTGAGTCTACAACGTTTAGTTTAGGTGTGAGAGCCAAAATGAACTTTTTATTGCTTTAAATGCGTTTTCAGCCTGATTGTGCACTTTAGGTGAAAATGTCAAAATCTTAAAAATGAGCATAAGCACAATGAAATTAATGCTGGAATCATCTTCAGGATGCTAAAATACACTAAATACAGCAAAATTTTTGAGTCTACAACGTTTAGTTTAGGTGTCAGAGCCAAAATGAACTTTTTATTGCTTTAAATGCGTTTTCAGCCTGATTGTGCACTTTAGGTGAAAATGTCAAAATCTTAAAAATGAGCATAAGCACAATGAAATTAATGCTGGAATCATCTTCAGGATGCTAAAATACACTAAATACAGCAAAAATTTTGAGTCTACAACGTTTAGTTTAGGTGTGAGAGCCAAAATAAACTTTTTATTGCTTTAAACGCGTTTTCAGCCCCTGATTGTACACTTAAGGTGAAAATGTCAAAATCTTAAAAATGAGCATAAGCACAATGAAATTAATGCTGGAATCATCTTCAGGATGCTAAAATACACTAAATACAGCAAAAATTTTGAGTCTACAACGTTTAGTTTAGGTGTCAGAGCCAAAATGAACTTTTTATTGCTTTAAATGCGTTTTCAGCCTGATTGTGCAATTTAGGTGAAAATGTCAAAATCTTAAAAATGAGCATAAGCACAATGAAATTAATGCTGGAATCATCTTCAGGATGCTAAAATACACTAAATACAGCAAAAATTTGGAGTCTACAACGTTTAGTTTAGGTGTGAGAGCCAAAATAAACTTTTTATTGCTTTAAACGCGTTTTCAGCCCCTGATTGTGCACTTAAGGTGAAAATGTCAAAATCTTCAAAATGAGCATAAGCACGATGAAATTAATGCTGGAATCATCTTCAGGATGCTAGAATACACTGAATACAGCAAAAATGTTGAGTCTACAACGTTTAGTTTAGGTGTGAGAGCCAAAATGAACTTTTTATTGCTTTAAACGCGTTTTCAGCCCCTGATTGTACACTTAAGGTGAAAATGTCAAAATCTTAAAAATGAGCATAAGCACAATGAAATTAATGCTGGAATCATCTTCAGGATGCTAGAATACACTAAATACAGCAAAAATTTTGAGTCTACAACGTTTAGTTTAGGTGTGAGAGCCAAAATGAACTTTGTATTGCTTTAAATGCGTTTTCAGCCTGATTGTGCACTTTAGGTGAAAATGTCAAAATCTTAAAAATGAGCATAAGCACAATGAAATTAATGCTGGAATCATCTTCAGGATGCTAGAATACACTAAATACAGCAAAAATTTTGAGTCTACAACGTTTAGTTTAGGTGTGAGAGCAAAAATAAACTTTTTATTGCTTTAAACGCGTTTTCAGCCCCTGATTGTACACTTAAGGTGAAAATGTCAAAATCTTAAAAATGAGCATAAGCACAATGAAATTAATGCTGGAATCATCTTCAGGATGCTAAAATACACTAAATACAGCAAAAATTTTGAGTCTACAACGTTTAGTTTAGGTGTGAGAGCCAAAATGAACTTTTTATTGCTTTAAATGCGTTTTCAGCCTGATTGTGCACTTTAGGTGAAAATGTCAAAATCTTAAAAATGAGCATAAGCACAAAGAAATTAATGCTGGAATCATCTTCAGGATGCTAGAATACACTAAATACAGCAAAAATTTTGAGTCTACAACGTTTAGTTTAGGTGTGAGAGCCAAAATGAACTTTTTATTGCTTTAAACGCGTTTTCAGCCCCTGATTGTACACTTAAGGTGAAAATGTCAAAATCTTCAAAATGAGCATAAGCACAATGAAATTAATGCTGGAATCATCTTCAGGATGCTAGAATACACTAAATACAGCAAAAATTTTGAGTCTACAACGTTTATTTTAGGTGTGTGAGCCAAAATGAACTTTTTATTGCTTTAAATGCGTTTTCAGCCTGATTGTGCACTTTAGGTGAAAATGTCAAAATCTTCAAAATGAGCATAAGCACGATGAAATTAATGCTGGAATCATCTTCAGGATGCTAGAATACACTGAATACAGCAAAAATTTTGAGTCTACAACGTTTAGTTTAGGTGTGAGTGCCAAAATGAACTTTTTATTGCTTAAAAAACGCGTTTTCAGCCCCTGATTGTACACTTAAGGTGAAAATGTCAAAATCTTAAAAATGAGCATAAGCACAATGAAATTAATGCTGGAATCATCTTCAGGATGCTAAAATACACTAAATACAGCAAAAAATTTTGAGTCTACAACGTTTAGTTTAGGTGTGAGAGCCAAAATGAACTTTTTATTGCTTTAAATGCGTTTTCAGCCTGATTGTGCACTTTAGGTGAAAATGTCAAAATCTTAAAAATGAGCATAAGCACAATGAAATTAATGCTGGAATCATCTTCAGGATGCTAGAATACACTAAATTCATCAAAAATTTTGAGTCTACAACGTTTATTTTATGTGTGAGAGCCAAAATGAACTTTTTATTGCTTTAAATGCGTTTTCAGCCCCTGATTGTACACTTAAGGTGAAAATGTCAAAATCTTAAAAATGAGCATAAGCACAATGAAGTTAATGCTGGAATCATCTTCAGGATGCTAGAATACACTAAATACAGCAAAAATTTTGAGTCTACAACGTTTAGTTTAGGTGTGAGAGCTAAAATAAACTTTTTATTGCTTTAAATGCGTTTTCAGCCTGATTGTGCACTTGAGGTGAAAATGTCAAAATCTTCAAAATGAGCAAAAGCACGATGAAATTAATGCTGGAATCATCTTCAGGATGCTAGAATACACTGAATACAGCAAAATTTTTTGAGTCTACAACGTTTAGTTTAGGTGTGAGAGCCAAAATGAACTTTTTATTGCTTTAAACGCGTTTTCAGCCCCTGATTGTACACTTAAGGTGAAAATGTCAAAATCTTCAAAATGAGCATAAGCACAATGAAATTAATGCTGGAATCATCTTCAGGATGCTACAATACACTAAATACAGCAAAAATTTGGAGTCTACAACGTTTAGTTTAGGTGTGAGAGCCAAAATAAACTTTTTATTGCTTTAAACGCGTTTTCAGCCCCTGATTGTACACTTAAGGTGAAAATGTCAAAATCTTCAAAATGAGCATAAGCACGATGAAATTAATGCTGGAATCATCTTCAGGATGCTAGAATACACTGAATACAGCAAAAATTTTGAGTCTACAACGTTTAGTTTAGGTGTGAGAGCCAAAATGAACTTTTTATTGCTTTAAACGCGTTTTCAACCCATGATTGTACACTTAAGGTGAAAATGTCAAAATCTTAAAAATGAGCATAAGCACAATGAAATTAATGCTGGAATCATCTTCAGGATGCTAAAATACACTAAATACAGCAAAAATTTTGAGTCTACAACGTTTAGTTTAGGTGTGAGAGCCAAAATGAACTTTTTATTGCTTTAAATGCGTTTTCAGCCTGATTGTGCACTTTAGGTGAAAATGTCAAAATCTTAAAAATGAGCATAAGCACAATGAAATTAATGCTGGAATCATCTTCAGGATGCTAGAATACACTAAATACAGCAAAAATTTTGAGTCTACAACGTTTAGTTTAGGTGTGAGAGCCAAAATGAACTTTTTATTGCTTTAAACGCGTTTTCAGCCCCTGATTGTACACTTAAGGTGAAAATGTCAAAATCTTCAAAATGAGCATAAGCACAATGAAATTAATGCTGGAATCATCTTCAGGATGCTAGAATACACTAAATACAACAATAATTTTGACTCTACAACGTTTATTTTAGGTGTGTGAGCCAAAATGAACTTTTTATTGCTTTAAATGCGTTTTCAGCCTGATTGTGCACTTTAGGTGAAAATGTCAAAATCTTAAAAATGAGCATAAGCACAATGAAATTAATGCTGGAATCATCTTCAGGATGCTAGAATACACTGAATACAGCAAAAATTTTGAGTCTACAACGTTTAGTTTAGGTGTGAGAGCCAAAATGAACTTTTTATTGCTTTAAACGCGTTTTCAGCCCCTGATTGTACACTTAAGGTGAAAATGTCAAAATCTTCAAAATGAGCATAAGCACAATGAAATTAATGCTGGAATCATCTTCAGGATGCTAGAATACACTATATACAGCAAAAATTTTGAGTCTACAACGTTTATTTTAGGTGTGTGAGCCAAAATGAACTTTTTATTGCTTTAAATGCGTTTTCAGCCTGATTGTGCACTTTAGGTGAAAATGTCAAAATCTTCAAAATTAGCAAAAGCACGATGAAATTAATGCTGGAATCATCTTCAGGATGCTAGAATACACTCAATACAGCAAAATTTTTGAGTCTACAACGTTTAGTTTAGGTGTGAGAGCCAAAATGAACTTTTTATTGCTTTAAATGCGTTTTCAGCCTGATTGTGCACTTTAGGTGAAAATGTCAAAATCTTAAAAATGAGCATAAGCACAATGAAATTAATGCTGGAATCATCTTCAGGATGCTAAAATACACTAAATACAGCAAAAATTTTGAGTCTACAACGTTTAGTTTAGGTGTCAGAGCCAAAATGAACTTTTTATTGCTTTAAATGCGTTTTCAGCCTGATTGTGCACTTTAGGTGAAAATGTCAAAATCTTAAAAATGAGCATAAGCACAATGAAATTAATGCTGGAATCATCTTCAGGATGCTAAAATACACTAAATACAGCAAAAATTTTGAGTCTACAACGTTTAGTTTAGGTGTGAGAGCCAAAATAAACTTTTTATTGCTTTAAACGCGTTTTCAGCCCCTGATTGTGCACTTAAGGTGAAAATGTCAAAATCTTAAAAATGAGCATAAGCACGATGAAATTAATGCTGGAATCATCTTCAGGATGCTAGAATACACTGAATACAGCAAAAATTTTGAGTCTACAACGTTTAGTTTAGGTGTGAGAGCCAAAATGAACTTTTTATTGCTTTAAACGCGTTTTCAGCCCCTGATTGTACACTTAAGGTGAAAATGTCAAAATCTTAAAAATGAGCATAAGCACAATGAAATTAATGCTGGAATCATCTTCAGGATGCTAGAATACACTAAATACAGCAAAAATTTTGAGTCTACAACGTTTAGTTTAGGTGTGAGAGCCAAAATGAACTTTTTATGGCTTTAAATGCGTTTTCAGCCCCTGATTGTACACTTAAGGTGAAAATGTCAAAATCTTAAAAATGAGCATAAGCACAATGAAATTAATGCTGGAATCATCTTCAGGATGCTAGAATACACTAAATACAGCAAAAATTTTGAGTCTACAACGTTTAGTTTAGGTGTGAGAGCTAAAATGAACTTTTTATTGCTTTAAATGCGTTTTCAGCCTGATTGTGCACTTTAGGTGAAAATGTCAAAATCTTCAAAATGAGCATAAGCACGATGAAATTAATGCTGGAATCATCTTCAGGATGCTAGAATACACTGAATACAGCAAAAATTTTGAGTCTACAACGTTTAGTTTAGGTGTGAGAGCCAAAATGAACTTTTTATTGCTTTAAACGCGTTTTCAGCCCCTGATTGTACACTTAAGGTGAAAATGTCAAAATCTTAAAAATGAGCATAAGCACAATGAAATTAATGCTGGAATCATCTTCAGGATGCTAGAATACACTAAATACAGCAAAAATTTTGAGTCTACAACGTTTAGTTTAGGTGTGAGAGCTAAAATGAACTTTTTATTGCTTTAAATGCGTTTTCAGCCTGATTGTACACTTAAGGTGAAAATGTCAAAATCTTAAAAATGAGCATAAGCACAATGAAATTAATGCTGGAATCATCTTCAGGATGCTAGAATACACTATATACAGCAAAAATTTTGAGTCTACAACGTTTAGTTTAGGTGTGAGAGCTAAAATGAACTTTTTATTGCTTTAAATGCGTTTTCAGCCTGATTGTGCACTTTAGGTGAAAATGTCAAAATCTTCAAAATGAGCATAAGCACGATGAAATTAATGCTGGAATCATCTTCAGGATGCTAGAATACACTGAATACAGCAAAAATTTTGAGTCTACAACGTTTAGTTTAGGTGTGAGAGCCAAAATGAACTTTTTATTGCTTTAAACGCGTTTTCAGCCCCTGATTGTACACTTAAGGTGAAAATGTCAAAATCTTAAAAATGAGCATAAGCACAATGAAATTAATGCTGGAATCATCTTCAGGATGCTAGAATACACTAAATACAGCAAAAATTTTGAGTCTACAACGTTTAGTTTAGGTGTGAGAGCTAAAATGAACTTTTTATTGCTTTAAATGCGTTTTCAGCCTGATTGTGCACTTTAGGTGAAAATGTCAAAATCTTAAAAATGAGCATAAGCACAATGAAATTAATGCTGGAATCATCTTCAGGATGCTAGAATACACTAAATACAGCAAAACTTTTGAGTCTACAACGTTTAGTTTAGGTGTGAGAGCCAAAATGAACTTTTTATTGCTTTAAACGCGTTTTCAGCCCCTGATTGTACACTTAAGGTGAAAATGTCAAAATCTTCAAAATGAGCATAAGCACAATGAAATTAATGCTGGAATCATCTTCAGGATGCTAGAATACACTAAATACAGCAAAATTTTTGAGTCTACAACGTTTATTTTAGGTGTGTGAGCCAAAATGAACTTTTTATTGCTTTAAATGCGTTTTCAGCCTGATTGTGCACTTTAGGTGAAAATGTCAAAATCTTCAAAATGAGCAAAAGCACGATGAAATTAATGCTGGAATCATCTTCAGGATGCTAGAATACACTGAATACAGCAAAAATTATGAGTCTACAACGTTTAGTTTAGGTGTGAGAGCCAAAATGAACTTTTTATTGCTTTAAACGCGTTTTCAGCCCCTGATTGTACACTTAAGGTGAAAATGTCAAAATCTTCAAAATGAGCATAAGCACAATGAAATTAATGCTGGAATCATCTTCAGGATGCTAGAATACACTAAATACAGCAAAAATTTTGAGTCTACAACGTTTAGTTTAGATGTGAGAGCCAAAATGAACTTTTTATGGCTTTAAATGCGTTTTCAGCCCCTGATTGTACACTTAAGGTGAAAATGTCAAAATCTTAAAAATGAGCATAAGCACAATGAAATTAATGCTGGAATCATCTTCAGGATGCTAGAATACACTAAATACAGCAAAAATTTTGAGTCTACAACGTTTAGTTTAGGTGTGAGAGCTAAAATGAACTTTTTATTGCTTTAAATGCGTTTTCAGCCTGATTGTGCACTTTAGGTGAAAATGTCAAAATCTTAAAAATGAGCATAAGCACAATGAAATTAATGCTGGAATCATCTTCAGGATGCTAGAATACACTAAATACAGCAAAAATTTTGAGTCTACAACGTTTAGTTTAGGTGTGAGAGCCAAAATGAACTTTTTATTGCTTTAAACGCGTTTTCAGCCCCTGATTGTACACTTAAGGTGAAAATGTCAAAATCTTCAAAATGAGCATAAGCACAATGAAATTAATGCTGGAATCATCTTCAGGATGCTAGAATACACTAAATACAGCAAACATTTTGACTCTACAACGTTTATTTTAGGTGTGTGAGCCAAAATGAACTTTTTATTGCTTTAAATGCGTTTTCAGCCTGATTGTGCACTTTAGGTGAAAATGTCAAAATCTTCAAAATGAGCAAAAGCACGATGAAATTAATGCTGGAATCATCTTCAGGATGCTAGAATACACTGAATACAGCAAAATTTTTGAGTCTACAACGTTTAGTTTAGGTGTGAGAGCCAAAATGAACTTTTTATTGCTTTAAACGCGTTTTCAGCCCCTGATTGTACATTTAAGGTGAAAATGTCAAAATCTTCAAAATGAGCATAAGCACAATGAAATTAATGCTGGAATCATCTTCAGGATGCTAGAATACACTAAATACAGCAAAATTTTTGAGTCTACAACGTTTAGTTTAGATGTGAGAGCCAAAATGAACTTTTTATGGCTTTAAATGCGTTTTCAGCCCCTGATTGTACACTTAAGGTGAAAATGTCAAAATCTTAAAAATGAGCATAAGCACAATGAAATTAATGCTGGAATCATCTTCAGGATGCTAGAATACACTAAATACAGCAAAAAGTTTGAGTCTACAACGTTTAGTTTAGGTGTGAGAGCTAAAATGAACTTTTTATTGCTTTAAATGCGTTTTCAGCCTGATTGTGCACTTTAGGTGAAAATGTCAAAATCTTAAAAATGAGCATAAGCACAATGAAATTAATGCTGGAATCATCTTCAGGATGCTAGAATACACTAAATACAGCAAAAATTTTGACTCTACAACGTTTATTTTAGGTGTGTGAGGCAAAATGAACTTTTTATTGCTTTAAATGCGTTTTCAGCCTGATTGTGCACTTTAGGTGAAAATGTCAAAATCTTCAAAATGAGCAAAAGCACGATGAAATTAATGCTGGAATCATCTTCAGGATGCTAGAATACACTGAATACAGCAAAATTTTTGAGTCTACAACGTTTAGTTTAGGTGTGAGAGCCAAAATGAACTTTTTATTGCTTTAAACGCGTTTTCAGCCCCTGATTGTACACTTAAGGTGAAAATGTCAAAATCTTCAAAATGAGCATAAGCACAATGAAATTAATGCTGGAATCATCTTCAGGATGCTAGAATACACTAAATACAGCAAAATTTTTGAGTCTACAACGTTTAGTTTAGGTGTGAGAGCCAAAATGAACTTTGTATTGCTTTAAATGCGTTTTCAGCCTGATTGTGCACTTTAGGTGAAAATGTCAAAATCTTAAAAATGAGCATAAGCACAATGAAATTAATGCTGGAATCATCTTCAGGATGCTAGAATACACTAAATACAGCAAAAATTTTGAGTCTACAACGTTTAGTTTAGGTGTGAGAGCCAAAATAAACTTTTTATTGCTTTAAACGCGTTTTCAGCCCCTGATTGTACACTTAAGGTGAAAATGTCAAAATCTTAAAAATGAGCATAAGCACAATGAAATTAATGCTGGAATCATCTTCAGGATGCTAAAATACACTAAATACAGCAAAAATTTTGAGTCTACAACGTTTAGTTTAGGTGTCAGAGCCAAAATGAACTTTTTATTGCTTTAAATGCGTTTTCAGCCTGATTGTGCACTTTAGGTGAAAATGTCAAAATCTTAAAAATGAGCATAAGCACAATGAAATTAATGCTGGAATCATCTTCAGGATGCTAAAATACACTAAATACAGCAAAAATTTGGAGTCTACAACGTTTAGTTTAGGTGTGAGAGCCAAAATAAACTTTTTATTGCTTTAAACGCGTTTTCAGCCCCTGATTGTGCACTTAAGGTGAAAATGTCAAAATCTTCAAAATGAGCATAAGCACGATGAAATTAATGCTGGATTCATCTTCAGGATGCTAGAATACACTGAATACAGCAAAAATTTTGAGTCTACAACGTTTAGTTTAGGTGTGAGAGCCAAAATGAACTTTTTATTGCTTTAAACGCGTTTTCAGCCCCTGATTGTACACTTAAGGTGAAAATGTCAAAATCTTAAAAATGAGCATAAGCACAATGAAATTAATGCTGGAATCATCTTCAGGATGCTAGAATACACTAAATACAGCAAAAATTTTGAGTCTACAACGTTTAGTTTAGTTGTGAGAGCCAAAATGAACTTTGTATTGCTTTAAATGCGTTTTCAGCCTGATTGTGCACTTTAGGTGAAAATGTCAAAATCTTAAAAATGAGCATAAGCACAATGAAATTAATGCTGGAATCATCTTCAGGATGCTAGAATACACTGAATACAGCAAAAATTTTGAGTCTACAACGTTTAGTTTAGGTGTGAGAGCCAAAATGAACTTTTTATTGCTTTAAACGCGTTTTCAGCCCCTGATTGTACACTTAAGGTGAAAATGTCAAAATCTTCAAAATGAGCATAAGCACAATGAAATTAATGCTGGAATCATCTTCAGGATGCTAGAATACACTAAATACAGCAAAAATTTTGAGTCTACAACGTTTATTTTAGGTGTGTGAGCCAAAATGAACTTTTTATTGCTTTAAATGCGTTTTCAGCCTGATTGTGCACTTTAGGTGAAAATGTCAAAATCTTCAAAATTAGCAAAAGCACGATGAAATTAATGCTGGAATCATCTTCAGGATGCTAGAATACACTCAATACAGCAAAATTTTTGAGTCTACAACGTTTAGTTTAGGTGTGAGAGCCAAAATGAACTTTTTATTGCTTTAAATGCGTTTTCAGCCTGATTGTGCACTTTAGGTGAAAATGTCAAAATCTTAAAAATGAGCATAAGCACAATGAAATTAATGCTGGAATCATCTTCAGGATGCTAAAATACACTAAATACAGCAAAATTTTTGAGTCTACAACGTTTAGTTTAGGTGTCAGAGCCAAAATGAACTTTTTATTGCTTTAAATGCGTTTTCAGCCTGATTGTGCACTTTAGGTGAAAATGTCAAAATCTTAAAAATGAGCATAAGCACAATGAAATTAATGCTGGAATCATCTTCAGGATGCTAAAATACACTAAATACAGCAAAAATTTTGAGTCTACAACGTTTAGTTTAGGTGTGAGAGCCAAAATAAACTTTTTATTGCTTTAAACGCGTTTTCAGCCCCTGATTGTACACTTAAGGTGAAAATGTCAAAATCTTAAAAATGAGCATAAGCACAATGAAATTAATGCTGGAATCATCTTCAGGATGCTAAAATACACTAAATACAGCAAAAATTTTGAGTCTACAACGTTTAGTTTAGGTGTCAGAGCCAAAATGAACTTTTTATTGCTTTAAATGCGTTTTCAGCCTGATTGTGCAATTTAGGTGAAAATGTCAAAATCTTAAAAATGAGCATAAGCACAATGAAATTAATGCTGGAATCATCTTCAGGATGCTAAAATACACTAAATACAGCAAAAATTTGGAGTCTACAACGTTTAGTTTAGGTGTGAGAGCCAAAATAAACTTTTTATTGCTTTAAACGCGTTTTCAGCCCCTGATTGTGCACTTAAGGTGAAAATGTCAAAATCTTCAAAATGAGCATAAGCACGATGAAATTAATGCTGGAATCATCTTCAGGATGCTAGAATACACTGAATACAGCAAAAATGTTGAGTCTACAACGTTTAGTTTAGGTGTGAGAGCCAAAATGAACTTTTTATTGCTTTAAACGCGTTTTCAGCCCCTGATTGTACACTTAAGGTGAAAATGTCAAAATCTTAAAAATGAGCATAAGCACAATGAAATTAATGCTGGAATCATCTTCAGGATGCTAGAATACACTAAATACAGCAAAAATTTTGAGTCTACAACGTTTAGTTTAGGTGTGAGAGCCAAAATGAACTTTGTATTGCTTTAAATGCGTTTTCAGCCTGATTGTGCACTTTAGGTGAAAATGTCAAAATCTTAAAAATGAGCATAAGCACAATGAAATTAATGCTGGAATCATCTTCAGGATGCTAGAATACACTGAATACAGCAAAAATTTTGAGTCTACAACGTTTAGTTTAGGTGTGAGAGCCAAAATGAACTTTTTATTGCTTTAAACGCGTTTTCAGCCCCTGATTGTACACTTAAGGTGAAAATGTCAAAATCTTCAAAATGAGCATAAGCACAATGAAATTAATGCTGGAATCATCTTCAGGATGCTAGAATACACTAAATACAGCAAAAATTTTGAGTCTACAACGTTTATTTTAGGTGTGTGAGCCAAAATGAACTTTTTATTGCTTTAAATGCGTTTTCAGCCTGATTGTGCACTTTAGGTGAAAATGTCAAAATCTTCAAAATGAGCATAAGCACGATGAAATTAATGCTGGAATCATCTTCAGGATGCTAGAATACACTGAATACAGCAAAAATTTTGAGTCTACAACGTTTAGTTTAGGTGTGAGAGCCAAAATGAACTTTTTATTGCTTTAAACGCGTTTTCAGCCCCTGATTGTACACTTAAGGTGAAAATGTCAAAATCTTAAAAATGAGCATCAGCACAATGAAATTAATGCTGGAATCATCTTCAGGATGCTAGAATACACTAAATACAGCAAAATTTTTGAGTCTACAACGTTTAGTTTAGGTGTGAGAGCCAAAATGAACTTTTTATTGCTTTAAATGCGTTTTCAGCCTGATTGTGCACTTTAGGTGAAAATATCAAAATCTTAAAAATGAGCATAAGCACAATGAAATTAATGCTGGAATCATCTTCAGGATGCTAGAATACACTAAATACAGCAAAAATTTTGAGTCTACAACGTTTAGTTTAGGTGTGAGAGCAAAAATAAACTTTTTATTGCTTTAAACGCGTTTTCAGCCCCTGATTGTACACTTAAGGTGAAAATGTCAAAATCTTAAAAATGAGCATAAGCACAATGAAATTAATGCTGGAATCATCTTCAGGATGCTAAAATACACTAAATACAGCAAAAATTTTGAGTCTACAACGTTTAGTTTAGGTGTGAGAGCCAAAATGAACTTTTTATTGCTTTAAATGCGTTTTCAGCCTGATTGTGCACTTTAGGTGAAAATGTCAAAATCTTAAAAATGAGCATAAGCACAAAGAAATTAATGCTGGAATCATCTTCAGGATGCTAGAATACACTAAATACAGCAAAAATTTTGAGTCTACAACGTTTAGTTTAGGTGTGAGAGCCAAAATGAACTTTTTATTGCTTTAAACGCGTTTTCAGCCCCTGATTGTACACTTAAGGTGAAAATGTCAAAATCTTCAAAATGAGCATAAGCACAATGAAATTAATGCTGGAATCATCTTCAGGATGCTAGAATACACTAAATACAGCAAAAATTTTGAGTCTACAACGTTTATTTTAGGTGTGTGAGCCAAAATGAACTTTTTATTGCTTTAAATGCGTTTTCAGCCTGATTGTGCACTTTAGGTGAAAATGTCAAAATCTTCAAAATGAGCATAAGCACGATGAAATTAATGCTGGAATCATCTTCAGGATGCTAGAATACACTGAATACAGCAAAAATTTTGAGTCTACAACGTTTAGTTTAGGTGTGAGTGCCAAAATGAACTTTTTATTGCTTAAAAAACGCGTTTTCAGCCCCTGATTGTACACTTAAGGTGAAAATGTCAAAATCTTAAAAATGAGCATAAGCACAATGAAATTAATGCTGGAATCATCTTCAGGATGCTAAAATACACTAAATACAGCAAAAAATTTTGAGTCTACAACGTTTAGTTTAGGTGTGAGAGCCAAAATGAACTTTTTATTGCTTTAAATGCGTTTTCAGCCTGATTGTGCACTTTAGGTGAAAATGTCAAAATCTTAAAAATGAGCATAAGCACAATGAAATTAATGCTGGAATCATCTTCAGGATGCTAGAATACACTAAATTCATCAAAAATTTTGAGTCTACAACGTTTATTTTATGTGTGAGAGCCAAAATGAACTTTTTATTGCTTTAAATGCGTTTTCAGCCCCTGATTGTACACTTAAGGTGAAAATGTCAAAATCTTAAAAATGAGCATAAGCACAATGAAGTTAATGCTGGAATCATCTTCAGGATGCTAGAATACACTAAATACAGCAAAAATTTTGAGTCTACAACGTTTAGTTTAGGTGTGAGAGCTAAAATAAACTTTTTATTGCTTTAAATGCGTTTTCAGCCTGATTGTGCACTTGAGGTGAAAATGTCAAAATCTTCAAAATGAGCAAAAGCACGATGAAATTAATGCTGGAATCATCTTCAGGATGCTAGAATACACTGAATACAGCAAAAATTTTTGAGTCTACAACGTTTAGTTTAGGTGTGAGAGCCAAAATGAACTTTTTATTGCTTTAAACGCGTTTTCAGCCCCTGATTGTACACTTAAGGTGAAAATGTCAAAATCTTCAAAATGAGCATAAGCACAATGAAATTAATGCTGGAATCATCTTCAGGATGCTAGAATACACTAAATACAGCAAAAATTTTGAGTCTACAACGTTTAGTTTAGATGTGAGAGCCAAAATGAACTTTTTATGGCTTTAAATGCGTTTTCAGCCTGATTGTGCACTTTAGGTGAAAATGTCAAAATCTTAAAAATGAGCATAAGCACAATGAAATTAATGCTGGAATTATCTTCAGGATGCTAGAATACACTAAATACAGCAAAATTTTTGAGTCTACAATGTTTAGTTTAGGTGTGAGAGCCAAAATGAACTTTTTATTGCTTTAAATGCGTTTTCAGCCTGATTGTGCACTTTAGGTGAAAATGTCAAAATCTTAAAAATGAGCATAAGCACAATGAAATTAATGCTGGAATCATCTTCAGGATGCTAGAATACACTAAATACAGCAAAAATTTTGAGTCTACAACGTTTAGTTTAGGTGTGAGAGCCAAAATAAACTTTTTATTGCTTTAAACGCGTTTTCAGCCCCTGATTGTACACTTAAGGTGAAAATGTCAAAATCTTAAAAATGAGCATAAGCACAATGAAATTAATGCTGGAATCATCTTCAGGATGCTAAAATACACTAAATACAGCAAAAATTTTGAGTCTACAACGTTTAGTTTAGGTGTCAGAGCCAAAATGAACTTTTTATTGCTTTAAATGCGTTTTCCGCCTGATTGTGCACTTTAGGTGAAAATGTCAAAATCTTAAAAATGAGCATAAGCACAATGAAATTAATGCTGGAATCATCTTCAGGATGCTAAAATACACTAAATACAGCAAAAATTTGGAGTCTACAACGTTTAGTTTAGGTGTGAGAGCCAAAATAAACTTTTTATTGCTTTAAACGCGTTTTCAGCCCCTGATTGTACACTTAAGGTGAAAATGTCAAAATCTTCAAAATGAGCATAAGCACAATGAAATTAATGCTGGAATCATCTTCAGGATGCTAGAATACACTAAATACAGCAAAAATTTTGAGTCTACAACGTTTAGTTTAGGTGTGAGAGCCAAAATGAACTTTTTATGGCTTTAAATGCGTTTTCAGCCTGATTGTGCACTTTAGGTGAAAATGTCCAAATCTTCAAAATGAGCATAAGCACAATGAAATTAATGCTGGAATCATCTTCAGGATGCTAGAATACACTAAATACAGCAAAATTTTTGAGTCTACATTGTTTAGTTTAGGTGTGAGAGCCAAAATGAACTTTTTATTGCTTTAAACGCGTTTTCAGCCTGATTGTGCACTTTAGGTGAAAATGTCAAAATCTTAAAAATGAGCATAAGCACAATGAAATTAATGCTGGAATCATCTTCAGGATGCTAGAATACACTAAATACAGCAAAAATTTTGAGTCTACAACGTTTAGTTTAGGTGTGAGAGCCAAAATGAACTTTTTATTGCTTTAAACGCGTTTTCAGCCCCTGATTGTACACTTAAGGTGAAAATGTCAAAATCTTCAAAATGAGCATAAGCACAATGAAATTAATGCTGGAATCATCTTCAGGATGCTACAATACACTAAATACAGCAAAAATTTTGAGTCTACAACGTTTAGTTTAGGTGTGAGAGCCAAAATGAACTTTTTATTGCTTTAAACGCGTTTTCAGCCTGATTGTGCACTTTAGGTGAAAATGTCAAAATCTTAAAAATGAGCATAAGCACAATGAAATTAATGCTGGAATCATCTTCAGGATGCTAGAATACACAAAATACAGCAAAAATTTTGAGTCTCCAACGTTTAGTTTAGGTGTGAGAGCCAAAATGAACTTTTTATGGCTTTAAATGCGTTTTCAGCCTGATTGTGCACTTTAGGTGAAAATGTCAAAATCTTCAAAATGAGCATAAGCACAATGAAATTAATGCTGGAATCATCTTCAGGATGCTAGAATACACTAAATACAGCAAAAATTTTGAGTCTACAACGTTTAGTTTAGGTGTGAGAGCCAAAATGAACTTTTTATTGCTTTAAACGCGTTTTCAGCCTGATTGTGCACTTTAGGTGAAAATGTCAAAATCTTAAAAATGAGCATAAGCACAATGAAATTAATGCTGGAATCATCTTCAGGATGCTAGAATACACTAAATACAGCAAAAATTTTGAGTCTCCAACGTTTAGTTTAGGTGTGAGAGCCAAAATGAACTTTTTATGGCTTTAAATGCGTTTTCAGCCTGATTGTGCACTTTAGGTGAAAATGTCAAAATCTTCAAAATGAGCATAAGCACAATGAAATTAATGCTGGAATCATCTTCAGGATGCTAGAATACACTAAATACAGCAAAAATTTTGAGTCTACAACGTTTAGTTTAGGTGTGAGAGCCAAAATGAACTTTTTATTGCTTTAAACGCGTTTTCAGCCTGATTGTGCACTTTAGGTGAAAATGTCAAAATCTTAAAAATGAGCATAAGCACAATGAAATTAATGCTGGAATCATCTTCAGGATGCTAGAATACACTAAATACAGCAAAAATTTTGAGTCTACAACGTTTAGTTTAGGTGTGAGAGCCAAAATGAACTTTTTATTGCTTTAAACGCGTTTTCAGCCCCTGATTGTACACTTAAGGTGAAAATGTCAAAATCTTCAAAATGAGCATAAGCACAATGAAATTAATGCTGGAATCATCTTCAGGATGCTAGAATACACTGAATACAGCAAAAATTTTGAGTCTACAACGTTTAGTTTAGGTGTGAGAGCCAAAATGAACTTTTTATTGCTTTAAATGCGTTTTCAGCCTGATTGTACACTTTAGGTGAAAATGTCAAAATCTTCAAAATGAGCATAAGCACAATGAAATTAATGCTGGAATCATCTTCAGGATGCTAGAATACACTAAATACAGCAAAAATTTTGAGTCTACAACGTTTAGTTTAGGTGTGAGAGCCAAAATGAACTTTTTATTGCTTTAAACGCGTTTTCAGCCTGATTGTGCACTTTAGGTGAAAATGTCAAAATCTTAAAAATGAGCATAAGCACAATGAAATTAATGCTGGAATCATCTTCAGGATGCTAGAATACACTAAATACAGCAAAAATTTTGAGTCTACAACGTTTAGTTTAGGTGTGAGAGCCAAAATGAACTTTTTATGGCTTTAAATGCGTTTTCAGCCTGATTGTGCACTTTAGGTGAAAATGTCAAAATCTTCAAAATGAGCATAAGCACAATGAAATTAATGCTGGAATCATCTTCAGGATGCTAGAATACACTAAATACAGCAAAATTTTTGAGTCTACATTGTTTAGTTTAGGTGTGAGAGCCAAAATGAACTTTTTATTGCTTTAAACGCGTTTTCAGCCTGATTGTGCACTTTAGGTGAAAATGTCAAAATCTTAAAAATGAGCATAAGCACAATGAAATTAATGCTGGAATCATCTTCAGGATGCTAGAATACACTAAATACAGCAAAAATTTTGAGTCTACAACGTTTAGTTTAGGTGTGAGAGCCAAAATGAACTTTTTATTGCTTTAAACGCGTTTTCAGCCCCTGATTGTACACTTAAGGTGAAAATGTCAAAATCTTCAAAATGAGCATAAGCACAATGAAATTAATGCTGGAATCATCTTCAGGATGCTAGAATACACTAAATACAGCAAAAATTTTGAGTCTACAACGTTTAGTTTAGGTGTGAGAGCCAAAATGAACTTTTTATTGCTTTAAACGCGTTTTCAGCCTGATTGTGCACTTTAGGTGAAAATGTCAAAATCTTAAAAATGAGCATAAGCACAATGAAATTAATGCTGGAATCATCTTCAGGATGCTAGAATACACTAAATACAGCAAAAATTTTGAGTCTACAACGTTTAGTTTAGGTGTGAGAGCCAAAATGAACTTTTTATTGCTTTAAACGCGTTTTCAGCCCCTGATTGTACACTTAAGGTGAAAATGTCAAAATCTTCAAAATGAGCATAAGCACAATGAAATTAATGCTGGAATCATCTTCAGGATGCTAGAATACACTAAATACAGCAAAAATTTTGAGTCTACAACGTTTAGTTTAGGTGTGAGAGCCAAAATGAACTTTTTATTGCTTTAAACGCGTTTTCAGCCTGATTGTGCACTTTAGGTGAAAATGTCAAAATCTTAAAAATGAGCATAAGCACAATGAAATTAATGCTGGAATCATCTTCAGGATGCTAGAATACACTAAATACAGCAAAATTTTTGAGTCTCCAACGTTTAGTTTAGGTGTGAGAGCCAAAATGAACTTTTTATGGCTTTAAATGCGTTTTCAGCCTGATTGTGCACTTTAGGTGAAAATGTCAAAATCTTCAAAATGAGCATAAGCACAATGAAATTAATGCTGGAATCATCTTCAGGATGCTAGAATACACTAAATACAGCAAAAATTTTGAGTCTACAACGTTTAGTTTAGGTGTGAGAGCCAAAATGAACTTTTTATTGCTTTAAACGCGTTTTCAGCCTGATTGTGCACTTTAGGTGAAAATGTCAAAATCTTAAAAATGAGCATAAGCACAATGAAATTAATGCTGGAATCATCTTCAGGATGCTAGAATACACTAAATACAGCAAAAATTTTGAGTCTCCAACGTTTAGTTTAGGTGTGAGAGCCAAAATGAACTTTTTATGGCTTTAAATGCGTTTTCAGCCTGATTGTGCACTTTAGGTGAAAATGTCAAAATCTTCAAAATGAGCATAAGCACAATGAAATTAATGCTGGAATCATCTTCAGGATGCTAGAATACACTAAATACAGCAAAAAATTTGAGTCTACAACGTTTAGTTTAGGTGTGAGAGCCAAAATGAACTTTTTATGGCTTTAAATGCGTTTTCAGCCTGATTGTGCACTTTAGGTGAAAATGTCAAAATCTTCAAAATGAGCATAAGCACAATGAAATTAATGCTGGAATCATCTTCAGGATGCTAGAATACACTAAATACAGCAAAAATTTTGAGTCTACAACGTTTAGTTTAGGTGTGAGAGCCAAAATGAACTTTTTATTGCTTTAAACGCGTTTTCAGCCCCTGATTGTACACTTAAGGTGAAAATGTCAAAATCTTCAAAATGAGCATAAGCACAATGAAATTAATGCTGGAATCATCTTCAGGATGCTAGAATACACTAAATACAGCAAAAATTTTGAGTCTACAACGTTTAGTTTAGGTGTGAGAGCCAAAATGAACTTTTTATTGCTTTAAACGCGTTTTCAGCCTGATTGTGCACTTTAGGTGAAAATGTCAAAATCTTAAAAATGAGCATAAGCACAATGAAATTAATGCTGGAATCATCTTCAGGATGCTAGAATACACTAAATACAGCAAAATTTTTGAGTCTCCAACGTTTAGTTTAGGTGTGAGAGCCAAAATGAACTTTTTATGGCTTTAAATGCGTTTTCAGCCTGATTGTGCACTTTAGGTGAAAATGTCAAAATCTTCAAAATGAGCATAAGCACAATGAAATTAATGCTGGAATCATCTTCAGGATGCTAGAATACACTAAATACAGCAAAAAATTTGAGTCTACAACGTTTAGTTTAGGTGTGAGAGCCAAAATGAACTTTTTATTGCTTTAAACGCGTTTTCAGCCTGATTGTGCACTTTAGGTGAAAATGTCAAAATCTTAAAAATGAGCATAAGCACAATGAAATTAATGCTGGAATCATCTTCAGGATGCTAGAATACACTAAATACAGCAAAAATTTTGAGTCTCCAACGTTTAGTTTAGGTGTGAGAGCCAAAATGAACTTTTTATTGCTTTAAACGCGTTTTCAGCCTGATTGTGCACTTTAGGTGAAAATGTCAAAATCTTCAAAATGAGCATAAGCACAATGAAATTAATGCTGGAATCATCTTCAGGATGCTAGAATACACTAAATACAGCAAAAATTTTGAGTCTACAACGTTTAGTTTAGGTGTGAGAGCCAAAATGAACTTTTTATTGCTTTAAACGCGTTTTCAGCCTGATTGTGCACTTTAGGTGAAAATGTCAAAATCTTAAAAATGAGCATAAGCACAATGAAATTAATGCTGGAATCATCTTCAGGATGCTAGAATACACTAAATACAGCAAAAATTTTGAGTCTACAACGTTTAGTTTAGGTGTGAGAGCCAAAATGAACTTTTTATTGCTTTAAACGCGTTTTCAGCCCCTGATTGTACACTTAAGGTGAAAATGTCAAAATCTTCAAAATGAGCATAAGCACAATGAAATTAATGCTGGAATCATCTTCAGGATGCTAGAATACACTGAATACAGCAAAAATTTTGAGTCTACAACGTTTAGTTTAGGTGTGAGAGCCAAAATGAACTTTTTATTGCTTTAAATGCGTTTTCAGCCTGATTGTACACTTTAGGTGAAAATGTCAAAATCTTCAAAATGAGCATAAGCACAATGAAATTAATGCTGGAATCATCTTCAGGATGCTAGAATACACTAAATACAGCAAAAATTTTGAGTCTACAACGTTTAGTTTAGGTGTGAGAGCCAAAATGAACTTTTTATTGCTTTAAACGCGTTTTCAGCCTGATTGTGCACTTTAGGTGAAAATGTCAAAATCTTAAAAATGAGCATAAGCACAATGAAATTAATGCTGGAATCATCTTCAGGATGCTAGAATACACTAAATACAGCAAAAATTTTGAGTCTACAACGTTTAGTTTAGGTGTGAGAGCCAAAATGAACTTTTTATTGCTTTAAACGCGTTTTCAGCCTGATTGTGCACTTTAGGTGAAAATGTCAAAATCTTAAAAATGAGCATAAGCACAATGAAATTAATGCTGGAATCATCTTCAGGATGCTAGAATACACTAAATACAGCAAAAATTTTGAGTCTCCAACGTTTAGTTTAGGTGTGAGAGCCAAAATGAACTTTTTATGGCTTTAAATGCGTTTTCAGCCTGATTGTGCACTTTAGGTGAAAATGTCAAAATCTTCAAAATGAGCATAAGCACAATGAAATTAATGCTGGAATCATCTTCAGGATGCTAGAATACACTAAATACAGCAAAAATTTTGAGTCTACAACGTTTAGTTTAGGTGTGAGAGCCAAAATGAACTTTTTATTGCTTTAAACGCGTTTTCAGCCTGATTGTGCACTTTAGGTGAAAATGTCAAAATCTTCAAAATGAGCATAAGCACAATGAAATTAATGCTGGAATCATCTTCAGGATGCTAGAATACACTAAATACAGCAAAAATTTTGAGTCTACAACGTTTAGTTTAGGTTTGTGTGCCAAAATGAACTTTTTATTGCTTTAAATGCGTTTTCAGCCTGATTGTGCACTTTAGGTGAAAATGTCAAAATCTTAAAAATGAGCATAAGCACAATGAAATTAATGCTGGAATCATCTTCAGGATGCTAGAATACACTAAATACAGCAAAAATTTTGAGTCTACAACGTTTAGTTTAGGTGTGAGAGCCAAAATGAACTTTTTATGGCTTTAAATGCGTTTTCAGCCTGATTGTGCACTTTAGGTGAAAATGTCAAAATCTTCAAAATGAGCATAAGCACAATGAAATTAATGCTGGAATCATCTTCAGGATGCTAGAATACACTAAATACAGCAAAAATTTTGAGTCTACAACGTTTAGTTTAGGTGTGAGAGCCAAAATGAACTTTTTATTGCTTTAAACGCGTTTTCAGCCTGATTGTGCACTTTAGGTGAAAATGTCAAAATCTTAAAAATGAGCATAAGCACAATGAAATTAATGCTGGAATCATCTTCAGGATGCTAGAATACACTAAATACAGCAAAAATTTTGAGTCTACAACGTTTAGTTTAGGTGTGAGAGCCAAAATGAACTTTTTATTGCTTTAAACGCGTTTTCAGCCCCTGATTGTACACTTAAGGTGAAAATGTCAAAATCTTCAAAATGAGCATAAGCACAATGAAATTAATGCTGGAATCATCTTCAGGATGCTAGAATACACTAAATACAGCAAAAATTTTGAGTCTACAACGTTTAGTTTAGGTGTGAGAGCCAAAATGAACTTTTTATGGCTTTAAATGCGTTTTCAGCCTGATTGTGCACTTTAGGTGAAAATGTCCAAATCTTCAAAATGAGCATAAGCACAATGAAATTAATGCTGGAATCATCTTCAGGATGCTAGAATACACTAAATACAGCAAAATTTTTGAGTCTACATTGTTTAGTTTAGGTGTGAGAGCCAAAATGAACTTTTTATTGCTTTAAACGCGTTTTCAGCCTGATTGTGCACTTTAGGTGAAAATGTCAAAATCTTAAAAATGAGCATAAGCACAATGAAATTAATGCTGGAATCATCTTCAGGATGCTAGAATACACTAAATACAGCAAAAATTTTGAGTCTACAACGTTTAGTTTAGGTGTGAGAGCCAAAATGAACTTTTTATTGCTTTAAACGCGTTTTCAGCCCCTGATTGTACACTTAAGGTGAAAATGTCAAAATCTTCAAAATGAGCATAAGCACAATGAAATTAATGCTGGAATCATCTTCAGGATGCTACAATACACTAAATACAGCAAAAATTTTGAGTCTACAACGTTTAGTTTAGGTGTGAGAGCCAAAATGAACTTTTTATTGCTTTAAACGCGTTTTCAGCCTGATTGTGCACTTTAGGTGAAAATGTCAAAATCTTAAAAATGAGCATAAGCACAATGAAATTAATGCTGGAATCATCTTCAGGATGCTAGAATACACTAAATACAGCAAAAATTTTGAGTCTCCAACGTTTAGTTTAGGTGTGAGAGCCAAAATGAACTTTTTATGGCTTTAAATGCGTTTTCAGCCTGATTGTGCACTTTAGGTGAAAATGTCAAAATCTTCAAAATGAGCATAAGCACAATGAAATTAATGCTGGAATCATCTTCAGGATGCTAGAATACACTAAATACAGCAAAAATTTTGAGTCTACAACGTTTAGTTTAGGTGTGAGAGCCAAAATGAACTTTTTATTGCTTTAAACGCGTTTTCAGCCTGATTGTGCACTTTAGGTGAAAATGTCAAAATCTTAAAAATGAGCATAAGCACAATGAAATTAATGCTGGAATCATCTTCAGGATGCTAGAATACACTAAATACAGCAAAAATTTTGAGTCTCCAACGTTTAGTTTAGGTGTGAGAGCCAAAATGAACTTTTTATGGCTTTAAATGCGTTTTCAGCCTGATTGTGCACTTTAGGTGAAAATGTCAAAATCTTCAAAATGAGCATAAGCACAATGAAATTAATGCTGGAATCATCTTCAGGATGCTAGAATACACTAAATACAGCAAAAATTTTGAGTCTACAACGTTTAGTTTAGGTGTGAGAGCCAAAATGAACTTTTTATTGCTTTAAACGCGTTTTCAGCCTGATTGTGCACTTTAGGTGAAAATGTCAAAATCTTAAAAATGAGCATAAGCACAATGAAATTAATGCTGGAATCATCTTCAGGATGCTAGAATACACTAAATACAGCAAAAATTTTGAGTCTACAACGTTTAGTTTAGGTGTGAGAGCCAAAATGAACTTTTTATTGCTTTAAACGCGTTTTCAGCCCCTGATTGTACACTTAAGGTGAAAATGTCAAAATCTTCAAAATGAGCATAAGCACAATGAAATTAATGCTGGAATCATCTTCAGGATGCTAGAATACACTGAATACAGCAAAAATTTTGAGTCTACAACGTTTAGTTTAGGTGTGAGAGCCAAAATGAACTTTTTATTGCTTTAAATGCGTTTTCAGCCTGATTGTACACTTTAGGTGAAAATGTCAAAATCTTCAAAATGAGCATAAGCACAATGAAATTAATGCTGGAATCATCTTCAGGATGCTAGAATACACTAAATACAGCAAAAATTTTGAGTCTACAACGTTTAGTTTAGGTGTGAGAGCCAAAATGAACTTTTTATTGCTTTAAACGCGTTTTCAGCCTGATTGTGCACTTTAGGTGAAAATGTCAAAATCTTAAAAATGAGCATAAGCACAATGAAATTAATGCTGGAATCATCTTCAGGATGCTAGAATACACTAAATACAGCAAAAATTTTGAGTCTACAACGTTTAGTTTAGGTGTGAGAGCCAAAATGAACTTTTTATGGCTTTAAATGCGTTTTCAGCCTGATTGTGCACTTTAGGTGAAAATGTCAAAATCTTCAAAATGAGCATAAGCACAATGAAATTAATGCTGGAATCATCTTCAGGATGCTAGAATACACTAAATACAGCAAAATTTTTGAGTCTACATTGTTTAGTTTAGGTGTGAGAGCCAAAATGAACTTTTTATTGCTTTAAACGCGTTTTCAGCCTGATTGTGCACTTTAGGTGAAAATGTCAAAATCTTAAAAATGAGCATAAGCACAATGAAATTAATGCTGGAATCATCTTCAGGATGCTAGAATACACTAAATACAGCAAAAATTTTGAGTCTACAACGTTTAGTTTAGGTGTGAGAGCCAAAATGAACTTTTTATTGCTTTAAACGCGTTTTCAGCCCCTGATTGTACACTTAAGGTGAAAATGTCAAAATCTTCAAAATGAGCATAAGCACAATGAAATTAATGCTGGAATCATCTTCAGGATGCTAGAATACACTAAATACAGCAAAAATTTTGAGTCTACAACGTTTAGTTTAGGTGTGAGAGCCAAAATGAACTTTTTATTGCTTTAAACGCGTTTTCAGCCTGATTGTGCACTTTAGGTGAAAATGTCAAAATCTTAAAAATGAGCATAAGCACAATGAAATTAATGCTGGAATCATCTTCAGGATGCTAGAATACACTAAATACAGCAAAATTTTTGAGTCTCCAACGTTTAGTTTAGGTGTGAGAGCCAAAATGAACTTTTTATGGCTTTAAATGCGTTTTCAGCCTGATTGTGCACTTTAGGTGAAAATGTCAAAATCTTCAAAATGAGCATAAGCACAATGAAATTAATGCTGGAATCATCTTCAGGATGCTAGAATACACTAAATACAGCAAAAATTTTGAGTCTCCAACGTTTAGTTTAGGTGTGAGAGCCAAAATGAACTTTTTATTGCTTTAAACGCGTTTTCAGCCTGATTGTGCACTTTAGGTGAAAATGTCAAAATCTTAAAAATGAGCATAAGCACAATGAAATTAATGCTGGAATCATCTTCAGGATGCTAGAATACACTAAATACAGCAAAAATTTTGAGTCTCCAACGTTTAGTTTAGGTGTGAGAGCCAAAATGAACTTTTTATTGCTTTAAACGCGTTTTCAGCCTGATTGTGCACTTTAGGTGAAAATGTCAAAATCTTCAAAATGAGCATAAGCACAATGAAATTAATGCTGGAATCATCTTCAGGATGCTAGAATACACTAAATACAGCAAAAATTTTGAGTCTACAACGTTTAGTTTAGGTGTGAGAGCCAAAATGAACTTTTTATTGCTTTAAACGCGTTTTCAGCCTGATTGTGCACTTTAGGTGAAAATGTCAAAATCTTAAAAATGAGCATAAGCACAATGAAATTAATGCTGGAATCATCTTCAGGATGCTAGAATACACTAAATACAGCAAAAATTTTGAGTCTCCAACGTTTAGTTTAGGTGTGAGAGCCAAAATGAACTTTTTATGGCTTTAAATGCGTTTTCAGCCTGATTGTGCACTTTAGGTGAAAATGTCAAAATCTTCAAAATGAGCATAAGCACAATGAAATTAATGCTGGAATCATCTTCAGGATGCTAGAATACACTAAATACAGCAAAAATTTTGAGTCTACAACGTTTAGTTTAGGTGTGAGAGCCAAAATGAACTTTTTATTGCTTTAAACGCGTTTTCAGCCTGATTGTGCACTTTAGGTGAAAATGTCAAAATCTTAAAAATGAGCATAAGCACAATGAAATTAATGCTGGAATCATCTTCAGGATGCTAGAATACACTAAATACAGCAAAAATTTTGAGTCTCCAACGTTTAGTTTAGGTGTGAGAGCCAAAATGAACTTTTTATGGCTTTAAATGCGTTTTCAGCCTGATTGTGCACTTTAGGTGAAAATGTCAAAATCTTCAAAATGAGCATAAGCACAATGAAATTAATGCTGGAATCATCTTCAGGATGCTAGAATACACTAAATACAGCAAAAATTTTGAGTCTACAACGTTTAGTTTAGGTGTGAGAGCCAAAATGAACTTTTTATTGCTTTAAACGCGTTTTCAGCCTGATTGTGCACTTTAGGTGAAAATGTCAAAATCTTAAAAATGAGCATAAGCACAATGAAATTAATGCTGGAATCATCTTCAGGATGCTAGAATACACTAAATACAGCAAAAATTTTGAGTCTACAACGTTTAGTTTAGGTGTGAGAGCCAAAATGAACTTTTTATTGCTTTAAACGCGTTTTCAGCCCCTGATTGTACACTTAAGGTGAAAATGTCAAAATCTTCAAAATGAGCATAAGCACAATGAAATTAATGCTGGAATCATCTTCAGGATGCTAGAATACACTGAATACAGCAAAAATTTTGAGTCTACAACGTTTAGTTTAGGTGTGAGAGCCAAAATGAACTTTTTATTGCTTTAAATGCGTTTTCAGCCTGATTGTACACTTTAGGTGAAAATGTCAAAATCTTCAAAATGAGCATAAGCACAATGAAATTAATGCTGGAATCATCTTCAGGATGCTAGAATACACTAAATACAGCAAAAATTTTGAGTCTACAACGTTTAGTTTAGGTGTGAGAGCCAAAATGAACTTTTTATTGCTTTAAACGCGTTTTCAGCCTGATTGTGCACTTTAGGTGAAAATGTCAAAATCTTAAAAATGAGCATAAGCACAATGAAATTAATGCTGGAATCATCTTCAGGATGCTAGAATACACTAAATACAGCAAAAATTTTGAGTCTACAACGTTTAGTTTAGGTGTGAGAGCCAAAATGAACTTTTTATGGCTTTAAATGCGTTTTCAGCCTGATTGTGCACTTTAGGTGAAAATGTCAAAATCTTCAAAATGAGCATAAGCACAATGAAATTAATGCTGGAATCATCTTCAGGATGCTAGAATACACTAAATACAGCAAAATTTTTGAGTCTACATTGTTTAGTTTAGGTGTGAGAGCCAAAATGAACTTTTTATTGCTTTAAACGCGTTTTCAGCCTGATTGTGCACTTTAGGTGAAAATGTCAAAATCTTCAAAATGAGCATAAGCACAATGAAATTAATGCTGGAATCATCTTCAGGATGCTAGAATACACTAAATACAGCAAAAATTTTGAGTCTACAACGTTTAGTTTAGGTGTGAGAGCCAAAATGAACTTTTTATTGCTTTAAACGCGTTTTCAGCCCCTGATTGTACACTTAAGGTGAAAATGTCAAAATCTTCAAAATGAGCATAAGCACAATGAAATTAATGCTGGAATCATCTTCAGGATGCTAGAATACACTAAATACAGCAAAAATTTTGAGTCTACAACGTTTAGTTTAGGTGTGAGAGCCAAAATGAACTTTTTATTGCTTTAAACGCGTTTTCAGCCTGATTGTGCACTTTAGGTGAAAATGTCAAAATCTTAAAAATGAGCATAAGCACAATGAAATTAATGCTGGAATCATCTTCAGGATGCTAGAATACACTAAATACAGCAAAATTTTTGAGTCTCCAACGTTTAGTTTAGGTGTGAGAGCCAAAATGAACTTTTTATGGCTTTAAATGCGTTTTCAGCCTGATTGTGCACTTTAGGTGAAAATGTCAAAATCTTCAAAATGAGCATAAGCACAATGAAATTAATGCTGGAATCATCTTCAGGATGCTAGAATACACTAAATACAGCAAAAAATTTGAGTCTACAACGTTTAGTTTAGGTGTGAGAGCCAAAATGAACTTTTTATTGCTTTAAACGCGTTTTCAGCCTGATTGTGCACTTTAGGTGAAAATGTCAAAATCTTAAAAATGAGCATAAGCACAATGAAATTAATGCTGGAATCATCTTCAGGATGCTAGAATACACTAAATACAGCAAAAATTTTGAGTCTCCAACGTTTAGTTTAGGTGTGAGAGCCAAAATGAACTTTTTATTGCTTTAAACGCGTTTTCAGCCTGATTGTGCACTTTAGGTGAAAATGTCAAAATCTTCAAAATGAGCATAAGCACAATGAAATTAATGCTGGAATCATCTTCAGGATGCTAGAATACACTAAATACAGCAAAAATTTTGAGTCTACAACGTTTAGTTTAGGTGTGAGAGCCAAAATGAACTTTTTATTGCTTTAAACGCGTTTTCAGCCTGATTGTGCACTTTAGGTGAAAATGTCAAAATCTTAAAAATGAGCATAAGCACAATGAAATTAATGCTGGAATCATCTTCAGGATGCTAGAATACACTAAATACAGCAAAAATTTTGAGTCTCCAACGTTTAGTTTAGGTGTGAGAGCCAAAATGAACTTTTTATGGCTTTAAATGCGTTTTCAGCCTGATTGTGCACTTTAGGTGAAAATGTCAAAATCTTCAAAATGAGCATAAGCACAATGAAATTAATGCTGGAATCATCTTCAGGATGCTAGAATACACTAAATACAGCAAAAATTTTGAGTCTACAACGTTTAGTTTAGGTGTGAGAGCCAAAATGAACTTTTTATTGCTTTAAACGCGTTTTCAGCCTGATTGTGCACTTTAGGTGAAAATGTCAAAATCTTAAAAATGAGCATAAGCACAATGAAATTAATGCTGGAATCATCTTCAGGATGCTAGAATACACTAAATACAGCAAAAATTTTGAGTCTCCAACGTTTAGTTTAGGTGTGAGAGCCAAAATGAACTTTTTATGGCTTTAAATGCGTTTTCAGCCTGATTGTGCACTTTAGGTGAAAATGTCAAAATCTTCAAAATGAGCATAAGCACAATGAAATTAATGCTGGAATCATCTTCAGGATGCTAGAATACACTAAATACAGCAAAAATTTTGAGTCTACAACGTTTAGTTTAGGTGTGAGAGCCAAAATGAACTTTTTATTGCTTTAAACGCGTTTTCAGCCTGATTGTGCACTTTAGGTGAAAATGTCAAAATCTTAAAAATGAGCATAAGCACAATGAAATTAATGCTGGAATCATCTTCAGGATGCTAGAATACACTAAATACAGCAAAAATTTTGAGTCTACAACGTTTAGTTTAGGTGTGAGAGCCAAAATGAACTTTTTATTGCTTTAAACGCGTTTTCAGCCCCTGATTGTACACTTAAGGTGAAAATGTCAAAATCTTCAAAATGAGCATAAGCACAATGAAATTAATGCTGGAATCATCTTCAGGATGCTAGAATACACTGAATACAGCAAAAATTTTGAGTCTACAACGTTTAGTTTAGGTGTGAGAGCCAAAATGAACTTTTTATTGCTTTAAATGCGTTTTCAGCCTGATTGTACACTTTAGGTGAAAATGTCAAAATCTTCAAAATGAGCATAAGCACAATGAAATTAATGCTGGAATCATCTTCAGGATGCTAGAATACACTAAATACAGCAAAAATTTTGAGTCTACAACGTTTAGTTTAGGTGTGAGAGCCAAAATGAACTTTTTATTGCTTTAAACGCGTTTTCAGCCTGATTGTGCACTTTAGGTGAAAATGTCAAAATCTTAAAAATGAGCATAAGCACAATGAAATTAATGCTGGAATCATCTTCAGGATGCTAGAATACACTAAATACAGCAAAAATTTTGAGTCTACAACGTTTAGTTTAGGTGTGAGAGCCAAAATGAACTTTTTATTGCTTTAAACGCGTTTTCAGCCTGATTGTGCACTTTAGGTGAAAATGTCAAAATCTTAAAAATGAGCATAAGCACAATGAAATTAATGCTGGAATCATCTTCAGGATGCTAGAATACACTAAATACAGCAAAAATTTTGAGTCTCCAACGTTTAGTTTAGGTGTGAGAGCCAAAATGAACTTTTTATGGCTTTAAATGCGTTTTCAGCCTGATTGTGCACTTTAGGTGAAAATGTCAAAATCTTCAAAATGAGCATAAGCACAATGAAATTAATGCTGGAATCATCTTCAGGATGCTAGAATACACTAAATACAGCAAAAATTTTGAGTCTACAACGTTTAGTTTAGGTGTGAGAGCCAAAATGAACTTTTTATTGCTTTAAACGCGTTTTCAGCCTGATTGTGCACTTTAGGTGAAAATGTCAAAATCTTCAAAATGAGCATAAGCACAATGAAATTAATGCTGGAATCATCTTCAGGATGCTAGAATACACTAAATACAGCAAAAATTTTGAGTCTACAACGTTTAGTTTAGGTTTGTGTGCCAAAATGAACTTTTTATTGCTTTAAAAGCGTTTTCAGCCTGATTGTGCACTTTAGGTGAAAATGTCAAAATCTTAAAAATGAGCATAAGCACAATGAAATTAATGCTGGAATCATCTTCAGGATGCTAGAATACACTAAATACAGCAAAAATTTTGAGTCTACAACGTTTAGTTTAGGTGTGAGAGCCAAAATGAACTTTTTATGGCTTTAAATGCGTTTTCAGCCTGATTGTGCACTTTAGGTGAAAATGTCAAAATCTTCAAAATGAGCATAAGCACAATGAAATTAATGCTGGAATCATCTTCAGGATGCTAGAATACACTAAATACAGCAAAAATTTTGAGTCTACAACGTTTAGTTTAGGTGTGAGAGCCAAAATGAACTTTTTATTGCTTTAAACGCGTTTTCAGCCTGATTGTGCACTTTAGGTGAAAATGTCAAAATCTTAAAAATGAGCATAAGCACAATGAAATTAATGCTGGAATCATCTTCAGGATGCTAGAATACACTAAATACAGCAAAAATTTTGAGTCTACAACGTTTAGTTTAGGTGTGAGAGCCAAAATGAACTTTTTATTGCTTTAAACGCGTTTTCAGCCCCTGATTGTACACTTAAGGTGAAAATGTCAAAATCTTCAAAATGAGCATAAGCACAATGAAATTAATGCTGGAATCATCTTCAGGATGCTAGAATACACTAAATACAGCAAAAATTTTGAGTCTACAACGTTTAGTTTAGGTGTGAGAGCCAAAATGAACTTTTTATGGCTTTAAATGCGTTTTCAGCCTGATTGTGCACTTTAGGTGAAAATGTCCAAATCTTCAAAATGAGCATAAGCACAATGAAATTAATGCTGGAATCATCTTCAGGATGCTAGAATACACTAAATACAGCAAAATTTTTGAGTCTACATTGTTTAGTTTAGGTGTGAGAGCCAAAATGAACTTTTTATTGCTTTAAACGCGTTTTCAGCCTGATTGTGCACTTTAGGTGAAAATGTCAAAATCTTAAAAATGAGCATAAGCACAATGAAATTAATGCTGGAATCATCTTCAGGATGCTAGAATACACTAAATACAGCAAAAATTTTGAGTCTACAACGTTTAGTTTAGGTGTGAGAGCCAAAATGAACTTTTTATTGCTTTAAACGCGTTTTCAGCCCCTGATTGTACACTTAAGGTGAAAATGTCAAAATCTTCAAAATGAGCATAAGCACAATGAAATTAATGCTGGAATCATCTTCAGGATGCTACAATACACTAAATACAGCAAAAATTTTGAGTCTACAACGTTTAGTTTAGGTGTGAGAGCCAAAATGAACTTTTTATTGCTTTAAACGCGTTTTCAGCCTGATTGTGCACTTTAGGTGAAAATGTCAAAATCTTAAAAATGAGCATAAGCACAATGAAATTAATGCTGGAATCATCTTCAGGATGCTAGAATACACTAAATACAGCAAAAATTTTGAGTCTCCAACGTTTAGTTTAGGTGTGAGAGCCAAAATGAACTTTTTATGGCTTTAAATGCGTTTTCAGCCTGATTGTGCACTTTAGGTGAAAATGTCAAAATCTTCAAAATGAGCATAAGCACAATGAAATTAATGCTGGAATCATCTTCAGGATGCTAGAATACACTAAATACAGCAAAAATTTTGAGTCTACAACGTTTAGTTTAGGTGTGAGAGCCAAAATGAACTTTTTATTGCTTTAAACGCGTTTTCAGCCTGATTGTGCACTTTAGGTGAAAATGTCAAAATCTTAAAAATGAGCATAAGCACAATGAAATTAATGCTGGAATCATCTTCAGGATGCTAGAATACACTAAATACAGCAAAAATTTTGAGTCTCCAACGTTTAGTTTAGGTGTGAGAGCCAAAATGAACTTTTTATGGCTTTAAATGCGTTTTCAGCCTGATTGTGCACTTTAGGTGAAAATGTCAAAATCTTCAAAATGAGCATAAGCACAATGAAATTAATGCTGGAATCATCTTCAGGATGCTAGAATACACTAAATACAGCAAAAATTTTGAGTCTACAACGTTTAGTTTAGGTGTGAGAGCCAAAATGAACTTTTTATTGCTTTAAACGCGTTTTCAGCCTGATTGTGCACTTTAGGTGAAAATGTCAAAATCTTAAAAATGAGCATAAGCACAATGAAATTAATGCTGGAATCATCTTCAGGATGCTAGAATACACTAAATACAGCAAAAATTTTGAGTCTACAACGTTTAGTTTAGGTGTGAGAGCCAAAATGAACTTTTTATTGCTTTAAACGCGTTTTCAGCCCCTGATTGTACACTTAAGGTGAAAATGTCAAAATCTTCAAAATGAGCATAAGCACAATGAAATTAATGCTGGAATCATCTTCAGGATGCTAGAATACACTGAATACAGCAAAAATTTTGAGTCTACAACGTTTAGTTTAGGTGTGAGAGCCAAAATGAACTTTTTATTGCTTTAAATGCGTTTTCAGCCTGATTGTACACTTTAGGTGAAAATGTCAAAATCTTCAAAATGAGCATAAGCACAATGAAATTAATGCTGGAATCATCTTCAGGATGCTAGAATACACTAAATACAGCAAAAATTTTGAGTCTACAACGTTTAGTTTAGGTGTGAGAGCCAAAATGAACTTTTTATTGCTTTAAACGCGTTTTCAGCCTGATTGTGCACTTTAGGTGAAAATGTCAAAATCTTAAAAATGAGCATAAGCACAATGAAATTAATGCTGGAATCATCTTCAGGATGCTAGAATACACTAAATACAGCAAAAATTTTGAGTCTACAACGTTTAGTTTAGGTGTGAGAGCCAAAATGAACTTTTTATGGCTTTAAATGCGTTTTCAGCCTGATTGTGCACTTTAGGTGAAAATGTCAAAATCTTCAAAATGAGCATAAGCACAATGAAATTAATGCTGGAATCATCTTCAGGATGCTAGAATACACTAAATACAGCAAAATTTTTGAGTCTACATTGTTTAGTTTAGGTGTGAGAGCCAAAATGAACTTTTTATTGCTTTAAACGCGTTTTCAGCCTGATTGTGCACTTTAGGTGAAAATGTCAAAATCTTAAAAATGAGCATAAGCACAATGAAATTAATGCTGGAATCATCTTCAGGATGCTAGAATACACTAAATACAGCAAAAATTTTGAGTCTACAACGTTTAGTTTAGGTGTGAGAGCCAAAATGAACTTTTTATTGCTTTAAACGCGTTTTCAGCCCCTGATTGTACACTTAAGGTGAAAATGTCAAAATCTTCAAAATGAGCATAAGCACAATGAAATTAATGCTGGAATCATCTTCAGGATGCTAGAATACACTAAATACAGCAAAAATTTTGAGTCTACAACGTTTAGTTTAGGTGTGAGAGCCAAAATGAACTTTTTATTGCTTTAAACGCGTTTTCAGCCTGATTGTGCACTTTAGGTGAAAATGTCAAAATCTTAAAAATGAGCATAAGCACAATGAAATTAATGCTGGAATCATCTTCAGGATGCTAGAATACACTAAATACAGCAAAATTTTTGAGTCTCCAACGTTTAGTTTAGGTGTGAGAGCCAAAATGAACTTTTTATGGCTTTAAATGCGTTTTCAGCCTGATTGTGCACTTTAGGTGAAAATGTCAAAATCTTCAAAATGAGCATAAGCACAATGAAATTAATGCTGGAATCATCTTCAGGATGCTAGAATACACTAAATACAGCAAAAATTTTGAGTCTACAACGTTTAGTTTAGGTGTGAGAGCCAAAATGAACTTTTTATTGCTTTAAACGCGTTTTCAGCCTGATTGTGCACTTTAGGTGAAAATGTCAAAATCTTAAAAATGAGCATAAGCACAATGAAATTAATGCTGGAATCATCTTCAGGATGCTAGAATACACTAAATACAGCAAAAATTTTGAGTCTCCAACGTTTAGTTTAGGTGTGAGAGCCAAAATGAACTTTTTATGGCTTTAAATGCGTTTTCAGCCTGATTGTGCACTTTAGGTGAAAATGTCAAAATCTTCAAAATGAGCATAAGCACAATGAAATTAATGCTGGAATCATCTTCAGGATGCTAGAATACACTAAATACAGCAAAAAATTTGAGTCTACAACGTTTAGTTTAGGTGTGAGAGCCAAAATGAACTTTTTATGGCTTTAAATGCGTTTTCAGCCTGATTGTGCACTTTAGGTGAAAATGTCAAAATCTTCAAAATGAGCATAAGCACAATGAAATTAATGCTGGAATCATCTTCAGGATGCTAGAATACACTAAATACAGCAAAAATTTTGAGTCTACAACGTTTAGTTTAGGTGTGAGAGCCAAAATGAACTTTTTATTGCTTTAAACGCGTTTTCAGCCCCTGATTGTACACTTAAGGTGAAAATGTCAAAATCTTCAAAATGAGCATAAGCACAATGAAATTAATGCTGGAATCATCTTCAGGATGCTAGAATACACTAAATACAGCAAAAATTTTGAGTCTACAACGTTTAGTTTAGGTGTGAGAGCCAAAATGAACTTTTTATTGCTTTAAACGCGTTTTCAGCCTGATTGTGCACTTTAGGTGAAAATGTCAAAATCTTAAAAATGAGCATAAGCACAATGAAATTAATGCTGGAATCATCTTCAGGATGCTAGAATACACTAAATACAGCAAAATTTTTGAGTCTCCAACGTTTAGTTTAGGTGTGAGAGCCAAAATGAACTTTTTATGGCTTTAAATGCGTTTTCAGCCTGATTGTGCACTTTAGGTGAAAATGTCAAAATCTTCAAAATGAGCATAAGCACAATGAAATTAATGCTGGAATCATCTTCAGGATGCTAGAATACACTAAATACAGCAAAAAATTTGAGTCTACAACGTTTAGTTTAGGTGTGAGAGCCAAAATGAACTTTTTATTGCTTTAAACGCGTTTTCAGCCTGATTGTGCACTTTAGGTGAAAATGTCAAAATCTTAAAAATGAGCATAAGCACAATGAAATTAATGCTGGAATCATCTTCAGGATGCTAGAATACACTAAATACAGCAAAAATTTTGAGTCTCCAACGTTTAGTTTAGGTGTGAGAGCCAAAATGAACTTTTTATTGCTTTAAACGCGTTTTCAGCCTGATTGTGCACTTTAGGTGAAAATGTCAAAATCTTCAAAATGAGCATAAGCACAATGAAATTAATGCTGGAATCATCTTCAGGATGCTAGAATACACTAAATACAGCAAAAATTTTGAGTCTACAACGTTTAGTTTAGGTGTGAGAGCCAAAATGAACTTTTTATTGCTTTAAACGCGTTTTCAGCCTGATTGTGCACTTTAGGTGAAAATGTCAAAATCTTAAAAATGAGCATAAGCACAATGAAATTAATGCTGGAATCATCTTCAGGATGCTAGAATACACTAAATACAGCAAAAATTTTGAGTCTCCAACGTTTAGTTTAGGTGTGAGAGCCAAAATGAACTTTTTATGGCTTTAAATGCGTTTTCAGCCTGATTGTGCACTTTAGGTGAAAATGTCAAAATCTTCAAAATGAGCATAAGCACAATGAAATTAATGCTGGAATCATCTTCAGGATGCTAGAATACACTAAATACAGCAAAAATTTTGAGTCTACAACGTTTAGTTTAGGTGTGAGAGCCAAAATGAACTTTTTATTGCTTTAAACGCGTTTTCAGCCTGATTGTGCACTTTAGGTGAAAATGTCAAAATCTTAAAAATGAGCATAAGCACAATGAAATTAATGCTGGAATCATCTTCAGGATGCTAGAATACACTAAATACAGCAAAAATTTTGAGTCTCCAACGTTTAGTTTAGGTGTGAGAGCCAAAATGAACTTTTTATGGCTTTAAATGCGTTTTCAGCCTGATTGTGCACTTTAGGTGAAAATGTCAAAATCTTCAAAATGAGCATAAGCACAATGAAATTAATGCTGGAATCATCTTCAGGATGCTAGAATACACTAAATACAGCAAAAATTTTGAGTCTACAACGTTTAGTTTAGGTGTGAGAGCCAAAATGAACTTTTTATTGCTTTAAACGCGTTTTCAGCCTGATTGTGCACTTTAGGTGAAAATGTCAAAATCTTAAAAATGAGCATAAGCACAATGAAATTAATGCTGGAATCATCTTCAGGATGCTAGAATACACTAAATACAGCAAAAATTTTGAGTCTACAACGTTTAGTTTAGGTGTGAGAGCCAAAATGAACTTTTTATTGCTTTAAACGCGTTTTCAGCCCCTGATTGTACACTTAAGGTGAAAATGTCAAAATCTTCAAAATGAGCATAAGCACAATGAAATTAATGCTGGAATCATCTTCAGGATGCTAGAATACACTGAATACAGCAAAAATTTTGAGTCTACAACGTTTAGTTTAGGTGTGAGAGCCAAAATGAACTTTTTATTGCTTTAAATGCGTTTTCAGCCTGATTGTACACTTTAGGTGAAAATGTCAAAATCTTCAAAATGAGCATAAGCACAATGAAATTAATGCTGGAATCATCTTCAGGATGCTAGAATACACTAAATACAGCAAAAATTTTGAGTCTACAACGTTTAGTTTAGGTGTGAGAGCCAAAATGAACTTTTTATTGCTTTAAACGCGTTTTCAGCCTGATTGTGCACTTTAGGTGAAAATGTCAAAATCTTAAAAATGAGCATAAGCACAATGAAATTAATGCTGGAATCATCTTCAGGATGCTAGAATACACTAAATACAGCAAAAATTTTGAGTCTACAACGTTTAGTTTAGGTGTGAGAGCCAAAATGAACTTTTTATGGCTTTAAATGCGTTTTCAGCCTGATTGTGCACTTTAGGTGAAAATGTCAAAATCTTCAAAATGAGCATAAGCACAATGAAATTAATGCTGGAATCATCTTCAGGATGCTAGAATACACTAAATACAGCAAAATTTTTGAGTCTACATTGTTTAGTTTAGGTGTGAGAGCCAAAATGAACTTTTTATTGCTTTAAACGCGTTTTCAGCCTGATTGTGCACTTTAGGTGAAAATGTCAAAATCTTAAAAATGAGCATAAGCACAATGAAATTAATGCTGGAATCATCTTCAGGATGCTAGAATACACTAAATACAGCAAAAATTTTGAGTCTACAACGTTTAGTTTAGGTGTGAGAGCCAAAATGAACTTTTTATTGCTTTAAACGCGTTTTCAGCCCCTGATTGTACACTTAAGGTGAAAATGTCAAAATCTTCAAAATGAGCATAAGCACAATGAAATTAATGCTGGAATCATCTTCAGGATGCTAGAATACACTAAATACAGCAAAAAATTTGAGTCTACAACGTTTAGTTTAGGTGTGAGAGCCAAAATGAACTTTTTATTGCTTTAAACGCGTTTTCAGCCTGATTGTGCACTTTAGGTGAAAATGTCAAAATCTTAAAAATAAGCATAAGCACAATAAAATTAATGCTGGAATCATCTTCAGGATGCTAGAATACACTAAATACAGCAAAAATTTTGAGTCTCCAACGTTTAGTTTAGGTGTGAGAGCCAAAATGAACTTTTTATGGCTTTAAATGCGTTTTCAGCCTGATTGTGCACTTTAGGTGAAAATGTCAAAATCTTCAAAATGAGCATAAGCACAATGAAATTAATGCTGGAATCATCTTCAGGATGCTAGAATACACTAAATACAGCAAAAATTTTGAGTCTACAACGTTTAGTTTAGGTGTGAGAGCCAAAATGAACTTTTTATTGCTTTAAACGCGTTTTCAGCCTGATTGTGCACTTTAGGTGAAAATGTCAAAATCTTAAAAATGAGCATAAGCACAATGAAATTAATGCTGGAATCATCTTCAGGATGCTAGAATACACTAAATACAGCAAAAATTTTGAGTCTCCAACGTTTAGTTTAGGTGTGAGAGCCAAAATGAACTTTTTATGGCTTTAAATGCGTTTTCAGCCTGATTGTGCACTTTAGGTGAAAATGTCAAAATCTTCAAAATGAGCATAAGCACAATGAAATTAATGCTGGAATCATCTTCAGGATGCTAGAATACACTAAATACAGCAAAAATTTTGAGTCTACAACGTTTAGTTTAGGTGTGAGAGCCAAAATGAACTTTTTATTGCTTTAAACGCGTTTTCAGCCTGATTGTGCACTTTAGGTGAAAATGTCAAAATCTTAAAAATGAGCATAAGCACAATGAAATTAATGCTGGAATCATCTTCAGGATGCTAGAATACACTAAATACAGCAAAAATTTTGAGTCTCCAACGTTTAGTTTAGGTGTGAGAGCCAAAATGAACTTTTTATGGCTTTAAATGCGTTTTCAGCCTGATTGTGCACTTTAGGTGAAAATGTCAAAATCTTCAAAATGAGCATAAGCACAATGAAATTAATGCTGGAATCATCTTCAGGATGCTAGAATACACTAAATACAGCAAAAAATTTGAGTCTACAACGTTTAGTTTAGGTGTGAGAGCCAAAATGAACTTTTTATGGCTTTAAATGCGTTTTCAGCCTGATTGTGCACTTTAGGTGAAAATGTCAAAATCTTCAAAATGAGCATAAGCACAATGAAATTAATGCTGGAATCATCTTCAGGATGCTAGAATACACTAAATACAGCAAAAATTTTGAGTCTACAACGTTTAGTTTAGGTGTGAGAGCCAAAATGAACTTTTTATTGCTTTAAACGCGTTTTCAGCCCCTGATTGTACACTTAAGGTGAAAATGTCAAAATCTTCAAAATGAGCATAAGCACAATGAAATTAATGCTGGAATCATCTTCAGGATGCTAGAATACACTAAATACAGCAAAAATTTTGAGTCTACAACGTTTAGTTTAGGTGTGAGAGCCAAAATGAACTTTTTATTGCTTTAAACGCGTTTTCAGCCTGATTGTGCACTTTAGGTGAAAATGTCAAAATCTTAAAAATGAGCATAAGCACAATGAAATTAATGCTGGAATCATCTTCAGGATGCTAGAATACACTAAATACAGCAAAATTTTTGAGTCTCCAACGTTTAGTTTAGGTGTGAGAGCCAAAATGAACTTTTTATGGCTTTAAATGCGTTTTCAGCCTGATTGTGCACTTTAGGTGAAAATGTCAAAATCTTCAAAATGAGCATAAGCACAATGAAATTAATGCTGGAATCATCTTCAGGATGCTAGAATACACTAAATACAGCAAAAAATTTGAGTCTACAACGTTTAGTTTAGGTGTGAGAGCCAAAATGAACTTTTTATTGCTTTAAACGCGTTTTCAGCCTGATTGTGCACTTTAGGTGAAAATGTCAAAATCTTAAAAATAAGCATAAGCACAATAAAATTAATGCTGGAATCATCTTCAGGATGCTAGAATACACTAAATACAGCAAAAATTTTGAGTCTCCAACGTTTAGTTTAGGTGTGAGAGCCAAAATGAACTTTTTATGGCTTTAAATGCGTTTTCAGCCTGATTGTGCACTTTAGGTGAAAATGTCAAAATCTTCAAAATGAGCATAAGCACAATGAAATTAATGCTGGAATCATCTTCAGGATGCTAGAATACACTAAATACAGCAAAAATTTTGAGTCTACAACGTTTAGTTTAGGTGTGAGAGCCAAAATGAACTTTTTATTGCTTTAAACGCGTTTTCAGCCTGATTGTGCACTTTAGGTGAAAATGTCAAAATCTTAAAAATGAGCATAAGCACAATGAAATTAATGCTGGAATCATCTTCAGGATGCTAGAATACACTAAATACAGCAAAAATTTTGAGTCTACAACGTTTAGTTTAGGTGTGAGAGCCAAAATGAACTTTTTATTGCTTTAAACGCGTTTTCAGCCCCTGATTGTACACTTAAGGTGAAAATGTCAAAATCTTCAAAATGAGCATAAGCACAATGAAATTAATGCTGGAATCATCTTCAGGATGCTAGAATACACTAAATACAGCAAAAATTTTGAGTCTACAACGTTTAGTTTAGGTGTGAGAGCCAAAATGAACTTTTTATTGCTTTAAACGCGTTTTCAGCCTGATTGTGCACTTTAGGTGAAAATGTCAAAATCTTAAAAATGAGCATAAGCACAATGAAATTAATGCTGGAATCATCTTCAGGATGCTAGAATACACTAAATACAGCAAAAATTTTGAGTCTACAACGTTTAGTTTAGGTTTGTGAGCAAAAATGAACTTTTTATTGCTTTAAATGCGTTTTCAGCCTGATTGTGCACTTTAGGTGAAAATGTCAAAATCTTCAAAATGAGCATAAGCACGATGAAATTAATGCTGGAATCATCTTCAGGATGCTAGAATACACTGAATACAGCAAAAATTTTGAGTCTACAACGTTTAGTTTAGGTGTGAGAGCCAAAATGAACTTTTTATTGCTTTAAACGCGTTTTCAGCCCCTGATTGTACACTTAAGGTGAAAATGTCAAAATCTTAAAAATGAGCATAAGCACAATGAAATTAATGCTGGAATCATCTTCAGGATGCTAGAATACACTAAATACAGCAAAAATGTTGAGTCTACAACGTTTTGTTTAGGTGTGAGAGCCAAAATGAACTTTTTATTGCTTTAAATGCGTTTTCAGCCTGATTGTGCACTTTAGGTGAAAATGTCAAAATCTTAAAAATGAGCATAATCACAATGAAATTAATGCTTGAATCATCTTCAGGATGCTATAATACACTAAATACAGCAAAAATTTTGAGTCTACAACGTTTAGTTTAGGTGTGAGAGCCAAAATGAACTTTTTATTGCTTTAAACGCGTTTTCAGCCCCTGATTGTACACTTAAGGTGAAAATGTCAAAATCTTCAAAATGAGCATAAGCACAATGAAATTAATGCTGGAATCATCTTCAGGATGCTAGAATACACTAAATACAGCAAAAATTTTGAGTCTACAACGTTTAGTTTAGGTTTGTGTGCCAAAATGAACTTTTTATTGCTTTAAACGCGTTTTCAGCCCCTGATTGTACACTTAAGGTGAAAATGTCAAAATCTTCAAAATGAGCATAAGCACAATGAAATTAATGCTGGAATCATCTTCAGGATGCTAGAATACACTAAATACAGCAAAAATTTTGAGTCTACATTGTTTAGTTTAGGTGTGAGAGCCAAAATGAACTTTTTATTGCTTTAAACGCGTTTTCAGCCTTATTGTGCACTTTAGGTGAAAATGTCAAAATCTTAAAAATGAGCATAAGCACAATGAAATTAATGCTGGAATCATCTTCAGGATGCTAGAATACACTAAATACAGCAAAAATTTTGAGTCTACAACGTTTAGTTTAGGTGTGAGAGCCAAAATGAACTTTTTATTGCTTTAAACGCGTTTTCAGCCCCTGATTGTACACTTAAGGTGAAAATGTCAAAATCTTCAAAATGAGCATAAGCACAATGAAATTAATGCTGGAATCATCTTCAGGATGCTAGAATACACTAAATACAGCAAAAATTTTGAGTCTACAACGTTTAGTTTAGGTGTGAGAGCCAAAATGAACTTTTTATTGCTTTAAACGCGTTTTCAGCCTGATTGTGCACTTTAGGTGAAAATGTCAAAATCTTAAAAATGAGCATAAGCACAATGAAATTAATGCTGGAATCATCTTCAGGATGCTAGAATACACTAAATACAGCAAAAATTTTGAGTCTCCAACGTTTAGTTTAGGTGTGAGAGCCAAAATGAACTTTTTATGGCTTTAAATGCGTTTTCAGCCTGATTGTGCACTTTAGGTGAAAATGTCAAAATCTTCAAAATGAGCATAAGCACAATGAAATTAATGCTGGAATCATCTTCAGGATGCTAGAATACACTAAATACAGCAAAAATTTTGAGTCTACAACGTTTAGTTTAGGTGTGAGAGCCAAAATGAACTTTTTATTGCTTTAAACGCGTTTTCAGCCTGATTGTGCACTTTAGGTGAAAATGTCAAAATCTTCAAAATGAGCATAAGCACAATGAAATTAATGCTGGAATCATCTTCAGGATGCTAGAATACACTAAATACAGCAAAAATTTTGAGTCTACAACGTTTAGTTTAGGTTTGTGTGCCAAAATGAACTTTTTATTGCTTTAAATGCGTTTTCAGCCTGATTGTGCACTTTAGGTGAAAATGTCAAAATCTTAAAAATGAGCATAAGCACAATGAAATTAATGCTGGAATCATCTTCAGGATGCTAGAATACACTAAATACAGCAAAAATTTTGAGTCTACAACGTTTAGTTTAGGTGTGAGAGCCAAAATGAACTTTTTATTGCTTTAAATGCGTTTTCAGCCTGATTGTACACTTTAGGTGAAAATGTCAAAATCTTCAAAATGAGCATAAGCACAATGAAATTAATGCTGGAATCATCTTCAGGATGCTAGAATACACTAAATACAGCAAAAATTTTGAGTCTACAACGTTTAGTTTAGGTGCGAGAGCCAAAATGAACTTTATATTGCTTTAAACGCGTTTTCAGCCTGATTGTGCACTTTAGGTGAAAATGTCAAAATCCTAAAAATGAGCATAAGCACAATGAAATTAATGCTGGAATCATCTTCAGGATGCTAGAATACACTAAATACAGCAAAAATTTTGAGTCTACAACGTTTAGTTTAGGTGTGAGAGCCAAAATGAACTTTTTATTGCTTTAAACGCGTTTTCAGCCTGATTGTGCACTTTAGGTGAAAATGTCAAAATCTTAAAAATGAGCATAAGCACAATGAAATTAATGCTGGAATCATCTTCAGGATGCTAGAATACACTAAATACAGCAAAATTTTTGAGTCTCTAACGTTTAGTTTAGGTGTGAGAGCCAAAATGAACTTTTTATGGCTTTAAATGCGTTTTCAGCCTGATTGTGCACTTTAGGTGAAAATGTCAAAATCTTCAAAATGAGCATAAGCACAATGAAATTAATGCTGGAATCATCTTCAGGATGCTAGAATACACTAAATACAGCAAAAATTTTGAGTCTACAACGTTTAGTTTAGGTGTGAGAGCCAAAATGAACTTTTTATTGCTTTAAACGCGTTTTCAGCCTGATTGTGCACTTTAGGTGAAAATGTCAAAATCTTAAAAATGAGCATAAGCACAATGAAATTAATGCTGGAATCATCTTCAGGATGCTAGAATACACTAAATACAGCAAAAATTTTGAGTCTCCAACGTTTAGTTTAGGTGTGAGAGCCAAAATGAACTTTTTATGGCTTTAAATGCGTTTTCAGCCTGATTGTGCACTTTAGGTGAAAATGTCAAAATCTTCAAAATGAGCATAAGCACAATGAAATTAATGCTGGAATCATCTTCAGGATGCTAGAATACACTAAATACAGCAAAAAATTTGAGTCTACAACGTTTAGTTTAGGTGTGAGAGCCAAAATGAACTTTTTATGGCTTTAAATGCGTTTTCAGCCTGATTGTGCACTTTAGGTGAAAATGTCAAAATCTTCAAAATGAGCATAAGCACAATGAAATTAATGCTGGAATCATCTTCAGGATGCTAGAATACACTAAATACAGCAAAAATTTTGAGTCTACAACGTTTAGTTTAGGTGTGAGAGCCAAAATGAACTTTTTATTGCTTTAAACGCGTTTTCAGCCCCTGATTGTACACTTAAGGTGAAAATGTCAAAATCTTCAAAATGAGCATAAGCACAATGAAATTAATGCTGGAATCATCTTCAGGATGCTAGAATACACTAAATACAGCAAAAATTTTGAGTCTACAACGTTTAGTTTAGGTGTGAGAGCCAAAATGAACTTTTTATTGCTTTAAACGCGTTTTCAGCCTGATTGTGCACTTTAGGTGAAAATGTCAAAATCTTAAAAATGAGCATAAGCACAATGAAATTAATGCTGGAATCATCTTCAGGATGCTAGAATACACTAAATACAGCAAAATTTTTGAGTCTCCAACGTTTAGTTTAGGTGTGAGAGCCAAAATGAACTTTTTATTGCTTTAAACGCGTTTTCAGCCTGATTGTGCACTTTAGGTGAAAATGTCAAAATCTTAAAAATGAGCATAAGCACAATGAAATTAATGCTGGAATCATCTTCAGGATGCTAGAATACACTAAATACAGCAAAAATTTTGAGTCTCCAACGTTTAGTTTAGGTGTGAGAGCCAAAATGAACTTTTTATGGCTTTAAATGCGTTTTCAGCCTGATTGTGCACTTTAGTTGAAAATGTCAAAATCTTCAAAATGAGCATAAGCACAATGAAATTAATGCTGGAATCATCTTCAGGATGCTAGAATACACTAAATACAGCAAAAAATTTGAGTCTACAACGTTTAGTTTAGGTGTGAGAGCCAAAATGAACTTTTTATGGCTTTAAATGCGTTTTCAGCCTGATTGTGCACTTTAGGTGAAAATGTCAAAATCTTCAAAATGAGCATAAGCACAATGAAATTAATGCTGGAATCATCTTCAGGATGCTAGAATACACTAAATACAGAAAAATTTTTGAGTCTACAACGTTTAGTTTAGGTGTGAGAGCCAAAATGAACTTTTTATTGCTTTAAACGCGTTTTCCAGCCCCTGATTGTACACTTAAGGTGAAAATGTCAAAATCTTCAAAATGAGCATAAGCACAATGAAATTAATGCTGGAATCATCTTCAGGATGCTAGAATACACTAAATACAGCAAAAATTTTGAGTCTACAACGTTTAGTTTAGGTGTGAGAGCCAAAATGAACTTTTTATTGCTTTAAACGCGTTTTCAGCCTGATTGTGCACTTTAGGTGAAAATGTCAAAATCTTAAAAATGAGCATAAGCACAATGAAATTAATGCTGGAATCATCTTCAGGATGCTAGAATACACTAAATACAGCAAAATTTTTGAGTCTCCAACGTTTAGTTTAGGTGTGAGAGCCAAAATGAACTTTTTATGGCTTTAAATGCGTTTTCAGCCTGATTGTGCACTTTAGGTGAAAATGTCAAAATCTTCAAAATGAGCATAAGCACAATGAAATTAATGCTGGAATCATCTTCAGGATGCTAGAATACACTAAATACAGCAAAAAGTTTGAGTCTACAACGTTTAGTTTAGGTGTGAGAGCCAAAATGAACTTTTTATTGCTTTAAACGCGTTTTCAGCCTGATTGTGCACTTTAGGTGAAAATGTCAAAATCTTAAAAATAAGCATAAGCACAATAAAATTAATGCTGGAATCATCTTCAGGATGCTAGAATACACTAAATACAGCAAAAATTTTGAGTCTCCAACGTTTAGTTTAGGTGTGAGAGCCAAAATGAACTTTTTATGGCTTTAAATGCGTTTTCAGCCTGATTGTGCACTTTAGGTGAAAATTTCAAAATCTTCAAAATGAGCATAAGCACAATGAAATTAATGCTGGAATCATCTTCAGGATGCTAGAATACACTAAATACAGCAAAAAGTTTGAGTCTACAACGTTTAGTTTAGGTGTGAGAGCCAAAATGAACTTTTTATTGCTTTAAACGCGTTTTCAGCCTGATTGTGCACTTTAGGTGAAAATGTCAAAATCTTAAAAATAAGCATAAGCACAATAAAATTAATGCTGGAATCATCTTCAGGATGCTAGAATACACTAAATACAGCAAAAATTTTGAGTCTCCAACGTTTAGTTTAGGTGTGAGAGCCAAAATGAACTTTTTATGGCTTTAAATGCGTTTTCAGCCTGATTGTGCACTTTAGGTGAAAATTTCAAAATCTTCAAAATGAGCATAAGCACAATGAAATTAATGCTGGAATCATCTTCAGGATGCTAGAATACACTAAATACAGCAAAAATTTTGAGTCTACAACGTTTAGTTTAGGTGTGAGAGCCAAAATGAACTTTTTATTGCTTTAAACGCGTTTTCAGCCTGATTGTGCACTTTAGGTGAAAATGTCAAAATCTTAAAAATGAGCATAAGCACAATGAAATTAATGCTGGAATCATCTTCAGGATGCTAGAATACACTAAATACAGCAAAAATTTTTAGTCTACAACGTTTAGTTTAGGTGTGAGAGCCAAAATGAACTTTTTATTGCTTTAAACGCGTTTTCAGCCCCTGATTGTACACTTAAGGTGAAAATGTCAAAATCTTCAAAATGAGCATAAGCACAATGAAATTAATGCTGGAATCATCTTCAGGATGCTAGAATACACTAAATACAGCAAAAATTTTGAGTCTACAACGTTTAGTTTAGGTGTGAGAGCCAAAATGAACTTTTTATTGCTTTAAACGCGTTTTCAGCCTGATTGTGCACTTTAGGTGAAAATGTCAAAATCTTAAAAATGAGCATAAGCACAATGAAATTAATGCTGGAATCATCTTCAGGATGCTAGAATACACTAAATACAGCAAAAATTTTGAGTCTACAACGTTTAGTTTAGGTGTGAGAGCCAAAATGAACTTTTTATTGCTTTAAACGCGTTTTCAGCCTGATTGTGCACTTTAGGTGAAAATGTCAAAATCTTAAAAATGAGCATAAGCACAATGAAATTAATGCTGGAATCATCTTCAGGATGCTAGAATACACTAAATACAGCAAAATTTTTGAGTCTCCAACGTTTAGTTTAGGTGTGAGAGCCAAAATGAACTTTTTATGGCTTTAAATGCGTTTTCAGCCTGATTGTGCACTTTAGGTGAAAATGTCAAAATCTTAAAAATGAGCATAAGCACAATGAAATTAATGCTGGAATCATCTTCAGGATGCTAGAATACACTAAATACAGCAAAAATTTTGAGTCTACAACGTTTAGTTTAGGTGTGAGAGCCAAAATGAACTTTTTATTGCTTTAAACGCGTTTTCAGCCCCTGATTGTACACTTAAGGTGAAAATGTCAAAATCTTCAAAATGAGCATAAGCACAATGAAATTAATGCTGGAATCATCTTCAGGATGCTAGAATACACTAAATACAGCAAAAATTTTGAGTCTACAACGTTTAGTTTAGGTGTGAGAGCCAAAATGAACTTTTTATTGCTTTAAACGCGTTTTCAGCCTGATTGTGCACTTTAGGTGAAAATGTCAAAATCTTAAAAATGAGCATAAGCACAATGAAATTAATGCTGGAATCATCTTCAGGATGCTAGAATACACTAAATACAGCAAAAATTTTGAGTCTACAACGTTTAGTTTAGGTGTGAGAGCCAAAATGAACTTTTTATTGCTTTAAACGCGTTTTCAGCCTGATTGTACACTTAAGGTGAAAATGTCAAAATCTTAAAAATGAGCATAAGCACAATGAAATTAATGCTGGAATCATCTTCAGGATGCTAGAATACACTAAATACAGCAAAATTTTTGAGTCTCCAACGTTTAGTTTAGGTTTGAGAGCCAAAATGAACTTTTTATGGCTTTAAATGCGTTTTCAGCCTGATTGTGCACTTTAGGTGAAAATGTCAAAATCTTCAAAATGAGCATAAGCACAATGAAATTAATGCTGGAATCATCTTCAGGATGCTAGAATACACTAAATACAGCAAAAATTTTGAGTCTACAACGTTTAGTTTAGGTGTGAGAGCCAAAATGAACTTTTTATTGCTTTAAACGCGTTTTCAGCCTGATTGTGCACTTTAGGTGAAAATGTCAAAATCTTAAAAATGAGCATAAGCACAATGAAATTAATGCTGGAATCATCTTCAGGATGCTAGAATACACTAAATACAGCAAAAATTTTGAGTCTCCAACGTTTAGTTTAGGTGTGAGAGCCAAAATGAACTTTTTATGGCTTTAAATGCGTTTTCAGCCTGATTGTGCACTTTAGGTGAAAATGTCAAAATCTTCAAAATGAGCATAAGCACAATGAAATTAATGCTGGAATCATCTTCAGGATGCTAGAATACACTAAATACAGCAAAAATTTTGAGTCTACAAGGTTTAGTTTAGGTGTGAGAGCCAAAATGAACTTTTTATGGCTTTAAATGCGTTTTCAGCCTGATTGTGCACTTTAGGTGAAAATGTCAAAATCTTCAAAATGAGCATAAGCACAATGAAATTAATGCTGGAATCATCTTCAGGATGCTAGAATACACTAAATACAGCAAAAATTTTGAGTCTACAACGTTTAGTTTAGGTGTGAGAGCCAAAATGAACTTTTTATTGCTTTAAACGCGTTTTCAGCCTGATTGTGCACTTTAGGTGAAAATGTCAAAATCTTAAAAATGAGCATAAGCACAATGAAATTAATGCTGGAATCATCTTCAGGATGCTAGAATACACTAAATACAGCAAAAATTTTGAGTCTACAACGTTTAGTTTAGGTGTGAGAGCCAAAATGAACTTTTTATTGCTTTAAACGCGTTTTCAGCCCCTGATTGTACACTTAAGGTGAAAATGTCAAAATCTTCAAAATGAGCATAAGCACAATGAAATTAATGCTGGAATCATCTTCAGGATGCTAGAATACACTAAATACAGCAAAAATTTTGAGTCTACAACGTTTAGTTTAGGTGTGAGAGCCAAAATGAACTTTTTATTGCTTTAAACGCGTTTTCAGCCTGATTGTGCACTTTAGGTGAAAATGTCAAAATCTTAAAAATGAGCATAAGCACAATGAAATTAATGCTGGAATCATCTTCAGGATGCTAGAATACACTAAATACAGCAAAAATTTTGAGTCTACAACGTTTAGTTTAGGTGTGAGAGCCAAAATGAACTTTTTATGGCTTTAAATGCGTTTTCAGCCTGATTGTGCACTTTAGGTGAAAATGTCAAAATCTTCAAAATGAGCATAAGCACAATGAAATTAATGCTGGAATCATCTTCAGGATGCTAGAATACACTAAATACAGCAAAAATTTTGAGTCTACAACGTTTAGTTTAGGTGTGAGAGCCAAAACGAACTTTTTATTGCTTTAAACGCGTTTTCAGCCTGATTGTGCACTTTAGGTGAAAATGTCAAAATCTTAAAAATGAGCATAAGCACAATGAAATTAATGCTGGAATCATCTTCAGGATGCTAGAATACACTAAATACAGCAAAAATTTTGAGTCTACAACGTTTAGTTTAGGTGTGAGAGCCAAAATGAACTTTTTATTGCTTTAAACGTGTTTTCAGCCCCTGATTGTACACTTTAGGGGAAAATGTCAAAATCTTCAAAATGAGCATAAGCACAATGAAATTAATGCTGGAATCATCTTCAGGATGCTAGAATACACTAAATACAGCAAAAATTTTGAGTCTACAACGTTTAGTTTAGGTTTGTGTGCCAAAATGAACTTTTTATTGCTTTAAATGCGTTTTCAGCCTGATTGTGCACTTTAGGTGAAAATGTCAAAATCTTAAAAATGAGCATAAGCACAATGAAATTAATGCTGGAATCATCTTCAGGATGCTAGAATACACTAAATACAGCAAAATTTTTGAGTCTCCAACGTTTAGTTTAGGTGTGAGAGCCAAAATGAACTTTTTATGGCTTTAAATGCGTTTTCAGCCTGATTGTGCACTTTAGGTGAAAATGTCAAAATCTTCAAAATGAGCATAAGCACAATGAAATTAATGCTGGAATCATCTTCAGGATGCTAGAATACACTAAATACAGCAAAAATTTTGAGTCTACAACGTTTAGTTTAGGTGTGAGAGCCAAAATGAACTTTTTATTGCTTTAAACGCGTTTTCAGCCTGATTGTGCACTTTAGGTGAAAATGTCAAAATCTTAAAAATGAGCATAAGCACAATGAAATTAATGCTGGAATCATCTTCAGGATGCTAGAATACACTAAATACAGCAAAAAGTTTGAGTCTACAACGTTTAGTTTAGGTGTGAGAGCCAAAATGAACTTTTTATTGCTTTAAACGCGTTTTCAGCCTGATTGTGCACTTTAGGTGAAAATGTCAAAATCTTAAAAATAAGCATAAGCACAATAAAATTAATGCTGGAATCATCTTCAGGATGCTAGAATACACTAAATACAGCAAAAATTTTGAGTCTCCAACGTTTAGTTTAGGTGTGAGAGCCAAAATGAACTTTTTATGGCTTTAAATGCGTTTTCAGCCTGATTGTGCACTTTAGGTGAAAATTTCAAAATCTTCAAAATGAGCATAAGCACAATGAAATTAATGCTGGAATCATCTTCAGGATGCTAGAATACACTAAATACAGCAAAAAGTTTGAGTCTACAACGTTTAGTTTAGGTGTGAGAGCCAAAATGAACTTTTTATTGCTTTAAACGCGTTTTCAGCCTGATTGTGCACTTTAGGTGAAAATGTCAAAATCTTAAAAATAAGCATAAGCACAATAAAATTAATGCTGGAATCATCTTCAGGATGCTAGAATACACTAAATACAGCAAAAATTTTGAGTCTCCAACGTTTAGTTTAGGTGTGAGAGCCAAAATGAACTTTTTATGGCTTTAAATGCGTTTTCAGCCTGATTGTGCACTTTAGGTGAAAATTTCAAAATCTTCAAAATGAGCATAAGCACAATGAAATTAATGCTGGAATCATCTTCAGGATGCTAGAATACACTAAATACAGCAAAAATTTTGAGTCTACAACGTTTAGTTTAGGTGTGAGAGCCAAAATGAACTTTTTATTGCTTTAAACGCGTTTTCAGCCTGATTGTGCACTTTAGGTGAAAATGTCAAAATCTTAAAAATGAGCATAAGCACAATGAAATTAATGCTGGAATCATCTTCAGGATGCTAGAATACACTAAATACAGCAAAAATTTTTAGTCTACAACGTTTAGTTTAGGTGTGAGAGCCAAAATGAACTTTTTATTGCTTTAAACGCGTTTTCAGCCCCTGATTGTACACTTAAGGTGAAAATGTCAAAATCTTCAAAATGAGCATAAGCACAATGAAATTAATGCTGGAATCATCTTCAGGATGCTAGAATACACTAAATACAGCAAAAATTTTGAGTCTACAACGTTTAGTTTAGGTGTGAGAGCCAAAATGAACTTTTTATTGCTTTAAACGCGTTTTCAGCCTGATTGTGCACTTTAGGTGAAAATGTCAAAATCTTAAAAATGAGCATAAGCACAATGAAATTAATGCTGGAATCATCTTCAGGATGCTAGAATACACTAAATACAGCAAAAATTTTGAGTCTACAACGTTTAGTTTAGGTGTGAGAGCCAAAATGAACTTTTTATTGCTTTAAACGCGTTTTCAGCCTGATTGTGCACTTTAGGTGAAAATGTCAAAATCTTAAAAATGAGCATAAGCACAATGAAATTAATGCTGGAATCATCTTCAGGATGCTAGAATACACTAAATACAGCAAAATTTTTGAGTCTCCAACGTTTAGTTTAGGTGTGAGAGCCAAAATGAACTTTTTATGGCTTTAAATGCGTTTTCAGCCTGATTGTGCACTTTAGGTGAAAATGTCAAAATCTTAAAAATGAGCATAAGCACAATGAAATTAATGCTGGAATCATCTTCAGGATGCTAGAATACACTAAATACAGCAAAAATTTTGAGTCTACAACGTTTAGTTTAGGTGTGAGAGCCAAAATGAACTTTTTATTGCTTTAAACGCGTTTTCAGCCCCTGATTGTACACTTAAGGTGAAAATGTCAAAATCTTCAAAATGAGCATAAGCACAATGAAATTAATGCTGGAATCATCTTCAGGATGCTAGAATACACTAAATACAGCAAAAATTTTGAGTCTACAACGTTTAGTTTAGGTGTGAGAGCCAAAATGAACTTTTTATTGCTTTAAACGCGTTTTCAGCCTGATTGTGCACTTTAGGTGAAAATGTCAAAATCTTAAAAATGAGCATAAGCACAATGAAATTAATGCTGGAATCATCTTCAGGATGCTAGAATACACTAAATACAGCAAAAATTTTGAGTCTACAACGTTTAGTTTAGGTGTGAGAGCCAAAATGAACTTTTTATTGCTTTAAACGCGTTTTCAGCCTGATTGTACACTTAAGGTGAAAATGTCAAAATCTTAAAAATGAGCATAAGCACAATGAAATTAATGCTGGAATCATCTTCAGGATGCTAGAATACACTAAATACAGCAAAATTTTTGAGTCTCCAACGTTTAGTTTAGGTTTGAGAGCCAAAATGAACTTTTTATGGCTTTAAATGCGTTTTCAGCCTGATTGTGCACTTTAGGTGAAAATGTCAAAATCTTCAAAATGAGCATAAGCACAATGAAATTAATGCTGGAATCATCTTCAGGATGCTAGAATACACTAAATACAGCAAAAATTTTGAGTCTACAACGTTTAGTTTAGGTGTGAGAGCCAAAATGAACTTTTTATTGCTTTAAACGCGTTTTCAGCCTGATTGTGCACTTTAGGTGAAAATGTCAAAATCTTAAAAATGAGCATAAGCACAATGAAATTAATGCTGGAATCATCTTCAGGATGCTAGAATACACTAAATACAGCAAAAATTTTGAGTCTCCAACGTTTAGTTTAGGTGTGAGAGCCAAAATGAACTTTTTATGGCTTTAAATGCGTTTTCAGCCTGATTGTGCACTTTAGGTGAAAATGTCAAAATCTTCAAAATGAGCATAAGCACAATGAAATTAATGCTGGAATCATCTTCAGGATGCTAGAATACACTAAATACAGCAAAAATTTTGAGTCTACAAGGTTTAGTTTAGGTGTGAGAGCCAAAATGAACTTTTTATGGCTTTAAATGCGTTTTCAGCCTGATTGTGCACTTTAGGTGAAAATGTCAAAATCTTCAAAATGAGCATAAGCACAATGAAATTAATGCTGGAATCATCTTCAGGATGCTAGAATACACTAAATACAGCAAAAATTTTGAGTCTACAACGTTTAGTTTAGGTGTGAGAGCCAAAATGAACTTTTTATTGCTTTAAACGCGTTTTCAGCCCCTGATTGTACACTTAAGGTGAAAATGTCAAAATCTTCAAAATGAGCATAAGCACAATGAAATTAATGCTGGAATCATCTTCAGGATGCTAGAATACACTAAATACAGCAAAAATTTTGAGTCTACAACGTTTAGTTTAGGTGTGAGAGCCAAAATGAACTTTTTATTGCTTTAAACGCGTTTTCAGCCTGATTGTGCACTTTAGGTGAAAATGTCAAAATCTTAAAAATGAGCATAAGCACAATGAAATTAATGCTGGAATCATCTTCAGGATGCTAGAATACACTAAATACAGCAAAATTTTTGAGTCTCCAACGTTTAGTTTAGGTGTGAGAGCCAAAATGAACTTTTTATGGCTTTAAATGCGTTTTCAGCCTGATTGTGCACTTTAGGTGAAAATGTCAAAATCTTCAAAATGAGCATAAGCACAATGAAATTAATGCTGGAATCATCTTCAGGATGCTAGAATACACTAAATACAGCAAAAATTTTGAGTCTACAACGTTTAATTTAGGTGTGAGAGCCAAAATGAACTTTTTATTGCTTTAAACGCGTTTTCAGCCTGATTGTGCACTTTAGGTGAAAATGTCAAAATCTTAAAAATGAGCATAAGCACAATAAAATTAATGCTGGAATCATCTTCAGGATGCTAGAATACACTAAATACAGCAAAAATTTTGAGTCTCCAACGTTTAGTTAGGTGTGAGAGCCAAAATGAACTTTTTATGGCTTTAAATGCGTTTTCAGCCTGATTGTGCACTTTAGGTGAAAATGTCAAAATCTTCAAAATGAGCATAAGCACAATGAAATTAATGCTGGAATCATCTTCAGGATGCTAGAATACACTAAATACAGCAAAAATTTTGAGTCTACAACGTTTAGTTTAGGTGTGAGAGCCAAAATGAACTTTTTATTGCTTTAAACGCGTTTTCAGCCTGATTGTGCACTTTAGGTGAAAATGTCAAAATCTTAAAAATGAGCATAAGCACAATGAAATTAATGCTGGAATCATCTTCAGGATGCTAGAATACACTAAATACAGCAAAAATTTTGAGTCTACAACGTTTAGTTTAGGTGTGAGAGCCAAAATGAACTTTTTATTGCTTTAAACGCGTTTTCAGCCCCTGATTGTACACTTAAGGTGAAAATGTCAAAATCTTCAAAATGAGCATAAGCACAATGAAATTAATGCTGGAATCATCTTCAGGATGCTAGAATACACTAAATACAGCAAAAATTTTGAGTCTACAACGTTTAGTTTAGGTGTGAGAGCCAAAATGAACTTTTTATTGCTTTAAACGCGTTTTCAGCCTGATTGTGCACTTTAGGTGAAAATGTCAAAATCTTAAAAATGAGCATAAGCACAATGAAATTAATGCTGGAATCATCTTCAGGATGCTAGAATACACTAAATACAGCAAAAATTTTGAGTCTACAACGTTTAGTTTAGGTGTGAGAGCCAAAATGAACTTTTTATGGCTTTAAATGCGTTTTCAGCCTGATTGTGCACTTTAGGTGAAAATGTCAAAATCTTCAAAATGAGCATAAGCACAATGAAATTAATGCTGGAATCATCTTCAGGATGCTAGAATACACTAAATACAGCAAAAATTTTGAGTCTACAACGTTTAGTTTAGGTGTGAGAGCCAAAACGAACTTTTTATTGCTTTAAACGCGTTTTCAGCCTGATTGTGCACTTTAGGTGAAAATGTCAAAATCTTAAAAATGAGCATAAGCACAATGAAATTAATGCTGGAATCATCTTCAGGATGCTAGAATACACTAAATACAGCAAAAATTTTGAGTCTACAACGTTTAGTTTAGGTGTGAGAGCCAAAATGAACTTTTTATTGCTTTAAACGTGTTTTCAGCCCCTGATTGTACACTTTAGGGGAAAATGTCAAAATCTTCAAAATGAGCATAAGCACAATGAAATTAATGCTGGAATCATCTTCAGGATGCTAGAATACACTAAATACAGCAAAAATTTTGAGTCTACAACGTTTAGTTTAGGTTTGTGTGCCAAAATGAACTTTTTATTGCTTTAAATGCGTTTTCAGCCTGATTGTGCACTTTAGGTGAAAATGTCAAAATCTTAAAAATGAGCATAAGCACAATGAAATTAATGCTGGAATCATCTTCAGGATGCTAGAATACACTAAATACAGCAAAAAATTTGAGTCTACAACGTTTAGTTTAGGTGTGAGAGCCAAAATGAACTTTTTATGGCTTTAAATGCGTTTTCAGCCTGATTGTGCACTTTAGGTGAAAATGTCAAAATCTTCAAAATGAGCATAAGCACAATGAAATTAATGCTGGAATCATCTTCAGGATGCTAGAATACACTAAATACAGCAAAAATTTTGAGTCTACATTGTTTAGTTTAGGTGTGAGAGCCAAAATGAACTTTTTATTGCTTTAAACGCGTTTTCAGCCTGATTGTGCACTTTAGGTGAAAATGTCAAAATCTTAAAAATGAGCATAAGCACAATGAAATTAATGCTGGAATCATCTTCAGGATGCTAGAATACACTAAATACAGCAAAAATTTTGAGTCTACAACGTTTAGTTTAGGTGTGAGAGCCAAAATGAACTTTTTATTGCTTTAAACGCGTTTTCAGCCCCTGATTGTACACTTAAGGTGAAAATGTCAAAATCTTCAAAATGAGCATAAGCACAATGAAATTAATGCTGGAATCATCTTCAGGATGCTAGAATACACTAAATACAGCAAAAATTTTGAGTCTACAACGTTTAGTTTAGGTGTGAGAGCCAAAATGAACTTTTTATTGCTTTAAACGCGTTTTCAGCCTGATTGTGCACTTTAGGTGAAAATGTCAAAATCTTAAAAATGAGCATAAGCACAATGAAATTAATGCTGGAATCATCTTCAGGATGCTAGAATACACTAAATACAGCAAAAATTTTGAGTCTCCAACGTTTAGTTTAGGTGTGAGAGCCAAAATGAACTTTTTATGGCTTTAAATGCGTTTTCAGCCTGATTGTGCACTTTAGGTGAAAATGTCAAAATCTTCAAAATGAGCATAAGCACAATGAAATTAATGCTGGAAACATCTTCAGGATGCTAGAATACACTAAATACAGCAAAAATTTTGAGTCTACAACGTTTAGTTTAGGTGTGAGAGCCAAAATGAACTTTTTATTGCTTTAAACGCGTTTTTCAGCCTGATTGTGCACTTTAGGTGAAAATGTCAAAATCTTAAAAATGAGCATAAGCACAATGAAATTAATGCTGGAATCATCTTCAGGATGCTAGAATACACTAAATACAGCAAAAATTTTGAGTCTCCAACGTTTAGTTTAGGTGTGAGAGCCAAAATGAACTTTTTATGGCTTTAAATGCGTTTTCAGCCTGATTGTGCACTTTAGGTGAAAATGTCAAAATCTTCAAAATGAGCATAAGCACAATGAAATTAATGCTGGAATCATCTTCAGGATGCTAGAATACACTAAATACAGCAAAAATTTTGAGTCTACAACGTTTAGTTTAGGTGTGAGAGCCAAAATGAACTTTTTATTGCTTTAAACGCGTTTTTCAGCCTGATTGTGCACTTTAGGTGAAAATGTCAAAATCTTAAAAATGAGCATAAGCACAATGAAATTAATGCTGGAATCATCTTCAGGATGCTAGAATACACTAAATACAGCAAAAATTTTGAGTCTACAACGTTTAGTTTAGGTGTGAGAGCCAAAATGAACTTTTTATTGCTTTAAACGCGTTTTCAGCCCCTGATTGTACACTTAAGGTGAAAATGTCAAAATCTTCAAAATAAGCATAAGCACAATGAAATTAATGCTGGAATCATCTTCAGGATGCTAGAATACACTAAATACAGCAAAAAATTTGAGTCTACAACGTTTAGTTTAGGTGTGAGAGCCAAAATGAACTTTTTATTGCTTTAAATGCGTTTTCAGCCTGATTGTACACTTTAGGTGAAAATGTCAAAATCTTCAAAATGAGCATAAGCACAATGAAATTAATGCTGGAATCATCTTCAGGATGCTAGAATACACTAAATACAGCAAAAATTTTGAGTCTACAACCTTTAGTTTAGGTGTGAGAGCCAAAATGAACTTTTTATTGCTTTAAACGCGTTTTCAGCCTGATTGTGCACTTTAGGTGAAAATGTCAAAATCTTAAAAATGAGCATAAGCACAATGAAATTAATGCTGGAATCATCTTCAGGATGCTAGAATACACTAAATACAGCAAAAATTTTGAGTCTACAACGTTTAGTTTAGGTGTGAGAGCCAAAATGAACTTTTTATTGCTTTAAACGCGTTTTCAGCCTGAATGTGCACTTTAGGTGAAAATGTCAAAATCCTAAAAATGAGCATAAGCACAATGAAATTAATGCTGGAATCATCTTCAGGATGCTAGAATACACTAAATACAGCAAAAATTTTGAGTCTACAACGTTTAGTTTAGGTGTGAGAGCCAAAATGAACTTTTTATTGCTTTAAACGCGTTTTCAGCCCCTGATTGTACACTTAAGGTGAAAATGTCAAAATCTTCAAAATGAGCATAAGCACAATGAAATTAATGCTGGAATCATCTTCAGGATGCTAGAATACACTAAATACAGCAAAAATTTTGAGTCTACAACGTTTAGTTTAGGTGTGAGAGCCAAAATGAACTTTTTATGGCTTTAAATGCGTTTTCAGCCTGATTGTGCACTTTAGGTGAAAATGTCAAAATCTTCAAAATGAGCATAAGCACAATGAAATTAATGCTGGAATCATCTTCAGGATGCTAGAATACACTAAATACAGCAAAATTTTTGAGTCTACATTGTATAGTTTAGGTGTGAGAGCCAAAATGAACTTTTTATTGCTTTAAACGCGTTTTCAGCCTGATTGTGCACTTTAGGTGAAAATGTCAAAATCTTAAAAATGAGCATAAGCACAATGAAATTAATGCTGGAATCATCTTCAGGATGCTAGAATACACTAAATACAGAAAAAATTTTGAGTCTACAACGTTTAGTTTAGGTGTGAGAGCCAAAATGAACTTTTTATTGCTTTAAACGCGTTTTCAGCCCCTGATTGTACACTTAAGGTGAAAATGTCAAAATCTTCAAAATGAGCATAAGCACAATGAAATTAATGCTGGAATCATCTTCAGGATGCTAGAATACACTAAATACAGCAAAAATTTTGAGTCTACAACGTTTAGTTTAGGTGTGAGAGCCAAAATGAACTTTTTATTGCTTTAAACGCGTTTTCAGCCTGATTGTGCACTTTAGGTGAAAATGTCAAAATCTTAAAAATAAGCATAAGCACAATGAAATTAATGCTGGAATCATCTTCAGGATGCTAGAATACACTAAATACAGCAAAATTTTTGAGTCTCCAACGTTTAGTTTAGGTGTGAGAGCCAAAATGAACTTTTTATGGCTTTAAATGCGTTTTCAGCCTGATTGTGCACTTTAGGTGAAAATGTCAAAATCTTCAAAATGAGCATAAGCACAATGAAATTAATGCTGGAATCATCTTCAGGATGCTAGAATACACTAAATACAGCAAAAATTTTGAGTCTACAACGTTTAGTTTAGGTGTGAGAGCCAAAATGAACTTTTTATTGCTTTAAACGCGTTTTCAGCCTGATTGTGCACTTTAGGTGAAAATGTCAAAATCTTAAAAATGAGCATAAGCACAATGAAATTAATGCTGGAATCATCTTCAGGATGCTAGAATACACTAAATACAGCAAAAATTTTGAGTCTCCAACGTTTAGTTTAGGTGTGAGAGCCAAAATGAACTTTTTATTGCTTTAAATGCGTTTTCAGCCTGATTGTGCACTTTAGGTGAAAATGTCAAAATCTTCAAAATGAGCATAAGCACAATGAAATTAATGCTGGAATCATCTTCAGGATGCTAGAATACACTAAATACAGCAAAAATTTTGAGTCTACAACGTTTAGTTTAGGTGTGAGAGCCAAAATGAACTTTTTATTGCTTTAAACGCGTTTTCAGCCTGATTGTGCACTTTAGGTGAAAATGTCAAAATCTTAAAAATGAGCATAAGCACAATGAAATTAATGCTGGAATCATCTTCAGGATGCTAGAATACACTAAATACAGCAAAAATTTTGAGTCTCCAACGTTTAGTTTAGGTGTGAGAGCCAAAATGAACTTTTTATGGCTTTAAATGCGTTTTCAGCCTGATTGTGCACTTTAGGTGAAAATGTCAAAATCTTCAAAATGAGCATAAGCACAATGAAATTAATGCTGGAATCATCTTCAGGATGCTAGAATACACTAAATACAGCAAAAATTTTGAGTCTATAACGTTTAGTTTAGGTGTGAGAGCCAAAATGAACTTTTTATTGCTTTAAACGCGTTTTCAGCCTGATTGTGCACTTTAGGTGAAAATGTCAAAATCTTAAAAATGAGCATAAGCACAATGAAATTAATGCTGGAATCATCTTCAGGATGCTAGAATACACTAAATACAGCAAAAATTTTGAGTCTCCAACGTTTAGTTTAGGTGTGAGAGCCAAAATGAACTTTTTATTGCTTTAAATGCGTTTTCAGCCTGATTGTGCACTTTAGGTGAAAATGTCAAAATCTTCAAAATGAGCATAAGCACAATGAAATTAATGCTGGAATCATCTTCAGGATGCTAGAATACACTAAATACAGCAAAAATTTTGAGTCTACAACGTTTAGTTTAGGTGTGAGAGCCAAAATGAACTTTTTATTGCTTTAAACGCGTTTTCAGCCTGATTGTGCACTTTAGGTGAAAATGTCAAAATCTTAAAAATGAGCATAAGCACAATGAAATTAATGCTGGAATCATCTTCAGGATGCTAGAATACACTAAATACAGCAAAAATTTTGAGTCTCCAACGTTTAGTTTAGGTGTGAGAGCCAAAATGAACTTTTTATGGCTTTAAATGCGTTTTCAGCCTGATTGTGCACTTTAGGTGAAAATGTCAAAATCTTCAAAATGAGCATAAGCACAATGAAATTAATGCTGGAATCATCTTCAGGATGCTAGAATACACTAAATACAGCAAAAATTTTGAGTCTATAACGTTTAGTTTAGGTGTGAGAGCCAAAATGAACTTTTTATTGCTTTAAACGCGTTTTCAGCCTGATTGTGCACTTTAGGTGAAAATGTCAAAATCTTCAAAATGAGCATAAGCACAATGAAATTAATGCTGGAATCATCTTCAGGATGCTAGAATACACTAAATACAGCAAAAATTTTGAGTCTACAACGTTTAGTTTAGGTGTGAGAGCCAAAATGAACTTTTTATTGCTTTAAACGCGTTTTCAGCCCCTGATTGTACACTTAAGGTGAAAATGTCAAAATCTTCAAAATGAGCATAAGCACAATGAAATTAATGCTGGAATCATCTTCAGGATGCTAGAATACACTAAATACAGCAAAAATTTTGAGTCTACAACGTTTAGTTTAGGTGTGAGAGCCAAAATGAACTTTTTATTGCTTTAAACGCGTTTTCAGCCTGATTGTGCACTTTAGGTGAAAATGTCAAAATCTTAAAAATGAGCATAAGCACAATGAAATTAATGCTGGAATCATCTTCAGGATGCTAGAATACACTAAATACAGCAAAAATTTTGAGTCTCCAACGTTTAGTTTAGGTGTGAGAGCCAAAATGAACTTTTTATTGCTTTAAATGCGTTTTCAGCCTGATTGTGCACTTTAGGTGAAAATGTCAAAATCTTCAAAATGAGCATAAGCACAATGAAATTAATGCTGGAATCATCTTCAGGATGCTAGAATACACTAAATACAGCAAAAATTTTGAGTCTACAACGTTTAGTTTAGGTGTGAGAGCCAAAATGAACTTTTTATGGCTTTAAATGCGTTTTCAGCCTGATTGTGCACTTTAGGTGAAAATGTCAAAATCTTCAAAATGAGCATAAGCACAATGAAATTAATGCTGGAATCATCTTCAGGATGCTAGAATACACTAAATACAGCAAAAATTTTGAGTCTACAACGTTTAGTTTAGGTGTGAGAGCCAAAATGAACTTTTTATTGCTTTAAACGCGTTTTCAGCCTGATTGTGCACTTTAGGTGAAAATGTCAAAATCTTAAAAATGAGCATAAGCACAATGAAATTAATGCTGGAATCATCTTCAGGATGCTAGAATACACTAAATACAGCAAAAATTTTGAGTCTCCAACGTTTAGTTTAGGTGTGAGAGCCAAAATGAACTTTTTATGGCTTTAAATGCGTTTTCAGCCTGATTGTGCACTTTAGGTGAAAATGTCAAAATCTTCAAAATGAGCATAAGCACGATGAAATTAATGCTGGAATCATCTTCAGGATTCTAGAATACACTGAATACAGCAAAAATTTTGAGTCTACAACGTTTAGTTTAGGTGTGAGAGCCAAAATGAACTTTTTATTGCTTTAAACGCGTTTTCAGCCCCTGATTGTACACTTAAGGTGAAAATGTCAAAATCTTAAAAATGAGCATAAGCACAATGAAATTAATGCTGGAATCATCTTCAGGATGCTAGAATACACTAAATACAGCAAAAATTTTGAGTCTACAACGTTTAGTTTAGGTGTGAGAGCCAAAATGAACTTTTTATTGCTTTAAACGCGTTTTCAGCCCCTGATTGTACACTTAAGGTGAAAATGTCAAAATCTTAAAAATGAGCATAAGCACAATGAAATTAATGCTGGAATCATCTTCAGGATGCTAGAATACACTAAATACAGCATGAATGTTGAGTCTACAACGTTTAGTTTAGGTGTGAGAGCCAAAATGAACTTTTTATGGCTTTAAATGCGTTTTCAGCCTGATTGTGCACTTTAGGTGAAAATGTCAAAATCTTCAAAATGAGCATAAGCACAATGAAATTAATGCTGGAATCATCTTCAGGATGCTAGAATACACTAAATACAGCAACATTTTTGAGTCTCCAACGTTTAGTTTAGGTGTGAGAGCCAAAATGAACTTTTTATTGCTTTAAACGCGTTTTCAGCCTGATTGTGCACTTTAGGTGAAAATGTCAAAATCTTAAAAATGAGCATAAGCACAATGAAATTAATGCTGGAATCATCTTCAGGATGCTAGAATACACTAAATACAGCAAAAATTTTGAGTCTACAACGTTTAGTTTAGGTGTGAGAGCCAAAATGAACTTTTTATTGCTTTAAACGCGTTTTCAGCCCCTGATTGTACACTTAAGGTGAAAATGTCAAAATCTTCAAAATGAGCATAAGCACATTGCAATTAATGCTGGAATCATCTTCAGGATGCTAGAATACACTAAATACAGCAAAAATTTTGAGTCTACAACGTTTAGTTTAGGTGTGAGAGCCAAAATGAACTTTTTATGGCTTTAAATGCGTTTTCAGCCTGATTGTGCACTTTAGGTGAAAATGTCAAAATCTTCAAAATGAGCATAAGCACAATGAAATTAATGCTGGAATCATCTTCAGGATGCTAGAATACACTAAATACAGCAAAAATTTTGAGTCTACAACGTTTAGTTTAGGTGTGAGAGCCAAAATGAACTTTTTATTGCTTTAAACGCGTTTTAAGCCTGATTGTGCACTTTAGGTGAAAATGTCAAAATCTTAAAAATAAGCATAAGCACAATGAAATTAATGCTGGAATCATCTTCAGGATGCTAGAATACACTAAATAAAGCAAAAATGTTGAGTCTCCAACGTTTAGTTTAGGTGTGAGAGCCAAAATGAACTTTTTATGGCTTTAAATGCGTTTTCAGCCTGATTGTGCACTTTAGGTGAAAATGTCAAAATCTTCAAAATGAGCATAAGCACAATGAAATTAATGCTGGAATCATCTTCAGGATGCTAGAATACACTAAATACAGCAAAAATTTTGAGTCTACAACGTTTAGTTTAGGTGTGAGAGCCAAAATGAACTTTTTATTGTTTTATTACTTTAAACGCGTGTTCAGCCTGATTGTGCACTTTAGGTGAAAATGTCAAAATCTTAAAAATGAGCATAAGCACAATGAAATTAATGCTGGAATCATCTTCAGGATGCTAGAATACACTAAATACAGCAAAAATTTTGAGTCTACAACGTTTAGTTTAGGTGTGAGAGCCAAAATGAACTTTTTATTGCTTTAAACGTGTTTTCAGCCCCTGATTGTACACTTTAGGTGAAAATGTCAAAATCTTCAAAATGAGCATAAGCACAATGAAATTAATGCTGGAATCATCTTCAGGATGCTAGAATACACTAAATACAGCAAAAATTTTGAGTCTACAACGTTTAGTTTTGGTGTGAGAGCCAAAATGAACTTTTTATTGCTTTAAACGCGTTTTCAGCCCCTGATTGTACACTTAAGGTGAAAATGTCAAAATCTTCAAAATGAGCATAAGCACAATGAAATTAATGCTGGAATCATCTTCAGGATGCTAGAATACACTAAATACAGCAAAAATTTTGAGTCTACAACGTTTAGTTTAGGTTTGTGTGCCAAAATGAACTTTTTATTCCTTTAAATGCGTTTTCAGCCTAATTGTGCACTTTAGGTGAAAATGTCAAAATCTTAAAAATGAGCATAAGCACAATGAAATTAATGCTGGAATCATCTTCAGGATGCTAGAATACACTAAATACAGCAAAAATTTTGAGTCTACAACGTTTAGTTTAGGTGTGAGAGCCAAAATGAACTTTTTATTGCTTTAAATGCGTTTTCAGCCTGATTGTACACTTTAGGTGAAAATGTCAAAATCTTCAAAATGAGCATAAGCACAATGAAATTAATGCTGGAATCATCTTCAGGATGCTAGAATACACTAAATACAGCAAAAATTTTGAGTCTCCAACGTTTAGTTTAGGTGGGAGAGCCAAAATGAACTTTTTATGGCTTTAAATGCGTTTTCAGCCTGATTGTGCACTTTAGGTGAAAATGTCAAAATCTTCAAAATGAGCATAAGCACAATGAAATTAATGCTGGAATCATCTTCAGGATGCTAGAATACACTAAATACAGCAAAAATTTTGAGTCTACAACGTTTAGTTTAGGTGTGAGAGCCAAAATGAACTTTTTATTGCTTTAAACGCGTTTTCAGCCTGATTTGCACTTTAGGTGAAAATGTCAAAATCTTAAAAATGAGCATAAGCACAATGAAATTAATGCTGGCATCATCTTCAGGATGCTAGAATACACTAAATACAGCAAAAATTTTGAGTCTCCAACGTTTAGTTTAGGTGTGAGAGCCAAAATGAACTTTTTATTGCTTTAAATGCGTTTTCAGCCTGATTGTGCACTTTAGGTGAAAATGTCAAAATCTTCAAAATGAGCATAAGCACAATGAAATTAATGCTGGAATCATCTTCAGGATGCTAGAATACACTAAATACAGCAAAAATTTTGAGTCTACAACGTTTAGTTTAGGTGTGAGAGCCAAAATGAACTTTTTATTGCTTTAAACGCGTTTTCAGCCTGATTGTGCACTTTAGGTGAAAATGTCAAAATCTTAAAAATGAGCATAAGCACAATGAAATTAATGCTGGAATCATCTTCAGGATGCTAGAATACACTAAATACAGCAAAAATTTTGAGTCTCCAACGTTTAGTTTAGGTGTGAGAGCCAAAATGAACTTTTTATGGCTTTAAATGCGTTTTCAGCCTGATTGTGCACTTAAGGTGAAAATGTCAAAATCTTCAAAATGAGCATAAGCACAATGAAATTAATGCTGGAATCATCTTCAGGATGCTAGAATACACTAAATACAGCAAAAATTTTGAGTCTACAACGTTTAGTTTAGGTGTGAGAGCCAAAATGAACTTTTTATTGCTTTAAACGCGTTTTCAGCCTGATTGTGCACTTTAGGTGAAAATGTCAAAATCTTAAAAATGAGCATAAGCACAATGAAATTAATGCTGGAATCATCTTCAGGATGCTAGAATACACTAAATACAGCAAAAATTTTGAGTCTACAACGTTTAGTTTAGGTGTGAGAGCCAAAATGAACTTTTTATTGCTTTAAACGCGTTTTCAGCCCCTGATTGTACACTTAAGGTGAAAATGTCAAAATCTTCAAAATGAGCATAAGCACAATGAAATTAATGCTGGAATCATCTTCAGGATGCTAGAATACACTAAATACAGCAAAAATTTTGAGTCTACAACGTTTAGTTTAGGTGTGAGAGCCAAAATGAACTTTTTATTGCTTTAAACGCGTTTTCAGCCTGATTGTGCACTTTAGGTGAAAATGTCAAAATCTTAAAAATGAGCATAAGCACAATGAAATTAATGCTGGAATCATCTTCAGGATGCTAGAATACACTAAATACAGCAAAAATTTTGAGTCTCCAACGTTTAGTTTAGGTGTGAGAGCCAAAATGAACTTTTTATTGCTTTAAATGCGTTTTCAGCCTGATTGTGCACTTTAGGTGAAAATGTCAAAATCTTCAAAATGAGCATAAGCACAATGAAATTAATGCTGGAATCATCTTCAGGATGCTAGAATACACTAAATACAGCAAAAATTTTGAGTCTACAACGTTTAGTTTAGGTGTGAGAGCCAAAATGAACTTTTTATGGCTTTAAATGCGTTTTCAGCCTGATTGTGCACTTTAGGTGAAAATGTCAAAATCTTCAAAATGAGCATAAGCACAATGAAATTAATGCTGGAATCATCTTCAGGATGCTAGAATACACTAAATACAGCAAAAATTTTGAGTCTACAACGTTTAGTTTAGGTGTGAGAGCCAAAATGAACTTTTTATTGCTTTAAACGCGTTTTCAGCCTGATTGTGCACTTTAGGTGAAAATGTCAAAATCTTAAAAATGAGCATAAGCACAATGAAATTAATGCTGGAATCATCTTCAGGATGCTAGAATACACTAAATACAGCAAAAATTTTGAGTCTCCAACGTTTAGTTTAGGTGTGAGAGCCAAAATGAACTTTTTATGGCTTTAAATGCGTTTTCAGCCTGATTGTGCACTTTAGGTGAAAATGTCAAAATCTTCAAAATGAGCATAAGCACGATGAAATTAATGCTGGAATCATCTTCAGGATTCTAGAATACACTGAATACAGCAAAAATTTTGAGTCTACAATGTTTAGTTTAGGTGTGAGAGCCAAAATGAACTTTTTATTGCTTTAAACGCGTTTTCAGCCCCTGATTGTACACTTAAGGTGAAAATGTCAAAATCTTAAAAATGAGCATAAGCACAATGAAATTAATGCTGGAATCATCTTCAGGATGCTAGAATACACTAAATACAGCAAAAATTTTGAGTCTACAACGTTTAGTTTAGGTGTGAGAGCCAAAATGAACTTTTTATTGCTTTAAACGCGTTTTCAGCCCCTGATTGTACACTTAAGGTGAAAATGTCAAAATCTTAAAAATGAGCATAAGCACAATGAAATTAATGCTGGAATCATCTTCAGGATGCTAGAATACACTAAATACAGCATGAATGTTGAGTCTACAACGTTTAGTTTAGGTGTGAGAGCCAAAATGAACTTTTTATGGCTTTAAATGCGTTTTCAGCCTGATTGTGCACTTTAGGTGAAAATGTCAAAATCTTCAAAATGAGCATAAGCACAATGAAATTAATGCTGGAATCATCTTCAGGATGCTAGAATACACTAAATACAGCAACATTTTTGAGTCTCCAACGTTTAGTTTAGGTGTGAGAGCCAAAATGAACTTTTTATTGCTTTAAATGCGTTTTCAGCCTGATTGTGCACTTTAGGTGAAAATGTCAAAATCTTAAAAATGAGCATAAGCACAATGAAATTAATGCTGGAATCATCTTCAGGATGCTAGAATACACTAAATACAGCAAAAATTTTGAGTCTACAACGTTTAGTTTAGGTGTGAGAGCCAAAATGAACTTTTTATTGCTTTAAACGCGTTTTCAGCCCCTGATTGTACACTTAAGGTGAAAATGTCAAAATCTTCAAAATGAGCATAAGCACATTGCAATTAATGCTGGAATCATCTTCAGGATGCTAGAATACACTAAATACAGCAAAAATTTTGAGTCTACAACGTTTAGTTTAGGTGTGAGAGCCAAAATGAACTTTTTATGGCTTTAAATGCGTTTTCAGCCTGATTGTGCACTTTAGGTGAAAATGTCAAAATCTTCAAAATGAGCATAAGCACAATGAAATTAATGCTGGAATCATCTTCAGGATGCTAGAATACACTAAATACAGCAAAAATTTTGAGTCTACAACGTTTAGTTTAGGTGTGAGAGCCAAAATGAACTTTTTATTGCTTTAAACGCGTTTTAAGCCTGATTGTGCACTTTAGGTGAAAATGTCAAAATCTTAAAAATGAGCATAAGCACAATGAAATTAATGCTGGAATCATCTTCAGGATGCTAGAATACACTAAATAAAGCAAAAATGTTGAGTCTCCAACGTTTAGTTTAGGTGTGAGAGCCAAAATGAACTTTTTATGGCTTTAAATGCGTTTTCAGCCTGATTGTGCACTTTAGGTGAAAATGTCAAAATCTTCAAAATGAGCATAAGCACAATGAAATTAATGCTGGAATCATCTTCAGGATGCTAGAATACACTAAATACAGCAAAAATTTTGAGTCTACAACGTTTAGTTTAGGTGTGAGAGCCAAAATGAACTTTTTATTGTTTTATTGCTTTAAACGCGTGTTCAGCCTGATTGTGCACTTTAGGTGAAAATGTCAAAATCTTAAAAATGAGCATAAGCACAATGAAATTAATGCTGGAATCATCTTCAGGATGCTAGAATACACTAAATACAGCAAAAATTTTGAGTCTACAACGTTTAGTTTAGGTGTGAGAGCCAAAATGAACTTTTTATTGCTTTAAACGTGTTTTCAGCCCCTGATTGTACACTTTAGGTGAAAATGTCAAAATCTTCAAAATGAGCATAAGCACAATGAAATTAATGCTGGAATCATCTTCAGGATGCTAGAATACACTAAATACAGCAAAAATTTTGAGTCTACAACGTTTAGTTTTGGTGTGAGAGCCAAAATGAACTTTTTATTGCTTTAAACGCGTTTTCAGCCCCTGATTGTACACTTAAGGTGAAAATGTCAAAATCTTCAAAATGAGCATAAGCACAATGAAATTAATGCTGGAATCATCTTCAGGATGCTAGAATACACTAAATACAGCAAAAATTTTGAGTCTACAACGTTTAGTTTAGGTTTGTGTGCCAAAATGAACTTTTTATTCCTTTAAATGCGTTTTCAGCCTAATTGTGCACTTTAGGTGAAAATGTCAAAATCTTAAAAATGAGCATAAGCACAATGAAATTAATGCTGCAATCATCTTCAGGATGCTAGAATACACTAAATACAGCAAAAATTTTGAGTCTACAACGTTTAGTTTAGGTGTGAGAGCCAAAATGAACTTTTTATTGCTTTAAATGCGTTTTCAGCCTGATTGTACACTTTAGGTGAAAATGTCAAAATCTTCAAAATGAGCATAAGCACAATGAAATTAATGCTGGAATCATCTTCAGGATGCTAGAATACACTAAATACAGCAAAAATTTTGAGTCTACAACGTTTAGTTTAGGTGTGAGAGCCAAAATGAACTTTTTATTGCTTTAAACGCGTTTTCAGCCCCTGATTGTACACTTAAGGTGAAAATGTCAAAATCTTCAAAATGAGCATAAGCACAATGAAATTAATGCTGGAATCATTTTCAGGATGCTAGAATACACTAAATACAGCAAAAACTTTGAGTCTACAACGTTTAGTTTAGGTGTGAGAGCCAAAATGAACTTTTTATTGCTTTAAACGCGTTTTCAGCCTGATTGTGCACTTTAGGTGAAAATGTCAAAATCTTAAAAATGAGCATAAGCACAATGAAATTAATGCTGGAATCATCTTCAGGATGCTAGAATACACTAAATACAGCAAAAATTTTGAGTCTCCAACGTTTAGTTTAGGTGTGAGAGCCAAAATGAACTTTTTATGGCTTTAAATGCGTTTTCAGCCTGATTGTGCACTTTAGGTGAAAATGTCAAAATCTTCAAAATGAGCATAAGCACAATGAAATTAATGCTGGAATCATCTTCAGGATGCTAGAATACACTAAATACAGCAAAAAATTTGAGTCTACAACGTTTAGTTTAGGTGTGAGAGCCAAAATGAACTTTTTATGGCTTTAAATGCGTTTTCAGCCTGATTGTGCACTTTAGGTGAAAATGTCAAAATCTTCAAAATGAGCATAAGCACAATGAAATTAATGCTGGAATCATCTTCAGGATGCTAGAATACACTAAATACAGCAAAAATTTTGAGTCTACAACGTTTAGTTTAGGTGTGAGAGCCAAAATGAACTTTTTATTGCTTTAAACGCGTTTTCAGCCCCTGATTGTACACTTAAGGTGAAAATGTCAAAATCTTCAAAATGAGCATAAGCACAATGAAATTAATGCTGGAATCATCTTCAGGATGCTAGAATACACTAAATACAGCAAAAATTTTGAGTCTACAACGTTTAGTTTAGGTGTGAGAGCCAAAATGAACTTTTTATTGCTTTAAACGCGTTTTCAGCCTGATTGTGCACTTTAGGTGAAAATGTCAAAATCTTAAAAATGAGCATAAGCACAATGAAATTAATGCTGGAATCATCTTCAGGATGCTAGAATACACTAAATACAGCAAAATTTTTGAGTCTCCAACGTTTAGTTTAGGTGTGAGAGCCAAAATGAACTTTTTATGGCTTTAAATGCGTTTTCAGCCTGATTGTGCACTTTAGGTGAAAATGTCAAAATCTTCAAAATGAGCATAAGCACAATGAAATTAATGCTGGAATCATCTTCAGGATGCTAGAATACACTAAATACAGCAAAAAATTTGAGTCTACAACGTTTAGTTTAGGTGTGAGAGCCAAAATGAACTTTTTATTGCTTTAAACGCGTTTTCAGCCTGATTGTGCACTTTAGGTGAAAATGTCAAAATCTTAAAAATGAGCATAAGCACAATGAAATTAATGCTGGAATCATCTTCAGGATGCTAGAATACACTAAATACAGCAAAAATTTTGAGTCTCCAACGTTTAGTTTAGGTGTGAGAGCCAAAATGAACTTTTTATTGCTTTAAACGCGTTTTCAGCCTGATTGTGCACTTTAGGTGAAAATGTCAAAATCTTCAAAATGAGCATAAGCACAATGAAATTAATGCTGGAATCATCTTCAGGATGCTAGAATACACTAAATACAGCAAAAATTTTGAGTCTACAACGTTTAGTTTAGGTGTGAGAGCCAAAATGAACTTTTTATTGCTTTAAACGCGTTTTCAGCCTGATTGTGCACTTTAGGTGAAAATGTCAAAATCTTAAAAATGAGCATAAGCACAATGAAATTAATGCTGGAATCATCTTCAGGATGCTAGAATACACTAAATACAGCAAAAATTTTGAGTCTCCAACGTTTAGTTTAGGTGTGAGAGCCAAAATGAACTTTTTATGGCTTTAAATGCGTTTTCAGCCTGATTGTGCACTTTAGGTGAAAATGTCAAAATCTTCAAAATGAGCATAAGCACAATGAAATTAATGCTGGAATCATCTTCAGGATGCTAGAATACACTAAATACAGCAAAAATTTTGAGTCTACAACGTTTAGTTTAGGTGTGAGAGCCAAAATGAACTTTTTATTGCTTTAAACGCGTTTTCAGCCTGATTGTGCACTTTAGGTGAAAATGTCAAAATCTTAAAAATGAGCATAAGCACAATGAAATTAATGCTGGAATCATCTTCAGGATGCTAGAATACACTAAATACAGCAAAAATTTTGAGTCTACAACGTTTAGTTTAGGTGTGAGAGCCAAAATGAACTTTTTATTGCTTTAAACGCGTTTTCAGCCCCTGATTGTACACTTAAGGTGAAAATGTCAAAATCTTCAAAATGAGCATAAGCACAATGAAATTAATGCTGGAATCATCTTCAGGATGCTAGAATACACTGAATACAGCAAAAATTTTGAGTCTACAACGTTTAGTTTAGGTGTGAGAGCCAAAATGAACTTTTTATTGCTTTAAATGCGTTTTCAGCCTGATTGTACACTTTAGGTGAAAATGTCAAAATCTTCAAAATGAGCATAAGCACAATGAAATTAATGCTGGAATCATCTTCAGGATGCTAGAATACACTAAATACAGCAAAAATTTTGAGTCTACAACGTTTAGTTTAGGTGTGAGAGCCAAAATGAACTTTTTATTGCTTTAAACGCGTTTTCAGCCTGATTGTGCACTTTAGGTGAAAATGTCAAAATCTTAAAAATGAGCATAAGCACAATGAAATTAATGCTGGAATCATCTTCAGGATGCTAGAATACACTAAATACAGCAAAAATTTTGAGTCTACAACGTTTAGTTTAGGTGTGAGAGCCAAAATGAACTTTTTATGGCTTTAAATGCGTTTTCAGCCTGATTGTGCACTTTAGGTGAAAATGTCAAAATCTTCAAAATGAGCATAAGCACAATGAAATTAATGCTGGAATCATCTTCAGGATGCTAGAATACACTAAATACAGCAAAATTTTTGAGTCTACATTGTTTAGTTTAGGTGTGAGAGCCAAAATGAACTTTTTATTGCTTTAAACGCGTTTTCAGCCTGATTGTGCACTTTAGGTGAAAATGTCAAAATCTTAAAAATGAGCATAAGCACAATGAAATTAATGCTGGAATCATCTTCAGGATGCTAGAATACACTAAATACAGCAAAAATTTTGAGTCTACAACGTTTAGTTTAGGTGTGAGAGCCAAAATGAACTTTTTATTGCTTTAAACGCGTTTTCAGCCCCTGATTGTACACTTAAGGTGAAAATGTCAAAATCTTCAAAATGAGCATAAGCACAATGAAATTAATGCTGGAATCATCTTCAGGATGCTAGAATACACTAAATACAGCAAAAAATTTGAGTCTACAACGTTTAGTTTAGGTGTGAGAGCCAAAATGAACTTTTTATTGCTTTAAACGCGTTTTCAGCCTGATTGTGCACTTTAGGTGAAAATGTCAAAATCTTAAAAATAAGCATAAGCACAATAAAATTAATGCTGGAATCATCTTCAGGATGCTAGAATACACTAAATACAGCAAAAATTTTGAGTCTCCAACGTTTAGTTTAGGTGTGAGAGCCAAAATGAACTTTTTATGGCTTTAAATGCGTTTTCAGCCTGATTGTGCACTTTAGGTGAAAATGTCAAAATCTTCAAAATGAGCATAAGCACAATGAAATTAATGCTGGAATCATCTTCAGGATGCTAGAATACACTAAATACAGCAAAAATTTTGAGTCTACAACGTTTAGTTTAGGTGTGAGAGCCAAAATGAACTTTTTATTGCTTTAAACGCGTTTTCAGCCTGATTGTGCACTTTAGGTGAAAATGTCAAAATCTTAAAAATGAGCATAAGCACAATGAAATTAATGCTGGAATCATCTTCAGGATGCTAGAATACACTAAATACAGCAAAAATTTTGAGTCTCCAACGTTTAGTTTAGGTGTGAGAGCCAAAATGAACTTTTTATGGCTTTAAATGCGTTTTCAGCCTGATTGTGCACTTTAGGTGAAAATGTCAAAATCTTCAAAATGAGCATAAGCACAATGAAATTAATGCTGGAATCATCTTCAGGATGCTAGAATACACTAAATACAGCAAAAATTTTGAGTCTACAACGTTTAGTTTAGGTGTGAGAGCCAAAATGAACTTTTTATTGCTTTAAACGCGTTTTCAGCCTGATTGTGCACTTTAGGTGAAAATGTCAAAATCTTAAAAATGAGCATAAGCACAATGAAATTAATGCTGGAATCATCTTCAGGATGCTAGAATACACTAAATACAGCAAAAATTTTGAGTCTCCAACGTTTAGTTTAGGTGTGAGAGCCAAAATGAACTTTTTATGGCTTTAAATGCGTTTTCAGCCTGATTGTGCACTTTAGGTGAAAATGTCAAAATCTTCAAAATGAGCATAAGCACAATGAAATTAATGCTGGAATCATCTTCAGGATGCTAGAATACACTAAATACAGCAAAAAATTTGAGTCTACAACGTTTAGTTTAGGTGTGAGAGCCAAAATGAACTTTTTATGGCTTTAAATGCGTTTTCAGCCTGATTGTGCACTTTAGGTGAAAATGTCAAAATCTTCAAAATGAGCATAAGCACAATGAAATTAATGCTGGAATCATCTTCAGGATGCTAGAATACACTAAATACAGCAAAAATTTTGAGTCTACAACGTTTAGTTTAGGTGTGAGAGCCAAAATGAACTTTTTATTGCTTTAAACGCGTTTTCAGCCCCTGATTGTACACTTAAGGTGAAAATGTCAAAATCTTCAAAATGAGCATAAGCACAATGAAATTAATGCTGGAATCATCTTCAGGATGCTAGAATACACTAAATACAGCAAAAATTTTGAGTCTACAACGTTTAGTTTAGGTGTGAGAGCCAAAATGAACTTTTTATTGCTTTAAACGCGTTTTCAGCCTGATTGTGCACTTTAGGTGAAAATGTCAAAATCTTAAAAATGAGCATAAGCACAATGAAATTAATGCTGGAATCATCTTCAGGATGCTAGAATACACTAAATACAGCAAAATTTTTGAGTCTCCAACGTTTAGTTTAGGTGTGAGAGCCAAAATGAACTTTTTATGGCTTTAAATGCGTTTTCAGCCTGATTGTGCACTTTAGGTGAAAATGTCAAAATCTTCAAAATGAGCATAAGCACAATGAAATTAATGCTGGAATCATCTTCAGGATGCTAGAATACACTAAATACAGCAAAAAATTTGAGTCTACAACGTTTAGTTTAGGTGTGAGAGCCAAAATGAACTTTTTATTGCTTTAAACGCGTTTTCAGCCTGATTGTGCACTTTAGGTGAAAATGTCAAAATCTTAAAAATAAGCATAAGCACAATAAAATTAATGCTGGAATCATCTTCAGGATGCTAGAATACACTAAATACAGCAAAAATTTTGAGTCTCCAACGTTTAGTTTAGGTGTGAGAGCCAAAATGAACTTTTTATGGCTTTAAATGCGTTTTCAGCCTGATTGTGCACTTTAGGTGAAAATGTCAAAATCTTCAAAATGAGCATAAGCACAATGAAATTAATGCTGGAATCATCTTCAGGATGCTAGAATACACTATATACAGCAAAAATTTTGAGTCTACAACGTTTAGTTTAGGTGTGAGAGCCAAAATGAACTTTTTATTGCTTTAAACGCGTTTTCAGCCTGATTGTGCACTTTAGGTGAAAATGTCAAAATCTTAAAAATGAGCATAAGCACAATGAAATTAATGCTGGAATCATCTTCAGGATGCTAGAATACACTAAATACAGCAAAAATTTTGAGTCTACAACGTTTAGTTTAGGTGTGAGAGCCAAAATGAACTTTTTATTGCTTTAAACGCGTTTTCAGCCCCTGATTGTACACTTAAGGTGAAAATGTCAAAATCTTCAAAATGAGCATAAGCACAATGAAATTAATGCTGGAATCATCTTCAGGATGCTAGAATACACTAAATACAGCAAAAATTTTGAGTCTACAACGTTTAGTTTAGGTGTGAGAGCCAAAATGAACTTTTTATTGCTTTAAACGCGTTTTCAGCCTGATTGTGCACTTTAGGTGAAAATGTCAAAATCTTAAAAATGAGCATAAGCACAATGAAATTAATGCTGGAATCATCTTCAGGATGCTAGAATACACTAAATACAGCAAAAATTTTGAGTCTACAACGTTTAGTTTAGGTTTGTGAGCAAAAATGAACTTTTTATTGCTTTAAATGCGTTTTCAGCCTGATTGTGCACTTTAGGTGAAAATGTCAAAATCTTCAAAATGAGCATAAGCACGATGAAATTAATGCTGGAATCATCTTCAGGATGCTAGAATACACTGAATACAGCAAAAATTTTGAGTCTACAACGTTTAGTTTAGGTGTGAGAGCCAAAATGAACTTTTTATTGCTTTAAACGCGTTTTCAGCCCCTGATTGTACACTTAAGGTGAAAATGTCAAAATCTTAAAAATGAGCATAAGCACAATGAAATTAATGCTGGAATCATCTTCAGGATGCTAGAATACACTAAATACAGCAAAAATGTTGAGTCTACAACGTTTTGTTTAGGTGTGAGAGCCAAAATGAACTTTTTATTGCTTTAAATGCGTTTTCAGCCTGATTGTGCACTTTAGGTGAAAATGTCAAAATCTTAAAAATGAGCATAATCACAATGAAATTAATGCTTGAATCATCTTCAGGATGCTATAATACACTAAATACAGCAAAAATTTTGAGTCTACAACGTTTAGTTTAGGTGTGAGAGCCAAAATGAACTTTTTATTGCTTTAAACGCGTTTTCAGCCCCTGATTGTACACTTAAGGTGAAAATGTCAAAATCTTCAAAATGAGCATAAGCACAATGAAATTAATGCTGGAATCATCTTCAGGATGCTAGAATACACTAAATACAGCAAAAATTTTGAGTCTACAACGTTTAGTTTAGGTTTGTGTGCCAAAATGAACTTTTTATTGCTTTAAACGCGTTTTCAGCCCCTGATTGTACACTTAAGGTGAAAATGTCAAAATCTTCAAAATGAGCATAAGCACAATGAAATTAATGCTGGAATCATCTTCAGGATGCTAGAATACACTAAATACAGCAAAAATTTTGAGTCTACATTGTTTAGTTTAGGTGTGAGAGCCAAAATGAACTTTTTATTGCTTTAAACGCGTTTTCAGCCTTATTGTGCACTTTAGGTGAAAATGTCAAAATCTTAAAAATGAGCATAAGCACAATGAAATTAATGCTGGAATCATCTTCAGGATGCTAGAATACACTAAATACAGCAAAAATTTTGAGTCTACAACGTTTAGTTTAGGTGTGAGAGCCAAAATGAACTTTTTATTGCTTTAAACGCGTTTTCAGCCCCTGATTGTACACTTAAGGTGAAAATGTCAAAATCTTCAAAATGAGCATAAGCACAATGAAATTAATGCTGGAATCATCTTCAGGATGCTAGAATACACTAAATACAGCAAAAATTTTGAGTCTACAACGTTTAGTTTAGGTGTGAGAGCCAAAATGAACTTTTTATTGCTTTAAACGCGTTTTCAGCCTGATTGTGCACTTTAGGTGAAAATGTCAAAATCTTAAAAATGAGCATAAGCACAATGAAATTAATGCTGGAATCATCTTCAGGATGCTAGAATACACTAAATACAGCAAAAATTTTGAGTCTCCAACGTTTAGTTTAGGTGTGAGAGCCAAAATGAACTTTTTATGGCTTTAAATGCGTTTTCAGCCTGATTGTGCACTTTAGGTGAAAATGTCAAAATCTTCAAAATGAGCATAAGCACAATGAAATTAATGCTGGAATCATCTTCAGGATGCTAGAATACACTAAATACAGCAAAAATTTTGAGTCTACAACGTTTAGTTTAGGTGTGAGAGCCAAAATGAACTTTTTATTGCTTTAAACGCGTTTTCAGCCTGATTGTGCACTTTAGGTGAAAATGTCAAAATCTTCAAAATGAGCATAAGCACAATGAAATTAATGCTGGAATCATCTTCAGGATGCTAGAATAAACTAAATACAGCAAAAATTTTGAGTCTACAACGTTTAGTTTAGGTTTGTGTGCCAAAATGAACTTTTTATTGCTTTAAATGCGTTTTCAGCCTGATTGTGCACTTTAGGTGAAAATGTCAAAATCTTAAAAATGAGCATAAGCACAATGAAATTAATGCTGGAATCATCTTCAGGATGCTAGAATACACTAAATACAGCAAAAATTTTGAGTCTACAACGTTTAGTTTAGGTGTGAGAGCCAAAATGAACTTTTTATTGCTTTAAATGCGTTTTCAGCCTGATTGTACACTTTAGGTGAAAATGTCAAAATCTTCAAAATGAGCATAAGCACAATGAAATTAATGCTGGAATCATCTTCAGGATGCTAGAATACACTAAATACAGCAAAAATTTTGAGTCTACAACGTTTAGTTTAGGTGCGAGAGCCAAAATGAACTTTATATTGCTTTAAACGCGTTTTCAGCCTGATTGTGCACTTTAGGTGAAAATGTCAAAATCCTAAAAATGAGCATAAGCACAATGAAATTAATGCTGGAATCATCTTCAGGATGCTAGAATACACTAAATACAGCAAAAATTTTGAGTCTACAACGTTTAGTTTAGGTGTGAGAGCCAAAATGAACTTTTTATTGCTTTAAACGCGTTTTCAGCCTGATTGTGCACTTTAGGTGAAAATGTCAAAATCTTAAAAATGAGCATAAGCACAATGAAATTAATGCTGGAATCATCTTCAGGATGCTAGAATACACTAAATACAGCAAAATTTTTGAGTCTCTAACGTTTAGTTTAGGTGTGAGAGCCAAAATGAACTTTTTATGGCTTTAAATGCGTTTTCAGCCTGATTGTGCACTTTAGGTGAAAATGTCAAAATCTTCAAAATGAGCATAAGCACAATGAAATTAATGCTGGAATCATCTTCAGGATGCTAGAATACACTAAATACAGCAAAAATTTTGAGTCTACAACGTTTAGTTTAGGTGTGAGAGCCAAAATGAACTTTTTATTGCTTTAAACGCGTTTTCAGCCTGATTGTGCACTTTAGGTGAAAATGTCAAAATCTTAAAAATGAGCATAAGCACAATGAAATTAATGCTGGAATCATCTTCAGGATGCTAGAATACACTAAATACAGCAAAAATTTTGAGTCTCCAACGTTTAGTTTAGGTGTGAGAGCCAAAATGAACTTTTTATGGCTTTAAATGCGTTTTCAGCCTGATTGTGCACTTTAGGTGAAAATGTCAAAATCTTCAAAATGAGCATAAGCACAATGAAATTAATGCTGGAATCATCTTCAGGATGCTAGTATACACTAAATACAGCAAAAAATTTGAGTCTACAACGTTTAGTTTAGGTGTGAGAGCCAAAATGAACTTTTTATGGCTTTAAATGCGTTTTCAGCCTGATTGTGCACTTTAGGTGAAAATGTCAAAATCTTCAAAATGAGCATAAGCACAATGAAATTAATGCTGGAATCATCTTCAGGATGCTAGAATACACTAAATACAGCAAAAATTTTGAGTCTACAACGTTTAGTTTAGGTGTGAGAGCCAAAATGAACTTTTTATTGCTTTAAACGCGTTTTCAGCCCCTGATTGTACACTTAAGGTGAAAATGTCAAAATCTTCAAAATGAGCATAAGCACAATGAAATTAATGCTGGAATCATCTTCAGGATGCTAGAATACACTAAATACAGCAAAAATTTTGAGTCTACAACGTTTAGTTTAGGTGTGAGAGCCAAAATGAACTTTTTATTGCTTTAAACGCGTTTTCAGCCTGATTGTGCACTTTAGGTGAAAATGTCAAAATCTTAAAAATGAGCATAAGCACAATGAAATTAATGCTGGAATCATCTTCAGGATGCTAGAATACACTAAATACAGCAAAATTTTTGAGTCTCCAACGTTTAGTTTAGGTGTGAGAGCCAAAATGAACTTTTTATTGCTTTAAACGCGTTTTCAGCCTGATTGTGCACTTTAGGTGAAAATGTCAAAATCTTAAAAATGAGCATAAGCACAATGAAATTAATGCTGGAATCATCTTCAGGATGCTAGAATACACTAAATACAGCAAAAATTTTGAGTCTCCAACGTTTAGTTTAGGTGTGAGAGCCAAAATGAACTTTTTATGGCTTTAAATGCGTTTTCAGCCTGATTGTGCACTTTAGTTGAAAATGTCAAAATCTTCAAAATGAGCATAAGCACAATGAAATTAATGCTGGAATCATCTTCAGGATGCTAGAATACACTAAATACAGCAAAAAATTTGAGTCTACAACGTTTAGTTTAGGTGTGAGAGCCAAAATGAACTTTTTATGGCTTTAAATGCGTTTTCAGCCTGATTGTGCACTTTAGGTGAAAATGTCAAAATCTTCAAAATGAGCATAAGCACAATGAAATTAATGCTGGAATCATCTTCAGGATGCTAGAATACACTAAATACAGAAAAATTTTTGAGTCTACAACGTTTAGTTTAGGTGTGAGAGCCAAAATGAACTTTTTATTGCTTTAAACGCGTTTTCCAGCCCCTGATTGTACACTTAAGGTGAAAATGTCAAAATCTTCAAAATGAGCATAAGCACAATGAAATTAATGCTGGAATCATCTTCAGGATGCTAGAATACACTAAATACAGCAAAAATTTTGAGTCTACAACGTTTAGTTTAGGTGTGAGAGCCAAAATGAACTTTTTATTGCTTTAAACGCGTTTTCAGCCTGATTGTGCACTTTAGGTGAAAATGTCAAAATCTTAAAAATGAGCATAAGCACAATGAAATTAATGCTGGAATCATCTTCAGGATGCTAGAATACACTAAATACAGCAAAATTTTTGAGTCTCCAACGTTTAGTTTAGGTGTGAGAGCCAAAATGAACTTTTTATGGCTTTAAATGCGTTTTCAGCCTGATTGTGCACTTTAGGTGAAAATGTCAAAATCTTCAAAATGAGCATAAGCACAATGAAATTAATGCTGGAATCATCTTCAGGATGCTAGAATACACTAAATACAGCAAAAAGTTTGAGTCTACAACGTTTAGTTTAGGTGTGAGAGCCAAAATGAACTTTTTATTGCTTTAAACGCGTTTTCAGCCTGATTGTGCACTTTAGGTGAAAATGTCAAAATCTTAAAAATAAGCATAAGCACAATAAAATTAATGCTGGAATCATCTTCAGGATGCTAGAATACACTAAATACAGCAAAAATTTTGAGTCTCCAACGTTTAGTTTAGGTGTGAGAGCCAAAATGAACTTTTTATGGCTTTAAATGCGTTTTCAGCCTGATTGTGCACTTTAGGTGAAAATTTCAAAATCTTCAAAATGAGCATAAGCACAATGAAATTAATGCTGGAATCATCTTCAGGATGCTAGAATACACTAAATACAGCAAAAATTTTGAGTCTACAACGTTTAGTTTAGGTGTGAGAGCCAAAATGAACTTTTTATTGCTTTAAACGCGTTTTCAGCCTGATTGTGCACTTTAGGTGAAAATGTCAAAATCTTAAAAATGAGCATAAGCACAATGAAATTAATGCTGGAATCATCTTCAGGATGCTAGAATACACTAAATACAGCAAAAATTTTTAGTCTACAACGTTTAGTTTAGGTGTGAGAGCCAAAATGAACTTTTTATTGCTTTAAACGCGTTTTCAGCCCCTGATTGTACACTTAAGGTGAAAATGTCAAAATCTTCAAAATGAGCATAAGCACAATGAAATTAATGCTGGAATCATCTTCAGGATGCTAGAATACACTAAATACAGCAAAAATTTTGAGTCTACAACGTTTAGTTTAGGTGTGAGAGCCAAAATGAACTTTTTATTGCTTTAAACGCGTTTTCAGCCTGATTGTGCACTTTAGGTGAAAATGTCAAAATCTTAAAAATGAGCATAAGCACAATGAAATTAATGCTGGAATCATCTTCAGGATGCTAGAATACACTAAATACAGCAAAAATTTTGAGTCTACAACGTTTAGTTTAGGTGTGAGAGCCAAAATGAACTTTTTATTGCTTTAAACGCGTTTTCAGCCTGATTGTGCACTTTATGTGAAAATGTCAAAATCTTAAAAATGAGCATAAGCACAATGAAATTAATGCTGGAATCATCTTCAGGATGCTAGAATACACTAAATACAGCAAAATTTTTGAGTCTCCAACGTTTAGTTTAGGTGTGAGAGCCAAAATGAACTTTTTATGGCTTTAAATGCGTTTTCAGCCTGATTGTGCACTTTAGGTGAAAATGTCAAAATCTTAAAAATGAGCATAAGCACAATGAAATTAATGCTGGAATCATCTTCAGGATGCTAGAATACACTAAATACAGCAAAAATTTTGAGTCTACAACGTTTAGTTTAGGTGTGAGAGCCAAAATGAACTTTTTATTGCTTTAAACGCGTTTTCAGCCCCTGATTGTACACTTAAGGTGAAAATGTCAAAATCTTCAAAATGAGCATAAGCACAATGAAATTAATGCTGGAATCATCTTCAGGATGCTAGAATACACTAAATACAGCAAAAATTTTGAGTCTACAACGTTTAGTTTAGGTGTGAGAGCCAAAATGAACTTTTTATTGCTTTAAACGCGTTTTCAGCCTGATTGTGCACTTTAGGTGAAAATGTCAAAATCTTAAAAATGAGCATAAGCACAATGAAATTAATGCTGGAATCATCTTCAGGATGCTAGAATACACTAAATACAGCAAAAATTTTGAGTCTACAACGTTTAGTTTAGGTGTGAGAGCCAAAATGAACTTTTTATTGCTTTAAACGCGTTTTCAGCCTGATTGTACACTTAAGGTGAAAATGTCAAAATCTTAAAAATGAGCATAAGCACAATGAAATTAATGCTGGAATCATCTTCAGGATGCTAGAATACACTAAATACAGCAAAATTTTTGAGTCTCCAACGTTTAGTTTAGGTTTGAGAGCCAAAATGAACTTTTTATGGCTTTAAATGCGTTTTCAGCCTGATTGTGCACTTTAGGTGAAAATGTCAAAATCTTCAAAATGAGCATAAGCACAATGAAATTAATGCTGGAATCATCTTCAGGATGCTAGAATACACTAAATACAGCAAAAATTTTGAGTCTACAACGTTTAGTTTAGGTGTGAGAGCCAAAATGAACTTTTTATTGCTTTAAACGCGTTTTCAGCCTGATTGTGCACTTTAGGTGAAAATGTCAAAATCTTAAAAATGAGCATAAGCACAATGAAATTAATGCTGGAATCATCTTCAGGATGCTAGAATACACTAAATACAGCAAAAATTTTGAGTCTCCAACGTTTAGTTTAGGTGTGAGAGCCAAAATGAACTTTTTATGGCTTTAAATGCGTTTTCAGCCTGATTGTGCACTTTAGGTGAAAATGTCAAAATCTTCAAAATGAGCATAAGCACAATGAAATTAATGCTGGAATCATCTTCAGGATGCTAGAATACACTAAATACAGCAAAAATTTTGAGTCTACAAGGTTTAGTTTAGGTGTGAGAGCCAAAATGAACTTTTTATGGCTTTAAATGCGTTTTCAGCCTGATTGTGCACTTTAGGTGAAAATGTCAAAATCTTCAAAATGAGCATAAGCACAATGAAATTAATGCTGGAATCATCTTCAGGATGCTAGAATACACTAAATACAGCAAAAATTTTGAGTCTACAACGTTTAGTTTAGGTGTGAGAGCCAAAATGAACTTTTTATTGCTTTAAACGCGTTTTCAGCCCCTGATTGTACACTTAAGGTGAAAATGTCAAAATCTTCAAAATGAGCATAAGCACAATGAAATTAATGCTGGAATCATCTTCAGGATGCTAGAATACACTAAATACAGCAAAAATTTTGAGTCTACAACGTTTAGTTTAGGTGTGAGAGCCAAAATGAACTTTTTATTGCTTTAAACGCGTTTTCAGCCTGATTGTGCACTTTAGGTGAAAATGTCAAAATCTTAAAAATGAGCATAAGCACAATGAAATTAATGCTGGAATCATCTTCAGGATGCTAGAATACACTAAATACAGCAAAATTTTTGAGTCTCCAACGTTTAGTTTAGGTGTGAGAGCCAAAATGAACTTTTTATGGCTTTAAATGCGTTTTCAGCCTGATTGTGCACTTTAGGTGAAAATGTCAAAATCTTCAAAATGAGCATAAGCACAATGAAATTAATGCTGGAATCATCTTCAGGATGCTAGAATACACTAAATACAGCAAAAATTTTGAGTCTACAACGTTTAATTTAGGTGTGAGAGCCAAAATGAACTTTTTATTGCTTTAAACGCGTTTTCAGCCTGATTGTGCACTTTAGGTGAAAATGTCAAAATCTTAAAAATGAGCATAAGCACAATAAAATTAATGCTGGAATCATCTTCAGGATGCTAGAATACACTAAATACAGCAAAAATTTTGAGTCTCCAACGTTTAGTTAGGTGTGAGAGCCAAAATGAACTTTTTATGGCTTTAAATGCGTTTTCAGCCTGATTGTGCACTTTAGGTGAAAATGTCAAAATCTTCAAAATGAGCATAAGCACAATGAAATTAATGCTGGAATCATCTTCAGGATGCTAGAATACACTAAATACAGCAAAAATTTTGAGTCTACAACGTTTAGTTTAGGTGTGAGAGCCAAAATGAACTTTTTATTGCTTTAAACGCGTTTTCAGCCTGATTGTGCACTTTAGGTGAAAATGTCAAAATCTTAAAAATGAGCATAAGCACAATGAAATTAATGCTGGAATCATCTTCAGGATGCTAGAATACACTAAATACAGCAAAAATTTTGAGTCTACAACGTTTAGTTTAGGTGTGAGAGCCAAAATGAACTTTTTATTGCTTTAAACGCGTTTTCAGCCCCTGATTGTACACTTAAGGTGAAAATGTCAAAATCTTCAAAATGAGCATAAGCACAATGAAATTAATGCTGGAATCATCTTCAGGATGCTAGAATACACTAAATACAGCAAAAATTTTGAGTCTACAACGTTTAGTTTAGGTGTGAGAGCCAAAATGAACTTTTTATTGCTTTAAACGCGTTTTCAGCCTGATTGTGCACTTTAGGTGAAAATGTCAAAATCTTAAAAATGAGCATAAGCACAATGAAATTAATGCTGGAATCATCTTCAGGATGCTAGAATACACTAAATACAGCAAAAATTTTGAGTCTACAACGTTTAGTTTAGGTGTGAGAGCCAAAATGAACTTTTTATGGCTTTAAATGCGTTTTCAGCCTGATTGTGCACTTTAGGTGAAAATGTCAAAATCTTCAAAATGAGCATAAGCACAATGAAATTAATGCTGGAATCATCTTCAGGATGCTAGAATACACTAAATACAGCAAAAATTTTGAGTCTACAACGTTTAGTTTAGGTGTGAGAGCCAAAACGAACTTTTTATTGCTTTAAACGCGTTTTCAGCCTGATTGTGCACTTTAGGTGAAAATGTCAAAATCTTAAAAATGAGCATAAGCACAATGAAATTAATGCTGGAATCATCTTCAGGATGCTAGAATACACTAAATACAGCAAAAATTTTGAGTCTACAACGTTTAGTTTAGGTGTGAGAGCCAAAATGAACTTTTTATTGCTTTAAACGTGTTTTCAGCCCCTGATTGTACACTTTAGGGGAAAATGTCAAAATCTTCAAAATGAGCATAAGCACAATGAAATTAATGCTGGAATCATCTTCAGGATGCTAGAATACACTAAATACAGCAAAAATTTTGAGTCTACAACGTTTAGTTTAGGTTTGTGTGCCAAAATGAACTTTTTATTGCTTTAAATGCGTTTTCAGCCTGATTGTGCACTTTAGGTGAAAATGTCAAAATCTTAAAAATGAGCATAAGCACAATGAAATTAATGCTGGAATCATCTTCAGGATGCTAGAATACACTAAATACAGCAAAAAATTTGAGTCTACAACGTTTAGTTTAGGTGTGAGAGCCAAAATGAACTTTTTATGGCTTTAAATGCGTTTTCAGCCTGATTGTGCACTTTAGGTGAAAATGTCAAAATCTTCAAAATGAGCATAAGCACAATGAAATTAATGCTGGAATCATCTTCAGGATGCTAGAATACACTAAATACAGCAAAAATTTTGAGTCTACATTGTTTAGTTTAGGTGTGAGAGCCAAAATGAACTTTTTATTGCTTTAAACGCGTTTTCAGCCTGATTGTGCACTTTAGGTGAAAATGTCAAAATCTTAAAAATGAGCATAAGCACAATGAAATTAATGCTGGAATCATCTTCAGGATGCTAGAATACACTAAATACAGCAAAAATTTTGAGTCTACAACGTTTAGTTTAGGTGTGAGAGCCAAAATGAACTTTTTATTGCTTTAAACGCGTTTTCAGCCCCTGATTGTACACTTAAGGTGAAAATGTCAAAATCTTCAAAATGAGCATAAGCACAATGAAATTAATGCTGGAATCATCTTCAGGATGCTAGAATACACTAAATACAGCAAAAATTTTGAGTCTACAACGTTTAGTTTAGGTGTGAGAGCCAAAATGAACTTTTTATTGCTTTAAACGCGTTTTCAGCCTGATTGTGCACTTTAGGTGAAAATGTCAAAATCTTAAAAATGAGCATAAGCACAATGAAATTAATGCTGGAATCATCTTCAGGATGCTAGAATACACTAAATACAGCAAAAATTTTGAGTCTCCAACGTTTAGTTTAGGTGTGAGAGCCAAAATGAACTTTTTATGGCTTTAAATGCGTTTTCAGCCTGATTGTGCACTTTAGGTGAAAATGTCAAAATCTTCAAAATGAGCATAAGCACAATGAAATTAATGCTGGAATCATCTTCAGGATGCTAGAATACACTAAATACAGCAAAAATTTTGAGTCTACAACGTTTAGTTTAGGTGTGAGAGCCAAAATGAACTTTTTATTGCTTTAAACGCGTTTTTCAGCCTGATTGTGCACTTTAGGTGAAAATGTCAAAATCTTAAAAATGAGCATAAGCACAATGAAATTAATGCTGGAATCATCTTCAGGATGCTAGAATACACTAAATACAGCAAAAATTTTGAGTCTCCAACGTTTAGTTTAGGTGTGAGAGCCAAAATGAACTTTTTATGGCTTTAAATGCGTTTTCAGCCTGATTGTGCACTTTAGGTGAAAATGTCAAAATCTTCAAAATGAGCATAAGCACAATGAAATTAATGCTGGAATCATCTTCAGGATGCTAGAATACACTAAATACAGCAAAAATTTTGAGTCTACAACGTTTAGTTTAGGTGTGAGAGCCAAAATGAACTTTTTATTGCTTTAAACGCGTTTTTCAGCCTGATTGTGCACTTTAGGTGAAAATGTCAAAATCTTAAAAATGAGCATAAGCACAATGAAATTAATGCTGGAATCATCTTCAGGATGCTAGAATACACTAAATACAGCAAAAATTTTGAGTCTACAACGTTTAGTTTAGGTGTGAGAGCCAAAATGAACTTTTTATTGCTTTAAACGCGTTTTCAGCCCCTGATTGTACACTTAAGGTGAAAATGTCAAAATCTTCAAAATAAGCATAAGCACAATGAAATTAATGCTGGAATCATCTTCAGGATGCTAGAATACACTAAATACAGCAAAAAATTTGAGTCTACAACGTTTAGTTTAGGTGTGAGAGCCAAAATGAACTTTTTATTGCTTTAAATGCGTTTTCAGCCTGATTGTACACTTTAGGTGAAAATGTCAAAATCTTCAAAATGAGCATAAGCACAATGAAATTAATGCTGGAATCATCTTCAGGATGCTAGAATACACTAAATACAGCAAAAATTTTGAGTCTACAACCTTTAGTTTAGGTGTGAGAGCCAAAATGAACTTTTTATTGCTTTAAACGCGTTTTCAGCCTGATTGTGCACTTTAGGTGAAAATGTCAAAATCTTAAAAATGAGCATAAGCACAATGAAATTAATGCTGGAATCATCTTCAGGATGCTAGAATACACTAAATACAGCAAAAATTTTGAGTCTACAACGTTTAGTTTAGGTGTGAGAGCCAAAATGAACTTTTTATTGCTTTAAACGCGTTTTCAGCCTGAATGTGCACTTTAGGTGAAAATGTCAAAATCCTAAAAATGAGCATAAGCACAATGAAATTAATGCTGGAATCATCTTCAGGATGCTAGAATACACTAAATACAGCAAAAATTTTGAGTCTACAACGTTTAGTTTAGGTGTGAGAGCCAAAATGAACTTTTTATTGCTTTAAACGCGTTTTCAGCCCCTGATTGTACACTTAAGGTGAAAATGTCAAAATCTTCAAAATGAGCATAAGCACAATGAAATTAATGCTGGAATCATCTTCAGGATGCTAGAATACACTAAATACAGCAAAAATTTTGAGTCTACAACGTTTAGTTTAGGTGTGAGAGCCAAAATGAACTTTTTATGGCTTTAAATGCGTTTTCAGCCTGATTGTGCACTTTAGGTGAAAATGTCAAAATCTTCAAAATGAGCATAAGCACAATGAAATTAATGCTGGAATCATCTTCAGGATGCTAGAATACACTAAATACAGCAAAATTTTTGAGTCTACATTGTATAGTTTAGGTGTGAGAGCCAAAATGAACTTTTTATTGCTTTAAACGCGTTTTCAGCCTGATTGTGCACTTTAGGTGAAAATGTCAAAATCTTAAAAATGAGCATAAGCACAATGAAATTAATGCTGGAATCATCTTCAGGATGCTAGAATACACTAAATACAGCAAAAATTTTGAGTCTACAACGTTTAGTTTAGGTGTGAGAGCCAAAATGAACTTTTTATTGCTTTAAACGCGTTTTCAGCCCCTGATTGTACACTTAAGGTGAAAATGTCAAAATCTTCAAAATGAGCATAAGCACAATGAAATTAATGCTGGAATCATCTTCAGGATGCTAGAATACACTAAATACAGCAAAAATTTTGAGTCTACAACGTTTAGTTTAGGTGTGAGAGCCAAAATGAACTTTTTATTGCTTTAAACGCGTTTTCAGCCTGATTGTGCACTTTAGGTGAAAATGTCAAAATCTTAAAAATAAGCATAAGCACAATGAAATTAATGCTGGAATCATCTTCAGGATGCTAGAATACACTAAATACAGCAAAATTTTTGAGTCTCCAACGTTTAGTTTAGGTGTGAGAGCCAAAATGAACTTTTTATGGCTTTAAATGCGTTTTCAGCCTGATTGTGCACTTTAGGTGAAAATGTCAAAATCTTCAAAATGAGCATAAGCACAATGAAATTAATGCTGGAATCATCTTCAGGATGCTAGAATACACTAAATACAGCAAAAATTTTGAGTCTACAACGTTTAGTTTAGGTGTGAGAGCCAAAATGAACTTTTTATTGCTTTAAACGCGTTTTCAGCCTGATTGTGCACTTTAGGTGAAAATGTCAAAATCTTAAAAATGAGCATAAGCACAATGAAATTAATGCTGGAATCATCTTCAGGATGCTAGAATACACTAAATACAGCAAAAATTTTGAGTCTCCAACGTTTAGTTTAGGTGTGAGAGCCAAAATGAACTTTTTATTGCTTTAAATGCGTTTTCAGCCTGATTGTGCACTTTAGGTGAAAATGTCAAAATCTTCAAAATGAGCATAAGCACAATGAAATTAATGCTGGAATCATCTTCAGGATGCTAGAATACACTAAATACAGCAAAAATTTTGAGTCTACAACGTTTAGTTTAGGTGTGAGAGCCAAAATGAACTTTTTATTGCTTTAAACGCGTTTTCAGCCTGATTGTGCACTTTAGGTGAAAATGTCAAAATCTTAAAAATGAGCATAAGCACAATGAAATTAATGCTGGAATCATCTTCAGGATGCTAGAATACACTAAATACAGCAAAAATTTTGAGTCTCCAACGTTTAGTTTAGGTGTGAGAGCCAAAATGAACTTTTTATGGCTTTAAATGCGTTTTCAGCCTGATTGTGCACTTTAGGTGAAAATGTCAAAATCTTCAAAATGAGCATAAGCACAATGAAATTAATGCTGGAATCATCTTCAGGATGCTAGAATACACTAAATACAGCAAAAATTTTGAGTCTATAACGTTTAGTTTAGGTGTGAGAGCCAAAATGAACTTTTTATTGCTTTAAACGCGTTTTCAGCCTGATTGTGCACTTTAGGTGAAAATGTCAAAATCTTAAAAATGAGCATAAGCACAATGAAATTAATGCTGGAATCATCTTCAGGATGCTAGAATACACTAAATACAGCAAAAATTTTGAGTCTCCAACGTTTAGTTTAGGTGTGAGAGCCAAAATGAACTTTTTATTGCTTTAAATGCGTTTTCAGCCTGATTGTGCACTTTAGGTGAAAATGTCAAAATCTTCAAAATGAGCATAAGCACAATGAAATTAATGCTGGAATCATCTTCAGGATGCTAGAATACACTAAATACAGCAAAAATTTTGAGTCTACAACGTTTAGTTTAGGTGTGAGAGCCAAAATGAACTTTTTATTGCTTTAAACGCGTTTTCAGCCTGATTGTGCACTTTAGGTGAAAATGTCAAAATCTTAAAAATGAGCATAAGCACAATGAAATTAATGCTGGAATCATCTTCAGGATGCTAGAATACACTAAATACAGCAAAAATTTTGAGTCTCCAACGTTTAGTTTAGGTGTGAGAGCCAAAATGAACTTTTTATGGCTTTAAATGCGTTTTCAGCCTGATTGTGCACTTTAGGTGAAAATGTCAAAATCTTCAAAATGAGCATAAGCACAATGAAATTAATGCTGGAATCATCTTCAGGATGCTAGAATACACTAAATACAGCAAAAATTTTGAGTCTATAACGTTTAGTTTAGGTGTGAGAGCCAAAATGAACTTTTTATTGCTTTAAACGCGTTTTCAGCCTGATTGTGCACTTTAGGTGAAAATGTCAAAATCTTAAAAATGAGCATAAGCACAATGAAATTAATGCTGGAATCATCTTCAGGATGCTAGAATACACTAAATACAGCAAAAATTTTGAGTCTACAACGTTTAGTTTAGGTGTGAGAGCCAAAATGAACTTTTTATTGCTTTAAACGCGTTTTCAGCCCCTGATTGTACACTTAAGGTGAAAATGTCAAAATCTTCAAAATGAGCATAAGCACAATGAAATTAATGCTGGAATCATCTTCAGGATGCTAGAATACACTAAATACAGCAAAAATTTTGAGTCTACAACGTTTAGTTTAGGTGTGAGAGCCAAAATGAACTTTTTATTGCTTTAAATGCGTTTTCAGCCTGATTGTACACTTTAGGTGAAAATGTCAAAATCTTCAAAATGAGCATAAGCACAATGAAATTAATGCTGGAATCATCTTCAGGATGCTAGAATACACTAAATACAGCAAAAATTTTGAGTCTACAACCTTTAGTTTAGGTGTGAGAGCCAAAATGAACTTTTTATTGCTTTAAACGCGTTTTCAGCCTGATTGTGCACTTTAGGTGAAAATGTCAAAATCTTAAAAATGAGCATAAGCACAATGAAATTAATGCTGGAATCATCTTCAGGATGCTAGAATACACTAAATACAGCAAAAATTTTGAGTCTACAACGTTTAGTTTAGGTGTGAGAGCCAAAATGAACTTTTTATTGCTTTAAACGCGTTTTCAGCCTGAATGTGCACTTTAGGTGAAAATGTCAAAATCCTAAAAATGAGCATAAGCACAATGAAATTAATGCTGGAATCATCTTCAGGATGCTAGAATACACTAAATACAGCAAAAATTTTGAGTCTACAACGTTTAGTTTAGGTGTGAGAGCCAAAATGAACTTTTTATTGCTTTAAACGCGTTTTCAGCCCCTGATTGTACACTTAAGGTGAAAATGTCAAAATCTTCAAAATGAGCATAAGCACAATGAAATTAATGCTGGAATCATCTTCAGGATGCTAGAATACACTAAATACAGCAAAAATTTTGAGTCTACAACGTTTAGTTTAGGTGTGAGAGCCAAAATGAACTTTTTATGGCTTTAAATGCGTTTTCAGCCTGATTGTGCACTTTAGGTGAAAATGTCAAAATCTTCAAAATGAGCATAAGCACAATGAAATTAATGCTGGAATCATCTTCAGGATGCTAGAATACACTAAATACAGCAAAATTTTTGAGTCTACATTGTATAGTTTAGGTGTGAGAGCCAAAATGAACTTTTTATTGCTTTAAACGCGTTTTCAGCCTGATTGTGCACTTTAGGTGAAAATGTCAAAATCTTAAAAATGAGCATAAGCACAATGAAATTAATGCTGGAATCATCTTCAGGATGCTAGAATACACTAAATACAGAAAAAATTTTGAGTCTACAACGTTTAGTTTAGGTGTGAGAGCCAAAATGAACTTTTTATTGCTTTAAACGCGTTTTCAGCCCCTGATTGTACACTTAAGGTGAAAATGTCAAAATCTTCAAAATGAGCATAAGCACAATGAAATTAATGCTGGAATCATCTTCAGGATGCTAGAATACACTAAATACAGCAAAAATTTTGAGTCTACAACGTTTAGTTTAGGTGTGAGAGCCAAAATGAACTTTTTATTGCTTTAAACGCGTTTTCAGCCTGATTGTGCACTTTAGGTGAAAATGTCAAAATCTTAAAAATAAGCATAAGCACAATGAAATTAATGCTGGAATCATCTTCAGGATGCTAGAATACACTAAATACAGCAAAATTTTTGAGTCTCCAACGTTTAGTTTAGGTGTGAGAGCCAAAATGAACTTTTTATGGCTTTAAATGCGTTTTCAGCCTGATTGTGCACTTTAGGTGAAAATGTCAAAATCTTCAAAATGAGCATAAGCACAATGAAATTAATGCTGGAATCATCTTCAGGATGCTAGAATACACTAAATACAGCAAAAATTTTGAGTCTACAACGTTTAGTTTAGGTGTGAGAGCCAAAATGAACTTTTTATTGCTTTAAACGCGTTTTCAGCCTGATTGTGCACTTTAGGTGAAAATGTCAAAATCTTAAAAATGAGCATAAGCACAATGAAATTAATGCTGGAATCATCTTCAGGATGCTAGAATACACTAAATACAGCAAAAATTTTGAGTCTCCAACGTTTAGTTTAGGTGTGAGAGCCAAAATGAACTTTTTATTGCTTTAAATGCGTTTTCAGCCTGATTGTGCACTTTAGGTGAAAATGTCAAAATCTTCAAAATGAGCATAAGCACAATGAAATTAATGCTGGAATCATCTTCAGGATGCTAGAATACACTAAATACAGCAAAAATTTTGAGTCTACAACGTTTAGTTTAGGTGTGAGAGCCAAAATGAACTTTTTATTGCTTTAAACGCGTTTTCAGCCTGATTGTGCACTTTAGGTGAAAATGTCAAAATCTTAAAAATGAGCATAAGCACAATGAAATTAATGCTGGAATCATCTTCAGGATGCTAGAATACACTAAATACAGCAAAAATTTTGAGTCTCCAACGTTTAGTTTAGGTGTGAGAGCCAAAATGAACTTTTTATGGCTTTAAATGCGTTTTCAGCCTGATTGTGCACTTTAGGTGAAAATGTCAAAATCTTCAAAATGAGCATAAGCACAATGAAATTAATGCTGGAATCATCTTCAGGATGCTAGAATACACTAAATACAGCAAAAATTTTGAGTCTATAACGTTTAGTTTAGGTGTGAGAGCCAAAATGAACTTTTTATTGCTTTAAACGCGTTTTCAGCCTGATTGTGCACTTTAGGTGAAAATGTCAAAATCTTAAAAATGAGCATAAGCACAATGAAATTAATGCTGGAATCATCTTCAGGATGCTAGAATACACTAAATACAGCAAAAATTTTGAGTCTCCAACGTTTAGTTTAGGTGTGAGAGCCAAAATGAACTTTTTATTGCTTTAAATGCGTTTTCAGCCTGATTGTGCACTTTAGGTGAAAATGTCAAAATCTTCAAAATGAGCATAAGCACAATGAAATTAATGCTGGAATCATCTTCAGGATGCTAGAATACACTAAATACAGCAAAAATTTTGAGTCTACAACGTTTAGTTTAGGTGTGAGAGCCAAAATGAACTTTTTATTGCTTTAAACGCGTTTTCAGCCTGATTGTGCACTTTAGGTGAAAATGTCAAAATCTTAAAAATGAGCATAAGCACAATGAAATTAATGCTGGAATCATCTTCAGGATGCTAGAATACACTAAATACAGCAAAAATTTTGAGTCTCCAACGTTTAGTTTAGGTGTGAGAGCCAAAATGAACTTTTTATGGCTTTAAATGCGTTTTCAGCCTGATTGTGCACTTTAGGTGAAAATGTCAAAATCTTCAAAATGAGCATAAGCACAATGAAATTAATGCTGGAATCATCTTCAGGATGCTAGAATACACTAAATACAGCAAAAATTTTGAGTCTATAACGTTTAGTTTAGGTGTGAGAGCCAAAATGAACTTTTTATTGCTTTAAACGCGTTTTCAGCCTGATTGTGCACTTTAGGTGAAAATGTCAAAATCTTCAAAATGAGCATAAGCACAATGAAATTAATGCTGGAATCATCTTCAGGATGCTAGAATACACTAAATACAGCAAAAATTTTGAGTCTACAACGTTTAGTTTAGGTGTGAGAGCCAAAATGAACTTTTTATTGCTTTAAACGCGTTTTCAGCCCCTGATTGTACACTTAAGGTGAAAATGTCAAAATCTTCAAAATGAGCATAAGCACAATGAAATTAATGCTGGAATCATCTTCAGGATGCTAGAATACACTAAATACAGCAAAAATTTTGAGTCTACAACGTTTAGTTTAGGTGTGAGAGCCAAAATGAACTTTTTATTGCTTTAAACGCGTTTTCAGCCTGATTGTGCACTTTAGGTGAAAATGTCAAAATCTTAAAAATGAGCATAAGCACAATGAAATTAATGCTGGAATCATCTTCAGGATGCTAGAATACACTAAATACAGCAAAAATTTTGAGTCTCCAACGTTTAGTTTAGGTGTGAGAGCCAAAATGAACTTTTTATTGCTTTAAATGCGTTTTCAGCCTGATTGTGCACTTTAGGTGAAAATGTCAAAATCTTCAAAATGAGCATAAGCACAATGAAATTAATGCTGGAATCATCTTCAGGATGCTAGAATACACTAAATACAGCAAAAATTTTGAGTCTACAACGTTTAGTTTAGGTGTGAGAGCCAAAATGAACTTTTTATGGCTTTAAATGCGTTTTCAGCCTGATTGTGCACTTTAGGTGAAAATGTCAAAATCTTCAAAATGAGCATAAGCACAATGAAATTAATGCTGGAATCATCTTCAGGATGCTAGAATACACTAAATACAGCAAAAATTTTGAGTCTACAACGTTTAGTTTAGGTGTGAGAGCCAAAATGAACTTTTTATTGCTTTAAACGCGTTTTCAGCCTGATTGTGCACTTTAGGTGAAAATGTCAAAATCTTAAAAATGAGCATAAGCACAATGAAATTAATGCTGGAATCATCTTCAGGATGCTAGAATACACTAAATACAGCAAAAATTTTGAGTCTCCAACGTTTAGTTTAGGTGTGAGAGCCAAAATGAACTTTTTATGGCTTTAAATGCGTTTTCAGCCTGATTGTGCACTTTAGGTGAAAATGTCAAAATCTTCAAAATGAGCATAAGCACGATGAAATTAATGCTGGAATCATCTTCAGGATTCTAGAATACACTGAATACAGCAAAAATTTTGAGTCTACAACGTTTAGTTTAGGTGTGAGAGCCAAAATGAACTTTTTATTGCTTTAAACGCGTTTTCAGCCCCTGATTGTACACTTAAGGTGAAAATGTCAAAATCTTAAAAATGAGCATAAGCACAATGAAATTAATGCTGGAATCATCTTCAGGATGCTAGAATACACTAAATACAGCAAAAATTTTGAGTCTACAACGTTTAGTTTAGGTGTGAGAGCCAAAATGAACTTTTTATTGCTTTAAACGCGTTTTCAGCCCCTGATTGTACACTTAAGGTGAAAATGTCAAAATCTTAAAAATGAGCATAAGCACAATGAAATTAATGCTGGAATCATCTTCAGGATGCTAGAATACACTAAATACAGCATGAATGTTGAGTCTACAACGTTTAGTTTAGGTGTGAGAGCCAAAATGAACTTTTTATGGCTTTAAATGCGTTTTCAGCCTGATTGTGCACTTTAGGTGAAAATGTCAAAATCTTCAAAATGAGCATAAGCACAATGAAATTAATGCTGGAATCATCTTCAGGATGCTAGAATACACTAAATACAGCAACATTTTTGAGTCTCCAACGTTTAGTTTAGGTGTGAGAGCCAAAATGAACTTTTTATTGCTTTAAACGCGTTTTCAGCCTGATTGTGCACTTTAGGTGAAAATGTCAAAATCTTAAAAATGAGCATAAGCACAATGAAATTAATGCTGGAATCATCTTCAGGATGCTAGAATACACTAAATACAGCAAAAATTTTGAGTCTACAACGTTTAGTTTAGGTGTGAGAGCCAAAATGAACTTTTTATTGCTTTAAACGCGTTTTCAGCCCCTGATTGTACACTTAAGGTGAAAATGTCAAAATCTTCAAAATGAGCATAAGCACATTGCAATTAATGCTGGAATCATCTTCAGGATGCTAGAATACACTAAATACAGCAAAAATTTTGAGTCTACAACGTTTAGTTTAGGTGTGAGAGCCAAAATGAACTTTTTATGGCTTTAAATGCGTTTTCAGCCTGATTGTGCACTTTAGGTGAAAATGTCAAAATCTTCAAAATGAGCATAAGCACAATGAAATTAATGCTGGAATCATCTTCAGGATGCTAGAATACACTAAATACAGCAAAAATTTTGAGTCTACAACGTTTAGTTTAGGTGTGAGAGCCAAAATGAACTTTTTATTGCTTTAAACGCGTTTTAAGCCTGATTGTGCACTTTAGGTGAAAATGTCAAAATCTTAAAAATAAGCATAAGCACAATGAAATTAATGCTGGAATCATCTTCAGGATGCTAGAATACACTAAATAAAGCAAAAATGTTGAGTCTCCAACGTTTAGTTTAGGTGTGAGAGCCAAAATGAACTTTTTATGGCTTTAAATGCGTTTTCAGCCTGATTGTGCACTTTAGGTGAAAATGTCAAAATCTTCAAAATGAGCATAAGCACAATGAAATTAATGCTGGAATCATCTTCAGGATGCTAGAATACACTAAATACAGCAAAAATTTTGAGTCTACAACGTTTAGTTTAGGTGTGAGAGCCAAAATGAACTTTTTATTGTTTTATTACTTTAAACGCGTGTTCAGCCTGATTGTGCACTTTAGGTGAAAATGTCAAAATCTTAAAAATGAGCATAAGCACAATGAAATTAATGCTGGAATCATCTTCAGGATGCTAGAATACACTAAATACAGCAAAAATTTTGAGTCTACAACGTTTAGTTTAGGTGTGAGAGCCAAAATGAACTTTTTATTGCTTTAAACGTGTTTTCAGCCCCTGATTGTACACTTTAGGTGAAAATGTCAAAATCTTCAAAATGAGCATAAGCACAATGAAATTAATGCTGGAATCATCTTCAGGATGCTAGAATACACTAAATACAGCAAAAATTTTGAGTCTACAACGTTTAGTTTTGGTGTGAGAGCCAAAATGAACTTTTTATTGCTTTAAACGCGTTTTCAGCCCCTGATTGTACACTTAAGGTGAAAATGTCAAAATCTTCAAAATGAGCATAAGCACAATGAAATTAATGCTGGAATCATCTTCAGGATGCTAGAATACACTAAATACAGCAAAAATTTTGAGTCTACAACGTTTAGTTTAGGTTTGTGTGCCAAAATAAACTTTTTATTCCTTTAAATGCGTTTTCAGCCTAATTGTGCACTTTAGGTGAAAATGTCAAAATCTTAAAAATGAGCATAAGCACAATGAAATTAATGCTGGAATCATCTTCAGGATGCTAGAATACACTAAATACAGCAAAAATTTTGAGTCTACAACGTTTAGTTTAGGTGTGAGAGCCAAAATGAACTTTTTATTGCTTTAAATGCGTTTTCAGCCTGATTTTACACTTTAGGTGAAAATGTCAAAATCTTCAAAATGAGCATAAGCACAATGAAATTAATGCTGGAATCATCTTCAGGATGCTAGAATACACTAAATACAGCAAAAATTTTGAGTCTCCAACGTTTAGTTTAGGTGGTAGAGCCAAAATGAACTTTTTATGGCTTTAAATGCGTTTTCAGCCTGATTGTGCACTTTAGGTGAAAATGTCAAAATCTTCAAAATGAGCATAAGCACAATGAAATTAATGCTGGAATCATCTTCAGGATGCTAGAATACACTAAATACAGCAAAAATTTTGAGTCTACAACGTTTAGTTTAGGTGTGAGAGCCAAAATGAACTTTTTATTGCTTTAAACGCGTTTTCAGCCCCTGATTGTACACTTAAGGTGAAAATGTCAAAATCTTAAAAATGAGCATAAGCACAATGAAATTAATGCTGGAATCATCTTCAGGATGCTAGAATACACTAAATACAGCATGAATGTTGAGTCTACAACGTTTAGTTTAGGTGTGAGAGCCAAAATGAACTTTTTATGGCTTTAAATGCGTTTTCAGCCTGATTGTGCACTTTAGGTGAAAATGTCAAAATCTTCAAAATGAGCATAAGCACAATGAAATTAATGCTGGAATCATCTTCAGGATGCTAGAATACACTAAATACAGCAACATTTTTGAGTCTCCAACGTTTAGTTTAGGTGTGAGAGCCAAAATGAACTTTTTATTGCTTTAAACGCGTTTTCAGCCTGATTGTGCACTTTAGGTGAAAATGTCAAAATCTTAAAAATGAGCATAAGCACAATGAAATTAATGCTGGAATCATCTTCAGGATGCTAGAATACACTAAATACAGCAAAAATTTTGAGTCTACAACGTTTAGTTTAGGTGTGAGAGCCAAAATGAACTTTTTATTGCTTTAAACGCGTTTTCAGCCCCTGATTGTACACTTAAGGTGAAAATGTCAAAATCTTCAAAATGAGCATAAGCACATTGCAATTAATGCTGGAATCATCTTCAGGATGCTAGAATACACTAAATACAGCAAAAATTTTGAGTCTACAACGTTTAGTTTAGGTGTGAGAGCCAAAATGAACTTTTTATGGCTTTAAATGCGTTTTCAGCCTGATTGTGCACTTTAGGTGAAAATGTCAAAATCTTCAAAATGAGCATAAGCACAATGAAATTAATGCTGGAATCATCTTCAGGATGCTAGAATACACTAAATACAGCAAAAATTTTGAGTCTACAACGTTTAGTTTAGGTGTGAGAGCCAAAATGAACTTTTTATTGCTTTAAACGCGTTTTAAGCCTGATTGTGCACTTTAGGTGAAAATGTCAAAATCTTAAAAATAAGCATAAGCACAATGAAATTAATGCTGGAATCATCTTCAGGATGCTAGAATACACTAAATAAAGCAAAAATGTTGAGTCTCCAACGTTTAGTTTAGGTGTGAGAGCCAAAATGAACTTTTTATGGCTTTAAATGCGTTTTCAGCCTGATTGTGCACTTTAGGTGAAAATGTCAAAATCTTCAAAATGAGCATAAGCACAATGAAATTAATGCTGGAATCATCTTCAGGATGCTAGAATACACTAAATACAGCAAAAATTTTGAGTCTACAACGTTTAGTTTAGGTGTGAGAGCCAAAATGAACTTTTTATTGTTTTATTACTTTAAACGCGTGTTCAGCCTGATTGTGCACTTTAGGTGAAAATGTCAAAATCTTAAAAATGAGCATAAGCACAATGAAATTAATGCTGGAATCATCTTCAGGATGCTAGAATACACTAAATACAGCAAAAATTTTGAGTCTACAACGTTTAGTTTAGGTGTGAGAGCCAAAATGAACTTTTTATTGCTTTAAACGTGTTTTCAGCCCCTGATTGTACACTTTAGGTGAAAATGTCAAAATCTTCAAAATGAGCATAAGCACAATGAAATTAATGCTGGAATCATCTTCAGGATGCTAGAATACACTAAATACAGCAAAAATTTTGAGTCTACAACGTTTAGTTTTGGTGTGAGAGCCAAAATGAACTTTTTATTGCTTTAAACGCGTTTTCAGCCCCTGATTGTACACTTAAGGTGAAAATGTCAAAATCTTCAAAATGAGCATAAGCACAATGAAATTAATGCTGGAATCATCTTCAGGATGCTAGAATACACTAAATACAGCAAAAATTTTGAGTCTACAACGTTTAGTTTAGGTTTGTGTGCCAAAATAAACTTTTTATTCCTTTAAATGCGTTTTCAGCCTAATTGTGCACTTTAGGTGAAAATGTCAAAATCTTAAAAATGAGCATAAGCACAATGAAATTAATGCTGGAATCATCTTCAGGATGCTAGAATACACTAAATACAGCAAAAATTTTGAGTCTACAACGTTTAGTTTAGGTGTGAGAGCCAAAATGAACTTTTTATTGCTTTAAATGCGTTTTCAGCCTGATTGTACACTTTAGGTGAAAATGTCAAAATCTTCAAAATGAGCATAAGCACAATGAAATTAATGCTGGAATCATCTTCAGGATGCTAGAATACACTAAATACAGCAAAAATTTTGAGTCTCCAACGTTTAGTTTAGGTGGTAGAGCCAAAATGAACTTTTTATGGCTTTAAATGCGTTTTCAGCCTGATTGTGCACTTTAGGTGAAAATGTCAAAATCTTCAAAATGAGCATAAGCACAATGAAATTAATGCTGGAATCATCTTCAGGATGCTAGAATACACTAAATACAGCAAAAATTTTGAGTCTACAACGTTTAGTTTAGGTGTGAGAGCCAAAATGAACTTTTTATTGCTTTAAACGCGTTTTCAGCCTGATTGTGCACTTTAGGTGAAAATGTCAAAATCTTAAAAATGAGCATAAGCACAATGAAATTAATGCTGGCATCATCTTCAGGATGCTAGAATACACTAAATACAGCAAAAATTTTGAGTCTCCAACGTTTAGTTTAGGTGTGAGAGCCAAAATGAACTTTTTATTGCTTTAAATGCGTTTTCAGCCTGATTGTGCACTTTAGGTGAAAATGTCAAAATCTTCAAAATGAGCATAAGCACAATGAAATTAATGCTGGAATCATCTTCAGGATGCTAGAATACACTAAATACAGCAAAAATTTTGAGTCTACAACGTTTAGTTTAGGTGTGAGAGCCAAAATGAACTTTTTATTGCTTTAAACGCGTTTTCAGCCTGATTGTGCACTTTAGGTGAAAATGTCAAAATCTTAAAAATGAGCATAAGCACAATGAAATTAATGCTGGAATCATCTTCAGGATGCTAGAATACACTAAATACAGCAAAAATTTTGAGTCTCCAACGTTTAGTTTAGGTGTGAGAGCCAAAATGAACTTTTTATGGCTTTAAATGCGTTTTCAGCCTGATTGTGCACTTAAGGTGAAAATGTCAAAATCTTCAAAATGAGCATAAGCACAATGAAATTAATGCTGGAATCATCTTCAGGATGCTAGAATACACTAAATACAGCAAAAATTTTGAGTCTACAACGTTTAGTTTAGGTGTGAGAGCCAAAATGAACTTTTTATTGCTTTAAACGCGTTTTCAGCCTGATTGTGCACTTTAGGTGAAAATGTCAAAATCTTAAAAATGAGCATAAGCACAATGAAATTAATGCTGGAATCATCTTCAGGATGCTAGAATACACTAAATACAGCAAAAATTTTGAGTCTACAACGTTTAGTTTAGGTGTGAGAGCCAAAATGAACTTTTTATTGCTTTAAACGCGTTTTCAGCCCCTGATTGTACACTTAAGGTGAAAATGTCAAAATCTTCAAAATGAGCATAAGCACAATGAAATTAATGCTGGAATCATCTTCAGGATGCTAGAATACACTAAATACAGCAAAAATTTTGAGTCTACAACGTTTAGTTTAGGTGTGAGAGCCAAAATGAACTTTTTATTGCTTTAAACGCGTTTTCAGCCTGATTGTGCACTTTAGGTGAAAATGTCAAAATCTTAAAAATGAGCATAAGCACAATGAAATTAATGCTGGAATCATCTTCAGGATGCTAGAATACACTAAATACAGCAAAAATTTTGAGTCTCCAACGTTTAGTTTAGGTGTGAGAGCCAAAATGAACTTTTTATTGCTTTAAATGCGTTTTCAGCCTGATTGTGCACTTTAGGTGAAAATGTCAAAATCTTCAAAATGAGCATAAGCACAATGAAATTAATGCTGGAATCATCTTCAGGATGCTAGAATACACTAAATACAGCAAAAATTTTGAGTCTACAACGTTTAGTTTAGGTGTGAGAGCCAAAATGAACTTTTTATGGCTTTAAATGCGTTTTCAGCCTGATTGTGCACTTTAGGTGAAAATGTCAAAATCTTCAAAATGAGCATAAGCACAATGAAATTAATGCTGGAATCATCTTCAGGATGCTAGAATACACTAAATACAGCAAAAATTTTGAGTCTACAACGTTTAGTTTAGGTGTGAGAGCCAAAATGAACTTTTTATTGCTTTAAACGCGTTTTCAGCCTGATTGTGCACTTTAGGTGAAAATGTCAAAATCTTAAAAATGAGCATAAGCACAATGAAATTAATGCTGGAATCATCTTCAGGATGCTAGAATACACTAAATACAGCAAAAATTTTGAGTCTCCAACGTTTAGTTTAGGTGTGAGAGCCAAAATGAACTTTTTATGGCTTTAAATGCGTTTTCAGCCTGATTGTGCACTTTAGGTGAAAATGTCAAAATCTTCAAAATGAGCATAAGCACGATGAAATTAATGCTGGAATCATCTTCAGGATTCTAGAATACACTGAATACAGCAAAAATTTTGAGTCTACAATGTTTAGTTTAGGTGTGAGAGCCAAAATGAACTTTTTATTGCTTTAAACGCGTTTTCAGCCCCTGATTGTACACTTAAGGTGAAAATGTCAAAATCTTAAAAATGAGCATAAGCACAATGAAATTAATGCTGGAATCATCTTCAGGATGCTAGAATACACTAAATACAGCAAAAATTTTGAGTCTACAACGTTTAGTTTAGGTGTGAGAGCCAAAATGAACTTTTTATTGCTTTAAACGCGTTTTCAGCCCCTGATTGTACACTTAAGGTGAAAATGTCAAAATCTTAAAAATGAGCATAAGCACAATGAAATTAATGCTGGAATCATCTTCAGGATGCTAGAATACACTAAATACAGCATGAATGTTGAGTCTACAACGTTTAGTTTAGGTGTGAGAGCCAAAATGAACTTTTTATGGCTTTAAATGCGTTTTCAGCCTGATTGTGCACTTTAGGTGAAAATGTCAAAATCTTCAAAATGAGCATAAGCACAATGAAATTAATGCTGGAATCATCTTCAGGATGCTAGAATACACTAAATACAGCAACATTTTTGAGTCTCCAACGTTTAGTTTAGGTGTGAGAGCCAAAATGAACTTTTTATTGCTTTAAACGCGTTTTCAGCCTGATTGTGCACTTTAGGTGAAAATGTCAAAATCTTAAAAATGAGCATAAGCACAATGAAATTAATGCTGGAATCATCTTCAGGATGCTAGAATACACTAAATACAGCAAAAATTTTGAGTCTACAACGTTTAGTTTAGGTGTGAGAGCCAAAATGAACTTTTTATTGCTTTAAACGCGTTTTCAGCCCCTGATTGTACACTTAAGGTGAAAATGTCAAAATCTTCAAAATGAGCATAAGCACATTGCAATTAATGCTGGAATCATCTTCAGGATGCTAGAATACACTAAATACAGCAAAAATTTTGAGTCTACAACGTTTAGTTTAGGTGTGAGAGCCAAAATGAACTTTTTATGGCTTTAAATGCGTTTTCAGCCTGATTGTGCACTTTAGGTGAAAATGTCAAAATCTTCAAAATGAGCATAAGCACAATGAAATTAATGCTGGAATCATCTTCAGGATGCTAGAATACACTAAATACAGCAAAAATTTTGAGTCTACAACGTTTAGTTTAGGTGTGAGAGCCAAAATGAACTTTTTATTGCTTTAAACGCGTTTTAAGCCTGATTGTGCACTTTAGGTGAAAATGTCAAAATCTTAAAAATGAGCATAAGCACAATGAAATTAATGCTGGAATCATCTTCAGGATGCTAGAATACACTAAATAAAGCAAAAATGTTGAGTCTCCAACGTTTAGTTTAGGTGTGAGAGCCAAAATGAACTTTTTATGGCTTTAAATGCGTTTTCAGCCTGATTGTGCACTTTAGGTGAAAATGTCAAAATCTTCAAAATGAGCATAAGCACAATGAAATTAATGCTGGAATCATCTTCAGGATGCTAGAATACACTAAATACAGCAAAAATTTTGAGTCTACAACGTTTAGTTTAGGTGTGAGAGCCAAAATGAACTTTTTATTGTTTTATTGCTTTAAACGCGTGTTCAGCCTGATTGTGCACTTTAGGTGAAAATGTCAAAATCTTAAAAATGAGCATAAGCACAATGAAATTAATGCTGGAATCATCTTCAGGATGCTAGAATACACTAAATACAGCAAAAATTTTGAGTCTACAACGTTTAGTTTAGGTGTGAGAGCCAAAATGAACTTTTTATTGCTTTAAACGTGTTTTCAGCCCCTGATTGTACACTTTAGGTGAAAATGTCAAAATCTTCAAAATGAGCATAAGCACAATGAAATTAATGCTGGAATCATCTTCAGGATGCTAGAATACACTAAATACAGCAAAAATTTTGAGTCTACAACGTTTAGTTTTGGTGTGAGAGCCAAAATGAACTTTTTATTGCTTTAAACGCGTTTTCAGCCCCTGATTGTACACTTAAGGTGAAAATGTCAAAATCTTCAAAATGAGCATAAGCACAATGAAATTAATGCTGGAATCATCTTCAGGATGCTAGAATACACTAAATACAGCAAAAATTTTGAGTCTACAACGTTTAGTTTAGGTTTGTGTGCCAAAATGAACTTTTTATTCCTTTAAATGCGTTTTCAGCCTAATTGTGCACTTTAGGTGAAAATGTCAAAATCTTAAAAATGAGCATAAGCACAATGAAATTAATGCTGCAATCATCTTCAGGATGCTAGAATACACTAAATACAGCAAAAATTTTGAGTCTACAACGTTTAGTTTAGGTGTGAGAGCCAAAATGAACTTTTTATTGCTTTAAATGCGTTTTCAGCCTGATTGTACACTTTAGGTGAAAATGTCAAAATCTTCAAAATGAGCATAAGCACAATGAAATTAATGCTGGAATCATCTTCAGGATGCTAGAATACACTAAATACAGCAAAAATTTTGAGTCTACAACGTTTAGTTTAGGTGTGAGAGCCAAAATGAACTTTTTATTGCTTTAAACGCGTTTTCAGCCCCTGATTGTACACTTAAGGTGAAAATGTCAAAATCTTCAAAATGAGCATAAGCACAATGAAATTAATGCTGGAATCATTTTCAGGATGCTAGAATACACTAAATACAGCAAAAACTTTGAGTCTACAACGTTTAGTTTAGGTGTGAGAGCCAAAATGAACTTTTTATGGCTTTAAATGCGTTTTCAGCCTGATTGTGCACTTTAGGTGAAAATGTCAATATCTTCAAAATGAGCATAAGCAAAATGAAATTAATGCTGGAATCATCTTCAGGATGCTAGAATACACTAAATACAGCAAAAATTTTGAGTCTACAATGTTTTGTTTAGGTGTGAGAGCCAAAATGAACTTTTTATGGCTTTTAATGCGTTTTCAGCCTGATTGTGCACTTTAGGTGAAAATGTCAAAATCTTCAAAATGAGCATAAGCACAATGAAATTAATGCTGGAATCATCTTCAGGATGCTAGAATACACTAAATACAGCAAAAATTTTGAGTCTACAATGTTTAGTTTAGGTGTGAGAGCCAAAATGAACTTTTTATTGCTTTAAACGCGTTTTCAGCCCCTGATTGTACACTTAAGGTGAAAATGTCAAAATCTTCAAAATGAGCATAAGCACATTGCAATTAATGCTGGAATCATCTTCAGGATGCTAGAATACACTAATTACAGCAAAAATTTTGAGTCTACAACGTTTAGTTTAGGTGTGAGAGCCAAAATGAACTTTTTATGGCTTTAAATGCGTTTTCAGCCTGATTGTGCACTTTAGGTGAAAATGTCAAAATCTTCAAAATGAGCATAAGCACTATGAAATTAATGCTGGAATCATCTTCAGGATGCTAGAATACACTAAATACAGCAAAAATTTTGAGTCTACAACGTCTAGTTTAGGTGTGAGAGCCAAAATGAACTTTTTATTGCTTTAAACGCGTTTTCAGCCTGATTGTGCACTTTAGGTGAAAATGTCAAAATCTTAAAAATGAGCATAAGCACAATGAAATTAATGCTGGAATCATCTTCAGGATGCTAGAATACACTAAATACAGCAAAAATTTTGAGTCTCCAACGTTTAGTTTAGGTGTGAGAGCCAAAATTAACTTTTTATGGCTTTAAATGCGTTTTCAGCCTGATTGTGCACTTTAGGTGAAAATGTCAAAATCTTCAAAATGAGCATAAGCACAATGAAATTAATGCTGGAATCATCTTCAGGATGCTAGAATACACTAAATACAGCAAAAATTTTGAGTCTACAAGGTTTAGTTTAGGTGTGAGAGCCAAAATGAACTTTTTATTGCTTTAAACGCGTTTTCAGCCCCTGATTGTACACTTAAGGTGAAAATGTCAAAATCTTCAAAATGAGCATAAGCACAATGAAATTAATGCTGGAATCATCTTCAGGATGCTAGAATACACTAAATACAGCAAAAATTTTGAGTCTACAACGTTTAGTTTAGGTTTGTGTGCCAAAATGAACTTTTTATTCCTTTAAATGCGTTTTCAGCCTAATTGTGCACTTTAGGTGAAAATGTCAAAATCTTAAAAATGAGCATAAGCACAATGAAATTAATGCTGGAATCATCTTCAGGATGCTAGAATACACTAAATACAGCAAAAATTTTGAGTCTACAACGTTTAGTTTAGGTGTGAGAGCCAAAATGAACTTTTTATTGCTTTAAACGCGTTTTCAGCCCCTGATTGTACACTTAAGGTGAAAATGTCAAAATCTTCAAAATGAGCATAAGCACAATGAAATTAATGCTGGAATCATCTTCAGGATGCTAGAATACACTAAATACACCAAAAATTTTGAGTCTACAACGTTTAGTTTAGGTGTGAGAGCCAAAATGAACTTTTTATGGCTTTCAATGCGTTTTCAGCCTGATTGTGCACTTTAGGTGAAAATGTCAAAATCTTCAAAATGAGCATAAGCACAATGAAATTAATGCTGGAATCATCTTCAGGATGCTAGAATACACTAAATACAGCAAAAATTTTGAGTCTACAACGTTTAGTTTAGGTGTGAGAGCCAAAATGAACTTTTTATTGCTTTAAACGCGTTTTCAGCCTGATTGTGCACTTTAGGTGAAAATGTCAAAATCTTAAAAATGAGCATAAGCACAATGAAATTAATGCTGGAATCATCTTCAGGATGCTAGAATACACTAAATACAGCAAACATTTTGAGTCTACAACGTTTAGTTTAGGTGTGAGAGCCAAAATGAACTTTTTATGGCTTTAAATGCGTTTTCAGCCTGATTGTGCACTTTAGGTGAAAATGTCAAAATCTTCAAAATGAGCATAAGCACAATGAAATTAATGCTGGAATCATCTTCAGGATGCTAGAATACACTAAATACAGCAAAAATTTTGAGTCTACAACGTTTAGTTTAGGTGTGAGAGCCAAAATGAACTTTTTATTGCTTTAAACGCGTTTTCAGCCTGATTGTGCACTTTAGGTGAAAATGTCAAAATCTTAAAAATGAGCATAAGCACGATGAAATTAATGCTGGAATCATCTTCAGGATGCTAGAATACACTAAATACAGCAAAAATTTTGAGTCTACAACGTTTAGTTTAGGTGTGAGAGCCAAAATGAACTTTTTATTGCTTTAAACGCGTTTTCAGCCCCTGATTGTACACTTAAGGTGAAAATGTCAAAATCTTCAAAATGAGCATAAGCACAATGAAATTAATGCTGGAATCATCTTCAGGATGCTAGAATACACTAAATACAGCAAAAATTTTGAGTCTACAACGTTTAGTTTAGGTGTGAGAGCCAAAATGAACTTTTTATTGCTTTAAACGCGTTTTCAGCCTGATTGTGCACTTTAGGTGAAAATGTCAAAATCTTAAAAATGAGCATAAGCACAATGAAATTAATGCTGGAATCATCTTCAGGATGCTAGAATACACTAAATACAGCAAAAATTTTGAGTCTACAAGGTTTAGTTTAGGTGTGAGAGCCAAAATGAACTTTTTATTGCTTTAAACGCGTTTTCAGCCCCTGATTGTACACTTAAGGTGAAAATGTCAAAATCTTCAAAATGAGCATAAGCACAATAAAATTAATGCTGGAATCATCTTCAGGATGCTAGAATACACTAAATACAGCAAAAATGTTGAGTCTACAACGTTTTGTTTAGGTGTGAGAGCCAAAATGAACTTTTTATGGCTTTAAATGCGTTTTCAGCCTGATTGTGCACTTTAGGTGAGAATGTCAAAATCTTCAAAATGAGCATAAGCACAATGAAATTAATGCTGGAATCATCTTCAGGATGCTAGAATACACTAAATACAGCAAAAATTTTGAGTCTACAACGTTTAGTTTAGGTGTGAGAGCCAAAATGAACTTTTTATTGCTTTAAACGCGTTTTCAGCCTGATTGTGCACTTTAGGTGAAAATGTCAAAATCTTAAAAATGAGCATAAGCACAATGAAATTAATGCTGGAATCATCTTCAGGATGCTAGAATACACTAAATACAGCAAAAAATTTGAGTCTACAACGTTTAGTTTAGGTGTGAGAGCCAAAATGAACTTTTTATTGCTTTAAACGCGTTTTCAGCCCCTGATTGTACACTTAAGGTGAAAATGTCAAAATCTTCAAAATGAGCATAAGCACAATGAAATTAATGCTGGAATCATTTTCAGGATGCTAGAATACACTAAATACAGCAAAAATTTTGAGTCTACAACGTTTAGTTTAGGTGTGAGAGCCAAAATGAACTTTTTATGGCTTTAAATGCGTTTTCAGCCTGATTGTGCACTTTAGGTGAAAATGTCAAAATCTTCAAAATGAGCATAAGCACAATGAAATTAATGCTGGAATCATCTTCAGGATGCTAGAATACACTAAATACAGCAAAAATTTTGAGTCTACAACGTTTAGTTTAGGTGTGAGAGCCAAAATGAACTTTTTATTGTTTTATTGCTTTAAACGCGTGTTCAGCCTGATTGTGCACTTTAGGTGAAAATGTCAAAATCTTAAAAATGAGCATAAGCACAATGAATTTAATGCTGGAATCATCTTCAGGATGCTAGAATACACTAAATACAGCAAAAATTTTGAGTCTACAACGTTTAGTTTAGGTGTGAGAGCCAAAATGAACTTTTTATTGCTTTAAACGTGTTTTCAGCCCCTGATTGTACACTTTAGGTGAAAATGTCAAAATCTTCAAAATGAGCATAAGCACAATGAAATTAATGCTGGAATCATCTTCAGGATGCTAGAATACACTAAATACAGCAAAAATTTTGAGTCTACAACGTTTAGTTTTGGTGTGAGAGCCAAAATGAACTTTTTATTGCTTTAAACGCGTTTTCAGCCCCTGATTGTACACTTAAGGTGAAAATGTCAAAATCTTCAAAATGAGCATAAGCACAATGAAATTAATGCTGGAATCATCTTCATGATGCTAGAATACACTAAATACAGCAAAAATTTTGAGTCTACAACGTTTAGTTTAGGTTTGTGTGCCAAAATGAACTTTTTATTCCTTTAAATGCGTTTTCAGCCTAATTGTGCACTTTAGGTGAAAATATCAAAATCTTCAAAATGAGCATAAGCACAATGAAATTAATGCTGGAATCATCTTCAGGATGCTAGAATACACTAAATACAGCAAAAATTTTGAGTCTACAACGTTTAGTTTAGGTGTGAGAGCCAAAATGAACTTTTTATTGCTTTAAATGCGTTTTCAGCCTGATTGTACACTTTAGGTGAAAATGTCAAAATCTTAAAAATGAGCATAAGCACAATGAAATTAATGCTGGAATCATCTTCAGGATGCTAGAATACACTAAATACAGCAAAAATTTTGAGTCTACAACGTTTAGTTTAGGTGTGAGAGCCAAAATGAACTTTTTATTGCTTTAAACGCGTTTTCAGCCCCTGATTGTACACTTAAGGTGAAAATGTCAAAATCTTCAAAATGAGCATAAGCACAATGAAATTAATGCTGGAATCATTTTCAGGATGCTAGAATACACTAAATACAGCAAAAATTTTGAGTCTACAACGTTTAGTTTAGGTGTGAGAGCCAAAATTAACTTTTTATGGCTTTAAATGCGTTTTCAGCCTGATTGTGCACTTTAGGTGAAAATGTCAATATCTTCAAAATGAGCATAAGCACAATGAAATTAATGCTGGAATCATCTTCAGGATGCTAGAATACACTAAATACAGCAAAAAATTTGAGTCTACAATGTTTAGTTTAGGTGTGAGAGCCAAAATGAACTTTTTATTGCTTTAAACGCGTTTTCAGCCTGATTGTGCACTTTAGGTGAAAATGTCAAAATCTTCAAAATGAGCATAAGCACGATGAAATTAATGCTGGAATCATCTTCAGGATTCTAGAATACACTGAATACAGCAAAAATTTTGAGTCTACAACGTTTAGTTTAGGTGTGAGAGCCAAAATGAACTTTTTATTGCTTTAAACGCGTTTTCAGCCCCTGATTGTACACTTAAGGTGAAAATGTCAAAATCTTAAAAATGAGCATAAGCACAATGAAATTAATGCTGGAATCATCTTCAGGATGCTAGAATACACTAAATACAGCAAAAATGTTGAGTCTACAACGTTTTGTTTAGGTGTGAGAGCCAAAATGAACTTTTTATGGCTTTAAATGCGTTTTCAGCCTGATTGTGCACTTTAGGTGAAAATGTCAAAATCTTCAAAATGAGCATAAGCACAATGAAATTAATGCTGGAATCATCTTCAGGATGCTAGAATACACTAAATACAGCAAAAATGTTGAGTCTACAACGTTTTGTTTAGGTGTGAGAGCCAAAATGAACTTTTTATGGCTTTAAATGCGTTTTCAGCCTGATTGTGCACTTTAGGTGAAAATGTCAAAATCTTCAAAATGAGCATAAGCACAATGAAATTAATGCTGGAATTATCTTCAGGATGCTAGAATACACTAAATACAGCAAAAATTTTGAGTCTACAACGTTTAGTTTAGGTGTGAGAGCCAAAATGAACTTTTTATTGCTTTAAACGCGTTTTCAGCCCCTGATTGTACACTTAAGGTGAAAATGTCAAAATCTTCAAAATGAGCATAAGCACGATGAAATTAATGCTGGAATCATCTTCAGGATGCTAGAATACACTAAATACAGCAAAAAGTTTGAGTCTACAACGTTTAGTTTAGGTGTGAGAGCCAAAATGAACTTTTTATTGCTTTAAATGCGTTTTCAGCCTGATTGTGCACTTTAGGTGAAAATGTCAAAATCTTCAAAATGAGCATAAGCACAATGAAATTAATGCTGGAATCATCTTCAGGATGCTAGAATACACTAAATACAGCAAAAATTTTGAGTCTACAACGTTTAGTTTAGGTGTGAGAGCCAAAATGAACTTTTTATTGCTTTAAACGCGTTTTCAGCCTGATTGTGCACTTTAGGTGAAAATGTCAAAATCTTAAAAATGAGCATAAGCACGATGAAATTAATGCTGGAATCATCTTCAGGATGCTAGAATACACTAAATACAGCAAAAATTTTGAGTCTACAACGTTTAGTTTAGTTGTGAGAGCCAAAATGAACTTTTTATTGCTTTAAACGCGTTTTCAGCCCCTGATTGTACACTTAAGGTGAAAATGTCAAAATCTTCAAAATGAGCATAAGCACAATGAAATTAATGCTGGAATCATCTTCAGGATGCTAGAATACACTAAATACAGCAAAAATTTTGAGTCTACAACGTTTAGTTTAGGTGTGAGAGCCAAAATGAACTTTTTATTGCTTTTAACGCGTTTTCAGCCTGATTGTGCACTTTAGGTGAAAATGTCAAAATCTTAAAAATGAGCATAAGCACAATGAAATTAATGCTGGAATCATCTTCAGGATGCTAGAATACACTAAATACAGCAAAAATTTTGAGTCTACAAGGTTTAGTTTAGGTGTGAGAGCCAAAATGAACTTTTTATTGCTTTAAACGCGTTTTCAGCCCCTGATTGTACACTTAAGGTGAAAATGTCAAAATCTTCAAAATGAGCATAAGCACAATAAAATTAATGCTGGAATCATCTTCAGGATGCTAGAATACACTAAATACAGCAAAAATGTTGAGTCTACAACGTTTTGTTTAGGTGTGAGAGCCAAAATGAACTTTTTATGGCTTTAAATGCGTTTTCAGCCTGATTGTGCACTTTAGGTGAAAATGTCAAAATCTTCAAAATGAGCATAAGCACAATGAAATTAATGCTGGAATCATCTTCAGGATGCTAGAATACACTAAATACAGCAAAAATTTTGAGTCTACAACGTTTAGTTTAGGTGTGAGAGCCAAAATGAACTTTTTATTGCTTTAAACGCGTTTTCAGCCTGATTGTGCACTTTAGGTGAAAATGTCAAAATCTTAAAAATGAGCATAAGCACAATGAAATTAATGCTGGAATCATCTTCAGGATGCTAGAATACACTAAATACAGCAAAAATTTTGAGTCTACAACGTTTAGTTTAGGTGTGAGAGCCAAAATGAACTTTTTATTGCTTTAAACGCGTTTTCAGCCCCTGATTGTACACTTAAGGTGAAAATGTCAAAATCTTCAAAATGAGCATAAGCACAATGAAATTAATGCTGGAATCATTTTCAGGATGCTAGAATACACTAAATACAGCAAAAATTTTGAGTCTACAACGTTTAGTTTAGGTGTGAGAGCCAAAATGAACTTTTTATGGCTTTAAATGCATTTTCAGCCTGATTGTGCACTTTAGGTGAAAATGTCAAAATCTTCAAAATGAGCATAAGCACAATGAAATTAATGCTGGAATCATCTTCAGGATGCTAGAATACACTAAATACAGCAAAAATTTTGAGTCTACAACGTTTAGTTTAGGTGTGAGAGCCAAAATGAACTTTTTATTGTTTTATTGCTTTAAACGCGTGTTCAGCCTGATTGTGCACTTTAGGTGAAAATGTCAAAATCTTAAAAATGAGCATAAGCACAATGAAATTAATGCTGGAATCATCTTCAGGATGCTAGAATACACTAAATACAGCAAAAATTTTGAGTCTACAACGTTTAGTTTAGGTGTGAGAGCCAAAATAAACTTTTTATTGCTTTAAATGCGTTTTCAGCCTGATTGTACACTTTAGGTGAAAATGTCAAAATCTTCAAAATGAGCATAAGCACAATGAAATTAATGCTGGAATCATCTTCAGGATGCTAGAATACACTAAATACAGCAAAAATTTTGAGTCTACAACGTTTAGTTTAGGTTTGTGTGCCAAAATGAACTTTTTATTCCTTTAAATGCGTTTTCAGCCTAATTGTGCACTTTAGGTGAAAATGTCAAAATCTTAAAAATGAGCATAAGCACAATGAAATTAATGCTGGAATCATCTTCAGGATGCTAGAATACACTAAATACAGCAAAAATTTTGAGTCTACAACGTTTAGTTTAGGTGTGAGAGCCAAAATGAACTTTTTATTGCTTTAAATGCGTTTTCAGCCTGATTGTACACTTTAGGTGAAAATGTCAAAATCTTCAAAATGAGCATAAGCACAATGAAATTAATGCTGGAATCATCTTCAGGATGCTAGAATACACTAAATACAGCAAAAATTTTGAGTCTACAACGTTTAGTTTAGGTTTGTGTGCCAAAATGAACTTTTTATTCCTTTAAATGCGTTTTCAGCCTAATTGTGCACTTTAGGTGAAAATGTCAAAATCTTAAAAATGAGCATAAGCACAATGAAATTAATGCTGGAATCATCTTCAGGATGCTAGAATACACTAAATACAGCAAAAAATTTGAGTCTACAACGTTTAGTTTAGGTGTGAGAGCCAAAATGAACTTTTTATTGCTTTAAATGCGTTTTCAGCCTGATTGTACACTTTAGGTGAAAATGTCAAAATCTTCAAAATGAGCATAAGCACAATGAAATTAATGCTGGAATCATCTTCAGGATGCTAGAATACACTAAATACAGCAAAAATTTTGAGTCTACAACGTTTAGTTTAGGTGTGAGAGCCAAAATGAACTTTTTATTGCTTTAAACGCGTTTTCAGCCCCTGATTGTACACTTAAGGTGAAAATGTCAAAATCTTCAAAATGAGCATAAGCACAATGAAATTAATGCTGGAATCATTTTCAGGATGCTAGAATACACTAAATACAGCAAAAATTTTGAGTCTACAACGTTTAGTTTAGGTGTGAGAGCCAAAATTAACTTTTTATGGCTTTAAATGCGTTTTCAGCCTGATTGTGCACTTTAGGTGAAAATGTCAATATCTTCAAAATGAGCATAAGCACAATGAAATTAATGCTGGAATCATCTTCAGGATGCTAGAATACACTAAATACAGCAAAAATTTTGAGTCTACAATGTTTAGTTTAGGTGTGAGAGCCAAAATGAACTTTTTATTGCTTTAAACGCGTTTTCAGCCTGATTGTGCACTTTAGGTGAAAATGTCAAAATCTTCAAAATGAGCATAAGCACGATGAAATTAATGCTGGAATCATCTTCAGGATTCTAGAATACACTGAATACAGCAAAAATTTTGAGTCTACAACGTTTAGTTTAGGTGTGAGAGCCAAAATGAACTTTTTATTGCTTTAAACGCGTTTTCAGCCCCTGATTGTACACTTAAGGTGAAAATGTCAAAATCTTAAAAATGAGCATAAGCACAATGAAATTAATGCTGGAATCATCTTCAGGATGCTAGAATACACTAAATACAGCAAAAATGTTGAGTCTACAACGTTTTGTTTAGGTGTGAGAGCCAAAATGAACTTTTTATGGCTTTAAATGCGTTTTCAGCCTGATTGTGCACTTTAGGTGAAAATGTCAAAATCTTCAAAATGAGCATAAGCACAATGAAATTAATGCTGGAATCATCTTCAGGATGCTAGAATACACTAAATACAGCAAAAATGTTGAGTCTACAACGTTTTGTTTAGGTGTGAGAGCCAAAATGAACTTTTTATGGCTTTAAATGCGTTTTCAGCCTGATTGTGCACTTTAGGTGAAAATGTCAAAATCTTCAAAATGAGCATAAGCACAATGAAATTAATGCTGGAATTATCTTCAGGATGCTAGAATACACTAAATACAGCAAACATTTTGAGTCTACAACGTTTAGTTTAGGTGTGAGAGCCAAAATGAACTTTTTATTGCTTTAAACGCGTTTTCAGCCCCTGATTGTACACTTAAGGTGAAAATGTCAAAATCTTCAAAATGAGCATAAGCACGATGAAATTAATGCTGGAATCATCTTCAGGATGCTAGAATACACTAAATACAGCAAAAAGTTTGAGTCTACAACGTTTAGTTTAGGTGTGAGAGCCAAAATGAACTTTTTATTGCTTTAAACGCGTTTTCAGCCCCTGATTGTACACTTAAGGTGAAAATGTCAAAATCTTAAAAATGAGCATAAGCACAATGAAATTAATGCTGGAATCATCTTCAGGATGCTAGAATACACTAAATACAGCAAAAATTTTGAGTCTACAACGTTTAGTTTAGGTGTGAGAGCCAAAATGAACTTTTTATTGCTTTAAACGTGTTTTCAGCCCCTGATTGTACACTTTAGGTGAAAATGTCAAAATCTTCAAAATGAGCATAAGCACAATGAAATTAATGCTGGAATCATCTTCAGGATGCTAGAATACACTAAATACAGCAAAAATGTTGAGTCTACAACGTTTTGTTTAGGTGTGAGAGCCAAAATGAACTTTTTATGGCTTTAAATGCGTTTTCAGCCTGATTGTGCACTTTAGGTGAAAATGTCAAAATCTTCAAAATGAGCATAAGCACAATGAAATTAATGCTGGAATCATCTTCAGGATGCTAGAATACACTAAATACAGCAAAAATGTTGAGTCTACAACGTTTTGTTTAGGTGTGAGAGCCAAAATGAACTTTTTATGGCTTTAAATGCGTTTTCAGCCTGATTGTGCACTTTAGGTGAAAATGTCAAAATCTTCAAAATGAGCATAAGCACAATGAAATTAATGCTGGAATTATCTTCAGGATGCTAGAATACACTAAATACAGCAAAAATTTTGAGTCTACAACGTTTAGTTTAGGTGTGAGAGCCAAAATGAACTTTTTATTGCTTTAAACGCGTTTTCAGCCCCTGATTGTACACTTAAGGTGAAAATGTCAAAATCTTCAAAATGAGCATAAGCACGATGAAATTAATGCTGGAATCATCTTCAGGATGCTAGAATACACTAAATACAGCAAAAAGTTTGAGTCTACAACGTTTAGTTTAGGTGTGAGAGCCAAAATGAACTTTTTATTGCTTTAAATGCGTTTTCAGCCTGATTGTGCACTTTAGGTGAAAATGTCAAAATCTTCAAAATGAGCATAAGCACAATGAAATTAATGCTGGAATCATCTTCAGGATGCTAGAATACACTAAATACAGCAAAAATTTTGAGTCTACAACGTTTAGTTTAGGTGTGAGAGCCAAAATGAACTTTTTATTGCTTTAAACGCGTTTTCAGCCTGATTGTGCACTTTAGGTGAAAATGTCAAAATCTTAAAAATGAGCATAAGCACGATGAAATTAATGCTGGAATCATCTTCAGGATGCTAGAATACACTAAATACAGCAAAAATTTTGAGTCTACAACGTTTAGTTTAGGTGTGAGAGCCAAAATGAACTTTTTATTGCTTTAAACGCGTTTTCAGCCCCTGATTGTACACTTAAGGTGAAAATGTCAAAATCTTCAAAATGAGCATAAGCACAATGAAATTAATGCTGGAATCATCTTCAGGATGCTAGAATACACTAAATACAGCAAAAATTTTGAGTCTACAACGTTTAGTTTAGGTGTGAGAGCCAAAATGAACTTTTTATTGCTTTTAACGCGTTTTCAGCCTGATTGTGCACTTTAGGTGAAAATGTCAAAATCTTAAAAATGAGCATAAGCACAATGAAATTAATGCTGGAATCATCTTCAGGATGCTAGAATACACTAAATACAGCAAAAATTTTGAGTCTACAAGGTTTAGTTTAGGTGTGAGAGCCAAAATGAACTTTTTATTGCTTTAAACGCGTTTTCAGCCCCTGATTGTACACTTAAGGTGAAAATGTCAAAATCTTCAAAATGAGCATAAGCACAATAAAATTAATGCTGGAATCATCTTCAGGATGCTAGAATACACTAAATACAGCAAAAATGTTGAGTCTACAACGTTTAGTTTTGGTGTGAGAGCCAAAATGAACTTTTTATTGCTTTAAACGCGTTTTCAGCCCCTGATTGTACACTTAAGGTGAAAATGTCAAAATCTTCAAAATGAGCATAAGCACAATGAAATTAATGCTGGAATCATCTTCATGATGCTAGAATACACTAAATACAACAAAAATTTTGAGTCTACAACGTTTAGTTTAGGTTTGTGTGCCAAAATGAACTTTTTATTCCTTTAAATGCGTTTTCAGCCTAATTGTGCACTTTAGGTGAAAATATCAAAATCTTCAAAATGAGCATAAGCACAATGAAATTAATGCTGGAATCATCTTCAGGATGCTAGAATACACTAAATACAGCAAAAATTTTGAGTCTACAACGTTTAGTTTAGGTGTGAGAGCCAAAATGAACTTTTTATTGCTTTAAATGCGTTTTCAGCCTGATTGTACACTTTAGGTGAAAATGTCAAAATCTTCACAATGAGCATAAGCACAATGAAATTAATGCTGGAATCATCTTCAGGATGCTAGAATACACTAAATACAGCAAAAATTTTGAGTCTACAACGTTTAGTTTAGGTGTGAGAGCCAAAATGAACTTTTTATTGCTTTAAACGCGTTTTCAGCCCCTGATTGTACACTTAAGGTGAAAATGTCAAAATCTTCAAAATGAGCATAAGCACAATGAAATTAATGCTGGAATCATTTTCAGGATGCTAGAATACACTAAATACAGCAAAAATTTTGAGTCTACAACGTTTAGTTTAGGTGTGAGAGCCAAAATTAACTTTTTATGGCTTTAAATGCGTTTTCAGCCTGATTGTGCACTTTAGGTGAAAATGTCAATATCTTCAAAATGAGCATAAGCACAATGAAATTAATGCTGGAATCATCTTCAGGATGCTAGAATACACTAAATACAGCAAAAATTTTGAGTCTACAATGTTTAGTTTAGGTGTGAGAGCCAAAATGAACTTTTTATTGCTTTAAACGCGTTTTCAGCCTGATTGTGCACTTTAGGTGAAAATGTCAAAATCTTCAAAATGAGCATAAGCACGATGAAATTAATGCTGGAATCATCTTCAGGATTCTAGAATACACTGAATACAGCAAAAATTTTGAGTCTACAACGTTTAGTTTAGGTGTGAGAGCCAAAATGAACTTTTTATTGCTTTAAACGCGTTTTCAGCCCCTGATTGTACACTTAAGGTGAAAATGTCAAAATCTTAAAAATGAGCATAAGCACAATGAAATTAATGCTGGAATCATCTTCAGGATGCTAGAATACACTAAATACAGCAAAAATGTTGAGTCTACAACGTTTTGTTTAGGTGTGAGAGCCAAAATGAACTTTTTATGGCTTTAAATGCGTTTTCAGCCTGATTGTGCACTTTAGGTGAAAATGTCAAAATCTTCAAAATGAGCATAAGCACAATGAAATTAATGCTGGAATCATCTTCAGGATGCTAGAATACACTAAATACAGCAAAAATGTTGAGTCTACAACGTTTTGTTTAGGTGTGAGAGCCAAAATGAACTTTTTATGGCTTTAAATGCGTTTTCAGCCTGATTGTGCACTTTAGGTGAAAATGTCAAAATCTTCAAAATGAGCATAAGCACAATGAAATTAATGCTGGAATTATCTTCAGGATGCTAGAATACACTAAATACAGCAAAAATTTTGAGTCTACAACGTTTAGTTTAGGTGTGAGAGCCAAAATGAACTTTTTATTGCTTTAAACGCGTTTTCAGCCCCTGATTGTACACTTAAGGTGAAAATGTCAAAATCTTCAAAATGAGCATAAGCACGATGAAATTAATGCTGGAATCATCTTCAGGATGCTAGAATACACTAAATACAGCAAAAAGTTTGAGTCTACAACGTTTAGTTTAGGTGTGAGAGCCAAAATGAACTTTTTATTGCTTTAAATGCGTTTTCAGCCTGATTGTGCACTTTAGGTGAAAATGTCAAAATCTTCAAAATGAGCATAAGCACAATGAAATTAATGCTGGAATCATCTTCAGGATGCTAGAATACACTAAATACAGCAAAAATTTTGAGTCTACAACGTTTAGTTTAGGTGTGAGAGCCAAAATGAACTTTTTATTGCTTTAAACGCGTTTTCAGCCTGATTGTGCACTTTAGGTGAAAATGTCAAAATCTTAAAAATGAGCATAAGCACGATGAAATTAATGCTGGAATCATCTTCAGGATGCTAGAATACACTAAATACAGCAAAAATTTTGAGTCTACAACGTTTAGTTTAGGTGTGAGAGCCAAAATGAACTTTTTATTGCTTTAAACGCGTTTTCAGCCCCTGATTGTACACTTAAGGTGAAAATGTCAAAATCTTCAAAATGAGCATAAGCACAATGAAATTAATGCTGGAATCATCTTCAGGATGCTAGAATACACTAAATACAGCAAAAATTTTGAGTCTACAACGTTTAGTTTAGGTGTGAGAGCCAAAATGAACTTTTTATTGCTTTTAACGCGTTTTCAGCCTGATTGTGCACTTTAGGTGAAAATGTCAAAATCTTAAAAATGAGCATAAGCACAATGAAATTAATGCTGGAATCATCTTCAGGATGCTAGAATACACTAAATACAGCAAAAATTTTGAGTCTACAAGGTTTAGTTTAGGTGTGAGAGCCAAAATGAACTTTTTATTGCTTTAAACGCGTTTTCAGCCCCTGATTGTACACTTAAGGTGAAAATGTCAAAATCTTCAAAATGAGCATAAGCACAATAAAATTAATGCTGGAATCATCTTCAGGATGCTAGAATACACTAAATACACCAAAAATGTTGAGTCTACAACGTTTTGTTTAGGTGTGAGAGCCAAAATGAACTTTTTATGGCTTTAAATGCGTTTTCAGCCTGATTGTGCACTTTAGGTGAAAATGTCAAAATCTTCAAAATGAGCATAAGCACAATGAAATTAATGCTGGAATCATCTTCAGGATGCTAGAATACACTAAATACAGCAAAAATTTTGAGTCTACAACGTTTAGTTTAGGTGTGAGAGCCAAAATGAACTTTTTATTGCTTTAAACGCGTTTTCAGCCTGATTGTGCACTTTAGGTGAAAATGTCAAAATCTTAAAAATGAGCATAAGCACAATGAAATTAATGCTGGAATCATCTTCAGGATGCTAGAATACACTAAATACAGCAAAAATTTTGAGTCTACAACGTTTAGTTTAGGTGTGAGAGCCAAAATGAACTTTTTATTGCTTTAAACGCGTTTTCAGCCCCTGATTGTACACTTAAGGTGAAAATGTCAAAATCTTCAAAATGAGCATAAGCACAATGAAATTAATGCTGGAATCATTTTCAGGATGCTAGAATACACTAAATACAGCAAAAATTTTGAGTCTACAACGTTTAGTTTAGGTGTGAGAGCCAAAATGAACTTTTTATGGCTTTAAATGCATTTTCAGCCTGATTGTGCACTTTAGGTGAAAATGTCAAAATCTTCAAAATGAGCATAAGCACAATGAAATTAATGCTGGAATCATCTTCAGGATGCTAGAATACACTAAATACAGCAAAAATTTTGAGTCTACAACGTTTAGTTTAGGTGTGAGAGCCAAAATGAACTTTTTATTGTTTTATTGCTTTAAACGCGTGTTCAGCCTGATTGTGCACTTTAGGTGAAAATGTCAAAATCTTAAAAATGAGCATAAGCACAATGAAATTAATGCTGGAATCATCTTCAGGATGCTAGAATACACTAAATACAGCAAAAATTTTGAGTCTACAACGTTTAGTTTAGGTGTGAGAGCCAAAATGAACTTTTTATTGCTTTAAATGCGTTTTCAGCCTGATTGTACACTTTAGGTGAAAATGTCAAAATCTTCAAAATGAGCATAAGCACAATGAAATTAATGCTGGAATCATCTTCAGGATGCTAGAATACACTAAATACAGCAAAAATTTTGAGTCTACAACGTTTAGTTTAGGTTTGTGTGCCAAAATGAACTTTTTATTCCTTTAAATGCGTTTTCAGCCTAATTGTGCACTTTAGGTGAAAATGTCAAAATCTTAAAAATGAGCATAAGCACAATGAAATTAATGCTGGAATCATCTTCAGGATGCTAGAATACACTAAATACAGCAAAAATTTTGAGTCTACAACGTTTAGTTTAGGTGTGAGAGCCAAAATGAACTTTTTATTGCTTTAAATGCGTTTTCAGCCTGATTGTACACTTTAGGTGAAAATGTCAAAATCTTCAAAATGAGCATAAGCACAATGAAATTAATGCTGGAATCATCTTCAGGATGCTAGAATACACTAAATACAGCAAAAATTTTGAGTCTACAACGTTTAGTTTAGGTTTGTGTGCCAAAATGAACTTTTTATTCCTTTAAATGCGTTTTCAGCCTAATTGTGCACTTTAGGTGAAAATGTCAAAATCTTAAAAATGAGCATAAGCACAATGAAATTAATGCTGGAATCATCTTCAGGATGCTAGAATACACTAAATACAGCAAAAAATTTGAGTCTACAACGTTTAGTTTAGGTGTGAGAGCCAAAATGAACTTTTTATTGCTTTAAATGCGTTTTCAGCCTGATTGTACACTTTAGGTGAAAATGTCAAAATCTTCAAAATGAGCATAAGCACAATGAAATTAATGCTGGAATCATCTTCAGGATGCTAGAATACACTAAATACAGCAAAAATTTTGAGTCTACAACGTTTAGTTTAGGTGTGAGAGCCAAAATGAACTTTTTATTGCTTTAAACGCGTTTTCAGCCCCTGATTGTACACTTAAGGTGAAAATGTCAAAATCTTCAAAATGAGCATAAGCACAATGAAATTAATGCTGGAATCATTTTCAGGATGCTAGAATACACTAAATACAGCAAAAATTTTGAGTCTACAACGTTTAGTTTAGGTGTGAGAGCCAAAATTAACTTTTTATGGCTTTAAATGCGTTTTCAGCCTGATTGTGGACTTTAGGTGAAAATGTCAATATCTTCAAAATGAGCATAAGCACAATGAAATTAATGCTGGAATCATCTTCAGGATGCTAGAATACACTAAATACAGCAAAAATTTTGAGTCTACAATGTTTAGTTTAGGTGTGAGAGCCAAAATGAACTTTTTATTGCTTTAAACGCGTTTTCAGCCCCTGATTGTACACTTAAGGTGAAAATGTCAAAATCTTAAAAATGAGCATAAGCACAATGAAATTAATGCTGGAATCATCTTCAGGATGCTAGAATACACTAAATACAGCAAAAATGTTGAGTCTACAACGTTTTGTTTAGGTGTGAGAGCCAAAATGAACTTTTTATGGCTTTAAATGCGTTTTCAGCCTGATTGTGCACTTTAGGTGAAAATGTCAAAATCTTCAAAATGAGCATAAGCACAATGAAATTAATGCTGGAATCATCTTCAGGATGCTAGAATACACTAAATACAGCAAAAATGTTGAGTTTACAACGTTTTGTTTAGGTGTGAGAGCCAAAATGAACTTTTTATGGCTTTAAATGCGTTTTCAGCCTGATTGTGCACTTTAGGTGAAAATGTCAAAATCTTCAAAATGAGCATAAGCACAATGAAATTAATGCTGGAATTATCTTCAGGATGCTAGAATACACTAAATACAGCAAAAATTTTGAGTCTACAACGTTTAGTTTAGGTGTGAGAGCCAAAATGAACTTTTTATTGCTTTAAACGCGTTTTCAGCCCCTGATTGTACACTTAAGGTGAAAATGTCAAAATCTTCAAAATGAGCATAAGCACGATGAAATTAATGCTGGAATCATCTTCAGGATGCTAGAATACACTAAATACAGCAAAAAGTTTGAGTCTACAACGTTTAGTTTAGGTGTGAGAGCCAAAATGAACTTTTTATTGCTTTAAACGCGTTTTCAGCCCCTGATTGTACACTTAAGGTGAAAATGTCAAAATCTTAAAAATGAGCATAAGCACAATGAAATTAATGCTGGAATCATCTTCAGGATGCTAGAATACACTAAATACAGCAAAAATTTTGAGTCTACAACGTTTAGTTTAGGTGTGAGAGCCAAAATGAACTTTTTATTGCTTTAAACGTGTTTTCAGCCCCTGATTGTACACTTTAGGTGAAAATGTCAAAATCTTCAAAATGAGCATAAGCACAATGAAATTAATGCTGGAATCATCTTCAGGATGCTAGAATACACTAAATACAGCAAAAATGTTGAGTCTACAACGTTTTGTTTAGGTGTGAGAGCCAAAATGAACTTTTTATGGCTTTAAATGCGTTTTCAGCCTGATTGTGCACTTTAGGTGAAAATGTCAAAATCTTCAAAATGAGCATAAGCACAATGAAATTAATGCTGGAATCATCTTCAGGATGCTAGAATACACTAAATACAGCAAAAATGTTGAGTCTACAACGTTTTGTTTAGGTGTGAGAGCCAAAATGAACTTTTTATGGCTTTAAATGCGTTTTCAGCCTGATTGTGCACTTTAGGTGAAAATGTCAAAATCTTCAAAATGAGCATAAGCACAATGAAATTAATGCTGGAATTATCTTCAGGATGCTAGAATACACTAAATACAGCAAAAATTTTGAGTCTACAACGTTTAGTTTAGGTGTGAGAGCCAAAATGAACTTTTTATTGCTTTAAACGCGTTTTCAGCCCCTGATTGTACACTTAAGGTGAAAATGTCAAAATCTTCAAAATGAGCATAAACACGATGAAATTAATGCTGGAATCATCTTCAGGATGCTAGAATACACTAAATACAGCAAAAAGTTTGAGTCTACAACGTTTAGTTTAGGTGTGAGAGCCAAAATGAACTTTTTATTGCTTTAAATGCGTTTTCAGCCTGATTGTGCACTTTAGGTGAAAATGTCAAAATCTTCAAAATGAGCATAAGCACAATGAAATTAATGCTGGAATCATCTTCAGGATGCTAGAATACACTAAATACAGCAAAAATTTTGAGTCTACAACGTTTAGTTTAGGTGTGAGAGCCAAAATGAACTTTTTATTGCTTTAAACGCGTTTTCAGCCTGATTGTGCACTTTAGGTGAAAATGTCAAAATCTTAAAAATGAGCATAAGCACGATGAAATTAATGCTGGAATCATCTTCAGGATGCTAGAATACACTAAATACAGCAAAAATTTTGAGTCTACAACGTTTAGTTTAGGTGTGAGAGCCAAAATGAACTTTTTATTGCTTTAAACGCGTTTTCAGCCCCTGATTGTACACTTAAGGTGAAAATGTCAAAATCTTCAAAATGAGCATAAGCACAATGAAATTAATGCTGGAATCATCTTCAGGATGCTAGAATACACTAAATACAGCAAAAATTTTGAGTCTACAACGTTTAGTTTAGGTGTGAGAGCCAAAATGAACTTTTTATTGCTTTTAACGCGTTTTCAGCCTGATTGTGCACTTTAGGTGAAAATGTCAAAATCTTAAAAATGAGCATAAGCACAATGAAATTAATGCTGGAATCATCTTCAGGATGCTAGAATACACTAAATACAGCAAAAATTTTGAGTCTACAAGGTTTAGTTTAGGTGTGAGAGCCAAAATGAACTTTTTATTGCTTTAAACGCGTTTTCAGCCCCTGATTGTACACTTAAGGTGAAAATGTCAAAATCTTCAAAATGAGCATAAGCACAATAAAATTAATGCTGGAATCATCTTCAGGATGCTAGAATACACTAAATACAGCAAAAATGTTGAGTCTACAACGTTTTGTTTAGGTGTGAGAGCCAAAATGAACTTTTTATGGCTTTAAATGCGTTTTCAGCCTGATTGTGCACTTTAGGTGAAAATGTCAAAATCTTCAAAATGAGCATAAGCACAATGAAATTAATGCTGGAATCATCTTCAGGATGCTAGAATACACTAAATACAGCAAAAATTTTGAGTCTACAACGTTTAGTTTAGGTGTGAGAGCCAAAATGAACTTTTTATTGCTTTAAACGCGTTTTCAGCCTGATAGTGCACTTTAGGTGAAAATGTCAAAATCTTAAAAATGAGCATAAGCACAATGAAATTAATGCTGGAATCATCTTCAGGATGCTAGAATACACTAAATACAGCAAAAATTTTGAGTCTACAACGTTTAGTTTAGGTGTGAGAGCCAAAATGAACTTTTTATTGCTTTAAACGCGTTTTCAGCCCCTGATTGTACACTTAAGGTGAAAATGTCAAAATCTTCAAAATGAGCATAAGCACAATGAAATTAATGCTGGAATCATTTTCAGGATGCTAGAATACACTAAATACAGCAAAAATTTTGAGTCTACAACGTTTAGTTTAGGTGTGAGAGCCAAAATGAACTTTTTATGGCTTTAAATGCATTTTCAGCCTGATTGTGCACTTTAGGTGAAAATGTCAAAATCTTCAAAATGAGCATAAGCACAATGAAATTAATGCTGGAATCATCTTCAGGATGCTAGAATACACTAAATACAGCAAAAATTTTGAGTCTACAACGTTTAGTTTAGGTGTGAGAGCCAAAATGAACTTTTTATTGTTTTATTGCTTTAAACGCGTGTTCAGCCTGATTGTGCACTTTAGGTGAAAATGTCAAAATCTTAAAAATGAGCATAAGCACAATGAAATTAATGCTGGAATCATCTTCAGGATGCTAGAATACACTAAATACAGCAAAAATTTTGAGTCTACAACGTTTAGTTTAGGTGTGAGAGCCAAAATGAACTTTTTATTGCTTTAAATGCGTTTTCAGCCTGATTGTACACTTTAGGTGAAAATGTCAAAATCTTCAAAATGAGCATAAGCACAATGAAATTAATGCTGGAATCATCTTCAGGATGCTAGAATACACTAAATACAGCAAAAATTTTGAGTCTACAACGTTTAGTTTAGGTTTGTGTGCCAAAATGAACATTTTATTCCTTTAAATGCGTTTTCAGCCTAATTGTGCTTTTTAGGTGAAAATGTCAAAATCTTAAAAATGAGCATAAGCACAATGAAATTAATGCTGGAATCATCTTCAGGATGCTAGAATACACTAAATACAGCAAAAATTTTGAGTCTACAACGTTTAGTTTAGGTGTGAGAGCCAAAATGAACTTTTTATTGCTTTAAATGCGTTTTCAGCCTGATTGTACACTTTAGGTGAAAATGTCAAAATCTTCAAAATGAGCATAAGCACAATGAAATTAATGCTGGAATCATCTTCAGGATGCTAGAATACACTAAATACAGCAAAAATTTTGAGTCTACAACGTTTAGTTTAGGTGTGAGAGCCAAAATTAACTTTTTATGGCTTTAAATGCGTTTTCAGCCTGATTGTGCACTTTAGGTGAAAATGTCAATATCTTCAAAATGAGCATAAGCACAATGAAATTAATGCTGGAATCATCTTCAGGATGCTAGAATACACTAAATACAGCAAAAATTTTGAGTCTACAATGTTTAGTTTAGGTGTGAGAGCCAAAATGAACTTTTTATTGCTTTAAACGCGTTTTCAGCCTGATTGTGCACTTTAGGTGAAAATGTCAAAATCTTCAAAATGAGCATAAGCACGATGAAATTAATGCTGGAATCATCTTCAGGATTCTAGAATACACTGAATACAGCAAAAATTTTGAGTCTACAACGTTTAGTTTAGGTGTGAGAGCCAAAATGAACTTTTTATTGCTTTAAACGCGTTTTCAGCCCCTGATTGTACACTTAAGGTGAAAATGTCAAAATCTTAAAAATGAGCATAAGCACAATGAAATTAATGCTGGAATCATCTTCAGGATGCTAGAATACACTAAATACAGCAAAAATGTTGAGTCTACAACGTTTTGTTTAGGTGTGAGAGCCAAAATGAACTTTTTATGGCTTTAAATGCGTTTTCAGCCTGATTGTGCACTTTAGGTGAAAATGTCAAAATCTTCAAAATGAGCATAAGCACAATGAAATTAATGCTGGAATCATCTTCAGGATGCTAGAATACACTAAATACAGCAAAAATGTTGAGTTTACAACGTTTTGTTTAGGTGTGAGAGCCAAAATGAACTTTTTATGGCTTTAAATGCGTTTTCAGCCTGATTGTGCACTTTAGGTGAAAATGTCAAAATCTTCAAAATGAGCATAAGCACAATGAAATTAATGCTGGAATTATCTTCAGGATGCTAGAATACACTAAATACAGCAAAAATTTTGAGTCTACAACGTTTAGTTTAGGTGTGAGAGCCAAAATGAACTTTTTATTGCTTTAAACGCGTTTTCAGCCCCTGATTGTACACTTAAGGTGAAAATGTCAAAATCTTCAAAATGAGCATAAGCACGATGAAATTAATGCTGGAATCATCTTCAGGATGCTAGAATACACTAAATACAGCAAAAAGTTTGAGTCTACAACGTTTAGTTTAGGTGTGAGAGCCAAAATGAACTTTTTATTGCTTTAAACGCGTTTTCAGCCCCTGATTGTACACTTAAGGTGAAAATGTCAGAATCTTAAAAATGAGCATAAGCACAATGAAATTAATGCTGGAATCATCTTCAGGATGCTAGAATACACTAAATACAGCAAAAATTTTGAGTCTACAAGGTTTAGTTTAGGTGTGAGAGCCAAAATGAACTTTTTATTGCTTTAAACGCGTTTTCAGCCCCTGATTGTACACTTAAGGTGAAAATGTCAAAATCTTCAAAATGAGCATAAGCACAATAAAATTAATGCTGGAATCATCTTCAGGATGCTAGAATACACTAAATACAGCAAAAATGTTGAGTCTACAACGTTTTGTTTAGGTGTGAGAGCCAAAATGAACTTTTTATGGCTTTAAATGCGTTTTTAGCCTGATTGTGCACTTTAGGTGAAAATGTCAAAATCTTCAAAATGAGCATAAGCACAATGAAATTAATGCTGGAATCATCTTCAGGATGCTAGAATACACTAAATACAGCAAAAATTTTGAGTCTACAACGTTTAGTTTAGGTGTGAGAGCCAAAATGAACTTTTTATTGCTTTAAACGCGTTTTCAGCCTGATTGTGCACTTTAGGTGAAAATGTCAAAATCTTAAAAATGAGCATAAGCACAATGAAATTAATGCTGGAATCATCTTCAGGATGCTAGAATACACTAAATACAGCAAAAATTTTGAGTCTACAACGTTTAGTTTAGGTGTGAGAGCCAAAATGAACTTTTTATTGCTTTAAACGCGTTTTCAGCCCCTGATTGTACACTTAAGGTGAAAATGTCAAAATCTTCAAAATGAGCATAAGCACAATGAAATTAATGCTGGAATCATTTTCAGGATGCTAGAATACACTAAATACAGCAAAAATTTTGAGTCTACAACGTTTAGTTTAGGTGTGAGAGCCAAAATGAACTTTTTATGGCTTTAAATGCATTTTCAGCCTGATTGTGCACTTTAGGTGAAAATGTCAAAATCTTCAAAATGAGCATAAGCACAATGAAATTAATGCTGGAATCATCTTCAGGATGCTAGAATACACTAAATACAGCAAAAATTTTGAGTCTACAACGTTTAGTTTAGGTGTGAGAGCCAAAATGAACTTTTTATTGTTTTATTGCTTTAAACGCGTGTTCAGCCTGATTGTGCACTTTAGGTGAAAATGTCAAAATCTTAAAAATGAGCATAAGCACAATGAAATTAATGCTGGAATCATCTTCAGGATGCTAGAATACACTAAATACAGCAAAAATTTTGAGTCTACAACGTTTAGTTTAGGTGTGAGAGCCAAAATGAACTTTTTATTGCTTTAAATGCGTTTTCAGCCTGATTGTACACTTTAGGTGAAAATGTCAAAATCTTCAAAATGAGCATAAGCACAAAGAAATTAATGCTGGAATCATCTTCAGGATGCTAGAATACACTAAATACAGCAAAAATTTTGAGTCTACAACGTTTAGTTTAGGTTTGTGTGCCAAAATGAACTTTTTATTCCTTTAAATGCGTTTTCAGCCTAATTGTGCTTTTTAGGTGAAAATGTCAAAATCTTAAAAATGAGCATAAGCACAATGAAATTAATGCTGGAATCATCTTCAGGATGCTAGAATACACTAAATACAGCAAAAATTTTGAGTCTACAACGTTTAGTTTAGGTGTGAGAGCCAAAATGAACTTTTTATTGCTTTAAATGCGTTTTCAGCCTGATTGTACACTTTAGGTGAAAATGTCAAAATCTTCAAAATGAGCATAAGCACAATGAAATTAATGCTGGAATCATCTTCAGGATGCTAGAATACACTAAATACAGCAAAAATTTTGAGTCTACAACGTTTAGTTTAGGTGTGAGAGCCAAAATTAACTTTTTATGGCTTTAAATGCGTTTTCAGCCTGATTGTGCACTTTAGGTGAAAATGTCAATATCTTCAAAATGAGCATAAGCACAATGAAATTAATGCTGGAATCATCTTCAGGATGCTAGAATACACTAAATACAGCAAAAATTTTGAGTCTACAATGTTTAGTTTAGGTGTGAGAGCCAAAATGAACTTTTTATTGCTTTAAACGCGTTTTCAGCCTGATTGTGCACTTTAGGTGAAAATGTCAATATCTTCAAAATGAGCATAAGCACAATGAAATTAATGCTGGAATCATCTTCAGGATGCTAGAATACACTAAATACAGCAAAAATTTTGAGTCTACAATGTTTAGTTTAGGTGTGAGAGCCAAAATGAACTTTTTATTGCTTTAAACGCGTTTTCAGCCCCTGATTGTACACTTAAGGTGAAAATGTCAAAATCTTCAAAATGAGCATAAGCACAATGAAATTAATGCTGGAATCATCTTCAGGATGCTAGAATACACTAAATACAGCAAAAATGTTGAGTCTACAACGTTTTGTTTAGGTGTGAGAGCCAAAATGAACTTTTTATGGCTTTAAATGCGTTTTCAGCCTGATTGTGCACTTTAGGTGAAAATGTCAAAATCTTCAAAATGAGCATAAGCACAATGAAATTAATGCTGGAATCATCTTCAGGATGCTAGAATACACTAAATACAGCAAAAATGTTGAGTTTACAACGTTTTGTTTAGGTGTGAGAGCCAAAATGAACTTTTTATGGCTTTAAATGCGTTTTCAGCCTGATTGTGCACTTTAGGTGAAAATGTCAAAATCTTCAAAATGAGCATAAGCACAATGAAATTAATGCTGGAATTATCTTCAGGATGCTAGAATACACTAAATACAGCAAAAATTTTGAGTCTACAACGTTTAGTTTAGGTGTGAGAGCCAAAATGAACTTTTTATTGCTTTAAACGCGTTTTCAGCCCCTGATTGTACACTTAAGGTGAAAATGTCAAAATCTTCAAAATGAGCATAAGCACGATGAAATTAATGCTGGAATCATCTTCAGGATGCTAGAATACACTAAATACAGCAAAAAGTTTGAGTCTACAACGTTTAGTTTAGGTGTGAGAGCCAAAATGAACTTTTTATTGCTTTAAATGCGTTTTCAGCCTGATTGTGCACTTTAGGTGAAAATGTCAAAATCTTCAAAATGAGCATAAGCACAATGAAATTAATGCTGGAATCATCTTCAGGATGCTAGAATACACTAAATACAGCAAAAATTTTGAGTCTACAACGTTTAGTTTAGGTGTGAGAGCCAAAATGAACTTTTTATTGCTTTAAACGCGTTTTCAGCCTGATTGTGCACTTTAGGTGAAAATGTCAAAATCTTAAAAATGAGCATAAGCACGATGAAATTAATGCTGGAATCATCTTCAGGATGCTAGAATACACTAAATACAGCAAAAATTTTGAGTCTACAACGTTTAGTTTAGGTGTGAGAGCCAAAATGAACTTTTTATTGCTTTAAACGCGTTTTCAGCCCCTGATTGTACACTTAAGGTGAAAATGTCAAAATCTTCAAAATGAGCATAAGCACAATGAAATTAATGCTGGAATCATCTTCAGGATGCTAGAATACACTAAATACAGCAAAAATTTTGAGTCTACAACGTTTAGTTTAGGTGTGAGAGCCAAAATGAACTTTTTATTGCTTTTAACGCGTTTTCAGCCTGATTGTGCACTTTAGGTGAAAATGTCAAAATCTTAAAAATGAGCATAAGCACAATGAAATTAATGCTGGAATCATCTTCAGGATGCTAGAATACACTAAATACAGCAAAAATTTTGAGTCTACAAGGTTTAGTTTAGGTGTGAGAGCCAAAATGAACTTTTTATTGCTTTAAACGCGTTTTCAGCCCCTGATTGTACACTTAAGGTGAAAATGTCAAAATCTTCAAAATGAGCATAAGCACAATAAAATTAATGCTGGAATCATCTTCAGGATGCTAGAATACACTAAATACAGCAAAAATGTTGAGTCTACAACGTTTTGTTTAGGTGTGAGAGCCAAAATGAACTTTTTATGGCTTTAAATGCGTTTTCAGCCTGATTGTGCACTTTAGGTGAAAATGTCAAAATCTTCAAAATGAGCATAAGCACAATGAAATTAATGCTGGAATCATCTTCAGGATGCTAGAATACACTAAATACAGCAAAAATTTTGAGTCTACAACGTTTAGTTTAGGTGTGAGAGCCAAAATGAACTTTTTATTGCTTTAAACGCGTTTTCAGCCTGATTGTGCACTTTAGGTGAAAATGTCAAAATCTTAAAAATGAGCATAAGCACAATGAAATTAATGCTGGAATCATCTTCAGGATGCTAGAATACACTAAATACAGCAAAAATTTTGAGTCTACAACGTTTAGTTTAGGTGTGAGAGCCAAAATGAACTTTTTATTGCTTTAAACGCGTTTTCAGCCCCTGATTGTACACTTAAGGTGAAAATGTCAAAATCTTCAAAATGAGCATAAGCACAATGAAATTAATGCTGGAATCATTTTCAGGATGCTAGAATACACTAAATACAGCAAAAATTTTGAGTCTACAACGTTTAGTTTAGGTGTGAGAGCCAAAATGAACTTTTTATGGCTTTAAATGCATTTTCAGCCTGATTGTGCACTTTAGGTGAAAATGTCAAAATCTTCAAAATGAGCATAAGCACAATGAAATTAATGCTGGAATCATCTTCAGGATGCTAGAATACACTAAATACAGCAAAAATTTTGAGTCTACAACGTTTAGTTAAGTTGTGAGAGCCAAAATGAACTTTTTATTGTTTTATTGCTTTAAACGCGTGTTCAGCCTGATTGTGCACTTTAGGTGAAAATGTCAAAATCTTAAAAATGAGCATAAGCACAATGAAATTAATGCTGGAATCATCTTCAGGATGCTAGAATACACTAAATACAGCAAAAATTTTGAGTCTACAACGTTTAGTTTAGGTGTGAGAGCCAAAATGAACTTTTTATTGCTTTAAATGCGTTTTCAGCCTGATTGTACACTTTAGGTGAAAATGTCAAAATCTTCAAAATGAGCATAAGCACAATGAAATTAATGCTGGAATCATCTTCAGGATGCTAGAATACACTAAATACAGCAAAAATTTTGAGTCTACAACGTTTAGTTTAGGTTTGTGTGCCAAAATGAACTTTTTATTCCTTTAAATGCGTTTTCAGCCTAATTGTGCTTTTTAGGTGAAAATGTCAAAATCTTAAAAATGAGCATAAGCACAATGAAATTAATGCTGGAATCATCTTCAGGATGCTAGAATACACTAAATACAGCAAAAATTTTGAGTCTACAACGTTTAGTTTAGGTGTGAGAGCCAAAATGAACTTTTTATTGCTTTAAATGCGTTTTCAGCCTGATTGTACACTTTAGGTGAAAATGTCAAAATCTTCAAAATGAGCATAAGCACAATGAAATTAATGCTGGAATCATCTTCAGGATGCTAGAATACACTAAATACAGCAAAAATTTTGAGTCTACAACGTTTAGTTTAGGTTTGTGTGCCAAAATGAACTTTTTATTCCTTTAAATGCGTTTTCAGCCTAATTGTGCACTTTAGGTGAAAATGTCAAAATCTTAAAAATGAGCATAAGCACAATGAAATTAATGCTGGAATCATCTTCAGGATGCTAGAATACACTAAATACAGCAAAAATTTTGAGTCTACAACGTTTAGTTTAGGTGTGAGAGCCAAAATGAACTTTTTATTGCTTTAAATGCGTTTTCAGCCTGATTGTACACTTTAGGTGAAAATGTCAAAATCTTCAAAATGAGCATAAGCACAATGAAATTAATGCTGGAATCATCTTCAGGATGCTAGAATACACTAAATACAGCAAAAATTTTGAGTCTACAACGTTTAGTTTAGGTGTGAGAGCCAAAATGAACTTTTTATTGCTTTAAACGCGTTTTCAGCCCCTGATTGTACACTTAAGGTGAAAATGTCAAAATCTTCAAAATGAGCATAAGCACAATGAAATTAATGCTGGAATCATTTTCAGGATGCTAGAATACACTAAATACAGCAAAAATTTTGAGTCTACAACGTTTAGTTTAGGTGTGAGAGCCAAAATTAACTTTTTATGGCTTTAAATGCGTTTTCAGCCTGATTGTGCACTTTAGGTGAAAATGTCAATATCTTCAAAATGAGCATAAGCACAATGAAATTAATGCTGGAATCATCTTCAGGATGCTAGAATACACTAAATACAGCAAAAATTTTGAGTCTACAATGTTTAGTTTAGGTGTGAGAGCCAAAATGAACTTTTTATTGCTTTAAACGCGTTTTCAGCCTGATTGTGCACTTTAGGTGAAAATGTCAAAATCTTCAAAATGAGCATAAGCACGATGAAATTAATGCTGGAATCATCTTCAGGATTCTAGAATACACTGAATACAGCAAAAATTTTGAGTCTACAACGTTTAGTTTAGGTGTGAGAGCCAAAATGAACTTTTTATTGCTTTAAACGCGTTTTCAGCCCCTGATTGTACACTTAAGGTGAAAATGTCAAAATCTTAAAAATGAGCATAAGCACAATGAAATTAATGCTGGAATCATCTTCAGGATGCTAGAATACACTAAATACAGCAAAAATGTTGAGTCTACAACGTTTTGTTTAGGTGTGAGAGCCAAAATGAACTTTTTATGGCTTTAAATGCGTTTTCAGCCTGATTGTGCACTTTAGGTGAAAATGTCAAAATCTTCAAAATGAGCATAAGCACAATGAAATTAATGCTGGAATCATCTTCAGGATGCTAGAATACACTAAATACAGCAAAAATGTTGAGTCTACAACGTTTTGTTTAGGTGTGAGAGCCAAAATGAACTTTTTATGGCTTTAAATGCGTTTTCAGCCTGATTGTGCACTTTAGGTGAAAATGTCAAAATCTTCAAAATGAGCATAAGCACAATGAAATTAATGCTGGAATTATCTTCAGGATGCTAGAATACACTAAATACAGCAAAAATTTTGAGTCTACAACGTTTAGTTTAGGTGTGAGAGCCAAAATGAACTTTTTATTGCTTTAAACGCGTTTTCAGCCCCTGATTGTACACTTAAGGTGAAAATGTCAAAATCTTCAAAATGAGCATAAGCACGATGAAATTAATGCTGGAATCATCTTCAGGATGCTAGAATACACTAAATACAGCAAAAAGTTTGAGTCTACAACGTTTAGTTTAGGTGTGAGAGCCAAAATGAACTTTTTATTGCTTTAAACGCGTTTTCAGCCCCTGATTGTACACTTAAGGTGAAAATGTCAAAATCTTAAAAATGAGCATAAGCACAATGAAATTAATGCTGGAATCATCTTCAGGATGCTAGAATACACTAAATACAGCAAAAATTTTGAGTCTACAACGTTTAGTTTAGGTGTGAGAGCCAAAATGAACTTTTTATTGCTTTAAACGTGTTTTCAGCCCCTGATTGTACACTTTAGGTGAAAATGTCAAAATCTTCAAAATGAGCATAAGCACAATGAAATTAATGCTGGAATCATCTTCAGGATGCTAGAATACACTAAATACAGCAAAAAATTTGAGTCTACAACGTTTAGTTTAGGTGTGAGAGCCAAAATGAACTTTTTATTGCTTTAAACGCGTTTTCAGCCCCTGATTGTACACTTAAGGTGAAAATGTCAAAATCTTCAAAATGAGCATAAGCACAATGAAATTAATGCTGGAATCATCTTCAGGATGCTAGAATACACTAAATACACCAAAAATTTTGAGTCTACAACGTTTAGTTTAGGTTTGTGTGCCAAAATGAACTTTTTATTGCTTTAAATGCGTTTTCAGCCTGATTGTGCACTTTAGGTGAAAATGTCAAAATCTTCAAAATGAGCATAAGCACGATGAAATTAATGCTGGAATCATCTTCAGGATGCTAGAATACACTGAATACAGCAAAAATTTTGAGTCTACAACGTTTAGTTTAGGTGTGAGAGCCAAAATGAACTTTTTATTGCTTTAAATGCGTTTTCAGCCTGATTGTGCACTTTAGGTGAAAATGTCAAAATCTTAAAAATGAGCATAAGCACAATGAAATTAATGCTGGAATCATCTTCAGGATGCTAGAATACACTAAATACAGCAAAAATTTTGAGTCTACAACGTTTAGTTTAGGTTTGTGTGCCAAAATGAACTTTTTATGGCTTTAAATGCGTTTTCAGCCTGATTGTGCACTTTAGGTGAAAATGTCAAAATCTTAAAAATGAGCATAAGCACAATGAAATTAATGCTGGAATCATCTTCAGGATGCTAGAATACACTAAATACAGCAAAAATTTTGAGTCTACAACGTTTAGTTTAGGTGTGAGAGCCAAAATGAACTTTTTATTGCTTTAAACGTGTTTTCAGCCCCTGATTGTACACTTTAGGTGAAAATGTCAAAATCTTCAAAATGAGCATAAGCACAATGAAATTAATGCTGGAATCATCTTCAGGATGCTAGAATACACTAAATACAGCAAAATTTTTGAGTCTACAACGTTTAGTTTAGGTGTGAGAGCCAAAATGAACTTTTTATTGCTTTAAACGCGTTTTCAGCCCCTGATTGTACACTTAAGGTGAAAATGTCAAAATCTTCAAAATGAGCATAAGCACAATGAAATTAATGCTGGAATCATCTTCAGGATGCTAGAATACACTAAATACAGCAAACATTTTGAGTCTACAACGTTTAGTTTAGGTTTGTGTGCCAAAATGAACTTTTTATTGCTTTAAATGCGTTTTCAGCCTGATTGTGCACTTTAGGTGAAAATGTCAAAATCTTCAAAATGAGCATAAGCACGATGAAATTAATGCTGGAATCATCTTCAGGATGCTAGAATACACTGAATACAGCAAAAATTTTGAGTCTACAACGTTTAGTTTAGGTGTGAGAGCCAAAATGAACTTTTTATTGCTTTAAACGCGTTTTCAGCCCCTGATTGTACACTTAAGGTGAAAATGTAAAAATCTTAAAAATGAGCATAAGCACAATGAAATTAATGCTGGAATCATCTTCAGGATGCTAGAATACACTAAATACAGCAAAAATTTTGAGTCTACAACGTTTAGTTTAGGTTTGTGAGCAAAAATGAACTTTTTATTGCTTTAAATGCGTTTTCAGCCTGATTGTGCACTTTAGGTGAAAATGTCAAAATCTTCAAAATGAGCATAAGCACGATGAAATTAATGCTGGAATCATCTTCAGGATGCTAGAATACACTGAATACAGCAAAAATTTTGAGTCTACAACGTTTAGTTTAGGTGTGAGAGCCAAAATGAACTTTTTATTGCTTTAAACGCGTTTTCAGCCCCTGATTGTACACTTAAGGTGAAAATGTCAAAATCTTAAAAATGAGCATAAGCACAATGAAATTAATGCTGGAATCATCTTCAGGATGCTAGAATACACTAAATACAGCAAAAATGTTGAGTCTACAACGTTTTGTTTAGGTGTGAGAGCCAAAATGAACTTTTTATTGCTTTAAATGCGTTTTCAGCCTGATTGTGCACTTTAGGTGAAAATGTCAAAATCTTAAAAATGAGCATAATCACAATGAAATTAATGCTGGAATCATCTTCAGGATGCTAGAATACACTAAATACAGCAAAAATTTTGAGTCTACAACGTTTAGTTTAGGTGTGAGAGCCAAAATGAACTTTTTATTGCTTTAAACGCGTTTTCAGCCCCTGATTGTACACTTAAGGTGAAAATGTCAAAATCTTCAAAATGAGCATAAGCACAATGAAATTAATGCTGGAATCATCTTCAGGATGCTAGAATACACTAAATACAGCAAAAATTTTGAGTCTACAACGTTTAGTTTAGGTGTGAGAACCAAAATGAACTTTTTATTGCTTTAAACGCGTTTTCAGCCTGATTGTGCACTTTAGGTGAAAATGTCAAAATCTTAAAAATGAGCATAAGCACAATGAAATTAATGCTGGAATCATCTTCAGGATGCTAGAATACACTAAATACAGCAAAAATTTTGAGTCTCCAACGTTTAGTTTAGGTGTGAGAGCCAAAATGAACTTTTTATGGCTTTAAATGCGTTTTCAGCCTGATTGTGCACTTTAGGTGAAAATGTCAAAATCTTCAAAATGAGCATAAGCACAATGAAATTAATGCTGGAATCATCTTCAGGATGCTAGAATACACTAAATACAGCAAAAATTTTGAGTCTACAACGTTTAGTTTAGGTGTGAGAGCCAAAATGAACTTTTTATTGCTTTAAACGTGTTTTCAGCCCCTGATTGTACACTTTAGGTGAAAATGTCAAAATCTTCAAAATGAGCATAAGCACAATGAAATTAATGCTGGAATCATCTTCAGGATGCTAGAATACACTAAATACAGCAAAATTTTTGAGTCTACAACGTTTAGTTTAGGTGTGAGAGCCAAAATGAACTTTTTATTGCTTTAAACGCGTTTTCAGCCCCTGATTGTACACTTAAGGTGAAAATGTCAAAATCTTCAAAATGAGCATAAGCACAATGAAATTAATGCTGGAATCATCTTCAGGATGCTAGAATACACTAAATACAGCAAACATTTTGAGTCTACAACGTTTAGTTTAGAGTTGTGTGCCAAAATGAACTTTTTATTGCTTTAAATGCGTTTTCAGCCTGATTGTGCACTTTAGGTGAAAATGTCAAAATCTTCAAAATGAGCATAAGCACGATGAAATTAATGCTGGAATCATCTTCAGGATGCTAGAATACACTGAATACAGCAAAAATTTTGAGTCTACAACGTTTAGTTTAGGTGTGAGAGCCAAAATGAACTTTTTATTGCTTTAAACGCGTTTTCAGCCCCTGATTGTACACTTAAGGTGAAAATGTAAAAATCTTAAAAATGAGCATAAGCACAATGAAATTAATGCTGGAATCATCTTCAGGATGCTAGAATACACTAAATACAGCAAAAATTTTGAGTCTACAACGTTTAGTTTAGGTTTGTGAGCAAAAATGAACTTTTTATTGCTTTAAATGCGTTTTCAGCCTGATTGTGCACTTTAGGTGAAAATGTCAAAATCTTCAAAATGAGCATAAGCACGATGAAATTAATGCTGGAATCATCTTCAGGATGCTAGAATACACTGAATACAGCAAAAATTTTGAGTCTACAACGTTTAGTTTAGGTGTGAGAGCCAAAATGAACTTTTTATTGCTTTAAACGCGTTTTCAGCCCCTGATTGTACACTTAAGGTGAAAATGTCAAAATCTTAAAAATGAGCATAATCACAATGAAATTAATGCTTGAATCATCTTCAGGATGCTAGAATACACTAAATACAGCAAAAATTTTGAGTCTACAACGTTTAGTTTAGGTGTGAGAGCCAAAATGAACTTTTTATTGCTTTAAACGCGTTTTCAGCCTGATTGTGCACTTTAGGTGAAAATGTCAAAATCTTAAAAATGAGCATAAGCACAATGAAATTAATGCTGGAATCATCTTCAGGATGCTAGAATACACTAAATACAGCAAAAATTTTGAGTCTACAACGTTTAGTTTAGGTGTGAGAGCCAAAATGAACTTTTTATTGCTTTAAACGCGTTTTCAGCCCCTGATTGTACACTTAAGGTGAAAATGTCAAAATCTTCAAAATGAGCATAAGCACAATGAAATTAATGCTGGAATCATCTTCAGGATGCTAGAATACACTAAATACAGCAAAAATTTTGAGTCTACAACGTTTAGTTTAGGTGTGAGAACCAAAATGAACTTTTTATTGCTTTAAACGCGTTTTCAGCCTGATTGTGCACTTTAGGTGAAAATGTCAAAATCTTAAAAATGAGCATAAGCACAATGAAATTAATGCTGGAATCATCTTCAGGATGCTAGAATACACTAAATACAGCAAAAATTTTGAGTCTCCAACGTTTAGTTTAGGTGTGAGAGCCAAAATGAACTTTTTATGGCTTTAAATGCGTTTTCAGCCTGATTGTGCACTTTAGGTGAAAATGTCAAAATCTTCAAAATGAGCATAAGCACAATGAAATTAATGCTGGAATCATCTTCAGGATGCTAGAATACACTAAATACAGCAACAATTTTGAGTCTACAACGTTTAGTTTAGGTGTGAGAGCCAAAATGAACTTTTTATTGCTTTAAACGCGTTTTCAGCCTGATTGTGCACTTTAGGTGAAAATGTCAAAATCTTAAAAATGAGCATAAGCACAATGAAATTAATGCTGGAATCATCTTCAGGATGCTAGAATACACTAAATACAGCAAAAATTTTGAGTCTACAACGTTTAGTTTAGGTGTGAGAGCCAAAATGAACTTTTTATTGCTTTAAACACGTTTTCAGCCCCTGATTGTGCACTTTAGGTGAAAATGTCAAAATCTTCAAAATGAGCATAAGCACGATGAAATTAATGCTGGAATCATCTTCAGGATGCTAGAATACACTGAATACAGCAAAAATTTTGAGTCTACAACGTTTAGTTTAGGTGTGAGAGCCAAAATGAACTTTTTATTGCTTTAAACGCGTTTTCAGCCTGATTGTGCACTTTAGGTGAAAATGTCAAAATCTTAAAAATGAGCATAAGCACAATGAAATTAATGCTGGAATCATCTTCAGGATGCTAGAATACACTAAATACAGCAAAAATTTTGAGTCTCCAACGTTTAGTTTAGGTGTGAGAGCCAAAATGAACTTTTTATGGCTTTAAATGCGTTTTCAGCCTGATTGTGCACTTTAGGTGAAAATGTCAAAATCTTCAAAATGAGCATAAGCACAATGAAATTAATGCTGGAATCATCTTCAGGATGCTAGAATACACTAAATACAGCAACAATTTTGAGTCTACAACGTTTAGTTTAGGTGTGAGAGCCAAAATGAACTTTTTATTGCTTTAAACGCGTTTTCAGCCTGATTGTGCACTTTAGGTGAAAATGTCAAAATCTTAAAAATGAGCATAAGCACAATGAAATTAATGCTGGAATCATCTTCAGGATGCTAGAATACACTAAATACAGCAAAAATTTTGAGTCTACAACGTTTAGTTTAGGTGTGAGAGCCAAAATGAACTTTTTATTGCTTTAAACACGTTTTCAGCCCCTGATTGTACACTTAAGGTGAAAATGTCAAAATCTTCAAAATGAGCATAAGCACAATGAAATTAATGCTGGAATCATCTTCAGGATGCTAGAATACACTAAATACAGCAACAATTTTGAGTCTACAACGTTTAGTTTAGGTGTGAGAGCCAAAATGAACTTTTTATTGCTTTAAACGCGTTTTCAGCCTGATTGTGCACTTTAGGTGAAAATGTCAAAATCTTCAAAATGAGCATAAGCACAATGAAATTAATGCTGGAATCATCTTCAGGATGCTAGAATACACTAAATACAGCAACAATTTTGAGTCTACAACGTTTAGTTTAGGTGTGAGAGCCAAAATTAACTTTTTATTGCTTTAAACGCGTTTTCAGCCTGATTGTGCACTTTAGGTGAAAATGTCAAAATCTTAAAAATGAGCATAAGCACAATGAAATTAATGCTGGAATCATCTTCAGGATGCTAGAATACACTAAATACAGCAAAAATTTTGAGTCTCCAACGTTTAGTTTAGGTGTGAGAGCCAAAATGAACTTTTTATGGCTTTAAATGCGTTTTCAGCCCCTGATTGTACACTTAAGGTGAAAATGTCAAAATCTTCAAAATGAGCATAAGCACAATGAAATTAATGCTGGAATCATCTTCAGGATGCTAGAATACACTAAATACAGCAACAATTTTGAGTCTACAACGTTTAGTTTAGGTGTGAGAGCCAAAATGAACTTTTTATTGCTTTAAACGCGTTTTCAGCCTGATTGTGCACTTTAGGTGAAAATGTCAAAATCTTAAAAATGAGCATAAGCACAATGAAATTAATGCTGGAATCATCTTCAGGATGCTAGAATACACTAAATACAGCAAAAATTTTGAGTCTACAACGTTTAGTTTAGGTGTGAGAGCCAAAATGAACTTTTTATTGCTTTAAACACGTTTTCAGCCCCTGATTGTACACTTAAGGTGAAAATGTCAAAATCTTCAAAATGAGCATAAGCACAATGAAATTAATGCTGGAATCATCTTCAGGATGCTAGAATACACTAAATACAGCAAAAATTTTGAGTCTACAACGTTTAGTTTAGGTGTGAGAGCCAAAATGAACTTTTTATTGCTTTAAACGCGTTTTCAGCCTGATTGTGCACTTTAGGTGAAAATGTCAAAATCTTAAAAATGAGCATAAGCACAATGAAATTAATGCTGGAATCATCTTCAGGATGCTAGAATACACTAAATACAGCAAAAATTTTGAGTCTACAACGTTTAGTTTAGGTTTGTGTGCCAAAATGAACTTTTTATTGCTTTAAATGCGTTTTCAGCCTGATTGTGCACTTTAGGTGAAAATGTCAAAATCTTAAAAATGAGCATAAGCACAATGAAATTAATGCTGGAATCATCTTCAGGATGCTAGAATACACTAAATACAGCAAAAATTTTGAGTCTACAACGTTTAGTTTAGGTGTGAGAGCCAAAATGAACTTTTTATTGCTTTAAACGTGTTTTCAGCCCCTGATTGTACACTTTAGGTGAAAATGTCAAAATCTTCAAAATGAGCATAAGCACAATGAAATAATGCTGGAATCATCTTCAGGATGCTAGAATACACTAAATACAGCAAAAATTTTGAGTCTACAACGTTTAGTTTAGGTTTGTGTGCCAAAATGAACTTTTTATTGCTTTAAATGCGTTTTCAGCCTGATTGTGCACTTTAGGTGAAAATGTCAAAATCTTCAAAATGAGCATAAGCACGATGAAATTAATGCTGGAATCATCTTCAGGATGCTAGAATACACTGAATACAGCAAAAATTTTGAGTCTACAACGTTTAGTTTAGGTGTGAGAGCCAAAATAAACTTTTTATTGCTTTAAACGCGTTTTCAGCCCCTGATTGTACACTTAAGGTGAAAATGTAAAAATCTTAAAAATGAGCATAAGCACAATGAAATTAATGCTGGAATCATCTTCAGGATGCTAGAATACACTAAATACAGCAAAAATTTTGAGTCTACAACGTTTAGTTTAGGTTTGTGAGCAAAAATGAACTTTTTATTGCTTTAAATGCGTTTTCAGCCTGATTGTGCACTTTAGGTGAAAATGTCAAAATCTTCAAAATGAGCTTAAGCACGATGAAATTAATGCTGGAATCATCTTCAGGATGCTAGAATACACTGAATACAGCAAAAATTTTGAGTCTACAACGTTTAGTTTAGGTGTGAGAGCCAAAATGAACTTTTTATTGCTTTAAACGCGTTTTCAGCCCCTGATTGTACACTTAAGGTGAAAATGTCAAAATCTTAAAAATGAGCATAAGCACAATGAAATTAATGCTGGAATCATCTTCAGGATGCTAGAATACACTAAATACAGCAAAAATTTTGAGTCTCCAACGTTTAGTTTAGGTGTGAGAGCCAAAATGAACTTTTTATGGCTTTAAATGCGTTTTCAGCCCCTGATTGTACACTTAAGGTGAAAATGTCAAAATCTTCAAAATGAGCATAAGCACAATGAAATTAATGCTGGAATCATCTTCAGGATGCTAGAATACACTAAATACAGCAACAATTTTGAGTCTACAACGTTTAGTTTAGGTGTGAGAGCCAAAATGAACTTTTTATTGCTTTAAACGCGTTTTCAGCCTGATTGTGCACTTTAGGTGAAAATGTCAAAATCTTAAAAATGAGCATAAGCACAATGAAATTAATGCTGGAATCATCTTCAGGATGCTAGAATACACTAAATACAGCAAAAATTTTGAGTCTACAACGTTTAGTTTAGGTGTGAGAGCCAAAATGAACTTTTTATTGCTTTAAACACGTTTTCAGCCCCTGATTGTACACTTAAGGTGAAAATGTCAAAATCTTCAAAATGAGCATAAGCACAATGAAATTAATGCTGGAATCATCTTCAGGATGCTAGAATACACTAAATACAGCAAAAATTTTGAGTCTACAACGTTTAGTTTAGGTGTGAGAGCCAAAATGAACTTTTTATTGCTTTAAACGCGTTTTCAGCCTGATTGTGCACTTTAGGTGAAAATGTCAAAATCTTAAAAATGAGCATAAGCACAATGAAATTAATGCTGGAATCATCTTCAGGATGCTAGAATACACTAAATACAGCAAAAATTTTGAGTCTACAACGTTTAGTTTAGGTTTGTGTGCCAAAATGAACTTTTTATTGCTTTAAATGCGTTTTCAGCCTGATTGTGCACTTTAGGTGAAAATGTCAAATTCTTAAAAATGAGCATAAGCACAATGAAATTAATGCTGGAATCATCTTCAGGATGCTAGAATACACTAAATACAGCAAAAATTTTGAGTCTACAACGTTTAGTTTAGGTGTGAGAGCCAAAATGAACTTTTTATTGCTTTAAACGTGTTTTCAGCCCCTGATTGTACACTTTAGGTGAAAATGTCAAAATCTTCAAAATGAGCATAAGCACAATGAAATTAATGCTGGAATCATCTTCAGGATGCTAGAATACACTAAATACAGCAAAATTTTTGAGTCTACAACGTTTAGTTTAGGTGTGAGAGCCAAAATGAATTTTTTATTGCTTTAAACGCGTTTTCAGCCCCTGATTGTACACTTAAGGTGAAAATGTCAAAATCTTCAAAATGAGCATAAGCACAATGAAATTAATGCTGGAATCATCTTCAGGATGCTAGAATACACTAAATACAGCAAAAATTTTGAGTCTACAACGTTTAGTTTAGGTTTGTGAGCAAAAATGAACTTTTTATTGCTTTAAATGCGTTTTCAGCCTGATTGTGCACTTTAGGTGAAAATGTCAAAATCTTCAAAATGAGCATAAGCACGATGAAATTAATGCTGGAATCATCTTCAGGATGCTAGAATACACTGAATACAGCAAAAATTTTGAGTCTACAACGTTTAGTTTAGGTGTGAGAGCCAAAATGAACTTTTTATTGCTTTAAACGCGTTTTCAGCCCCTGATTGTACACTTAAGGTGAAAATGTCAAAATCTTAAAAATGAGCATAAGCACAATGAAATTAATGCTGGAATCATCTTCAGGATGCTAGAATACACTAAATACAGCAAAAATGTTGAGTCTACAACGTTTTGTTTAGGTGTGAGAGCCAAAATGAACTTTTTATTGCTTTAAATGCGTTTTCAGCCTGATTGTGCACTTTAGGTGAAAATGTCAAAATCTTAAAAATGAGCATAATCACAATGAAATTAATGCTTGAATCATCTTCAGGATGCTATAATACACTAAATACAGCAAAAATTTTGAGTCTACAACGTTTAGTTTAGGTGTGAGAGCCAAAATGAACTTTTTATTGCTTTAAACGCGTTTTCAGCCCCTGATTGTACACTTAAGGTGAAAATGTCAAAATCTTCAAAATGAGCATAAGCACAATGAAATTAATGCTGGAATCATCTTCAGGATGCTAGAATACACTAAATACAGCAAAAATTTTGAGTCTACAAGGTTTAGTTTAGGTGTGAGAGCCAAAATGAACTTTTTATTGCTTTAAACGCGTTTTCAGCCCCTGATTGTACACTTAAGGTGAAAATGTCAAAATCTTCAAAATGAGCATAAGCACAGTGAAATTAATGCTGGAATCATCTTCAGGATGCTAGAATACACTAAATACAGCAAAAATGTTGAGTCTACAACGTTTTGTTTAGGTGTGAGAGCCAAAATGAACTTTTTATGGCTTTAAATGCGTTTTCAGCCTGATTGTGCACTTTAGGTGAAAATGTCAAAATCTTCAAAATGAGCATAAGCACAATGAAATTAATGCTGGAATCATCTTCAGGATGCTAGAATACACTAAATACAGCAAAAATTTTGAGTCTACAACGTTTAGTTTAGGTGTGAGAGCCAAAATGAACTTTTTATTGCTTTAAACGCGTTTTCAGCCTGATTGTGCACTTTAGGTGAAAATGTCAAAATCTTAAAAATGAGCATAAGCACAATGAAATTAATGCTGGAATCATCTTCAGGATGCTAGAATACACTAAATACAGCAAAAATTTTGAGTCTACAACGTTTAGTTTAGGTGTGAGAGCCAAAATGAACTTTTTATTGCTTTAAACGCGTTTTCAGCCCCTGATTGTACACTTAAGGTGAAAATGTCAAAATCTTCAAAATGAGCATAAGCACAATGAAATTAATGCTGGAATCATCTTCAGGATGCTAGAATACACTAAATACAGCAAAAATTTTGAGTCTACAACGTTTAGTTTAGGTGTGAGAGCCAAAATGAACTTTTTATTGCTTTAAACGCGTTTTCAGCCTGATTGTGCACTTTAGGTGAAAATGTCAAAATCTTAAAAATGAGCATAAGCACAATGAAATTAATGCTGGAATCATCTTCAGGATGCTAGAATACACTAAATACAGCAAAAATTTTGAGTCTACAACGTTTAGTTTAGGTGTGAGAGCCAAAATGAACTTTTTATGGCTTTAAATGCGTTTTCAGCCTGATTGTGCACTTTAGGTGAAAATGTCAAAATCTTCAAAATGAGCATAAGCACAATGAAATTAATGCTGGAATCATCTTCAGGATGCTAGAATACACTAAATACAGCAAAAATTTTGAGTCTACAACGTTTAGTTTAGGTGTGAGAGCCAAAATGAACTTTTTATTGCTTTAAACGCGTTTTCAGCCCCTGATTGTACACTTAAGGTGAAAATGTCAAAATCTTCAAAATGAGCATAAGCACAATGAAATTAATGCTGGAATCATCTTCAGGATGCTAGAATACACTAAATACAGCAAAAATTTTGAGTCTACAACGTTAAGTTTAGGTGTGAGAGCCAAAATGAACTTTTTATTGCTTTAAACGCGTTTTCAGCCCCTGATTGTACACTTAAGGTGAAAATGTCAAAATCTTCAAAATGAGCATAAGCACAATGAAATTAATGCTGGAATCATCTTCAGGATGCTAGAATACACTAAATACAGCAAAAATTTTGAGTCTACAACGTTTAGTTTAGGTGTGAGAGCCAAAATGAACTTTTTATTGCTTTAAACGCGTTTTCAGCCTGATTGTGCACTTTAGGTGAAAATGTCAAAATCTTAAAAATGAGCATAAGCACAATGAAATTAATGCTGGAATCATCTTCAGGATGCTAGAATACACTAAATACAGCAAAAATTTTGAGTCTACAACGTTTAGTTTAGGTGTGAGAGCCAAAATGAACTTTTTATTGCTTTAAACGCGTTTTCAGCCCCTGATTGTACACTTAAGGTGAAAATGTCAAAATCTTCAAAATGAGCATAAGCACAATGAAATTAATGCTGGAATCATCTTCAGGATGCTAGAATACACTAAATACAGCAAAAATGTTGAGTCTACAACGTTTTGTTTAGGTGTGAGAGCCAAAATGAACTTTTTAAGGCTTTAAATGCGTTTTCAGCCTGATTGTGCACTTTAGGTGAAAATGTCAAAATCTTCAAAATGAGCATAAGCACAATGAAATTAATGCTGGAATCATCTTCAGGATGCTAGAATACACTAAATACAGCAAAAATTTTGAGTTTACAACGTTTAGTTTAGGTGTGAGAGCCAAAATGAACTTTTTATTGCTTTAAACGCGTTTTCAGCCTGATTGTGCACTTTAGGTGAAAATGTCAAAATCTTAAAAATCAGCATAAGCACAATGAAATTAATGCTGGAATCATCTTCAGGATGCTAGAATACACTAAATACAGCAAAAATGTTGAGTCTACAACGTTTTGTTTAGGTGTGAGAGCCAAAATGAACTTTTTATGGCTTTAAATGCGTTTTCAGCCTGATTGTGCACTTTAGGTGAAAATGTCAAAATCTTCAAAATGAGCATAAGCACAATGAAATTAATGCTGGAATCATCTTCAGGATGCTAGAATACACTAAATACAGCAAAAATTTTGAGTCTACAACGTTTAGTTTAGGTGTGAGAGCCAAAATGAACTTTTTATTGCTTTAAACGCGTTTTCAGCCCCTGATTGTACACTTAAGGTGAACATGTCAAAATCTTAAAAATGAGCATAAGAACAATGAAATTAATGCTGGAATCATCTTCAGGATGCTAGAATACACTAAATACAGCAAAAATGTTGAGTCTACAACGTTTTGTTTAGGTGTGAGAGCCAAAATGAACTTTTTATGGCTTTAAATGCGTTTTCAGCCTGATTGTGCACTTTAGGTGAAAATGTCAAAATCTTCAAAATGAGCTTAAGCACAATGAAATTAATGCTGGAATCATCTTCAGGATGCTAGAATACACTAAATACAGCAAAAATTTTGAGTCTACAACGTTTAGTTTAGGTGTGAGAGCCAAAATGAACTTTTTATGGCTTTAAACGCGTTTTCAGCCTGATTGTGCACTTTAGGTGAAAATGTCAAAATCTTAAAAATGAGCATAAGCACAATGAAATTAATGCTGGAATCATCTTCAGGATGCTAGAATACACTAAATACAGCAAAAATTTTGAGTCTACAACGTTTAGTTTAGGTGTGAGAGCCAAAATGAACTTTTTATTGCTTTAAACGCGTTTTCAGCCTGATTGTGCACTTTAGGTGAAAATGTCAAAATCTTCAAAATGAGCATAAGCACAATGAAATTAATGCTGGAATCATCTTCAGGATGCTAGAATACACTAAATACAGCAAAAATTTTGAGTCTACAACGTTTAGTTTAGGTGTGAGAGCCAAAATGAACTTTTTATTGCTTTAAACGCGTTTTCAGCCTGATTGTGCACTTTAGGTGAAAATGTCAAAATCTTAAAAATGAGCATAAGCACAATGAAATTAATGCTGGAATCATCTTCAGGATGCTAGAATACACTAAATACAGCAAAAATTTTGAGTCTACAACGTTTAGTTTAGGTGTGAGAGCCAAAATGAACTTTTTATTGCTTTAAACGCGTTTTCAGCCTGATTGTGCACTTTAGGTGAAAATGTCAAAATCTTCAAAATGAGCATAAGCACAATGAAATTAATGCTGGAATCATCTTCAGGATGCTAGAATACACTAAATACAGCAAAAATTTTGAGTCTACAAGGTTTAGTTTAGGTGTGAGAGCCAAAATGAACTTTTTATTGCTTTAAACGCGTTTTCAGCCCCTGATTGTACACTTAAGGTGAAAATGTCAAAATCTTCAAAATGAGCATAAGCACAATGAAATTAATGCTGGAATCATCTTCAGGATGCTAGAATACACTAAATACAGCAAAAATGTTGAGTCTACAACGTTTTGTTTAGGTGTGAGAGCCAATATGAACTTTTTATGGCTTTAAATGCGTTTTCAGCCTGATTGTGCACTTTAGGTGAAAATGTCAAAATCTTCAAAATGAGCATAAGCACAATGAAATTAATGCTGGAATCATCTTCAGGATGCTAGAATACACTAAATACAGCAAAAATTTTGAGTCTACAACGTTTAGTTTAGGTGTGAGAGCCAAAATGAACTTTTTATTGCTTTAAACGCGTTTTCAGCCTGATTGTGCACTTTAGGTGAAAATGTCAAAATCTTCAAAATGAGCATAAGCACAATGAAATTAATGCTGGAATCATCTTCAGGATGCTAGAATACACTAAATACAGCAAAAATTTTGAGTCTACAAGGTTTAGTTTAGGTGTGAGAGCCAAAATGAACTTTTTATTGCTTTAAACGCGTTTTCAGCCCCTGATTGTGCACTTTAGGTGAAAATGTCAAAATCTTCAAAATGAGCATAAGCACAATGAAATTAATGCTGGAATCATCTTCAGGATGCTAGAATACACTAAATACAGCAAAAATTTTGAGTCTACAACGTTTAGTTTAGGTGTGAGAGCCAAAATGAACTTTTTATTGCTTTAAACGCGTTTTCAGCCTGATTGTGCACTTTAGGTGAAAATGTCAAAATCTTAAAAATGAGCATAAGCACAATGAAATTAATGCTGGAATCATCTTCAGGATGCTAGAATACACTAAATACAGCAAAATTTTTGAGTCTACAACGTTTAGTTTAGGTGTGAGAGCCAAAATGAACTTTTTATGGCTTTAAATGCGTTTTCAGCCTGATTGTGCACTTTAGGTGAAAATGTCAAAATCTTCAAAATGAGCATAAGCACAATGAAATTAATGCTGGAATCATCTTCAGGATGCTAGAATACACTAAATACAGCAAAAATTTTGAGTCTACAACGTTTAGTTTAGGTGTGAGAGCCAAAATGAACTTTTTATTGCTTTAAACGCGTTTTCAGCCCCTGATTGTACACTTAAGGTGAAAATGTCAAAATCTTAAAAATGAGCATAAGCACAATGAAATTAATGCTGGAATCATCTTCAGGATGCTAGAATACACTAAATACAGCAAAAATTTTGAGTCTACAACGTTTAGTTTAGGTGTGAGAGCCAAAATGAACTTTTTATTGCTTTTAACGCGTTTTCAGCCCCTGATTGTACACTTAAGGTGAAAATGTCAAAATCTTCAAAATGAGCATAAGCACAATGAAATTAATGCTGGAATCATCTTCAGGATGCTAGAATACACTAAATACAGCAAAAATTTTGAGTCTACAACGTTTAGTTTAGGTGTGAGAGCCAAAATGAACTTTTTATTGCTTTAAACGCGTTTTCAGCCTGATTGTGCACTTTAGGTGAAAATGTCAAAATCTTAAAAATGAGCATAAGCACAATGAAATTAATGCTGGAATCATCTTCAGGATGCTAGAATACACTAAATACAGCAAAAATTTTGAGTCTACAACGTTTAGTTTAGGTGTGAGAGCCAAAATGAACTTTTTATTGCTTTAAACGCGTTTTCAGCCTGATTGTGCACTTTAGGTGAAAATGTCAAAATCTTAAAAATGAGCATAAGCACAATGAAATTATTGCTGGAATCATCTTCAGGATGCTAGAATACACTAAATACAGCAAAAATTTTGAGTCTACAAGGTTTAGTTTAGGTGTGAGAGCCAAAATGAACTTTTTATTGCTTTAAACGCGTTTTCAGCCCCTGATTGTACACTTAAGGTGAAAATGTCAAAATCTTCAAAATGAGCATAAGCACAATGAAATTAATGCTGGAATCATCTTCAGGATGCTAGAATACACTAAATACAGCAAAAATGTTGAGTCTACAACGTTTTGTTTAGGTGTGAGAGCCAAAATGAACTTTTTATGGCTTTAAATGCGTTTTCAGCCTGATTGTGCACTTTAAGTGAAAATGTCAAAATCTTCAAAATGAGCATAAGCACAATGAAATTAATGCTGGAATCATCTTCAGGATGCTAGAATACACTAAATAAAGCAAAAATTTTGAGTCTACAACGTTTAGTTTAGGTGTGAGAGCCAAAATGAACTTTTTATTGCTTTAAACGCGTTTTCAGCCTGATTGTGCACTTTAGGTGAAAATGTCAAAATCTTAAAAATGAGCATAAGCACAATGAAATTAATGCTGGAATCATCTTCAGGATGCTAGAATACACTAAATACTGCAAAAATTTTGAGTCTACAACGTTTAGTTTAGGTGTGAGAGCCAAAATGAACTTTTTATTGCTTTAAACGCGTTTTCAGCCCCTGATTGTACACTTAAGGTGAAAATGTCAAAATCTTCAAAATGAGCATAAGCACAATGAAATTAATGCTGGAATCATCTTCAGGATGCTAGAATACACTAAATACAGCAAAAATTTTGAGTCTACAACGTTTTGTTTAGGTGTGAGAGCCAAAATGAACTTTTTATTGCTTTAAACGCGTTTTCAGCCTGATTGTGCACTTTAGGTGAAAATGTCAAAATCTTAAAAATGAGCATAAGCACAATGAAATTAATGCTGGAATCATCTTCAGGATGCTAGAATACACTAAATACAGCAAAAATTTTGAGTCTACAACGTTTAGTTTAGGTGTGAGAGCCAAAATGAACTTTTTATTGCTTTAAACGCGTTTTCAGCCTGATTGTGCACTTTAGGTGAAAATGTCAAAATCTTCAAAATGAGCATAAGCACAATGAAATTAATGCTGGAATCATCTTCAGGATGCTAGAATACACTAAATACAGCAAAAATTTTGAGTCTACAACGTTTAGTTTAGGTGTGAGAGCCAAAATGAACTTTTTATTGCTTTAAACGCGTTTTCAGCCTGATTGTGCACTTTAGGTGAAAATGTCAAAATCTTAAAAATGAGCATAAGCACAATGAAATTAATGCTGGAATCATCTTCAGGATGCTAGAATACACTAAATACAGCAAAAATGTTGAGTCTACAACGTTTTGTTTAGGTGTGAGAGCCAATATGAACTTTTTATGGCTTTAAATGCGTTTTCAGCCTGATTGTGCACTTTAGGTGAAAATGTCAAAATCTTCAAAATGAGCATAAGCACAATGAAATTAATGCTGGAATCATCTTCAGGATGCTAGAATACACTAAATACAGCAAAAATTTTGAGTCTACAACGTTTAGTTTAGGTGTGAGAGCCAAAATGAACTTTTTATTGCTTTAAACGCGTTTTCAGCCTGATTGTGCACTTTAGGTGAAAATGTCAAAATCTTAAAAATGAGCATAAGCACAATGAAATTAATGCTGGAATCATCTTCAGGATGCTAGAATACACTAAATACAGCAAAAATTTTGAGTCTACAACGTTTAGTTTAGGTGTGAGAGCCAAAATGAACTTTTTATGGCTTTAAATGCGTTTTCAGCCTGATTGTGCACTTTAGGTGAAAATGTCAAAATCTTCAAAATGAGCATAAGCACAATGAAATTAATGCTGGAATCATCTTCAGGATGCTAGAATACACTAAATACAGCAAAAATTTTGAGTCTACAACGTTTAGTTTAGGTGTGAGAGCCAAAATGAACTTTTTATTGCTTTAAACGCGTTTTCAGCCCCTGATTGTACACTTAAGGTGAAAATGTCAAAATCTTAAAAATGAGCATAAGCACAATGAAATTAATGCTGGAATCATCTTCAGGATGCTAGAATACACTAAATACAGCAAAAATTTTGAGTCTACAACGTTTAGTTTAGGTGTGAGAGCCAAAATGAACTTTTTATTGCTTTTAACGCGTTTTCAGCCCCTGATTGTACACTTAAGGTGAAAATGTCAAAATCTTCAAAATGAGCATAAGCACAATGAAATTAATGCTGGAATCATCTTCAGGATGCTAGAATACACTAAATACAGCAAAAATTTTGAGTCTACAACGTTTAGTTTAGGTGTGAGAGCCAAAATGAACTTTTTATTGCTTTAAACGTGTTTTCAGCCTGATTGTGCACTTTAGGTGAAAATGTCAAAATCTTAAAAATGAGCATAAGCACAATGAAATTATTGCTGGAATCATCTTCAGGATGCTAGAATACACTAAATACAGCAAAAATTTTGAGTCTACAAGGTTTAGTTTAGGTGTGAGAGCCAAAATGAACTTTTTATTGCTTTAAACGCGTTTTCAGCCCCTGATTGTACACTTAAGGTGAAAATGTCAAAATCTTCAAAATGAGCATAAGCACAATGAAATTAATGCTGGAATCATCTTCAGGATGCTAGAATACACTAAATACAGCAAAAATGTTGAGTCTACAACGTTTTGTTTAGGTGTGAGAGCCAAAATGAACTTTTTATGGCTTTAAATGCGTTTTCAGCCTGATTGTGCACTTTAAGTGAAAATGTCAAAATCTTCAAAATGAGCATAAGCACAATGAAATTAATGCTGGAATCATCTTCAGGATGCTAGAATACACTAAATAAAGCAAAAATTTTGAGTCTACAACGTTTAGTTTAGGTGTGAGAGCCAAAATGAACTTTTTATTGCTTTAAACGCGTTTTCAGCCTGATTGTGCACTTTAGGTGAAAATGTCAAAATCTTAAAAATGAGCATAAGCACAATGAAATTAATGCTGGAATCATCTTCAGGATGCTAGAATACACTAAATACTGCAAAAATTTTGAGTCTACAACGTTTAGTTTAGGTGTGAGAGCCAAAATGAACTTTTTATTGCTTTAAACGCGTTTTCAGCCCCTGATTGTACACTTAAGGTGAAAATGTCAAAATCTTCAAAATGAGCATAAGCACAATGAAATTAATGCTGGAATCATCTTCAGGATGCTAGAATACACTAAATACAGCAAAAATTTTGAGTCTACAACGTTTAGTTTAGGTGTGAGAGCCAAAATGAACTTTTTATTGCTTTAAACGCGTTTTCAGCCTGATTGTGCACTTTAGGTGAAAATGTCAAAATCTTAAAAATGAGCATAAGCACAATGAAATTAATGCTGGAATCATCTTCAGGATGCTAGAATACACTAAATACAGCAAAAATTTTGAGTCTACAACGTTTAGTTTAGGTGTGAGAGCCAAAATGAACTTTTTATGGCTTTAAATGCGTTTTCAGCCTGATTGTGCACTTTAGGTGAAAATGTCAAAATCTTCAAAATGAGCATAAGCACAATGAAATTAATGCTGGAATCATCTTCAGGATGCTAGAATACACTAAATACAGCAGAAATTTTGAGTAAACAACGTTTAGTTTAGGTGTGAGAGCCAAAATGAACTTTTTATTGCTTTAAACGCGTTTTCAGCCTGATTGTGCACTTTAGGTGAAAATGTCAAAATCTTAAAAATGAGCATAAGCACAATGAAATTAATGCTGGAATCATCTTCAGGATGCTAGAATACACTAAATACAGCAAAAATTTTGAGTCTACAACGTTTAGTTTAGGTGTGAGAGCCAAAATGAACTTTTTATTGCTTTAAACGCGTTTTCAGCCCCTGATTGTACACTTAAGGTGAAAATGTCAAAATCTTCAAAATGAGCATAAGCACAATGAAATTAATGCTGGAATCATCTTCAGGATGCTAGAATACACTAAATACAGCAAAAATTTTGAGTCTACAACGTTTAGTTTAGGTGTGAGAGCCAAAATGAACTTTTTATTGCTTTAAACGCGTTTTCAGCCCATGATTGTACACTTAAGGTGAAAATGTCAAAATCTTAAAAATGAGCATAAGCACAATGAAATTAATGCTGGAATCATCTTCAGGATGCTAGAATACACTAAATACAGCAAAAATTTTGAGTCTACAACGTTTAGTTTAGGTGTGAGAGCCAAAATGAACTTTTTATTGCTTTAAACGCGTTTTCAGCCCCTGATTGTACACTTAAGGTGAAAATGTCAAAATCTTAAAAATGAGCATAAGCACAATGAAATTAATGCTGGAATCATCTTCAGGATGCTAGAATACACTAAATACAGCAAAAATGTTGAGTCTACAACGTTTTGTTTAGGTGTGAGAGCCAAAATGAACTTTTTATGGCTTTAAATGCGTTTTCAGCCTGATTGTGCACTTTAGGTGAAAATGTCAAAATCTTCAAAATGAGCATAAGCACAATGAAATTAATGCTGGAATCATCTTCAGGATGCTAGAATACACTAAATACAGCAAAAATTTTGAGTCTACAACGTTTAGTTTAGGTGTGAGAGCCAAAATGAACTTTTTATTGCTTTAAACGCGTTTTCAGCCTGATTGTGCACTTTAGGTGAAAATGTCAAAATCTTAAAAATGAGCATAAGCACAATGAAATTAATGCTGGAATCATCTTCAGGATGCTAGAATACACTAAATACAGCAAAAAATGTTGAGTCTACAACGTTTAGTTTAGGTGTGAGAGCCAAAATGAACTTTTTATTGCTTTAAACGCGTTTTCAGCCCCTGATTGTACACTTAAGGTGAAAATGTCAAAATCTTCAAAATGAGCATAAGCACAATGAAATTAATGCTGGAATCATCTTCAGGATGCTAGAATACACTAAATACAGCAAAAATTTTGAGTCTACAACGTTTAGTTTAGGTGTGAGAGCCAAAATGAACTTTTTATTGCTTTAAACGCGTTTTCAGCCTGATTGTGCACTTTAGGTGAAAATGTCAAAATCTTAAAAATGAGCATAAGCACAATGAAATTAATGCTGGAATCATCTTCAGGATGCTAGAATACACTAAATACAGCAAAAATGTTGAGTCTACAACGTTTAGTTTAGGTGTGAGAGCCAAAATGAACTTTTTATTGCTTTAAACGCGTTTTCAGCCCCTGATTGTACACTTAAGGTGAAAATGTCAAAATCTTCAAAATGAGCATAAGCACAATGAAATTAATGCTGGAATCATCTTCAGGATGCTAGAATACACTAAATACAGCAAAAATTTTGAGTCTACAACGTTTAGTTTAGGTGTGAGAGCCAAAATGAACTTTTTATTGCTTTAAACGCGTTTTCAGCCTGATTGTGCACTTTAGGTGAAAATGTCAAAATCTTAAAAATGAGCATAAGCACAATGAAATTAATGCTGGAATCATCTTCAGGATGCTAGAATACACTAAATACAGCAAAAATTTTGAGTCTACAACGTTTAGTTTAGGTGTGAGAGCCAAAATGAACTTTTTATGGCTTTAAATGCGTTTTCAGCCTGATTGTGCACTTTAGGTGAAAATGTCAAAATCTTCAAAATGAGCATAAGCACAATGAAATTAATGCTGGAATCATCTTCAGGATGCTAGAATACACTAAATACAGCAAAAATTTTGAGTCTACAACGTTTAGTTTAGGTGTGAGAGCCAAAATGAACTTTTTATTGCTTTAAACGCGTTTTCAGCCCCTGATTGTACACTTAAGGTGAAAATGTCAAAATCTTCAAAATGAGCATAAGCACAATGAAATTAATGCTGGAATCATCTTCAGGATGCTAGAATACACTAAATACAGCAAAAATGTTGAGTCTACAACGTTTTGTTTAGGTGTGAGAGCCAAAATGAACTTTTTAAGGCTTTAAATGCGTTTTCAGCCTGATTGTGCACTTTAGGTGAAAATGTCAAAATCTTCAAAATGAGCATAAGCACAATGAAATTAATGCTGGAATCATCTTCAGGATGCTAGAATACACTAAATACAGCAAAAATTTTGAGTTTACAACGTTTAGTTTAGGTGTGAGAGCCAAAATGAACTTTTTATTGCTTTAAACGCGTTTTCAGCCTGATTGTGCACTTTAGGTGAAAATGTCAAAATCTTAAAAATCAGCATAAGCACAATGAAATTAATGCTGGAATCATCTTCAGGATGCTAGAATACACTAAATACAGCAAAAATGTTGAGTCTACAACGTTTTGTTTAGGTGTGAGAGCCAAAATGAACTTTTTATGGCTTTAAATGCGTTTTCAGCCTGATTGTGCACTTTAGGTGAAAATGTCAAAATCTTCAAAATGAGCATAAGCACAATGAAATTAATGCTGGAATCATCTTCAGGATGCTAGAATACACTAAATACAGCAAAAATTTTGAGTCTACAACGTTTAGTTTAGGTGTGAGAGCCAAAATGAACTTTTTATTGCTTTAAACGCGTTTTCAGCCCCTGATTGTACACTTAAGGTGAAAATGTCAAAATCTTAAAAATGAGCATAAGCACAATGAAATTAATGCTGGAATCATCTTCAGGATGCTAGAATACACTAAATACAGCAAAAATTTTGAGTCTACAACGTTTAGTTTAGGTGTGAGAGCCAAAATGAACTTTTTATTGCTTTAAACGCGTTTTCAGCCCCTGATTGTACACTTAAGGTGAAAATGTCAAAATCTTCAAAATGAGCATAAGCACAATGAAATTAATGCTGGAATCATCTTCAGGATGCTAGAATACACTAAATACAGCAAAAATGTTGAGTCTACAACGTTTTGTTTAGGTGTGAGAGCCAATATGAACTTTTTATGGCTTTAAATGCGTTTTCAGCCTGATTGTGCACTTTAGGTGAAAATGTCAAAATCTTCAAAATGAGCATAAGCACAATGAAATTAATGCTGGAATCATCTTCAGGATGCTAGAATACACTAAATACAGCAAAAATTTTGAGTCTACAACGTTTAGTTTAGGTGTGAGAGCCAAAATGAACTTTTTATTGCTTTAAACGCGTTTTCAGCCCCTGATTGTACACTTAAGGTGAAAATGTCAAAATCTTAAAAATGAGCATAAGCACAATGAAATTAATGCTGGAATCATCTTCAGGATGCTAGAATACACTAAATACAGCAAAAATTTTGAGTCTACAACGTTTAGTTTAGGTGTGAGAGCCAAAATGAACTTTTTATTGCTTTTAACGCGTTTTCAGCCCCTGATTGTACACTTAAGGTGAAAATGTCAAAATCTTCAAAATGAGCATAAGCACAATGAAATTAATGCTGGAATCATCTTCAGGATGCTAGAATACACTAAATACAGCAAAAATTTTGAGTCTACAACGTTTAGTTTAGGTGTGAGAGCCAAAATGAACTTTTTATTGCTTTAAACGCGTTTTCAGCCTGATTGTGCACTTTAGGTGAAAATGTCAAAATCTTAAAAATGAGCATAAGCACAATGAAATTATTGCTGGAATCATCTTCAGGATGCTAGAATACACTAAATACAGCAAAAATTTTGAGTCTACAAGGTTTAGTTTAGGTGTGAGAGCCAAAATGAACTTTTTATTGCTTTAAACGCGTTTTCAGCCCCTGATTGTACACTTAAGGTGAAAATGTCAAAATCTTCAAAATGAGCATAAACACAATGAAATTAATGCTGGAATCATCTTCAGGATGCTAGAATACACTAAATACAGCAAAAATGTTGAGTCTACAACGTTTTGTTTAGGTGTGAGAGCCAAAATGAACTTTTTATGGCTTTAAATGCGTTTTCAGCCTGATTGTGCACTTTAAGTGAAAATGTCAAAATCTTCAAAATGAGCATAAGCACAATGAAATTAATGCTGGAATCATCTTCAGGATGCTAGAATACACTAAATAAAGCAAAAATTTTGAGTCTACAACGTTTAGTTTAGGTGTGAGAGCCAAAATGAACTTTTTATTGCTTTAAACGCGTTTTCAGCCTGATTGTGCACTTTAGGTGAAAATGTCAAAATCTTAAAAATGAGCATAAGCACAATGAAATTAATGCTGGAATCATCTTCAGGATGCTAGAATACACTAAATACTGCAAAAATTTTGAGTCTACAACGTTTAGTTTAGGTGTGAGAGCCAAAATGAACTTTTTATTGCTTTAAACGCGTTTTCAGCCCCTGATTGTACACTTAAGGTGAAAATGTCAAAATCTTCAAAATGAGCATAAGCACAATGAAATTAATGCTGGAATCATCTTCAGGATGCTAGAATACACTAAATACAGCAAAAATTTTGAGTCTACAACGTTTTGTTTAGGTGTGAGAGCCAAAATGAACTTTTTATGGCTTTAAATGCGTTTTCAGCCTGATTGTGCACTTTAGGTGAAAATGTCAAAATCTTCAAAATGAGCATAAGCACAATGAAATTAATGCTGGAATCATCTTCAGGATGCTAGAATACACTAAATACAGCAAAAATTTTGAGTCTACAACGTTTAGTTTAGGTGTGAGAGCCAAAATGAACTTTTTATTGCTTTAAACGCGTTTTCAGCCTGATTGTGCACTTTAGGTGAAAATGTCAAAATCTTAAAAATGAGCATAAGCACAATGAAATTAATGCTGGAATCATCTTCAGGATGCTAGAATACACTAAATACAGCAAAAATTTTGAGTCTACAACGTTTAGTTTAGGTGTGAGAGCCAAAATGAACTTTTTATTGCTTTAAACGCGTTTTCAGCCTGATTGTGCACTTTAGGTGAAAATGTCAAAATCTTAAAAATGAGCATAAGCACAATGAAATTAATGCTGGAATCATCTTCAGGATGCTAGAATACACTAAATACAGCAAAAATTTTGAGTCTACAACGTTTAGTTTAGGTGTGAGAGCCAAAATGAACTTTTTATTGCTTTAAACGCGTTTTCAGCCTGATTGTGCACTTTAGGTGAAAATGTCAAAATCTTAAAAATGAGCATAAGCACAATGAAATTAATGCTGGAATCATCTTCAGGATGCTAGAATACACTAAATACAGCAAAAATGTTGAGTCTACAACGTTTTGTTTAGGTGTGAGAGCCAATATGAACTTTTTATGGCTTTAAATGCGTTTTCAGCCTGATTGTGCACTTTAGGTGAAAATGTCAAAATCTTCAAAATGAGCATAAGCACAATGAAATTAATGCTGGAATCATCTTCAGGATGCTAGAATACACTAAATACAGCAAAAATTTTGAGTCTACAACGTTTAGTTTAGGTGTGAGAGCCAAAATGAACTTTTTATTGCTTTAAACGCGTTTTCAGCCTGATTGTGCACTTTAGGTGAAAATGTCAAAATCTTAAAAATGAGCATAAGCACAATGAAATTAATGCTGGAATCATCTTCAGGATGCTAGAATACACTAAATACAGCAAAAATTTTGAGTCTACAACGTTTAGTTTAGGTGTGAGAGCCAAAATGAACTTTTTATGGCTTTAAATGCGTTTTCAGCCTGATTGTGCACTTTAGGTGAAAATGTCAAAATCTTCAAAATGAGCATAAGCACAATGAAATTAATGCTGGAATCATCTTCAGGATGCTAGAATACACTAAATACAGCAAAAATTTTGAGTCTACAACGTTTAGTTTAGGTGTGAGAGCCAAAATGAACTTTTTATTGCTTTAAACGCGTTTTCAGCCCCTGATTGTACACTTAAGGTGAAAATGTCAAAATCTTAAAAATGAGCATAAGCACAATGAAATTAATGCTGGAATCATCTTCAGGATGCTAGAATACACTAAATACAGCAAAAATTTTGAGTCTACAACGTTTAGTTTAGGTGTGAGAGCCAAAATGAACTTTTTATTGCTTTTAACGCGTTTTCAGCCCCTGATTGTACACTTAAGGTGAAAATGTCAAAATCTTCAAAATGAGCATAAGCACAATGAAATTAATGCTGGAATCATCTTCAGGATGCTAGAATACACTAAATACAGCAAAAATTTTGAGTCTACAACGTTTAGTTTAGGTGTGAGAGCCAAAATGAACTTTTTATTGCTTTAAACGCGTTTTCAGCCTGATTGTGCACTTTAGGTGAAAATGTCAAAATCTTAAAAATGAGCATAAGCACAATGAAATTATTGCTGGAATCATCTTCAGGATGCTAGAATACACTAAATACAGCAAAAATTTTGAGTCTACAAGGTTTAGTTTAGGTGTGAGAGCCAAAATGAACTTTTTATTGCTTTAAACGCGTTTTCAGCCCCTGATTGTACACTTAAGGTGAAAATGTCAAAATCTTCAAAATGAGCATAAGCACAATGAAATTAATGCTGGAATCATCTTCAGGATGCTAGAATACACTAAATACAGCAAAAATGTTGAGTCTACAACGTTTTGTTTAGGTGTGAGAGCCAAAATGAACTTTTTATGGCTTTAAATGCGTTTTCAGCCTGATTGTGCACTTTAAGTGAAAATGTCAAAATCTTCAAAATGAGCATAAGCACAATGAAATTAATGCTGGAATCATCTTCAGGATGCTAGAATACACTAAATAAAGCAAAAATTTTGAGTCTACAACGTTTAGTTTAGGTGTGAGAGCCAAAATGAACTTTTTATTGCTTTAAACGCGTTTTCAGCCTGATTGTGCACTTTAGGTGAAAATGTCAAAATCTTAAAAATGAGCATAAGCACAATGAAATTAATGCTGGAATCATCTTCAGGATGCTAGAATACACTAAATACAGCAAAAATTTTGAGTCTACAACGTTTAGTTTAGGTGTGAGAGCCAAAATGAACTTTTTATTGCTTTAAACGCGTTTTCAGCCCCTGATTGTACACTTAAGGTGAAAATGTCAAAATCTTCAAAATGAGCATAAGCACAATGAAATTAATGCTGGAATCATCTTCAGGATGCTAGAATACACTAAATACAGCAAAAATTTTGAGTCTACAACGTTTAGTTTAGGTGTGAGAGCCAAAATGAACTTTTTATTGCTTTAAACGCGTTTTCAGCCTGATTGTGCACTTTAGGTGAAAATGTCAAAATCTTAAAAATGAGCATAAGCACAATGAAATTAATGCTGGAATCATCTTCAGGATGCTAGAATACACTAAATACAGCAAAATTTTTGAGTCTACAACGTTTAGTTTAGGTGTGAGAGCCAAAATGAACTTTTTATGGCTTTAAATGCGTTTTCAGCCTGATTGTGCACTTTAGGTGAAAATGTCAAAATCTTCAAAATGAGCATAAGCACAATGAAATTAATGCTGGAATCATCTTCAGGATGCTAGAATACACTAAATACAGCAAAAATTTTGAGTCTACAACGTTTAGTTTAGGTGTGAGAGCCAAAATGAACTTTTTATTGCTTTAAACGCGTTTTCAGCCCCTGATTGTACACTTAAGGTGAAAATGTCAAAATCTTAAAAATGAGCATAAGCACAATGAAATTAATGCTGGAATCATCTTCAGGATGCTAGAATACACTAAATACAGCAAAAATTTTGAGTCTACAACGTTTAGTTTAGGTGTGAGAGCCAAAATGAACTTTTTATTGCTTTTAACGCGTTTTCAGCCCCTGATTGTACACTTAAGGTGAAAATGTCAAAATCTTCAAAATGAGCATAAGCACAATGAAATTAATGCTGGAATCATCTTCAGGATGCTAGAATACACTAAATACAGCAAAAATTTTGAGTCTACAACGTTTAGTTTAGGTGTGAGAGCCAAAATGAACTTTTTATTGCTTTAAACGCGTTTTCAGCCTGATTGTGCACTTTAGGTGAAAATGTCAAAATCTTAAAAATGAGCATAAGCACAATGAAATTATTGCTGGAATCATCTTCAGGATGCTAGAATACACTAAATACAGCAAAAATTTTGAGTCTACAAGGTTTAGTTTAGGTGTGAGAGCCAAAATGAACTTTTTATTGCTTTAAACGCGTTTTCAGCCCCTGATTGTACACTTAAGGTGAAAATGTCAAAATCTTCAAAATGAGCATAAGCACAATGAAATTAATGCTGGAATCATCTTCAGGATGCTAGAATACACTAAATACAGCAAAAATGTTGAGTCTACAACGTTTTGTTTAGGTGTGAGAGCCAAAATGAACTTTTTATGGCTTTAAATGCGTTTTCAGCCTGATTGTGCACTTTAAGTGAAAATGTCAAAATCTTCAAAATGAGCATAAGCACAATGAAATTAATGCTGGAATCATCTTCAGGATGCTAGAATACACTAAATAAAGCAAAAATTTTGAGTCTACAACGTTTAGTTTAGGTGTGAGAGCCAAAATGAACTTTTTATTGCTTTAAACGCGTTTTCAGCCTGATTGTGCACTTTAGGTGAAAATGTCAAAATCTTAAAAATGAGCATAAGCACAATGAAATTAATGCTGGAATCATCTTCAGGATGCTAGAATACACTAAATACTGCAAAAATTTTGAGTCTACAACGTTTAGTTTAGGTGTGAGAGCCAAAATGAACTTTTTATTGCTTTAAACGCGTTTTCAGCCCCTGATTGTACACTTAAGGTGAAAATGTCAAAATCTTCAAAATGAGCATAAGCACAATGAAATTAATGCTGGAATCATCTTCAGGATGCTAGAATACACTAAATACAGCAAAAATTTTGAGTCTACAACGTTTTGTTTAGGTGTGAGAGCCAAAATGAACTTTTTATGGCTTTAAATGCGTTTTCAGCCTGATTGTGCACTTTAGGTGAAAATGTCAAAATCTTCAAAATGAGCATAAGCACAATGAAATTAATGCTGGAATCATCTTCAGGATGCTAGAATACACTAAATACAGCAAAAATTTTGAGTCTACAACGTTTAGTTTAGGTGTGAGAGCCAAAATGAACTTTTTATTGCTTTAAACGCGTTTTCAGCCTGATTGTGCACTTTAGGTGAAAATGTCAAAATCTTAAAAATGAGCATAAGCACAATGAAATTAATGCTGGAATCATCTTCAGGATGCTAGAATACACTAAATACAGCAAAAATTTTGAGTCTACAACGTTTAGTTTAGGTGTGAGAGCCAAAATGAACTTTTTATTGCTTTAAACGCGTTTTCAGCCTGATTGTGCACTTTAGGTGAAAATGTCAAAATCTTCAAAATGAGCATAAGCACAATGAAATTAATGCTGGAATCATCTTCAGGATGCTAGAATACACTAAATACAGCAAAAATTTTGAGTCTACAACGTTTAGTTTAGGTGTGAGAGCCAAAATGAACTTTTTATTGCTTTAAACGCGTTTTCAGCCTGATTGTGCACTTTAGGTGAAAATGTCAAAATCTTAAAAATGAGCATAAGCACAATGAAATTAATGCTGGAATCATCTTCAGGATGCTAGAATACACTAAATACAGCAAAAATGTTGAGTCTACAACGTTTTGTTTAGGTGTGAGAGCCAAAATGAACTTTTTATTGCTTTAAATGCGTTTTCAGCCTGATTGTGCACTTTAGGTGAAAATGTCAAAATCTTAAAAATGAGCATAATCACAATGAAATTAATGCTTGAATCATCTTCAGGATGCTAGAATACACTAAATACAGCAAAAATTTTGAGTCTACAACGTTTAGTTTAGGTGTGAGAGCCAAAATGAACTTTTTATTGCTTTAAACGCGTTTTCAGCCTGATTGTGCACTTTAGGTGAAAATGTCAAAATCTTAAAAATGAGCATAAGCACAATGAAATTAATGCTGGAATCATCTTCAGGATGCTAGAATACACTAAATACAGCAAAAATTTTGAGTCTACAACGTTTAGTTTAGGTGTGAGAGCCAAAATGAACTTTTTATTGCTTTAAACGCGTTTTCAGCCCCTGATTGTACACTTAAGGTGAAAATGTCAAAATCTTCAAAATGAGCATAAGCACAATGAAATTAATGCTGGAATCATCTTCAGGATGCTAGAATACACTAAATACAGCAAAAATTTTGAGTCTACAACGTTTAGTTTAGGTGTGAGAACCAAAATGAACTTTTTATTGCTTTAAACGCGTTTTCAGCCTGATTGTGCACTTTAGGTGAAAATGTCAAAATCTTAAAAATGAGCATAAGCACAATGAAATTAATGCTGGAATCATCTTCAGGATGCTAGAATACACTAAATACAGCAAAAATTTTGAGTCTCCAACGTTTAGTTTAGGTGTGAGAGCCAAAATGAACTTTTTATGGCTTTAAATGCGTTTTCAGCCTGATTGTGCACTTTAGGTGAAAATGTCAAAATCTTCAAAATGAGCATAAGCACAATGAAATTAATGCTGGAATCATCTTCAGGATGCTAGAATACACTAAATACAGCAACAATTTTGAGTCTACAACGTTTAGTTTAGGTGTGAGAGCCAAAATGAACTTTTTATTGCTTTAAACGCGTTTTCAGCCTGATTGTGCACTTTAGGTGAAAATGTCAAAATCTTAAAAATGAGCATAAGCACAATGAAATTAATGCTGGAATCATCTTCAGGATGCTAGAATACACTAAATACAGCAAAAATTTTGAGTCTACAACGTTTAGTTTAGGTGTGAGAGCCAAAATGAACTTTTTATTGCTTTAAACACGTTTTCAGCCCCTGATTGTACACTTAAGGTGAAAATGTCAAAATCTTCAAAATGAGCATAAGCACAATGAAATTAATGCTGGAATCATCTTCAGGATGCTAGAATACACTAAATACAGCAACAATTTTGAGTCTACAACGTTTAGTTTAGGTGTGAGAGCCAAAATGAACTTTTTATTGCTTTAAACGCGTTTTCAGCCTGATTGTGCACTTTAGGTGAAAATGTCAAAATCTTCAAAATGAGCATAAGCACAATGAAATTAATGCTGGAATCATCTTCAGGATGCTAGAATACACTAAATACAGCAACAATTTTGAGTCTACAACGTTTAGTTTAGGTGTGAGAGCCAAAATTAACTTTTTATTGCTTTAAACGCGTTTTCAGCCTGATTGTGCACTTTAGGTGAAAATGTCAAAATCTTAAAAATGAGCATAAGCACAATGAAATTAATGCTGGAATCATCTTCAGGATGCTAGAATACACTAAATACAGCAAAAATTTTGAGTCTCCAACGTTTAGTTTAGGTGTGAGAGCCAAAATGAACTTTTTATGGCTTTAAATGCGTTTTCAGCCCCTGATTGTACACTTAAGGTGAAAATGTCAAAATCTTCAAAATGAGCATAAGCACAATGAAATTAATGCTGGAATCATCTTCAGGATGCTAGAATACACTAAATACAGCAACAATTTTGAGTCTACAACGTTTAGTTTAGGTGTGAGAGCCAAAATGAACTTTTTATTGCTTTAAACGCGTTTTCAGCCTGATTGTGCACTTTAGGTGAAAATGTCAAAATCTTAAAAATGAGCATAAGCACAATGAAATTAATGCTGGAATCATCTTCAGGATGCTAGAATACACTAAATACAGCAAAAATTTTGAGTCTACAACGTTTAGTTTAGGTGTGAGAGCCAAAATGAACTTTTTATTGCTTTAAACACGTTTTCAGCCCCTGATTGTACACTTAAGGTGAAAATGTCAAAATCTTCAAAATGAGCATAAGCACAATGAAATTAATGCTGGAATCATCTTCAGGATGCTAGAATACACTAAATACAGCAAAAATTTTGAGTCTACAACGTTTAGTTTAGGTGTGAGAGCCAAAATGAACTTTTTATTGCTTTAAACGCGTTTTCAGCCTGATTGTGCACTTTAGGTGAAAATGTCAAAATCTTAAAAATGAGCATAAGCACAATGAAATTAATGCTGGAATCATCTTCAGGATGCTAGAATACACTAAATACAGCAAAAATTTTGAGTCTACAACGTTTAGTTTAGGTTTGTGTGCCAAAATGAACTTTTTATTGCTTTAAATGCGTTTTCAGCCTGATTGTGCACTTTAGGTGAAAATGTCAAAATCTTAAAAATGAGCATAAGCACAATGAAATTAATGCTGGAATCATCTTCAGGATGCTAGAATACACTAAATACAGCAAAAATTTTGAGTCTACAACGTTTAGTTTAGGTGTGAGAGCCAAAATGAACTTTTTATTGCTTTAAACGTGTTTTCAGCCCCTGATTGTACACTTTAGGTGAAAATGTCAAAATCTTCAAAATGAGCATAAGCACAATGAAATTAATGCTGGAATCATCTTCAGGATGCTAGAATACACTAAATACAGCAAAATTTTTGAGTCTACAACGTTTAGTTTAGGTGTGAGAGCCAAAATGAACTTTTTATTGCTTTAAACGCGTTTTCAGCCCCTGATTGTACACTTAAGGTGAAAATGTCAAAATCTTCAAAATGAGCATAAGCACAATGAAATAATGCTGGAATCATCTTCAGGATGCTAGAATACACTAAATACAGCAAAAATTTTGAGTCTACAACGTTTAGTTTAGGTTTGTGTGCCAAAATGAACTTTTTATTGCTTTAAATGCGTTTTCAGCCTGATTGTGCACTTTAGGTGAAAATGTCAAAATCTTCAAAATGAGCATAAGCACGATGAAATTAATGCTGGAATCATCTTCAGGATGCTAGAATACACTGAATACAGCAAAAATTTTGAGTCTACAACGTTTAGTTTAGGTGTGAGAGCCAAAATAAACTTTTTATTGCTTTAAACGCGTTTTCAGCCCCTGATTGTACACTTAAGGTGAAAATGTAAAAATCTTAAAAATGAGCATAAGCACAATGAAATTAATGCTGGAATCATCTTCAGGATGCTAGAATACACTAAATACAGCAAAAATTTTGAGTCTACAACGTTTAGTTTAGGTTTGTGAGCAAAAATGAACTTTTTATTGCTTTAAATGCGTTTTCAGCCTGATTGTGCACTTTAGGTGAAAATGTCAAAATCTTCAAAATGAGCATAAGCACGATGAAATTAATGCTGGAATCATCTTCAGGATGCTAGAATACACTGAATACAGCAAAAATTTTGAGTCTACAACGTTTAGTTTAGGTGTGAGAGCCAAAATGAACTTTTTATGGCTTTAAATGCGTTTTCAGCCCCTGATTGTACACTTAAGGTGAAAATGTCAAAATCTTCAAAATGAGCATAAGCACAATGAAATTAATGCTGGAATCATCTTCAGGATGCTAGAATACACTAAATACAGCAACAATTTTGAGTCTACAACGTTTAGTTTAGGTGTGAGAGCCAAAATGAACTTTTTATTGCTTTAAACGCGTTTTCAGCCTGATTGTGCACTTTAGGTGAAAATGTCAAAATCTTAAAAATGAGCATAAGCACAATGAAATTAATGCTGGAATCATCTTCAGGATGCTAGAATACACTAAATACAGCAAAAATTTTGAGTCTACAACGTTTAGTTTAGGTGTGAGAGCCAAAATGAACTTTTTATTGCTTTAAACACGTTTTCAGCCCCTGATTGTACACTTAAGGTGAAAATGTCAAAATCTTCAAAATGAGCATAAGCACAATGAAATTAATTCTGGAATCATCTTCAGGATGCTAGAATACACTAAATACAGCAAAAATTTTGAGTCTACAACGTTTAGTTTAGGTGTGAGAGCCAAAATGAACTTTTTATTGCTTTAAACGCGTTTTCAGCCTGATTGTGCACTTTAGGTGAAAATGTCAAAATCTTAAAAATGAGCATAAGCACAATGAAATTAATGCTGGAATCATCTTCAGGATGCTAGAATACACTAAATACAGCAAAAATTTTGAGTCTACAACGTTTAGTTTAGGTTTGTGTGCCAAAATGAACTTTTTATTGCTTTAAATGCGTTTTCAGCCTGATTGTGCACTTTAGGTGAAAATGTCAAAATCTTAAAAATGAGCATAAGCACAATGAAATTAATGCTGGAATCATCTTCAGGATGCTAGAATACACTAAATACAGCAAAAATTTTGAGTCTACAACGTTTAGTTTAGGTGTGAGAGCCAAAATGAACTTTTTATTGCTTTAAACGCGTTTTCAGCCTGATTGTGCACTTTAGGTGAAAATGTCAAAATCTTAAAAATGAGCATAAGCACAATGAAATTAATGCTGGAATCATCTTCAGGATGCTAGAATACACTAAATACAGCAAAAATTTTGAGTCTACAACGTTTAGTTTAGGTGTGAGAGCCAAAATGAACTTTTTATTGCTTTAAACGCGTTTTCAGCCCCTGATTGTACACTTAAGGTGAAAATGTCAAAATCTTCAAAATCAAAATGAGCATAAGCACAATGAAATTAATGCTGGAATCATCTTCAGGATGCTAGAATACACTAAATACAGCAAAAATTTTGAGTCTACAACGTTTAGTTTAGGTGTGAGAGCCAAAATGAACTTTTTATTGCTTTAAACGCGTTTTCAGCCTGATTGTGCACTTTAGGTGAAAATGTCAAAATCTTAAAAATGAGCATAAGCACAATGAAATTAATGCTGGAATCATCTTCAGGATGCTAGAATACACTAAATACAGCAAAAATTTTGAGTCTACAACGTTTAGTTTAGGTGTGAGAGCCAAAATGAACTTTTTATTGCTTTAAACGCGTTTTCAGCCTGATTGTGCACTTTAGGTGAAAATGTCAAAATCTTAAAAATGAGCATAAGCACAATGAAATTAATGCTGGAATCATCTTCAGGATGCTAGAATACACTAAATACAGCAAAAATTTTGAGTCTACAACGTTTAGTTTAGGTGTGAGAGCCAAAATGAACTTTTTATGGCTTTAAATGCGTTTTCAGCCTGATTGTGCACTTTAGGTGAAAATGTCAAAATCTTCAAAATGAGCATAAGCACAATGAAATTAATGCTGGAATCATCTTCAGGATGCTAGAATACACTAAATACAGCAAAAATTTTGAGTCTACAACGTTTAGTTTAGGTGTGAGAGCCAAAATGAACTTTTTATTGCTTTAAACGCGTTTTCAGCCTGATTGTGCACTTTAGGTGAAAATGTCAAAATCTTAAAAATGAGCATAAGCACAATGAAATTATTGCTGGAATCATCTTCAGGATGCTAGAATACACTAAATACAGCAACAATTTTGAGTCTACAAGGTTTAGTTTAGGTGTGAGAGCCAAAATGAACTTTTTATTGCTTTAAACGCGTTTTCAGCCCCTGATTGTACACTTAAGGTGAAAATGTCAAAATCTTCAAAATGAGCATAAGCACAATGAAATTAATGCTGGAATCATCTTCAGGATGCTAGAATACACTAAATACAGCAAAAATGTTGAGTCTACAACGTTTTGTTTAGGTGTGAGAGCCAAAATGAACTTTTTATGGCTTTAAATGCGTTTTCAGCCTGATTGTGCACTTTAGGTGAAAATGTCAAAATCTTCAAAATGAGCATAAGCACAATGAAATTAATGCTGGAATCATCTTCAGGATGCTAGAATACACTAAATACAGCAAAAATTTTGAGTCTACAACGTTTAGTTTAGGTGTGAGAGCCAAAATGAACTTTTTATTGCTTTAAACGCGTTTTCAGCCCCTGATTGTACACTTAAGGTGAACATGTCAAAATCTTAAAAATGAGCATAAGCACAATGAAATTAATGCTGGAATCATCTTCAGGATGCTAGAATACACTAAATACAGCAAAAATGTTGAGTCTACAACGTTTTGTTTAGGTGTGAGAGCCAAAATGAACTTTTTATGGCTTTAAATGCGTTTTCAGCCTGATTGTGCACTTTAGGTGAAAATGTCAAAATCTTCAAAATGAGCATAAGCACAATGAAATTAATGCTGGAATCATCTTCAGGATGCTAGAATACACTAAATACAGCAAAAATTTTGAGTCTACAACGTTTAGTTTAGGTGTGAGAGCCAAAATGAACTTTTTATTGCTTTAAACGCGTTTTCAGCCTGATTGTGCACTTTAGGTGAAAATGTCAAAATCTTAAAAATGAGCATAAGCACAATGAAATTATTGCTGGAATCATCTTTAGGATGCTAGAATACACTAAATACAGCAAAAATTTTGAGTCTACAAGGTTTAGTTTAGGTGTGAGAGCCAAAATGAACTTTTTATTGCTTTAAACGCGTTTTCAGCCCCTGATTGTACACTTAAGGTGAAAATGTCAAAATCTTCAAAATGAGCATAAGCACAATGAAATTAATGCTGGAATCATCTTCAGGATGCTAGAATACACTAAATACAGCAAAAATGTTGAGTCTACAACGTTTTGTTTAGGTGTGAGAGCCAAAATGAACTTTTTATGGCTTTAAATGCGTTTTCAGCCTGATTGTGCACTTTAGGTGAAAATGTCAAAATCTTCAAAATGAGCATAAGCACAATGAAATTAATGCTGGAATCATCTTCAGGATGCTAGAATACACTAAATACAGCAAAAATTTTGAGTCTACAACGTTTAGTTTAGGTGTGAGAGCCAAAATGAACTTTTTATTGCTTTAAACGCGTTTTCAGCCTGATTGTGCACTTTAGGTGAAAATGTCAAAATCTTAAAAATGAGCATAAGCACAATGAAATTAATGCTGGAATCATCTTCAGGATGCTAGAATACACTAAATACAGCAAAAATTTTGAGTCTACAACGTTTAGTTTAGGTGTGAGAGCCAAAATGAACTTTTTATGGCTTTAAATGCGTTTTCAGCCTGATTGTACACTTAAGGTGAAAATGTCAAAATCTTCAAAATGAGCATAAGCACAATGAAATTAATGCTGGAATCATCTTCAGGATGCTAGAATACACTAAATACAGCAAAAATTTTGAGTCTACAACGTTTAGTTTAGGTGTGAGAGCCAAAATGAACTTTTTATTGCTTTAAACGCGTTTTCAGCCCCTGATTGTACACTTAAGGTGAAAATGTCAAAATCTTCAAAATGAGCATAAGCACAATGAAATTAATGCTGGAATCATCTTCAGGATGCTAGAATACACTAAATACAGCAAAAATTTTGAGTCTACAACGTTTAGTTTAGGTGTGAGAGCCAAAATGAACTTTTTATTGCTTTAAACGCGTTTTCAGCCTGATTGTGCACTTTAGGTGAAAATGTCAAAATCTTAAAAATGAGCATAAGCACAATGAAATTAATGCTGGAATCATCTTCAGGATGCTAGAATACACTAAATACAGCAAAAATTTTGAGTCTACAACGTTTAGTTTAGGTGTGAGAGCCAAAATGAACTTTTTATTGCTTTAAACGCGTTTTCAGCCCCTGATTGTACACTTAAGGTGAAAATGTCAAAATCTTCAAAATGAGCATAAGCACAATGAAATTAATGCTGGAATCATCTTCAGGATGCTAGAATACACTAAATACAGCAAAAATGTTGAGTCTACAACGTTTTGTTTAGGTGTGAGAGCCAAAATGAACTTTTTAAGGCTTTAAATGCGTTTTCAGCCTGATTGTGCACTTTAGGTGAAAATGTCAAAATCTTCAAAATGAGCATAAGCACAATGAAATTAATGCTGGAATCATCTTCAGGATGCTAGAATACACTAAATACAGCAAAAATTTTGAGTCTACAACGTTTAGTTTAGGTGTGAGAGCCAAAATGAACTTTTTATTGCTTTAAACGCGTTTTCAGCCTGATTGTGCACTTTAGGTGAAAATGTCAAAATCTTAAAAATGAGCATAAGCACAATGAAATTAATGCTGGAATCATCTTCAGGATGCTAGAATACACTAAATACAGCAAAAATATTGAGTCTACAACGTTTTGTTTAGGTGTGAGAGCCAAAATGAACTTTTTATGGCTTTAAATGCGTTTTCAGCCTGATTGTGCACTTTAGGTGAAAATTTCAAAATCTTCAAAATGAGCATAAGCACAATGAAATTAATGCTGGAATCATCTTCAGGATGCTAGAATACACTAAATACAGCAAAAATTTTGAGTCTACAACGTTTAGTTTAGGTGTGAGAGCCAAAATGAACTTTTTATTGCTTTAAACGCGTTTTCAGCCCCTGATTGTACACTTAAGGTGAACATGTCAAAATCTTAAAAATGAGCATAAGCACAATGAAATTAATGCTGGAATCATCTTCAGGATGCTAGAATACACTAAATACAGCAAAAATGTTGAGTCTACAACGTTTTGTTTAGGTGTGAGAGCCAAAATGAACTTTTTATGGCTTTAAATGCGTTTTCAGCCTGATTGTGCACTTTAGGTGAAAATGTCAAAATTTTCAAAATGAGCATAAGCACAATGAAATTAATGCTGGAATCATCTTCAGGATGCTAGAATACACTAAATACAGCAAAAATTTTGAGTCTACAACGTTTAGTTTAGGTGTGAGAGCCAAAATGAACTTTTTATTGCTTTAAACGCGTTTTCAGCCTGATTGTGCACTTTAGGTGAAAATGTCAAAATCTTAAAAATGAGCATAAGCACAATGAAATTAATGCTGGAATCATCTTCAGGATGCTAGAATACACTAAATACAGCAAAAATTTTGAGTCTACAACGTTTAGTTTAGGTGTGAGAGCCAAAATGAACTTTTTATTGCTTTAAACGCGTTTTCAGCCTGATTGTGCACTTTAGGTGAAAATGTCAAAATCTTCAAAATGAGCATAAGCACAATGAAATTAATGCTGGAATCATCTTCAGGATGCTAGAATACACTAAATACAGCAAAAATTTTGAGTCTACAAGGTTTAGTTTAGGTGTGAGAGCCAAAATGAACTTTTTATTGCTTTAAACGCGTTTTCAGCCCCTGATTGTACACTTAAGGTGAAAATGTCAAAATCTTCAAAATGAGCATAAGCACAATGAAATTAATGCTGGAATCATCTTCAGGATGCTAGAATACACTAAATACAGCAAAAATGTTGAGTCTACAACGTTTTGTTTAGGTGTGAGAGCCAATATGAACTTTTTATGGCTTTAAATGCGTTTTCAGCCTGATTGTGCACTTTAGGTGAAAATGTCAAAATCTTCAAAATGAGCATAAGCACAATGAAATTAATGCTGGAATCATCTTCAGGATGCTAGAATACACTAAATACAGCAAAAATTTTGAGTCTACAACGTTTAGTTTAGGTGTGAGAGCCAAAATGAACTTTTTATTGCTTTAAACGCGTTTTCAGCCTGATTGTGCACTTTAGGTGAAAATGTCAAAATCTTAAAAATGAGCATAAGCACAATGAAATTAATGCTGGAATCATCTTCAGGATGCTAGAATACACTAAATACAGCAAAAATTTTGAGTCTACAACGTTTAGTTTAGGTGTGAGAGCCAAAATGAACTTTTTATGGCTTTAAATGCGTTTTCAGCCTGATTGTGCACTTTAGGTGAAAATGTCAAAATCTTCAAAATGAGCATAAGCACAATGAAATTAATGCTGGAATCATCTTCAGGATGCTAGAATACACTAAATACAGCAAAAATTTTGAGTCTACAACGTTTAGTTTAGGTGTGAGAGCCAAAATGAACTTTTTATTGCTTTAAACGCGTTTTCAGCCTGATTGTGCACTTTAGGTGAAAATGTCAAAATCTTAAAAATGAGCATAAGCACAATGAAATTATTGCTGGAATCATCTTCAGGATGCTAGAATACACTAAATACAGCAACAATTTTGAGTCTACAAGGTTTAGTTTAGGTGTGAGAGCCAAAATGAACTTTTTATTGCTTTAAACGCGTTTTCAGCCCCTGATTGTACACTTAAGGTGAAAATGTCAAAATCTTCAAAATGAGCATAAGCACAATGAAATTAATGCTGGAATCATCTTCAGGATGCTAGAATACACTAAATACAGCAAAAATGTTGAGTCTACAACGTTTTGTTTAGGTGTGAGAGCCAAAATGAACTTTTTATGGCTTTAAATGCGTTTTCAGCCTGATTGTGCACTTTAGGTGAAAATGTCAAAATCTTCAAAATGAGCATAAGCACAATGAAATTAATGCTGGAATCATCTTCAGGATGCTAGAATACACTAAATACAGCAAAAATTTTGAGTCTACAACGTTTAGTTTAGGTGTGAGAGCCAAAATGAACTTTTTATTGCTTTAAACGCGTTTTCAGCCCCTGATTGTACACTTAAGGTGAACATGTCAAAATCTTCAAAATGAGCATAAGCACAATGAAATTAATGCTGGAATCATCTTCAGGATGCTAGAATACACTAAATACAGCAAAAATTTTGAGTCTACAACGTTTAGTTTAGGTGTGAGAGCCAAAATGAACTTTTTATTGCTTTAAACGCGTTTTCAGCCTGATTGTGCACTTTAGGTGAAAATGTCAAAATCTTAAAAATGAGCATAAGCACAATGAAATTAATGCTGGAATCATCTTCAGGATGCTAGAATACACTAAATACAGCAAAAATGTTGAGTCTACAACGTTTTGTTTAGGTGTGAGAGCCAAAATGAACTTTTTATGGCTTTAAATGCGTTTTCAGCCTGATTGTGCACTTTAGGTGAAAATTTCAAAATCTTCAAAATGAGCATAAGCACAATGAAATTAATGCTGGAATCATCTTCAGGATGCTAGAATACACTAAATACAGCAAAAATTTTGAGTCTACAACGTTTAGTTTAGGTGTGAGAGCCAAAATGAACTTTTTATTGCTTTAAACGCGTTTTCAGCCCCTGATTGTACACTTAAGGTGAACATGTCAAAATCTTAAAAATGAGCATAAGCACAATGAAATTAATGCTGGAATCATCTTCAGGATGCTAGAATACACTAAATACAGCAAAAATGTTGAGTCTACAACGTTTTGTTTAGGTGTGAGAGCCAAAATGAACTTTTTATGGCTTTAAATGCGTTTTCAGCCTGATTGTGCACTTTAGGTGAAAATGTCAAAATTTTCAAAATGAGCATAAGCACAATGAAATTAATGCTGGAATCATCTTCAGGATGCTAGAATACACTAAATACAGCAAAAATTTTGAGTCTACAACGTTTAGTTTAGGTGTGAGAGCCAAAATGAACTTTTTATTGCTTTAAACGCGTTTTCAGCCTGATTGTGCACTTTAGGTGAAAATGTCAAAATCTTAAAAATGAGCATAAGCACAATGAAATTAATGCTGGAATCATCTTCAGGATGCTAGAATACACTAAATACAGCAAAAATTTTGAGTCTACAACGTTTAGTTTAGGTGTGAGAGCCAAAATGAACTTTTTATTGCTTTAAACGCGTTTTCAGCCTGATTGTGCACTTTAGGTGAAAATGTCAAAATCTTAAAAATGAGCATAAGCACAATGAAATTAATGCTGGAATCATCTTCAGGATGCTAGAATACACTAAATACAGCAAAAATTTTGAGTCTACAACGTTTAGTTTAGGTGTGAGAGCCAAAATGAACTTTTTATTGCTTTAAACGAATTTTCAGCCCCTGATTGTACACTTAAGGTGAAAATGTCAAAATCTTCAAAATGAGCATAAGCACAATGAAATTAATGCTGGAATCATCTTCAGGATGCTAGAATACACTAAATACAGCAAAAATTTTGAGTCTACAACGTTTAGTTTAGGTGTGAGAGCCAAAATGAACTTTTTATTGCTTTAAACGCGTTTTCAGCCCCTGATTGTACACTTAAGGTGAAAATGTCAAAATCTTCAAAATGAGCATAAGCACAATGAAATTAATGCTGGAATCATCTTCAGGATGCTAGAATACACTAAATACAGCAAAAATTTTGAGTCTACAACGTTTAGTTTAGGTGTGAGAGCCAAAATGAACTTTTTATTGCTTTAAACGCGTTTTCAGCCTGATTGTGCACTTTAGGTGAAAATGTCAAAATCTTAAAAATGAGCATAAGCACAATGAAATTAATGCTGGAATCATCTTCAGGATGCTAGAATACACTAAATACAGCAAAAATTTTGAGTCTACAACGTTTAGTTTAGGTGTGAGAGCCAAAATGAACTTTTTATTGCTTTAAACGCGTTTTCAGCCCCTGATTGTACACTTAAGGTGAAAATGTCAAAATCTTCAAAATGAGCATAAGCACAATGAAATTAATGCTGGAATCATCTTCAGGATGCTAGAATACACTAAATACAGCAAAAATGTTGAGTCTACAACGTTTTGTTTAGGTGTGAGAGCCAAAATGAACTTTTTAAGGCTTTAAATGCGTTTTCAGCCTGATTGTGCACTTTAGGTGAAAATGTCAAAATCTTCAAAATGAGCATAAGCACAATGAAATTAATGCTGGAATCATCTTCAGGATGCTAGAATACACTAAATACAGCAAAAATTTTGAGTCTACAACGTTTAGTTTAGGTGTGAGAGCCAAAATGAACTTTTTATTGCTTTAAACGCGTTTTCAGCCTGATTGTGCACTTTAGGTGAAAATGTCAAAATCTTAAAAATGAGCATAAGCACAATGAAATTAATGCTGGAATCATCTTCAGGATGCTAGAATACACTAAATACAGCAAAAATGTTGAGTCTACAACGTTTTGTTTAGGTGTGAGAGCCAAAATGAACTTTTTATGGCTTTAAATGCGTTTTCAGCCTGATTGTGCACTTTAGGTGAAAATTTCAAAATCTTCAAAATGAGCATAAGCACAATGAAATTAATGCTGGAATCATCTTCAGGATGCTAGAATACACTAAATACAGCAAAAATTTTGAGTCTACAACGTTTAGTTTAGGTGTGAGAGCCAAAATGAACTTTTTATTGCTTTAAACGCGTTTTCAGCCCCTGATTGTACACTTAAGGTGAACATGTCAAAATCTTAAAAATGAGCATAAGCACAATGAAATTAATGCTGGAATCATCTTCAGGATGCTAGAATACACTAAATACAGCAAAAATGTTGAGTCTACAACGTTTTGTTTAGGTGTGAGAGCCAAAATGAACTTTTTATGGCTTTAAATGCGTTTTCAGCCTGATTGTGCACTTTAGGTGAAAATGTCAAAATTTTCAAAATGAGCATAAGCACAATGAAATTAATGCTGGAATCATCTTCAGGATGCTAGAATACACTAAATACAGCAAAAATTTTGAGTCTACAACGTTTAGTTTAGGTGTGAAAGCCAAAATGAACTTTTTATTGCTTTAAACGCGTTTTCAGCCTGATTGTGCACTTTAGGTGAAAATGTCAAAATCTTAAAAATGAGCATAAGCACAATGAAATTAATGCTGGAATCATCTTCAGGATGCTAGAATACACTAAATACAGCAAAAATTTTGAGTCTACAACGTTTAGTTTAGGTGTGAGAGCCAAAATGAACTTTTTATTGCTTTAAACGCGTTTTCAGCCTGATTGTGCACTTTAGGTGAAAATGTCAAAATCTTCAAAATGAGCATAAGCACAATGAAATTAATGCTGGAATCATCTTCAGGATGCTAGAATACACTAAATACAGCAAAAATTTTGAGTCTACAAGGTTTAGTTTAGGTGTGAGAGCCAAAATGAACTTTTTATTGCTTTAAACGCGTTTTCAGCCCCTGATTGTACACTTAAGGTGAAAATGTCAAAATCTTCAAAATGAGCATAAGCACAATGAAATTAATGCTGGAATCATCTTCAGGATGCTAGAATACACTAAATACAGCAAAAATGTTGAGTCTACAACGTTTTGTTTAGGTGTGAGAGCCAATATGAACTTTTTATGGCTTTAAATGCGTTTTCAGCCTGATTGTGCACTTTAGGTGAAAATGTCAAAATCTTCAAAATGAGCATAAGCACAATGAAATTAATGCTGGAATCATCTTCAGGATGCTAGAATACACTAAATACAGCAAAAATTTTGAGTCTACAACGTTTAGTTTAGGTGTGAGAGCCAAAATGAACTTTTTATTGCTTTAAACGCGTTTTCAGCCTGATTGTGCACTTTAGGTGAAAATGTCAAAATCTTAAAAATGAGCATAAGCACAATGAAATTAATGCTGGAATCATCTTCAGGATGCTAGAATACACTAAATACAGCAAAAATTTTGAGTCTACAACGTTTAGTTTAGGTGTGAGAGCCAAAATGAACTTTTTATGGCTTTAAATGCGTTTTCAGCCTGATTGTGCACTTTAGGTGAAAATGTCAAAATCTTCAAAATGAGCATAAGCACAATGAAATTAATGCTGGAATCATCTTCAGGATGCTAGAATACACTAAATACAGCAAAAATTTTGAGTCTACAACGTTTAGTTTAGGTGTGAGAGCCAAAATGAACTTTTTATTGCTTTAAACGCGTTTTCAGCCTGATTGTGCACTTTAGGTGAAAATGTCAAAATCTTAAAAATGAGCATAAGCACAATGAAATTATTGCTGGAATCATCTTCAGGATGCTAGAATACACTAAATACAGCAACAATTTTGAGTCTACAAGGTTTAGTTTAGGTGTGAGAGCCAAAATGAACTTTTTATTGCTTTAAACGCGTTTTCAGCCCCTGATTGTACACTTAAGGTGAAAATGTCAAAATCTTCAAAATGAGCATAAGCACAATGAAATTAATGCTGGAATCATCTTCAGGATGCTAGAATACACTAAATACAGCAAAAATGTTGAGTCTACAACGTTTTGTTTAGGTGTGAGAGCCAAAATGAACTTTTTATGGCTTTAAATGCGTTTTCAGCCTGATTGTGCACTTTAGGTGAAAATGTCAAAATCTTCAAAATGAGCATAAGCACAATGAAATTAATGCTGGAATCATCTTCAGGATGCTAGAATACACTAAATACAGCAAAAATTTTGAGTCTACAACGTTTAGTTTAGGTGTGAGAGCCAAAATGAACTTTTTATTGCTTTAAACGCGTTTTCAGCCCCTGATTGTACACTTAAGGTGAACATGTCAAAATCTTAAAAATGAGCATAAATGAAATTAATGCTGGAATCATCTTCAGGATGCTAGAATACACTAAATACAGCAAAAATGTTGAGTCTACAACGTTTTGTTTAGGTGTGAGAGCCAAAATGAACTTTTTATGGCTTTAAATGCGTTTTCAGCCTGATTGTGCACTTTAGGTGAAAATGTCAAAATCTTCAAAATGAGCATAAGCACAATGAAATTAATGCTGGAATCATCTTCAGGATGCTAGAATACACTAAATACAGCAAAAATTTTGAGTCTACAACGTTTAGTTTAGGTGTGAGAGCCAAAATGAACTTTTTATTGCTTTAAACGCGTTTTCAGCCTGATTGTGCACTTTAGGTGAAAATGTCAAAATCTTAAAAATGAGCATAAGCACAATGAAATTATTGCTGGAATCATCTTTAGGATGCTAGAATACACTAAATACAGCAAAAATTTTGAGTCTACAAGGTTTAGTTTAGGTGTGAGAGCCAAAATGAACTTTTTATTGCTTTAAACGCGTTTTCAGCCCCTGATTGTACACTTAAGGTGAAAATGTCAAAATCTTCAAAATGAGCATAAGCACAATGAAATTAATGCTGGAATCATCTTCAGGATGCTAGAATACACTAAATACAGCAAAAATGTTGAGTCTACAACGTTTTGTTTAGGTGTGAGAGCCAAAATGAACTTTTTATGGCTTTAAATGCGTTTTCAGCCTGATTGTGCACTTTAGGTGAAAATGTCAAAATCTTCAAAATGAGCATAAGCACAATGAAATTAATGCTGGAATCATCTTCAGGATGCTAGAATACACTAAATACAGCAAAAATTTTGAGTCTACAACGTTTAGTTTAGGTGTGAGAGCCAAAATGAACTTTTTATTGCTTTAAACGCGTTTTCAGCCTGATTGTGCACTTTAGGTGAAAATGTCAAAATCTTAAAAATGAGCATAAGCACAATGAAATTAATGCTGGAATCATCTTCAGGATGCTAGAATACACTAAATACAGCAAAAATTTTGAGTCTACAACGTTTAGTTTAGGTGTGAGAGCCAAAATGAACTTTTTATTGCTTTAAACGCGTTTTCAGCCTGATTGTGCACTTTAGGTGAAAATGTCAAAATCTTAAAAATGAGCATAAGCACAATGAAATTAATGCTGGAATCATCTTCAGGATGCTAGAATACACTAAATACAGCAAAAATTTTGAGTCTACAACGTTTAGTTTAGGTGTGAGAGCCAAAATGAACTTTTTATTGCTTTAAACGAATTTTCAGCCCCTGATTGTACACTTAAGGTGAAAATGTCAAAATCTTCAAAATGAGCATAAGCACAATGAAATTAATGCTGGAATCATCTTCAGGATGCTAGAATACACTAAATACAGCAAAAATTTTGAGTCTACATCGTTTAGTTTAGGTGTGAGAGCCAAAATGAACTTTTTATTGCTTTAAACGCGTTTTCAGCCCCTGATTGTACACTTAAGGTGAAAATGTCAAAATCTTCAAAATGAGCATAAGCACAATGAAATTAATGCTGGAATCATCTTCAGGATGCTAGAATACACTAAATACAGCAAAAATTTTGAGTCTACAACGTTTAGTTTAGGTGTGAGAGCCAAAATGAACTTTTTATTGCTTTAAACGCGTTTTCAGCCTGATTGTGCACTTTAGGTGAAAATGTCAAAATCTTAAAAATGAGCATAAGCACAATGAAATTAATGCTGGAATCATCTTCAGGATGCTAGAATACACTAAATACAGCAAAAATTTTGAGTCTACAACGTTTAGTTTAGGTGTGAGAGCCAAAATGAACTTTTTATTGCTTTAAACGCGTTTTCAGCCCCTGATTGTACACTTAAGGTGAAAATGTCAAAATCTTCAAAATGAGCATAAGCACAATGAAATTAATGCTGGAATCATCTTCAGGATGCTAGAATACACTAAATACAGCAAAAATTTTGAGTCTACAACGTTTAGTTTAGGTGTGAGAGCCAAAATGAACTTTTTATTGCTTTAAACGCGTTTTCAGCCTGATTGTGCACTTTAGGTGAAAATGTCAAAATCTTAAAAATGAGCATAAGCACAATGAAATTAATGCTGGAATCATCTTCAGGATGCTAGAATACACTAAATACAGCAAAAATTTTGAGTCTACAACGTTTAGTTTAGGTGTGAGAGCCAAAATGAACTTTTTATTGCTTTAAACGCGTTTTCAGCCTGATTGTGCACTTTAGGTGAAAATGTCAAAATCTTCAAAATGAGCATAAGCACAATGAAATTAATGCTGGAATCATCTTCAGGATGCTAGAATACACTAAATACAGCAAAAATTTTGAGTCTACAAGGTTTAGTTTAGGTGTGAGAGCCAAAATGAACTTTTTATTGCTTTAAACGCGTTTTCAGCCCCTGATTGTACACTTAAGGTGAAAATGTCAAAATCTTCAAAATGAGCATAAGCACAATGAAATTAATGCTGGAATCATCTTCAGGATGCTAGAATACACTAAATACAGCAAAAATGTTGAGTCTACAACGTTTTGTTTAGGTGTGAGAGCCAATATGAACTTTTTATGGCTTTAAATGCGTTTTCAGCCTGATTGTGCACTTTAGGTGAAAATGTCAAAATCTTCAAAATGAGCATAAGCACAATGAAATTAATGCTGGAATCATCTTCAGGATGCTAGAATACACTAAATACAGCAAAAATTTTGAGTCTACAACGTTTAGTTTAGGTGTGAGAGCCAAAATGAACTTTTTATTGCTTTAAACGCGTTTTCAGCCTGATTGTGCACTTTAGGTGAAAATGTCAAAATCTTAAAAATGAGCATAAGCACAATGAAATTAATGCTGGAATCATCTTCAGGATGCTAGAATACACTAAATACAGCAAAAATTTTGAGTCTACAACGTTTAGTTTAGGTGTGAGAGCCAAAATGAACTTTTTATGGCTTTAAATGCGTTTTCAGCCTGATTGTGCACTTTAGGTGAAAATGTCAAAATCTTCAAAATGAGCATAAGCACAATGAAATTAATGCTGGAATCATCTTCAGGATGCTAGAATACACTAAATACAGCAAAAATTTTGAGTCTACAACGTTTAGTTTAGGTGTGAGAGCCAAAATGAACTTTTTATTGCTTTAAACGCGTTTTCAGCCTGATTGTGCACTTTAGGTGAAAATGTCAAAATCTTAAAAATGAGCATAAGCACAATGAAATTATTGCTGGAATCATCTTCAGGATGCTAGAATACACTAAATACAGCAACAATTTTGAGTCTACAAGGTTTAGTTTAGGTGTGAGAGCCAAAATGAACTTTTTATTGCTTTAAACGCGTTTTCAGCCCCTGATTGTACACTTAAGGTGAAAATGTCAAAATCTTCAAAATGAGCATAAGCACAATGAAATTAATGCTGGAATCATCTTCAGGATGCTAGAATACACTAAATACAGCAAAAATGTTGAGTCTACAACGTTTTGTTTAGGTGTGAGAGCCAAAATGAACTTTTTATGGCTTTAAATGCGTTTTCAGCCTGATTGTGCACTTTAGGTGAAAATGTCAAAATCTTCAAAATGAGCATAAGCACAATGAAATTAATGCTGGAATCATCTTCAGGATGCTAGAATACACTAAATACAGCAAAAATTTTGAGTCTACAACGTTTAGTTTAGGTGTGAGAGCCAAAATGAACTTTTTATTGCTTTAAACGCGTTTTCAGCCTGATTGTGCACTTTAGGTGAAAATGTCAAAATCTTCAAAATGAGCATAAGCACAATGAAATTAATGCTGGAATCATCTTCAGGATGCTAGAATACACTAAATACAGCAAAAATTTTGAGTCTACAACGTTTAGTTTAGGTGTGAGAGCCAAAATGAACTTTTTATTGCTTTAAACGCGTTTTCAGCCTGATTGTGCACTTTAGGTGAAAATGTCAAAATCTTAAAAATGAGCATAAGCACAATGAAATTATTGCTGGAATCATCTTCAGGATGCTAGAATACACTAAATACAGCAACAATTTTGAGTCTACAAGGTTTAGTTTAGGTGTGAGAGCCAAAATGAACTTTTTATTGCTTTAAACGCGTTTTCAGCCCCTGATTGTACACTTAAGGTGAAAATGTCAAAATCTTCAAAATGAGCATAAGCACAATGAAATTAATGCTGGAATCATCTTCAGGATGCTAGAATACACTAAATACAGCAAAAATGTTGAGTCTACAACGTTTTGTTTAGGTGTGAGAGCCAAAATGAACTTTTTATGGCTTTAAATGCGTTTTCAGCCTGATTGTGCACTTTAGGTGAAAATGTCAAAATCTTCAAAATGAGCATAAGCACAATGAAATTAATGCTGGAATCATCTTCAGGATGCTAGAATACACTAAATACAGCAAAAATTTTGAGTCTACAACGTTTAGTTTAGGTGTGAGAGCCAAAATGAACTTTTTATTGCTTTAAACGCGTTTTCAGCCCCTGATTGTACACTTAAGGTGAACATGTCAAAATCTTAAAAATGAGCATAAATGAAATTAATGCTGGAATCATCTTCAGGATGCTAGAATACACTAAATACAGCAAAAATGTTGAGTCTACAACGTTTTGTTTAGGTGTGAGAGCCAAAATGAACTTTTTATGGCTTTAAATGCGTTTTCAGCCTGATTGTGCACTTTAGGTGAAAATGTCAAAATCTTCAAAATGAGCATAAGCACAATGAAATTAATGCTGGAATCATCTTCAGGATGCTAGAATACACTAAATACAGCAAAAATTTTGAGTCTACAACGTTTAGTTTAGGTGTGAGAGCCAAAATGAACTTTTTATTGCTTTAAACGCGTTTTCAGCCTGATTGTGCACTTTAGGTGAAAATGTCAAAATCTTAAAAATGAGCATAAGCACAATGAAATTATTGCTGGAATCATCTTTAGGATGCTAGAATACACTAAATACAGCAAAAATTTTGAGTCTACAAGGTTTAGTTTAGGTGTGAGAGCCAAAATGAACTTTTTATTGCTTTAAACGCGTTTTCAGCCCCTGATTGTACACTTAAGGTGAAAATGTCAAAATCTTCAAAATGAGCATAAGCACAATGAAATTAATGCTGGAATCATCTTCAGGATGCTAGAATACACTAAATACAGCAAAAATGTTGAGTCTACAACGTTTTGTTTAGGTGTGAGAGCCAAAATGAACTTTTTATGGCTTTAAATGCGTTTTCAGCCTGATTGTGCACTTTAGGTGAAAATGTCAAAATCTTCAAAATGAGCATAAGCACAATGAAATTAATGCTGGAATCATCTTCAGGATGCTAGAATACACTAAATACAGCAAAAATTTTGAGTCTACAACGTTTAGTTTAGGTGTGAGAGCCAAAATGAACTTTTTATTGCTTTAAACGCGTTTTCAGCCTGATTGTGCACTTTAGGTGAAAATGTCAAAATCTTAAAAATGAGCATAAGCACAATGAAATTAATGCTGGAATCATCTTCAGGATGCTAGAATACACTAAATACAGCAAAAATGTTGAGTCTACAACGTTTTGTTTAGGTGTGAGAGCCAAAATGAACTTTTTATGGCTTTAAATGCGTTTTCAGCCTGATTGTGCACTTTAGGTGAAAATGTCAAAATCTTCAAAATGAGCATAAGCACAATGAAATTAATGCTGGAATCATCTTCAGGATGCTAGAATACACTAAATACAGCAAAAATTTTGAGTCTACAACGTTTAGTTTAGGTGTGAGAGCCAAAATGAACTTTTTATTGCTTTAAACGCGTTTTCAGCCTGATTGTGCACTTTAGGTGAAAATGTCAAAATCTTAAAAATGAGCATAAGCACAATGAAATTATTGCTGGAATCATCTTTAGGATGCTAGAATACACTAAATACAGCAAAAATTTTGAGTCTACAAGGTTTAGTTTAGGTGTGAGAGCCAAAATGAACTTTTTATTGCTTTAAACGCGTTTTCAGCCCCTGATTGTACACTTAAGGTGAAAATGTCAAAATCTTCAAAATGAGCATAAGCACAATGAAATTAATGCTGGAATCATCTTCAGGATGCTAGAATACACTAAATACAGCAAAAATGTTGAGTCTACAACGTTTTGTTTAGGTGTGAGAGCCAAAATGAACTTTTTATGGCTTTAAATGCGTTTTCAGCCTGATTGTGCACTTTAGGTGAAAATGTCAAAATCTTCAAAATGAGCATAAGCACAATGAAATTAATGCTGGAATCATCTTCAGGATGCTAGAATACACTAAATACAGCAAAAATTTTGAGTCTACAACGTTTAGTTTAGGTGTGAGAGCCAAAATGAACTTTTTATTGCTTTAAACGCGTTTTCAGCCTGATTGTGCACTTTAGGTGAAAATGTCAAAATCTTAAAAATGAGCATAAGCACAATGAAATTAATGCTGGAATCATCTTCAGGATGCTAGAATACACTAAATACAGCAAAAATTTTGAGTCTACAACGTTTAGTTTAGGTGTGAGAGCCAAAATGAACTTTTTATTGCTTTAAACGCGTTTTCAGCCTGATTGTGCACTTTAGGTGAAAATGTCAAAATCTTAAAAATGAGCATAAGCACAATGAAATTAATGCTGGAATCATCTTCAGGATGCTAGAATACACTAAATACAGCAAAAATTTTGAGTCTACAACGTTTAGTTTAGGTGTGAGAGCCAAAATGAACTTTTTATTGCTTTAAACGAATTTTCAGCCCCTGATTGTACACTTAAGGTGAAAATGTCAAAATCTTCAAAATGAGCATAAGCACAATGAAATTAATGCTGGAATCATCTTCAGGATGCTAGAATACACTAAATACAGCAAAAATTTTGAGTCTACATCGTTTAGTTTAGGTGTGAGAGCCAAAATGAACTTTTTATTGCTTTAAACGCGTTTTCAGCCCCTGATTGTACACTTAAGGTGAAAATGTCAAAATCTTCAAAATGAGCATAAGCACAATGAAATTAATGCTGGAATCATCTTCAGGATGCTAGAATACACTAAATACAGCAAAAATTTTGAGTCTACAACGTTTAGTTTAGGTGTGAGAGCCAAAATGAACTTTTTATTGCTTTAAACGCGTTTTCAGCCTGATTGTGCACTTTAGGTGAAAATGTCAAAATCTTAAAAATGAGCATAAGCACAATGAAATTAATGCTGGAATCATCTTCAGGATGCTAGAATACACTAAATACAGCAAAAATTTTGAGTCTACAACGTTTAGTTTAGGTGTGAGAGCCAAAATGAACTTTTTATTGCTTTAAACGCGTTTTCAGCCCCTGATTGTACACTTAAGGTGAAAATGTCAAAATCTTCAAAATGAGCATAAGCACAATGAAATTAATGCTGGAATCATCTTCAGGATGCTAGAATACACTAAATACAGCAAAAATTTTGAGTCTACAACGTTTAGTTTAGGTGTGAGAGCCAAAATGAACTTTTTATTGCTTTAAACGCGTTTTCAGCCTGATTGTGCACTTTAGGTGAAAATGTCAAAATCTTAAAAATGAGCATAAGCACAATGAAATTAATGCTGGAATCATCTTCAGGATGCTAGAATACACTAAATACAGCAAAAATTTTGAGTCTACAACGTTTAGTTTAGGTGTGAGAGCCAAAATGAACTTTTTATTGCTTTAAACGCGTTTTCAGCCTGATTGTGCACTTTAGGTGAAAATGTCAAAATCTTCAAAATGAGCATAAGCACAATGAAATTAATGCTGGAATCATCTTCAGGATGCTAGAATACACTAAATACAGCAAAAATTTTGAGTCTACAAGGTTTAGTTTAGGTGTGAGAGCCAAAATGAACTTTTTATTGCTTTAAACGCGTTTTCAGCCCCTGATTGTACACTTAAGGTGAAAATGTCAAAATCTTCAAAATGAGCATAAGCACAATGAAATTAATGCTGGAATCATCTTCAGGATGCTAGAATACACTAAATACAGCAAAAATGTTGAGTCTACAACGTTTTGTTTAGGTGTGAGAGCCAATATGAACTTTTTATGGCTTTAAATGCGTTTTCAGCCTGATTGTGCACTTTAGGTGAAAATGTCAAAATCTTCAAAATGAGCATAAGCACAATGAAATTAATGCTGGAATCATCTTCAGGATGCTAGAATACACTAAATACAGCAAAAATTTTGAGTCTACAACGTTTAGTTTAGGTGTGAGAGCCAAAATGAACTTTTTATTGCTTTAAACGCGTTTTCAGCCTGATTGTGCACTTTAGGTGAAAATGTCAAAATCTTAAAAATGAGCATAAGCACAATGAAATTAATGCTGGAATCATCTTCAGGATGCTAGAATACACTAAATACAGCAAAAATTTTGAGTCTACAACGTTTAGTTTAGGTGTGAGAGCCAAAATGAACTTTTTATGGCTTTAAATGCGTTTTCAGCCTGATTGTGCACTTTAGGTGAAAATGTCAAAATCTTCAAAATGAGCATAAGCACAATGAAATTAATGCTGGAATCATCTTCAGGATGCTAGAATACACTAAATACAGCAAAAATTTTGAGTCTACAACGTTTAGTTTAGGTGTGAGAGCCAAAATGAACTTTTTATTGCTTTAAACGCGTTTTCAGCCTGATTGTGCACTTTAGGTGAAAATGTCAAAATCTTAAAAATGAGCATAAGCACAATGAAATTATTGCTGGAATCATCTTCAGGATGCTAGAATACACTAAATACAGCAACAATTTTGAGTCTACAAGGTTTAGTTTAGGTGTGAGAGCCAAAATGAACTTTTTATTGCTTTAAACGCGTTTTCAGCCCCTGATTGTACACTTAAGGTGAAAATGTCAAAATCTTCAAAATGAGCATAAGCACAATGAAATTAATGCTGGAATCATCTTCAGGATGCTAGAATACACTAAATACAGCAAAAATGTTGAGTCTACAACGTTTTGTTTAGGTGTGAGAGCCAAAATGAACTTTTTATGGCTTTAAATGCGTTTTCAGCCTGATTGTGCACTTTAGGTGAAAATGTCAAAATCTTCAAAATGAGCATAAGCACAATGAAATTAATGCTGGAATCATCTTCAGGATGCTAGAATACACTAAATACAGCAAAAATTTTGAGTCTACAACGTTTAGTTTAGGTGTGAGAGCCAAAATGAACTTTTTATTGCTTTAAACGCGTTTTCAGCCCCTGATTGTACACTTAAGGTGAACATGTCAAAATCTTAAAAATGAGCATAAGCACAATGAAATTAATGCTGGAATCATCTTCAGGATGCTAGAATACACTAAATACAGCAAAAATGTTGAGTCTACAACGTTTTGTTTAGGTGTGAGAGCCAAAATGAACTTTTTATGGCTTTAAATGCGTTTTCAGCCTGATTGTGCACTTTAGGTGAAAATGTCAAAATCTTCAAAATGAGCATAAGCACAATGAAATTAATGCTGGAATCATCTTCAGGATGCTAGAATACACTAAATACAGCAAAAATTTTGAGTCTACAACGTTTAGTTTAGGTGTGAGAGCCAAAATGAACTTTTTATTGCTTTAAACGCGTTTTCAGCCTGATTGTGCACTTTAGGTGAAAATGTCAAAATCTTAAAAATGAGCATAAGCACAATGAAATTATTGCTGGAATCATCTTTAGGATGCTAGAATACACTAAATACAGCAAAAATTTTGAGTCTACAAGGTTTAGTTTAGGTGTGAGAGCCAAAATGAACTTTTTATGGCTTTAAATGCGTTTTCAGCCTGATTGTGCACTTTAGGTGAAAATGTCAAAATCTTCAAAATGAGCATAAGCACAATGAAATTAATGCTGGAATCATCTTCAGGATGCTAGAATACACTAAATACAGCAAAAATTTTGAGTCTACAACGTTTAGTTTAGGTGTGAGAGCCAAAATGAACTTTTTATTGCTTTAAACGCGTTTTCAGCCTGATTGTGCACTTTAGGTGAAAATGTCAAAATCTTAAAAATGAGCATAAGCACAATGAAATTAATGCTGGAATCATCTTCAGGATGCTAGAATACACTAAATACAGCAAAAATTTTGAGTCTACAACGTTTAGTTTAGGTGTGAGAGCCAAAATGAACTTTTTATTGCTTTAAACGCGTTTTCAGCCCCTGATTGTACACTTAAGGTGAAAATGTCAAAATCTTCAAAATGAGCATAAGCACAATGAAATTAATGCTGGAATCATCTTCAGGATGCTAGAATACACTAAATACAGCAAAAATTTTGAGTCTACAACGTTTAGTTTAGGTGTGAGAGCCAAAATGAACTTTTTATTGCTTTAAACGCGTTTTCAGCCTGATTGTGCACTTTAGGTGAAAATGTCAAAATCTTAAAAATGAGCATAAGCACAATGAAATTAATGCTGGAATCATCTTCAGGATGCTAGAATACACTAAATACAGCAAAAATTTTGAGTCTACAACGTTTAGTTTAGGTGTGAGAGCCAAAATGAACTTTTTATGGCTTTAAATGCGTTTTCAGCCTGATTGTGCACTTTAGGTGAAAATGTCAAAATCTTCAAAATGAGCATAAGCACAATGAAATTAATGCTGGAATCATCTTCAGGATGCTAGAATACACTAAATACAGCAAAAATTTTGAGTCTACAACGTTTAGTTTAGGTGTGAGAGCCAAAATGAACTTTTTATTGCTTTAAACGCGTTTTCAGCCCCTGATTGTACACTTAAGGTGAAAATGTCAAAATCTTCAAAATGAGCATAAGCACAATGAAATTAATGCTGGAATCATCTTCAGGATGCTAGAATACACTAAATACAGCAAAAATGTTGAGTCTACAACGTTTTGTTTAGGTGTGAGAGCCAAAATGAACTTTTTAAGGCTTTAAATGCGTTTTCAGCCTGATTGTGCACTTTAGGTGAAAATGTCAAAATCTTCAAAATGAGCATAAGCACAATGAAATTAATGCTGGAATCATCTTCAGGATGCTAGAATACACTAAATACAGCAAAAATTTTGAGTCTACAACGTTTAGTTTAGGTGTGAGAGCCAAAATGAACTTTTTATTGCTTTAAACGCGTTTTCAGCCTGATTGTGCACTTTAGGTGAAAATGTCAAAATCTTAAAAATGAGCATAAGCACAATGAAATTAATGCTGGAATCATCTTCAGGATGCTAGAATACACTAAATACAGCAAAAATGTTGAGTCTACAACGTTTTGTTTAGGTGTGAGAGCCAAAATGAACTTTTTATGGCTTTAAATGCGTTTTCAGCCTGATTGTGCACTTTAGGTGAAAATTTCAAAATCTTCAAAATGAGCATAAGCACAATGAAATTAATGCTGGAATCATCTTCAGGATGCTAGAATACACTAAATACAGCAAAAATTTTGAGTCTACAACGTTTAGTTTAGGTGTGAGAGCCAAAATGAACTTTTTATTGCTTTAAACGCGTTTTCAGCCCCTGATTGTACACTTAAGGTGAACATGTCAAAATCTTAAAAATGAGCATAAGCACAATGAAATTAATGCTGGAATCATCTTCAGGATGCTAGAATACACTAAATACAGCAAAAATGTTGAGTCTACAACGTTTTGTTTAGGTGTGAGAGCCAAAATGAACTTTTTATGGCTTTAAATGCGTTTTCAGCCTGATTGTGCACTTTAGGTGAAAATGTCAAAATTTTCAAAATGAGCATAAGCACAATGAAATTAATGCTGGAATCATCTTCAGGATGCTAGAATACACTAAATACAGCAAAAATTTTGAGTCTACAACGTTTAGTTTAGGTGTGAGAGCCAAAATGAACTTTTTATTGCTTTAAACGCGTTTTCAGCCTGATTGTGCACTTTAGGTGAAAATGTCAAAATCTTAAAAATGAGCATAAGCACAATGAAATTAATGCTGGAATCATCTTCAGGATGCTAGAATACACTAAATACAGCAAAAATTTTGAGTCTACAACGTTTAGTTTAGGTGTGAGAGCCAAAATGAACTTTTTATTGCTTTAAACGCGTTTTCAGCCTGATTGTGCACTTTAGGTGAAAATGTCAAAATCTTCAAAATGAGCATAAGCACAATGAAATTAATGCTGGAATCATCTTCAGGATGCTAGAATACACTAAATACAGCAAAAATTTTGAGTCTACAAGGTTTAGTTTAGGTGTGAGAGCCAAAATGAACTTTTTATTGCTTTAAACGCGTTTTCAGCCCCTGATTGTACACTTAAGGTGAAAATGTCAAAATCTTCAAAATGAGCATAAGCACAATGAAATTAATGCTGGAATCATCTTCAGGATGCTAGAATACACTAAATACAGCAAAAATGTTGAGTCTACAACGTTTTGTTTAGGTGTGAGAGCCAATATGAACTTTTTATGGCTTTAAATGCGTTTTCAGCCTGATTGTGCACTTTAGGTGAAAATGTCAAAATCTTCAAAATGAGCATAAGCACAATGAAATTAATGCTGGAATCATCTTCAGGATGCTAGAATACACTAAATACAGCAAAAATTTTGAGTCTACAACGTTTAGTTTAGGTGTGAGAGCCAAAATGAACTTTTTATTGCTTTAAACGCGTTTTCAGCCTGATTGTGCACTTTAGGTGAAAATGTCAAAATCTTAAAAATGAGCATAAGCACAATGAAATTAATGCTGGAATCATCTTCAGGATGCTAGAATACACTAAATACAGCAAAAATTTTGAGTCTACAACGTTTAGTTTAGGTGTGAGAGCCAAAATGAACTTTTTATGGCTTTAAATGCGTTTTCAGCCTGATTGTGCACTTTAGGTGAAAATGTCAAAATCTTCAAAATGAGCATAAGCACAATGAAATTAATGCTGGAATCATCTTCAGGATGCTAGAATACACTAAATACAGCAAAAATTTTGAGTCTACAACGTTTAGTTTAGGTGTGAGAGCCAAAATGAACTTTTTATTGCTTTAAACGCGTTTTCAGCCTGATTGTGCACTTTAGGTGAAAATGTCAAAATCTTAAAAATGAGCATAAGCACAATGAAATTATTGCTGGAATCATCTTCAGGATGCTAGAATACACTAAATACAGCAACAATTTTGAGTCTACAAGGTTTAGTTTAGGTGTGAGAGCCAAAATGAACTTTTTATTGCTTTAAACGCGTTTTCAGCCCCTGATTGTACACTTAAGGTGAAAATGTCAAAATCTTCAAAATGAGCATAAGCACAATGAAATTAATGCTGGAATCATCTTCAGGATGCTAGAATACACTAAATACAGCAAAAATGTTGAGTCTACAACGTTTTGTTTAGGTGTGAGAGCCAAAATGAACTTTTTATGGCTTTAAATGCGTTTTCAGCCTGATTGTGCACTTTAGGTGAAAATGTCAAAATCTTCAAAATGAGCATAAGCACAATGAAATTAATGCTGGAATCATCTTCAGGATGCTAGAATACACTAAATACAGCAAAAATTTTGAGTCTACAACGTTTAGTTTAGGTGTGAGAGCCAAAATGAACTTTTTATTGCTTTAAACGCGTTTTCAGCCCCTGATTGTACACTTAAGGTGAACATGTCAAAATCTTAAAAATGAGCATAAATGAAATTAATGCTGGAATCATCTTCAGGATGCTAGAATACACTAAATACAGCAAAAATGTTGAGTCTACAACGTTTTGTTTAGGTGTGAGAGCCAAAATGAACTTTTTATGGCTTTAAATGCGTTTTCAGCCTGATTGTGCACTTTAGGTGAAAATGTCAAAATCTTCAAAATGAGCATAAGCACAATGAAATTAATGCTGGAATCATCTTCAGGATGCTAGAATACACTAAATACAGCAAAAATTTTGAGTCTACAACGTTTAGTTTAGGTGTGAGAGCCAAAATGAACTTTTTATTGCTTTAAACGCGTTTTCAGCCTGATTGTGCACTTTAGGTGAAAATGTCAAAATCTTAAAAATGAGCATAAGCACAATGAAATTAATGCTGGAATCATCTTCAGGATGCTAGAATACACTAAATACAGCAAAAATTTTGAGTCTACAACGTTTAGTTTAGGTGTGAGAGCCAAAAGAAACTTTTTATTGCTTTAAACGCGTTTTCAGCCCCTGATTGTACACTTAAGGTGAAAATGTCAAAATCTTCAAAATGAGCATAAGCACAATGAAATTAATGCTGGAATCATCTTCAGGATGCTAGAATACACTAAATACAGCAAAAATTTTGAGTCTACAACGTTTAGTTTAGGTGTGAGAGCCAAAATGAACTTTTTATTGCTTTAAACGCGTTTTCAGCCTGATTGTGCACTTTAGGTGAAAATGTCAAAATCTTAAAAATGAGCATAAGCACAATGAAATTAATGCTGGAATCATCTTCAGGATGCTAGAATACACTAAATACAGCAAAAATTTTGAGTCTACAACGTTTAGTTTAGGTGTGAGAGCCAAAATGAACTTTTTATGGCTTTAAATGCGTTTTCAGCCTGATTGTGCACTTTAGGTGAAAATGTCAAAATCTTCAAAATGAGCATAAGCACAATGAAATTAATGCTGGAATCATCTTCAGGATGCTAGAATACACTAAATACAGCAAAAATTTTGAGTCTACAACGTTTAGTTTAGGTGTGAGAGCCAAAATGAACTTTTTATTGCTTTAAACGCGTTTTCAGCCCCTGATTGTACACTTAAGGTGAAAATGTCAAAATCTTCAAAATGAGCATAAGCACAATGAAATTAATGCTGGAATCATCTTCAGGATGCTAGAATACACTAAATACAGCAAAAATGTTGAGTCTACAACGTTTTGTTTAGGTGTGAGAGCCAAAATGAACTTTTTAAGGCTTTAAATGCGTTTTCAGCCTGATTGTGCACTTTAGGTGAAAATGTCAAAATCTTCAAAATGAGCATAAGCACAATGAAATTAATGCTGGAATCATCTTCAGGATGCTAGAATACACTAAATACAGCAAAAATTTTGAGTCTACAACGTTTAGTTTAGGTGTGAGAGCCAAAATGAACTTTTTATTGCTTTAAACGCGTTTTCAGCCTGATTGTGCACTTTAGGTGAAAATGTCAAAATCTTAAAAATGAGCATAAGCACAATGAAATTAATGCTGGAATCATCTTCAGGATGCTAGAATACACTAAATACAGCAAAAATGTTGAGTCTACAACGTTTTGTTTAGGTGTGAGAGCCAAAATGAACTTTTTATGGCTTTAAATGCGTTTTCAGCCTGATTGTGCACTTTAGGTGAAAATTTCAAAATCTTCAAAATGAGCATAAGCACAATGAAATTAATGCTGGAATCATCTTCAGGATGCTAGAATACACTAAATACAGCAAAAATTTTGAGTCTACAACGTTTAGTTTAGGTGTGAGAGCCAAAATGAACTTTTTATTGCTTTAAACGCGTTTTCAGCCCCTGATTGTACACTTAAGGTGAACATGTCAAAATCTTAAAAATGAGCATAAGCACAATGAAATTAATGCTGGAATCATCTTCAGGATGCTAGAATACACTAAATACAGCAAAAATGTTGAGTCTACAACGTTTTGTTTAGGTGTGAGAGCCAAAATGAACTTTTTATGGCTTTAAATGCGTTTTCAGCCTGATTGTGCACTTTAGGTGAAAATGTCAAAATTTTCAAAATGAGCATAAGCACAATGAAATTAATGCTGGAATCATCTTCAGGATGCTAGAATACACTAAATACAGCAAAAATTTTGAGTCTACAACGTTTAGTTTAGGTGTGAGAGCCAAAATGAACTTTTTATTGCTTTAAACGCGTTTTCAGCCTGATTGTGCACTTTAGGTGAAAATGTCAAAATCTTAAAAATGAGCATAAGCACAATGAAATTAATGCTGGAATCATCTTCAGGATGCTAGAATACACTAAATACAGCAAAAATTTTGAGTCTACAACGTTTAGTTTAGGTGTGAGAGCCAAAATGAACTTTTTATTGCTTTAAACGCGTTTTCAGCCTGATTGTGCACTTTAGGTGAAAATGTCAAAATCTTCAAAATGAGCATAAGCACAATGAAATTAATGCTGGAATCATCTTCAGGATGCTAGAATACACTAAATACAGCAAAAATTTTGAGTCTACAAGGTTTAGTTTAGGTGTGAGAGCCAAAATGAACTTTTTATTGCTTTAAACGCGTTTTCAGCCCCTGATTGTACACTTAAGGTGAAAATGTCAAAATCTTCAAAATGAGCATAAGCACAATGAAATTAATGCTGGAATCATCTTCAGGATGCTAGAATACACTAAATACAGCAAAAATGTTGAGTCTACAACGTTTTGTTTAGGTGTGAGAGCCAATATGAACTTTTTATGGCTTTAAATGCGTTTTCAGCCTGATTGTGCACTTTAGGTGAAAATGTCAAAATCTTCAAAATGAGCATAAGCACAATGAAATTAATGCTGGAATCATCTTCAGGATGCTAGAATACACTAAATACAGCAAAAATTTTGAGTCTACAACGTTTAGTTTAGGTGTGAGAGCCAAAATGAACTTTTTATTGCTTTAAACGCGTTTTCAGCCTGATTGTGCACTTTAGGTGAAAATGTCAAAATCTTAAAAATGAGCATAAGCACAATGAAATTAATGCTGGAATCATCTTCAGGATGCTAGAATACACTAAATACAGCAAAAATTTTGAGTCTACAACGTTTAGTTTAGGTGTGAGAGCCAAAATGAACTTTTTATGGCTTTAAATGCGTTTTCAGCCTGATTGTGCACTTTAGGTGAAAATGTCAAAATCTTCAAAATGAGCATAAGCACAATGAAATTAATGCTGGAATCATCTTCAGGATGCTAGAATACACTAAATACAGCAAAAATTTTGAGTCTACAACGTTTAGTTTAGGTGTGAGAGCCAAAATGAACTTTTTATTGCTTTAAACGCGTTTTCAGCCTGATTGTGCACTTTAGGTGAAAATGTCAAAATCTTAAAAATGAGCATAAGCACAATGAAATTATTGCTGGAATCATCTTCAGGATGCTAGAATACACTAAATACAGCAACAATTTTGAGTCTACAAGGTTTAGTTTAGGTGTGAGAGCCAAAATGAACTTTTTATTGCTTTAAACGCGTTTTCAGCCCCTGATTGTACACTTAAGGTGAAAATGTCAAAATCTTCAAAATGAGCATAAGCACAATGAAATTAATGCTGGAATCATCTTCAGGATGCTAGAATACACTAAATACAGCAAAAATGTTGAGTCTACAACGTTTTGTTTAGGTGTGAGAGCCAAAATGAACTTTTTATGGCTTTAAATGCGTTTTCAGCCTGATTGTGCACTTTAGGTGAAAATGTCAAAATCTTCAAAATGAGCATAAGCACAATGAAATTAATGCTGGAATCATCTTCAGGATGCTAGAATACACTAAATACAGCAAAAATTTTGAGTCTACAACGTTTAGTTTAGGTGTGAGAGCCAAAATGAACTTTTTATTGCTTTAAACGCGTTTTCAGCCCCTGATTGTACACTTAAGGTGAACATGTCAAAATCTTAAAAATGAGCATAAATGAAATTAATGCTGGAATCATCTTCAGGATGCTAGAATACACTAAATACAGCAAAAATGTTGAGTCTACAACGTTTTGTTTAGGTGTGAGAGCCAAAATGAACTTTTTATGGCTTTAAATGCGTTTTCAGCCTGATTGTGCACTTTAGGTGAAAATGTCAAAATCTTCAAAATGAGCATAAGCACAATGAAATTAATGCTGGAATCATCTTCAGGATGCTAGAATACACTAAATACAGCAAAAATTTTGAGTCTACAACGTTTAGTTTAGGTGTGAGAGCCAAAATGAACTTTTTATTGCTTTAAACGCGTTTTCAGCCTGATTGTGCACTTTAGGTGAAAATGTCAAAATCTTAAAAATGAGCATAAGCACAATGAAATTATTGCTGGAATCATCTTTAGGATGCTAGAATACACTAAATACAGCAAAAATTTTGAGTCTACAAGGTTTAGTTTAGGTGTGAGAGCCAAAATGAACTTTTTATTGCTTTAAACGCGTTTTCAGCCCCTGATTGTACACTTAAGGTGAAAATGTCAAAATCTTCAAAATGAGCATAAGCACAATGAAATTAATGCTGGAATCATCTTCAGGATGCTAGAATACACTAAATACAGCAAAAATGTTGAGTCTACAACGTTTTGTTTAGGTGTGAGAGCCAAAATGAACTTTTTATGGCTTTAAATGCGTTTTCAGCCTGATTGTGCACTTTAGGTGAAAATGTCAAAATCTTCAAAATGAGCATAAGCACAATGAAATTAATGCTGGAATCATCTTCAGGATGCTAGAATACACTAAATACAGCAAAAATTTTGAGTCTACAACGTTTAGTTTAGGTGTGAGAGCCAAAATGAACTTTTTATTGCTTTAAACGCGTTTTCAGCCTGATTGTGCACTTTAGGTGAAAATGTCAAAATCTTAAAAATGAGCATAAGCACAATGAAATTAATGCTGGAATCATCTTCAGGATGCTAGAATACACTAAATACAGCAAAAATTTTGAGTCTACAACGTTTAGTTTAGGTGTGAGAGCCAAAATGAACTTTTTATTGCTTTAAACGCGTTTTCAGCCTGATTGTGCACTTTAGGTGAAAATGTCAAAATCTTAAAAATGAGCATAAGCACAATGAAATTAATGCTGGAATCATCTTCAGGATGCTAGAATACACTAAATACAGCAAAAATTTTGAGTCTACAACGTTTAGTTTAGGTGTGAGAGCCAAAATGAACTTTTTATTGCTTTAAACGAATTTTCAGCCCCTGATTGTACACTTAAGGTGAAAATGTCAAAATCTTCAAAATGAGCATAAGCACAATGAAATTAATGCTGGAATCATCTTCAGGATGCTAGAATACACTAAATACAGCAAAAATTTTGAGTCTACAACGTTTAGTTTAGGTGTGAGAGCCAAAATGAACTTTTTATTGCTTTAAACGCGTTTTCAGCCCCTGATTGTACACTTAAGGTGAAAATGTCAAAATCTTCAAAATGAGCATAAGCACAATGAAATTAATGCTGGAATCATCTTCAGGATGCTAGAATACACTAAATACAGCAAAAATTTTGAGTCTACAACGTTTAGTTTAGGTGTGAGAGCCAAAATGAACTTTTTATTGCTTTAAACGCGTTTTCAGCCTGATTGTGCACTTTAGGTGAAAATGTCAAAATCTTAAAAATGAGCATAAGCACAATGAAATTAATGCTGGAATCATCTTCAGGATGCTAGAATACACTAAATACAGCAAAAATTTTGAGTCTACAACGTTTAGTTTAGGTGTGAGAGCCAAAATGAACTTTTTATTGCTTTAAACGCGTTTTCAGCCCCTGATTGTACACTTAAGGTGAAAATGTCAAAATCTTCAAAATGAGCATAAGCACAATGAAATTAATGCTGGAATCATCTTCAGGATGCTAGAATACACTAAATACAGCAAAAATTTTGAGTCTACAACGTTTAGTTTAGGTGTGAGAGCCAAAATGAACTTTTTATTGCTTTAAACGCGTTTTCAGCCTGATTGTGCACTTTAGGTGAAAATGTCAAAATCTTAAAAATGAGCATAAGCACAATGAAATTAATGCTGGAATCATCTTCAGGATGCTAGAATACACTAAATACAGCAAAAATTTTGAGTCTACAACGTTTAGTTTAGGTGTGAGAGCCAAAATGAACTTTTTATTGCTTTAAACGCGTTTTCAGCCTGATTGTGCACTTTAGGTGAAAATGTCAAAATCTTAAAAATGAGCATAAGCACAATGAAATTATTGCTGGAATCATCTTTAGGATGCTAGAATACACTAAATACAGCAAAAATTTTGAGTCTACAAGGTTTAGTTTAGGTGTGAGAGCCAAAATGAACTTTTTATGGCTTTAAATGCGTTTTCAGCCTGATTGTGCACTTTAGGTGAAAATGTCAAAATCTTCAAAATGAGCATAAGCACAATGAAATTAATGCTGGAATCATCTTCAGGATGCTAGAATACACTAAATACAGCAAAAATTTTGAGTCTACAACGTTTAGTTTAGGTGTGAGAGCCAAAATGAACTTTTTATTGCTTTAAACGCGTTTTCAGCCTGATTGTGCACTTTAGGTGAAAATGTCAAAATCTTAAAAATGAGCATAAGCACAATGAAATTAATGCTGGAATCATCTTCAGGATGCTAGAATACACTAAATACAGCAAAAATTTTGAGTCTACAACGTTTAGTTTAGGTGTGAGAGCCAAAAAGAACTTTTTATTGCTTTAAACGCGTTTTCAGCCCCTGATTGTACACTTAAGGTGAAAATGTCAAAATCTTCAAAATGAGCATAAGCACAATGAAATTAATGCTGGAATCATCTTCAGGATGCTAGAATACACTAAATACAGCAAAAATTTTGAGTCTACAACGTTTAGTTTAGGTGTGAGAGCCAAAATGAACTTTTTATTGCTTTAAACGCGTTTTCAGCCCCTGATTGTACACTTAAGGTGAAAATGTCAAAATCTTCAAAATGAGCATAAGCACAATGAAATTAATGCTGGAATCATTTTCAGGATGCTAGAATACACTAAATACAGCAAAAATTTTGAGTCTACAACGTTTAGTTTAGGTGTGAGAGCCAAAATGAACTTTTTATTGCTTTAAACGCGTTTTCAGCCCCTGATTGTACACTTAAGGTGAAAATGTCAAAATCTTCAAAATGAGCATAAGCACAATGAAATTAATGCTGGAATCATCTTCAGGATGCTAGAATACACTAAATACAGCAAAAATTTTGAGTCTACAACGTTTAGTTTAGGTGTGAGAGCCAAAATGAACTTTTTATTGCTTTAAACGCGTTTTCAGCCTGATTGTGCACTTTAGGTGAAAATGTCAAAATCTTAAAAATGAGCATAAGCACAATGAAATTAATGCTGGAATCATCTTCAGGATGCTAGAAAACACTAAATACAGCAAAAATTTTGAGTCTACAACGTTTAGTTTAGGTGTGAGAGCCAAAATGAACTTTTTATTGCTTTAAACGCGTTTTCAGCCCCTGATTGTACACTTAAGGTGAAAATGTCAAAATCTTCAAAATGAGCATAAGCACAATGAAATTAATGCTGGAATCATCTTCAGGATGCTAGAATACACTAAATACAGCAAAAATGTTGAGTCTACAACGTTTTGTTTAGGTGTGAGAGCCAAAATGAACTTTTTAAGGCTTTAAATGCGTTTTCAGCCTGATTGTGCACTTTAGGTGAAAATGTCAAAATCTTCAAAATGAGCATAAGCACAATGAAATTAATGCTGGAATCATCTTCAGGATGCTAGAATACACTAAATACAGCAAAAATTTTGAGTCTACAACGTTTAGTTTAGGTGTGAGAGCCAAAATGAACTTTTTATTGCTTTAAACGCGTTTTCAGCCTGATTGTGCACTTTAGGTGAAAATGTCAAAATCTTAAAAATGAGCATAAGCACAATGAAATTAATGCTGGAATCATCTTCAGGATGCTAGAATACACTAAATACAGCAAAAATGTTGAGTCTACAACGTTTTGTTTAGGTGTGAGAGCCAAAATGAACTTTTTATGGCTTTAAATGCGTTTTCAGCCTGATTGTGCACTTTAGGTGAAAATTTCAAAATCTTCAAAATGAGCATAAGCACAATGAAATTAATGCTGGAATCATCTTCAGGATGCTAGAATACACTAAATACAGCAAAAATTTTGAGTCTACAACGTTTAGTTTAGGTGTGAGAGCCAAAATGAACTTTTTATTGCTTTAAACGCGTTTTCAGCCCCTGATTGTACACTTAAGGTGAACATGTCAAAATCTTAAAAATGAGCATAAGCACAATGAAATTAATGCTGGAATCATCTTCAGGATGCTAGAATACACTAAATACAGCAAAAATGTTGAGTCTACAACGTTTTGTTTAGGTGTGAGAGCCAAAATGAACTTTTTATGGCTTTAAATGCGTTTTCAGCCTGATTGTGCACTTTAGGTGAAAATGTCAAAATTTTCAAAATGAGCATAAGCACAATGAAATTAATGCTGGAATCATCTTCAGGATGCTAGAATACACTAAATACAGCAAAAATTTTGAGTCTACAACGTTTAGTTTAGGTGTGAGAGCCAAAATGAACTTTTTATTGCTTTAAACGCGTTTTCAGCCTGATTGTGCACTTTAGGTGAAAATGTCAAAATCTTAAAAATGAGCATAAGCACAATGAAATTAATGCTGGAATCATCTTCAGGATGCTAGAATACACTAAATACAGCAAAAATTTTGAGTCTACAACGTTTAGTTTAGGTGTGAGAGCCAAAATGAACTTTTTATTGCTTTAAACGCGTTTTCAGCCCCTGATTGTACACTTAAGGTGAAAATGTCAAAATCTTCAAAATGAGCATAAGCACAATGAAATTAATGCTGGAATCATCTTCAGGATGCTAGAATACACTAAATACAGCAAAAATGTTGAGTCTACAACGTTTTGTTTAGGTGTGAGAGCCAAAATGAACTTTTTAAGGCTTTAAATGCGTTTTCAGCCTGATTGTGCACTTTAGGTGAAAATGTCAAAATCTTCAAAATGAGCATAAGCACAATGAAATTAATGCTGGAATCATCTTCAGGATGCTAGAATACACTAAATACAGCAAAAATTTTGAGTCTACAACGTTTAGTTTAGGTGTGAGAGCCAAAATGAACTTTTTATTGCTTTAAACGCGTTTTCAGCCTGATTGTGCACTTTAGGTGAAAATGTCAAAATCTTAAAAATGAGCATAAGCACAATGAAATTAATGCTGGAATCATCTTCAGGATGCTAGAATACACTAAATACAGCAAAAATGTTGAGTCTACAACGTTTTGTTTAGGTGTGAGAGCCAAAATGAACTTTTTATGGCTTTAAATGCGTTTTCAGCCTGATTGTGCACTTTAGGTGAAAATTTCAAAATCTTCAAAATGAGCATAAGCACAATGAAATTAATGCTGGAATCATCTTCAGGATGCTAGAATACACTAAATACAGCAAAAATTTTGAGTCTACAACGTTTAGTTTAGGTGTGAGAGCCAAAATGAACTTTTTATTGCTTTAAACGCGTTTTCAGCCCCTGATTGTACACTTAAGGTGAACATGTCAAAATCTTAAAAATGAGCATAAGCACAATGAAATTAATGCTGGAATCATCTTCAGGATGCTAGAATACACTAAATACAGCAAAAATGTTGAGTCTACAACGTTTTGTTTAGGTGTGAGAGCCAAAATGAACTTTTTATGGCTTTAAATGCGTTTTCAGCCTGATTGTGCACTTTAGGTGAAAATGTCAAAATTTTCAAAATGAGCATAAGCACAATGAAATTAATGCTGGAATCATCTTCAGGATGCTAGAATACACTAAATACAGCAAAAATTTTGAGTCTACAACGTTTAGTTTAGGTGTGAGAGCCAAAATGAACTTTTTATTGCTTTAAACGCGTTTTCAGCCTGATTGTGCACTTTAGGTGAAAATGTCAAAATCTTAAAAATGAGCATAAGCACAATGAAATTAATGCTGGAATCATCTTCAGGATGCTAGAATACACTAAATACAGCAAAAATTTTGAGTCTACAACGTTTAGTTTAGGTGTGAGAGCCAAAATGAACTTTTTATTGCTTTAAACGCGTTTTCAGCCTGATTGTGCACTTTAGGTGAAAATGTCAAAATCTTCAAAATGAGCATAAGCACAATGAAATTAATGCTGGAATCATCTTCAGGATGCTAGAATACACTAAATACAGCAAAAATTTTGAGTCTACAAGGTTTAGTTTAGGTGTGAGAGCCAAAATGAACTTTTTATTGCTTTAAACGCGTTTTCAGCCCCTGATTGTACACTTAAGGTGAAAATGTCAAAATCTTCAAAATGAGCATAAGCACAATGAAATTAATGCTGGAATCATCTTCAGGATGCTAGAATACACTAAATACAGCAAAAATGTTGAGTCTACAACGTTTTGTTTAGGTGTGAGAGCCAATATGAACTTTTTATGGCTTTAAATGCGTTTTCAGCCTGATTGTGCACTTTAGGTGAAAATGTCAAAATCTTCAAAATGAGCATAAGCACAATGAAATTAATGCTGGAATCATCTTCAGGATGCTAGAATACACTAAATACAGCAAAAATTTTGAGTCTACAACGTTTAGTTTAGGTGTGAGAGCCAAAATGAACTTTTTATTGCTTTAAACGCGTTTTCAGCCTGATTGTGCACTTTAGGTGAAAATGTCAAAATCTTCAAAATGAGCATAAGCACAATGAAATTAATGCTGGAATCATCTTCAGGATGCTAGAATACACTAAATACAGCAAAAATTTTGAGTCTACAACGTTTAGTTTAGGTGTGAGAGCCAAAATGAACTTTTTATTGCTTTAAACGCGTTTTCAGCCTGATTGTGCACTTTAGGTGAAAATGTCAAAATCTTAAAAATGAGCATAAGCACAATGAAATTAATGCTGGAATCATCTTCAGGATGCTAGAATACACTAAATACAGCAAAAATGTTGAGTCTACAACGTTTTGTTTAGGTGTGAGAGCCAAAATGAACTTTTTATGGCTTTAAATGCGTTTTCAGCCTGATTGTGCACTTTAGGTGAAAATTTCAAAATCTTCAAAATGAGCATAAGCACAATGAAATTAATGCTGGAATCATCTTCAGGATGCTAGAATACACTAAATACAGCAAAAATTTTGAGTCTACAACGTTTAGTTTAGGTGTGAGAGCCAAAATGAACTTTTTATTGCTTTAAACGCGTTTTCAGCCCCTGATTGTACACTTAAGGTGAACATGTCAAAATCTTAAAAATGAGCATAAGCACAATGAAATTAATGCTGGAATCATCTTCAGGATGCTAGAATACACTAAATACAGCAAAAATGTTGAGTCTACAACGTTTTGTTTAGGTGTGAGAGCCAAAATGAACTTTTTATGGCTTTAAATGCGTTTTCAGCCTGATTGTGCACTTTAGGTGAAAATGTCAAAATTTTCAAAATGAGCATAAGCACAATGAAATTAATGCTGGAATCATCTTCAGGATGCTAGAATACACTAAATACAGCAAAAATTTTGAGTCTACAACGTTTAGTTTAGGTGTGAGAGCCAAAATGAACTTTTTATTGCTTTAAACGCGTTTTCAGCCTGATTGTGCACTTTAGGTGAAAATGTCAAAATCTTAAAAATGAGCATAAGCACAATGAAATTAATGCTGGAATCATCTTCAGGATGCTAGAATACACTAAATACAGCAAAAATTTTGAGTCTACAACGTTTAGTTTAGGTGTGAGAGCCAAAATGAACTTTTTATTGCTTTAAACGCGTTTTCAGCCTGATTGTGCACTTTAGGTGAAAATGTCAAAATCTTCAAAATGAGCATAAGCACAATGAAATTAATGCTGGAATCATCTTCAGGATGCTAGAATACACTAAATACAGCAAAAATTTTGAGTCTACAAGGTTTAGTTTAGGTGTGAGAGCCAAAATGAACTTTTTATTGCTTTAAACGCGTTTTCAGCCCCTGATTGTACACTTAAGGTGAAAATGTCAAAATCTTCAAAATGAGCATAAGCACAATGAAATTAATGCTGGAATCATCTTCAGGATGCTAGAATACACTAAATACAGCAAAAATGTTGAGTCTACAACGTTTTGTTTAGGTGTGAGAGCCAAAATGAACTTTTTATGGCTTTAAATGCGTTTTCAGCCTGATTGTGCACTTTAGGTGAAAATGTCAAAATCTTCAAAATGAGCATAAGCACAATGAAATTAATGCTGGAATCATCTTCAGGATGCTAGAATACACTAAATACAGCAAAAATTTTGAGTCTACAACGTTTAGTTTAGGTGTGAGAGCCAAAATGAACTTTTTATTGCTTTAAACGCGTTTTCAGCCTGATTGTGCACTTTAGGTGAAAATGTCAAAATCTTAAAAATGAGCATAAGCACAATGAAATTAATGCTGGAATCATCTTCAGGATGCTAGAATACACTAAATACAGCAAAAATTTTGAGTCTACAACGTTTAGTTTAGGTGTGAGAGCCAAAATGAACTTTTTATGGCTTTAAATGCGTTTTCAGCCTGATTGTGCACTTTAGGTGAAAATGTCAAAATCTTCAAAATGAGCATAAGCACAATGAAATTAATGCTGGAATCATCTTCAGGATGCTAGAATACACTAAATACAGCAAAAATTTTGAGTCTACAACGTTTAGTTTAGGTGTGAGAGCCAAAATGAACTTTTTATTGCTTTAAACGCGTTTTCAGCCTGATTGTGCACTTTAGGTGAAAATGTCAAAATCTTAAAAATGAGCATAAGCACAATGAAATTATTGCTGGAATCATCTTCAGGATGCTAGAATACACTAAATACAGCAACAATTTTGAGTCTACAAGGTTTAGTTTAGGTGTGAGAGCCAAAATGAACTTTTTATTGCTTTAAACGCGTTTTCAGCCCCTGATTGTACACTTAAGGTGAAAATGTCAAAATCTTCAAAATGAGCATAAGCACAATGAAATTAATGCTGGAATCATCTTCAGGATGCTAGAATACACTAAATACAGCAAAAATGTTGAGTCTACAACGTTTTGTTTAGGTGTGAGAGCCAAAATGAACTTTTTATGGCTTTAAATGCGTTTTCAGCCTGATTGTGCACTTTAGGTGAAAATGTCAAAATCTTCAAAATGAGCATAAGCACAATGAAATTAATGCTGGAATCATCTTCAGGATGCTAGAATACACTAAATACAGCAAAAATTTTGAGTCTACAACGTTTAGTTTAGGTGTGAGAGCCAAAATGAACTTTTTATTGCTTTAAACGCGTTTTCAGCCTGATTGTGCACTTTAGGTGAAAATGTCAAAATCTTCAAAATGAGCATAAGCACAATGAAATTAATGCTGGAATCATCTTCAGGATGCTAGAATACACTAAATACAGCAAAAATTTTGAGTCTACAAGGTTTAGTTTAGGTGTGAGAGCCAAAATGAACTTTTTATTGCTTTAAACGCGTTTTCAGCCCCTGATTGTACACTTAAGGTGAAAATGTCAAAATCTTCAAAATGAGCATAAGCACAATGAAATTAATGCTGGAATCATCTTCAGGATGCTAGAATACACTAAATACAGCAAAAATGTTGAGTCTACAACGTTTTGTTTAGGTGTGAGAGCCAATATGAACTTTTTATGGCTTTAAATGCGTTTTCAGCCTGATTGTGCACTTTAGGTGAAAATGTCAAAATCTTCAAAATGAGCATAAGCACAATGAAATTAATGCTGGAATCATCTTCAGGATGCTAGAATACACTAAATACAGCAAAAATTTTGAGTCTACAACGTTTAGTTTAGGTGTGAGAGCCAAAATGAACTTTTTATTGCTTTAAACGCGTTTTCAGCCTGATTGTGCACTTTAGGTGAAAATGTCAAAATCTTAAAAATGAGCATAAGCACAATGAAATTAATGCTGGAATCATCTTCAGGATGCTAGAATACACTAAATACAGCAAAAATTTTGAGTCTACAACGTTTAGTTTAGGTGTGAGAGCCAAAATGAACTTTTTATGGCTTTAAATGCGTTTTCAGCCTGATTGTGCACTTTAGGTGAAAATGTCAAAATCTTCAAAATGAGCATAAGCACAATGAAATTAATGCTGGAATCATCTTCAGGATGCTAGAATACACTAAATACAGCAAAAATTTTGAGTCTACAACGTTTAGTTTAGGTGTGAGAGCCAAAATGAACTTTTTATTGCTTTAAACGCGTTTTCAGCCCCTGATTGTACACTTAAGGTGAAAATGTCAAAATCTTCAAAATGAGCATAAGCACAATGAAATTAATGCTGGAATCATCTTCAGGATGCTAGAATACACTAAATACAGCAAAAATGTTGAGTCTACAACGTTTTGTTTAGGTGTGAGAGCCAAAATGAACTTTTTATGGCTTTAAATGCGTTTTCAGCCTGATTGTGCACTTTAGGTGAAAATGTCAAAATCTTCAAAATGAGCATAAGCACAATGAAATTAATGCTGGAATCATCTTCAGGATGCTAGAATACACTAAATACAGCAAAAATTTTGAGTCTACAACGTTTAGTTTAGGTGTGAGAGCCAAAATGAACTTTTTATTGCTTTAAACGCGTTTTCAGCCCCTGATTGTACACTTAAGGTGAACATGTCAAAATCTTAAAGATGAGCATAAGCACAATGAAATTAATGCTGGAATCATCTTCAGGATGCTAGAATACACTAAATACAGCAAAAATATTGAGTCTACAACGTTTTGTTTAGGTGTGAGAGCCAAAATGAACTTTTTATGGCTTTAAATGCGTTTTCAGCCTGATTGTGCACTTTAGGTGAAAATGTCAAAATCTTCAAAATGAGCATAAGCACAATGAAATTAATGCTGGAATCATCTTCAGGATGCTAGAATACACTAAATACAGCAAAAATTTTGAGTCTACAACGTTTAGTTTAGGTGTGAGAGCCAAAATGAACTTTTTATTGCTTTAAACGCGTTTTCAGCCTGATTGTGCACTTTAGGTGAAAATGTCAAAATCTTAAAAATGAGCATAAGCACAATGAAATTATTGCTGGAATCATCTTTAGGATGCTAGAATACACTAAATACAGCAAAAATTTTGAGTCTACAAGGTTTAGTTTAGGTGTGAGAGCCAAAATGAACTTTTTATTGCTTTAAACGCGTTTTCAGCCCCTGATTGTACACTTAAGGTGAAAATGTCAAAATCTTCAAAATGAGCATAAGCACAATGAAATTAATGCTGGAATCATCTTCAGGATGCTAGAATACACTAAATACAGCAAAAATGTTGAGTCTACAACGTTTTGTTTAGGTGTGAGAGCCAAAATGAACTTTTTATGGCTTTAAATGCGTTTTCAGCCTGATTGTGCACTTTAGGTGAAAATGTCAAAATCTTCAAAATGAGCATAAGCACAATGAAATTAATGCTGGAATCATCTTCAGGATGCTAGAATACACTAAATACAGCAAAAATTTTGAGTCTACAACGTTTAGTTTAGGTGTGAGAGCCAAAATGAACTTTTTATTGCTTTAAACGCGTTTTCAGCCTGATTGTGCACTTTAGGTGAAAATGTCAAAATCTTAAAAATGAGCATAAGCACAATGAAATTAATGCTGGAATCATCTTCAGGATGCTATAATACACTAAATACAGCAAAAATTTTGAGTCTACAACGTTTAGTTTAGGTGTGAGAGCCAAAATGAACTTTTTATTGCTTTAAACGCGTTTTCAGCCCCTGATTGTACACTTAAGGTGAAAATGTCAAAATCTTCAAAATGAGCATAAGCACAATGAAATTAATGCTGGAATCATCTTCAGGATGCTAGAATACACTAAATACAGCAAAAATTTTGAGTCTACAACGTTTAGTTTAGGTGTGAGAGCCAAAATGAACTTTTTATTGCTTTAAACGCGTTTTCAGCCTGATTGTGCACTTTAGGTGAAAATGTCAAAATCTTAAAAATGAGCATAAGCACAATGAAATTAATGCTGGAATCATCTTCAGGATGCTAGAATACACTAAATACAGCAAAAATTTTGAGTCTACAACGTTTAGTTTAGGTGTGAGAGCCAAAATGAACTTTTTATGGCTTTAAATGCGTTTTCAGCCTGATTGTGCACTTTAGGTGAAAATGACAAAATCTTCAAAATGAGCATAAGCACAATGAAATTAATGCTGGAATCATCTTCAGGATGCTAGAATACACTAAATACAGCAAAAATTTTGAGTCTACAACGTTTAGTTTAGGTGTGAGAGCCAAAATGAACTTTTTATTGCTTTAAACGCGTTTTCAGCCTGATTGTGCACTTTAGGTGAAAATGTCAAAATCTTAAAAATGAGCATAAGCACAATGAAATTAATGCTGGAATCATCTTCAGGATGCTAGAATACACTAAATACAGCAAAAATTTTGAGTCTACAACGTTTAGTTTAGGTGTGAGAGCCAAAATGAACTTTTTATTGCTTTAAACGCGTTTTCAGCCCCTGATTGTACACTTAAGGTGAAAATGTCAAAATCTTCAAAATGAGCATAAGCACAATGAAATTAATGCTGGAATCATCTTCAGGATGCTAGAATACACTAAATACAGCAAAAATTTTGAGTCTACAACGTTTAGTTTAGGTGTGAGAGCCAAAATGAACTTTTTATTGCTTTAAACGCGTTTTCAGCCCCTGATTGTACACTTAAGGTGAAAATGTCAAAATCTTCAAAATGAGCATAAGCACAATGAAATTAATGCTGGAATCATTTTCAGGATGCTAGAATACACTAAATACAGCAAAAATTTTGAGTCTACAACGTTTAGTTTAGGTGTGAGAGCCAAAATGAACTTTTTATTGCTTTAAACGCGTTTTCAGCCCCTGATTGTACACTTAAGGTGAAAATGTCAAAATCTTCAAAATGAGCATAAGCACAATGACATTAATGCTGGAATCATCTTCAGGATGCTAGAATACACTAAATACAGCAAAAATTTTGAGTCTACAACGTTTAGTTTAGGTGTGAGAGCCAAAATGAACTTTTTATTGCTTTAAACGCGTTTTCAGCCTGATTGTGCACTTTAGGTGAAAATGTCAAAATCTTAAAAATGAGCATAAGCACAATGAAATTAATGCTGGAATCATCTTCAGGATGCTAGAATACACTAAATACAGCAAAAATTTTGAGTCTACAACGTTTAGTTTAGGTGTGAGAGCCAAAATGAACTTTTTATTGCTTTAAACGCGTTTTCAGCCCCTGATTGTACACTTAAGGTGAAAATGTCAAAATCTTCAAAATGAGCATAAGCACAATGAAATTAATGCTGGAATCATCTTCAGGATGCTAGAATACACTAAATACAGCAAAAATGTTGAGTCTACAACGTTTAGTTTAGGTGTGAGAGCCAAAATGAACTTTTTATTGCTTTAAACGCGTTTTCAGCCCCTGATTGTACACTTAGGTGAAAATGTCAAAATCTTCAAAATGAGCATAAGCACAATGAAATTAATGCTGGAATCATCTTCAGGATGCTAGAATACACTAAATACAGCAAAAATTTTGAGTCTACAACGTTTAGTTTAGGTGTGAGAGCCAAAATGAACTTTTTATTGCTTTAAACGCGTTTTCAGCCTGATTGTGCACTTTAGGTGAAAATGTCAAAATCTTAAAAATGAGCATAAGCACAATGAAATTAATGCTGGAATCATCTTCAGGATGCTAGAATACACTAAATACAGCAAAAATTTTGAGTCTACAACGTTTAGTTTAGGTGTGAGAGCCAAAATGAACTTTTTATTGCTTTAAACGCGTTTTCAGCCCCTGATTGTACACTTAAGGTGAAAATGTCAAAATCTTCAAAATGAGCATAAGCACAATGAAATTAATGCTGGAATCATCTTCAGGATGCTAGAATACACTAAATACAGCAAAAATGTTGAGTCTACAACGTTTTGTTTAGGTGTGAGAGCCAAAATGAACTTTTTAAGGCTTTAAATGCGTTTTCAGCCTGATTGTGCACTTTAGGTGAAAATGTCAAAATCTTCAAAATGAGCATAAGCACAATGAAATTAATGCTGGAATCATCTTCAGGATGCTAGAATACACTAAATACAGCAAAAATTTTGAGTCTACAACGTTTAGTTTAGGTGTGAGAGCCAAAATGAACTTTTTATTGCTTTAAACGCGTTTTCAGCCCCTGATTGTACACTTAAGGTGAACATGTCAAAATCTTAAAAATGAGCATAAGCACAATGAAATTAATGCTGGAATCATCTTCAGGATGCTAGAATACACTAAATACAGCAAAAATGTTGAGTCTACAACGTTTTGTTTAGGTGTGAGAGCCAAAATGAACTTTTTATGGCTTTAAATGCGTTTTCAGCCTGATTGTGCACTTTAGGTGAAAATGTCAAAATTTTCAAAATGAGCATAAGCACAATGAAATTAATGCTGGAATCATCTTCAGGATGCTAGAATACACTAAATACAGCAAAAATTTTGAGTCTACAACGTTTAGTTTAGGTGTGAGAGCCAAAATGAACTTTTTATTGCTTTAAACGCGTTTTCAGCCTGATTGTGCACTTTAGGTGAAAATGTCAAAATCTTAAAAATGAGCATAAGCACAATGAAATTAATGCTGGAATCATCTTCAGGATGCTAGAATACACTAAATACAGCAAAAATTTTGAGTCTACAAGGTTTAGTTTAGGTGTGAGAGCCAAAATGAACTTTTTATTGCTTTAAACGCGTTTTCAGCCTGATTGTGCACTTTAGGTGAAAATGTCAAAATCTTCAAAATGAGCATAAGCACAATGAAATTAATGCTGGAATCATCTTCAGGATGCTAGAATACACTAAATACAGCAAAAATTTTGAGTCTACAAGGTTTAGTTTAGGTGTGAGAGCCAAAATGAACTTTTTATTGCTTTAAACGCGTTTTCAGCCCCTGATTGTACACTTAAGGTGAAAATGTCAAAATCTTCAAAATGAGCATAAGCACAATGAAATTAATGCTGGAATCATCTTCAGGATGCTAGAATACACTAAATACAGCAAAAATGTTGAGTCTACAACGTTTTGTTTAGGTGTGAGAGCCAATATGAACTTTTTATGGCTTTAAATGCGTTTTCAGCCTGATTGTGCACTTTAGGTGAAAATGTCAAAATCTTCAAAATGAGCATAAGCACAATGAAATTAATGCTGGAATCATCTTCAGGATGCTAGAATACACTAAATACAGCAAAAATTTTGAGTCTACAACGTTTAGTTTAGGTGTGAGAGCCAAAATGAACTTTTTATTGCTTTAAACGCGTTTTCAGCCTGATTGTGCACTTTAGGTGAAAATGTCAAAATCTTAAAAATGAGCATAAGCACAATGAAATTAATGCTGGAATCATCTTCAGGATGCTAGAATACACTAAATACAGCAAAAATTTTGAGTCTACAACGTTTAGTTTAGGTGTGAGAGCCAAAATGAACTTTTTATGGCTTTAAATGCGTTTTCAGCCTGATTGTGCACTTTAGGTGAAAATGTCAAAATCTTCAAAATGAGCATAAGCACAATAAAATTAATGCTGGAATCATCTTCAGGATGCTAGAATACACTAAATACAGCAAAAATTTTGAGTCTACAACGTTTAGTTTAGGTGTGAGAGCCAAAATGAACTTTTTATTGCTTTAAACGCGTTTTCAGCCTGATTGTGCACTTTAGGTGAAAATGTCAAAATCTTAAAAATGAGCATAAGCACAATGAAATTATTGCTGGAATCATCTTCAGGATGCTAGAATACACTAAATACAGCAACAATTTTGAGTCTACAAGGTTTAGTTTAGGTGTGAGAGCCAAAATGAACTTTTTATTGCTTTAAACGCGTTTTCAGCCCCTGATTGTACACTTAAGGTGAAAATGTCAAAATCTTCAAAATGAGCATAAGCACAATGAAATTAATGCTGGAATCATCTTCAGGATGCTAGAATACACTAAATACAGCAAAAATGTTGAGTCTACAACGTTTTGTTTAGGTGTGAGAGCCAAAATGAACTTTTTATGGCTTTAAATGCGTTTTCAGCCTGATTGTGCACTTTAGGTGAAAATGTCAAAATCTTCAAAATGAGCATAAGCACAATGAAATTAATGCTAGAATCATCTTCAGGATGCTAGAATACACTAAATACAGCAAAAATTTTGAGTCTACAACGTTTAGTTTAGGTGTGAGAGCCAAAATGAACTTTTTATTGCTTTAAACGCGTTTTCAGCCCCTGATTGTACACTTAAGGTGAACATGTCAAAATCTTAAAAATGAGCATAAGCACAATGAAATTAATGCTGGAATCATCTTCAGGATGCTAGAATACACTAAATACAGCAAAAATGTTGAGTCTACAACGTTTTGTTTAGGTGTGAGAGCCAAAATGAACTTTTTATTGCTTTAAACGCGTTTTCAGCATGATTGTGCACTTTAGGTGAAAATGTCAAAATCTTAAAAATGAGCATAAGCACAATGAAATTAATGCTGGAATCATCTTCAGGATGCTAGAATACACTAAATACAGCAAAAATGTTGAGTCTACAACGTTTTGTTTAGGTGTGAGAGCCAATATGAACTTTTTATGGCTTTAAATGCGTTTTCAGCCTGATTGTGCACTTTAGGTGAAAATGTCAAAATCTTCAAAATGAGCATAAGCACAATGAAATTAATGCTGGAATCATCTTCAGGATGCTAGAATACACTAAATACAGCAAAAATTTTGAGTCTACAACGTTTAGTTTAGGTGTGAGAGCCAAAATGAACTTTTTATGGCTTTAAACGCGTTTTCAGCCTGATTGTGCACTTTAGGTGAAAATGTCAAAATCTTCAAAATGAGCATAAGCACAATGAAATTAATGCTGGAATCATCTTCAGGATGCTAGAATACACTAAATACAGCAACAATTTTGAGTCTACAACGTTTAGTTTAGGTGTGAGAGCCAAAATGAACTTTTTATGGCTTTAAATGCGTTTTCAGCCTGATTGTGCACTTTAGGTGAAAATGTCAAAATCTTCAAAATGAGCATAAGCACAATAAAATTAATGCTGGAATCATCTTCAGGATGCTAGAATACACTAAATACAGCAAAAATTTTGAGTCTACAACGTTTAGTTTAGGTGTGAGAGCCAAAATGAACTTTTTATTGCTTTAAACGCGTTTTCAGCCTGATTGTGCACTTTAGGTGAAAATGTCAAAATCTTAAAAATGAGCATAAGCACAATGAAATTATTGCTGGAATCATCTTCAGGATGCTAGAATACACTAAATACAGCAACAATTTTGAGTCTACAAGGTTTAGTTTAGGTGTGAGAGCCAAAATGAACTTTTTATTGCTTTAAACGCGTTTTCAGCCCCTGATTGTACACTTAAGGTGAAAATGTCAAAATCTTCAAAATGAGCATAAGCACAATGAAATTAATGCTGGAATCATCTTCAGGATGCTAGAATACACTAAATACAGCAAAAATGTTGAGTCTACAACGTTTTGTTTAGGTGTGAGAGCCAAAATGAACTTTTTATGGCTTTAAATGCGTTTTCAGCCTGATTGTGCACTTTAGGTGAAAATGTCAAAATCTTCAAAATGAGCATAAGCACAATGAAATTAATGCTGGAATCATCTTCAGGATGCTAGAATACACTAAATACATTAAAAATTTTGAGTCTACAACGTTTAGTTTAGGTGTGAGAGCCAAAATGAACTTTTTATTGCTTTAAACGCGTTTTCAGCCTGTTTGTGCACTTTAGGTGAAAATGTCAAAATCTTAAAAATGAGCATAAGCACAATGAAATTAATGCTGGAATCATCTTCAGGATGCTAGAATACACTAAATACAGCAAAAATTTTGAGTCTACAACGTTTAGTTTAGGTGTGAGAGCCAAAATGAACTTTTTATTGCTTTAAACGCGTTTTCAGCCCCTGATTGTACACTTAAGGTGAAAATGTCAAAATCTTCAAAATGAGCATAAGCACAATGAAATTAATGCTGGAATCATCTTCAGGATGCTAGAATACACTAAATACAGCAAAAATTTTGAGTCTACAACGTTTAGTTTAGGTGTGAGAGCCAAAATGAACTTTTTATTGCTTTAAACGCGTTTTCAGCCTGATTGTGCACTTTAGGTGAAAATGTCAAAATCTTAAAAATGAGCATAAGCACAATGAAATTAATGCTGGAATCATCTTCAGGATGCTAGAATACACTAAATACAGCAAAAATTTTGAGTCTACAACGTTTAGTTTAGGTGTGAGAGCCAAAATGAACTTTTTATGGCTTTAAATGCGTTTTCAGCCTGATTGTGCACTTTAGGTGAAAATGTCAAAATCTTCAAAATGAGCATAAGCACAATGAAATTAATGCTGGAATCATCTTCAGGATGCTAGAATACACTAAATACAGCAAAAATTTTGAGTCTACAACGTTTAGTTTAGGTGTGTGAGCCAAAATGAACTTTTTATTGCTTTAAACGCGTTTTCAGCCTGATTGTGCACTTTAGGTGAAAATGTCAAAATCTTAAAAATGAGCATAAGCACAATGAAATTAATGCTGGAATCATCTTCAGGATGCTAGAATACACTAAATACAGCAAAAATTTTGAGTCTACAACGTTTAATTTAGGTGTGAGAGCCAAAATGAACTTTTTATTGCTTTAAACGCGTTTTCAGCCCCTGATTGTACACTTAAGGTGAAAATGTCAAAATCTTCAAAATGAGCATAAGCACAATGAAATTAATGCTGGAATCATCTTCAGGATGCTAGAATACACTAAATACAGCAAAAATTTTGAGTCTACAACGTTTAGTTTAGGTGTGAGAGCCAAAATGAACTTTTTATTGCTTTAAACGCGTTTTCAGCCCCTGATTGTACACTTAAGGTGAAAATGTCAAAATCTTCAAAATGAGCATAAGCACAATGAAATTAATGCTGGAATCATCTTCATGATGCTAGAATACACTAAATACAGCAAAAATTTTGAGTCTACAACGTTTAGTTTAGGTGTGAGAGCCAAAATGAACTTTTTATTGCTTTAAACGCGTTTTCAGCCCCTGATTGTACACTTAAGGTGAAAATGTCAAAATCTTCAAAATGAGCATAAGCACAATGAAATTAATGCTGGAATCATCTTCAGGATGCTAGAATACACTAAATACAGCAAAAATTTTGAGTCTACAACGTTTAGTTTAGGTGTGAGAGCCAAAATGAACTTTTTATTGCTTTAAACGCGTTTTCAGCCTGATTGTGCACTTTAGGTGAAAATGTCAAAATCTTAAAAATGAGCATAAGCACAATGAAATTAATGCTGGAATCATCTTCAGGATGCTAGAATACACTAAATACAGCAAAAATTTTGAGTCTACAACGTTTAGTTTAGGTGTGAGAGCCAAAATGAACTTTTTATGGCTTTAAATGCGTTTTCAGCCTGATTGTGCACTTTAGGTGAAAATGTCAAAATCTTCAAAATGAGCATAAGCACAATGAAATTAATGCTGGAATCATCTTCAGGATGCTAGAATACACTAAATACAGCAAAAATTTTGAGTCTACAACGTTTAGTTTAGGTGTGAGAGCCAAAATGAACTTTTTATTGCTTTAAACGCGTTTTCAGCCTGATTGTGCACTTTAGGTGAAAATGTCAAAATCTTAAAAATGAGCATAAGCACAATGAAATTAATGCTGGAATCATCTTCAGGATGCTAGAATACACTAAATACAGCAAAAATTTTGAGTCTACAACGTTTAGTTTAGGTGTGAGAGCCAAAATGAACTTTTTATGGCTTTAAATGCGTTTTCAGCCTGATTGTGCACTTTAGGTGAAAATGTCAAAATCTTCAAAATGAGCATAAGCACAATGAAATTAATGCTGGAATCATCTTCAGGATGCTAGAATACACTAAATACAGCAAAAATTTTGAGTCTACAACGTTTAGTTTAGGTGTGAGAGCCAAAATGAACTTTTTATTGCTTTAAACGCGTTTTCAGCCCCTGATTGTACACTTAAGGTGAAAATGTCAAAATCTTCAAAATGAGCATAAGCACAATGAAATTAATGCTGGAATCATCTTCAGGATGCTAGAATACACTAAATACAGCAAAAATTTTGAGTCTACAACGTTTAGTTTAGGTGTGAGAGCCAAAATGAACTTTTTATTGCTTTAAACGCGTTTTCAGCCTGATTGTGCACTTTAGGTGAAAATGTCAAAATCTTAAAAATGAGCATAAGCACAATGAAATTAATGCTGGAATCATCTTCAGGATGCTAGAATACACTAAATACAGCAAAAATTTTGAGTCTACAACGTTTAGTTTAGGTGTGAGAGCCAAAATGAACTTTTTATTGCTTTAAACGCGTTTTCAGCCCCTGATTGTACACTTAAGGTGAAAATGTCAAAATTTTCAAAATGAGCATAAGCACAATGAAATTAATGCTGGAATCATCTTCAGGATGCTAGAATACACTAAATACAGCAAAAATTTTGAGTCTACAACGTTTAGTTTAGGTGTGAGAGCCAAAATGAACTTTTTATTGCTTTAAACGCGTTTTCAGCCTGATTGTGCACTTTAGGTGAAAATGTCAAAATCTTAAAAATGAGCATAAGCACAATGAAATTAATGCTGGAATCATCTTCAGGATGCTAGAATACACTAAATACAGCAAAAATGTTGAGTCTACAACGCTTTGTTTAGGTGTGAGAGCCAAAATGAACTTTTTATGGCTTTAAATGCGTTTTCAGCCTGATTGTGCACTTTAGGTGAAAATGTCAAAATCTTAAAAATGAGCATAAGCACAATGAAATTATTGCTGGAATCATCTTCAGGATGCTAGAATACACTAAATACAGCAACAATTTTGAGTCTACAAGGTTTAGTTTAGGTGTGAGAGCCAAAATGAACTTTTTATGGCTTTAAATGCGTTTTCAGCCTGATTGTGCACTTTAGGTGAAAATGTCAAAATCTTCAAAATGAGCATAAGCACAATAAAATTAATGCTGGAATCATCTTCAGGATGCTAGAATACACTAAATACAGCAAAAATTTTGAGTCTACAACGTTTAGTTTAGGTGTGAGAGCCAAAATGAACTTTTTATTGCTTTAAACGCGTTTTCAGCCTGATTGTGCACTTTAGGTGAAAATGTCAAAATCTTAAAAATGAGCATAAGCACAATGAAATTATTGCTGGAATCATCTTCAGGATGCTAGAATACACTAAATACAGCAACAATTTTGAGTCTACAAGGTTTAGTTTAGGTGTGAGAGCCAAAATGAACTTTTTATTGCTTTAAACGCGTTTTCAGCCCCTGATTGTACACTTAAGGTGAAAATGTCAAAATCTTCAAAATGAGCATAAGCACAATGAAATTAATGCTGGAATCATCTTCAGGATGCTAGAATACACTAAATACAGCAAAAATGTTGAGTCTACAACGTTTTGTTTAGGTGTGAGAGCCAAAATGAACTTTTTATGGCTTTAAATGCGTTTTCAGCCTGATTGTGCACTTTAGGTGAAAATGTCAAAATCTTCAAAATGAGCATAAGCACAATGAAATTAATGCTGGAATCATCTTCAGGATGCTAGAATACACTAAATACATTAAAAATTTTGAGTCTACAACGTTTAGTTTAGGTGTGAGAGCCAAAATGAACTTTTTATTGCTTTAAACGCGTTTTCAGCCTGTTTGTGCACTTTAGGTGAAAATGTCAAAATCTTAAAAATGAGCATAAGCACAATGAAATTAATGCTGGAATCATCTTCAGGATGCTAGAATACACTAAATACAGCAAAAATTTTGAGTCTACAACGTTTAGTTTAGGTGTGAGAGCCAAAATGAACTTTTTATTGCTTTAAACGCGTTTTCAGCCCCTGATTGTACACTTAAGGTGAAAATGTCAAAATCTTCAAAATGAGCATAAGCACAATGAAATTAATGCTGGAATCATCTTCAGGATGCTAGAATACACTAAATACAGCAAAAATTTTGAGTCTACAACGTTTAGTTTAGGTGTGAGAGCCAAAATGAACTTTTTATTGCTTTAAACGCGTTTTCAGCCTGATTGTGCACTTTAGGTGAAAATGTCAAAATCTTAAAAATGAGCATAAGCACAATGAAATTAATGCTGGAATCATCTTCAGGATGCTAGAATACACTAAATACAGCAAAAATTTTGAGTCTACAACGTTTAGTTTAGGTGTGAGAGCCAAAATGAACTTTTTATGGCTTTAAATGCGTTTTCAGCCTGATTGTGCACTTTAGGTGAAAATGTCAAAATCTTCAAAATGAGCATAAGCACAATGAAATTAATGCTGGAATCATCTTCAGGATGCTAGAATACACTAAATACAGCAAAAATTTTGAGTCTACAACGTTTAGTTTAGGTGTGTGAGCCAAAATGAACTTTTTATTGCTTTAAACGCGTTTTCAGCCTGATTGTGCACTTTAGGTGAAAATGTCAAAATCTTAAAAATGAGCATAAGCACAATGAAATTAATGCTGGAATCATCTTCAGGATGCTAGAATACACTAAATACAGCAAAAATTTTGAGTCTACAACGTTTAATTTAGGTGTGAGAGCCAAAATGAACTTTTTATTGCTTTAAACGCGTTTTCAGCCCCTGATTGTACACTTAAGGTGAAAATGTCAAAATCTTCAAAATGAGCATAAGCACAATGAAATTAATGCTGGAATCATCTTCAGGATGCTAGAATACACTAAATACAGCAAAAATTTTGAGTCTACAACGTTTAGTTTAGGTGTGAGAGCCAAAATGAACTTTTTATTGCTTTAAACGCGTTTTCAGCCCCTGATTGTACACTTAAGGTGAAAATGTCAAAATCTTCAAAATGAGCATAAGCACAATGAAATTAATGCTGGAATCATCTTCATGATGCTAGAATACACTAAATACAGCAAAAATTTTGAGTCTACAACGTTTAGTTTAGGTGTGAGAGCCAAAATGAACTTTTTATTGCTTTAAACGCGTTTTCAGCCCCTGATTGTACACTTAAGGTGAAAATGTCAAAATCTTCAAAATGAGCATAAGCACAATGAAATTAATGCTGGAATCATCTTCAGGATGCTAGAATACACTAAATACAGCAAAAATTTTGAGTCTACAACGTTTAGTTTAGGTGTGAGAGCCAAAATGAACTTTTTATTGCTTTAAACGCGTTTTCAGCCTGATTGTGCACTTTAGGTGAAAATGTCAAAATCTTAAAAATGAGCATAAGCACAATGAAATTAATGCTGGAATCATCTTCAGGATGCTAGAATACACTAAATACAGCAAAAATTTTGAGTCTACAACGTTTAGTTTAGGTGTGAGAGCCAAAATGAACTTTTTATGGCTTTAAATGCGTTTTCAGCCTGATTGTGCACTTTAGGTGAAAATGTCAAAATCTTCAAAATGAGCATAAGCACAATGAAATTAATGCTGGAATCATCTTCAGGATGCTAGAATACACTAAATACAGCAAAAATTTTGAGTCTACAACGTTTAGTTTAGGTGTGAGAGCCAAAATGAACTTTTTATTGCTTTAAACGCGTTTTCAGCCTGATTGTGCACTTTAGGTGAAAATGTCAAAATCTTAAAAATGAGCATAAGCACAATGAAATTAATGCTGGAATCATCTTCAGGATGCTAGAATACACTAAATACAGCAAAAATTTTGAGTCTACAACGTTTAGTTTAGGTGTGAGAGCCAAAATGAACTTTTTATGGCTTTAAATGCGTTTTCAGCCTGATTGTGCACTTTAGGTGAAAATGTCAAAATCTTCAAAATGAGCATAAGCACAATGAAATTAATGCTGGAATCATCTTCAGGATGCTAGAATACACTAAATACAGCAAAAATTTTGAGTCTACAACGTTTAGTTTAGGTGTGAGAGCCAAAATGAACTTTTTATTGCTTTAAACGCGTTTTCAGCCCCTGATTGTACACTTAAGGTGAAAATGTCAAAATCTTCAAAATGAGCATAAGCACAATGAAATTAATGCTGGAATCATCTTCAGGATGCTAGAATACACTAAATACAGCAAAAATTTTGAGTCTACAACGTTTAGTTTAGGTGTGAGAGCCAAAATGAACTTTTTATTGCTTTAAACGCGTTTTCAGCCTGATTGTGCACTTTAGGTGAAAATGTCAAAATCTTAAAAATGAGCATAAGCACAATGAAATTAATGCTGGAATCATCTTCAGGATGCTAGAATACACTAAATACAGCAAAAATTTTGAGTCTACAACGTTTAGTTTAGGTGTGAGAGCCAAAATGAACTTTTTATTGCTTTAAACGCGTTTTCAGCCCCTGATTGTACACTTAAGGTGAAAATGTCAAAATTTTCAAAATGAGCATAAGCACAATGAAATTAATGCTGGAATCATCTTCAGGATGCTAGAATACACTAAATACAGCAAAAATTTTGAGTCTACAACGTTTAGTTTAGGTGTGAGAGCCAAAATGAACTTTTTATTGCTTTAAACGCGTTTTCAGCCTGATTGTGCACTTTAGGTGAAAATGTCAAAATCTTAAAAATGAGCATAAGCACAATGAAATTAATGCTGGAATCATCTTCAGGATGCTAGAATACACTAAATACAGCAAAAATGTTGAGTCTACAACGCTTTGTTTAGGTGTGAGAGCCAAAATGAACTTTTTATGGCTTTAAATGCGTTTTCAGCCTGATTGTGCACTTTAGGTGAAAATGTCAAAATCTTCAAAATGAGCATAAGCACAATGAAATTAATGCTGGAATCATCTTCAGGATGCTAGAATACACTAAATACAGCAAAAATTTTGAGTCTACAACGTTTAGTTTAGGTGTGAGAGCCAAAATGAACTTTTTATTGCTTTAAACGCGTTTTCAGCCCCTGATTGTACACTTAAGGTGAACATGTCAAAATCTTAAAAATGAGCATAAGCACAATGAAATTAATGCTGGAATCATCTTCAGGATGCTAGAATACACTAAATACAGCAAAAATGTTGAGTCTACAACGTTTTGTTTAGGTGTGAGAGCCAAAATGAACTTTTTATGGCTTTAAATGCGTTTTCAGCCTGATTGTGCACTTTAGGTGAAAATGTCAAAATTTTCAAAATGAGCATAAGCACAATGAAATTAATGCTGGAATCATCTTCAGGATGCTAGAATACACTAAATACAGCAAAAATTTTGAGTCTACAACGTTTAGTTTAGGTGTGAGAGCCAAAATGAACTTTTTATTGCTTTAAACGCGTTTTCAGCCTGATTGTGCACTTTAGGTGAAAATGTCAAAATCTTAAAAATGAGCATAAGCACAATGAAATTAATGCTGGAATCATCTTCAGGATGCTAGAATACACTAAATACAGCAAAAATTTTGAGTCTACAACGTTTAGTTTAGGTGTGAGAGCCAAAATGAACTTTTTATTGCTTTAAACGCGTTTTCAGCCTGATTGTGCACTTTAGGTGAAAATGTCAAAATCTTCAAAATGAGCATAAGCACAATGAAATTAATGCTGGAATCATCTTCAGGATGCTAGAATACACTAAATACAGCAAAAATTTTGAGTCTACAAGGTTTAGTTTAGGTGTGAGAGCCAAAATGAACTTTTTATTGCTTTAAACGCGTTTTCAGCCCCTGATTGTACACTTAAGGTGAAAATGTCAAAATCTTCAAAATGAGCATAAGCACAATGAAATTAATGCTGGAATCATCTTCAGGATGCTAGAATACACTAAATACAGCAAAAATTTTGAGTCTACAACGTTTAGTTTAGGTGTGAGAGCCAAAATGAACTTTTTATTGCTTTAAACGCGTTTTCAGCCCCTGATTGTACACTTAAGGTGAACATGTCAAAATCTTAAAAATGAGCATAAGCACAATGAAATTAATGCTGGAATCATCTTCAGGATGCTAGAATACACTAAATACAGCAAAAATGTTGAGTCTACAACGTTTTGTTTAGGTGTGAGAGCCAATATGAACTTTTTATGGCTTTAAATGCGTTTTCAGCCTGATTGTGCACTTTAGGTGAAAATGTCAAAATCTTCAAAATGAGCATAAGCACAATGAAATTAATGCTGGAATCATCTTCAGGATGCTAGAATACACTAAATACAGCAAAAATTTTGAGTCTACAACGTTTAGTTTAGGTGTGAGAGCCAAAATGAACTTTTTATTGCTTTAAACGCGTTTTCAGCCTGATTGTGCACTTTAGGTGAAAATGTCAAAATCTTAAAAATGAGCATAAGCACAATGAAATTAATGCTGGAATCATCTTCAGGATGCTAGAATACACTAAATACAGCAAAAATTTTGAGTCTACAACGTTTAGTTTAGGTGTGAGAGCCAAAATGAACTTTTTATGGCTTTAAATGCGTTTTCAGCCTGATTGTGCACTTTAGGTGAAAATGTCAAAATCTTCAAAATGAGCATAAGCACAATGAAATTAATGCTGGAATCATCTTCAGGATGCTAGAATACACTAAATACAGCAAAAATTTTGAGTCTACAACGTTTAGTTTAGGTGTGAGAGCCAAAATGAACTTTTTATTGCTTTAAACGCGTTTTCAGCCCCTGATTGTACACTTAAGGTGAAAATGTCAAAATCTTAAAAATAAGCATAAGCACAATGAAATTAATGCTGGAATCATCTTCAGGATGCTAGAATACACTAAATACAGCAAAAATTTTGAGTCTACAACGTTTAGTTTAGGTGTGAGAGCCAAAATGAACTTTTTATTGCTTTTAACGCGTTTTCAGCCCCTGATTGTACACTTAAGGTGAAAATGTCAAAATCTTCAAAATGAGCATAAGCACAATGAAATTAATGCTGGAATCATCTTCAGGATGCTAGAATACACTAAATACAGCAAAAATTTTGAGTCTACAACGTTTAGTTTAGGTGTGAGAGCCAAAATGAACTTTTTATTGCTTTAAACGCGTTTTCAGCCTGATTGTGCACTTTAGGTGAAAATGTCAAAATCTTAAAAATGAGCATAAGCACAATGAAATTATTGCTGGAATCATCTTCAGGATGCTAGAATACACTAAATACAGCAAAAATTTTGAGTCTACAAGGTTTAGTTTAGGTGTGAGAGCCAAAATGAACTTTTTATTGCTTTAAACGCGTTTTCAGCCCCTGATTGTACACTTAAGGTGAAAATGTCAAAATCTTCAAAATGAGCATAAGCACAATGAAATTAATGCTGGAATCATCTTCAGGATGCTAGAATACACTAAATACAGCAAAAATGTTGAGTCTACAACGTTTTGTTTAGGTGTGAGAGCCAAAATGAACTTTTTATGGCTTTAAATGCGTTTTCAGCCTGATTGTGCACTTTAGGTGAAAATGTCAAAATCTTCAAAATGAGCATAAGCACAATGAAATTAATGCTGGAATCATCTTCAGGATGCTAGAATACACTAAATAAAGCAAAAATTTTGAGTCTACAACGTTTAGTTTAGGTGTGAGAGCCAAAATGAACTTTTTATTGCTTTAAACGCGTTTTCAGCCTGATTGTGCACTTTAGGTGAAAATGTCAAAATCTTAAGAATGAGCATAAGCACAATGAAATTAATGCTGGAATCATCTTCAGGATGCTAGAATACACTAAATACAGCAAAAATGTTGAGTCTACAACGTTTAGTTTAGGTGTGAGAGCCAAAATGAACTTTTTATTGCTTTAAACGCGTTTTCAGCCCCTGATTGTACACTTAAGGTGAACATGTCAAAATCTTAAAAATGAGCATAAGCACAATGAAATTAATGCTGGAATCATCTTCAGGATGCTAGAATACACTAAATACAGCAAAAATGTTGAGTCTACAACGTTTTGTTTAGGTGTGAGAGCCAAAATGAACTTTTTATGGCTTTAAATGCGTTTTCAGCCTGATTGTGCACTTTAGGTGAAAATGTCAAAATCTTCAAAATGAGCATAAGCACAATGAAATTAATGCTGGAATCATCTTCAGGATGCTAGAATACACTAAATACAGCAAAAATTTTGAGTCTACAACGTTTAGTTTAGGTGTGAGAGCCAAAATGAACTTTTTATTGCTTTAAACGCGTTTTCAGCCTGATTGTGCACTTTAGGTGAAAATGTCAAAATCTTAAAAATGAGCATAAGCACAATGAAATTATTGCTGGAATCATCTTTAGGATGCTAGAATACACTAAATACAGCAAAAATTTTGAGTCTACAAGGTTTAGTTTAGGTGTGAGAGCCAAAATGAACTTTTTATTGCTTTAAACGCGTTTTCAGCCCCTGATTGTACACTTAAGGTGAAAATGTCAAAATCTTCAAAATGAGCATAAGCACAATGAAATTAATGCTGGAATCATCTTCAGGATGCTAGAATACACTAAATACAGCAAAAATGTTGAGTCTACAACGTTTTGTTTAGGTGTGAGAGCCAAAATGAACTTTTTATGGCTTTAAATGCGTTTTCAGCCTGATTGTGCACTTTAGGTGAAAATGTCAAAATCTTCAAAATGAGCATAAGCACAATGAAATTAATGCTGGAATCATCTTCAGGATGCTAGAATACACTAAATAAAGCAAAAATTTTGAGTCTACAACGTTTAGTTTAGGTGTGAGAGCCAAAATGAACTTTTTATGGCTTTAAACGCGTTTTCAGCCTGATTGTGCACTTTAGGTGAAAATGTCAAAATCTTAAAAATGAGCATAAGCACAATGAAATTAATGCTGGAATCATCTTCAGGATGCTAGAATACACTAAATACAGCAAAAATTTTGAGTCTACAACGTTTAGTTTAGGTGTGAGAGCCAAAATGAACTTTTTATTGCTTTAAACGCGTTTTCAGCCTGATTGTGCACTTTAGGTGAAAATGTCAAAATCTTAAAAATGAGCATAAGCACAATGAAATTAATGCTGGAATCATCTTCAGGATGCTAGAATACACTAAATACAGCAAAAATTTTGAGTCTACAACGTTTAGTTTAGGTGTGAGAGCCAAAATGAACTTTTTATTGCTTTAAACGCGTTTTCAGCCCCTGATTGTACACTTAAGGTGAAAATGTCAAAATCTTCAAAATGAGCATAAGCACAATGAAATTAATGCTGGAATCATCTTCAGGATGCTAGAATACACTAAATACAGCAAAAATTTTGAGTCTACAACGTTTAGTTTAGGTGTGAGAGCCAAAATGAACTTTTTATTGCTTTAAACGCGTTTTCAGCCCCTGATTGTACACTTAAGGTGAAAATGTCAAAATCTTAAAAATGAGCATAAGCACAATGAAATTAATGCTGGAATCATCTTCAGGATGCTAGAATACACTAAATACAGCAAAAATTTTGAGTCTACAACGTTTAGTTTAGGTGTGAGAGCCAAAATGAACTTTTTATTGCTTTAAACGCGTTTTCAGCCCCTGATTGTACACTTAAGGTGAAAATGTCAAAATCTTCAAAATGAACATAAGCACAATGAAATTAATGCTGGAATCATCTTCAGGATGCTAGAATACACTAAATACAGCAAAAATTTTGAGTCTACAACGTTTAGTTTAGGTGTGAGAGCCAAAATGAACTTTTTATTGCTTTAAACGCGTTTTCAGCCCCTGATTGTACACTTAAGGTGAAAATGTCAAAATCTTCAAAATGAGCATAAGCACAATGAAATTAATGCTGGAATCATCTTCAGGATGCTAGAATACACTAAATACAGCAAAAATTTTGAGTCTAACAACCTTTAGTTTAGGTGTGAGAGCCAAAATGAACTTTTTATTGCTTTAAACGCGTTTTCAGCCTGATTGTGCACTTTAGGTGAAAATGTCAAAATCTTAAAAATGAGCATAAGCACAGTGAAATTAATGCTGGAATCATCTTCAGGATGCTAGAATACACTAAATACAGCAAAAATTTTGAGTCTACAACGTTTAGTTTAGGTGTGAGAGCCAAAATGAACTTTTTATTGCTTTAAACGCGTTTTCAGCCAATCTTCAAAATGAGCATAAGCACAATGAAATTAATGCTGGAATCATCTTCAGGATGCTAGAATACACTAAATACAACAAAAATGTTGAGTCTACAACGTTTTGTTTAGGTGTGAGAGCCAAAATGAACTTTTTATGGCTTTAAATGCGTTTTCAGCCTGATTGTGCACTTTAGGTGAAAATGTCAAAATCTTCAAAATGAGCATAAGCACAATGAAATTAATGCTGGAATCATCTTCAGGATGCTAGAATACACTAAATACAGCAAAAATTTTGAGTCTACAACGTTTAGTTTAGGTGTGAGAGCCAAAATGAACTTTTTATTGCTTTAAACGCGTTTTCAGCCTGATTGTGCACTTTAGGTGAAAATGTCAAAATCTTAAAAATGAGCATAAGCACAATGAAATTATTGCTGGAATCATCTTCAGGATGCTAGAATACACTAAATACAGCAAAAATTTTGAGTCTACAACGTTTAGTTTAGGTGTGAGAGCCAAAATGAACTTTTTATTGCTTTAAACGCGTTTTCAGCCCCTGATTGTACACTTAAGGTGAAAATGTCAAAATCTTTAAAATGAGCATAAGCACAATGAAATTAATGCTGGAATCATCTTCAGGATGCTAGAATACACTAAATACAGCAAAAATTTTGAGTCTACAACGTTTAGTTTAGGTGTGAGAGCCAAAATGAACTTTTTATTGCTTTAAACGCGTTTTCAGCCCCTGATTGTACACTTAAGGTGAAAATGTCAAAATCTTAAAAATGAGCATAAGCACAATGAAATTAATGCTGGAATCATCTTCAGGATGCTAGAATACACTAAATACAGCAAAAATTTTGAGTCTACAACGTTTAGTTTAGGTGTGAGAGCCAAAATGAACTTTTTATTGCTTTAAACGTGTTTTCAGCCCCTGATTGTACACTTAAGGTGAAAATGTCAAAATCTTCAAAATGAGCATAAGCACAATGAAATTAATGCTGGAATCATCTTCAGGATGCTAGAATACACTAAATACAGCAAAAATTTGGAGTCTACAACGTTTAGTTTAGGTGTGAGAGCCAAAATGAACTTTTTATTGCTTTAAACGCGTTTTCAGCCTGATTGTGCACTTTAGGTGAAAATGTCAAAATCTTCAAAATGAGCATAAGCACAATGAAATTAATGCTGGAATCATCTTCAGGATGCTAGAATACACTAAATACAGCAAAAATTTTGAGTCTACAACGTTTAGTTTAGGTGTGAGAGCCAAAATGAACTTTTTATTGCTTTAAACGCGTTTTCAGCCCCTGATTGTACACTTAAGGTGAAAATGTCAAAATCTTAAAAATGAGCATAAGCACAATGAAATTAATGCTGGAATCATCTTCAGGATGCTAGAATACACTAAATACAGCAAAAATTTTGAGTCTACAACGTTTAGTTTAGGTGTGAGAGCCAAAATGAACTTTTTATTGCTTTAAACGCGTTTTCAGCCCCTGATTGTACACTTAAGGTGAAAATGTCAAAATCTTCAAAATGAACATAAGCACAATGAAATTAATGCTGGAATCATCTTCAGGATGCTAGAATACACTAAATACAGCAAAAATTTTGAGTCTACAACGTTTAGTTTAGGTGTGAGAGCCAAAATGAACTTTTTATTGCTTTAAACGCGTTTTCAGCCCCTGATTGTGCACTTTAGGTGAAAATGTCAAAATCTTCAAAATGAGCATAAGCACAATGAAATTAATGCTGGAATCATCTTCAGGATGCTAGAATACACTAAATACAGCAAAAATTTTGAGTCTACAACGTTTAGTTTAGGTGTGAGAGCCAAAATGAACTTTTTATTGCTTTAAACGCGTTTTCAGCCTGATTGTGCACTTTAGGTGAAAATGTCAAAATCTTAAAAATGAGCATAAGCACAATGAAATTAATGCTGGAATCATCTTCAGGATGCTAGAATACACTAAATACAGCAAAAATTTGGAGTCTACAACGTTTAGTTTAGGTGTGAGAGCCAAAATGAACTTTTTATTGCTTTAAACGCGTTTTCAGCCCCTGATTGTACACTTAAGGTGAAAATGTCAAAATCTTCAAAATGAGCATAAGCACAATGAAATTAATGCTGGAATCATCTTCAGGATGCTAGAATACACTAAATACAGCAAAAATTTTGAGTCTACAACGTTTAGTTTAGGTGTGAGAGCCAAAATGAACTTTTTATTGCTTTAAACGCGTTTTCAGCCCCTGATTGTACACTTAAGGTGAAAATGTCAAAATCTTAAAAATGAGCATAAGCACAATGAAATTAATGCTGGAATCATCTTCAGGATGCTAGAATACACTAAATACAGCAAAAATTTTGAGTCTACAACGTTTAGTTTAGGTGTGAGAGCCAAAATGAACTTTTTATTGCTTTAAACGCGTTTTCAGCCCCTGATTGTACACTTAAGGTGAAAATGTCAAAATCTTCAAAATGAACATAAGCACAATGAAATTAATGCTGGAATCATCTTCAGGATGCTAGAATACACTAAATACAGCAAAAATTTTGAGTCTACAACGTTTAGTTTAGGTGTGAGAGCCAAAATGAACTTTTTATTGCTTTAAACGCGTTTTCAGCCCCTGATTGTGCACTTTAGGTGAAAATGTCAAAATCTTCAAAATGAGCATAAGCACAATGAAATTAATGCTGGAATCATCTTCAGGATGCTAGAATACACTAAATACAGCAAAAATTTTGAGTCTACAACGTTTAGTTTAGGTGTGAGAGCCAAAATGAACTTTTTATTGCTTTAAACGCGTTTTCAGCCTGATTGTGCACTTTAGGTGAAAATGTCAAAATCTTAAAAATGAGCATAAGCACAATGAAATTAATGCTGGAATCATCTTCAGGATGCTAGAATACACTAAATACAGCAAAAATTTGGAGTCTACAACGTTTAGTTTAGGTGTGAGAGCCAAAATGAACTTTTTATTGCTTTAAACGCGTTTTCAGCCCCTGATTGTACACTTAAGGTGAAAATGTCAAAATCTTCAAAATGAGCATAAGCACAATGAAATTAATGCTGGAATCATCTTCAGGATGCTAGAATACACTAAATACAGCAAAATTTTTGGGTCTACAACGTTTAGTTTAGGTGTGAGAGCCAAAATGAACTTTTTATGGCTTTAAATGCGTTTTCAGCCTGATTGTGCACTTTAGGTGAAAATGTCAAAATCTTCAAAATGAGCATAAGCACAATGAAATTAATGCTGGAATCATCTTCAGGATGCTAGAATACACTAAATACAGCAAAAATTTTGAGTCTACAACGTTTAGTTTAGGTGTGAGAGCCAAAATGAACTTTTTATTGCTTTAAACGCGTTTTCAGCCTGATTGTGCACTTTAGGTGAAAATGTCAAAATCTTAAAAATGAGCATAAGCACAATGAAATTATTGCTGGAATCATCTTCAGGATGCTAGAATACACTAAATACAGCAAAAATTTTGAGTCTACAACGTTTAGTTTAGGTGTGAGAGCCAAAATGAACTTTTTATTGCTTTAAACGCGTTTTCAGCCCCTGATTGTACACTTAAGGTGAAAATGTCAAAATCTTCAAAATGAGCATAAGCACAATGAAATTAATGCTGGAATCATCTTCAGGATGCTAGAATACACTAAATACAGCAAAAATTTTGAGTCTACAACGTTTAGTTTAGGTGTAAGAGCCAAAATGAACTTTTTATTGCTTTAAACGCGTTTTCAGCCCCTGATTGTACACTTAAGGTGAAAATGTCAAAATCTTAAAAATGAGCATAAGCACAATGAAATTAATGCTGGAATCATCTTCAGGATGCTAGAATACACTAAATACAGCAAAAATTTTGAGTCTACAACGTTTAGTTTAGGTGTGAGAGCCAAAATGAACTTTTTATTGCTTTAAACGTGTTTTCAGCCCCTGATTGTACACTTAAGGTGAAAATGTCAAAATCTTCAAAATGAGCATAAGCACAATGAAATTAATGCTGGAATCATCTTCAGGATGCTAGAATACACTAAATACAGCAAAAATTTTGAGTCTACAACGTTTAGTTTAGGTGTGAGAGCCAAAATGAACTTTTTATTGCTTTAAACGCGTTTTCAGCCTGATTGTGCACTTTAGGTGAAAATGTCAAAATCTTAAAAATGAGCATAAGCACAATGAAATTATTGCTGGAATCATCTTTAGGATGCTAGAATACACTAAATACAGCAAAAATTTTGAGTCTACAAGGTTTAGTTTAGGTGTGAGAGCCAAAATGAACTTTTTATTGCTTTAAACGCGTTTTCAGCCCCTGATTGTACACTTAAGGTGAAAATGTCAAAATCTTCAAAATGAGCATAAGCACAATGAAATTAATGCTGGAATCATCTTCAGGATGCTAGAATACACTAAATACAGCAAAAATGTTGAGTCTACAACGTTTTGTTTAGGTGTGAGAGCCAAAATGAACTTTTTATGGCTTTAAATGCGTTTTCAGCCTGATTGTGCACTTTAGGTGAAAATGTCAAAATCTTCAAAATGAGCATAAGCACAATGAAATTAATGCTGGAATCATCTTCAGGATGCTAGAATACACTAAATACAGCAAAAATTTTGAGTCTACAACGTTTAGTTTAGGTGTGAGAGCCAAAATGAACTTTTTATTGCTTTAAACGCGTTTTCAGCCTGATTGTGCACTTTAGGTGAAAATGTCAAAATCTTAAAAATGAGCATAAGCACAATGAAATTAATGCTGGAATCATCTTCAGGATGCTAGAATACACTAAATACAGCAAAAATTTTGAGTCTACAAGGTTTAGTTTAGGTGTGAGAGCCAAAATGAACTTTTTATTGCTTTAAACGCGTTTTCAGCCCCTGATTGTACACTTAAGGTGAAAATGTCAAAATCTTCAAAATGAGCATAAGCACAATGAAATTAATGCTGGAATCATCTTCAGGATGCTAGAATACACTAAATACAGCAAAAATTTTGAGTCTACAACGTTTAGTTTAGGTGTGAGAGCCAAAATGAACTTTTTATTGCTTTAAACGCGTTTTCAGCCCCTGATTGTACACTTAAGGTGAAAATGTCAAAATCTTCAAAATGAGCATAAGCACAATGAAATTAATGCTGGAATCATCTTCAGGATGCTAGAATACACTAAATACAGCAAAAATGTTGAGTCTACAACGTTTTGTTTAGGTGTGAGAGCCAAAATGAACTTTTTATGGCTTTAAATGCGTTTTCAGCCTGATTGTGCTTTTTAGGTGAAAATGTCAAAATCTTCAAAATGAGCATAAGCACAATGAAATTAATGCTGGAATCATCTTCAGGATGCTAGAATACACTAAATAAAGCAAAAATTTTGAGTCTACAACGTTTAGTTTAGGTGTGAGAGCCAAAATGAACTTTTTATTGCTTTAAACGCGTTTTCAGCCTGATTGTGCACTTTAGGTGAAAATGTCAAAATCTTAAAAATGAGCATAAGCACAATGAAATTAATGCTGGAATCATCTTCAGGATGCTAGAATACACTAAATACAGCAAAAATTTTGAGTCTACAACGTTTAGTTTAGGTGTGAGAGCCAAAATGAACTTTTTATTGCTTTAAACGCGTTTTCAGCCTGATTGTGCACTTTAGGTGAAAATGTCAAAATCTTAAAAATGAGCATAAGCACAATGAAATTAATGCTGGAATCATCTTCAGGATGCTAGAATACACTAAATACAGCAAAAATTTTGAGTCTACAACGTTTAGTTTAGGTGTGAGAGCCAAAATGAACTTTTTATTGCTTTAAACGCGTTTTCAGCCCCTGATTGTACACTTAAGGTGAAAATGTCAAAATCTTCAAAATGAGCATAAGCACAATGAAATTAATGCTGGAATCATCTTCAGGATGCTAGAATACACTAAATACAGCAAAAATTTTGAGTCTACAACGTTTAGTTTAGGTGTGAGAGCCAAAATGAACTTTTTATTGCTTTAAACGCGTTTTCAGCCCCTGATTGTACACTTAAGGTGAAAATGTCAAAATCTTCAAAATGAACATAAGCACAATGAAATTAATGCTGGAATCATCTTCAGGATGCTAGAATACACTAAATACAGCAAAAATTTTGAGTCTACAACGTTTAGTTTAGGTGTGAGAGCCAAAATGAACTTTTTATTGCTTTAAACGCGTTTTCAGCCCCTGATTGTACACTTAAGGTGAAAATGTCAAAATCTTCAAAATGAGCATAAGCACAATGAAATTAATGCTGGAATCATCTTCAGGATGCTAGAATACACTAAATACAGCAAAAATTTTGAGTCTACAACCTTTAGTTTAGGTGTGAGAGCCAAAATGAACTTTTTATTGCTTTAAACGCGTTTTCAGCCTGATTGTGCACTTTAGGTGAAAATGTCAAAATCTTAAAAATGAGCATAAGCACAGTGAAATTAATGCTGGAATCATCTTCAGGATGCTAGAATACACTAAATACAGCAAAAATTTTGAGTCTACAACGTTTAGTTTAGGTGTGAGAGCCAAAATGAACTTTTTATTGCTTTAAACGCGTTTTCAGCCCCTGATTGTACACTTAAGGTGAAAATGTCAAAATCTTCAAAATGAGCATAAGCACAATGAAATTAATGCTGGAATCATCTTCAGGATGCTAGAATACACTAAATACAGCAAAAATTTTGAGTCTACAACGTTTAGTTTAGGTGTGAGAGCCAAAATGAACTTTTTATTGCTTTAAACGCGTTTTCAGCCTGATTGTGCACTTTAGGTGAAAATGTCAAAATCTTAAAAATGAGCATAAGCACAATGAAATTAATGCTGGAATCATCTTCAGGATGCTAGAATACACTAAATACAGCAAAAATTTTGAGTCTACAACGTTTAGTTTAGGTGTGAGAGCCAAAATGAACTTTTTATGGCTTTAAATGCGTTTTCAGCCTGATTGTGCACTTTAGGTGAAAATGTCAAAATCTTCAAAATGAGCATAAGCACAATGAAATTAATGCTGGAATCATCTTCAGGATGCTAGAATACACTAAATACAGCAAAAATTTTGAGTCTACAACGTTTAATTTAGGTGTGAGAGCCAAAATGAACTTTTTATTGCTTTAAACGCGTTTTCAGCCTGATTGTGCACTTTAGGTGAAAATGTCAAAATCTTAAAAATGAGCATAAGCACAATGAAATTAATGCTGGAATCATCTTCAGGATGCTAGAATACACTAAATACAGCAAAAATTTTGAGTCTACAACGTTTAGTTTAGGTGTGAGAGCCAAAATGAACTTTTTATTGCTTTAAACGCGTTTTCAGCCCCTGATTGTACACTTAAGGTGAAAATGTCAAAATCTTCAAAATGAGCATAAGCACAATGAAATTAATGCTGGAATCATCTTCAGGATGCTAGAATACACTAAATACAGCAAAAATTTTGAGTCTACAACGTTTAGTTTAGGTGTGAGAGCCAAAATGAACTTTTTATTGCTTTAAACGCGTTTTCAGCCCCTGATTGTACACTTAAGGTGAAAATGTCAAAATCTTCAAAATGAGCATAAGCACAATGAAATTAATGCTGGAATCATCTTCAGGATGCTAGAATACACTAAATACAGCAAAAATTTTGAGTCTACAACGTTTAGTTTAGGTGTGAGAGCCAAAATGAACTTTTTATTGCTTTAAACGCGTTTTCAGCCTGATTGTGCACTTTAGGTGAAAATGTCAAAATCTTAAAAATGAGCATAAGCACAATGAAATTAATGCTGGAATCATCTTCAGGATGCTAGAATACACTAAATACAGCAAAAATTTTGAGTCTACAACGTTTAGTTTAGGTGTGAGAGCCAAAATGAACTTTTTATTGCTTTAAACGCGTTTTCAGCCCCTGATTGTACACTTAAGGTGAAAATGTCAAAATCTTCAAAATGAGCATAAGCACAATGAAATTAATGCTGGAATCATCTTCAGGATGCTAGAATACACTAAATACAGCAAAAATGTTGAGTCTACAACGTTTTGTTTAGGTGTGAGAGCCAAAATGAACTTTTTAAGGCTTTAAATGCGTTTTCAGCCTGATTGTGCACTTTAGGTGAAAATGTCAAAATCTTAAAAATGAGCATAAGCACAATGAAATTAATGCTGGAATCATCTTCAGGATGCTAGAATACACTAAATACAGCAAAAATTTTGAGTCTACAACGTTTAGTTTAGGTGTGAGAGCCAAAATGAACTTTTTATTGCTTTAAACGCGTTTTCAGCCTGATTGTGCACTTTAGGTGAAAATGTCAAAATCTTCAAAATGAGCATAAGCACAATGAAATTAATGCTGGAATCATCTTCAGGATGCTAGAATACACTAAATACAGCAAAAATTTTGAGTCTACAAGGTTTAGTTTAGGTGTGAGAGCCAAAATGAACTTTTTATTGCTTTAAACGCGTTTTCAGCCCCTGATTGTACACTTAAGGTGAAAATGTCAAAATCTTCAAAATGAGCATAAGCACAATAAAATTAATGCTGGAATCATCTTCAGGATGCTAGAATACACTAAATACAGCAAAAATGTTGAGTCTACAACGTTTTGTTTAGGTGTGAGAGCCAATATGAACTTTTTATGGCTTTAAATGCGTTTTCAGCCTGATTGTGCACTTTAGGTGAAAATGTCAAAATCTTCAAAATGAGCATAAGCACAATGAAATTAATGCTGGAATCATCTTCAGGATGCTAGAATACACTAAATACAGCAAAAATGTTGAGTCTACAACGTTTAGTTTAGGTGTGAGAGCCAAAATGAACTTTTTATTGCTTTAAACGCGTTTTCAGCCTGATTGTGCACTTTAGGTGAAAATGTCAAAATCTTAAAAATGAGCATAAGCACAATGAAATTAATGCTGGAATCATCTTCAGGATGCTAGAATACACTAAATACAGCAAAAATTTTGAGTCTACAACGTTTAGTTTAGGTGTGAGAGCCAAAATGAACTTTTTATGGCTTTAAATGCGTTTTCAGCCTGATTGTGCACTTTAGGTGAAAATGTCAAAATCTTCAAAATGAGCATAAGCACAATGAAATTAATGCTGGAATCATCTTCAGGATGCTAGAATACACTAAATACAGCAAAAATTTTGAGTCTACAACGTTTAGTTTAGGTGTGAGAGCCAAAATGAACTTTTTATTGCTTTAAACGCGTTTTCAGCCTGATTGTGCACTTTAGGTGAAAATGTCAAAATCTTAAAAATGAGCATAAGCACAATGAAATTATTGCTGGAATCATCTTCAGGATGCTAGAATACACTAAATACAGCAACAATTTTGAGTCTACAAGGTTTTGTTTAGGTGTGAGAGCCAAAATGAACTTTTTATTGCTTTAAACGCGTTTTCAGCCCCTGATTGTACACTTAAGGTGAAAATGTCAAAATCTTCAAAATGAGCATAAGCACAATGAAATTAATGCTGGAATCATCTTCAGGATGCTAGAATACACTAAATACAGCAAAAATGTTGAGTCTACAACGTTTTGTTTAGGTGTGAGAGCCAAAATGAACTTTTTATGGCTTTAAATGCGTTTTCAGCCTGATTGTGCACTTTAGGTGAAAATGTCAAAATCTTCAAAATGAGCATAAGCACAATGAAATTAATGCTGGAATCATCTTCAGGATGCTAGAATACACTAAATACAGCAAAAATTTTGAGTCTACAACGTTTAGTTTAGGTGTGAGAGCCAAAATGAACTTTTTATTGCTTTAAACGCGTTTTCAGCCCCTGATTGTACACTTAAGGTGAACATGTCAAAATCTTAAAAATGAGAATAAGCACAATGAAATTAATGCTGGAATCATCTTCAGGATGCTAGAATACACTAAATACAGCAAAAATGTTGAGTCTACAACGTTTTGTTTAGGTGTGAGAGCCAAAATGAACTTTTTATGGCTTTAAATGCGTTTTCAGCCTGATTGTGCACTTTAGGTGAAAATGTCAAAATCTTCAAAATGAGCATAAGCACAATGAAATTAATGCTGGAATCATCTTCAGGATGCTAGAATACACTAAATACAGCAACAATTTTGAGTCTACAACGTTTAGTTTAGGTGTGAGAGCCAAAATGAACTTTTTATTGCTTTAAACGCGTTTTCAGCCTGATTGTGCACTTTAGGTGAAAATGTCAAAATCTTAAAAATGAGCATAAGCACAATGAAATTATTGCCGGAATCATCTTTAGGATGCTAGAATACACTAAATACAGCAAAAATTTTGAGTCTACAAGGTTTAGTTTAGGTGTGAGAGCCAAAATGAACTTTTTATTGCTTTAAACGCGTTTTCAGCCCCTGATTGTACACTTAAGGTGAAAATGTCAAAATCTTCAAAATGAGCATAAGCACAATGAAATTAATGCTGGAATCATCTTCAGGATGCTAGAATACACTAAATACAGCAAAAATGTTGAGTCTACAACGTTTTGTTTAGGTGTGAGAGCCAAAATTAACTTTTTATGGCTTTAAATGCGTTTTCAGCCTGATTGTGCACTTTAGGTGAAAATGTCAAAATCTTCAAAATGAGCATAAGCACAATGAAATTAATGCTGGAATCATCTTCAGGATGCTAGAATACACTAAATACAGCAAAAATTTTGAGTCTACAACGTTTAGTTTAGGTGTGAGAGCCAAAATGAACTTTTTATTGCTTTAAACGCGTTTTCAGCCTGATTGTGCACTTTAGGTGAAAATGTCAAAATCTTAAAAATGAGCATAAGCACAATGAAATTAATGCTGGAATCATCTTCAGGATGCTAGAATACACTAAATACAGCAAAAATTTTGAGTCTACAACGTTTAGTTTAGGTGTGAGAGCCAAAATGAACTTTTTATTGCTTTAAACGCGTTTTCAGCCCCTGATTGTACACTTAAGGTGAAAATGTCAAAATCTTCAAAATGAGCATAAGCACAATGAAATTAATGCTGGAATCATCTTCAGGATGCTAGAATACACTAAATACAGCAAAAATTTTGAGTCTACAACGTTTAGTTTAGGTGTGAGAGCCAAAATGAACTTTTTATTGCTTTAAACGCGTTTTCAGCCTGATTGTGCACTTTAGGTGAAAATGTCAAAATCTTAAAAATGAGCATAAGCACAATGAAATTAATGCTGGAATCATCTTCAGGATGCTAGAATACACTAAATACAGCAAAAATTTTGAGTCTACAACGTTTAGTTTAGGTGTGAGAGCCAAAATGAACTTTTTATGGCTTTAAATGCGTTTTCAGCCTGATTGTGCACTTTAGGTGAAAATGTCAAAATCTTCAAAATGAGCATAAGCACAATGAAATTAATGCTGGAATCATCTTCAGGATGCTAGAATACACTAAATACAGCAAAAATTTTGAGTCTACAACGTTTAGTTTAGGTGTGAGAGCCAAAATGAACTTTTTATTGCTTTAAACGCGTTTTCAGCCTGATTGTGCACTTTAGGTGAAAATGTCAAAATCTTAAAAATGAGCATAAGCACAATGAAATTAATGCTGGAATCATCTTCAGGATGCTAGAATACACTAAATACAGCAAAAATTTTGAGTCTACAACGTTTAGTTTAGGTGTGAGAGCCAAAATGAACTTTTTATTGCTTTAAACGCGTTTTCAGCCCCGATTGTACACTTAAGGTGAAAATGTCAAAATCTTCAAAATGAGCATAAGCACAATGAAATTAATGCTGGAATCATCTTCAGGATGCTAGAATACACTAAATACAGCAAAAATTTTGAGTCTACAACGTTTTGTTTAGGTGTGAGAGCCAAAATGAACTTTTTATTGCTTTAAACGCGTTTTCAGCCCCTGATTGTACACTTAAGGTGAAAATGTCAAAATCTTCAAAATGAGCATAAGCACAATGAAATTAATGCTGGAATCATCTTCAGGATGCTAGAATACACTAAATACAGCAAAAATTTTGAGTCTACAACGTTTAGTTTAGGTGTGAGAGCCAAAATGAACTTTTTATTGCTTTAAACGCGTTTTCAGCCCCTGATTGTACACTTAAGGTGAAAATGTCAAAATCTTCAAAATGAGCATAAGCACAATGAAATTAATGCTGGAATCATCTTCAGGATGCTAGAATACACTAAATACAGCAAAAATTTTGAGTCTACAACGTTTAGTTTAGGTGTGAGAGCCAAAATGAACTTTTTATTGCTTTAAACGCGTTTTCAGCCTGATTGTGCACTTTAGGTGAAAATGTCAAAATCTTAAAAATGAGCATAAGCACAATGAAATTAATGCTGGAATCATCTTCAGGATGCTAGAATACACTAAATACAGCAAAAATTTTGAGTCTACAACGTTTAGTTTAGGTGTGAGAGCCAAAATGAACTTTTTATTGCTTTAAACGCGTTTTCAGCCCCTGATTGTACACTTAAGGTGAAAATGTCAAAATCTTCAAAATGAGCATAAGCACAATGAAATTAATGCTGGAATCATCTTCAGGATGCTAGAATACACTAAATACAGCAAAAATGTTGAGTCTACAACGTTTTGTTTAGGTGTGAGAGCCAAAATGAACTTTTTAAGGCTTTAAATGCGTTTTCAGCCTGATTGTGCACTTTAGGTGAAAATGTCAAAATCTTCAAAATGAGCATAAGCACAATGAAATTAATGCTGGAATCATCTTCAGGATGCTAGAATACACTAAATACAGCAAAAATTTTGAGTCTACAACGTTTAGTTTAGGTGTGAGAGCCAAAATGAACTTTTTATTGCTTTAAACGCGTTTTCAGCCTGATTGTGCACTTTAGGTGAAAATGTCAAAATCTTAAAAATGAGCATAAGCACAATGAAATTAATGCTGGAATCATCTTCAGGATGCTAGAATACACGAAATACAGCAAAAATTTTGAGTCTACAACGTTTAGTTTAGGTGTGAGAGCCAAAATGAACTTTTTATTGCTTTAAACGCGTTTTCAGCCCCTGATTGTACACTTAAGGTGAAAATGTCAAAATCTTCAAAATGAGCATAAGCACAATGAAATTAATGCTGGAATCATCTTCAGGATGCTAGAATACACTAAATACAGCAAAATTGTTGAGTCTACAACGTTTTGTTTAGGTGTGAGAGCCAAAATGAACTTTTTAAGGCTTTAAATGCGTTTTCAGCCTGATTGTGCACTTTAGGTGAAAATGTCAAAATCTTCAAAATGAGCATAAGCACAATGAAATTAATGCTGGAATCATCTTCAGGATGCTAGAATACACTAAATACAGCAAAAATTTTGAGTCTACAACGTTTAGTTTAGGTGTGAGAGCCAAAATGAACTTTTTATTGCTTTAAACGCGTTTTCAGCCTGATTGTGCACTTTAGGTGAAAATGTCAAAATCTTAAAAATGAGCATAAGCACAATGAAATTAATGCTGGAATCATCTTCAGGATGCTAGAATACACTAAATACAGCAAAAATGTTGAGTCTACAACGTTTTGTTTAGGTGTGAGAGCCAAAATGAACTTTTTATGGCTTTAAATGCGTTTTCAGCCTGATTGTGCACTTTAGGTGAAAATTTCAAAATCTTCAAAATGAGCATAAGCACAATGAAATTAATGCTGGAATCATCTTCAGGATGCTAGAATACACTAAATACAGCAAAAATTTTGAGTCTACAACGTTTAGTTTAGGTGTGAGAGCCAAAATGAACTTTTTATTGCTTTAAACGCGTTTTCAGCCCCTGATTGTACACTTAAGGTGAACATGTCAAAATCTTAAAAATGAGCATAAGCACAATGAAATTAATGCTGGAATCATCTTCAGGATGCTAGAATACACTAAATACAGCAAAAATGTTGAGTCTACAACGTTTTGTTTAGAGGTGAGAGCCAAAATGAACTTTTTATGGCTTTAAATGCGTTTTCAGCCTGATTGTGCACTTTAGGTGAAAATGTCAAAATTTTCAAAATGAGCATAAGCACAATGAAATTAATGCTGGAATCATCTTCAGGATGCTAGAATACACTAAATACAGCAAAAATTTTGAGTCTACAACGTTTAGTTTAGGTGTGAGAGCCAAAATGAACTTTTTATTGCTTTAAACGCGTTTTCAGCCTGATTGTGCACTTTAGGTGAAAATGTCAAAATCTTAAAAATGAGCATAAGCACAATGAAATTAATGCTGGAATCATCTTCAGGATGCTAGAATACACTAAATACAGCAAAAATTTTGAGTCTACAACGTTTAGTTTAGGTGTGAGAGCCAAAATGAACTTTTTATTGCTTTAAACGCGTTTTCAGCCTGATTGTGCACTTTAGGTGAAAATGTCAAAATCTTCAAAATGAGCATAAGCACAATGAAATTAATGCTGGAATCATCTTCAGGATGCTAGAATACACTAAATACAGCAAAAATTTTGAGTCTACAAGGTTTAGTTTAGGTGTGAGAGCCAAAATGAACTTTTTATTGCTTTAAACGCGTTTTCAGCCCCTGATTGTACACTTAAGGTGAAAATGTCAAAATCTTCAAAATGAGCATAAGCACAATGAAATTAATGCTGGAATCATCTTCAGGATGCTAGAATACACTAAATACAGCAAAAATGTTGAGTCTACAACGTTTTGTTTAGGTGTGAGAGCCAATATGAACTTTTTATGGCTTTAAATGCGTTTTCAGCCTGATTGTGCACTTTAGGTGAAAATGTCAAAATCTTCAAAATGAGCATAAGCACAATGAAATTAATGCTGGAATCATCTTCAGGATGCTAGAATACACTAAATACAGCAAAAATGTTGAGTCTACAACGTTTTGTTTAGGTGTGAGAGCCAAAATGAACTTTTTATGGCTTTAAATGCGTTTTCAGCCTGATTGTGCACTTTAGGTGAAAATGTCAAAATCTTCAAAATGAGCATAAGCACAATGAAATTAATGCTGGAATCATCTTCAGGATGCTAGAATACACTAAATACAGCAAAAATTTTGAGTCTACAACGTTTAGTTTAGGTGTGAGAGCCAAAATGAACTTTTTATTGCTTTAAACGCGTTTTCAGCCTGATTGTGCACTTTAGGTGAAAATGTCAAAATCTTAAAAATGAGCATAAGCACAATGAAATTAATGCTGGAATCATCTTCAGGATGCTAGAATACACTAAATACAGCAAAAATTTTGAGTCTACAACGTTTAGTTTAGGTGTGAGAGCCAAAAAGAACTTTTTATGGCTTTAAATGCGTTTTCAGCCTGATTGTGCACTTTAGGTGAAAATGTCAAAATCTTCAAAATGAGCATAAGCACAATGAAATTAATGCTGGAATCATCTTCAGGATGCTAGAATACACTAAATACAGCAAAAATTTTGAGTCTACAACGTTTAGTTTAGGTGTGAGAGCCAAAATGAACTTTTTATTGCTTTAAACGCGTTTTCAGCCTGATTGTGCACTTTAGGTGAAAATGTCAAAATCTTAAAAATGAGCATAAGCACAATGAAATTAATGCTGGAGTCATCTTCAGGATGCTAGAATACACTAAATACAGCAAAAATTTTGAGTCTACAACGTTTAGTTTAGGTGTGAGAGCCAAAATGAACTTTTTATTGCTTTAAACGCGTTTTCAGCCCCGATTGTACACTTAAGGTGAAAATGTCAAAATCTTCAAAATGAGCATAAGCACAATGAAATTAATGCTGGAATCATCTTCAGGATGCTAGAATACACTAAATACAGCAAAAATTTTGAGTCTACAACGTTTTGTTTAGGTGTGAGAGCCAAAATGAACTTTTTATTGCTTTAAACGCGTTTTCAGCCCCTGATTGTACACTTAAGGTGAAAATGTCAAAATCTTCAAAATGAGCATAAGCACAATGAAATTAATGCTGGAATCATCTTCAGGATGCTAGAATACACTAAATACAGCAAAAATTTTGAGTCTACAACGTTTAGTTTAGGTGTGAGAGCCAAAATGAACTTTTTATTGCTTTAAACGCGTTTTCAGCCCCTGATTGTACACTTAAGGTGAAAATGTCAAAATCTTCAAAATGAGCATAAGCACAATGAAATTAATGCTGGAATCATCTTCAGGATGCTAGAATACACTAAATACAGCAAAAATTTTGAGTCTACAACGTTTAGTTTAGGTGTGAGAGCCAAAATGAACTTTTTATTGCTTTAAACGCGTTTTCAGCCTGATTGTGCACTTTAGGTGAAAATGTCAAAATCTTAAAAATGAGCATAAGCACAATGAAATTAATGCTGGAATCATCTTCAGGATGCTAGAATACACTAAATACAGCAAAAATTTTGAGTCTACAACGTTTAGTTTAGGTGTGAGAGCCAAAATGAACTTTTTATTGCTTTAAACGCGTTTTCAGCCCCTGATTGTACACTTAAGGTGAAAATGTCAAAATCTTCAAAATGAGCATAAGCACAATGAAATTAATGCTGGAATCATCTTCAGGATGCTAGAATACACTAAATACAGCAAAAATGTTGAGTCTACAACGTTTTGTTTAGGTGTGAGAGCCAAAATGAACTTTTTAAGGCTTTAAATGCGTTTTCAGCCTGATTGTGCACTTTAGGTGAAAATGTCAAAATCTTCAAAATGAGCATAAGCACAATGAAATTAATGCTGGAATCATCTTCAGGATGCTAGAATACACTAAATACAGCAAAAATTTTGAGTCTACAACGTTTAGTTTAGGTGTGAGAGCCAAAATGAACTTTTTATTGCTTTAAACGCGTTTTCAGCCTGATTGTGCACTTTAGGTGAAAATGTCAAAATCTTAAAAATGAGCATAAGCACAATGAAATTAATGCTGGAATCATCTTCAGGATGCTAGAATACACTAAATACAGCAAAAATTTTGAGTCTACAACGTTTAGTTTAGGTGTGAGAGCCAAAATGAACTTTTTATTGCTTTAAACGCGTTTTCAGCCCCTGATTGTACACTTAAGGTGAAAATGTCAAAATCTTCAAAATGAGCATAAGCACAATGAAATTAATGCTGGAATCATCTTCAGGATGCTAGAATACACTAAATACAGCAAAAATGTTGAGTCTACAACGTTTTGTTTAGGTGTGAGAGCCAAAATGAACTTTTTAAGGCTTTAAATGCGTTTTCAGCCTGATTGTGCACTTTAGGTGAAAATGTCAAAATCTTCAAAATGAGCATAAGCACAATGAAATTAATGCTGGAATCATCTTCAGGATGCTAGAATACACTAAATACAGCAAAAATTTTGAGTCTACAACGTTTAGTTTAGGTGTGAGAGCCAAAATGAATTTTTTATTGCTTTAAACGCGTTTTCAGCCTGATTGTGCACTTTAGGTGAAAATGTCAAAATCTTCAAAATGAGCATAAGCACAATGAAATTAATGCTGGAATCATCTTCAGGATGCTAGAATACACTAAATACAGCAAAAATTTTGAGTCTACAAGGTTTAGTTTAGGTGTGAGAGCCAAAATGAACTTTTTATTGCTTTAAACGCGTTTTCAGCCCCTGATTGTACACTTAAGGTGAAAATGTCAAAATCTTCAAAATGAGCATAAGCACAATGAAATTAATGCTGGAATCATCTTCAGGATGCTAGAATACACTAAATACAGCAAAAATGTTGAGTCTACAACGTTTTGTTTAGGTGTGAGAGCCAATATGAACTTTTTATGGCTTTAAATGCGTTTTCAGCCTGATTGTGCACTTTAGGTGAAAATGTCAAAATCTTCAAAATGAGCATAAGCACAATGAAATTAATGCTGGAATCATCTTCAGGATGCTAGAATACACTAAATACAGCAAAAATGTTGAGTCTACAACGTTTAGTTTAGGTGTGAGAGCCAAAATGAACTTTTTATTGCTTTAAACGCGTTTTCAGCCTGATTGTGCACTTTAGGTGAAAATGTCAAAATCTTAAAAATGAGCATAAGCACAATGAAATTAATGCTGGAATCATCTTCAGGATGCTAGAATACACTAAATACAGCAAAAATTTTGAGTCTACAACGTTTAGTTTAGGTGTGAGAGCCAAAATGAACTTTTTATGGCTTTAAATGCGTTTTCAGCCTGATTGTGCACTTTAGGTGAAAATGTCAAAATCTTCAAAATGAGCATAAGCACAATGAAATTAATGCTGGAATCATCTTCAGGATGCTAGAATACACTAAATACAGCAAAAATTTTGAGTCTACAACGTTTAGTTTAGGTGTGAGAGCCAAAATGAACTTTTTATTGCTTTAAACGCGTTTTCAGCCTGATTGTGCACTTTAGGTGAAAATGTCAAAATCTTAAAAATGAGCATAAGCACAATGAAATTATTGCTGGAATCATCTTCAGGATGCTAGAATACACTAAATACAGCAACAATTTTGAGTCTACAAGGTTTAGTTTAGGTGTGAGAGCCAAAATGAACTTTTTATTGCTTTAAACGCGTTTTCAGCCCCTGATTGTACACTTAAGGTGAAAATGTCAAAATCTTCAAAATGAGCATAAGCACAATGAAATTAATGCTGGAATCATCTTCAGGATGCTAGAATACACTAAATACAGCAAAAATGTTGAGTCTACAACGTTTTGTTTAGGTGTGAGAGCCAAAATGAACTTTTTATGGCTTTAAATGCGTTTTCAGCCTGATTGTGCACTTTAGGTGAAAATGTCAAAATCTTCAAAATGAGCATAAGCACAATGAAATTAATGCTGGAATCATCTTCAGGATGCTAGAATACACTAAATACAGCAAAAATTTTGAGTCTACAACGTTTAGTTTAGGTGTGAGAGCCAAAATGAACTTTTTATTGCTTTAAACGCGTTTTCAGCCCCTGATTGTACACTTAAGGTGAACATGTCAAAATCTTAAAAATGAGCATAAGCACAATGAAATTAATGCTGGAATCATCTTCAGGATGCTAGAATACACTAAATACAGCAAAAATGTTGAGTCTACAACGTTTTGTTTAGGTGTGAGAGCCAAAATGAACTTTTTATGGCTTTAAATGCGTTTTCAGCCTGATTGTGCACTTTAGGTGAAAATGTCAAAATCTTCAAAATGAGCATAAGCACAATGAAATTAATGCTGGAATCATCTTCAGGATGCTAGAATACACTAAATACAGCAACAATTTTGAGTCTACAACGTTTAGTTTAGGTGTGAGAGCCAAAATGAACTTTTTATTGCTTTAAACGCGTTTTCAGCCTGATTGTGCACTTTAGGTGAAAATGTCAAAATCTTAAAAATGAGCATAAGCACAATGAAATTATTGCCGGAATCATCTTTAGGATGCTAGAATACACTAAATACAGCAAAAATTTTGAGTCTACAAGGTTTAGTTTAGGTGTGAGAGCCAAAATGAACTTTTTATTGCTTTAAACGCGTTTTCAGCCCCTGATTGTACACTTAAGGTGAAAATGTCAAAATCTTCAAAATGAGCATAAGCACAATGAAATTAATGCTGGAATCATCTTCAGGATGCTAGAATACACTAAATACAGCAAAAATGTTGAGTCTACAACGTTTTGTTTAGGTGTGAGAGCCAAAATGAACTTTTTATGGCTTTAAATGCGTTTTCAGCCTGATTGTGCACTTTAGGTGAAAATGTCAAAATCTTCAAAATGAGCATAAGCACAATGAAATTAATGCTGGAATCATCTTCAGGATGCTAGAATACACTAAATACAGCAAAAATTTTGAGTCTACAACGTTTAGTTTAGGTGTGAGAGCCAAAATGAACTTTTTATTGCTTTAAACGCGTTTTCAGCCTGATTGTGCACTTTAGGTGAAAATGTCAAAATCTTAAAAATGAGCATAAGCACAATGAAATTAATGCTGGAATCATCTTCAGGATGCTAGAATACACTAAATACAGCAAAAATTTTGAGTCTACAACGTTTTGTTTAGGTGTGAGAGCCAAAATGAACTTTTTATTGCTTTAAACGCGTTTTCAGCCCCTGATTGTACACTTAAGGTGAAAATGTCAAAATCTTCAAAATGAGCATAAGCACAATGAAATTAATGCTGGAATCATCTTCAGGATGCTAGAATACACTAAATACAGCAAAAATTTTGAGTCTACAACGTTTAGTTTAGGTGTGAGAGCCAAAATGAACTTTTTATTGCTTTAAACGCGTTTTCAGCCTGATTGTGCACTTTAGGTGAAAATGTCAAAATCTTAAAAATGAGCATAAGCACAATGAAATTAATGCTGGAATCATCTTCAGGATGCTAGAATACACTAAATACAGCAAAAATTTTGAGTCTACAACGTTTAGTTTAGGTGTGAGAGCCAAAATGAACTTTTTATTGCTTTAAATGCGTTTTCAGCCTGATTGTGCACTTTAGGTGAAAATGTCAAAATCTTCAAAATGAGCATAAGCACAATGAAATTAATGCTGGAATCATCTTCAGGATGCTAGAATACACTAAATACAGCAAAAATTTTGAGTCTACAACGTTTAGTTTAGGTGTGAGAGCCAAAATGAACTTTTTATTGCTTTAAACGCGTTTTCAGCCTGATTGTGCACTTTAGGTGAAAATGTCAAAATCTTAAAAATGAGCATAAGCACAATGAAATTAATGCTGGAATCATCTTCAGGATGCTAGAATACACTAAATACAGCAAAAATTTTGAGTCTACAACGTTTAGTTTAGGTGTGAGAGCCAAAATGAACTTTTTATTGCTTTAAACGCGTTTTCAGCCCCTGATTGTACACTTAAGGTGAAAATGTCAAAATCTTCAAAATGAGCATAAGCACAATGAAATTAATGCTGGAATCATCTTCAGGATGCTAGAATACACTAAATACAGCAAAAATTTTGAGTCTACAACGTTTTGTTTAGGTGTGAGAGCCAAAATGAACTTTTTATTGCTTTAAACGCGTTTTCAGCCCCTGATTGTACACTTAAGGTGAAAATGTCAAAATCTTCAAAATGAGCATAAGCACAATGAAATTAATGCTGGAATCATCTTCAGGATGCTAGAATACACTAAATACAGCAAAAATTTTGAGTCTACAACGTTTAGTTTAGGTTTGAGAGCCAAAATGAACTTTTTATTGCTTTAAACGCGTTTTCAGCCTGATTGTGCACTTTAGGTGAAAATGTCAAAATCTTAAAAATGAGCATAAGCACAATGAAATTAATGCTGGAATCATCTTCAGGATGCTAGAATACACTAAATACAGCAAAAATGTTGAGTCTACAACGTTTTGTTTAGGTGTGAGAGCCAAAATGAACTTTTTATGGCTTTAAATGCGTTTTCAGCCTGATTGTGCACTTTAGGTGAAAATTTCAAAATCTTCAAAATGAGCATAAGCACAATGAAATTAATGCTGGAATCATCTTCAGGATGCTAGAATACACTAAATACAGCAAAAATTTTGAGTCTACAACGTTTAGTTTAGGTGTGAGAGCCAAAATGAACTTTTTATTGCTTTAAACGCGTTTTCAGCCCCTGATTGTACACTTAAGGTGAACATGTCAAAATCTTAAAAATGAGCATAAGCACAATGAAATTAATGCTGGAATCATCTTCAGGATGCTAGAATACACTAAATACAGCAAAAATGTTGAGTCTACAACGTTTTGTTTAGGTGTGAGAGCCAAAATGAACTTTTTATGGCTTTAAATGCGTTTTCAGCCTGATTGTGCACTTTAGGTGAAAATGTCAAAATTTTCAAAATGAGCATAAGCACAATGAAATTAATGCTGGAATCATCTTCAGGATGCTAGAATACACTAAATACAGCAAAAATTTTGAGTCTACAACGTTTAGTTTAGGTGTGAGAGCCAAAATGAACTTTTTATTGCTTTAAACGCGTTTTCAGCCTGATTGTGCACTTTAGGTGAAAATGTCAAAATCTTAAAAATGAGCATAAGCACAATGGAATTAATGCTGGAATCATCTTTAGGATGCTAGAATACACTAAATACAGCAAAAATGTTGAGTCTACAACGTTTAGTTTAGGTGTGAGAGCCAAAATGAACTTTTTATTGCTTTAAACGCGTTTTCAGCCTGATTGTGCACTTTAAGTGAAAATGTCAAAATCTTAAAAATGAGCATAAGCACAATGAAATTAATGCTGGAATCATCTTCAGGATGCTAGAATACACTAAATACAGCAAAAATTTTGAGTCTACAACGTTTAGTTTAGGTGTGAGAGCCAAAATGAACTTTTTATGGCTTTAAATGCGTTTTCAGCCTGATTGTGCACTTTAGGTGAAAATGTCAAAATCTTCAAAATGAGCATAAGCACAATGAAATTAATGCTGGAATCATCTTCAGGATGCTAGAATACACTAAATACAGCAAAAATTTTGAGTCTACAACGTTTAGTTTAGGTGTGAGAGCCAAAATGAACTTTTTATTGCTTTAAACGCGTTTTCAGCCTGATTGTGCACTTTAGGTGAAAATGTCAAAATCTTAAAAATGAGCATAAGCACAATGAAATTATTGCTGGAATCATCTTCAGGATGCTAGAATACACTAAATACAGCAACAATTTTGAGTCTACAAGGTTTAGTTTAGGTGTGAGAGCCAAAATGAACTTTTTATTGCTTTAAACGCGTTTTCAGCCCCTGATTGTACACTTAAGGTGAAAATGTCAAAATCTTCAAAATGAGCATAAGCACAATGAAATTAATGCTGGAATCATCTTCAGGATGCTAGAATACACTAAATACAGCAAAAATGTTGAGTCTACAACGTTTTGTTTAGGTGTGAGAGCCAAAATGAACTTTTTATGGCTTTAAATGCGTTTTCAGCCTGATTGTGCACTTTAGGTGAAAATGTCAAAATCTTAAAAATGAGCATAAGCACAATGAAATTAATGCTGGAATCATCTTCAGGATGCTAGAATACACTAAATACAGCAAAAATTTTGAGTCTACAACGTTTAGTTTAGGTGTGAGAGCCAAAATGAACTTTTTATGGCTTTAAATGCGTTTTCAGCCTGATTGTGCACTTTAGGTGAAAATGTCAAAATCTTCAAAATGAGCATAAGCACAATGAAATTAATGCTGGAATCATCTTCAGGATGCTAGAATACACTAAATACAGCAAAAATTTTGAGTCTACAACGTTTAGTTTAGGTGTGAGTGCCAAAATGAACTTTTTATTGCTTTAAACGCGTTTTCAGCCTGATTGTGCACTTTAGGTGAAAATGTCAAAATCTTAAAAATGAGCATAAGCACAATGAAATTAATGCTGGAATCATCTTCAGGATGCTAGAATACACTAAATACAGCAAAAATTTTGAGTCTACAACGTTTAGTTTAGGTGTGAGAGCCAAAATGAACTTTTTATTGCTTTAAACGCGTTTTCAGCCCCTGATTGTACACTTAAGGTGAAAATGTCAAAATCTTCAAAATGAGCATAAGCACAATGAAATTAATGCTGGAATCATCTTCAGGATGCTAGAATACACTAAATACAGCAAAAATTTTGAGTCTACAACGTTTTGTTTAGGTGTGAGAGCCAAAATGAACTTTTTATTGCTTTAAACGCGTTTTCAGCCCCTGATTGTACACTTAAGGTGAAAATGTCAAAATCTTCAAAATGAGCATAAGCACAATGAAATTAATGCTGGAATCATCTTCAGGATGCTAGAATACACTAAATACAGCAAAAATTTTGAGTCTACAACGTTTAGTTTAGGTGTGAGAGCCAAAATGAACTTTTTATTGCTTTAAACGCGTTTTCAGCCCCTGATTGTACACTTAAGGTGAAAATGACAAAATCTTCAAAATGAGCATAAGCACAATGAAATTAATGCTGGAATCATCTTCAGGATGCTAGAATACACTAAATACAGCAAAAATTTTGAGTCTACAACGTTTAGTTTAGGTGTGAGAGCCAAAATGAACTTTTTATTGCTTTAAACGCGTTTTCAGCCCCTGATTGTACACTTAAGGTGAAAATGTCAAAATCTTCAAAATGAGCATAAGCACAATGAAATTAATGCTGGAATCATCTTCAGGATGCTAGAATACACTAAATACAGCAAAAATGTTGAGTCTACAACGTTTTGTTTAGGTGTGAGAGCCAAAATGAACTTTTTAAGGCTTTAAATGCGTTTTCAGCCTGATTGTGCACTTTAGGTGAAAATGTCAAAATCTTCAAAATGAGCATAAGCACAATGAAATTAATGCTGGAATCATCTTCAGGATGCTAGAATACACTAAATACAGCAAAAATTTTGAGTCTACAACGTTTAGTTTAGGTGTGAGAGCCAAAATGAACTTTTTATTGCTTTAAACGCGTTTTCAGCCTGATTGTGCACTTTAGGTGAAAATGTCAAAATCTTAAAAATGAGCATAAGCACAATGAAATTAATGCTGGAATCATCTTCAGGATGCTAGAATACACTAAATACAGCAAAAATGTTGAGTCTACAACGTTTTGTTTAGGTGTGAGAGCCAAAATGAACTTTTTATGGCTTTAAATGCGTTTTCAGCCTGATTGTGCACTTTAGGTGAAAATGTCAAAATCTTCAAAATGAGCATAAGCACAATAAAATTAATGCTGGAATCATCTTCAGGATGCTAGAATACACTAAATACAGCAAAAATTTTGAGTCTACAACGTTTAGTTTAGGTGTGAGAGCCAAAATGAACTTTTTATTGCTTTAAACGCGTTTTCAGCCCCTGATTGTACACTTAAGGTGAACATGTCAAAATCTTAAAAATGAGCATAAGCACAATGAAATTAATGCTGGAATCATCTTCAGGATGCTAGAATACACTAAATACAGCAAAAATGTTGAGTCTACAACGTTTTGTTTAGGTGTGAGAGCCAAAATGAACTTTTTATGGCTTTAAATGCGTTTTCAGCCTGATTGTGCACTTTAGGTGAAAATGTCAAAATTTTCAAAATGAGCATAAGCACAATGAAATTAATGCTGGAATCATCTTCAGGATGCTAGAATACACTAAATACAGCAAAAATTTTGAGTCTACAACGTTTAGTTTAGGTGTGAGAGCCAAAATGAACTTTTTATTGCTTTAAACGCGTTTTCAGCCTGATTGTGCACTTTAGGTGAAAATGTCAAAATCTTAAAAATGAGCATAAGCACAATGAAATTAATGCTGGAATCATCTTCAGGATGCTAGAATACACTAAATACAGCAAAAATTTTGAGTCTACAACGTTTAGTTTAGGTGTGAGAGCCAAAATGAACTTTTTATTGCTTTAAACGCGTTTTCAGCCTGATTGTGCACTTTAGGTGAAAATGTCAAAATCTTCAAAATGAGCATAAGCACAATGAAATTAATGCTGGAATCATCTTCAGGATGCTAGAATACACTAAATACAGCAAAAATTTTGAATCTACAAGGTTTAGTTTAGGTGTGAGAGCCAAAATGAACTTTTTATTGCTTTAAACGCGTTTTCAGCCCCTGATTGTACACTTAAGGTGAAAATGTCAAAATCTTCAAAATGAGCATAAGCACAATGAAATTAATGCTGGAATCATCTTCAGGATGCTAGAATACACTAAATACAGCAAAAATGTTGAGTCTACAACGTTTTGTTTAGGTGTGAGAGCCAATATGAACTTTTTATGGCTTTAAATGCGTTTTCAGCCTGATTGTGCACTTGAGGTGAAAATGTCAAAATCTTCAAAATGAGCATAAGCACAATGAAATTAATGCTGGAATCATCTTCAGGATGCTAGAATACACTAAATACAGCAAAAATTTTGAGTCTACAACGTTTAGTTTAGGTGTGAGAGCCAAAATGAACTTTTTATTGCTTTAAACGCGTTTTCAGCCTGATTGTGCACTTTAGGTGAAAATGTCAAAATCTTAAAAATGAGCATAAGCACAATGAAATTAATGCTGGAATCATCTTCAGGATGCTAGAATACACTAAATACAGCAAAAATTTTGAGTCTACAACGTTTAGTTTAGGTGTGAGAGCCAAAATGAACTTTTTATTGCTTTAAACGCGTTTTCAGCCCCTGATTGTACACTTAAGGTGAACATGTCAAAATCTTCAAAATGAGCATAAGCACAATGAAATTAATGCTGGAATCATCTTCAGGATGCTAGAATACACTAAATACAGCAAAAATGTTGAGTCTACAACGTTTTGTTTAGGTGTGAGAGCACAAAATGAACTTTTTATGGCTTTAAGTGCGTTTTCAGCCTGATTGTGCACTTTAGGTGAAAATGTCAAAATCTTCAAAATGAGCATAAGCACAATGAAATTAATGCTGGAATCATCTTCAGGATGCTAGAATACACTAAATACAGCAAAAATTTTGAGTCTACAACGTTTAGTTTAGGTGTGAGAGCCAAAATGAACTTTTTATTGCTTTAAACGCGTTTTCAGCCCCTGATTGTACACTTAAGGTGAACATGTCAAAATCTTAAAAATGAGCATAAGCACAATGAAATTAATGCTGGAATCATCTTCAGGATGCTAGAATACACTAAATACAGCAAAAATTTTGAGTCTACAACGTTTAGTTTAGGTGTGAGAGCCAAAATGAACTTTTTATTGCTTTAAACGCGTTTTCAGCCCCTGATTGTACACTTAAGGTGAAAATGTCAAAATCTTAAAAATGAGCATAAGCACAATGAAATTAATGCTGGAATCATCTTCAGGATGCTAGAATACACTAAATACAGCAAAAATGTTGAGTCTACAACGTTTTGTTTAGGTGTGAGAGCCAAAATGAACTTTTTATGGCTTTAAATGCGTTTTCAGCCTGATTGTGCACTTTAGGTGAAAATGTCAAAATCTTCAAAATGAGCATAAGCACAATGAAATTAATGCTGGAATCATCTTCAGGATGCTAGAATACACTAAATACAGCAAAAATTTTGAGTCTACAACGTTTAGTTTAGGTGTGAGAGCCAAAATGAACTTTTTATTGCTTTAAACGCGTTTTCAGCCTGATTGTGCACTTTAGGTGAAAATGTCAAAATCTTAAAAATGAGCATAAGCACAATGAAATTAATGCTGGAATCATCTTCAGGATGCTAGAATACACTAAATACAGCAAAAATTTTGAGTCTTCAACGTTTAGTTTAGGTGTGAGAGCCAAAATGAACTTTTTATTGCTTTAAACGCGTTTTCAGCCCCTGATTGTACACTTAAGGTGAAAATGTCAAAATGTTCAAAATGAGCATAAGCACAATGAAATTAATGCTGGAATCATCTTCAGGATGCTAGAATACACTAAATACAGCAAAAATGTTGAGTCTACAACGTTTTGTTTAGGTGTGAGAGCCAAAATGAACTTTTTAAGGCTTTAAATGCGTTTTCAGCCTGATTGTGCACTTTAGGTGAAAATGTCAAAATCTTCAAAATGAGCATAAGCACAATGAAATTAATGCTGGAATCATCTTCAGGATGCTAGAATACACTAAATACAGCAAAAATTTTGAGTCTACAACGTTTAGTTTAGGTGTGAGAGCCAAAATGAACTTTTTATTGCTTTAAACGCGTTTTCAGCCCCTGATTGTACACTTAAGGTGAACATGTCAAAATCTTAAAAATGAGCATAAGCACAATGAAATTAATGCTGGAATCATCTTCAGGATGCTAGAATACACTAAATACAGCAAAAATTTTGAGTCTACAACGTTTAGTTTAGGTGTGAGAGCCAAAATGAACTTTTTATTGCTTTAAACGCGTTTTCAGCCTGATTGTGCACTTTAGGTGAAAATGTCAAAATCTTAAAAATGAGCATAAGCACAATGAAATTAATGCTGGAATCATCTTCAGGATGCTAGAATACACTAAATACAGCAAAAATTTTGAGTCTACAACGTTTAGTTTAGGTGTGAGAGCCAAAATGAACTTTTTATTGCTTTAAACGCGTTTTCAGCCCCTGATTGTACACTTAAGGTGAAAATGTCAAAATCTTCAAAATGAGCATAAGCACAATGAAATTAATGCTGGAATCATCTTCAGGATGCTAGAATACACTAAATACAGCAAAAATTTTGAGTCTACAACGTTTTGTTTAGGTGTGAGAGCCAAAATGAACTTTTTATTGCTTTAAACGCGTTTTCAGCCCCTGATTGTACACTTAAGGTGAAAATGTCAAAATCTTCAAAATGAGCATAAGCACAATGAAATTAATGCTGGAATCATCTTCAGGATGCTAGAATACACTAAATACAGCAAAAATTTTGAGTCTACAACGTTTAGTTTAGGTGTGAGAGCCAAAATGAACTTTTTATTGCTTTAAACGCGTTTTCAGCCCCTGATTGTACACTTAAGGTGAAAATGTCAAAATCTTCAAAATGAGCATAAGCACAATGAAATTAATGCTGGAATCATCTTCAGGATGCTAGAATACACTAAATACAGCAAAAATTTTGAGTCTACAACGTTTAGTTTAGGTGTGAGAGCCAAAATGAACTTTTTATTGCTTTAAACGCGTTTTCAGCCCCTGATTGTACACTTAAGGTGAAAATGTCAAAATCTTCAAAATGAGCATAAGCACAATGAAATTAATGCTGGAATCATCTTCAGGATGCTAGAATACACTAAATACAGCAAAAATGTTGAGTCTACAACGTTTTGTTTAGGTGTGAGAGCCAAAATGAACTTTTTAAGGCTTTAAATGCGTTTTCAGCCTGATTGTGCACTTTAGGTGAAAATGTCAAAATCTTCAAAATGAGCATAAGCACAATGAAATTAATGCTGGAATCATCTTCAGGATGCTAGAATACACTAAATACAGCAAAAATTTTGAGTCTACAACGTTTAGTTTAGGTGTGAGAGCCAAAATGAACTTTTTATTGCTTTAAACGCGTTTTCAGCCTGATTGTGCACTTTAGGTGAAAATGTCAAAATCTTAAAAATGAGCATAAGCACAATGAAATTAATGCTGGAATCATCTTCAGGATAATAGAATACACTAAATACAGCAAAAATGTTGAGTCTACAACGTTTTGTTTAGGTGTGAGAGCCAAAATGAACTTTTTATGGCTTTAAATGCGTTTTCAGCCTGATTGTGCACTTTAGGTGAAAATGTCAAAATCTTCAAAATGAGCATAAGCACAATAAAATTAATGCTGGAATCATCTTCAGGATGCTAGAATACACTAAATACAGCAAAAATTTTGAGTCTACAACGTTTAGTTTAGGTGTGAGAGCCAAAATGAACTTTTTATTGCTTTAAACGCGTTTTCAGCCCCTGATTGTACACTTAAGGTGAACATGTCAAAATCTTAAAAATGAGCATAAGCACAATGAAATTAATGCTGGAATCATCTTCAGGATGCTAGAATACACTAAATACAGCAAAAATGTTGAGTCTACAACGTTTTGTTTAGGTGTGAGAGCCAAAATGAACTTTTTATGGCTTTAAATGCGTTTTCAGCCTGATTGTGCACTTTAGGTGAAAATGTCAAAATTTTCAAAATGAGCATAAGCACAATGAAATTAATGCTGGAATCATCTTCAGGATGCTAGAATACACTAAATACAGCAAAAATTTTGAGTCTACAACGTTTAGTTTAGGTGTGAGAGCCAAAATGAACTTTTTATTGCTTTAAACGCGTTTTCAGCCTGATTGTGCACTTTAGGTGAAAATGTCAAAATCTTAAAAATGAGCATAAGCACAATGAAATTAATGCTGGAATCATCTTCAGGATGCTAGAATACACTAAATACAGCAAAAATTTTGAGTCTACAACGTTTAGTTTAGGTGTGAGAGCCAAAATGAACTTTTTATTGCTTTAAACGCGTTTTCAGCCTGATTGTGCACTTTAGGTGAAAATGTCAAAATCTTCAAAATGAGCATAAGCACAATGAAATTAATGCTGGAATCATCTTCAGGATGCTAGAATACACTAAATACAGCAAAAATTTTGAATCTACAAGGTTTAGTTTAGGTGTGAGAGCCAAAATGAACTTTTTATTGCTTTAAACGCGTTTTCAGCCCCTGATTGTACACTTAAGGTGAAAATGTCAAAATCTTCAAAATGAGCATAAGCACAATGAAATTAATGCTGGAATCATCTTCAGGATGCTAGAATACACTAAATACAGCAAAAATGTTGAGTCTACAACGTTTTGTTTAGGTGTGAGAGCCAATATGAACTTTTTATGGCTTTAAATGCGTTTTCAGCCTGATTGTGCACTTTAGGTGAAAATGTCAAAATCTTCAAAATGAGCATAAGCACAATGAAATTAATGCTGGAATCATCTTCGGGATGCTAGAATACACTAAATACAGCAAAAATTTTGAGTCTACAACGTTTAGTTTAGGTGTGAGAGCCAAAATGAACTTTTTATTGCTTTAAACGCGTTTTCAGCCTGATTGTGCACTTTAGGTGAAAATGTCAAAATCTTAAAAATGAGCATAAGCACAATGAAATTATTGCTGGAATCATCTTCAGGATGCTAGAATACACTAAATACAGCAAAAATTTTGAGTCTACAACGTTTAGTTTAGGTGTGAGAGCCAAAATGAACTTTTTATTGCTTTAAACGCGTTTTCAGCCCCTGATTGTACACTTAAGGTGAACATGTCAAAATCTTCAAAATGAGCATAAGCACAATGAAATTAATGCTGGAATCATCTTCAGGATGCTAGAATACACTAAATACAGCAAAAATGTTGAGTCTACAACGTTTTGTTTAGGTGTGAGAGCACAAAATGAACTTTTTATGGCTTTAAATGCGTTTTCAGCCTGATTGTGCACTTTAGGTGAAAATGTCAAAATCTTCAAAATGAGCATAAGCACAATGAAATTAATGCTGGAATCATCTTCAGGATGCTAGAATACACTAAATACAGCAAAAATTTTGAGTCTACAACGTTTAGTTTAGGTGTGAGAGCCAAAATGAACTTTTTATTGCTTTAAACGCGTTTTCAGCCCCTGATTGTACACTTAAGGTGAACATGTCAAAATCTTAAAAATGAGCATAAGCACAATGAAATTAATGCTGGAATCATCTTCAGGATGCTAGAATACACTAAATACAGCAAAAATTTTGAGTCTACAACGTTTAGTTTAGGTGTGAGAGCCAAAATGAACTTTTTATTGCTTTAAACGCGTTTTCAGCCCCTGATTGTACACTTAAGGTGAACATGTCAAAATCTTAAAAATGAGCATAAGCACAATGAAATTAATGCTGGAATCATCTTCAGGATGCTAGAATACACTAAATACAGCAAAAATGTTGAGTCTACAACGTTTTGTTTAGGTGTGAGAGCCAAAATGAACTTTTTATGGCTTTAAATGCGTTTTCAGCCTGATTGTGCACTTTAGGTGAAAATGTCAAAATCTTCAAAATGAGCATAAGCACAATGAAATTAATGCTGGAATCATCTTCAGGATGCTAGAATACACTAAATACAGCAAAAATTTTGAGTCTACAACGTTTAGTTTAGGTGTGAGAGCCAAAATGAACTTTTTATTGCTTTAAACGCGTTTTCAGCCTGATTGTGCACTTTAGGTGAAAATGTCAAAATCTTAAAAATGAGCATAAGCACAATGAAATTAATGCTGGAATCATCTTCAGGATGCTAGAATACACTAAATACAGCAAAAATTTTGAGTCTACAACGTTTAGTTTAGGTGTGAGAGCCAAAATGAACTTTTTATTGCTTTAAACGCGTTTTCAGCCCCTGATTGTACACTTAAGGTGAAAATGTCAAAATCTTCAAAATGAGCATAAGCACAATGAAATTAATGCTGGAATCATCTTCAGGATGCTAGAATACACTAAATACAGCAAAAATGTTGAGTCTACAACGTTTTGTTTAGGTGTGAGAGCCAAAATGAACTTTTTAAGGCTTTAAATGCGTTTTCAGCCTGATTGTGCACTTTAGGTGAAAATGTCAAAATCTTCAAAATGAGCATAAGCACAATGAAATTAATGCTGGAATCATCTTCAGGATGCTAGAATACACTAAATACAGCAAAAATTTTGAGTCTACAACGTTTAGTTTAGGTGTGAGAGCCAAAATGAACTTTTTATTGCTTTAAACGCGTTTTCAGCCTGATTGTGCACTTTAGGTGAAAATGTCAAAATCTTAAAAATGAGCATAAGCACAATGAAATTAATGCTGGAATCATCTTCAGGATGCTAGAATACACTAAATACAGCAAAAATGTTGAGTCTACAACGTTTTGTTTAGGTGTGAGAGCCAAAATGAACTTTTTATGGCTTTAAATGCGTTTTCAGCCTGATTGTGCACTTTAGGTGAAAATGTCAAAATCTTCAAAATGAGCATAAGCACAATGAAATTAATGCTGGAATCATCTTCAGGATGCTAGAATACACTAAATACAGCAAAAATTTTGAGTCTACAACGTTTAGTTTAGGTGTGAGAGCCAAAATGAACTTTTTATTGCTTTAAACGCGTTTTCAGCCCCTGATTGTACACTTAAGGTGAACATGTCAAAATCTTAAAAATGAGCATAAGCACAATGAAATTAATGCTGGAATCATCTTCAGGATGCTAGAATACACTAAATACAGCAAAAATGTTGAGTCTACAACGTTTTGTTTAGGTGTGAGAGCCAAAATGAACTTTTTATGGCTTTAAATGCGTTTTCAGCCTGATTGTGCACTTTAGGTGAAAATGTCAAAATTTTCAAAATGAGCATAAGCACAATGAAATTAATGCTGGAATCATCTTCAGGATGCTAGAATACACTAAATACAGCAAAAATTTTGAGTCTACAACGTTTAGTTTAGGTGTGAGAGCCAAAATGAACTTTTTATTGCTTTAAACGCGTTTTCAGCCTGATTGTGCACTTTAGGTGAAAATGTCAAAATCTTAAAAATGAGCATAAGCACAATGAAATTAATGCTGGAATCATCTTCAGGATGCTAGAATACACTAAATACAGCAAAAATTTTGAGTCTACAACGTTTAGTTTAGGTGTGAGAGCCAAAATGAACTTTTTATTGCTTTAAACGCGTTTTCAGCCTGATTGTGCACTTTAGGTGAAAATGTCAAAATCTTCAAAATGAGCATAAGCACAATGAAATTAATGCTGGAATCATCTTCAGGATGCTAGAATACACTAAATACAGCAAAAATTTTGAATCTACAAGGTTTAGTTTAGGTGTGAGAGCCAAAATGAACTTTTTATTGCTTTAAACGCGTTTTCAGCCCCTGATTGTACACTTAAGGTGAAAATGTCAAAATCTTCAAAATGAGCATAAGCACAATGAAATTAATGCTGGAATCATCTTCAGGATGCTAGAATACACTAAATACAGCAAAAATGTTGAGTCTACAACGTTTTGTTTAGGTGTGAGAGCCAATATGAACTTTTTATGGCTTTAAATGCGTTTTCAGCCTGATTGTGCACTTTAGGTGAAAATGTCAAAATCTTCAAAATGAGCATAAGCACAATGAAATTAATGCTGGAATCATCTTCAGGATGCTAGAATACACTAAATACAGCAAAAATTTTGAGTCTACAACGTTTAGTTTAGGTGTGAGAGCCAAAATGAACTTTTTATTGCTTTAAACGCGTTTTCAGCCTGATTGTGCACTTTAGGTGAAAATGTCAAAATCTTAAAAATGAGCATAAGCACAATGAAATTAATGCTGGAATCATCTTCAGGATGCTAGAATACACTAAATACAGCAAAAATTTTGAGTCTACAACGTTTAGTTTAGGTGTGAGAGCCAAAATGAACTTTTTATGGCTTTAAATGCGTTTTCAGCCTGATTGTGCACTTTAGGTGAAAATGTCAAAATCTTCAAAATGAGCATAAGCACAATGAAATTAATGCTGGAATCATCTTCAGGATGCTAGAATACACTAAATACAGCAAAAATTTTGAGTCTACAACGTTTAGTTTAGGTGTGAGAGCCAAAATTAACTTTTTATTGCTTTAAACGCGTTTTCAGCCTGATTGTGCACTTTAGGTGAAAATGTCAAAATCTTAAAAATGAGCATAAGCACAATGAAATTATTGCTGGAATCATCTTCAGGATGCTAGAATACACTAAATACAGCAACAATTTTGAGTCTACAAGGTTTAGTTTAGGTGTGAGAGCCAAAATGAACTTTTTATTGCTTTAAACGCGTTTTCAGCCCCTGATTGTACACTTAAGGTGAAAATGTCAAAATCTTCAAAATGAGCATAAGCACAATGAAATTAATGCTGGAATCATCTTCAGGATGCTAGAATACACTAAATACAGCAAAAATGTTGAGTCTACAACGTTTTGTTTAGGTGTGAGAGCCAAAATGAACTTTTTATGGCTTTAAATGCGTTTTCAGCCTGATTGTGCACTTTAGGTGAAAATGTCAAAATCTTCAAAATGAGCATAAGCACAATGAAATTAATGCTGGAATCATCTTCAGGATGCTAGAATACACTAAATACAGCAAAAATTTTGAGTCTACAACGTTTAGTTTAGGTGTGAGAGCCAAAATGAACTTTTTATTGCTTTAAACGCGTTTTCAGCCCCTGATTGTACACTTAAGGTGAACATGTCAAAATCTTAAAAATGAGCATAAGCACAATGAAATTAATGCTGGAATCATCTTCAGGATGCTAGAATACACTAAATACAGCAAAAATTTTGAGTCTACAACGTTTAGTTTAGGTGTGAGAGCCAAAATGAACTTTTTATGGCTTTAAATGCGTTTTCAGCCTGATTGTGCACTTTAGGTGAAAATGTCAAAATCTTCAAAATGAGCATAAGCACAATGAAATTAATGCTGGAATCATCTTCAGGATGCTAGAATACACTAAATACAGCAAAAATTTTGAGTCTACAACGTTTAGTTTAGGTGTGAGAGCCAAAATTAACTTTTTATTGCTTTAAACGCGTTTTCAGCCTGATTGTGCACTTTAGGTGAAAATGTCAAAATCTTAAAAATGAGCATAAGCACAATGAAATTATTGCTGGAATCATCTTCAGGATGCTAGAATACACTAAATACAGCAACAATTTTGAGTCTACAAGGTTTAGTTTAGGTGTGAGAGCCAAAATGAACTTTTTATTGCTTTAAACGCGTTTTCAGCCCCTGATTGTACACTTAAGGTGAAAATGTCAAAATCTTCAAAATGAGCATAAGCACAATGAAATTAATGCTGGAATCATCTTCAGGATGCTAGAATACACTAAATACAGCAAAAATGTTGAGTCTACAACGTTTTGTTTAGGTGTGAGAGCCAAAATGAACTTTTTATGGCTTTAAATGCGTTTTCAGCCTGATTGTGCACTTTAGGTGAAAATGTCAAAATCTTCAAAATGAGCATAAGCACAATGAAATTAATGCTGGAATCATCTTCAGGATGCTAGAATACACTAAATACAGCAAAAATTTTGAGTCTACAACGTTTAGTTTAGGTGTGAGAGCCAAAATGAACTTTTTATTGCTTTAAACGCGTTTTCAGCCCCTGATTGTACACTTAAGGTGAACATGTCAAAATCTTAAAAATGAGCATAAGCACAATGAAATTAATGCTGGAATCATCTTCAGGATGCTAGAATACACTAAATACAGCAAAAATTTTGAGTCTACAACGTTTAGTTTAGGTGTGAGAGACAAAATGAACTTTTTATTGCTTTAAACGCGTTTTCAGCCCCTGATTGTACACTTAAGGTGAACATGTCAAAATCTTAAAAATGAGCATAAGCACAATGAAATTAATGCTGGAATCATCTTCAGGATGCTAGAATACACTAAATACAGCAAAAATGTTGAGTCTACAACGTTTTGTTTAGGTGTGAGAGCCAAAATGAACTTTTTATGGCTTTAAATGCGTTTTCAGCCTGATTGTGCACTTTAGGTGAAAATGTCAAAATCTTCAAAATGAGCATAAGCACAATGAAATTAATGCTGGAATCATCTTCAGGATGCTAGAATACACTAAATACAGCAAAAATTTTGAGTCTACAACGTTTAGTTTAGGTGTGAGAGCCAAAATGAACTTTTTATTGCTTTAAACGCGTTTTCAGCCTGATTGTGCACTTTAGGTGAAAATGTCAAAATCTTAAAAATGAGCATAAGCACAATGAAATTAATGCTGGAATCATCTTCAGGATGCTAGAATACACTAAATACAGCAAAAATTTTGAGTCTACAACGTTTAGTTTAGGTGTGAGAGCCAAAATGAACTTTTTATTGCTTTAAACGCGTTTTCAGCCCCTGATTGTACACTTAAGGTGAAAATGTCAAAATCTTCAAAATGAGCATAAGCACAATGAAATTAATGCTGGAATCATCTTTAGGATGCTAGAATACACTAAATACAGCAAAAATTTTGAGTCTACAACGTTTAGTTTAGGTGTGAGAGCCAAAATGAACTTTTTATTGCTTTAAACGCGTTTTCAGCCCCTGATTGTACACTAAAGGTGAACATGTCAAAATCTTAAAAATGAGCATAAGCACAATGAAATTAATGCTGGAATCATCTTCAGGATGCTAGAATACACTAAATACAGCAAAAATTTTGAGTCTACAACGTTTAGTTTAGGTGTGAGAGCCAAAATGAACTTTTTATTGCTTTAAACGCGTTTTCAGCCTGATTGTGCACTTTAGGTGAAAATGTCAAAATCTTAAAAATGAGCATAAGCACAATGAAATTAATGCTGGAATCATCTTCAGGATGCTAGAATACACTAAATACAGCAAAAATTTTGAGTCTACAACGTTTAGTTTAGGTGTGAGAGCCAAAATGAACTTTTTATTGCTTTAAACGCGTTTTCAGCCTGATTGTGCACTTTAGGTGAAAATGTCAAAATCTTCAAAATGAGCATAAGCACAATGAAATTAATGCTGGAATCATCTTCAGGATGCTAGAATACACTAAATACAGCAAAAATTTTGAGTCTACAACGTTTAGTTTAGGTGTGAGAGCCAAAATGAACTTTTTATTGCTTTAAACGCGTTTTCAGCCTGATTGTGCACTTTAGGTGAAAATGTCAAAATCTTAAAAATGAGCATAAGCACAATGAAATTAATGCTGGAATCATCTTCAGGATGCTAGAATACACTAAATACAGCAAAAATTTTGAGTCTACAACGTTTAGTTTAGGTGTGAGAGCCAAAATGAACTTTTTATTGCTTTAAACGCGTTTTCAGCCTGATTGTGCACTTTAGGTGAAAATGTCAAAATCTTCAAAATGAGCATAAGCACAATGAAATTAATGCTGGAATCATCTTCAGGATGCTAGAATACACTAAATACAGCAAAAATTTTGAGTCTACAACGTTTAGTTTAGGTGTGAGAGCCAAAATGAACTTTTTATTGCTTTAAACGCGTTTTCAGCCCCTGATTGTACACTTAAGGTGAAAATGTCAAAATCTTCAAAATGAGCATAAGCACAATGAAATTAATGCTGGAATCATCTTCAGGATGCTAGAATACACTAAATACAGCAAAAATGTTGAGTCTACAACGTTTTGTTTAGGTGTGAGAGCCAAAATGAACTTTTTATGGCTTTAAATGCGTTTTCAGCCTGATTGTGCACTTTAGGTGAAAATGTCAAAATCTTCAAAATGAGCATAAGCACAATGAAATTAATGCTGGAATCATCTTTAGGATGCTAGAATACACTAAATACAGCAAAAATTTTGAGTCTACAACGTTTAGTTTAGGTGTGAGAGCCAAAATTAACTTTTTATTGCTTTAAACGCGTTTTCAGCCCCTGATTGTACACTTAAGGTGAACATGTCAAAATCTTAAAAATGAGCATAAGCACAATGAAATTAATGCTGGAATCATCTTCAGGATGCTAGAATACACTAAATACAGCAAAAATGTTGAGTCTACAACGTTTTGTTTAGGTGTGAGAGCCAAAATGAACTTTTTATTGCTTTAAACGCGTTTTCAGCCCCTGATTGTACACTTAAGGTGAAAATGTCAAAATCTTCAAAATGAGCATAAGCACAATGAAATTAATGCTGGAATCATCTTCAGGATGCTAGAATACACTAAATACAGCAAAAATGTTGAGTCTACAACGTTTTGTTTAGGTGTGAGAGCCAAAATAAACTTTTTATGGCTTTAAATGCGTTTTCAGCCTGATTGTGCACTTTAGGTGAAAATGTCAAAATCTTCAAAATGAGCATAAGCACAATGAAATTAATGCTGGAATCATCTTCAGGATGCTAGAATACACTAAATACAGCAAAAATTTTGAGTCTACAACGTTTAGTTTAGGTGTGAGAGCCAAAATGAACTTTTTATTGCTTTAAACGCGTTTTCAGCCTGATTGTGCACTTTAGGTGAAAATGTCAAAATCTTAAAAATGAGCATAAGCACAATGAAATTAATGCTGGAATCATCTTCAGGATGCTAGAATACACTAAATACAGCAAAAATTTTGAGCCTACAACGTTTAGTTTAGGTGTGAGAGCCAAAATGAACTTTTTATTGCTTTAAACGCGTTTTCAGCCCCTGATTGTACACTTAAGGTGAAAATGTCAAAATCTTCAAAATGAGCATAAGCACAATGAAATTAATGCTGGAATCATCTTCAGGATGCTAGAATACACTAAATACAGCAAAAATTTTGAGTCTACAACGTTTAGTTTAGGTGTGAGAGCCAAAATGAACTTATTATTGCTTTAAACGCGTTTTCAGCCTGATTGTGCACTTAAAGTGAAAATGTCAAAATCTTAAAAATGAGCATAAGCACAATGAAATTAATGCTGGAATCATCTTCAGGATGCTAGAATACACTAAATACAGCAAAAATTTTGAGTCTACAACGTTTAGTTTAGGTGTGAGAGCCAAAATGAACTTTTTATGGCTTTAAATGCGTTTTCAGCCTGATTGTGCACTTTAGGTGAAAATGTCAAAATCTTCAAAATGAGCATAAGCACAATGAAATTAATGCTGGAATCATCTTCAGGATGCTAGAATACACTAAATACAGCAAAAATTTTGAGTCTACAACGTTTAGTTTAGGTGTGAGAGCCAAAATGAACTTTTTATTGCTTTAAACGCGTTTTCAGCCTGATTGTGCACTTTAGGTGAAAATGTCAAAATCTTAAAAATGAGCATAAGCACAATGAAATTATTGCTGGAATCATCTTCAGGATGCTAGAATACACTAAATACAGCAACAATTTTGAGTCTACAAGGTTTAGTTTAGGTGTGAGAGCCAAAATGAACTTTTTATTGCTTTAAACGCGTTTTCAGCCCCTGATTGTACACTTAAGGTGAAAATGTCAAAATCTTCAAAATGAGCATAAGCACAATGAAATTAATGCTGGAATCATCTTCAGGATGCTAGAATACACTAAATACAGCAAAAATGTTGAGTCTACAACGTTTTGTTTAGGTGTGAGAGCCAAAATGAACTTTTTATGGCTTTAAATGCGTTTTCAGCCTGATTGTGCACTTTAGGTGAAAATGTCAAAATTTTCAAAATGAGCATAAGCACAATGAAATTAATGCTGGAATCATCTTCAGGATGCTAGAATACACTAAATACAGCAAAAATTTTCAGTCTACAACGTTTAGTTTAGGTGTGAGAGCCAAAATGAACTTTTTATTGCTTTAAACGCGTTTTCAGCCTGATTGTGCACTTTAGGTGAAAATGTCAAAATCTTAAAAATGAGCATAAGCACAATGAAATTAATGCTGGAATCATCTTCAGGATGCTAGAATACACTAAATACAGCAAAAATTTTGAGTCTACAACGTTTAGTTTAGGTGTGAGAGCCAAAATGAACTTTTTATTGCTTTAAACGCGTTTTCAGCCTGATTGTGCACTTTAGGTGAAAATGTCAAAATCTTCAAAATGAGCATAAGCACAATGAAATTAATGCTGGAATCATCTTCAGGATGCTAGAATACACTAAATACAGCAAAAATTTTGAGTCTACAAGGTTTAGTTTAGGTGTGAGAGCCAAAATGAACTTTTTATTGCTTTAAACGCGTTTTCAGCCCCTGATTGTACACTTAAGGTGAAAATGTCAAAATCTTCAAAATGAGCATAAGCACAATGAAATTAATGCTGGAATCATCTTCAGGATGCTAGAATACACTAAATACAGCAAAAATGTTGAGTCTACAACGTTTTGTTTAGGTGTGAGAGCCAAAATGAACTTTTTATGGCTTTAAATGCGTTTTCAGCCTGATTGTGCACTTTAGGTGAAAATGTCAAAATCTTCAAAATGAGCATAAGCACAATGAAATTAATGCTGGAATCATCTTCAGGATGCTAGAATACACTAAATACAGCAAAAATTTTGAGTCTACAACGTTTAGTTTAGGTGTGAGAGCCAAAATGAACTTTTTATTGCTTTAAACGCGTTTTCAGCCTGATTGTGCACTTTAGGTGAAAATGTCAAAATCTTAAAAATGAGCATAAGCACAATGAAATTAATGCTGGAATCATCTTCAGGATGCTAGAATACACTAAATACAGCAAAAATTTTGAGTCTACAACGTTTAGTTTAGGTGTGAGAGCCAAAATGAACTTTTTATTGCTTTAAACGCGTTTTCAGCCCCTGATTGTACACTTAAGGTGAAAATGTCAAAATCTTCAAAATGAGCATAAGCACAATGAAATTAATGCTGGAATCATCTTCAGGATGCTAGAATACACTAAATACAGCAAAAATGTTGAGTCTACAACGTTTTGTTTAGGTGTGAGAGCCAAAATGAACTTTTTAAGGCTTTAAATGCGTTTTCAGCCTGATTGTGCACTTTAGGTGAAAATGTCAAAATCTTCAAAATGAGCATAAGCACAATGAAATTAATGCTGGAATCATCTTCAGGATGCTAGAATACACTAAATACAGCAAAAATTTTGAGTCTACAACGTTTAGTTTAGGTGTGAGAGCCAAAATGAACTTTTTATTGCTTTAAACGCGTTTTCAGCCCCTGATTGTACACTTAAGGTGAACATGTCAAAATCTTAAAAATGAGCATAAGCACAATGAAATTAATGCTGGAATCATCTTCAGGATGCTAGAATACACTAAATACAGCAAAAATTTTGAGTCTACAACGTTTAGTTTAGGTGTGAGAGCCAAAATGAACTTTTTATTGCTTTAAACGCGTTTTCAGCCTGATTGTGCACTTTAGGTGAAAATGTCAAAATCTTAAAAATGAGCATAAGCACAATGAAATTAATGCTGGAATCATCTTCAGGATGCTAGAATACACTAAATACAGCAAAAATTTTGAGTCTACAACGTTTAGTTTAGGTGTGAGAGCCAAAATGAACTTTTTATTGCTTTAAACGCGTTTTCAGCCCCTGATTGTACACTTAAGGTGAAAATGTCAAAATCTTCAAAATGAGCATAAGCACAATGAAATTAATGCTGGAATCATCTTCAGGATGCTAGAATACACTAAATACAGCAAAAATGTTGAGTCTACAACGTTTTGTTTAGGTGTGAGAGCCAAAATGAACTTTTTATTGCTTTAAACGCGTTTTCAGCCCCTGATTGTACACTTAAGGTGAAAATGTCAAAATCTTCAAAATGAGCATAAGCACAATGAAATTAATGCTGGAATCATCTTCAGGATGCTAGAATACACTAAATACAGCAAAAATTTTGAGTCTACAACGTTTAGTTTAGGTGTGAGAGCCAAAATGAACTTTTTATTGCTTTAAACTTGTTTTCAGCCCCTGATTGTACACTTAAGGTGAAAATGTCAAAATCTTCAAAATGAGCATAAGCACAATGAAATTAATGCTGGAATCATCTTCAGGATGCTAGAATACACTAAATACAGCAAAAATTTTGAGTCTACAACGTTTAGTTTAGGTGTGAGAGCCAAAATGAACTTTTTATTGCTTTAAACGCGTTTTCAGCCCCTGATTGTACACTTAAGGTGAAAATGTCAAAATCTTCAAAATGAGCATAAGCACAATGAAATTAATGCTGGAATCATCTTCAGGATGCTAGAATACACTAAATACAGCAAAAATGTTGAGTCTACAACGTTTTGTTTAGGTGTGAGAGCCAAAATGAACTTTTTAAGGCTTTAAATGCGTTTTCAGCCTGATTGTGCACTTTAGGTGAAAATGTCAAAATCTTCAAAATGAGCATAAGCACAATGAAATTAATGCTGGAATCATCTTCAGGATGCTAGAATACACTAAATACAGCAAAAATTTTGAGTCTACAACGTTTAGTTTAGGTGTGAGAGCCAAAATGAACTTTTTATTGCTTTAAACGCGTTTTCAGCCTGATTGTGCACTTTAGGTGAAAATGTCAAAATCTTAAAAATGAGCATAAGCACAATGAAATTAATGCTGGAATCATCTTCAGGATGCTAGAATACACTAAATACAGCAAAAATGTTGAGTCTACAACGTTTTGTTTAGGTGTGAGAGCCAAAATGAACTTTTTATGGCTTTAAATGCGTTTTCAGCCTGATTGTGCACTTTAGGTGAAAATGTCAAAATCTTCAAAATGAGCATAAGCACAATAAAATTAATGCTGGAATCATCTTCAGGATGCTAGAATACACTAAATACAGCAAAAATTTTGAGTCTACAACGTTTAGTTTAGGTGTGAGAGCCAAAATGAACTTTTTATTGCTTTAAACGCGTTTTCAGCCCCTGATTGTACACTTAAGGTGAACATGTCAAAATCTTAAAAATGAGCATAAGCACAATGAAATTAATGCTGGAATCATCTTCAGGATGCTAGAATACACTAAATACAGCAAAAATGTTGAGTCTACAACGTTTTGTTTAGGTGTGAGAGCCAAAATGAACTTTTTATGGCTTTAAATGCGTTTTCAGCCTGATTGTGCACTTTAGGTGAAAATGTCAAAATTTTCAAAATGAGCATAAGCACAATGAAATTAATGCTGGAATCATCTTCAGGATGCTAGAATACACTAAATACAGCAAAAATTTTGAGTCTACAACGTTTAGTTTAGGTGTGAGAGCCAAAATGAACTTTTTATTGCTTTAAACGCGTTTTCAGCCTGATTGTGCACTTTAGGTGAAAATGTCAAAATCTTAAAAATGAGCATAAGCACAATGAAATTAATGCTGGAATCATCTTCAGGATGCTAGAATACACTAAATACAGCAAAAATTTTGAGTCTACAACGTTTAGTTTAGGTGTGAGAGCCAAAATGAACTTTTTATTGCTTTAAACGCGTTTTCAGCCTGATTGTGCACTTTAGGTGAAAATGTCAAAATCTTCAAAATGAGCATAAGCACAATGAAATTAATGCTGGAATCATCTTCAGGATGCTAGAATACACTAAATACAGCAAAAATTTTGAATCTACAAGGTTTAGTTTAGGTGTGAGAGCCAAAATGAACTTTTTATTGCTTTAAACGCGTTTTCAGCCCCTGATTGTACACTCAAGGTGAAAATGTCAAAATCTTCAAAATGAGCATAAGCACAATGAAATTAATGCTGGAATCATCTTCAGGATGCTAGAATACACTAAATACAGCAAAAATGTTGAGTCTACAACGTTTTGTTTAGGTGTGAGAGCCAATATGAACTTTTTATGGCTTTAAATGCGTTTTCAGCCTGATTGTGCACTTTAGGTGAAAATGTCAAAATCTTCAAAATGAGCATAAGCACAATGAAATTAATGCTGGAATCATCTTCAGGATGCTAGAATACACTAAATACAGCAAAAATTTTGAGTCTACAACGTTTAGTTTAGGTGTGAGAGCCAAAATGAACTTTTTATTGCTTTAAACGCGTTTTCAGCCTGATTGTGCACTTTAGGTGAAAATGTCAAAATCTTAAAAATGAGCATAAGCACAATGAAATTAATGCTGGAATCATCTTCAGGATGCTAGAATACACTAAATACAGCAAAAATTTTGAGTCTACAACGTTTAGTTTAGGTGTGAGAGCCAAAATGAACTTTTTATTGCTTTAAACGCGTTTTCAGCCCCTGATTGTACACTTAAGGTGAACATGTCAAAATCTTCAAAATGAGCATAAGCACAATGAAATTAATGCTGGAATCATCTTCAGGATGCTAGAATACACTAAATACAGCAAAAATGTTGAGTCTACAACGTTTTGTTTAGGTGTGAGAGCACAAAATGAACTTTTTATGGCTTTAAATGCGTTTTCAGCCTGATTGTGCACTTTAGGTGAAAATGTCAAAATCTTCAAAATGAGCATAAGCACAATGAAATTAATGCTGGAATCATCTTCAGGATGCTAGAATACACTAAATACAGCAAAAATTTTGAGTCTACAACGTTTAGTTTAGGTGTGAGAGCCAAAATGAACTTTTTATTGCTTTAAACGCGTTTTCAGCCCCTGATTGTACACTTAAGGTGAACATGTCAAAATCTTAAAAATGAGCATAAGCACAATGAAATTAATGCTGGAATCATCTTCAGGATGCTAGAATACACTAAATACAGCAAAAATTTTGAGTCTACAACGTTTAGTTTAGGTGTGAGAGCCAAAATGAACTTTTTATTGCTTTAAACGCGTTTTCAGCCCCTGATAGTACACTTAAGGTGAACATGTCAAAATCTTAAAAATGAGCATAAGCACAATGAAATTAATGCTGGAATCATCTTCAGGATGCTAGAATACACTAAATACAGCAAAAATGTTGAGTCTACAACGTTTTGTTTAGGTGTGAGAGCCAAAATGAACTTTTTATGGCTTTAAATGCGTTTTCAGCCTGATTGTGCACTTTAGGTGAAAATGTCAAAATCTTCAAAATGAGCATAAGCACAATGAAATTAATGCTGGAATCATCTTCAGGATGCTAGAATACACTAAATACAGCAAAAATTTTGAGTCTACAACGTTTAGTTTAGGTGTGAGAGCCAAAATGAACTTTTTATTGCTTTAAACGCGTTTTCAGCCTGATTGTGCACTTTAGGTGAAAATGTCAAAATCTTAAAAATGAGCATAAGCACAATGAAATTAATGCTGGAATCATCTTCAGGATGCTAGAATACACTAAATACAGCAAAAATTTTGAGTCTACAACGTTTAGTTTAGGTGTGAGAGCCAAAATGAACTTTTTATTGCTTTAAACGCGTTTTCAGCCCCTGATTGTACACTTAAGGTGAAAATGTCAAAATCTTCAAAATGAGCATAAGCACAATGAAATTAATGCTGGAATCATCTTCAGGATGCTAGAATACACTAAATACAGCAAAAATGTTGAGTCTACAACGTTTTGTTTAGGTGTGAGAGCCAAAATGAACTTTTTAAGGCTTTAAATGCGTTTTCAGCCTGATTGTGCACTTTAGGTGAAAATGTCAAAATCTTCAAAATGAGCATAAGCACAATGAAATTAATGCTGGAATCATCTTCAGGATGCTAGAATACACTAAATACAGCAAAAATTTTGAGTCTACAACGTTTAGTTTAGGTGTGAGAGCCAAAATGAACTTTTTATTGCTTTAAACGCGTTTTCAGCCTGATTGTGCACTTTAGGTGAAAATGTCAAAATCTTAAAAATGAGCATAAGCACAATGAAATTAATGCTGGAATCATCTTCAGGATGCTAGAATACACTAAATACAGCAAAAATGTTGAGTCTACAACGTTTTGTTTAGGTGTGAGAGCCAAAATGAACTTTTTATGGCTTTAAATGCGTTTTCAGCCTGATTGTGCACTTTAGGTGAAAATGTCAAAATCTTCAAAATGAGCATAAGCACAATGAAATTAATGCTGGAATCATCTTCAGGATGCTAGAATACACTAAATACAGCAAAAATTTTGAGTCTACAACGTTTAGTTTAGGTGTGAGAGCCAAAATGAACTTTTTATTGCTTTAAACGCGTTTTCAGCCCCTGATTGTACACTTAAGGTGAACATGTCAAAATCTTAAAAATGAGCATAAGCACAATGAAATTAATGCTGGAATCATCTTCAGGATGCTAGAATACACTAAATACAGCAAAAATGTTGAGTCTACAACGTTTTGTTTAGGTGTGAGAGCCAAAATGAACTTTTTATGGCTTTAAATGCGTTTTCAGCCTGATTGTGCACTTTAGGTGAAAATGTCAAAATTTTCAAAATGAGCATAAGCACAATGAAATTAATGCTGGAATCATCTTCAGGATGCTAGAATACACTAAATACAGCAAAAATTTTGAGTCTACAACGTTTAGTTTAGGTGTGAGAGCCAAAATGAACTTTTTATTGCTTTAAACGCGTTTTCAGCCTGATTGTGCACTTTAGGTGAAAATGTCAAAATCTTAAAAATGAGCATAAGCACAATGAAATTAATGCTGGAATCATCTTCAGGATGCTAGAATACACTAAATACAGCAAAAATTTTGAGTCTACAACGTTTAGTTTAGGTGTGAGAGCCAAAATGAACTTTTTATTGCTTTAAACGCGTTTTCAGCCTGATTGTGCACTTTAGGTGAAAATGTCAAAATCTTCAAAATGAGCATAAGCACAATGAAATTAATGCTGGAATCATCTTCAGGATGCTAGAATACACTAAATACAGCAAAAATTTTGAATCTACAAGGTTTAGTTTAGGTGTGAGAGCCAAAATGAACTTTTTATTGCTTTAAACGCGTTTTCAGCCCCTGATTGTACACTTAAGGTGAAAATGTCAAAATCTTCAAAATGAGCATAAGCACAATGAAATTAATGCTGGAATCATCTTCAGGATGCTAGAATACACTAAATACAGCAAAAATGTTGAGTCTACAACGTTTTGTTTAGGTGTGAGAGCCAATATGAACTTTTTATGGCTTTAAATGCGTTTTCAGCCTGATTGTGCACTTTAGGTGAAAATGTCAAAATCTTCAAAATGAGCATAAGCACAATGAAATTAATGCTGGAATCATCTTCAGGATGCTAGAATACACTAAATACAGCAAAAATTTTGAGTCTACAACGTTTAGTTTAGGTGTGAGAGCCAAAATGAACTTTTTATTGCTTTAAACGCGTTTTCAGCCTGATTGTGCACTTTAGGTGAAAATGTCAAAATCTTAAAAATGAGCATAAGCACAATGAAATTAATGCTGGAATCATCTTCAGGATGCTAGAATACACTAAATACAGCAAAAATTTTGAGTCTACAACGTTTAGTTTAGGTGTGAGAGCCAAAATGAACTTTTTATGGCTTTAAATGCGTTTTCAGCCTGATTGTGCACTTTAGGTGAAAATGTCAAAATCTTCAAAATGAGCATAAGCACAATGAAATTAATGCTGGAATCATCTTCAGGATGCTAGAATACACTAAATACAGCAAAAATTTTGAGTCTACAACGTTTAGTTTAGGTGTGAGAGCCAAAATTAACTTTTTATTGCTTTAAACGCGTTTTCAGCCTGATTGTGCACTTTAGGTGAAAATGTCAAAATCTTAAAAATGAGCATAAGCACAATGAAATTATTGCTGGAATCATCTTCAGGATGCTAGAATACACTAAATACAGCAACAATTTTGAGTCTACAAGGTTTAGTTTAGGTGTGAGAGCCAAAATGAACTTTTTATTGCTTTAAACGCGTTTTCAGCCCCTGATTGTACACTTAAGGTGAAAATGTCAAAATCTTCAAAATGAGCATAAGCACAATGAAATTAATGCTGGAATCATCTTCAGGATGCTAGAATACACTAAATACAGCAAAAATGTTGAGTCTACAACGTTTTGTTTAGGTGTGAGAGCCAAAATGAACTTTTTATGGCTTTAAATGCGTTTTCAGCCTGATTGTGCACTTTAGGTGAAAATGTCAAAATCTTCAAAATGAGCATAAGCACAATGAAATTAATGCTGGAATCATCTTCAGGATGCTAGAATACACTAAATACAGCAAAAATTTTGAGTCTACAACGTTTAGTTTAGGTGTGAGAGCCAAAATGAACTTTTTATTGCTTTAAACGCGTTTTCAGCCCCTGATTGTACACTTAAGGTGAACATGTCAAAATCTTAAAAATGAGCATAAGCACAATGAAATTAATGCTGGAATCATCTTCAGGATGCTAGAATACACTAAATACAGCAAAAATTTTGAGTCTACAACGTTTAGTTTAGGTGTGAGAGACAAAATGAACTTTTTATTGCTTTAAACGCGTTTTCAGCCCCTGATTGTACACTTAAGGTGAACATGTCAAAATCTTAAAAATGAGCATAAGCACAATGAAATTAATGCTGGAATCATCTTCAGGATGCTAGAATACACTAAATACAGCAAAAATGTTGAGTCTACAACGTTTTGTTTAGGTGTGAGAGCCAAAATGAACTTTTTATGGCTTTAAATGCGTTTTCAGCCTGATTGTGCACTTTAGGTGAAAATGTCAAAATCTTCAAAATGAGCATAAGCACAATGAAATTAATGCTGGAATCATCTTCAGGATGCTAGAATACACTAAATACAGCAAAAATTTTGAGTCTACAACGTTTAGTTTAGGTGTGAGAGCCAAAATGAACTTTTTATTGCTTTAAACGCGTTTTCAGCCTGATTGTGCACTTTAGGTGAAAATGTCAAAATCTTAAAAATGAGCATAAGCACAATGAAATTAATGCTGGAATCATCTTCAGGATGCTAGAATACACTAAATACAGCAAAAATTTTGAGTCTACAACGTTTAGTTTAGGTGTGAGAGCCAAAATGAACTTTTTATTGCTTTAAACGCGTTTTCAGCCCCTGATTGTACACTTAAGGTGAAAATGTCAAAATCTTCAAAATGAGCATAAGCACAATGAAATTAATGCTGGAATCATCTTCAGGATGCTAGAATACACTAAATACAGCAAAAATGTTGAGTCTACAACGTTTTGTTTAGGTGTGAGAGCCAAAATGAACTTTTTATGGCTTTAAATGCGTTTTCAGCCTGATTGTGCACTTTAGGTGAAAATGTCAAAATCTTCAAAATGAGCATAAGCACAATGAAATTAATGCTGGAATCATCTTTAGGATGCTAGAATACACTAAATACAGCAAAAATTTTGAGTCTACAACGTTTAGTTTAGGTGTGAGAGCCAAAATGAACTTTTTATTGCTTTAAACGCGTTTTCAGCCCCTGATTGTACACTTAAGGTGAACATGTCAAAATCTTAAAAATGAGCATAAGCACAATGAAATTAATGCTGGAATCATCTTCAGGATGCTAGAATACACTAAATACAGCAAAAATGTTGAGTCTACAACGTTTTGTTTAGATGTGAGAGCCAAAATGAACTTTTTATGGCTTTAAATGCGTTTTCAGCCTGATTGTGCACTTTAGGTGAAAATGTCAAAATTTTCAAAATGAGCATAAGCACAATGAAATTAATGCTGGAATCATCTTCAGGATGCTAGAATACACTAAATACAGCAAAAATTTTGAGTCTACAACGTTTAGTTTAGGTGTGAGAGCCAAAATGAACTTTTTATTGCTTTAAACGCGTTTTCAGCCTGATTGTGCACTTTAGGTGAAAATGTCAAAATCTTAAAAATGAGCATAAGCACAATGAAATTAATGCTGGAATCATCTTCAGGATGCTAGAATACACTAAATACAGCAAAAATTTTGAGTCTACAACGTTTAGTTTAGGTGTGAGAGCCAAAATGAACTTTTTATTGCTTTAAACGCGTTTTCAGCCTGATTGTGCACTTTAGGTGAAAATGTCAAAATCTTCAAAATGAGCATAAGCACAATGAAATTAATGCTGGAATCATCTTCAGGATGCTAGAATACACTAAATACAGCAAAAATTTTGAGTCTACAACGTTTAGTTTAGGTGTGAGAGCCAAAATGAACTTTTTATTGCTTTAAACGCGTTTTCAGCCTGATTGTGCACTTTAGGTGAAAATGTCAAAATCTTAAAAATGAGCATAAGCACAATGAAATTAATGCTGGAATCATCTTCAGGATGCTAGAATACACTAAATACAGCAACAATTTTGAGTCTACAACGTTTAGTTTAGGTGTGAGAGCCAAAATGAACTTTTTATTGCTTTAAACGCGTTTTCAGCCTGATTGTGCACTTTAGGTGAAAATGTCAAAATCTTCAAAATGAGCATAAGCACAATGAAATTAATGCTGGAATCATCTTCAGGATGCTAGAATACACTAAATACAGCAAAAATTTTGAGTCTACAACGTTTAGTTTAGGTGTGAGAGCCAAAATGAACTTTTTATTGCTTTAAACGCGTTTTCAGCCTGATTGTGCACTTTAGGTGAAAATGTCAAAATCTTAAAAATGAGCATAAGCACAATGAAATTAATGCTGGAATCATCTTCAGGATGCTAGAATACACTAAATACAGCAAAAATTTTGAGTCTACAACGTTTAGTTTAGGTGTGAGAGCCAAAATGAACTTTTTATTGCTTTAAACGCGTTTTCAGCCCCTGATTGTACACTTAAGGTGAAAATGTCAAAATCTTCAAAATGAGCATAAGCACAATGAAATTAATGCTGGAATCATCTTCAGGATGCTAGAATACACTAAATACAGCAAAAATGTTGAGTCTACAACGTTTTGTTTAGGTGTGAGAGCCAAAATGAACTTTTTATGGCTTTAAATGCGTTTTCAGCCTGATTGTGCACTTTAGGTGAAAATGTCAAAATCTTCAAAATGAGCATAAGCACAATGAAATTAATGCTGGAATCATCTTTAGGATGCTAGAATACACTAAATACAGCAAAAATTTTGAGTCTACAACGTTTAGTTTAGGTGTGAGAGCCAAAATTAACTTTTTATTGCTTTAAACGCGTTTTCAGCCCCTGATTGTACACTTAAGGTGAACATGTCAAAATCTTAAAAATGAGCATAAGCACAATGAAATTAATGCTGGAATCATCTTCAGGATGCTAGAATACACTAAATACAGCAAAAATGTTGAGTCTACAACGTTTTGTTTAGGTGTGAGAGCCAAAATGAACTTTTTATTGCTTTAAACGCGTTTTCAGCCCCTGATTGTACACTTAAGGTGAAAATGTCAAAATCTTCAAAATGAGCATAAGCACAATGAAATTAATGCTGGAATCATCTTCAGGATGCTAGAATACACTAAATACAGCAAAAATGTTGAGTCTACAACGTTTTGTTTAGGTGTGAGAGCCAAAATAAACTTTTTATGGCTTTAAATGCGTTTTCAGCCTGATTGTGCACTTTAGGTGAAAATGTCAAAATCTTCAAAATGAGCATAAGCACAATGAAATTAATGCTGGAATCATCTTCAGGATGCTAGAATACACTAAATACAGCAAAAATTTTGAGTCTACAACGTTTAGTTTAGGTGTGAGAGCCAAAATGAACTTTTTATTGCTTTAAACGCGTTTTCAGCCTGATTGTGCACTTTAGGTGAAAATGTCAAAATCTTAAAAATGAGCATAAGCACAATGAAATTAATGCTGGAATCATCTTCAGGATGCTAGAATACACTAAATACAGCAAAAATTTTGAGCCTACAACGTTTAGTTTAGGTGTGAGAGCCAAAATGAACTTTTTATTGCTTTAAACGCGTTTTCAGCCCCTGATTGTACACTTAAGGTGAAAATGTCAAAATCTTCAAAATGAGCATAAGCACAATGAAATTAATGCTGGAATCATCTTCAGGATGCTAGAATACACTAAATACAGCAAAAATTTTGAGTCTACAACGTTTAGTTTAGGTGTGAGAGCCAAAATGAACTTATTATTGCTTTAAACGCGTTTTCAGCCTGATTGTGCACTTTAGGTGAAAATGTCAAAATCTTAAAAATGAGCATAAGCACAATGAAATTATTGCTGGAATCATCTTCAGGATGCTAGAATACACTAAATACAGCAACAATTTTGAATCTACAAGGTTTAGTTTAGGTGTGAGAGCCAAAATGAACTTTTTATTGCTTTAAACGCGTTTTCAGCCTGATTGTGCACTTTAGGTGAAAATGTCAAAATCTTCAAAATGAGCATAAGCACAATGAAATTAATGCTGGAATCATCTTCAGGATGCTAGAATACACTAAATACAGCAAAAATTTTGAGTCTACAAGGTTTAGTTTAGGTGTGAGAGCCAAAATGAACTTTTTATTGCTTTAAACGCGTTTTCAGCCCCTGATTGTACACTTAAGGTGAAAATGTCAAAATCTTCAAAATGAGCATAAGCACAATGAAATTAATGCTGGAATCATCTTCAGGATGCTAGAATACACTAAATACAGCAAAAATGTTGAGTCTACAACGTTTTGTTTAGGTGTGAGAGCCAATATGAACTTTTTATGGCTTTAAATGCGTTTTCAGCCTGATTGTGCACTTTAGGTGAAAATGTCAAAATCTTCAAAATGAGCATAAGCACAATGAAATTAATGCTGGAATCATCTTCAGGATGCTAGAATACACTAAATACAGCAAAAATTTTGAGTCTACAACGTTTAGTTTAGGTGTGAGAGCCAAAATGAACTTTTTATTGCTTTAAACGCGTTTTCAGCCTGATTGTGCACTTTAGGTGAAAATGTCAAAATCTTAAAAATGAGCATAAGCACAATGAAATTAATGCTGGAATCATCTTCAGGATGCTAGAATACACTAAATACAGCAAAGATTTTGAGTCTACAACGTTTAGTTTAGGTGTGAGAGCCAAAATGAACTTTTTATGGCTTTAAATGCGTTTTCAGCCTGATTGTGCACTTTAGGTGAAAATGTCAAAATCTTCAAAATGAGCATAAGCACAATGAAATTAATGCTGGAATCATCTTCAGGATGCTAGAATACACTAAATACAGCAAAAATTTTGAGTCTACAACGTTTAGTTTAGGTGTGAGAGCCAAAATGAACTTTTTATTGCTTTAAACGCGTTTTCAGCCTGATTGTGCACTTTAGGTGAAAATGTCAAAATCTTAAAAATGAGCATAAGCACAATGAAATTATTGCTGGAATCATCTTCAGGATGCTAGAATACACTAAATACAGCAACAATTTTGAGTCTACAAGGTTTAGTTTAGGTGTGAGAGCCAAAATGAACTTTTTATTGCTTTAAACGCGTTTTCAGCCCCTGATTGTACACTTAAGGTGAAAATGTCAAAATCTTCAAAATGAGCATAAGCACAATGAAATTAATGCTGGAATCATCTTCAGGATGCTAGAATACACTAAATACAGCAAAAATGTTGAGTCTACAACGTTTTGTTTAGGTGTGAGAGCCAAAATGAACTTTTTATGGCTTTAAATGCGTTTTCAGCCTGATTGTGCACTTTAGGTGAAAATGTCAAAATTTTCAAAATGAGCATAAGCACAATGAAATTAATGCTGGAATCATCTTCAGGATGCTAGAATACACTAAATACAGCAAAAATTTTCAGTCTACAACGTTTAGTTTAGGTGTGAGAGCCAAAATGAACTTTTTATTGCTTTAAACGCGTTTTCAGCCTGATTGTGCACTTTAGGTGAAAATGTCAAAATCTTAAAAATGAGCATAAGCACAATGAAATTAATGCTGGAATCATCTTCAGGATGCTAGAATACACTAAATACAGCAAAAATTTTGAGTCTACAACGTTTAGTTTAGGTGTGAGAGCCAAAATGAACTTTTTATTGCTTTAAACGCGTTTTCAGCCTGATTGTGCACTTTAGGTGAAAATGTTAAAATCTTCAAAATGAGCATAAGCACAATGAAATTAATGCTTGAATCATCTTCAGGATGCTAGAATACACTTAATACAGCAAAAATTTTGAGTCTACAAGGTTTAGTTTAGGTGTGAGAGCCAAAATGAACTTTTTATTGCTTTAAACGCGTTTTCAGCCCCTGATTGTACACTTAAGGTGAAAATGTCAAAATCTTCAAAATGAGCATAAGCACAATGAAATTAATGCTGGAATCATCTTCAGGATGCTAGAATACACTAAATACAGCAAAAATGTTGAGTCTACAACGTTTTGTTTAGGTGTGAGAGCCAATATGAACTTTTTATGGCTTTAAATGCGTTTTCAGCCTGATTGTGCACTTTAGGTGAAAATGTCAAAATCTTCAAAATGAGCATAAGCACAATGAAATTAATGCTGGAATCATCTTCAGGATGCTAGAATACACTAAATACAGCAAAAATTTTGAGTCTACAACGTTTAGTTTAGGTGTGAGAGCCAAAATGAACTTTTTATTGCTTTAAACGCGTTTTCAGCCCCTGATTGTACACTTAAGGTGAAAATGTCAAAATCTTCAAAATGAGCATAAGCACAATGAAATTAATGCTGGAATCATCTTCAGGATGCTAGAATACACTAAATACAGCAAAAATGTTGAGTCTACAACGTTTTGTTTAGGTGTGAGAGCCAATATGAACTTTTTATGGCTTTAAATGCGTTTTCAGCCTGATTGTGCACTTTAGGTGAAAATGTCAAAATCTTCAAAATGAGCATAAGCACAATGAAATTAATGCTGGAATCATCTTCAGGATGCTAGAATACACTAAATACAGCAAAAATTTTGAGTCTACAACGTTTAGTTTAGGTGTGAGAGCCAAAATGAACTTTTTATTGCTTTAAACGCGTTTTCAGCCTGATTGTGCACTTTAGGTGAAAATGTCAAAATCTTAAAAATGAGCATAAGCACAATGAAATTAATGCTGGAATCATCTTCAGGATGCTAGAATACACTAAATACAGCAAAAATTTTGAGTCTACAACGTTTAGTTTAGGTGTGAGAGCCAAAATGAACTTTTTATGGCTTTAAATGCGTTTTCAGCCTGATTGTGCACTTTAGGTGAAAATGTCAAAATCTTCAAAATGAGCATAAGCACAATGAAATTAATGCTGGAATCATCTTCAGGATGCTAGAATACACTAAATACAGCAAAAATTTTGAGTCTACAACGTTTAGTTTAGGTGTGAGAGCCAAAATGAACTTTTTATTGCTTTAAACGCGTTTTCAGCCTGATTGTGCACTTTAGGTGAAAATGTCAAAATCTTAAAAATGAGCATAAGCACAATGAAATTAATGCTGGAATCATCTTCAGGATGCTAGAATACACTAAATACAGCAAAAATTTTGAGTCTACAACGTTTAGTTTAGGTGTGAGAGGTAAAAATGAACTTTTTATTGCTTTAAACGCGTTTTCAGCCCCTGATTGTACACTTAAGGTGAAAATGTCAAAATCTTCAAAATGAGCATAAGCACAATGAAATTAATGCTGGAATCATCTTCAGGATGCTAGAATACACTAAATACAGCAAAAATGTTGAGTCTACAACGTTTTGTTTAGGTGTGAGAGCCAAAATGAACTTTTTAAGGCTTTAAATGCGTTTTCAGCCTGATTGTGCACTTTAGGTGAAAATGTCAAAATCTTCAAAATGAGCATAAGCACAATGAAATTAATGCTGGAATCACCTTCAGGATGCTAGAATACACTAAATACAGCAAAAATTTTGAGTCTACAACGTTTAGTTTAGGTGTGAGAGCCAAAATGAACTTTTTATTGCTTTAAACGCGTTTTCAGCCTGATTGTGCACTTTAGGTGAAAATGTCAAAATCTTAAAAATGAGCATAAGCACAATGAAATTAATGCTGGAATCATCTTCAGGATGCTAGAATACACTAAATACAGCAAAAATTTTGAGTCTACAACGTTTAGTTTAGGTGTGAGAGCCAAAATGAACTTTTTATTGCTTTAAACGCGTTTTCAGCCCCTGATTGTACACTTAAGGTGAAAATGTCAAAATCTTCAAAATGAGCATAAGCACAATGAAATTAATGCTGGAATCATCTTCAGGATGCTAGAATACACTAAATACAGCAAAAATTTTGAGTCTACAACGTTTAGTTTAGGTGTGAGAGCCAAAATGAACTTTTTATTGCTTTAAACGCGTTTTCAGCCTGATTGTGCACTTTAGGTGAAAATGTCAAAATCTTAAAAATGAGCATAAGCACAATGAAATTATTGCTGGAATCATCTTCAGGATGCTAGAATACACTAAATACAGCAAAAATTTTGAGTCTACAAGGTTTAGTTTAGGTGTGAGAGCCAAAATGAACTTTTTATTGCTTTAAACGCGTTTTCAGCCCCTGATTGTACACTTAAGGTGAAAATGTCAAAATCTTCAAAATGAGCATAAGCACAATGAAATTAATGCTGGAATCATCTTCAGGATGCTAGAATACACTAAATACAGCAAAAATGTTGAGTCTACAACGTTTTGTTTAGGTGTGAGAGCCAAAATAAACTTTTTATGGCTTTAAATGCGTTTTCAGCCTGATTGTGCACTTTAGGTGAAAATGTCAAAATCTTCAAAATGAGCATAAGCACAATGAAATTAATGCTGGAATCATCTTCAGGATGCTAGAATACACTAAATACAGCAAAAATTTTGAGTCTACAACGTTTAGTTTAGGTGTGAGAGCCAAAATGAACTTTTTATTGCTTTAAACGCGTTTTCAGCCCCTGATTGTACACTTAAGGTGAAAATGTCAAAATCTTAAAAATGAGCATAAGCACAATGAAATTAATGCTGGAATCATCTTCAGGATGCTAGAATACACTAAATACAGCAAAAATGTTGAGTCTACAACGTTTTGTTTAGGTGTGAGAGCCAAAATGAACTTTTTATGGCTTTAAATGCGTTTTCAGCCTGATTGTGCACTTTAGGTGAAAATGTCAAAATCTTCAAAATGAGCATAAGCACAATGAAATTAATGCTGGAATCATCTTCAGGATGCTAGAATACACTAAATACAGCAAAAATTTTGAGTCTACAACGTTTAGTTTAGGTGTGAGAGCCAAAATGAACTTTTTATTGCTTTAAACGCGTTTTCAGCCTGATTGTGCACTTTAGGTGAAAATGTCAAAATCTTAAAAATGAGCATAAGCACAATGAAATTAATGCTGGAATCATCTTCAGGATGCTAGAATACACTAAATACAGCAAAAATTTTGAGTCTACAACGTTTAGTTTAGGTGTGAGAGCCAAAATGAACTTTTTATTGCTTTAAACGCGTTTTCAGCCCCTGATTGTACACTTAAGGTGAAAATGTCAAAATCTTCAAAATGAGCATAAGCACAATGAAATTAATGCTGGAATCATCTTCAGGATGCTAGAATACACTAAATACAGCAAAAATTTTGAGTCTACAACGTTTAGTTTAGGTGTGAGAGCCAAAATGAACTTTTTATTGCTTTAAACGCGTTTTCAGCCTGATTGTGCACTTTAGGTGAAAATGTCAAAATCTTAAAAATGAGCATAAGCACAATGAAATTAATGCTGGAATCATCTTCAGGATGCTAGAATACACTAAATACAGCAAAAATTTTGAGTCTACAACGTTTAGTTTAGGTGTGAGAGCCAAAATGAACTTTTTATTGCTTTAAATGCGTTTTCAGCCTGATTGTGCACTTTAGGTGAAAATGTCAAAATCTTCAAAATGAGCATAAGCACAATGAAATTAATGCTGGAATCACCTTCAGGATGCTAGAATACACTAAATACAGCAAAAATTTTGAGTCTACAAGGTTTAGTTTAGGTGTGAGAGCCAAAATGAACTTTTTATTGCTTTAAACGCGTTTTCAGCCCCTGATTGTACACTTAAGGTGAAAATGTCAAAATCTTCAAAATGAGCATAAGCACAATGAAATTAATGCTGGAATCATCTTCAGGATGCTAGAATACACTAAATACAGCAAAAATGTTGAGTCTACAACGTTTTGTTTAGGTGTGAGAGCCAAAATAAACTTTTTATGGCTTTAAATGCGTTTTCAGCCTGATTGTGCACTTTAGGTGAAAATGTCAAAATCTTCAAAATGAGCATAAGCACAATGAAATTAATGCTGGAATCATCTTCAGGATGCTAGAATACACTAAATACAGCAAAAATTTTGAGTCTACAACGTTTAGTTTAGGTGTGAGAGCCAAAATGAACTTTTTATTGCTTTAAACGCGTTTTCAGCCCCTGATTGTACACTTAAGGTGAAAATGTCAAAATCTTAAAAATGAGCATAAGCACAATGAAATTAATGCTGGAATCATCTTCAGGATGCTAGAATACACTAAATACAGCAAAAATGTTGAGTCTACAACGTTTTGTTTAGGTGTGAGAGCCAAAATGAACTTTTTATGGCTTTAAATGCGTTTTCAGCCTGATTGTGCACTTTAGGTGAAAATGTCAAAATCTTCAAAATGAGCATAAGCACAATGAAATTAATGCTGGAATCATCTTCAGGATGCTAGAATACACTAAATACAGCAAAAATTTTGAGTCTACAACGTTTAGTTTAGGTGTGAGAGCCAAAATGAACTTTTTATTGCTTTAAACGCGTTTTCAGCCTGATTGTGCACTTTAGGTGAAAATGTCAAAATCTTAAAAATGAGCATAAGCACAATGAAATTAATGCTGGAATCATCTTCAGGATGCTAGAATACACTAAATACAGCAAAAATTTTGAGTCTACAACGTTTAGTTTAGGTGTGAGAGCCAAAATGAACTTTTTATTGCTTTAAACGCGTTTTCAGCCCCTGATTGTACACTTAAGGTGAAAATGTCAAAATCTTCAAAATGAGCATAAGCACAATGAAATTAATGCTGGAATCATCTTCAGGATGCTAGAATACACTAAATACAGCAAAAATTTTGAGTCTACAACGTTTAGTTTAGGTGTGAGAGCCAAAATGAACTTTTTATTGCTTTAAACGCGTTTTCAGCCTGATTGTGCACTTTAGGTGAAAATGTCAAAATCTTAAAAATGAGCATAAGCACAATGAAATTAATGCTGGAATCATCTTCAGGATGCTAGAATACACTAAATACAGCAAAAATTTTGAGTCTACAACGTTTAGTTTAGGTGTGAGAGCCAAAATGAACTTTTTATTGCTTTAAATGCGTTTTCAGCCTGATTGTGCACTTTAGGTGAAAATGTCAAAATCTTCAAAATGAGCATAAGCACAATGAAATTAATGCTGGAATCATCTTCAGGATGCTAGAATACACTAAATACAGCAAAAATTTTGAGTATACAACGTTTAGTTTAGGTGTGAGAGCCAAAATGAACTTTTTATTGCTTTAAACGCGTTTTCAGCCTGATTGTGCACTTTAGGTGAAAATGTCAAAATCTTAAAAATGAGCATAAGCACAATGAAATTAATGCTGGAATCATCTTCAGGATGCTAGAATACACTAAATACAGCAAAAATTTTGAGTCTACAACGTTTAGTTTAGGTGTGAGAGCCAAAATGAACTTTTTATTGCTTTAAACGCGTTTTCAGCCCCTGATTGTACACTTAAGGTGAAAATGTCAAAATCTTCAAAATGAGCATAAGCACAATAAAATTAATGCTGGAATCATCTTCAGGATGCTAGAATACACTAAATACAGCAAAAATTTTGAGTCTACAACGTTTAGTTTAGGAGTGAGAGCCAAAATGAACTTTTTATTGCTTTAAACGCGTTTTCAGCCTGATTGTGCACTTTAGGTGAAAATGTTAAAATCTTCAAAATGAGCATAAGCACAATGAAATTAATGCTTGAATCATCTTCAGGATGCTAGAATACACTTAATACAGCAAAAATTTTGAGTCTACAAGGTTTAGTTTAGGTGTGAGAGCCAAAATGAACTTTTTATTGCTTTAAACGCGTTTTCAGCCCCTGATTGTACACTTAAGGTGAAAATGTCAAAATCTTCAAAATGAGCATAAGCACAATGAAATTAATGCTGGAATCATCTTCAGGATGCTAGAATACACTAAATACAGCAAAAATGTTGAGTCTACAACGTTTTGTTTAGGTGTGAGAGCCAATATGAACTTTTTATGGCTTTAAATGCGTTTTCAGCCTGATTGTGCACTTTAGGTGAAAATGTCAAAATCTTCAAAATGAGCATAAGCACAATGAAATTAATGCTGGAATCATCTTCAGGATGCTAGAATACACTAAATACAGCAAAAATTTTGAGTCTACAACGTTTAGTTTAGGTGTGAGAGCCAAAATGAACTTTTTATTGCTTTAAACGCGTTTTCAGCCCCTGATTGTACACTTAAGGTGAAAATGTCAAAATCTTCAAAATGAGCATAAGCACAATGAAATTAATGCTGGAATCATCTTCAGGATGCTAGAATACACTAAATACAGCAAAAATGTTGAGTCTACAACGTTTTGTTTAGGTGTGAGAGCCAATATGAACTTTTTATGGCTTTAAATGCGTTTTCAGCCTGATTGTGCACTTTAGGTGAAAATGTCAAAATCTTCAAAATGAGCATAAGCACAATGAAATTAATGCTGGAATCATCTTCAGGATGCTAGAATACACTAAATACAGCAAAAATTTTGAGTCTACAACGTTTAGTTTAGGTGTGAGAGCCAAAATGAACTTTTTATTGCTTTAAACGCGTTTTCAGCCTGATTGTGCACTTTAGGTGAAAATGTCAAAATCTTAAAAATGAGCATAAGCACAATGAAATTAATGCTGGAATCATCTTCAGGATGCTAGAATACACTAAATACAGCAAAAATTTTGAGTCTACAACGTTTAGTTTAGGTGTGAGAGCCAAAATGAACTTTTTATGGCTTTAAATGCGTTTTCAGCCTGATTGTGCACTTTAGGTGAAAATGTCAAAATCTTCAAAATGAGCATAAGCACAATGAAATTAATGCTGGAATCATCTTCAGGATGCTAGAATACACTAAATACAGCAAAAATTTTGAGTCTACAACGTTTAGTTTAGGTGTGAGAGCCAAAATGAACTTTTTATTGCTTTAAACGCGTTTTCAGCCTGATTGTGCACTTTAGGTGAAAATGTCAAAATCTTAAAAATGAGCATAAGCACAATGAAATTAATGCTGGAATCATCTTCAGGATGCTAGAATACACTAAATACAGCAAAAATTTTGAGTCTACAACGTTTAGTTTAGGTGTGAGTGGTAAAAATGAACTTTTTATTGCTTTAAACGCGTTTTCAGCCCCTGATTGTACACTTAAGGTGAAAATGTCAAAATCTTCAAAATGAGCATAAGCACAATGAAATTAATGCTGGAATCATCTTCAGGATGCTAGAATACACTAAATACAGCAAAAATTTTGAGTCTACAAGGTTTAGTTTAGGTGTGAGAGCCAAAATGAACTTTTTATTGCTTTAAACGCGTTTTCAGCCCCTGATTGTACACTTAAGGTGAAAATGTCAAAATCTTCAAAATGAGCATAAGCACAATGAAATTAATGCTGGAATCATCTTCAGGATGCTAGAATACACTAAATACAGCAAAAATGTTGAGTCTACAACGTTTTGTTTAGGTGTGAGAGCCAATATGAACTTTTTATGGCTTTAAATGCGTTTTCAGCCTGATTGTGCACTTTAGGTGAAAATGTCAAAATCTTCAAAATGAGCATAAGCACAATGAAATTAATGCTGGAATCATCTTCAGGATGCTAGAATACACTAAATACAGCAAAAATTTTGAGTCTACAACGTTTAGTTTAGGTGTGAGAGCCAAAATGAACTTTTTATTGCTTTAAACGCGTTTTCAGCCTGATTGTGCACTTTAGGTGAAAATGTCAAAATCTTAAAAATGAGCATAAGCACAATGAAATTAATGCTGGAATCATCTTCAGGATGCTAGAATACACTAAATACAGCAAAGATTTTGAGTCTACAACGTTTAGTTTAGGTGTGAGAGCCAAAATGAACTTTTTATGGCTTTAAATGCGTTTTCAGCCTGATTGTGCACTTTAGGTGAAAATGTCAAAATCTTCAAAATGAGCATAAGCACAATGAAATTAATGCTGGAATCATCTTCAGGATGCTAGAATACACTAAATACAGCAAAAATTTTGAGTCTACAACGTTTAGTTTAGGTGTGAGAGCCAAAATGAACTTTTTATTGCTTTAAACGCGTTTTCAGCCTGATTGTGCACTTTAGGTGAAAATGTCAAAATCTTAAAAATGAGCATAAGCACAATGAAATTATTGCTGGAATCATCTTCAGGATGCTAGAATACACTAAATACAGCAACAATTTTGAGTCTACAAGGTTTAGTTTAGGTGTGAGAGCCAAAATGAACTTTTTATTGCTTTAAACGCGTTTTCAGCCCCTGATTGTACACTTAAGGTGAAAATGTCAAAATCTTCAAAATGAGCATAAGCACAATGAAATTAATGCTGGAATCATCTTCAGGATGCTAGAATACACTAAATACAGCAAAAATGTTGAGTCTACAACGTTTTGTTTAGGTGTGAGAGCCAAAATGAACTTTTTATGGCTTTAAATGCGTTTTCAGCCTGATTGTGCACTTTAGGTGAAAATGTCAAAATTTTCAAAATGAGCATAAGCACAATGAAATTAATGCTGGAATCATCTTCAGGATGCTAGAATACACTAAATACAGCAAAAATTTTCAGTCTACAACGTTTAGTTTAGGTGTGAGAGCCAAAATGAACTTTTTATTGCTTTAAACGCGTTTTCAGCCTGATTGTGCACTTTAGGTGAAAATGTCAAAATCTTAAAAATGAGCATAAGCACAATGAAATTAATGCTGGAATCATCTTCAGGATGCTAGAATACACTAAATACAGCAAAAATTTTGAGTCTACAACGTTTAGTTTAGGTGTGAGAGCCAAAATGAACTTTTTATTGCTTTAAACGCGTTTTCAGCCTGATTGTGCACTTTAGGTGAAAATGTTAAAATCTTCAAAATGAGCATAAGCACAATGAAATTAATGCTTGAATCATCTTCAGGATGCTAGAATACACTTAATACAGCAAAAATTTTGAGTCTACAAGGTTTAGTTTAGGTGTGAGAGCCAAAATGAACTTTTTATTGCTTTAAACGCGTTTTCAGCCCCTGATTGTACACTTAAGGTGAAAATGTCAAAATCTTCAAAATGAGCATAAGCACAATGAAATTAATGCTGGAATCATCTTCAGGATGCTAGAATACACTAAATACAGCAAAAATGTTGAGTCTACAACGTTTTGTTTAGGTGTGAGAGCCAATATGAACTTTTTATGGCTTTAAATGCGTTTTCAGCCTGATTGTGCACTTTAGGTGAAAATGTCAAAATCTTCAAAATGAGCATAAGCACAATGAAATTAATGCTGGAATCATCTTCAGGATGCTAGAATACACTAAATACAGCAAAAATTTTGAGTCTACAACGTTTAGTTTAGGTGTGAGAGCCAAAATGAACTTTTTATTGCTTTAAACGCGTTTTCAGCCCCTGATTGTACACTTAAGGTGAAAATGTCAAAATCTTCAAAATGAGCATAAGCACAATGAAATTAATGCTGGAATCATCTTCAGGATGCTAGAATACACTAAATACAGCAAAAATGTTGAGTCTACAACGTTTTGTTTAGGTGTGAGAGCCAATATGAACTTTTTATGGCTTTAAATGCGTTTTCAGCCTGATTGTGCACTTTAGGTGAAAATGTCAAAATCTTCAAAATGAGCATAAGCACAATGAAATTAATGCTGGAATCATCTTCAGGATGCTAGAATACACTAAATACAGCAAAAATTTTGAGTCTACAACGTTTAGTTTAGGTGTGAGAGCCAAAATGAACTTTTTATTGCTTTAAACGCGTTTTCAGCCTGATTGTGCACTTTAGGTGAAAATGTCAAAATCTTAAAAATGAGCATAAGCACAATGAAATTAATGCTGGAATCATCTTCAGGATGCTAGAATACACTAAATACAGCAAAAATTTTGAGTCTACAACGTTTAGTTTAGGTGTGAGAGCCAAAATGAACTTTTTATGGCTTTAAATGCGTTTTCAGCCTGATTGTGCACTTTAGGTGAAAATGTCAAAATCTTCAAAATGAGCATAAGCACAATGAAATTAATGCTGGAATCATCTTCAGGATGCTAGAATACACTAAATACAGCAAAAATTTTGAGTCTACAACGTTTAGTTTAGGTGTGAGAGCCAAAATGAACTTTTTATTGCTTTAAACGCGTTTTCAGCCTGATTGTGCACTTTAGGTGAAAATGTCAAAATCTTAAAAATGAGCATAAGCACAATGAAATTAATGCTGGAATCATCTTCAGGATGCTAGAATACACTAAATACAGCAAAAATTTTGAGTCTACAACGTTTAGTTTAGGTGTGAGAGGTAAAAATGAACTTTTTATTGCTTTAAACGCGTTTTCAGCCCCTGATTGTACACTTAAGGTGAAAATGTCAAAATCTTCAAAATGAGCATAAGCACAATGAAATTAATGCTGGAATCATCTTCAGGATGCTAGAATACACTAAATACAGCAAAAATGTTGAGTCTACAACGTTTTGTTTAGGTGTGAGAGCCAAAATGAACTTTTTAAGGCTTTAAATGCGTTTTCAGCCTGATTGTGCACTTTAGGTGAAAATGTCAAAATCTTCAAAATGAGCATAAGCACAATGAAATTAATGCTGGAATCACCTTCAGGATGCTAGAATACACTAAATACAGCAAAAATTTTGAGTCTACAACGTTTAGTTTAGGTGTGAGAGCCAAAATGAACTTTTTATTGCTTTAAACGCGTTTTCAGCCTGATTGTGCACTTTAGGTGAAAATGTCAAAATCTTAAAAATGAGCATAAGCACAATGAAATTAATGCTGGAATCATCTTCAGGATGCTAGAATACACTAAATACAGCAAAAATTTTGAGTCTACAACGTTTAGTTTAGGTGTGAGAGCCAAAATGAACTTTTTATTGCTTTAAACGCGTTTTCAGCCCCTGATTGTACACTTAAGGTGAAAATGTCAAAATCTTCAAAATGAGCATAAGCACAATGAAATTAATGCTGGAATCATCTTCAGGATGCTAGAATACACTAAATACAGCAAAAATTTTGAGTCTACAACGTTTAGTTTAGGTGTGAGAGCCAAAATGAACTTTTTATTGCTTTAAACGCGTTTTCAGCCTGATTGTGCACTTTAGGTGAAAATGTCAAAATCTTAAAAATGAGCATAAGCACAATGAAATTATTGCTGGAATCATCTTCAGGATGCTAGAATACACTAAATACAGCAAAAATTTTGAGTCTACAAGGTTTAGTTTAGGTGTGAGAGCCAAAATGAACTTTTTATTGCTTTAAACGCGTTTTCAGCCCCTGATTGTACACTTAAGGTGAAAATGTCAAAATCTTCAAAATGAGCATAAGCACAATGAAATTAATGCTGGAATCATCTTCAGGATGCTAGAATACACTAAATACAGCAAAAATGTTGAGTCTACAACGTTTTGTTTAGGTGTGAGAGCCAAAATGAACTTTTTATGGCTTTAAATGCGTTTTCAGCCTGATTGTGCACTTTAGGTGAAAATGTCAAAATCTTCAAAATGAGCATAAGCACAATGAAATTAATGCTGGAATCATCTTCAGGATGCTAGAATACACTAAATACAGCAAAAATTTTGAGTCTACAACGTTTAGTTTAGGTGTGAGAGCCAAAATGAACTTTTTATTGCTTTAAACGCGTTTTCAGCCCCTGATTGTACACTTAAGGTGAAAATGTCAAAATCTTAAAAATGAGCATAAGCACAATGAAATTAATGCTGGAATCATCTTCAGGATGCTAGAATACACTAAATACAGCAAAAATGTTGAGTCTACAACGTTTTGTTTAGGTGTGAGAGCCAAAATGAACTTTTTATGGCTTTAAATGCGTTTTCAGCCTGATTGTGCACTTTAGGTGAAAATGTCAAAATCTTCAAAATGAGCATAAGCACAATGAAATTAATGCTGGAATCATCTTCAGGATGCTAGAATACACTAAATACAGCAAAAATTTTGAGTCTACAACGTTTAGTTTAGGTGTGAGAGCCAAAATGAACTTTTTATTGCTTTAAACGCGTTTTCAGCCTGATTGTGCACTTTAGGTGAAAATGTCAAAATCTTAAAAATGAGCATAAGCACAATGAAATTAATGCTGGAATCATCTTCAGGATGCTAGAATACACTAAATACAGCAAAAATTTTGAGTCTACAACGTTTAGTTTAGGTGTGAGAGCCAAAATGAACTTTTTATTGCTTTAAACGCGTTTTCAGCCCCTGATTGTACACTTAAGGTGAAAATGTCAAAATCTTCAAAATGAGCATAAGCACAATGAAATTAATGCTGGAATCATCTTCAGGATGCTAGAATACACTAAATACAGCAAAAATTTTGAGTCTACAACGTTTAGTTTAGGTGTGAGAGCCAAAATGAACTTTTTATTGCTTTAAACGCGTTTTCAGCCTGATTGTGCACTTTAGGTGAAAATGTCAAAATCTTAAAAATGAGCATAAGCACAATGAAATTAATGCTGGAATCATCTTCAGGATGCTAGAATACACTAAATACAGCAAAAATTTTGAGTCTACAACGTTTAGTTTAGGTGTGAGAGCCAAAATGAACTTTTTATTGCTTTAAATGCGTTTTCAGCCTGATTGTGCACTTTAGGTGAAAATGTCAAAATCTTCAAAATGAGCATAAGCACAATGAAATTAATGCTGGAATCATCTTCAGGATGCTAGAATACACTAAATACAGCAAAAATTTTGAGTATACAACGTTTAGTTTAGGTGTGAGAGCCAAAATGAACTTTTTATTGCTTTAAACGCGTTTTCAGCCTGATTGTGCACTTTAGGTGAAAATGTCAAAATCTTAAAAATGAGCATAAGCACAATGAAATTAATGCTGGAATCATCTTCAGGATGCTAGAATACACTAAATACAGCAAAAATTTTGAGTCTACAACGTTTAGTTTAGGTGTGAGAGCCAAAATGAACTTTTTATTGCTTTAAACGCGTTTTCAGCCCCTGATTGTACACTTAAGGTGAAAATGTCAAAATCTTCAAAATGAGCATAAGCACAATAAAATTAATGCTGGAATCATCTTCAGGATGCTAGAATACACTAAATACAGCAAAAATTTTGAGTCTACAACGTTTAGTTTAGGAGTGAGAGCCAAAATGAACTTTTTATTGCTTTAAACGCGTTTTCAGCCTGATTGTGCACTTTAGGTGAAAATGTTAAAATCTTCAAAATGAGCATAAGCACAATGAAATTAATGCTTGAATCATCTTCAGGATGCTAGAATACACTTAATACAGCAAAAATTTTGAGTCTACAAGGTTTAGTTTAGGTGTGAGAGCCAAAATGAACTTTTTATTGCTTTAAACGCGTTTTCAGCCCCTGATTGTACACTTAAGGTGAAAATGTCAAAATCTTCAAAATGAGCATAAGCACAATGAAATTAATGCTGGAATCATCTTCAGGATGCTAGAATACACTAAATACAGCAAAAATGTTGAGTCTACAACGTTTTGTTTAGGTGTGAGAGCCAATATGAACTTTTTATGGCTTTAAATGCGTTTTCAGCCTGATTGTGCACTTTAGGTGAAAATGTCAAAATCTTCAAAATGAGCATAAGCACAATGAAATTAATGCTGGAATCATCTTCAGGATGCTAGAATACACTAAATACAGCAAAAATTTTGAGTCTACAACGTTTAGTTTAGGTGTGAGAGCCAAAATGAACTTTTTATTGCTTTAAACGCGTTTTCAGCCCCTGATTGTACACTTAAGGTGAAAATGTCAAAATCTTCAAAATGAGCATAAGCACAATGAAATTAATGCTGGAATCATCTTCAGGATGCTAGAATACACTAAATACAGCAAAAATGTTGAGTCTACAACGTTTTGTTTAGGTGTGAGAGCCAATATGAACTTTTTATGGCTTTAAATGCGTTTTCAGCCTGATTGTGCACTTTAGGTGAAAATGTCAAAATCTTCAAAATGAGCATAAGCACAATGAAATTAATGCTGGAATCATCTTCAGGATGCTAGAATACACTAAATACAGCAAAAATTTTGAGTCTACAACGTTTAGTTTAGGTGTGAGAGCCAAAATGAACTTTTTATTGCTTTAAACGCGTTTTCAGCCTGATTGTGCACTTTAGGTGAAAATGTCAAAATCTTAAAAATGAGCATAAGCACAATGAAATTAATGCTGGAATCATCTTCAGGATGCTAGAATACACTAAATACAGCAAAAATTTTGAGTCTACAACGTTTAGTTTAGGTGTGAGAGCCAAAATGAACTTTTTATGGCTTTAAATGCGTTTTCAGCCTGATTGTGCACTTTAGGTGAAAATGTCAAAATCTTCAAAATGAGCATAAGCACAATGAAATTAATGCTGGAATCATCTTCAGGATGCTAGAATACACTAAATACAGCAAAAATTTTGAGTCTACAACGTTTAGTTTAGGTGTGAGAGCCAAAATGAACTTTTTATTGCTTTAAACGCGTTTTCAGCCTGATTGTGCACTTTAGGTGAAAATGTCAAAATCTTAAAAATGAGCATAAGCACAATGAAATTAATGCTGGAATCATCTTCAGGATGCTAGAATACACTAAATACAGCAAAAATTTTGAGTCTACAACGTTTAGTTTAGGTGTGAGTGGTAAAAATGAACTTTTTATTGCTTTAAACGCGTTTTCAGCCCCTGATTGTACACTTAAGGTGAAAATGTCAAAATCTTCAAAATGAGCATAAGCACAATGAAATTAATGCTGGAATCATCTTCAGGATGCTAGAATACACTAAATACAGCAAAAATGTTGAGTCTACAACGTTTTGTTTAGGTGTGAGAGCCAAAATGAACTTTTTAAGGCTTTAAATGCGTTTTCAGCCTGATTGTGCACTTTAGGTGAAAATGTCAAAATCTTCAAAATGAGCATAAGCACAATGAAATTAATGCTGGAATCACCTTCAGGATGCTAGAATACACTAAATACAGCAAAAATTTTGAGTCTACAACGTTTAGTTTAGGTGTGAGAGCCAAAATGAACTTTTTATTGCTTTAAACGCGTTTTCAGCCTGATTGTGCACTTTAGGTGAAAATGTCAAAATCTTAAAAATGAGCATAAGCACAATGAAATTAATGCTGGAATCATCTTCAGGATGCTAGAATACACTAAATACAGCAAAAATTTTGAGTCTACAACGTTTAGTTTAGGTGTGAGAGCCAAAATGAACTTTTTATTGCTTTAAACGCGTTTTCAGCCCCTGATTGTACACTTAAGGTGAAAATGTCAAAATCTTCAAAATGAGCATAAGCACAATGAAATTAATGCTGGAATCATCTTCAGGATGCTAGAATACACTAAATACAGCAAAAATTTTGAGTCTACAACGTTTAGTTTAGGTGTGAGAGCCAAAATGAACTTTTTATTGCTTTAAACGCGTTTTCAGCCTGATTGTGCACTTTAGGTGAAAATGTCAAAATCTTAAAAATGAGCATAAGCACAATGAAATTATTGCTGGAATCATCTTCAGGATGCTAGAATACACTAAATACAGCAAAAATTTTGAGTCTACAAGGTTTAGTTTAGGTGTGAGAGCCAAAATGAACTTTTTATTGCTTTAAACGCGTTTTCAGCCCCTGATTGTACACTTAAGGTGAAAATGTCAAAATCTTCAAAATGAGCATAAGCACAATGAAATTAATGCTGGAATCATCTTCAGGATGCTAGAATACACTAAATACAGCAAAAATGTTGAGTCTACAACGTTTTGTTTAGGTGTGAGAGCCAAAATGAACTTTTTATGGCTTTAAATGCGTTTTCAGCCTGATTGTGCACTTTAGGTGAAAATGTCAAAATCTTCAAAATGAGCATAAGCACAATGAAATTAATGCTGGAATCATCTTCAGGATGCTAGAATACACTAAATACAGCAAAAATTTTGAGTCTACAACGTTTAGTTTAGGTGTGAGAGCCAAAATGAACTTTTTATTGCTTTAAACGCGTTTTCAGCCCCTGATTGTACACTTAAGGTGAAAATGTCAAAATCTTAAAAATGAGCATAAGCACAATGAAATTAATGCTGGAATCATCTTCAGGATGCTAGAATACACTAAATACAGCAAAAATGTTGAGTCTACAACGTTTTGTTTAGGTGTGAGAGCCAAAATGAACTTTTTATGGCTTTAAATGCGTTTTCAGCCTGATTGTGCACTTTAGGTGAAAATGTCAAAATCTTCAAAATGAGCATAAGCACAATGAAATTAATGCTGGAATCATCTTCAGGATGCTAGAATACACTAAATACAGCAAAAATTTTGAGTCTACAACGTTTAGTTTAGGTGTGAGAGCCAAAATGAACTTTTTATTGCTTTAAACGCGTTTTCAGCCTGATTGTGCACTTTAGGTGAAAATGTCAAAATCTTAAAAATGAGCATAAGCACAATGAAATTAATGCTGGAATCATCTTCAGGATGCTAGAATACACTAAATACAGCAAAAATTTTGAGTCTACAACGTTTAGTTTAGGTGTGAGAGCCAAAATGAACTTTTTATTGCTTTAAACGCGTTTTCAGCCCCTGATTGTACACTTAAGGTGAAAATGTCAAAATCTTCAAAATGAGCATAAGCACAATGAAATTAATGCTGGAATCATCTTCAGGATGCTAGAATACACTAAATACAGCAAAAATTTTGAGTCTACAACGTTTAGTTTAGGTGTGAGAGCCAAAATGAACTTTTTATTGCTTTAAACGCGTTTTCAGCCTGATTGTGCACTTTAGGTGAAAATGTCAAAATCTTAAAAATGAGCATAAGCACAATGAAATTAATGCTGGAATCATCTTCAGGATGCTAGAATACACTAAATACAGCAAAAATTTTGAGTCTACAACGTTTAGTTTAGGTGTGAGAGCCAAAATGAACTTTTTATTGCTTTAAATGCGTTTTCAGCCTGATTGTGCACTTTAGGTGAAAATGTCAAAATCTTCAAAATGAGCATAAGCACAATGAAATTAATGCTGGAATCATCTTCAGGATGCTAGAATACACTAAATACAGCAAAAATTTTGAGTATACAACGTTTAGTTTAGGTGTGAGAGCCAAAATGAACTTTTTATTGCTTTAAACGCGTTTTCAGCCTGATTGTGCACTTTAGGTGAAAATGTCAAAATCTTAAAAATGAGCATAAGCACAATGAAATTAATGCTGGAATCATCTTCAGGATGCTAGAATACACTAAATACAGCAAAAATTTTGAGTCTACAACGTTTAGTTTAGGTGTGAGAGCCAAAATGAACTTTTTATTGCTTTAAACGCGTTTTCAGCCCCTGATTGTACACTTAAGGTGAAAATGTCAAAATCTTCAAAATGAGCATAAGCACAATAAAATTAATGCTGGAATCATCTTCAGGATGCTAGAATACACTAAATACAGCAAAAATTTTGAGTCTACAACGTTTAGTTTAGGAGTGAGAGCCAAAATGAACTTTTTATTGCTTTAAACGCGTTTTCAGCCTGATTGTGCACTTTAGGTGAAAATGTCAAAATCTTAAAAATGAGCATAAGCACAATGAAATTAATGCTGGAATCATCTTCAGGATGCTAGAATACACTAAATACAGCAAAAATTTTGAGTCTACAAGGTTTAGTTTAGGTGTGAGAGCCAAAATGAACTTTTTATTGCTTTAAACGCGTTTTCAGCCCCTGATTGTACACTTAAGGTGAAAATGTCAAAATCTTCAAAATGAGCATAAGCACAATGAAATTAATGCTGGAATCATCTTCAGGATGCTAGAATACACTAAATACAGCAAAAATGTTGAGTCTACAACGTTTAGTTTAGGTGTGAGAGCCAAAATGAACTTTTTATGGCTTTAAATGCGTTTTCAGCCTGATTGTGCACTTTAGGTGAAAATGTCAAAATCTTAAAAATGAGCATAAGCACAATGAAATTAATGCTGGAATCATCTTCAGGATGCTAGAATACACTAAATACAGCAAAAATTTTGAGTCTACAACGTTTAGTTTAGGTGTGAGAGCCAAAATGAACTTTTTATTGCTTTAAACGCGTTTTCAGCCTGATTGTGCACTTTAGGTGAAAATGTCAAAATCTTAAAAATGAGCATAAGCACAATGAAATTAATGCTGGAATCATCTTCAGGATGCTAGAATACACTAAATACAGCAAAAATTTTGAGTCTACAACGTTTAGTTTAGGTGTGAGAGCCAAAATGAACTTTTTATTGCTTTAAACGCGTTTTCAGCCCCTGATTGTACACTTAAGGTGAAAATGTCAAAATCTTAAAAATGAGCATAAGCACAATGAAATTAATGCTGGAATCATCTTCAGGATGCTAGAATACACTAAATACAGCAAAAATGTTGAGTCTACAACGTTTTGTTTAGGTGTGAGAGCCAAAATGAACTTTTTATGGCTTTAAATGCGTTTTCAGCCTGATTGTGCACATTAGGTGAAAATGTCAAAATCTTCAAAATGAGCATAAGCACAATGAAATTAATGCTGGAATCATCTTCAGGATGCTAGAATACACTAAATACAGCAAAAAATTTGAGTCTACAACGTTTAGTTTAGGTGTGAGAGCCAAAATGAACTTTTTATTGCTTTAAACGCGTTTTCAGCCTGATTGTGCACTTTAGGTGAAAATGTCAAAATCTTAAAAATGAGCATAAGCACAATGAAATTAATGCTGGAATCATCTTCAGGATGCTAGAATACACTAAATACAGCAAAAATTTTGAGTCTACAACGTTTAGTTTAGGTGTGAGAGCCAAAATGAACTTTTTATTGCTTTAAACGCGTTTTCAGCCCCTGATTGTACACTTAAGGTGAAAATGTCAAAATCTTCAAAATGAGCATAAGCACAATGAAATTAATGCTGGAATCATCTTCAGGATGCTAGAATACACTAAATACAGCAAAAATTTTGAGTCTACAACGTTTAGTTTAGGTGTGAGAGCCAAAATGAACTTTTTATTGCTTTAAACGCGTTTTCAGCCCCTGATTGTACACTTAAGGTGAAAATGTCAAAATCTTCAAAATGAGCATAAGCACAATGAAATTAATGCTGGAATCATCTTCAGGATGCTAGAATACACTAAATACAGCAAAAATTTTGAGTCTACAACGTTTAGTTTAGGTGTGAGAGCCAAAATGAACTTTTTATTGCTTTAAACGCGTTTTCAGCCTGATTGTGCACTTTAGGTGAAAATGTCAAAATCTTAAAAATGAGCATAAGCACAATGAAATTAATGCTGGAATCATCTTCAGGATGCTAGAATACACTAAATACAGCAAAAATTTTGAGTCTACAACGTTTAGTTTAGGTGTGAGAGCCAAAATGAACTTTTTATTGCTTTAAACGCGTTTTCAGCCCCTGATTGTACACTTAAGGTGAAAATGTCAAAATCTTAAAAATGAGCATAAGCACAATGAAATTAATGCTGGAATCATCTTCAGGATGCTAGAATACACTAAATACAGCAAAAATGTTGAGTCTACAACGTTTTGTTTAGGTGTGAGAGCCAAAATGAACTTTTTATGGCTTTAAATGCGTTTTCAGCCTGATTGTGCACTTTAGGTGAAAATGTCAAAATCTTCAAAATGAGCATAAGCACAATGAAATTAATGCTGGAATCATCTTCAGGATGCTAGAATACACTAAATACAGCAAAAATTTTGAGTCTACAACGTTTAGTTTAGGTGTGAGAGCCAAAATGAACTTTTTATTGCTTTAAACGCGTTTTCAGCCTGATTGTGCACTTTAGGTGAAAATGTCAAAATCTTAAAAATGAGCATAAGCACAATGAAATTAATGCTGGAATCATCTTCAGGATGCTAGAATACACTAAATACAGCAAAAATTTTGAGTCTACAACGTTTAGTTTAGGTGTGAGAGCCAAAATGAACTTTTTATTGCTTTAAACGCGTTTTCAGCCCCTGATTGTACACTTAAGGTGAAAATGTCAAAATCTTCAAAATGAGCATAAGCACAATGAAATTAATGCTGGAATCATCTTCAGGATGCTAGAATACACTAAATACAGCAAAAATTTTGAGTCTACAACGTTTAGTTTAGGTGTGAGAGCCAAAATGAACTTTTTATTGCTTTAAACGCGTTTTCAGCCCCTGATTGTACACTTAAGGTGAAAATGTCAAAATCTTCAAAATGAGCATAAGCACAATGAAATTAATGCTGGAATCATCTTCAGGATGCTAGAATACACTAAATACAGCAAAAATTTTGAGTCTACAACGTTTAGTTTAGGTGTGAGAGCCAAAATGAACTTTTTATTGCTTTAAACGCGTTTTCAGCCTGATTGTGCACTTTAGGTGAAAATGTCAAAATCTTAAAAATGAGCATAAGCACAATGAAATTAATGCTGGAATCATCTTCAGGATGCTAGAATACACTAAATACAGCAAAAATTTTGAGTCTACAACGTTTAGTTTAGGTGTGAGAGCCAAAATGAACTTTTTATTGCTTTAAACGCGTTTTCAGCCCCTGATTGTACACTTAAGGTGAAAATGTCAAAATCTTAAAAATGAGCATAAGCACAATGAAATTAATGCTGGAATCATCTTCAGGATGCTAGAATACACTAAATACAGCAAAAATGTTGAGTCTACAACGTTTTGTTTAGGTGTGAGAGCCAAAATGAACTTTTTATGGCTTTAAATGCGTTTTCAGCCTGATTGTGCACTTTAGGTGAAAATGTCAAAATCTTCAAAATGAGCATAAGCACAATGAAATTAATGCTGGAATCATCTTCAGGATGCTAGAATACACTAAATACAGCAAAAATTTTGAGTCTACAACGTTTAGTTTAGGTGTGAGAGCCAAAATGAACTTTTTATTGCTTTAAACGCGTTTTCAGCCTGATTGTGCACTTTAGGTGAAAATGTCAAAATCTTAAAAATGAGCATAAGCACAATGAAATTAATGCTGGAATCATCTTCAGGATGCTAGAATACACTAAATACAGCAAAAATTTTGAGTCTACAACGTTTAGTTTAGGTGTGAGAGCCAAAATGAACTTTTTATTGCTTTAAACGCGTTTTCAGCCCCTGATTGTACACTTAAGGTGAAAATGTCAAAATCTTCAAAATGAGCATAAGCACAATGAAATTAATGCTGGAATCATCTTCAGGATGCTAGAATACACTAAATACAGCAAAAATTTTGAGTCTACAACGTTTAGTTTAGGTGTGAGAGCCAAAATGAACTTTTTATTGCTTTAAACGCGTTTTCAGCCTGATTGTGCACTTTAGGTGAAAATGTCAAAATCTTAAAAATGAGCATAAGCACAATGAAATTAATGCTGGAATCATCTTCAGGATGCTAGAATACACTAAATACAGCAAAAATTTTGAGTCTACAACGTTTAGTTTAGGTGTGAGAGCCAAAATGAACTTTTTATTGCTTTAAATGCGTTTTCAGCCTGATTGTGCACTTTAGGTGAAAATGTCAAAATCTTCAAAATGAGCATAAGCACAATGAAATTAATGCTGGAATCATCTTCAGGATGCTAGAATACACTAAATACAGCAAAAATTTTGAGTATACAACGTTTAGTTTAGGTGTGAGAGCCAAAATGAACTTTTTATTGCTTTAAACGCGTTTTCAGCCTGATTGTGCACTTTAGGTGAAAATGTCAAAATCTTAAAAATGAGCATAAGCACAATGAAATTAATGCTGGAATCATCTTCAGGATGCTAGAATACACTAAATACAGCAAAAATTTTGAGTCTACAACGTTTAGTTTAGGTGTGAGAGCCAAAATGAACTTTTTATTGCTTTAAACGCGTTTTCAGCCCCTGATTGTACACTTAAGGTGAAAATGTCAAAATCTTCAAAATGAGCATAAGCACAATAAAATTAATGCTGGAATCATCTTCAGGATGCTAGAATACACTAAATACAGCAAAAATTTTGAGTCTACAACGTTTAGTTTAGGAGTGAGAGCCAAAATGAACTTTTTATTGCTTTAAACGCGTTTTCAGCCTGATTGTGCACTTTAGGTGAAAATGTCAAAATCTTAAAAATGAGCATAAGCACAATGAAATTAATGCTGGAATCATCTTCAGGATGCTAGAATACACTAAATACAGCAAAAATTTTGAGTCTACAAGGTTTAGTTTAGGTGTGAGAGCCAAAATGAACTTTTTATTGCTTTAAACGCGTTTTCAGCCCCTGATTGTACACTTAAGGTGAAAATGTCAAAATCTTCAAAATGAGCATAAGCACAATGAAATTAATGCTGGAATCATCTTCAGGATGCTAGAATACACTAAATACAGCAAAAATGTTGAGTCTACAACGTTTAGTTTAGGTGTGAGAGCCAAAATGAACTTTTTATGGCTTTAAATGCGTTTTCAGCCTGATTGTGCACTTTAGGTGAAAATGTCAAAATCTTAAAAATGAGCATAAGCACAATGAAATTAATGCTGGAATCATCTTCAGGATGCTAGAATACACTAAATACAGCAAAAATTTTGAGTCTACAACGTTTAGTTTAGGTGTGAGAGCCAAAATGAACTTTTTATTGCTTTAAACGCGTTTTCAGCCTGATTGTGCACTTTAGGTGAAAATGTCAAAATCTTAAAAATGAGCATAAGCACAATGAAATTAATGCTGGAATCATCTTCAGGATGCTAGAATACACTAAATACAGCAAAAATTTTGAGTCTACAACGTTTAGTTTAGGTGTGAGAGCCAAAATGAACTTTTTATTGCTTTAAACGCGTTTTCAGCCCCTGATTGTACACTTAAGGTGAAAATGTCAAAATCTTAAAAATGAGCATAAGCACAATGAAATTAATGCTGGAATCATCTTCAGGATGCTAGAATACACTAAATACAGCAAAAATGTTGAGTCTACAACGTTTTGTTTAGGTGTGAGAGCCAAAATGAACTTTTTATGGCTTTAAATGCGTTTTCAGCCTGATTGTGCACATTAGGTGAAAATGTCAAAATCTTCAAAATGAGCATAAGCACAATGAAATTAATGCTGGAATCATCTTCAGGATGCTAGAATACACTAAATACAGCAAAAAATTTGAGTCTACAACGTTTAGTTTAGGTGTGAGAGCCAAAATGAACTTTTTATTGCTTTAAACGCGTTTTCAGCCTGATTGTGCACTTTAGGTGAAAATGTCAAAATCTTAAAAATGAGCATAAGCACAATGAAATTAATGCTGGAATCATCTTCAGGATGCTAGAATACACTAAATACAGCAAAAATTTTGAGTCTACAACGTTTAGTTTAGGTGTGAGAGCCAAAATGAACTTTTTATTGCTTTAAACGCGTTTTCAGCCCCTGATTGTACACTTAAGGTGAAAATGTCAAAATCTTCAAAATGAGCATAAGCACAATGAAATTAATGCTGGAATCATCTTCAGGATGCTAGAATACACTAAATACAGCAAAAATTTTGAGTCTACAACGTTTAGTTTAGGTGTGAGAGCCAAAATGAACTTTTTATTGCTTTAAACGCGTTTTCAGCCCCTGATTGTACACTTAAGGTGAAAATGTCAAAATCTTCAAAATGAGCATAAGCACAATGAAATTAATGCTGGAATCATCTTCAGGATGCTAGAATACACTAAATACAGCAAAAATTTTGAGTCTACAACGTTTAGTTTAGGTGTGAGAGCCAAAATGAACTTTTTATTGCTTTAAACGCGTTTTCAGCCTGATTGTGCACTTTAGGTGAAAATGTCAAAATCTTAAAAATGAGCATAAGCACAATGAAATTAATGCTGGAATCATCTTCAGGATGCTAGAATACACTAAATACAGCAAAAATTTTGAGTCTACAACGTTTAGTTTAGGTGTGAGAGCCAAAATGAACTTTTTATTGCTTTAAACGCGTTTTCAGCCCCTGATTGTACACTTAAGGTGAAAATGTCAAAATCTTAAAAATGAGCATAAGCACAATGAAATTAATGCTGGAATCATCTTCAGGATGCTAGAATACACTAAATACAGCAAAAATGTTGAGTCTACAACGTTTTGTTTAGGTGTGAGAGCCAAAATGAACTTTTTATGGCTTTAAATGCGTTTTCAGCCTGATTGTGCACTTTAGGTGAAAATGTCAAAATCTTCAAAATGAGCATAAGCACAATGAAATTAATGCTGGAATCATCTTCAGGATGCTAGAATACACTAAATACAGCAAAAATTTTGAGTCTACAACGTTTAGTTTAGGTGTGAGAGCCAAAATGAACTTTTTATTGCTTTAAACGCGTTTTCAGCCTGATTGTGCACTTTAGGTGAAAATGTCAAAATCTTAAAAATGAGCATAAGCACAATGAAATTAATGCTGGAATCATCTTCAGGATGCTAGAATACACTAAATACAGCAAAAATTTTGAGTCTACAACGTTTAGTTTAGGTGTGAGAGCCAAAATGAACTTTTTATTGCTTTAAACGCGTTTTCAGCCCCTGATTGTACACTTAAGGTGAAAATGTCAAAATCTTCAAAATGAGCATAAGCACAATGAAATTAATGCTGGAATCATCTTCAGGATGCTAGAATACACTAAATACAGCAAAAATTTTGAGTCTACAACGTTTAGTTTAGGTGTGAGAGCCAAAATGAACTTTTTATTGCTTTAAACGCGTTTTCAGCCCCTGATTGTACACTTAAGGTGAAAATGTCAAAATCTTCAAAATGAGCATAAGCACAATGAAATTAATGCTGGAATCATCTTCAGGATGCTAGAATACACTAAATACAGCAAAAATTTTGAGTCTACAACGTTTAGTTTAGGTGTGAGAGCCAAAATGAACTTTTTATTGCTTTAAACGCGTTTTCAGCCTGATTGTGCACTTTAGGTGAAAATGTCAAAATCTTAAAAATGAGCATAAGCACAATGAAATTAATGCTGGAATCATCTTCAGGATGCTAGAATACACTAAATACAGCAAAAATTTTGAGTCTACAACGTTTAGTTTAGGTGTGAGAGCCAAAATGAACTTTTTATTGCTTTAAACGCGTTTTCAGCCCCTGATTGTACACTTAAGGTGAAAATGTCAAAATCTTAAAAATGAGCATAAGCACAATGAAATTAATGCTGGAATCATCTTCAGGATGCTAGAATACACTAAATACAGCAAAAATGTTGAGTCTACAACGTTTTGTTTAGGTGTGAGAGCCAAAATGAACTTTTTATGGCTTTAAATGCGTTTTCAGCCTGATTGTGCACTTTAGGTGAAAATGTCAAAATCTTCAAAATGAGCATAAGCACAATGAAATTAATGCTGGAATCATCTTCAGGATGCTAGAATACACTAAATACAGCAAAAATTTTGAGTCTACAACGTTTAGTTTAGGTGTGAGAGCCAAAATGAACTTTTTATTGCTTTAAACGCGTTTTCAGCCTGATTGTGCACTTTAGGTGAAAATGTCAAAATCTTAAAAATGAGCATAAGCACAATGAAATTAATGCTGGAATCATCTTCAGGATGCTAGAATACACTAAATACAGCAAAAATTTTGAGTCTACAACGTTTAGTTTAGGTGTGAGAGCCAAAATGAACTTTTTATTGCTTTAAACGCGTTTTCAGCCCCTGATTGTACACTTAAGGTGAAAATGTCAAAATCTTCAAAATGAGCATAAGCACAATGAAATTAATGCTGGAATCATCTTCAGGATGCTAGAATACACTAAATACAGCAAAAATTTTGAGTCTACAACGTTTAGTTTAGGTGTGAGAGCCAAAATGAACTTTTTATTGCTTTAAACGCGTTTTCAGCCTGATTGTGCACTTTAGGTGAAAATGTCAAAATCTTAAAAATGAGCATAAGCACAATGAAATTAATGCTGGAATCATCTTCAGGATGCTAGAATACACTAAATACAGCAAAAATTTTGAGTCTACAACGTTTAGTTTAGGTGTGAGAGCCAAAATGAACTTTTTATTGCTTTAAATGCGTTTTCAGCCTGATTGTGCACTTTAGGTGAAAATGTCAAAATCTTCAAAATGAGCATAAGCACAATGAAATTAATGCTGGAATCATCTTCAGGATGCTAGAATACACTAAATACAGCAAAAATTTTGAGTATACAACGTTTAGTTTAGGTGTGAGAGCCAAAATGAACTTTTTATTGCTTTAAACGCGTTTTCAGCCTGATTGTGCACTTTAGGTGAAAATGTCAAAATCTTAAAAATGAGCATAAGCACAATGAAATTAATGCTGGAATCATCTTCAGGATGCTAGAATACACTAAATACAGCAAAAATTTTGAGTCTACAACGTTTAGTTTAGGTGTGAGAGCCAAAATGAACTTTTTATTGCTTTAAACGCGTTTTCAGCCCCTGATTGTACACTTAAGGTGAAAATGTCAAAATCTTCAAAATGAGCATAAGCACAATAAAATTAATGCTGGAATCATCTTCAGGATGCTAGAATACACTAAATACAGCAAAAATTTTGAGTCTACAACGTTTAGTTTAGGAGTGAGAGCCAAAATGAACTTTTTATTGCTTTAAACGCGTTTTCAGCCTGATTGTGCACTTTAGGTGAAAATGTCAAAATCTTAAAAATGAGCATAAGCACAATGAAATTAATGCTGGAATCATCTTCAGGATGCTAGAATACACTAAATACAGCAAAAATTTTGAGTCTACAAGGTTTAGTTTAGGTGTGAGAGCCAAAATGAACTTTTTATTGCTTTAAACGCGTTTTCAGCCCCTGATTGTACACTTAAGGTGAAAATGTCAAAATCTTCAAAATGAGCATAAGCACAATGAAATTAATGCTGGAATCATCTTCAGGATGCTAGAATACACTAAATACAGCAAAAATGTTGAGTCTACAACGTTTAGTTTAGGTGTGAGAGCCAAAATGAACTTTTTATGGCTTTAAATGCGTTTTCAGCCTGATTGTGCACTTTAGGTGAAAATGTCAAAATCTTAAAAATGAGCATAAGCACAATGAAATTAATGCTGGAATCATCTTCAGGATGCTAGAATACACTAAATACAGCAAAAATTTTGAGTCTACAACGTTTAGTTTAGGTGTGAGAGCCAAAATGAACTTTTTATTGCTTTAAACGCGTTTTCAGCCTGATTGTGCACTTTAGGTGAAAATGTCAAAATCTTAAAAATGAGCATAAGCACAATGAAATTAATGCTGGAATCATCTTCAGGATGCTAGAATACACTAAATACAGCAAAAATTTTGAGTCTACAACGTTTAGTTTAGGTGTGAGAGCCAAAATGAACTTTTTATTGCTTTAAACGCGTTTTCAGCCCCTGATTGTACACTTAAGGTGAAAATGTCAAAATCTTAAAAATGAGCATAAGCACAATGAAATTAATGCTGGAATCATCTTCAGGATGCTAGAATACACTAAATACAGCAAAAATGTTGAGTCTACAACGTTTTGTTTAGGTGTGAGAGCCAAAATGAACTTTTTATGGCTTTAAATGCGTTTTCAGCCTGATTGTGCACATTAGGTGAAAATGTCAAAATCTTCAAAATGAGCATAAGCACAATGAAATTAATGCTGGAATCATCTTCAGGATGCTAGAATACACTAAATACAGCAAAAAATTTGAGTCTACAACGTTTAGTTTAGGTGTGAGAGCCAAAATGAACTTTTTATTGCTTTAAACGCGTTTTCAGCCTGATTGTGCACTTTAGGTGAAAATGTCAAAATCTTAAAAATGAGCATAAGCACAATGAAATTAATGCTGGAATCATCTTCAGGATGCTAGAATACACTAAATACAGCAAAAATTTTGAGTCTACAACGTTTAGTTTAGGTGTGAGAGCCAAAATGAACTTTTTATTGCTTTAAACGCGTTTTCAGCCCCTGATTGTACACTTAAGGTGAAAATGTCAAAATCTTCAAAATGAGCATAAGCACAATGAAATTAATGCTGGAATCATCTTCAGGATGCTAGAATACACTAAATACAGCAAAAATTTTGAGTCTACAACGTTTAGTTTAGGTGTGAGAGCCAAAATGAACTTTTTATTGCTTTAAACGCGTTTTCAGCCCCTGATTGTACACTTAAGGTGAAAATGTCAAAATCTTCAAAATGAGCATAAGCACAATGAAATTAATGCTGGAATCATCTTCAGGATGCTAGAATACACTAAATACAGCAAAAATTTTGAGTCTACAACGTTTAGTTTAGGTGTGAGAGCCAAAATGAACTTTTTATTGCTTTAAACGCGTTTTCAGCCTGATTGTGCACTTTAGGTGAAAATGTCAAAATCTTAAAAATGAGCATAAGCACAATGAAATTAATGCTGGAATCATCTTCAGGATGCTAGAATACACTAAATACAGCAAAAATTTTGAGTCTACAACGTTTAGTTTAGGTGTGAGAGCCAAAATGAACTTTTTATTGCTTTAAACGCGTTTTCAGCCCCTGATTGTACACTTAAGGTGAAAATGTCAAAATCTTCAAAATGAGCATAAGCACAATGAAATTAATGCTGGAATCATCTTCAGGATGCTAGAATACACTAAATACAGCAAAAATTTTGAGTCTACAACGTTTAGTTTAGGTGTGAGAGCCAAAATGAACTTTTTATTGCTTTAAACGCGTTTTCAGCCCCTGATTGTACACTTAAGGTGAACATGTCAAAATCTTAAAAATGAGCATAAGCACAATGAAATTAATGCTGGAATCATCTTCAGGATGCTAGAATACACTAAATACAGCAAAAATTTTGAGTCTACAACGTTTAGTTTAGGTGTGAGAGACAAAATGAACTTTTTATTGCTTTAAACGCGTTTTCAGCCCCTGATTGTACACTTAAGGTGAACATGTCAAAATCTTAAAAATGAGCATAAGCACAATGAAATTAATGCTGGAATCATCTTCAGGATGCTAGAATACACTAAATACAGCAAAAATGTTGAGTCTACAACGTTTTGTTTAGGTGTGAGAGCCAAAATGAACTTTTTATGGCTTTAAATGCGTTTTCAGCCTGATTGTGCACTTTAGGTGAAAATGTCAAAATCTTCAAAATGAGCATAAGCACAATGAAATTAATGCTGGAATCATCTTCAGGATGCTAGAATACACTAAATACAGCAAAAATTTTGAGTCTACAACGTTTAGTTTAGGTGTGAGAGCCAAAATGAACTTTTTATTGCTTTAAACGCGTTTTCAGCCTGATTGTGCACTTTAGGTGAAAATGTCAAAATCTTAAAAATGAGCATAAGCACAATGAAATTAATGCTGGAATCATCTTCAGGATGCTAGAATACACTAAATACAGCAAACATTTTGAGTCTACAACGTTTAGTTTAGGTGTGAGAGCCAAAATGAACTTTTTATTGCTTTAAACGCGTTTTCAGCCCCTGATTGTACACTTAAGGTGAAAATGTCAAAATCTTCAAAATGAGCATAAGCACAATGAAATTAATGCTGGAATCATCTTCAGGATGCTAGAATACACTAAATACAGCAAAAATAATGAGTCTACAACGTTTTGTTTAGGTGTGAGAGCCAAAATGAACTTTTTATGGCTTTAAATGCGTTTTCAGCCTGATTGTGCACTTTAGGTGAAAATGTCAAAATCTTCAAAATGAGCATAAGCACAATGAAATTAATGCTGGAATCATCTTTAGGATGCTAGAATACACTAAATACAGCAAAAATTTTGAGTCTACAACGTTTAGTTTAGGTGTGAGAGCCAAAATGAACTTTTTATTGCTTTAAACGCGTTTTCAGCCCCTGATTGTACACTTAAGGTGAACATGTCAAAATCTTAAAAATGAGCATAAGCACAATGAAATTAATGCTGGAATCATCTTCAGGATGCTAGAATACACTAAATACAGCAAAAATGTTGAGTCTACAACGTTTTGTTTAGGTGTGAGAGCCAAAATGAACTTTTTATGGCTTTAAATGCGTTTTCAGCCTGATTGTGCACTTTAGGTGAAAATGTCAAAATTTTCAAAATGAGCATAAGCACAATGAAATTAATGCTGGAATCATCTTCAGGATGCTAGAATACACTAAATACAGCAAAAATTTTGAGTCTACAACGTTTAGTTTAGGTGTGAGAGCCAAAATGAACTTTTTATTGCTTTAAACGCGTTTTCAGCCTGATTGTGCACTTTAGGTGAAAATGTCAAAATCTTAAAAATGAGCATAAGCACAATGAAATTAATGCTGGAATCATCTTCAGGATGCTAGAATACACTAAATACAGCAAAAATTTTGAGTCTACAACGTTTAGTTTAGGTGTGAGAGCCAAAATGAACTTTTTATTGCTTTAAACGCGTTTTCAGCCTGATTGTGCACTTTAGGTGAAAATGTCAAAATCTTCAAAATGAGCATAAGCACAATGAAATTAATGCTGGAATCATCTTCAGGATGCTAGAATACACTAAATACAGCAAAAATTTTGAGTCTACAACGTTTAGTTTAGGTGTGAGAGCCAAAATGAACTTTTTATTGCTTTAAACGCGTTTTCAGCCTGATTGTGCACTTTAGGTGAAAATGTCAAAATCTTAAAAATGAGCATAAGCACAATGAAATTAATGCTGGAATCATCTTCAGGATGCTAGAATACACTAAATACAGCAAAAATTTTGAGTCTACAACGTTTAGTTTAGGTGTGAGAGCCAAAATGAACTTTTTATTGCTTTAAACGCGTTTTCAGCCTGATTGTGCACTTTAGGTGAAAATGTCAAAATCTTCAAAATGAGCATAAGCACAATGAAATTAATGCTGGAATCATCTTCAGGATGCTAGAATACACTAAATACAGCAAAAATTTTGAGTCTACAACGTTTAGTTTAGGTGTGAGAGCCAAAATGAACTTTTTATTGCTTTAAACGCGTTTTCAGCCTGATTGTGCACTTTAGGTGAAAATGTCAAAATCTTAAAAATGAGCATAAGCACAATGAAATTAATGCTGGAATCATCTTCAGGATGCTAGAATACACTAAATACAGCAAAAATTTTGAGTCTACAACGTTTAGTTTAGGTGTGAGAGCCAAAATGAACTTTTTATTGCTTTAAACGCGTTTTCAGCCCCTGATTGTACACTTAAGGTGAAAATGTCAAAATCTTCAAAATGAGCATAAGCACAATGAAATTAATGCTGGAATCATCTTCAGGATGCTAGAATACACTAAATACAGCAAAAATGTTGAGTCTACAACGTTTTGTTTAGGTGTGAGAGCCAAAATGAACTTTTTATGGCTTTAAATGCGTTTTCAGCCTGATTGTGCACTTTAGGTGAAAATGTCAAAATCTTCAAAATGAGCATAAGCACAATGAAATTAATGCTGGAATCATCTTTAGGATGCTAGAATACACTAAATACAGCAAAAATTTTGAGTCTACAACGTTTAGTTTAGGTGTGAGAGCCAAAATTAACTTTTTATTGCTTTAAACGCGTTTTCAGCCCCTGATTGTACACTTAAGGTGAACATGTCAAAATCTTAAAAATGAGCATAAGCACAATGAAATTAATGCTGGAATCATCTTCAGGATGCTAGAATACACTAAATACAGCAAAAATGTTGAGTCTACAACGTTTTGTTTAGGTGTGAGAGCCAAAATGAACTTTTTATTGCTTTAAACGCGTTTTCAGCCCCTGATTGTACACTTAAGGTGAAAATGTCAAAATCTTCAAAATGAGCATAAGCACAATGAAATTAATGCTGGAATCATCTTCAGGATGCTAGAATACACTAAATACAGCAAAAATGTTGAGTCTACAACGTTTTGTTTAGGTGTGAGAGCCAAAATAAACTTTTTATGGCTTTAAATGCGTTTTCAGCCTGATTGTGCACTTTAGGTGAAAATGTCAAAATCTTCAAAATGAGCATAAGCACAATGAAATTAATGCTGGAATCATCTTCAGGATGCTAGAATACACTAAATACAGCAAAAATTTTGAGTCTACAACGTTTAGTTTAGGTGTGAGAGCCAAAATGAACTTTTTATTGCTTTAAACGCGTTTTCAGCCTGATTGTGCACTTTAGGTGAAAATGTCAAAATCTTAAAAATGAGCATAAGCACAATGAAATTAATGCTGGAATCATCTTCAGGATGCTAGAATACACTAAATACAGCAAAAATTTTGAGCCTACAACGTTTAGTTTAGGTGTGAGAGCCAAAATGAACTTTTTATTGCTTTAAACGCGTTTTCAGCCCCTGATTGTACACTTAAGGTGAAAATGTCAAAATCTTAAAAATGAGCATAAGCACAATGAAATTAATGCTGGAATCATCTTCAGGATGCTAGAATACACTAAATACAGCAAAAATTTTGAGTCTACAACGTTTAGTTTAGGTGTGAGAGCCAAAATGAACTTATTATTGCTTTAAACGCGTTTTCAGCCTGATTGTGCACTTTAGGTGAAAATGTCAAAATCTTAAAAATGAGCATAAGCACAATGAAATTATTGCTGGAATCATCTTCAGGATGCTAGAATACACTAAATACAGCAACAATTTTGAATCTACAAGGTTTAGTTTAGGTGTGAGAGCCAAAATGAACTTTTTATTGCTTTAAACGCGTTTTCAGCCTGATTGTGCACTTTAGGTGAAAATGTCAAAATCTTCAAAATGAGCATAAGCACAATGAAATTAATGCTGGAATCATCTTCAGGATGCTAGAATACACTAAATACAGCAAAAATTTTGAGTCTACAAGGTTTAGTTTAGGTGTGAGAGCCAAAATGAACTTTTTATTGCTTTAAACGCGTTTTCAGCCCCTGATTGTACACTTAAGGTGAAAATGTCAAAATCTTCAAAATGAGCATAAGCACAATGAAATTAATGCTGGAATCATCTTCAGGATGCTAGAATACACTAAATACAGCAAAAATGTTGAGTCTACAACGTTTTGTTTAGGTGTGAGAGCCAATATGAACTTTTTATGGCTTTAAATGCGTTTTCAGCCTGATTGTGCACTTTAGGTGAAAATGTCAAAATCTTCAAAATGAGCATAAGCACAATGAAATTAATGCTGGAATCATCTTCAGGATGCTAGAATACACTAAATACAGCAAAAATTTTGAGTCTACAACGTTTAGTTTAGGTGTGAGAGCCAAAATGAACTTTTTATTGCTTTAAACGCGTTTTCAGCCTGATTGTGCACTTTAGGTGAAAATGTCAAAATCTTAAAAATGAGCATAAGCACAATGAAATTAATGCTGGAATCATCTTCAGGATGCTAGAATACACTAAATACAGCAAAAATTTTGAGTCTACAACGTTTAGTTTAGGTGTGAGAGCCAAAATGAACTTTTTATGGCTTTAAATGCGTTTTCAGCCTGATTGTGCACTTTAGGTGAAAATGTCAAAATCTTCAAAATGAGCATAAGCACAATGAAATTAATGCTGGAATCATCTTCAGGATGCTAGAATACACTAAATACAGCAAAAATTTTGAGTCTACAACGTTTAGTTTAGGTGTGAGAGCCAAAATGAACTTTTTATTGCTTTAAACGCGTTTTCAGCCTGATTGTGCACTTTAGGTGAAAATGTCAAAATCTTAAAAATGAGCATAAGCACAATGAAATTATTGCTGGAATCATCTTCAGGATGCTAGAATACACTAAATACAGCAACAATTTTGAGTCTACAAGGTTTAGTTTAGGTGTGAGAGCCAAAATGAACTTTTTATTGCTTTAAACGCGTTTTCAGCCCCTGATTGTACACTTAAGGTGAAAATGTCAAAATCTTCAAAATGAGCATAAGCACAATGAAATTAATGCTGGAATCATCTTCAGGATGCTAGAATACACTAAATACAGCAAAAATGTTGAGTCTACAACGTTTTGTTTAGGTGTGAGAGCCAAAATGAACTTTTTATGGCTTTAAATGCGTTTTCAGCCTGATTGTGCACTTTAGGTGAAAATGTCAAAATTTTCAAAATGAGCATAAGCACAATGAAATTAATGCTGGAATCATCTTCAGGATGCGAGAATACACTAAATACAGCAAAAATTTTCAGTCTACAACGTTTAGTTTAGGTGTGAGAGCCAAAATGAACTTTTTATTGCTTTAAACGCGTTTTCAGCCTGATTGTGCACTTTAGGTGAAAATGTCAAAATCTTAAAAATGAGCATAAGCACAATGAAATTAATGCTGGAATCATCTTCAGGATGCTAGAATACACTAAATACAGCAAAAATGTTGAGTCTACAACGTTTTGTTTAGGTGTGATAGCCAAAATGAACTTTTTATTGCTTTAAATGCGTTTTCAGCCTGATTGTGCACTTTAGGTGAAAATGTCAAAATCTTAAAAATGAGCATAAGCACAATGAAATTAATGCTGGAATCATCTTCAGGATGCTAGAATACACTAAATACAGCAAAAATTTTGAGTCTACAACGTTTAGTTTAGGTGTGAGAGCCAAAATGAACTTTTTATTGCTTTAAACGCGTTTTCAGCCCCTGATTGTACACTTAAGGTGAAAATGTCAAAATCTTCAAAATGAGCATAAGCACAATGAAATTAATGCTGGAATCATCTTCAGGATGCTAGAATACACTAAATACAGCAAAAATTTTGAGTCTACAACGTTTAGTTTAGGTGTGAGAGCCAAAATGAACTTTTTATTGCTTTAAACGCGTTTTCAGCCCCTGATTGTACACTTAAGGTGAAAATGTAAAAATCTTCAAAATGAGCATAAGCACAATGAAATTAATGCTGGAATCATCTTCAGGATGCTAGAATACACTAAATACAGCAAAAATTTTGAGTCTACAACGTTTAGTTTAGGTGTGAGAGCCAAAATGAACTTTTTATTGCTTTAAACGCGTTTTCAGCCTGATTGTGCACTTTAGGTGAAAATGTCAAAATCTTAAAAATGAGCATAAGCACAATGAAATTAATGCTGGAATCATCTTCAGGATGCTAGAATACACTAAATACAGCAAAAATTTTGAGTCTACAACGTTTAGTTTAGGTGTGAGAGGTAAAAATGAACTTTTTATTGCTTTAAACGCGTTTTCAGCCCCTGATTGTACACTTAAGGTGAAAATGTCAAAATCTTCAAAATGAGCATAAGCACAATAAAATTAATGCTGGAATCATCTTCAGGATGCTAGAATACACTAAATACAGCAAAAATTTTGAGTCTACAACGTTTAGTTTAGGAGTGAGAGCCAAAATGAACTTTTTATTGCTTTAAACGCGTTTTCAGCCTGATTGTGCACTTTAGGTGAAAATGTCAAAATCTTAAAAATGAGCATAAGCACAATGAAATTAATGCTGGAATCATCTTCAGGATGCTAGAATACACTAAATACAGCAAAAATTTTGAGTCTACAAGGTTTAGTTTAGGTGTGAGAGCCAAAATGAACTTTTTATTGCTTTAAACGCGTTTTCAGCCCCTGATTGTACACTTAAGGTGAAAATGTCAAAATCTTCAAAATGAGCATAAGCACAATGAAATTAATGCTGGAATCATCTTCAGGATGCTAGAATACACTAAATACAGCAAAAATGTTGAGTCTACAACGTTTAGTTTAGGTGTGAGAGCCAAAATGAACTTTTTATGGCTTTAAATGCGTTTTCAGCCTGATTGTGCACTTTAGGTGAAAATGTCAAAATCTTAAAAATGAGCATAAGCACAATGAAATTAATGCTGGAATCATCTTCAGGATGCTAGAATACACTAAATACAGCAAAAATTTTGAGTCTACAACGTTTAGTTTAGGTGTGAGAGCCAAAATGAACTTTTTATTGCTTTAAACGCGTTTTCAGCCTGATTGTGCACTTTAGGTGAAAATGTCAAAATCTTAAAAATGAGCATAAGCACAATGAAATTAATGCTGGAATCATCTTCAGGATGCTAGAATACACTAAATACAGCAAAAATTTTGAGTCTACAACGTTTAGTTTAGGTGTGAGAGCCAAAATGAACTTTTTATTGCTTTAAACGCGTTTTCAGCCCCTGATTGTACACTTAAGGTGAAAATGTCAAAATCTTAAAAATGAGCATAAGCACAATGAAATTAATGCTGGAATCATCTTCAGGATGCTAGAATACACTAAATACAGCAAAAATGTTGAGTCTACAACGTTTTGTTTAGGTGTGAGAGCCAAAATGAACTTTTTATGGCTTTAAATGCGTTTTCAGCCTGATTGTGCACATTAGGTGAAAATGTCAAAATCTTCAAAATGAGCATAAGCACAATGAAATTAATGCTGGAATCATCTTCAGGATGCTAGAATACACTAAATACAGCAAAAAATTTGAGTCTACAACGTTTAGTTTAGGTGTGAGAGCCAAAATGAACTTTTTATTGCTTTAAACGCGTTTTCAGCCTGATTGTGCACTTTAGGTGAAAATGTCAAAATCTTAAAAATGAGCATAAGCACAATGAAATTAATGCTGGAATCATCTTCAGGATGCTAGAATACACTAAATACAGCAAAAATTTTGAGTCTACAACGTTTAGTTTAGGTGTGAGAGCCAAAATGAACTTTTTATTGCTTTAAACGCGTTTTCAGCCCCTGATTGTACACTTAAGGTGAAAATGTCAAAATCTTCAAAATGAGCATAAGCACAATGAAATTAATGCTGGAATCATCTTCAGGATGCTAGAATACACTAAATACAGCAAAAATTTTGAGTCTACAACGTTTAGTTTAGGTGTGAGAGCCAAAATGAACTTTTTATTGCTTTAAACGCGTTTTCAGCCCCTGATTGTACACTTAAGGTGAAAATGTCAAAATCTTCAAAATGAGCATAAGCACAATGAAATTAATGCTGGAATCATCTTCAGGATGCTAGAATACACTAAATACAGCAAAAATTTTGAGTCTACAACGTTTAGTTTAGGTGTGAGAGCCAAAATGAACTTTTTATTGCTTTAAACGCGTTTTCAGCCTGATTGTGCACTTTAGGTGAAAATGTCAAAATCTTAAAAATGAGCATAAGCACAATGAAATTAATGCTGGAATCATCTTCAGGATGCTAGAATACACTAAATACAGCAAAAATTTTGAGTCTACAACGTTTAGTTTAGGTGTGAGAGCCAAAATGAACTTTTTATTGCTTTAAACGCGTTTTCAGCCCCTGATTGTACACTTAAGGTGAAAATGTCAAAATCTTCAAAATGAGCATAAGCACAATGAAATTAATGCTGGAATCATCTTCAGGATGCTAGAATACACTAAATACAGCAAAAATTTTGAGTCTACAACGTTTAGTTTAGGTGTGAGAGCCAAAATGAACTTTTTATTGCTTTAAACGCGTTTTCAGCCCCTGATTGTACACTTAAGGTGAACATGTCAAAATCTTAAAAATGAGCATAAGCACAATGAAATTAATGCTGGAATCATCTTCAGGATGCTAGAATACACTAAATACAGCAAAAATTTTGAGTCTACAACGTTTAGTTTAGGTGTGAGAGACAAAATGAACTTTTTATTGCTTTAAACGCGTTTTCAGCCCCTGATTGTACACTTAAGGTGAACATGTCAAAATCTTAAAAATGAGCATAAGCACAATGAAATTAATGCTGGAATCATCTTCAGGATGCTAGAATACACTAAATACAGCAAAAATGTTGAGTCTACAACGTTTTGTTTAGGTGTGAGAGCCAAAATGAACTTTTTATGGCTTTAAATGCGTTTTCAGCCTGATTGTGCACTTTAGGTGAAAATGTCAAAATCTTCAAAATGAGCATAAGCACAATGAAATTAATGCTGGAATCATCTTCAGGATGCTAGAATACACTAAATACAGCAAAAATTTTGAGTCTACAACGTTTAGTTTAGGTGTGAGAGCCAAAATGAACTTTTTATTGCTTTAAACGCGTTTTCAGCCTGATTGTGCACTTTAGGTGAAAATGTCAAAATCTTAAAAATGAGCATAAGCACAATGAAATTAATGCTGGAATCATCTTCAGGATGCTAGAATACACTAAATACAGCAAACATTTTGAGTCTACAACGTTTAGTTTAGGTGTGAGAGCCAAAATGAACTTTTTATTGCTTTAAACGCGTTTTCAGCCCCTGATTGTACACTTAAGGTGAAAATGTCAAAATCTTCAAAATGAGCATAAGCACAATGAAATTAATGCTGGAATCATCTTCAGGATGCTAGAATACACTAAATACAGCAAAAATAATGAGTCTACAACGTTTTGTTTAGGTGTGAGAGCCAAAATGAACTTTTTATGGCTTTAAATGCGTTTTCAGCCTGATTGTGCACTTTAGGTGAAAATGTCAAAATCTTCAAAATGAGCATAAGCACAATGAAATTAATGCTGGAATCATCTTTAGGATGCTAGAATACACTAAATACAGCAAAAATTTTGAGTCTACAACGTTTAGTTTAGGTGTGAGAGCCAAAATGAACTTTTTATTGCTTTAAACGAGTTTTCAGCCCCTGATTGTACACTTAAGGTGAACATGTCAAAATCTTAAAAATGAGCATAAGCACAATGAAATTAATGCTGGAATCATCTTCAGGATGCTAGAATACACTAAATACAGCAAAAATGTTGAGTCTACAACGTTTTGTTTAGGTGTGAGAGCCAAAATGAACTTTTTATGGCTTTAAATGCGTTTTCAGCCTGATTGTGCACTTTAGGTGAAAATGTCAAAATTTTCAAAATGAGCATAAGCACAATGAAATTAATGCTGGAATCATCTTCAGGATGCTAGAATACACTAAATACAGCAAAAATTTTGAGTCTACAACGTTTAGTTTAGGTGTGAGAGCCAAAATGAACTTTTTATTGCTTTAAACGCGTTTTCAGCCTGATTGTGCACTTTAGGTGAAAATGTCAAAATCTTAAAAATGAGCATAAGCACAATGAAATTAATGCTGGAATCATCTTCAGGATGCTAGAATACACTAAATACAGCAAAAATTTTGAGTCTACAACGTTTAGTTTAGGTGTGAGAGCCAAAATGAACTTTTTATTGCTTTAAACGCGTTTTCAGCCTGATTGTGCACTTTAGGTGAAAATGTCAAAATCTTCAAAATGAGCATAAGCACAATGAAATTAATGCTGGAATCATCTTCAGGATGCTAGAATACACTAAATACAGCAAAAATTTTGAGTCTACAACGTTTAGTTTAGGTGTGAGAGCCAAAATGAACTTTTTATTGCTTTAAACGCGTTTTCAGCCTGATTGTGCACTTTAGGTGAAAATGTCAAAATCTTAAAAATGAGCATAAGCACAATGAAATTAATGCTGGAATCATCTTCAGGATGCTAGAATACACTAAATACAGCAAAAATTTTGAGTCTACAACGTTTAGTTTAGGTGTGAGAGCCAAAATGAACTTTTTATTGCTTTAAACGCGTTTTCAGCCTGATTGTGCACTTTAGGTGAAAATGTCAAAATCTTCAAAATGAGCATAAGCACAATGAAATTAATGCTGGAATCATCTTCAGGATGCTAGAATACACTAAATACAGCAAAAATTTTGAGTCTACAACGTTTAGTTTAGGTGTGAGAGCCAAAATGAACTTTTTATTGCTTTAAACGCGTTTTCAGCCTGATTGTGCACTTTAGGTGAAAATGTCAAAATCTTAAAAATGAGCATAAGCACAATGAAATTAATGCTGGAATCATCTTCAGGATGCTAGAATACACTAAATACAGCAAAAATTTTGAGTCTACAACGTTTAGTTTAGGTGTGAGAGCCAAAATGAACTTTTTATTGCTTTAAACGCGTTTTCAGCCCCTGATTGTACACTTAAGGTGAAAATGTCAAAATCTTCAAAATGAGCATAAGCACAATGAAATTAATGCTGGAATCATCTTCAGGATGCTAGAATACACTAAATACAGCAAAAATGTTGAGTCTACAACGTTTTGTTTAGGTGTGAGAGCCAAAATGAACTTTTTATGGCTTTAAATGCGTTTTCAGCCTGATTGTGCACTTTAGGTGAAAATGTCAAAATCTTCAAAATGAGCATAAGCACAATGAAATTAATGCTGGAATCATCTTTAGGATGCTAGAATACACTAAATACAGCAAAAATTTTGAGTCTACAACGTTTAGTTTAGGTGTGAGAGCCAAAATTAACTTTTTATTGCTTTAAACGCGTTTTCAGCCCCTGATTGTACACTTAAGGTGAACATGTCAAAATCTTAAAAATGAGCATAAGCACAATGAAATTAATGCTGGAATCATCTTCAGGATGCTAGAATACACTAAATACAGCAAAAATGTTGAGTCTACAACGTTTTGTTTAGGTGTGAGAGCCAAAATGAACTTTTTATTGCTTTAAACGCGTTTTCAGCCCCTGATTGTACACTTAAGGTGAAAATGTCAAAATCTTCAAAATGAGCATAAGCACAATGAAATTAATGCTGGAATCATCTTCAGGATGCTAGAATACACTAAATACAGCAAAAATGTTGAGTCTACAACGTTTTGTTTAGGTGTGAGAGCCAAAATAAACTTTTTATGGCTTTAAATGCGTTTTCAGCCTGATTGTGCACTTTAGGTGAAAATGTCAAAATCTTCAAAATGAGCATAAGCACAATGAAATTAATGCTGGAATCATCTTCAGGATGCTAGAATACACTAAATACAGCAAAAATTTTGAGTCTACAACGTTTAGTTTAGGTGTGAGAGCCAAAATGAACTTTTTATTGCTTTAAACGCGTTTTCAGCCTGATTGTGCACTTTAGGTGAAAATGTCAAAATCTTAAAAATGAGCATAAGCACAATGAAATTAATGCTGGAATCATCTTCAGGATGCTAGAATACACTAAATACAGCAAAAATTTTGAGCCTACAACGTTTAGTTTAGGTGTGAGAGCCAAAATGAACTTTTTATTGCTTTAAACGCGTTTTCAGCCCCTGATTGTACACTTAAGGTGAAAATGTCAAAATCTTAAAAATGAGCATAAGCACAATGAAATTAATGCTGGAATCATCTTCAGGATGCTAGAATACACTAAATACAGCAAAAATTTTGAGTCTACAACGTTTAGTTTAGGTGTGAGAGCCAAAATGAACTTATTATTGCTTTAAACGCGTTTTCAGCCTGATTGTGCACTTTAGGTGAAAATGTCAAAATCTTAAAAATGAGCATAAGCACAATGAAATTATTGCTGGAATCATCTTCAGGATGCTAGAATACACTAAATACAGCAACAATTTTGAATCTACAAGGTTTAGTTTAGGTGTGAGAGCCAAAATGAACTTTTTATTGCTTTAAACGCGTTTTCAGCCTGATTGTGCACTTTAGGTGAAAATGTCAAAATCTTCAAAATGAGCATAAGCACAATGAAATTAATGCTGGAATCATCTTCAGGATGCTAGAATACACTAAATACAGCAAAAATTTTGAGTCTACAAGGTTTAGTTTAGGTGTGAGAGCCAAAATGAACTTTTTATTGCTTTAAACGCGTTTTCAGCCCCTGATTGTACACTTAAGGTGAAAATGTCAAAATCTTCAAAATGAGCATAAGCACAATGAAATTAATGCTGGAATCATCTTCAGGATGCTAGAATACACTAAATACAGCAAAAATGTTGAGTCTACAACGTTTTGTTTAGGTGTGAGAGCCAATATGAACTTTTTATGGCTTTAAATGCGTTTTCAGCCTGATTGTGCACTTTAGGTGAAAATGTCAAAATCTTCAAAATGAGCATAAGCACAATGAAATTAATGCTGGAATCAGCTTCAGGATGCTAGAATACACTAAATACAGCAAAAATTTTGAGTCTACAACGTTTAGTTTAGGTGTGAGAGCCAAAATGAACTTTTTATTGCTTTAAACGCGTTTTCAGCCTGATTGTGCACTTTAGGTGAAAATGTCAAAATCTTAAAAATGAGCATAAGCACAATGAAATTAATGCTGGAATCATCTTCAGGATGCTAGAATACACTAAATACAGCAAAAATTTTGAGTCTACAACGTTTAGTTTAGGTGTGAGAGCCAAAATGAACTTTTTATGGCTTTAAATGCGTTTTCAGCCTGATTGTGCACTTTAGGTGAAAATGTCAAAATCTTCAAAATGAGCATAAGCACAATGAAATTAATGCTGGAATCATCTTCAGGATGCTAGAATACACTAAATACAGCAAAAATTTTGAGTCTACAACGTTTAGTTTAGGTGTGAGAGCCAAAATGAACTTTTTATTGCTTTAAACGCGTTTTCAGCCTGATTGTGCACTTTAGGTGAAAATGTCAAAATCTTAAAAATGAGCATAAGCACAATGAAATTATTGCTGGAATCATCTTCAGGATGCTAGAATACACTAAATACAGCAACAATTTTGAGTCTACAAGGTTTAGTTTAGGTGTGAGAGCCAAAATGAACTTTTTATTGCTTTAAACGCGTTTTCAGCCCCTGATTGTACACTTAAGGTGAAAATGTCAAAATCTTCAAAATGAGCATAAGCACAATGAAATTAATGCTGGAATCATCTTCAGGATGCTAGAATACACTAAATACAGCAAAAATGTTGAGTCTACAACGTTTTGTTTAGGTGTGAGAGCCAAAATGAACTTTTTATGGCTTTAAATGCGTTTTCAGCCTGATTGTGCACTTTAGGTGAAAATGTCAAAATTTTCAAAATGAGCATAAGCACAATGAAATTAATGCTGGAATCATCTTCAGGATGCTAGAATACACTAAATACAGCAAAAATTTTCAGTCTACAACGTTTAGTTTAGGTGTGAGAGCCAAAATGAACTTTTTATTGCTTTAAACGCGTTTTCAGCCTGATTGTGCACTTTAGGTGAAAATGTCAAAATCTTAAAAATGAGCATAAGCACAATGAAATTAATGCTGGAATCATCTTCAGGATGCTAGAATACACTAAATACAGCAAAAATGTTGAGTCTACAACGTTTTGTTTAGGTGTGATAGCCAAAATGAACTTTTTATTGCTTTAAATGCGTTTTCAGCCTGATTGTGCACTTTAGGTGAAAATGTCAAAATCTTAAAAATGAGCATAAGCACAATGAAATTAATGCTGGAATCATCTTCAGGATGCTAGAATACACTAAATACAGCAAAAATTTTGAGTCTACAACGTTTAGTTTAGGTGTGAGAGCCAAAATGAACTTTTTATTGCTTTAAACGCGTTTTCAGCCCCTGATTGTACACTTAAGGTGAAAATGTCAAAATCTTCAAAATGAGCATAAGCACAATGAAATTAATGCTGGAATCATCTTCAGGATGCTAGAATACACTAAATACAGCAAAAATTTTGAGTCTACAACGTTTAGTTTAGGTGTGAGAGCCAAAATGAACTTTTTATTGCTTTAAACGCGTTTTCAGCCCCTGATTGTACACTTAAGGTGAAAATGTAAAAATCTTCAAAATGAGCATAAGCACAATGAAATTAATGCTGGAATCATCTTCAGGATGCTAGAATACACTAAATACAGCAAAAATTTTGAGTCTACAACGTTTAGTTTAGGTGTGAGAGCCAAAATGAACTTTTTATTGCTTTAAACGCGTTTTCAGCCTGATTGTGCACTTTAGGTGAAAATGTCAAAATCTTAAAAATGAGCATAAGCACAATGAAATTAATGCTGGAATCATCTTCAGGATGCTAGAATACACTAAATACAGCAAAAATTTTGAGTCTACAACGTTTAGTTTAGGTGTGAGAGGTAAAAATGAACTTTTTATTGCTTTAAACGCGTTTTCAGCCCCTGATTGTACACTTAAGGTGAAAATGTCAAAATCTTCAAAATGAGCATAAGCACAATGAAATTAATGCTGGAATCATCTTCAGGATGCTAGAATACACTAAATACAGCAAAAATGTTGAGTCTACAACGTTTTGTTTAGGTGTGAGAGCCAAAATGAACTTTTTAAGGCTTTAAATGCGTTTTCAGCCTGATTGTGCACTTTAGGTGAAAATGTCAAAATCTTCAAAATGAGCATAAGCACAATGAAATTAATGCTGGAATCACCTTCAGGATGCTAGAATACACTAAATACAGCAAAAATTTTGAGTCTACAACGTTTAGTTTAGGTGTGAGAGCCAAAATGAACTTTTTATTGCTTTAAACGCGTTTTCAGCCTGATTGTGCACTTTAGGTGAAAATGTCAAAATCTTAAAAATGAGCATAAGCACAATGAAATTAATGCTGGAATCATCTTCAGGATGCTAGAATACACTAAATACAGCAAAAATTTTGAGTCTACAACGTTTAGTTTAGGTGTGAGAGCCAAAATGAACTTTTTATTGCTTTAAACGCGTTTTCAGCCCCTGATTGTACACTTAAGGTGAAAATGTCAAAATCTTCAAAATGAGCATAAGCACAATGAAATTAATGCTGGAATCATCTTCAGGATGCTAGAATACACTAAATACAGCAAAAATTTTGAGTCTACAACGTTTAGTTTAGGTGTGAGAGCCAAAATGAACTTTTTATTGCTTTAAACGCGTTTTCAGCCTGATTGTGCACTTTAGGTGAAAATGTCAAAATCTTAAAAATGAGCATAAGCACAATGAAATTATTGCTGGAATCATCTTCAGGATGCTAGAATACACTAAATACAGCAAAAATTTTGAGTCTACAAGGTTTAGTTTAGGTGTGAGAGCCAAAATGAACTTTTTATTGCTTTAAACGCGTTTTCAGCCCCTGATTGTACACTTAAGGTGAAAATGTCAAAATCTTCAAAATGAGCATAAGCACAATGAAATTAATGCTGGAATCATCTTCAGGATGCTAGAATACACTAAATACAGCAAAAATGTTGAGTCTACAACGTTTTGTTTAGGTGTGAGAGCCAAAATGAACTTTTTATGGCTTTAAATGCGTTTTCAGCCTGATTGTGCACTTTAGGTGAAAATGTCAAAATCTTCAAAATGAGCATAAGCACAATGAAATTAATGCTGGAATCATCTTCAGGATGCTAGAATACACTAAATACAGCAAAAATTTTGAGTCTACAACGTTTAGTTTAGGTGTGAGAGCCAAAATGAACTTTTTATTGCTATAAACGCGTTTTCAGCCCCTGATTGTACACTTAAGGTGAAAATGTCAAAATCTTAAAAATGAGCATAAGCACAATGAAATTAATGCTGGAATCATCTTCAGGATGCTAGAATACACTAAATACAGCAAAAATGTTGAGTCTACAACGTTTTGTTTAGGTGTGAGAGCCAAAATGAACTTTTTATGGCTTTAAATGCGTTTTCAGCCTGATTGTGCACTTTAGGTGAAAATGTCAAAATCTTCAAAATGAGCATAAGCACAATGAAATTAATGCTGGAATCATCTTCAGGATGCTAGAATACACTAAATACAGCAAAAATTTTGAGTCTACAACGTTTAGTTTAGGTGTGAGAGCCAAAATGAACTTTTTATTGCTTTAAACGCGTTTTCAGCCTGATTGTGCACTTTAGGTGAAAATGTCAAAATCTTAAAAATGAGCATAAGCACAATGAAATTAATGCTGGAATCATCTTCAGGATGCTAGAATACACTAAATACAGCAAAAATTTTGAGTCTACAACGTTTAGTTTAGGTGTGAGAGCCAAAATGAACTTTTTATTGCTTTAAACGCGTTTTCAGCCCCTGATTGTACACTTAAGGTGAAAATGTCAAAATCTTCAAAATGAGCATAAGCACAATGAAATTAATGCTGGAATCATCTTCAGGATGCTAGAATACACTAAATACAGCAAAAATTTTGAGTCTACAACGTTTAGTTTACTTGTGAGAGCCAAAATGAACTTTTTATTGCTTTAAACGCGTTTTCAGCCTGATTGTGCACTTTAGGTGAAAATGTCAAAATCTTAAAAATGAGCATAAGCACAATGAAATTAATGCTGGAATCATCTTCAGGATGCTAGAATACACTAAATACAGCAAAAATTTTGAGTCTACAACGTTTAGTTTAGGTGTGAGAGCCAAAATGAACTTTTTATTGCTTTAAACGCGTTTTCAGCCCCTGATTGTACACTTAAGGTGAAAATGTCAAAATCTTCAAAATGAGCATAAGCACAATGAAATTAATGCTGGAATCATCTTCAGGATGCTGGAATACACTAAATACAGCAAAAATGTTGAGTCTACAACGTTTTGTTTAGGTGTGAGAGCCAAAATGAACTTTTTATGGCTTTAAATGCGTTTTCAGCCTGATTGTGCACTTTGGGTGAAAATGTCAAAATCTTCAAAATGAGCATAAGCACAATGAAATTAATGCTGGAATCATCTTCAGGATGCTAGAATACACTAAATACAGCAAAAATTTTGAGTATACAACGTTTAGTTTAGGTGTGAGAGCCAAAATGAACTTTTTATTGCTTTAAACGCGTTTTCAGCCTGATTGTGCACTTTAGGTGAAAATGTCAAAATCTTAAAAATGAGCATAAGCACAATGAAATTAATGCTGGAATCATCTTCAGGATGCTAGAATACACTAAATACAGCAAAAATTTTGAGTCTACAACGTTTAGTTTAGGTGTGAGAGCCAAAATGAACTTTTTATTGCTTTAAACGCGTTTTCAGCCCCTGATTGTACACTTAAGGTGAAAATGTCAAAATCTTCAAAATGAGCATAAGCACAATAAAATTAATGCTGGAATCATCTTCAGGATGCTAGAATACACTAAATACAGCAAAAATTTTGAGTCTACAACGTTTAGTTTAGGTGTGAGAGCCAAAATGAACTTTTTATTGCTTTAAACGCGTTTTCAGCCTGATTGTGCACTTTAGGTGAAAATGTCAAAATCTTAAAAATGAGCATAAGCACAATGAAATTAATGCTGGAATCATCTTCAGGATGCTAGAATACACTAAATACAGCAAAAATTTTGAGTCTACAAGGTTTAGTTTAGGTGTGAGAGCCAAAATGAACTTTTTATTGCTTTAAACGCGTTTTCAGCCCCTGATTGTACACTTAAGGTGAAAATGTCAAAATCTTCAAAATGAGCATAAGCACAATGAAATTAATGCTGGAATCATCTTCAGGATGCTAGAATACACTAAATACAGCAAAAATGTTGAGTCTACAACGTTTAGTTTAGGTGTGAGAGCCAAAATGAACTTTTTATGGCTTTAAATGCGTTTTCAGCCTGATTGTGCACTTTAGGTGAAAATGTCAAAATCTTAAAAATGAGCATAAGCACAATGAAATTAATGCTGGAATCATCTTCAGGATGCTAGAATACACTAAATACAGCAAAAATTTTGAGTCTACAACGTTTAGTTTAGGTGTGAGAGCCAAAATGAACTTTTTATTGCTTTAAACGCGTTTTCAGCCTGATTGTGCACTTTAGGTGAAAATGTCAAAATCTTAAAAATGAGCATAAGCACAATGAAATTAATGCTGGAATCATCTTCAGGATGCTAGAATACACTAAATACAGCAAAAATTTTGAGTCTACAACGTTTAGTTTAGGTGTGAGAGCCAAAATGAACTTTTTATTGCTTTAAACGCGTTTTCAGCCCCTGATTGTACACTTAAGGTGAAAATGTCAAAATCTTAAAAATGAGCATAAGCACAATGAAATTAATGCTGGAATCATCTTCAGGATGCTAGAATACACTAAATACAGCAAAAATGTTGAGTCTACAACGTTTTGTTTAGGTGTGAGAGCCAAAATGAACTTTTTATGGCTTTAAATGCGTTTTCAGCCTGATTGTGCACATTAGGTGAAAATGTCAAAATCTTCAAAATGAGCATAAGCACAATGAAATTAATGCTGGAATCATCTTCAGGATGCTAGAATACACTAAATACAGCAAAAAATTTGAGTCTACAACGTTTAGTTTAGGTGTGAGAGCCAAAATGAACTTTTTATTGCTTTAAACGCGTTTTCAGCCTGATTGTGCACTTTAGGTGAAAATGTCAAAATCTTAAAAATGAGCATAAGCACAATGAAATTAATGCTGGAATCATCTTCAGGATGCTAGAATACACTAAATACAGCAAAAATTTTGAGTCTACAACGTTTAGTTTAGGTGTGAGAGCCAAAATGAACTTTTTATTGCTTTAAACGCGTTTTCAGCCCCTGATTGTACACTTAAGGTGAAAATGTCAAAATCTTCAAAATGAGCATAAGCACAATTTAATTAATGCTGGAATCATCTTCAGGATGCTAGAATACACTAAATACAGCAAAAATTTGGAGTCTACAACGTTTAGTTTAGGTTTGTGAGCAAAAATGAACTTTTTATTGCTTTAAATGCGTTTTCAGCCTGATTGTGCACTTTAGGTGAAAATGTCAAAATCTTCAAAATGAGCATAAGCACAATGAAATTAATGCTGGAATCATCTTCAGGATGCTAGAATACACTAAATACAGCAAAAATTTTGAGTCTACAACGTTTAGTTTAGGTGTGAGAGCCAAAATGAACTTTTTATTGCTTTAAACGCGTTTTCAGCCCCTGATTGTACACTTAAGGTGAAAATGTCAAAATCTTCAAAATGAGCATAAGCACAATGAAATTAATGCTGGAATCATCTTCAGGATGCTAGAATACACTAAATACAGCAAAAATTTTGAGTCTACAACGTTTAGTTTAGGTGTGAGAGCCAAAATGAACTTTTTATTGCTTTAAACGCGTTTTCAGCCTGATTGTGCACTTTAGGTGAAAATGTCAAAATCTTAAAAATGAGCATAAGCACAATGAAATTAATGCTGGAATCATCTTCAGGATGCTAGAATACACTAAATACAGCAAAAATTTTGAGTCTACAACGTTTAGTTTAGGTGTGAGAGCCAAAATGAACTTTTTATTGCTTTAAACGCGTTTTCAGCCCCTGATTGTACACTTAAGGTGAAAATGTCAAAATCTTCAAAATGAGCATAAGCACAATGAAATTAATGCTGGAATCATCTTCAGGATGCTAGAATACACTAAATACAGCAAAAATGTTGAGTCTACAACGTTTTGTTTAGGTGTGAGAGCCAAAATGAACTTTTTATGGCTTTAAATGCGTTTTCAGCCTGATTGTGCACTTTAGGTGAAAATGTCAAAATCTTCAAAATGAGCATAAGCACAATGAAATTAATGCTGGAATCATCTTCAGGATGCTAGAATACACTAAATACAGCAAAAATTTTGAGTCTACAACGTTTAGTTTAGGTGTGAGAGCCAAAATGAACTTTTTATTGCTTTAAACGCGTTTTCAGCCTGATTGTGCACTTTAGGTGAAAATGTCAAAATCTTAAAAATGAGCATAAGCACAATGAAATTAATGCTGAAATCATCTTCAGGATGCTAGAATACACTAAATACAGCAAAAATTTTGAGTCTACAACGTTTAGTTTAGGTGTGAGAGCCAAAATGAACTTTTTATTGCTTTAAACGCGTTTTCAGCCCCTGATTGTACACTTAAGGTGAAAATGTCAAAATCTTCAAAATGAGCATAAGCACAATGAAATTAATGCTGGAATCATATTCAGGATGCTAGAATACACTAAATACAGCAAAAATTTTGAGTCTACAACGTTTAGTTTTGGTGTGAGAGCCAAAATGAACTTTTTATTGCTTTAAACGCGTTTTCAGCCTGATTGTGCACTTTAGGTGAAAATGTCAAAATCTTAAAAATGAGCATAAGCACAATGAAATTTATGCTGGAATCATCTTCAGGATGCTAGAATACACTAAATACAGCAAAAATTTTGAGTCTACAACGTTTAGTTTAGGTGTGAGAGCCAAAATGAACTTTTTATTGCTTTAAACGCGTTTTCAGCCCCTGATTGTACACTTAGGTGAAAATGTCAAAATCTTCAAAATGAGCATAAGCACAATGAAATTAATGCTGGAATCATCTTCAGGATGCTAGAATACACTAAATACAGCAAAAATTTTGAGTCTACAACGTTTAGTTTAGGTTTGTGTGCCAAAATGAACTTTTTATTGCTTTAAATGCGTTTTCAGCCTGATTGTGCACTTTAGGTGAAAATGTCAAAATCTTCAAAATGAGCATAAGCACGATGAAATTAATGCTGGAATCATCTTCAGGATGCTAGAATACACTAAATACAGCAAAAATTTTGAGTCTACAACGTTTAGTTTAGGTGTGAGAGCCAAAATGAACTTTTTATTGCTTTAAACGCGTTTTCAGCCCCTGATTGTACACTTAAGGTGAAAATGTCAAAATCTTCAAAATGAGCATAAGCACAATGAAATTAATGCTGGAATCATCTTCAGGATGCTAGAATACACTAAATACAGCAAAAATGTTGAGTCTACAACGTTTTGTTTAGGTGTGAGAGCCAAAATGAACTTTTTATGGCTTTAAATGCGTTTTCAGCCTGATTGTGCACTTTAGGTGAAAATGTCAAAATCTTCAAAATGAGCATAAGCACAATGAAATTAATGCTGGAATCATCTTCAGGATGCTAGAATACACTAAATACAGCAAAAATTTTGAGTCTACAACGTTTAGTTTAGGTGTGAGAGCCAAAATGAACTTTTTATTGCTTTAAACGCGTTTTCAGCCTGATTGTGCACTTTAGGTGAAAATGTCAAAATCTTAAAAATGAGCATAAGCACAATGAAATTAATGCTGGAATCATCTTCAGGATGCTAGAATACACTAAATACAGCAAAAATTTTGAGTCTACAACGTTTAGTTTAGGTGTGAGAGCCAAAATGAACTTTTTATTGCTTTAAACGCGTTTTCAGCCTGATTGTGCACTTTAGGTGAAAATGTCAAAATCTTAAAAATGAGCATAAGCACAATGAAATTAATGCTGGAATCATCTTCAGGATGCTAGAATACACTAAATACAGCAAAAATTTTGAGTCTACAACGTTTAGTTTAGGTGTGAGAGCCAAAATGAACTTTTTATTGCTTTAAACGCGTTTTCAGCCCCTGATTGTACACTAAGGTGAAAATGTCAAAATCTTAAAAATGAGCATAAGCACAATGAAATTAATGCTGGAATCATCTTCAGGATGCTAGAATACACTAAATACAGCAAAAATGTTGAGTCTACAACGTTTTGTTTAGGTGTGAGAGCCAAAATGAACTTTTTATGGCTTTAAATGCGTTTTCAGCCTGATTGTGCACATTAGGTGAAAATGTCAAAATCTTCAAAATGAGCATAAGCACAATGAAATTAATGCTGGAATCATCTTCAGGATGCTAGAATACACTAAATACAGCAAAAAATTTGAGTCTACAACGTTTAGTTTAGGTGTGAGAGCCAAAATGAACTTTTTATTGCTTTAAACGCGTTTTCAGCCTGATTGTGCACTTTAGGTGAAAATGTCAAAATCTTAAAAATGAGCATAAGCACAATGAAATTAATGCTGGAATCATCTTCAGGATGCTAGAATACACTAAATACAGCAAAAATTTTGAGTCTACAACGTTTAGTTTAGGTGTGAGAGCCAAAATGAACTTTTTATTGCTTTAAACGCGTTTTCAGCCCCTGATTGTACACTTAAGGTGAAAATGTCAAAATCTTCAAAATGAGCATAAGCACAATGAAATTAATGCTGGAATCATCTTCAGGATGCTAGAATACACTAAATACAGCAAAAATTTTGAGTCTACAACGTTTAGTTTAGGTGTGAGAGCCAAAATGAACTTTTTATTGCTTTAAACGCGTTTTCAGCCCCTGATTGTACACTTAAGGTGAAAATGTCAAAATCTTCAAAATGAGCATAAGCACAATGAAATTAATGCTGGAATCATCTTCAGGATGCTAGAATACACTAAATACAGCAAAAATTTTGAGTCTACAACGTTTAGTTTAGGTGTGAGAGCCAAAATGAACTTTTTATTGCTTTAAACGCGTTTTCAGCCTGATTGTGCACTTTAGGTGAAAATGTCAAAATCTTAAAAATGAGCATAAGCACAATGAAATTAATGCTGGAATCATCTTCAGGATGCTAGAATACACTAAATACAGCAAAAATTTTGAGTCTACAACGTTTAGTTTAGGTGTGAGAGCCAAAATGAACTTTTTATTGCTTTAAACGCGTTTTCAGCCCCTGATTGTACACTTAAGGTGAAAATGTCAAAATCTTCAAAATGAGCATAAGCACAATGAAATTAATGCTGGAATCATCTTCAGGATGCTAGAATACACTAAATACAGCAAAAATGTTGAGTCTACAACGTTTTGTTTAGGTGTGAGAGCCAAAATGAACTTTTTATGGCTTTAAATGCGTTTTCAGCCTGATTGTGCACTTTAGGTGAAAATGTCAAAATCTTCAAAATGAGCATAAGCACAATGAAATTAATGCTGGAATCATCTTCAGGATGCTAGAATACACTAAATACAGCAAAAATTTTGAGTCTACAACGTTTAGTTTAGGTGTGAGAGCCAAAATGAACTTTTTATTGCTTTAAACGCGTTTTCAGCCTGATTGTGCACTTTAGGTGAAAATGTCAAAATCTTAAAAATGAGCATAAGCACAATGAAATTAATGCTGGAATCATCTTCAGGATGCTAGAATACACTAAATACAGCAAAAATTTTGAGTCTACAACGTTTAGTTTAGGTGTGAGAGCCAAAATGAACTTTTTATTGCTTTAAACGCGTTTTCAGCCTGATTGTGCACTTTAGGTGAAAATGTCAAAATCTTAAAAATGAGCATAAGCACAATGAAATTAATGCTGAAATCATCTTCAGGATGCTAGAATACACTAAATACAGCAAAAAATTTGAGTCTACAACGTTTAGTTTAGGTGTGAGAGCCAAAATGAACTTTTTATTGCTTTAAACGCGTTTTCAGCCTGATTGTGCACTTTAGGTGAAAATGTCAAAATCTTAAAGATGAGCATAAGCACAATGAAATTAATGCTGGAATCATCTTCAGGATGCTAGAATACACTAAATACAGCAAAAATTTTGAGTCTACAACGTTTAGTTTAGGTGTGAGAGCCAAAATGAACTTTTTATTGCTTTAAACGCGTTTTCAGCCCCTGATTGTACACTTAAGGTGAAAATGTCAAAATCTTCAAAATGAGCATAAGCACAATGAAATTAATGCTGGAATCATCTTCAGGATGCTAGAATACACTAAATACAGCAAAAATTTTGAGTCTACAACGTTTAGTTTAGGTGTGAGAGCCAAAATGAACTTTTTATTGCTTTAAACGCGTTTTCAGCCCCTGATTGTACACTTAAGGTGAAAATGTCAAAATCTTCAAAATGAGCATAAGCACAATGAAATTAATGCTGGAATCATCTTCAGGATGCTAGAATACACTAAATACAGCAAAAATTTTGAGTCTACAACGTTTAGTTTAGGTGTGAGAGCCAAAATGAACTTTTTATTGCTTTAAACGCGTTTTCAGCCTGATTGTGCACTTTAGGTGAAAATGTCAAAATCTTAAAAATGAGCATAAGCACAATGAAATTAATGCTGGAATCATCTTCAGGATGCTAGAATACACTAAATACAGCAAAAATTTTGAGTCTACAACGTTTAGTTTAGGTGTGAGAGCCAAAATGAACTTTTTATTGCTTTAAACGCGTTTTCAGCCCCTGATTGTACACTTAAGGTGAAAATGTCAAAATCTTCAAAATGAGCATAAGCACAATGAAATTAATGCTGGAATCATCTTCAGGATGCTAGAATACACTAAATACAGCAAAAATGTTGAGTCTACAACGTTTTGTTTAGGTGTGAGAGCCAAAATGAACTTTTTATGGCTTTAAATGCGTTTTCAGCCTGATTGTGCACTTTAGGTGAAAATGTCAAAATCTTCAAAATGAGCATAAGCACAATGAAATTAATGCTGGAATCATCTTCAGGATGCTAGAATACACTAAATACAGCAAAAATTTTGAGTCTACAACGTTTAGTTTAGGTGTGAGAGCCAAAATGAACTTTTTATTGCTTTAAACGCGTTTTCAGCCTGATTGTGCACTTTAGGTGAAAATGTCAAAATCTTAAAAATGAGCATAAGCACAATGAAATTAATGCTGGAATCATCTTCAGGATGCTAGAATACACTAAATACAGCAAAAATTTTGAGTCTACAACGTTTAGTTTAGGTGTGAGAGCCAAAATGAACTTTTTATTGCTTTAAACGCGTTTTCAGCCTGATTGTGCACTTTAGGTGAAAATGTCAAAATCTTAAAAATGAGCATAAGCACAATGAAATTAATGCTGAAATCATCTTCAGGATGCTAGAATACACTAAATACAGCAAAAATTTTGAGTCTACAACGTTTAGTTTAGGTGTGAGAGCCAAAATGAACTTTTTATTGCTTTAAACGCGTTTTCAGCCCCTGATTGTACACTTAAGGTGAAAATGTCAAAATCTTCAAAATGAGCATAAGCACAATGAAATTAATGCTGGAATCATATTCAGGATGCTAGAATACACTAAATACAGCAAAAATGTTGAGTCTACAACGTTTTGTTTAGGTGTGAGAGCCAAAATGAACTTTTTATGGCTTTAAATGCGTTTTCAGCCTGATTGTGCACATTAGGTGAAAATGTCAAAATCTTCAAAATGAGCATAAGCACAATGAAATTAATGCTGGAATCATCTTCAGGATGCTAGAATACACTAAATACAGCAAAAAATTTGAGTCTACAACGTTTAGTTTAGGTGTGAGAGCCAAAATGAACTTTTTATTGCTTTAAACGCGTTTTCAGCCTGATTGTGCACTTTAGGTGAAAATGTCAAAATCATAAAAATGAGCATAAGCACAATGAAATTAATGCTGGAATCATCTTCAGGATGCTAGAATACACTAAATACAGCAAAAATTTTGAGTCTACAACGTTTAGTTTAGGTGTGAGAGCCAAAATGAACTTTTTATTGCTTTAAACGCGTTTTCAGCCCCTGATTGTACACTTAAGGTGAAAATGTCAAAATCTTCAAAATGAGCATAAGCACAATGAAATTAATGCTGGAATCATCTTCAGGATGCTAGAATACACTAAATACAGCAAAAATTTTGAGTCTACAACGTTTAGTTTAGGTGTGAGAGCCAAAATGAACTTTTTATTGCTTTAAACGCGTTTTCAGCCCCTGATTGTACACTTAAGGTGAAAATGTCAAAATCTTCAAAATGAGCATAAGCACAATGAAATTAATGCTGGAATCATCTTCAGGATGCTAGAATACACTAAATACAGCAAAAATGTTGAGTCTACAACGTTTTGTTTAGGTGTGAGAGCCAATATGAACTTTTTATGGCTTTAAATGCGTTTTCAGCCTGATTGTGCACTTTAGGTGAAAATGTCAAAATCTTCAAAATGAGCATAAGCACAATGAAATTAATGCTGGAATCATCTTCAGGATGCTAGAATACACTAAATACAGCAAAAATTTTGAGTCTACAACGTTTAGTTTAGGTGTGAGAGCCAAAATGAACTTTTTATTGCTTTAAACGCGTTTTCAGCCTGATTGTGCACTTTAGGTGAAAATGTCAAAATCTTAAAAATGAGCATAAGCACAATGAAATTAATGCTGGAATCATCTTCAGGATGCTAGAATACACTAAATACAGCAAAAATTTTGAGTCTACAACGTTTAGTTTAGGTGTGAGAGCCAAAATGAACTTTTTATTGCTTTAAACGCGTTTTCAGCCCCTGATTGTACACTTAAGGTGAACATGTCAAAATCTTCAAAATGAGCATAAGCACAATGAAATTAATGCTGGAATCATCTTCAGGATGCTAGAATACACTAAATACAGCAAAAATGTTGAGTCTACAACGTTTTGTTTAGGTGTGAGAGCACAAAATGAACTTTTTATGGCTTTAAATGCGTTTTCAGCCTGATTGTGCACTTTAGGTGAAAATGTCAAAATCTTCAAAATGAGCATAAGCACAATGAAATTAATGCTGGAATCATCTTCAGGATGCTAGAATACACTAAATACAGCAAAAATTTTGAGTCTACAACGTTTAGTTTAGGTGTGAGAGCCAAAATGAACTTTTTATTGCTTTAAACGCGTTTTCAGCCCCTGCTTGTACACTTAAGGTGAACATGTCAAAATCTTAAAAATGAGCATAAGCACAATGAAATTAATGCTGGAATCATCTTCAGGATGCTAGAATACACTAAATACAGCAAAAATTTTGAGTCTACAACGTTTAGTTTAGGTGTGAGAGCCAAAATGAACTTTTTATTGCTTTAAACGCGTTTTCAGCCCCTGATTGTACACTTAAGGTGAACATGTCAAAATCTTAAAAATGAGCATAAGCACAATGAAATTAATGCTGGAATCATCTTCAGGATGCTAGAATACACTAAATACAGCAAAAATGTTGAGTCTACAACGTTTTGTTTAGGTGTGAGAGCCAAAATGAACTTTTTATGGCTTTAAATGCGTTTTCAGCCTGATTGTGCACTTTAGGTGAAAATGTCAAAATCTTCAAAATGAGCATAAGCACAATGAAATTAATGCTGGAATCATCTTCAGGATGCTAGAATACACTAAATACAGCAAAAATTTTGAGTCTACAACGTTTAGTTTAGGTGTGAGAGCCAAAATGAACTTTTTATTGCTTTAAACGCGTTTTCAGCCTGATTGTGCACTTTAGGTGAAAATGTCAAAATCTTAAAAATGAGCATAAGCACAATGAAATTAATGCTGGAATCATCTTCAGGATGCTAGAATACACTAAATACAGCAAAAATTTTGAGTCTACAACGTTTAGTTTAGGTGTGAGAGCCAAAATGAACTTTTTATTGCTTTAAACGCGTTTTCAGCCCCTGATTGTACACTTAAGGTGAAAATGTCAAAATCTTCAAAATGAGCATAAGCACAATGAAATTAATGCTGGAATCATCTTCAGGATGCTAGAATACACTAAATACAGCAAAAATGTTGAGTCTACAACGTTTTGTTTAGGTGTGAGAGCCAAAATGAACTTTTTAAGGCTTTAAATGCGTTTTCAGCCTGATTGTGCACTTTAGGTGAAAATGTCAAAATCTTCAAAATGAGCATAAGCACAATGAAATTAATGCTGGAATCATCTTCAGGATGCTAGAATACACTAAATACAGCAAAAATTTTGAGTCTACAACGTTTAGTTTAGGTGTGAGAGCCAAAATGAACTTTTTATTGCTTTAAACGCGTTTTCAGCCTGATTGTGCACTTTAGGTGAAAATGTCAAAATCTTAAAAATGAGCATAAGCACAATTAAATTAATGCTGGAATCATCTTCAGGATGCTAGAATACACTAAATACAGCAAAAATGTTGAGTCTACAACGTTTTGTTTAGGTGTGAGAGCCAAAATGAACTTTTTATGGCTTTAAATGCGTTTTCAGCCTGATTGTGCACTTTAGGTGAAAATGTCAAAATCTTCAAAATGAGCATAAGCACAATGAAATTAATGCTGGAATCATCTTCAGGATGCTAGAATACACTAAATACAGCAAAAATTTTGAGTCTACAACGTTTAGTTTAGGTGTGAGAGCCAAAATGAACTTTTTATTGCTTTAAACGCGTTTTCAGCCCCTGATTGTACACTTAAGGTGAACATGTCAAAATCTTAAAAATGAGCATAAGCACAATGAAATTAATGCTGGAATCATCTTCAGGATGCTAGAATACACTAAATACAGCAAAAATGTTGAGTCTACAACGTTTTGTTTAGGTGTGAGAGCCAAAATGAACTTTTTATGGCTTTAAATGCGTTTTCAGCCTGATTGTGCACTTTAGGTGAAAATGTCAAAATTTTCAAAATGAGCATAAGCACAATGAAATTAATGCTGGAATCATCTTCAGGATGCTAGAATACACTAAATACAGCAAAAATTTTGAGTCTACAACGTTTAGTTTAGGTGTGAGAGCCAAAATGAACTTTTTATTGCTTTAAACGCGTTTTCAGCCTGATTGTGCACTTTAGGTGAAAATGTCACAATCTTAAAAATGAGCATAAGCACAATGAAATTAATGCTGGAATCATCTTCAGGATGCTAGAATACACTAAATACAGCAAAAATTTTGAGTCTACAACGTTTAGTTTAGGTGTGAGAGCCAAAATGAACTTTTTATTGCTTTAAACGCGTTTTCAGCCTGATTGTGCACTTTAGGTGAAAATGTCAAAATCTTCAAAATGAGCATAAGCACAATGAAATTAATGCTGGAATCATCTTCAGGATGCTAGAATACACTAAATACAGCAAAAATTTTGAATCTACAAGGTTTAGTTTAGGTGTGAGAGCCAAAATGAACTTTTTATTGCTTTAAACGCGTTTTCAGCCTGATTGTGCACTTTAGGTGAAAATGTCAAAATCATAAAAATGAGCATAAGCACAATGAAATTAATGCTGGAATCATCTTCAGGATGCTAGAATACACTAAATACAGCAAAAATTTTGAGTCTACAACGTTTAGTTTAGGTGTGAGAGCCAAAATGAACTTTTTATTGCTTTAAACGCGTTTTCAGCCCCTGATTGTACACTTAAGGTGAAAATGTCAAAATCTTCAAAATGAGCATAAGCACAATGAAATTAATGCTGGAATCATCTTCAGGATGCTAGAATACACTAAATACAGCAAAAATTTTGAGTCTACAACGTTTAGTTTAGGTGTGAGAGCCAAAATGAACTTTTTATTGCTTTAAACGCGTTTTCAGCCTGATTGTGCACTTTAGGTGAAAATGTCAAAATCTTAAAAATGAGCATAAGCACAATGAAATTAATGCTGGAATCATCTTCAGGATGCTAGAATACACTAAATACAGCAAAAATGTTGAGTCTACAACGTTTTGTTTAGGTGTGAGAGCCAAAATGAACTTTTTATGGCTTTAAATGCGTTTTCAGCCTGATTGTGCACTTTAGGTGAAAATGTCAAAATCTTCAAAATGAGCATAAGCACAATGAAATTAATGCTGGAATCATCTTCAGGATGCTAGAATACACTAAATACAGCAAAAATTTTGAGTCTACAACGTTTAGTTTAGGTGTGAGAGCCAAAATGAACTTTTTATTGCTTTAAACGCGTTTTCAGCCCCTGATTGTACACTTAAGGTGAACATGTCAAAATCTTAAAAATGAGCATAAGCACAATGAAATTAATGCTGGAATCATCTTCAGGATGCTAGAATACACTAAATACAGCAAAAATGTTGAGTCTACAACGTTTTGTTTAGGTGTGAGAGCCAAAATGAACTTTTTATGGCTTTAAATGCGTTTTCAGCCTGATTGTGCACTTTAGGTGAAAATGTCAAAATTTTCAAAATGAGCATAAGCACAATGAAATTAATGCTGGAATCATCTTCAGGATGCTAGAATACACTAAATACAGCAAAAATTTTGAGTCTACAACGTTTAGTTTAGGTGTGAGAGCCAAAATGAACTTTTTATTGCTTTAAACGCGTTTTCAGCCTGATTGTGCACTTTAGGTGAAAATGTCAAAATCTTAAAAATGAGCATAAGCACAATGAAATTAATGCTGGAATCATCTTCAGGATGCTAGAATACACTAAATACAGCAAAAATTTTGAGTCTACAACGTTTAGTTTAGGTGTGAGAGCCAAAATGAACTTTTTATTGCTTTAAACGCGTTTTCAGCCTGATTGTGCACTTTAGGTGAAAATGTCAAAATCTTCAAAATGAGCATAAGCACAATGAAATTAATGCTGGAATCATCTTCAGGATGCTAGAATACACTAAATACAGCAAAAATTTTGAATCTACAAGGTTTAGTTTAGGTGTGAGAGCCAAAATGAACTTTTTATTGCTTTAAACGCGTTTTCAGCCTGATTGTGCACTTTAGGTGAAAATGTCAAAATCTTCAAAATGAGCATAAGCACAATGAAATTAATGCTGGAATCATCTTCAGGATGCTAGAATACACTAAATACAGCAAAAATTTTGAGTCTACAACGTTTAGTTTAGGTGTGAGAGCCAAAATGAACTTTTTATTGCTTTAAACGCGTTTTCAGCCTGATTGTGCACTTTAGGTGAAAATGTCAAAATCTTAAAAATGAGCATAAGCACAATGAAATTAATGCTGGAATCATCTTCAGGATGCTAGAATACACTAAATACAGCAAAAATTTTGAGTCTACAACGTTTAGTTTAGGTGTGAGAGCCAAAATGAACTTTTTATTGCTTTAAACGCGTTTTCAGCCCCTGATTGTACACTTAAGGTGAACATGTCAAAATCTTCAAAATGAGCATAAGCACAATGAAATTAATGCTGGAATCATCTTCAGGATGCTAGAATACACTAAATACAGCAAAAATGTTGAGTCTACAACGTTTTGTTTAGGTGTGAGAGCACAAAATGAACTTTTTATGGCTTTAAATGCGTTTTCAGCCTGATTGTGCACTTTAGGTGAAAATGTCAAAATCTTCAAAATGAGCATAAGCACAATGAAATTAATGCTGGAATCATCTTCAGGATGCTAGAATACACTAAATACAGCAAAAATTTTGAGTCTACAACGTTTAGTTTAGGTGTGAGAGCCAAAATGAACTTTTTATTGCTTTAAACGCGTTTTCAGCCCCTGCTTGTACACTTAAGGTGAACATGTCAAAATCTTAAAAATGAGCATAAGCACAATGAAATTAATGCTGGAATCATCTTCAGGATGCTAGAATACACTAAATACAGCAAAAATTTTGAGTCTACAACGTTTAGTTTAGGTGTGAGAGCCAAAATGAACTTTTTATTGCTTTAAACGCGTTTTCAGCCCCTGATTGTACACTTAAGGTGAACATGTCAAAATCTTAAAAATGAGCATAAGCACAATGAAATTAATGCTGGAATCATCTTCAGGATGCTAGAATACACTAAATACAGCAAAAATGTTGAGTCTACAACGTTTTGTTTAGGTGTGAGAGCCAAAATGAACTTTTTATGGCTTTAAATGCGTTTTCAGCCTGATTGTGCACTTTAGGTGAAAATGTCAAAATCTTCAAAATGAGCATAAGCACAATGAAATTAATGCTGGAATCATCTTCAGGATGCTAGAATACACTAAATACAGCAAAAATTTTGAGTCTACAACGTTTAGTTTAGGTGTGAGAGCCAAAATGAACTTTTTATTGCTTTAAACGCGTTTTCAGCCTGATTGTGCACTTTAGGTGAAAATGTCAAAATCTTAAAAATGAGCATAAGCACAATGAAATTAATGCTGGAATCATCTTCAGGATGCTAGAATACACTAAATACAGCAAAAATTTTGAGTCTACAACGTTTAGTTTAGGTGTGAGAGCCAAAATGAACTTTTTATTGCTTTAAACGCGTTTTCAGCCCCTGATTGTACACTTAAGGTGAAAATGTCAAAATCTTCAAAATGAGCATAAGCACAATGAAATTAATGCTGGAATCATCTTCAGGATGCTAGAATACACTAAATACAGCAAAAATGTTGAGTCTACAACGTTTTGTTTAGGTGTGAGAGCCAAAATGAACTTTTTAAGGCTTTAAATGCGTTTTCAGCCTGATTGTGCACTTTAGGTGAAAATGTCAAAATCTTCAAAATGAGCATAAGCACAATGAAATTAATGCTGGAATCATCTTCAGGATGCTAGAATACACTAAATACAGCAAAAATTTTGAGTCTACAACGTTTAGTTTAGGTGTGAGAGCCAAAATGAACTTTTTATTGCTTTAAACGCGTTTTCAGCCTGATTGTGCACTTTAGGTGAAAATGTCAAAATCTTAAAAATGAGCATAAGCACAATGAAATTAATGCTGGAATCATCTTCAGGATGCTAGAATACACTAAATACAGCAAAAATGTTGAGTCTACAACGTTTTGTTTAGGTGTGAGAGCCAAAATGAACTTTTTATGGCTTTAAATGCGTTTTCAGCCTGATTGTGCACTTTAGGTGAAAATGTCAAAATCTTCAAAATGAGCATAAGCACAATGAAATTAATGCTGGAATCATCTTCAGGATGCTAGAATACACTAAATACAGCAAAAATTTTGAGTCTACAACGTTTAGTTTAGGTGTGAGAGCCAAAATGAACTTTTTATTGCTTTAAACGCGTTTTCAGCCCCTGATTGTACACTTAAGGTGAACATGTCAAAATCTTAAAAATGAGCATAAGCACAATGAAATTAATGCTGGAATCATCTTCAGGATGCTAGAATACACTAAATACAGCAAAAATGTTGAGTCTACAACGTTTTGTTTAGGTGTGAGAGCCAATATGAACTTTTTATGGCTTTAAATGCGTTTTCAGCCTGATTGTGCACTTTAGGTGAAAATGTCAAAATCTTCAAAATGAGCATAAGCACAATGAAATTAATGCTGGAATCATCTTCAGGATGCTAGAATACACTAAATACAGCAAAAATTTTGAGTCTACAACGTTTAGTTTAGGTGTGAGAGCCAAAATGAACTTTTTATTGCTTTAAACGCGTTTTCAGCCTGATTGTGCACTTTAGGTGAAAATGTCAAAATCTTAAAAATGAGCATAAGCACAATGAAATTAATGCTGGAATCATCTTCAGGATGCTAGAATACACTAAATACAGCAAAAATTTTGAGTCTACAACGTTTAGTTTAGGTGTGAGAGCCAAAATGAACTTTTTATGGCTTTAAATGCGTTTTCAGCCTGATTGTGCACTTTAGGTGAAAATGTCAAAATCTTCAAAATGAGCATAAGCACAATGAAATTAATGCTGGAATCATCTTCAGGATGCTAGAATACACTAAATACAGCAAAAATTTTGAGTCTACAACGTTTAGTTTAGGTGTGAGAGCCAAAATTAACTTTTTATTGCTTTAAACGCGTTTTCAGCCTGATTGTGCACTTTAGGTGAAAATGTCAAAATCTTAAAAATGAGCATAAGCACAATGAAATTATTGCTGGAATCATCTTCAGGATGCTAGAATACACTAAATACAGCAACAATTTTGAGTCTACAAGGTTTAGTTTAGGTGTGAGAGCCAAAATGAACTTTTTATTGCTTTAAACGCGTTTTCAGCCCCTGATTGTACACTTAAGGTGAAAATGTCAAAATCTTCAAAATGAGCATAAGCACAATGAAATTAATGCTGGAATCATCTTCAGGATGCTAGAATACACTAAATACAGCAAAAATGTTGAGTCTACAACGTTTTGTTTAGGTGTGAGAGCCAAAATGAACTTTTTATGGCTTTAAATGCGTTTTCAGCCTGATTGTGCACTTTAGGTGAAAATGTCAAAATCTTCAAAATGAGCATAAGCACAATGAAATTAATGCTGGAATCATCTTCAGGATGCTAGAATACACTAAATACAGCAAAAATTTTGAGTCTACAACGTTTAGTTTAGGTGTGAGAGCCAAAATGAACTTTTTATTGCTTTAAACGCGTTTTCAGCCCCTGATTGTACACTTAAGGTGAACATGTCAAAATCTTAAAAATGAGCATAAGCACAATGAAATTAATGCTGGAATCATCTTCAGGATGCTAGAATACACTAAATACAGCAAAAATTTTGAGTCTACAACGTTTAGTTTAGGTGTGAGAGACAAAATGAACTTTTTATTGCTTTAAACGCGTTTTCAGCCCCTGATTGTACACTTAAGGTGAACATGTCAAAATCTTAAAAATGAGCATAAGCACAATGAAATTAATGCTGGAATCATCTTCAGGATGCTAGAATACACTAAATACAGCAAAAATGTTGAGTCTACAACGTTTTGTTTAGGTGTGAGAGCCAAAATGAACTTTTTATGGCTTTAAATGCGTTTTCAGCCTGATTGTGCACTTTAGGTGAAAATGTCAAAATCTTCAAAATGAGCATAAGCACAATGAAATTAATGCTGGAATCATCTTCAGGATGCTAGAATACACTAAATACAGCAAAAATTTTGAGTCTACAACGTTTAGTTTAGGTGTGAGAGCCAAAATGAACTTTTTATTGCTTTAAACGCGTTTTCAGCCTGATTGTGCACTTTAGGTGAAAATGTCAAAATCTTAAAAATGAGCATAAGCACAATGAAATTAATGCTGGAATCATCTTCAGGATGCTAGAATACACTAAATACAGCAAAAATTTGGAGTCTACAACGTTTAGTTTAGGTGTGAGAGCCAAAATGAACTTTTTATTGCTTTAAACGCGTTTTCAGCCCCTGATTGTACACTTAAGGTGAAAATGTCAAAATCTTCAAAATGAGCATAAGCACAATGAAATTAATGCTGGAATCATCTTCAGGATGCTAGAATACACTAAATACAGCAAAAATGTTGAGTCTACAACGTTTTGTTTAGGTGTGAGAGCCAAAATGAACTTTTTATGGCTTTAAATGCGTTTTCAGCCTGATTGTGCACTTTAGGTGAAAATGTCAAAATCTTCAAAATGAGCATAAGCACAATGAAATTAATGCTGGAATCATCTTTAGGATGCTAGAATACACTAAATACAGCAAAAATTTTGAGTCTACAACGTTTAGTTTAGGTGTGAGAGCCAAAATGAACTTTTTATTGCTTTAAACGCGTTTTCAGCCCCTGATTGTACACTTAAGGTGAACATGTCAAAATCTTAAAAATGAGCATAAGCACAATGAAATTAATGCTGGAATCATCTTCAGGATGCTAGAATACACTAAATACAGCAAAAATGTTGAGTCTACAACGTTTTGTTTAGGTGTGAGAGCCAAAATGAACTTTTTATGGCTTTAAATGCGTTTTCAGCCTGATTGTGCACTTTAGGTGAAAATGTCAAAATTTTCAAAATGAGCATAAGCACAATGAAATTAATGCTGGAATCATCTTCAGGATGCTAGAATACACTAAATACAGCAAAAATTTTGAGTCTACAACGTTTAGTTTAGGTGTGAGAGCCAAAATGAACTTTTTATTGCTTTAAACGCGTTTTCAGCCTGATTGTGCACTTTAGGTGAAAATGTCAAAATCTTAAAAATGAGCATAAGCACAATGAAATTAATGCTGGAATCATCTTCAGGATGCTAGAATACACTAAATACAGCAAAAATTTTGAGTCTACAACGTTTAGTTTAGGTGTGAGAGCCAAAATGAACTTTTTATTGCTTTAAACGCGTTTTCAGCCTGATTGTGCACTTTAGGTGAAAATGTCAAAATCTTCAAAATGAGCATAAGCACAATGAAATTAATGCTGGAATCATCTTCAGGATGCTAGAATACACTAAATACAGCAAAAATTTTGAGTCTACAACGTTTAGTTTAGGTGTGAGAGCCAAAATGAACTTTTTATTGCTTTAAACGCGTTTTCAGCCTGATTGTGCACTTTAGGTGAAAATGTCAAAATCTTAAAAATGAGCATAAGCACAATGAAATTAATGCTGGAATCATCTTCAGGATGCTAGAATACACTAAATACAGCAAAAATTTTGAGTCTACAACGTTTAGTTTAGGTGTGAGAGCCAAAATGAACTTTTTATTGCTTTAAACGCGTTTTCAGCCTGATTGTGCACTTTAGGTGAAAATGTCAAAATCTTCAAAATGAGCATAAGCACAATGAAATTAATGCTGGAATCATCTTCAGGATGCTAGAATACACTAAATACAGCAAAAATTTTGAGTCTACAACGTTTAGTTTAGGTGTGAGAGCCAAAATGAACTTTTTATTGCTTTAAACGCGTTTTCAGCCTGATTGTGCACTTTAGGTGAAAATGTCAAAATCTTCAAAATGAGCATAAGCACAATGAAATTAATGCTGGAATCATCTTCAGGATGCTAGAATACACTAAATACAGCAAAAATTTTGAGTCTACAACGTTTAGTTTAGGTGTGAGAGCCAAAATGAACTTTTTATTGCTTTAAACGCGTTTTCAGCCTGATTGTGCACTTTAGGTGAAAATGTCAAAATCTTAAAAATGAGCATAAGCACAATGAAATTAATGCTGGAATCATCTTCAGGATGCTAGAATACACTAAATACAGCAAAAATTTTGAGTCTACAACGTTTAGTTTAGGTGTGAGAGCCAAAATGAACTTTTTATTGCTTTAAACGCGTTTTCAGCCCCTGATTGTACACTTAAGGTGAAAATGTCAAAATCTTCAAAATGAGCATAAGCACAATGAAATTAATGCTGGAATCATCTTCAGGATGCTAGAATACACTAAATACAGCAAAAATGTTGAGTCTACAACGTTTTGTTTAGGTGTGAGAGCCAAAATGAACTTTTTATGGCTTTAAATGCGTTTTCAGCCTGATTGTGCACTTTAGGTGAAAATGTCAAAATCTTCAAAATGAGCATAAGCACAATGAAATTAATGCTGGAATCATCTTTAGGATGCTAGAATACACTAAATACAGCAAAAATTTTTAGTCTACAACGTTTAGTTTAGGTGTGAGAGCCAAAATTAACTTTTTATTGCTTTAAACGCGTTTTCAGCCCCTGATTGTACACTTAAGGTGAACATGTCAAAATCTTAAAAATGAGCATAAGCACAATGAAATTAATGCTGGAATCATCTTCAGGATGCTAGAATACACTAAATACAGCAAAAATGTTGAGTCTACAACGTTTTGTTTAGGTGTGAGAGCCAAAATGAACTTTTTATTGCTTTAAACGCGTTTTCAGCCCCTGATTGTACACTTAAGGTGAAAATGTCAAAATCTTCAAAATGAGCATAAGCACAATGAAATTAATGCTGGAATCATCTTCAGGATGCTAGAATACACTAAATACAGCAAAAATGTTGAGTCTACAACGTTTTGTTTAGGTGTGAGAGCCAAAATGAACTTTTTATGGCTTTAAATGCGTTTTCAGCCTGATTGTGCACTTTAGGTGAAAATGTCAAAATCTTCAAAATGAGCATAAGCACAATGAAATTAATGCTGGAATCATCTTCAGGATGCTAGAATACACTAAATACAGCAAAAATTTTGAGTCTACAACGTTTAGTTTAGGTGTGAGAGCCAAAATGAACTTTTTATTGCTTTAAACGCGTTTTCAGCCTGATTGTGCACTTTAGGTGAAAATGTCAAAATCTTAAAAATGAGCATAAGCACAATGAAATTAATGCTGGAATCATCTTCAGGATGCTAGAATACACTAAATACAGCAAAAATTTTGAGTCTACAACGTTTAGTTTAGGTGTGAGAGCCAAAATGAACTTTTTATTGCTTTAAACGCGTTTTCAGCCCCTGATTGTACACTTAAGGTGAAAATGTCAAAATCTTCAAAATGAGCATAAGCACAATGAAATTAATGCTGGAATCATCTTCAGGATGCTAGAATACACTAAATACAGCAAAAATTTTGAGTCTACAACGTTTAGTTTAGGTGTGAGAGCCAAAATGAACTTATTATTGCTTTAAACGCGTTTTCAGCCTGATTGTGCACTTTAGGTGAAAATGTCAAAATCTTAAAAATGAGCATAAGCACAATGAAATTATTGCTGGAATCATCTTCAGGATGCTAGAATACACTAAATACAGCAACAATTTTGAGTCTACAAGGTTTAGTTTAGGTGTGAGAGCCAAAATGAACTTTTTATTGCTTTAAACGCGTTTTCAGCCTGATTGTGCACTTTAGGTGAAAATGTCAAAATCTTCAAAATGAGCATAAGCACAATGAAATTAATGCTGGAATCATCTTCAGGATGCTAGAATACACTAAATACAGCAAAAATTTTGAGTCTACAAGGTTTAGTTTAGGTGTGAGAGCCAAAATGAACTTTTTATTGCTTTAAACGCGTTTTCAGCCCCTGATTGTACACTTAAGGTGAAAATGTCAAAATCTTCAAAATGAGCATAAGCACAATGAAATTAATGCTGGAATCATCTTCAGGATGCTAGAATACACTAAATACAGCAAAAATGTTGAGTCTACAACGTTTTGTTTAGGTGTGAGAGCCAATATGAACTTTTTATGGCTTTAAATGCGTTTTCAGCCTGATTGTGCACTTTAGGTGAAAATGTCAAAATCTTCAAAATGAGCATAAGCACAATGAAATTAATGCTGGAATCATCTTCAGGATGCTAGAATACACTAAATACAGCAAAAATTTTGAGTCTACAACGTTTAGTTTAGGTGTGAGAGCCAAAATGAACTTTTTATTGCTTTAAACGCGTTTTCAGCCTGATTGTGCACTTTAGGTGAAAATGTCAAAATCTTAAAAATGAGCATAAGCACAATGAAATTAATGCTGGAATCATCTTCAGGATGCTAGAATACACTAAATACAGCAAAAATTTTGAGTCTACAACGTTTAGTTTAGGTGTGAGAGCCAAAATGAACTTTTTATGGCTTTAAATGCGTTTTCAGCCTGATTGTGCACTTTAGGTGAAAATGTCAAAATCTTCAAAATGAGCATAAGCACAATGAAATTAATGCTGGAATCATCTTCAGGATGCTAGAATACACTAAATACAGCAAAAATTTTGAGTCTACAACGTTTAGTTTAGGTGTGAGAGCCAAAATTAACTTTTTATTGCTTTAAACGCGTTTTCAGCCTGATTGTGCACTTTAGGTGAAAATGTCAAAATCTTAAAAATGAGCATAAGCACAATGAAATTATTGCTGGAATCATCTTCAGGATGCTAGAATACACTAAATACAGCAACAATTTTGAGTCTACAAGGTTTAGTTTAGGTGTGAGAGCCAAAATGAACTTTTTATTGCTTTAAACGCGTTTTCAGCCCCTGATTGTACACTTAAGGTGAAAATGTCAAAATCTTCAAAATGAGCATAAGCACAATGAAATTAATGCTGGAATCATCTTCAGGATGCTAGAATACACTAAATACAGCAAAAATGTTGAGTCTACAACGTTTTGTTTAGGTGTGAGAGCCAAAATGAACTTTTTATGGCTTTAAATGCGTTTTCAGCCTGATTGTGCACTTTAGGTGAAAATGTCAAAATTTTCAAAATGAGCATAAGCACAATGAAATTAATGCTGGAATCATCTTCAGGATGCTAGAATACACTAAATACAGCAAAAATTTTCAGTCTACAACGTTTAGTTTAGGTGTGAGAGCCAAAATGAACTTTTTATTGCTTTAAACGCGTTTTCAGCCTGATTGTGCACTTTAGGTGAAAATGTCAAAATCTTAAAAATGAGCATAAGCACAATGAAATTAATGCTGGAATCATCTTCAGGATGCTAGAATACACTAAATACAGCAAAAATTTTGAGTCTACAACGTTTAGTTTAGGTGTGAGAGCCAAAATGAACTTTTTATTGCTTTAAACGCGTTTTCAGCCTGATTGTGCACTTTAGGTGAAAATGTCAAAATCTTCAAAATGAGCATAAGCACAATGAAATTAATGCTGGAATCATCTTCAGGATGCTAGAATACACTAAATACAGCAAAAATTTTGAGTCTACAAGGTTTAGTTTAGGTGTGAGAGCCAAAATGAACTTTTTATTGCTTTAAACGCGTTTTCAGCCCCTGATTGTACACTTAAGGTGAAAATGTCAAAATCTTCAAAATGAGCATAAGCACAATGAAATTAATGCTGGAATCATCTTCAGGATGCTAGAATACACTAAATACAGCAAAAATGTTGAGTCTACAACGTTTTGTTTAGGTGTGAGAGCCAATATGAACTTTTTATGGCTTTAAATGCGTTTTCAGCCTGATTGTGCACTTTAGGTGAAAATGTCAAAATCTTCAAAATGAGCATAAGCACAATGAAATTAATGCTGGAATCATCTTCAGGATGCTAGAATACACTAAATACAGCAAAAATTTTGAGTCTACAACGTTTAGTTTAGGTGTGAGAGCCAAAATGAACTTTTTATTGCTTTAAACGCGTTTTCAGCCTGATTGTGCACTTTAGGTGAAAATGTCAAAATCTTAAAAATGAGCATAAGCACAATGAAATTAATAATGGAATCATCTTCAGGATGCTAGAATACACTAAATACAGCAAAAATTTTGAGTCTACAACGTTTAGTTTAGGTGTGAGAGCCAAAATGAACTTTTTATGGCTTTAAATGCGTTTTCAGCCTGATTGTGCACTTTAGGTGAAAATGTCAAAATCTTCAAAATGAGCATAAGCACAATGAAATTAATGCTGGAATCATCTTCAGGATGCTAGAATACACTAAATACAGCAAAAATGTTGAGTCTACAACGTTTTGTTTAGGTGTGAGAGCCAAAATGAACTTTTTATGGCTTTAAATGCGTTTTCAGCCTGATTGTGCACTTTAGGTGAAAATGTCAAAATCTTAAAAATGAGCATAAGCACAATGAAATTAATGCTGGAATCATCTTCAGGATGCTAGAATACACTAAATACAGCAAAAATTTTGAGTCTACAACGTTTAGTTTAGGTGTGAGAGCCAAAATGAACTTTTTATTGCTTTAAACGCGTTTTCAGCCCCTGATTGTACACTTAAGGTGAAAATGTCAAAATCTTCAAAATGAGCATAAGCACAATGAAATTAATGCTGGAATCATCTTCAGGATGCTAGAATACACTAAATACAGCAAAAATTTTGAGTCTACAACGTTTAGTTTAGGTGTGAGAGCCAAAATGAACTTTTTATTGCTTTAAACGCGTTTTCAGCCCCTGATTGTACACTTAAGGTGAAAATGTCAAAATCTTCAAAATGAGCATAAGCACAATGAAATTAATGCTGGAATCATCTTCAGGATGCTAGAATACACTAAATACAGCAAAAATTTTGAGTCTACAACGTTTAGTTTAGGTGTGAGAGCCAAAATGAACTTTTTATTGCTTTAAACGCGTTTTCAGCCTGATTGTGCACTTTAGGTGAAAATGTCAAAATCTTAAAAATGAGCATAAGCACAATGAAATTAATGCTGGAATCATCTTCAGGATGCTAGAATACACTAAATACAGCAAAAATTTTGAGTCTACAACGTTTAGTTTAGGTGTGAGAGCCAAAATGAACTTTTTATTGCTTTAAACGCGTTTTCAGCCCCTGATTGTACACTTAAGGTGAACATGTCAAAATCTTAAAAATGAGCATAAGCACAATGAAATTAATGCTGGAATCATCTTCAGGATGCTAGAATACACTAAATACAGCAAAAATTTTGAGTCTACAACGTTTAGTTTAGGTGTGAGAGACAAAATGAACTTTTTATTGCTTTAAACGCGTTTTCAGCCCCTGATTGTACACTTAAGGTGAACATGTCAAAATCTTAAAAATGAGCATAAGCACAATGAAATTAATGCTGGAATCATCTTCAGGATGCTAGAATACACTAAATACAGCAAAAATGTTGAGTCTACAACGTTTTGTTTAGGTGTGAGAGCCAAAATGAACTTTTTATGGCTTTAAATGCGTTTTCAGCCTGATTGTGCACTTTAGGTGAAAATGTCAAAATCTTCAAAATGAGCATAAGCACAATGAAATTAATGCTGGAATCATCTTCAGGATGCTAGAATACACTAAATACAGCAAAAATTTTGAGTCTACAACGTTTAGTTTAGGTGTGAGAGCCAAAATGAACTTTTTATTGCTTTAAACGCGTTTTCAGCCTGATTGTGCACTTTAGGTGAAAATGTCAAAATCTTAAAAATGAGCATAAGCACAATGAAATTAATGCTGGAATCATCTTCAGGATGCTAGAATACACTAAATACAGCAAAAATTTTGAGTCTACAACGTTTAGTTTAGGTGTGAGAGCCAAAATGAACTTTTTATTGCTTTAAACGCGTTTTCAGCCCCTGATTGTACACTTAAGGTGAAAATGTCAAAATCTTCAAAATGAGCATAAGCACAATGAAATTAATGCTGGAATCATCTTCAGGATGCTAGAATACACTAAATACAGCAAAAATGTTGAGTCTACAACGTTTTGTTTAGGTGTGAGAGCCAAAATGAACTTTTTATGGCTTTAAATGCGTTTTCAGCCTGATTGTGCACTTTAGGTGAAAATGTCAAAATCTTCAAAATGAGCATAAGCACAATGAAATTAATGCTGGAATCATCTTTAGGATGCTAGAATACACTAAATACAGCAAAAATTTTGAGTCTACAACGTTTAGTTTAGGTGTGAGAGCCAAAATGAACTTTTTATTGCTTTAAACGCGTTTTCAGCCCCTGATTGTACACTTAAGGTGAACATGTCAAAATCTTAAAAATGAGCATAAGCACAATGAAATTAATGCTGGAATCATCTTCAGGATGCTAGAATACACTAAATACAGCAAAAATGTTGAGTCTACAACGTTTTGTTTAGGTGTGAGAGCCAAAATGAACTTTTTATGGCTTTAAATGCGTTTTCAGCCTGATTGTGCACTTTAGGTGAAAATGTCAAAATTTTCAAAATGAGCATAAGCACAATGAAATTAATGCTGGAATCATCTTCAGGATGCTAGAATACACTAAATACAGCAAAAATTTTGAGTCTACAACGTTTAGTTTAGGTGTGAGAGCCAAAATGAACTTTTTATTGCTTTAAACGCGTTTTCAGCCTGATTGTGCACTTTAGGTGAAAATGTCAAAATCTTAAAAATGAGCATAAGCACAATGAAATTAATGCTGGAATCATCTTCAGGATGCTAGAATACACTAAATACAGCAAAAATTTTGAGTCTACAACGTTTAGTTTAGGTGTGAGAGCCAAAATGAACTTTTTATTGCTTTAAACGCGTTTTCAGCCTGATTGTGCACTTTAGGTGAAAATGTCAAAATCTTCAAAATGAGCATAAGCACAATGAAATTAATGCTGGAATCATCTTCAGGATGCTAGAATACACTAAATACAGCAAAAATTTTGAGTCTACAACGTTTAGTTTAGGTGTGAGAGCCAAAATGAACTTTTTATTGCTTTAAACGCGTTTTCAGCCTGATTGTGCACTTTAGGTGAAAATGTCAAAATCTTAAAAATGAGCATAAGCACAATGAAATTAATGCTGGAATCATCTTCAGGATGCTAGAATACACTAAATACAGCAAAAATTTTGAGTCTACAACGTTTAGTTTAGGTGTGAGAGCCAAAATGAACTTTTTATTGCTTTAAACGCGTTTTCAGCCTGATTGTGCACTTTAGGTGAAAATGTCAAAATCTTCAAAATGAGCATAAGCACAATGAAATTAATGCTGGAATCATCTTCAGGATGCTAGAATACACTAAATACAGCAAAAATTTTGAGTCTACAACGTTTAGTTTAGGTGTGAGAGCCAAAATGAACTTTTTATTGCTTTAAACGCGTTTTCAGCCTGATTGTGCACTTTAGGTGAAAATGTCAAAATCTTAAAAATGAGCATAAGCACAATGAAATTAATGCTGGAATCATCTTCAGGATGCTAGAATACACTAAATACAGCAAAAATTTTGAGTCTACAACGTTTAGTTTAGGTGTGAGAGCCAAAATGAACTTTTTATTGCTTTAAACGCGTTTTCAGCCCCTGATTGTACACTTAAGGTGAAAATGTCAAAATCTTCAAAATGAGCATAAGCACAATGAAATTAATGCTGGAATCATCTTCAGGATGCTAGAATACACTAAATACAGCAAAAATGTTGAGTCTACAACGTTTTGTTTAGGTGTGAGAGCCAAAATGAACTTTTTATGGCTTTAAATGCGTTTTCAGCCTGATTGTGCACTTTAGGTGAAAATGTCAAAATCTTCAAAATGAGCATAAGCACAATGAAATTAATGCTGGAATCATCTTTAGGATGCTAGAATACACTAAATACAGCAAAAATTTTTAGTCTACAACGTTTAGTTTAGGTGTGAGAGCCAAAATGAACTTTTTATTGCTTTAAACGCGTTTTCAGCCCCTGATTGTACACTTAAGGTGAACATGTCAAAATCTTAAAAATGAGCATAAGCACAATGAAATTAATGCTGGAATCATCTTCAGGATGCTAGAATACACTAAATACAGCAAAAATGTTGAGTCTACAACGTTTTGTTTAGGTGTGAGAGCCAAAATGAACTTTTTATTGCTTTAAACGCGTTTTCAGCCCCTGATTGTACACTTAAGGTGAAAATGTCAAAATCTTCAAAATGAGCATAAGCACAATGAAATTAATGCTGGAATCATCTTCAGGATGCTAGAATACACTAAATACAGCAAAAATGTTGAGTCTACAACGTTTTGTTTAGGTGTGAGAGCCAAAATGAACTTTTTATGGCTTTAAATGCGTTTTCAGCCTGATTGTGCACTTTAGGTGAAAATGTCAAAATCTTCAAAATGAGCATAAGCACAATGAAATTAATGCTGGAATCATCTTCAGGATGCTAGAATACACTAAATACAGCAAAAATTTTGAGTCTACAACGTTTAGTTTAGGTGTGAGAGCCAAAATGAACTTTTTATTGCTTTAAACGCGTTTTCAGCCTGATTGTGCACTTTAGGTGAAAATGTCAAAATCTTAAAAATGAGCATAAGCACAATGAAATTAATGCTGGAATCATCTTCAGGATGCTAGAATACACTAAATACAGCAAAAATTTTGAGTCTACAACGTTTAGTTTAGGTGTGAGAGCCAAAATGAACTTTTTATTGCTTTAAACGCGTTTTCAGCCCCTGATTGTACACTTAAGGTGAAAATGTCAAAATCTTCAAAATGAGCATAAGCACAATGAAATTAATGCTGGAATCATCTTCAGGATGCTAGAATACACTAAATACAGCAAAAATTTTGAGTCTACAACGTTTAGTTTAGGTGTGAGAGCCAAAATGAACTTATTATTGCTTTAAACGCGTTTTCAGCCTGATTGTGCACTTTAGGTGAAAATGTCAAAATCTTAAAAATGAGCATAAGCACAATGAAATTATTGCTGGAATCATCTTCAGGATGCTAGAATACACTAAATACAGCAACAATTTTGAGTCTACAAGGTTTAGTTTAGGTGTGAGAGCCAAAATGAACTTTTTATTGCTTTAAACGCGTTTTCAGCCTGATTGTGCACTTTAGGTGAAAATGTCAAAATCTTCAAAATGAGCATAAGCACAATGAAATTAATGCTGGAATCATCTTCAGGATGCTAGAATACACTAAATACAGCAAAAATTTTGAGTCTACAAGGTTTAGTTTAGGTGTGAGAGCCAAAATGAACTTTTTATTGCTTTAAACGCGTTTTCAGCCCCTGATTGTACACTTAAGGTGAAAATGTCAAAATCTTCAAAATGAGCATAAGCACAATGAAATTAATGCTGGAATCATCTTCAGGATGCTAGAATACACTAAATACAGCAAAAATGTTGAGTCTACAACGTTTTGTTTAGGTGTGAGAGCCAATATGAACTTTTTATGGCTTTAAATGCGTTTTCAGCCTGATTGTGCACTTTAGGTGAAAATGTCAAAATCTTCAAAATGAGCATAAGCACAATGAAATTAATGCTGGAATCATCTTCAGGATGCTAGAATACACTAAATACAGCAAAAATTTTGAGTCTACAACGTTTAGTTTAGGTGTGAGAGCCAAAATGAACTTTTTATTGCTTTAAACGCGTTTTCAGCCTGATTGTGCACTTTAGGTGAAAATGTCAAAATCTTAAAAATGAGCATAAGCACAATGAAATTAATGCTGGAATCATCTTCAGGATGCTAGAATACACTAAATACAGCAAAAATTTTGAGTCTACAACGTTTAGTTTAGGTGTGAGAGCCAAAATGAACTTTTTATGGCTTTAAATGCGTTTTCAGCCTGATTGTGCACTTTAGGTGAAAATGTCAAAATCTTCAAAATGAGCATAAGCACAATGAAATTAATGCTGGAATCATCTTCAGGATGCTAGAATACACTAAATACAGCAAAAATTTTGAGTCTACAACGTTTAGTTTAGGTGTGAGAGCCAAAATGAACTTTTTATTGCTTTAAACGCGTTTTCAGCCTGATTGTGCACTTTAGGTGAAAATGTCAAAATCTTAAAAATGAGCATAAGCACAATGAAATTATTGCTGGAATCATCTTCAGGATGCTAGAATACACTAAATACAGCAACAATTTTGAGTCTACAAGGTTTAGTTTAGGTGTGAGAGCCAAAATGAACTTTTTATTGCTTTAAACGCGTTTTCAGCCCCTGATTGTACACTTAAGGTGAAAATGTCAAAATCTTCAAAATGAGCATAAGCACAATGAAATTAATGCTGGAATCATCTTCAGGATGCTAGAATACACTAAATACAGCAAAAATGTTGAGTCTACAACGTTTTGTTTAGGTGTGAGAGCCAAAATGAACTTTTTATGGCTTTAAATGCGTTTTCAGCCTGATTGTGCACTTTAGGTGAAAATGTCAAAATTTTCAAAATGAGCATAAGCACAATGAAATTAATGCTGGAATCATCTTCAGGATGCTAGAATACACTAAATACAGCAAAAATTTTCAGTCTACAACGTTTAGTTTAGGTGTGAGAGCCAAAATGAACTTTTTATTGCTTTAAACGCGTTTTCAGCCTGATTGTGCACTTTAGGTGAAAATGTCAAAATCTTAAAAATGAGCATAAGCACAATGAAATTAATGCTGGAATCATCTTCAGGATGCTAGAATACACTAAATACAGCAAAAATTTTGAGTCTACAACGTTTAGTTTAGGTGTGAGAGCCAAAATGAACTTTTTATTGCTTTAAACGCGTTTTCAGCCTGATTGTGCACTTTAGGTGAAAATGTCAAAATCTTCAAAATGAGCATAAGCACAATGAAATTAATGCTGGAATCATCTTCAGGATGCTAGAATACACTAAATACAGCAAAAATTTTGAGTCTACAAGGTTTAGTTTAGGTGTGAGAGCCAAAATGAACTTTTTATTGCTTTAAACGCGTTTTCAGCCCCTGATTGTACACTTAAGGTGAAAATGTCAAAATCTTCAAAATGAGCATAAGCACAATGAAATTAATGCTGGAATCATCTTCAGGATGCTAGAATACACTAAATACAGCAAAAATGTTGAGTCTACAACGTTTTGTTTAGGTGTGAGAGCCAAAATGAACTTTTTATGGCTTTAAATGCGTTTTCAGCCTGATTGTGCACTTTAGGTGAAAATGTCAAAATCTTAAAAATGAGCATAAGCACAATGAAATTAATGCTGGAATCATCTTCAGGATGCTAGAATACACTAAATACAGCAAAAATTTTGAGTCTACAACGTTTAGTTTAGGTGTGAGAGCCAAAATGAACTTTTTATTGCTTTAAACGCGTTTTCAGCCCCTGATTGTACACTTAAGGTGAAAATGTCAAAATCTTCAAAATGAGCATAAGCACAATGAAATTAATGCTGGAATCATCTTCAGGATGCTAGAATACACTAAATACAGCAAAAATTTTGAGTCTACAACGTTTAGTTTAGGTGTGAGAGCCAAAATGAACTTTTTATTGCTTTAAACGCGTTTTCAGCCCCTGATTGTACACTTAAGGTGAAAATGTCAAAATCTTCAAAATGAGCATAAGCACAATGAAATTAATGCTGGAATCATCTTCAGGATGCTAGAATACACTAAATACAGCAAAAATTTTGAGTCTACAACGTTTAGTTTAGGTGTGAGAGCCAAAATGAACTTTTTATTGCTTTAAACGCGTTTTCAGCCTGATTGTGCACTTTAGGTGAAAATGTCAAAATCTTAAAAATGAGCATAAGCACAATGAAATTAATGCTGGAATCATCTTCAGGATGATAGAATACACTAAATACAGCAAAAATGTTGAGTCTACAACGTTTTGTTTAGGTGTGAGAGCCAAAATGAACTTTTTATGGCTTTAAATGCGTTTTCAGCCTGATTGTGCACTTTAGGTGAAAATGTCAAAATCTTCAAAATGAGCATAAGCACAATGAAATTAATGCTGGAATCATCTTCAGGATGCTAGAATACACTAAATACAGCAAAAATTTTGAGTCTACAACGTTTAGTTTAGGTGTGAGAGCCAAAATGAACTTTTTATTGCTTTAAACGCGTTTTCAGCCCCTGATTGTACACTTAAGGTGAAAATGTCAAAATCTTCAAAATGAGCATAAGCACAATGAAATTAATGCTGGAATCATCTTCAGGATGCTAGAATACACTAAATACAGCAAAAATTTTGAGTCTACAACGTTTAGTTTAGGTGTGAGAGCCAAAATGAACTTTTTATTGCTTTAAACGCGTTTTCAGCCTGATTGTGCACTTTAGGTGAAAATGTCAAAATCTTAAAAATGAGCATAAGCACAATGAAATTAATGCTGGAATCATCTTCAGGATGCTAGAATACACTTAATACAGCAAAAATTTTGAGTCTACAACGTTTAGTTTAGGTGTGAGAGCCAAAATGAACTTTTTATTGCTTTAAACGCGTTTTCAGCCCCTGATTGTACACTTAAGGTGAAAATGTCAAAATCTTCAAAATGAGCATAAGCACAATGAAATTAATGCTGGAATCATCTTCAGGATGCTGGAATACACTAAATACAGCAAAAATGTTGAGTCTACAACGTTTTGTTTAGGTGTGAGAGCCAAAATGAACTTTTTATGGCTTTAAATGCGTTTTCAGCCTGATTGTGCACTTAAGGTGAAAATGTCAAAATCTTCAAAATGAGCATAAGCACAATGAAATTAATGCTGGAATCATCTTCAGGATGCTAGAATACACTAAATACAGCAAAAATTTTGAGTCTACAACGTTTAGTTTAGGTGTGAGAGCCAAAATGAACTTTTTATTGCTTTAAACGCGTTTTCAGCCTGATTGTGCACTTTAGGTGAAAATGTCAAAATCTTAAAAATGAGCATAAGCACAATGAAATTAATGCTGGAATCATCTTCAGGATGCTAGAATACACTAAATACAGCAAAAATTTTGAGTCTACAACGTTTAGTTTAGGTGTGAGAGCCAAAATGAACTTTTTATTGCTTTAAACGCGTTTTCAGCCCCTGATTGTACACTTAAGGTGAAAATGTCAAAATCTTCAAAATGAGCATAAGCACAATAAAATTAATGCTGGAATCATCTTCAGGATGCTAGAATACACTAAATACAGCAAAAATTTTGAGTCTACAACGTTTAGTTTAGGTGTGAGAGCCAAAATGAACTTTTTATTGCTTTAAACGCGTTTTCAGCCTGATTGTGCACTTTAGGTGAAAATGTCAAAATCTTAAAAATGAGCATAAGCACAATGAAATTAATGCTGGAATCATCTTCAGGATGCTAGAATACACTAAATACAGCAAAAATTTTGAGTCTACAAGGTTTAGTTTAGGTGTGAGAGCCAAAATGAACTTTTTATTGCTTTAAACGCGTTTTCAGCCCCTGATTGTACACTTAAGGTGAAAATGTCAAAATCTTCAAAATGAGCATAAGCACAATGAAATTAATGCTGGAATCATCTTCAGGATGCTAGAATACACTAAATACAGCAAAAATGTTGAGTCTACAACGTTTAGTTTAGGTGTGAGAGCCAAAATGAACTTTTTATGGCTTTAAATGCGTTTTCAGCCTGATTGTGCACTTTAGGTGAAAATGTCAAAATCTTAAAAATGAGCATAAGCACAATGAAATTAATGCTGGAATCATCTTCAGGATGCTAGAATACACTAAATACAGCAAAAATTTTGAGTCTACAACGTTTAGTTTAGGTGTGAGAGCCAAAATGAACTTTTTATTGCTTTAAACGCGTTTTCAGCCTGATTGTGCACTTTAGGTGAAAATGTCAAAATCTTAAAAATGAGCATAAGCACAATGAAATTAATGCTGGAATCATCTTCAGGATGCTAGAATACACTAAATACAGCAAAAATTTTGAGTCTACAACGTTTAGTTTAGGTGTGAGAGCCAAAATAAACTTTTTATTGCTTTAAACGCGTTTTCAGCCCCTGATTGTACACTTAAGGTGAAAATGTCAAAATCTTCAAAATGAGCATAAGCACAATGAAATTAATGCTGGAATCATCTTCAGGATGCTAGAATACACTAAATACAGCAAAAATTTTGAGTCTACAACGTTTAGTTTAGGTGTGAGAGCCAAAATGAACTTTTTATTGCTTTAAACGCGTTTTCAGCCTGATTGTGCACTTTAGGTGAAAATGTCAAAATCTTAAAAATGAGCATAAGCACAATGAAATTAATAATGGAATCATCTTCAGGATGCTAGAATACACTAAATACAGCAAAAATTTTGAGTCTACAACGTTTAGTTTAGGTGTGAGAGCCAAAATGAACTTTTTATGGCTTTAAATGCGTTTTCAGCCTGATTGTGCACTTTAGGTGAAAATGTCAAAATCTTCAAAATGAGCATAAGCACAATGAAATTAATGCTGGAATCATCTTCAGGATGCTAGAATACACTAAATACAGCAAAAATGTTGAGTCTACAACGTTTTGTTTAGGTGTGAGAGCCAAAATGAACTTTTTATGGCTTTAAATGCGTTTTCAGCCTGATTGTGCACTTTAGGTGAAAATGTCAAAATCTTAAAAATGAGCATAAGCACAATGAAATTAATGCTGGAATCATCTTCAGGATGCTAGAATACACTAAATACAGCAAAAATTTTGAGTCTACAACGTTTAGTTTAGGTGTGAGAGCCAAAATGAACTTTTTATTGCTTTAAACGCGTTTTCAGCCCCTGATTGTACACTTAAGGTGAAAATGTCAAAATCTTCAAAATGAGCATAAGCACAATGAAATTAATGCTGGAATCATCTTCAGGATGCTAGAATACACTAAATACAGCAAAAATTTTGAGTCTACAACGTTTAGTTTAGGTGTGAGAGCCAAAATGAACTTTTTATTGCTTTAAACGCGTTTTCAGCCCCTGATTGTACACTTAAGGTGAAAATGTCAAAATCTTCAAAATGAGCATAAGCACAATGAAATTAATGCTGGAATCATCTTCAGGATGCTAGAATACACTAAATACAGCAAAAATTTTGAGTCTACAACGTTTAGTTTAGGTGTGAGAGCCAAAATGAACTTTTTATTGCTTTAAACGCGTTTTCAGCCTGATTGTGCACTTTAGGTGAAAATGTCAAAATCTTAAAAATGAGCATAAGCACAATGAAATTAATGCTGGAATCATCTTCAGGATGCTAGAATACACTAAATACAGCAAAAATGTTGAGTCTACAACGTTTTGTTTAGGTGTGAGAGCCAAAATGAACTTTTTATGGCTTTAAATGCGTTTTCAGCCTGATTGTGCACTTTAGGTGAAAATGTCAAAATCTTCAAAATGAGCATAAGCACAATGAAATTAATGCTGGAATCATCTTCAGGATGCTAGAATACACTAAATACAGCAAAAATTTTGAGTCTACAACGTTTAGTTTAGGTGTGAGAGCCAAAATGAACTTTTTATTGCTTTAAACGCGTTTTCAGCCTGATTGTGCACTTTAGGTGAAAATGTCAAAATCTTAAAAATGAGCATAAGCACAATGAAATTAATGCTGGAATCATCTTCAGGATGCTAGAATACACTAAATACAGCAAAAATTTTGAGTCTACAACGTTTAGTTTAGGTGTGAGAGCCAAAATGAACTTTTTATTGCTTTAAACGCGTTTTCAGCCCCTGATTGTACACTTAAGGTGAAAATGTCAAAATCTTCAAAATAAGCATAAGCACAATAAAATTAATGCTGGAATCATCTTCAGGATGCTAGAATACACTAAATACAGCAAAAATTTTGAGTCTACAACGTTTAGTTTAGGTGTGAGAGCCAAAATGAACTTTTTATTGCTTTAAACGCGTTTTCAGCCTGATTGTGCACTTTAGGTGAAAATGTCAAAATCTTAAAAATGAGCATAAGCACAATGAAATTAATGCTGGAATCATCTTCAGGATGCTAGAATACACTAAATACAGCAAAAATTTTGAGTCTACAAGGTTTAGTTTAGGTGTGAGAGCCAAAATGAACTTTTTATTGCTTTAAACGCGTTTTCAGCCCCTGATTGTACACTTAAGGTGAAAATGTCAAAATCTTCAAAATGAGCATAAGCACAATGAAATTAATGCTGGAATCATCTTCAGGATGCTAGAATACACTAAATACAGCAAAAATGTTGAGTCTACAACGTTTAGTTTAGGTGTGAGAGCCAAAATGAACTTTTTATGGCTTTAAATGCGTTTTCAGCCTGATTGTGCACTTTAGGTGAAAATGTCAAAATCTTAAAAATGAGCATAAGCACAATGAAATTAATGCTGGAATCATCTTCAGGATGCTAGAATACACTAAATACAGCAAAAATTTTGAGTCTACAACGTTTAGTTTAGGTGTGAGAGCCAAAATGAACTTTTTATTGCTTTAAACGCGTTTTCAGCCTGATTGTGCACTTTAGGTGAAAATGTCAAAATCTTAAAAATGAGCATAAGCACAATGAAATTAATGCTGGAATCATCTTCAGGATGCTAGAATACACTAAATACAGCAAAAATTTTGAGTCTACAACGTTTAGTTTAGGTGTGAGAGCCAAAATAAACTTTTTATTGCTTTAAACGCGTTTTCAGCCCCTGATTGTACACTTAAGGTGAAAATGTCAAAATCTTCAAAATGAGCATAAGCACAATGAAATTAATGCTGGAATCATCTTCAGGATGCTAGAATACACTAAATACAGCAAAAATTTTGAGTCTACAACGTTTAGTTTAGGTGTGAGAGCCAAAATGAACTTTTTATTGCTTTAAACGCGTTTTCAGCCTGATTGTGCACTTAAGGTGAAAATGTCAAAATCTTAAAAATGAGCATAAGCACAATGAAATTAATGCTGGAATCATCTTCAGGATGCTAGAATACACTAAATACAGCAAAAATTTTGAGTCTACAACGTTTAGTTTAGGTGTGAGAGCCAAAATGAACTTTTTATTGCTTTAAACGCGTTTTCAGCCCCTGATTGTACACTTAAGGTGAAAATGTCAAAATCTTAAAAATGAGCATAAGCACAATGAAATTAATGCTGGAATCATCTTCAGGATGCTAGAATACACTAAATACAGCAAAAATGTTGAGTCTACAACGTTTTGTTTAGGTGTGAGAGCCAAAATGAACTTTTTATGGCTTTAAATGCGTTTTCAGCCTGATTGTGCACATTAGGTGAAAATGTCAAAATCTTCAAAATGAGCATAAGCACAATGAAATTAATGCTGGAATCATCTTCAGGATGCTAGAATACACTAAATACAGCAAAAAATTTGAGTCTACAACGTTTAGTTTAGGTGTGAGAGCCAAAATGAACTTTTTATTGCTTTAAACGCGTTTTCAGCCTGATTGTGCACTTTAGGTGAAAATGTCAAAATCTTAAAAATGAGCATAAGCACAATGAAATTAATGCTGGAATCATCTTCAGGATGCTAGAATACACTAAATACAGCAAAAATTTTGAGTCTACAACGTTTAGTTTAGGTGTGAGAGCCAAAATGAACTTTTTATTGCTTTAAACGCGTTTTCAGCCCCTGATTGTACACTTAAGGTGAAAATGTCAAAATCTTCAAAATGAGCATAAGCACAATGAAATTAATGCTGGAATCATCTTCAGGATGCTAGAATACACTAAATACAGCAAAAATTTTGAGTCTACAACGTTTAGTTTAGGTGTGAGAGCCAAAATGAACTTTTTATTGCTTTAAACGCGTTTTCAGCCCCTGATTGTACACTTAAGGTGAAAATGTCAAAATCTTCAAAATGAGCATAAGCACAATGAAATTAATGCTGGAATCATCTTCAGGATGCTAGAATACACTAAATACAGCAAAAATTTTGAGTCTACAACGTTTAGTTTAGGTGTGAGAGCCAAAATGAACTTTTTATTGCTTTAAACGCGTTTTCAGCCTGATTGTGCACTTTAGGTGAAAATGTCAAAATCTTAAAAATGAGCATAAGCACAATGAAATTAATGCTGGAATCATCTTCAGGATGCTAGAATACACTAAATACAGCAAAAATTTTGAGTCTACAACGTTTAGTTTAGGTGTGAGAGCCAAAATAAACTTTTTATTGCTTTAAACGCGTTTTCAGCCCCTGATTGTACACTTAAGGTGAAAATGTCAAAATCTTCAAAATGAGCATAAGCACAATGAAATTAATGCTGGAATCATCTTCAGGATGCTAGAATACACTAAATACAGCAAAAATTTTGAGTCTACAACGTTTAGTTTAGGTGTGAGAGCCAAAATGAACTTTTTATTGCTTTAAACGCGTTTTCAGCCTGATTGTGCACTTTAGGTGAAAATGTCAAAATCTTAAAAATGAGCATAAGCACAATGAAATTAATGCTGGAATCATCTTCAGGATGCTAGAATACACTAAATACAGCAAAAATTTTGAGTCTACAACGTTTAGTTTAGGTGTGAGAGCCAAAATGAACTTTTTATTGCTTTAAACGCGTTTTCAGCCTGATTGTGCACTTTAGGTGAAAATGTCAAAATCTTAAAAATGAGCATAAGCACAATGAAATTAATGCTGAAATCATCTTCAGGATGCTAGAATACACTAAATACAGCAAAAATTTTGAGTCTACAACGTTTAGTTTAGGTGTGAGAGCCAAAATGAACTTTTTATTGCTTTAAACGCGTTTTCAGCCCCTGATTGTACACTTAAGGTGAAAATGTCAAAATCTTCAAAATGAGCATAAGCACAATGAAATTAATGCTGGAATCATCTTCAGGATGCTAGAATACACTAAATACAGCAAAAATTTTGAGTCTACAACGTTTAGTTTAGGTGTGAGAGCCAAAATGAACTTTTTATTGCTTTAAACGCGTTTTCAGCCTGATTGTGCACTTTAGGTGAAAATGTCAAAATCTTAAAAATGAGCATAAGCACAATGAAATTAATGCTGGAATCATCTTCAGGATGCTAGAATACACTAAATACAGCAAAAATTTTGAGTCTACAACGTTTAGTTTAGGTGTGAGAGCCAAAATGAACTTTTTATTGCTTTAAACGCGTTTTCAGCCCCTGATTGTACACTTAAGGTGAAAATGTCAAAATCTTCAAAATGAGCATAAGCACAGTGAAATTAATGCTGGAATCATCTTCAGGATGCTGGAATACACTAAATACAGCAAAAATGTTGAGTCTACAACGTTTTGTTTAGGTGTGAGAGCCAAAATGAACTTTTTATGGCTTTAAATGCGTTTTCAGCCTGATTGTGCACTTTAGGTGAAAATGTCAAAATCTTCAAAATGAGCATAAGCACAATGAAATTAATGCTGGAATCATCTTCAGGATGCTAGAATACACTAAATACAGCAAAAATTTTGAGTCTACAACGTTTAGTTTAGGTGTGAGAGCCAAAATGAACTTTTTATTGCTTTAAACGCGTTTTCAGCCTGATTGTGCACTTTAGGTGAAAATGTCAAAATCTTAAAAATGAGCATAAGCACAATGAAATTAATGCTGGAATCATCTTCAGGATGCTAGAATACACTAAATACAGCAAAAATTTTGAGTCTACAACGTTTAGTTTAGGTGTGAGAGCCAAAATGAACTTTTTATTGCTTTAAACGCGTTTTCAGCCCCTGATTGTACACTTAAGGTGAAAATGTCAAAATCTTCAAAATGAGCATAAGCACAATAAAATTAATGCTGGAATCATCTTCAGGATGCTAGAATACACTAAATACAGCAAAAATTTTGAGTCTACAACGTTTAGTTTAGGTGTGAGAGCCAAAATGAACTTTTTATTGCTTTAAACGCGTTTTCAGCCTGATTGTGCACTTTAGGTGAAAATGTCAAAATCTTAAAAATGAGCATAAGCACAATGAAATTAATGCTGGAATCATCTTCAGGATGCTAGAATACACTAAATACAGCAAAAATTTTGAGTCTACAAGGTTTAGTTTAGGTGTGAGAGCCAAAATGAACTTTTTATTGCTTTAAACGCGTTTTCAGCCCCTGATTGTACACTTAAGGTGAAAATGTCAAAATCTTCAAAATGAGCATAAGCACAATGAAATTAATGCTGGAATCATCTTCAGGATGCTAGAATACACTAAATACAGCAAAAATGTTGAGTCTACAACGTTTAGTTTAGGTGTGAGAGCCAAAATGAACTTTTTATGGCTTTAAATGCGTTTTCAGCCTGATTGTGCACTTTAGGTGAAAATGTCAAAATCTTAAAAATGAGCATAAGCACAATGAAATTAATGCTGGAATCATCTTCAGGATGCTAGAATACACTAAATACAGCAAAAATTTTGAGTCTACAACGTTTAGTTTAGGTGTGAGAGCCAAAATGAACTTTTTATTGCTTTAAACGCGTTTTCAGCCTGATTGTGCACTTTAGGTGAAAATGTCAAAATCTTAAAAATGAGCATAAGCACAATGAAATTAATGCTGGAATCATCTTCAGGATGCTAGAATACACTAAATACAGCAAAAATTTTGAGTCTACAACGTTTAGTTTAGGTGTGAGAGCCAAAATAAACTTTTTATTGCTTTAAACGCGTTTTCAGCCCCTGATTGTACACTTAAGGTGAAAATGTCAAAATCTTCAAAATGAGCATAAGCACAATGAAATTAATGCTGGAATCATCTTCAGGATGCTAGAATACACTAAATACAGCAAAAATTTTGAGTCTACAACGTTTAGTTTAGGTGTGAGAGCCAAAATGAACTTTTTATTGCTTTAAACGCGTTTTCAGCCTGATTGTGCACTTTAGGTGAAAATGTCAAAATCTTAAAAATGAGCATAAGCACAATGAAATTAATGCTGGAATCATCTTCAGGATGCTAGAATACACTAAATACAGCAAAAATTTTGAGTCTACAACGTTTAGTTTAGGTGTGAGAGCCAAAATGAACTTTTTATTGCTTTAAACGCGTTTTCAGCCCCTGATTGTACACTTAAGGTGAAAATGTCAAAATCTTAAAAATGAGCATAAGCACAATGAAATTAATGCTGGAATCATCTTCAGGATGCTAGAATACACTAAATACAGCAAAAATGTTGAGTCTACAACGTTTTGTTTAGGTGTGAGAGCCAAAATGAACTTTTTATGGCTTTAAATGTGTTTTCAGCCTGATTGTGCACATTAGGTGAAAATGTCAAAATCTTCAAAATGAGCATAAGCACAATGAAATTAATGCTGGAATCATCTTCAGGATGCTAGAATACACTAAATACAGCAAAAAATTTGAGTCTACAACGTTTAGTTTAGGTGTGAGAGCCAAAATGAACTTTTTATTGCTTTAAACGCGTTTTCAGCCTGATTGTGCACTTTAGGTGAAAATGTCAAAATCTTAAAAATGAGCATAAGCACAATGAAATTAATGCTGGAATCATCTTCAGGATGCTAGAATACACTAAATACAGCAAAAATTTTGAGTCTACAACGTTTAGTTTAGGTGTGAGAGCCAAAATGAACTTTTTATTGCTTTAAACGCGTTTTCAGCCCCTGATTGTACACTTAAGGTGAAAATGTCAAAATCTTCAAAATGAGCATAAGCACAATGAAATTAATGCTGGAATCATCTTCAGGATGCTAGAATACACTAAATACAGCAAAAATTTTGAGTCTACAACGTTTAGTTTAGGTGTGAGAGCCAAAATGAACTTTTTATTGCTTTAAACGCGTTTTCAGCCCCTGATTGTACACTTAAGGTGAAAATGTCAAAATCTTCAAAATGAGCATAAGCACAATGAAATTAATGCTGGAATCATCTTCAGGATGCTAGAATACACTAAATACAGCAAAAATTTTGAGTCTACAACGTTTAGTTTAGGTGTGAGAGCCAAAATGAACTTTTTATTGCTTTAAACGCGTTTTCAGCCTGATTGTGCACTTTAGGTGAAAATGTCAAAATCTTAAAAATGAGCATAAGCACAATGAAATTAATGCTGGAATCATCTTCAGGATGCTAGAATACACTAAATACAGCAAAAATTTTGAGTCTACAACGTTTAGTTTAGGTGTGAGAGCCAAAATGAACTTTTTATTGCTTTAAACGCGTTTTCAGCCCCTGATTGTACACTTAAGGTGAAAATGTCAAAATCTTCAAAATGAGCATAAGCACAATGAAATTAATGCTGGAATCATCTTCAGGATGCTAGAATACACTAAATACAGCAAAAATGTTGAGTCTACAACGTTTTGTTTAGGTGTGAGAGCCAAAATGAACTTTTTATGGCTTTAAATGCGTTTTCAGCCTGATTGTGCACTTTAGGTGAAAATGTCAAAATCTTCAAAATGAGCATAAGCACAATGAAATTAATGCTGGAATCATCTTCAGGATGCTAGAATACACTAAATACAGCAAAAATTTTGAGTCTACAACGTTTAGTTTAGGTGTGAGAGCCAAAATGAACTTTTTATTGCTTTAAACGCGTTTTCAGCCTGATTGTGCACTTTAGGTGAAAATGTCAAAATCTTAAAAATGAGCATAAGCACAATGAAATTAATGCTGAAATCATCTTCAGGATGCTAGAATACACTAAATACAGCAAAAATTTTGAGTCTACAACGTTTAGTTTAGGTGTGAGAGCCAAAATGAACTTTTTATTGCTTTAAACGCGTTTTCAGCCCCTGATTGTACACTTAAGGTGAAAATGTCAAAATCTTCAAAATGAGCATAAGCACAATGAAATTAATGCTGGAATCATATTCAGGATGCTAGAATACACTAAATACAGCAAAAATTTTGAGTCTACAACGTTTAGTTTAGGTGTGAGAGCCAAAATGAACTTTTTATTGCTTTAAACGCGTTTTCAGCCCCTGATTGTACACTTAAGGTGAAAATGTCAAAATCTTCAAAATGAGCATAAGCACAGTGAAATTAATGCTGGAATCATCTTCAGGATGCTAGAATACACTAAATACAGCAAAAATTTTGAGTCTACAACGTTTAGTTTAGGTGTGAGAGCCAAAATGAACTTTTTATTGCTTTAAACGCGTTTTCAGCCTGATTGTGCACTTTAGGTGAAAATGTCAAAATCTTAAAAATGAGCATAAGCACAATGAAATTAATAATGGAATCATCTTCAGGATGCTAGAATACACTAAATACAGCAAAAATTTTGAGTCTACAACGTTTAGTTTAGGTGTGAGAGCCAAAATGAACTTTTTATGGCTTTAAATGCGTTTTCAGCCTGATTGTGCACTTTAGGTGAAAATGTCAAAATCTTCAAAATGAGCATAAGCACAATGAAATTAATGCTGGAATCATCTTCAGGATGCTAGAATACACTAAATACAGCAAAAATGTTGAGTCTACAACGTTTTGTTTAGGTGTGAGAGCCAAAATGAACTTTTTATGGCTTTAAATGCGTTTTCAGCCTGATTGTGCACTTTAGGTGAAAATGTCAAAATCTTAAAAATGAGCATAAGCACAATGAAATTAATGCTGGAATCATCTTCAGGATGCTAGAATACACTAAATACAGCAAAAATTTTGAGTCTACAACGTTTAGTTTAGGTGTGAGAGCCAAAATGAACTTTTTATTGCTTTAAACGCGTTTTCAGCCCCTGATTGTACACTTAAGGTGAAAATGTCAAAATCTTCAAAATGAGCATAAGCACAATGAAATTAATGCTGGAATCATCTTCAGGATGCTAGAATACACTAAATACAGCAAAAATTTTGAGTCTACAACGTTTAGTTTAGGTGTGAGAGCCAAAATGAACTTTTTATTGCTTTAAACGCGTTTTCAGCCTGATTGTGCACTTTAGGTGAAAATGTCAAAATCTTAAAAATGAGCATAAGCACAATGAAATTAATGCTGGAATCATCTTCAGGATGCTAGAATACACTAAATACAGCAAAAATGTTGAGTCTACAACGTTTTGTTTAGGTGTGAGAGCCAAAATGAACTTTTTATGGCTTTAAATGCGTTTTCAGCCTGATTGTGCACTTTAGGTGAAAATGTCAAAATCTTCAAAATGAGCATAAGCACAATGAAATTAATGCTGGAATCATCTTCAGGATGCTAGAATACACTAAATACAGCAAAAATTTTGAGTCTACAACGTTTAGTTTAGGTGTGAGAGCCAAAATGAACTTTTTATTGCTTTAAACGCGTTTTCAGCCTGATTGTGCACTTTAGGTGAAAATGTCAAAATCTTAAAAATGAGCATAAGCACAATGAAATTAATGCTGGAATCATCTTCAGGATGCTAGAATACACTAAATACAGCAAAAATTTTGAGTCTACAACGTTTAGTTTAGGTGTGAGAGCCAAAATGAACTTTTTATTGCTTTAAACGCGTTTTCAGCCCCTGATTGTACACTTAAGGTGAAAATGTCAAAATCTTCAAAATAAGCATAAGCACAATAAAATTAATGCTGGAATCATCTTCAGGATGCTAGAATACACTAAATACAGCAAAAATTTTGAGTCTACAACGTTTAGTTTAGGTGTGAGAGCCAAAATGAACTTTTTATTGCTTTAAACGCGTTTTCAGCCTGATTGTGCACTTTAGGTGAAAATGTCAAAATCTTAAAAATGAGCATAAGCACAATGAAATTAATGCTGGAATCATCTTCAGGATGCTAGAATACACTAAATACAGCAAAAATTTTGAGTCTACAAGGTTTAGTTTAGGTGTGAGAGCCAAAATGAACTTTTTATTGCTTTAAACGCGTTTTCAGCCCCTGATTGTACACTTAAGGTGAAAATGTCAAAATCTTCAAAATGAGCATAAGCACAATGAAATTAATGCTGGAATCATCTTCAGGATGCTAGAATACACTAAATACAGCAAAAATGTTGAGTCTACAACGTTTAGTTTAGGTGTGAGAGCCAAAATGAACTTTTTATGGCTTTAAATGCGTTTTCAGCCTGATTGTGCACTTTAGGTGAAAATGTCAAAATCTTAAAAATGAGCATAAGCACAATGAAATTAATGCTGGAATCATCTTCAGGATGCTAGAATACACTAAATACAGCAAAAATTTTGAGTCTACAACGTTTAGTTTAGGTGTGAGAGCCAAAATGAACTTTTTATTGCTTTAAACGCGTTTTCAGCCTGATTGTGCACTTTAGGTGAAAATGTCAAAATCTTAAAAATGAGCATAAGCACAATGAAATTAATGCTGGAATCATCTTCAGGATGCTAGAATACACTAAATACAGCAAAAATTTTGAGTCTACAACGTTTAGTTTAGGTGTGAGAGCCAAAATAAACTTTTTATTGCTTTAAACGCGTTTTCAGCCCCTGATTGTACACTTAAGGTGAAAATGTCAAAATCTTCAAAATGAGCATAAGCACAATGAAATTAATGCTGGAATCATCTTCAGGATGCTAGAATACACTAAATACAGCAAAAATTTTGAGTCTACAACGTTTAGTTTAGGTGTGAGAGCCAAAATGAACTTTTTATTGCTTTAAACGCGTTTTCAGCCTGATTGTGCACTTAAGGTGAAAATGTCAAAATCTTAAAAATGAGCATAAGCACAATGAAATTAATGCTGGAATCATCTTCAGGATGCTAGAATACACTAAATACAGCAAAAATTTTGAGTCTACAACGTTTAGTTTAGGTGTGAGAGCCAAAATGAACTTTTTATTGCTTTAAACGCGTTTTCAGCCCCTGATTGTACACTTAAGGTGAAAATGTCAAAATCTTAAAAATGAGCATAAGCACAATGAAATTAATGCTGGAATCATCTTCAGGATGCTAGAATACACTAAATACAGCAAAAATGTTGAGTCTACAACGTTTTGTTTAGGTGTGAGAGCCAAAATGAACTTTTTATGGCTTTAAATGCGTTTTCAGCCTGATTGTGCACATTAGGTGAAAATGTCAAAATCTTCAAAATGAGCATAAGCACAATGAAATTAATGCTGGAATCATCTTCAGGATGCTAGAATACACTAAATACAGCAAAAAATTTGAGTCTACAACGTTTAGTTTAGGTGTGAGAGCCAAAATGAACTTTTTATTGCTTTAAACGCGTTTTCAGCCTGATTGTGCACTTTAGGTGAAAATGTCAAAATCTTAAAAATGAGCATAAGCACAATGAAATTAATGCTGGAATCATCTTCAGGATGCTAGAATACACTAAATACAGCAAAAATTTTGAGTCTACAACGTTTAGTTTAGGTGTGAGAGCCAAAATGAACTTTTTATTGCTTTAAACGCGTTTTCAGCCCCTGATTGTACACTTAAGGTGAAAATGTCAAAATCTTCAAAATGAGCATAAGCACAATGAAATTAATGCTGGAATCATCTTCAGGATGCTAGAATACACTAAATACAGCAAAAATTTTGAGTCTACAACGTTTAGTTTAGGTGTGAGAGCCAAAATGAACTTTTTATTGCTTTAAACGCGTTTTCAGCCCCTGATTGTACACTTAAGGTGAAAATGTCAAAATCTTCAAAATGAGCATAAGCACAATGAAATTAATGCTGGAATCATCTTCAGGATGCTAGAATACACTAAATACAGCAAAAATTTTGAGTCTACAACGTTTAGTTTAGGTGTGAGAGCCAAAATGAACTTTTTATTGCTTTAAACGCGTTTTCAGCCTGATTGTGCACTTTAGGTGAAAATGTCAAAATCTTAAAAATGAGCATAAGCACAATGAAATTAATGCTGGAATCATCTTCAGGATGCTAGAATACACTAAATACAGCAAAAATTTTGAGTCTACAACGTTTAGTTTAGGTGTGAGAGCCAAAATAAACTTTTTATTGCTTTAAACGCGTTTTCAGCCCCTGATTGTACACTTAAGGTGAAAATGTCAAAATCTTCAAAATGAGCATAAGCACAATGAAATTAATGCTGGAATCATCTTCAGGATGCTAGAATACACTAAATACAGAAAAAATGTTGAGTCTACAACGTTTTGTTTAGGTGTGAGAGCCAAAATGAACTTTTTATGGCTTTAAATGCGTTTTCAGCCTGATTGTGCACTTTAGGTGAAAATGTCAAAATCTTCAAAATGAGCATAAGCACAATGAAATTAATGCTGGAATCATCTTCAGGATGCTAGAATACACTAAATACAGCAAAAATTTTGAGTCTACAACGTTTAGTTTAGGTGTGAGAGCCAAAATGAACTTTTTATTGCTTTAAACGCGTTTTCAGCCTGATTGTGCACTTTAGGTGAAAATGTCAAAATCTTAAAAATGAGCATAAGCACAATGAAATTAATGCTGGAATCATCTTCAGGATGCTAGAATACACTAAATACAGCAAAAATTTTGAGTCTACAACGTTTAGTTTAGGTGTGAGAGCCAAAATGAACTTTTTATTGCTTTAAACGCGTTTTCAGCCTGATTGTGCACTTTAGGTGAAAATGTCAAAATCTTAAAAATGAGCATAAGCACAATGAAATTAATGCTGAAATCATCTTCAGGATGCTAGAATACACTAAATACAGCAAAAATTTTGAGTCTACAACGTTTAGTTTAGGTGTGAGAGCCAAAATGAACTTTTTATTGCTTTAAACGCGTTTTCAGCCCCTGATTGTACACTTAAGGTGAAAATGTCAAAATCTTCAAAATGAGCATAAGCACAATGAAATTAATGCTGGAATCATCTTCAGGATGCTAGAATACACTAAATACAGCAAAAATTTTGAGTCTACAACGTTTAGTTTAGTTGTGAGAGCCAAAATGAACTTTTTATTGCTTTAAACGCGTTTTCAGCCTGATTGTGCACTTTAGGTGAAAATGTCAAAATCTTAAAAATGAGCATAAGCACAATGAAATTAATGCTGGAATCATCTTCAGGATGCTAGAATACACTAAATACAGCAAAAATTTTGAGTCTACAACGTTTAGTTTAGGTGTGAGAGCCAAAATGAACTTTTTATTGCTTTAAACGCGTTTTCAGCCCCTGATTGTACACTTAAGGTGAAAATGTCAAAATCTTCAAAATGAGCATAAGCACAGTGAAATTAATGCTGGAATCATCTTCAGGATGCTGGAATACACTAAATACAGCAAAAATGTTGAGTCTACAACGTTTTGTTTAGGTGTGAGAGCCAAAATGAACTTTTTATGGCTTTAAATGCGTTTTCAGCCTGATTGTGCACTTTAGGTGAAAATGTCAAAATCTTCAAAATGAGCATAAGCACAATGAAATTAATGCTGGAATCATCTTCAGGATGCTAGAATACACTAAATACAGCAAAAATTTTGAGTCTACAACGTTTAGTTTAGGTGTGAGAGCCAAAATGAACTTTTTATTGCTTTAAACGCGTTTTCAGCCTGATTGTGCACTTTAGGTGAAAATGTCAAAATCTTAAAAATGAGCATAAGCACAATGAAATTAATGCTGGAATCATCTTCAGGATGCTAGAATACACTAAATACAGCAAAAATTTTGAGTCTACAACGTTTAGTTTAGGTGTGAGAGCCAAAATGAACTTTTTATTGCTTTAAACGCGTTTTCAGCCCCTGATTGTACACTTAAGGTGAAAATGTCAAAATCTTCAAAATGAGCATAAGCACAATAAAATTAATGCTGGAATCATCTTCAGGATGCTAGAATACACTAAATACAGCAAAAATTTTGAGTCTACAACGTTTAGTTTAGGTGTGAGAGCCAAAATGAACTTTTTATTGCTTTAAACGCGTTTTCAGCCTGATTGTGCACTTTAGGTGAAAATGTCAAAATCTTAAAAATGAGCATAAGCACAATGAAATTAATGCTGGAATCATCTTCAGGATGCTAGAATACACTAAATACAGCAAAAATTTTGAGTCTACAAGGTTTAGTTTAGGTGTGAGAGCCAAAATGAACTTTTTATTGCTTTAAACGCGTTTTCAGCCCCTGATTGTACACTTAAGGTGAAAATGTCAAAATCTTCAAAATGAGCATAAGCACAATGAAATTAATGCTGGAATCATCTTCAGGATGCTAGAATACACTAAATACAGCAAAAATGTTGAGTCTACAACGTTTAGTTTAGGTGTGAGAGCCAAAATGAACTTTTTATGGCTTTAAATGCGTTTTCAGCCTGATTGTGCACTTTAGGTGAAAATGTCAAAATCTTAAAAATGAGCATAAGCACAATGAAATTAATGCTGGAATCATCTTCAGGATGCTAGAATACACTAAATACAGCAAAAATTTTGAGTCTACAACGTTTAGTTTAGGTGTGAGAGCCAAAATGAACTTTTTATTGCTTTAAACGCGTTTTCAGCCTGATTGTGCACTTTAGGTGAAAATGTCAAAATCTTAAAAATGAGCATAAGCACAATGAAATTAATGCTGGAATCATCTTCAGGATGCTAGAATACACTAAATACAGCAAAAATTTTGAGTCTACAACGTTTAGTTTAGGTGTGAGAGCCAAAATAAACTTTTTATTGCTTTAAACGCGTTTTCAGCCCCTGATTGTACACTTAAGGTGAAAATGTCAAAATCTTCAAAATGAGCATAAGCACAATGAAATTAATGCTGGAATCATCTTCAGGATGCTAGAATACACTAAATACAGCAAAAATTTTGAGTCTACAACGTTTAGTTTAGGTGTGAGAGCCAAAATGAACTTTTTATTGCTTTAAACGCGTTTTCAGCCTGATTGTGCACTTTAGGTGAAAATGTCAAAATCTTAAAAATGAGCATAAGCACAATGAAATTAATGCTGGAATCATCTTCAGGATGCTAGAATACACTAAATACAGCAAAAATTTTGAGTCTACAACGTTTAGTTTAGGTGTGAGAGCCAAAATGAACTTTTTATTGCTTTAAACGCGTTTTCAGCCCCTGATTGTACACTTAAGGTGAAAATGTCAAAATCTTAAAAATGAGCATAAGCACAATGAAATTAATGCTGGAATCATCTTCAGGATGCTAGAATACACTAAATACAGCAAAAATGTTGAGTCTACAACGTTTTGTTTAGGTGTGAGAGCCAAAATGAACTTTTTATGGCTTTAAATGTGTTTTCAGCCTGATTGTGCACATTAGGTGAAAATGTCAAAATCTTCAAAATGAGCATAAGCACAATGAAATTAATGCTGGAATCATCTTCAGGATGCTAGAATACACTAAATACAGCAAAAAATTTGAGTCTACAACGTTTAGTTTAGGTGTGAGAGCCAAAATGAACTTTTTATTGCTTTAAACGCGTTTTCAGCCTGATTGTGCACTTTAGGTGAAAATGTCAAAATCTTAAAAATGAGCATAAGCACAATGAAATTAATGCTGGAATCATCTTCAGGATGCTAGAATACACTAAATACAGCAAAAATTTTGAGTCTACAACGTTTAGTTTAGGTGTGAGAGCCAAAATGAACTTTTTATTGCTTTAAACGCGTTTTCAGCCCCTGATTGTACACTTAAGGTGAAAATGTCAAAATCTTCAAAATGAGCATAAGCACAATGAAATTAATGCTGGAATCATCTTCAGGATGCTAGAATACACTAAATACAGCAAAAATTTTGAGTCTACAACGTTTAGTTTAGGTGTGAGAGCCAAAATGAACTTTTTATTGCTTTAAACGCGTTTTCAGCCCCTGATTGTACACTTAAGGTGAAAATGTCAAAATCTTCAAAATGAGCATAAGCACAATGAAATTAATGCTGGAATCATCTTCAGGATGCTAGAATACACTAAATACAGCAAAAATTTTGAGTCTACAACGTTTAGTTTAGGTGTGAGAGCCAAAATGAACTTTTTATTGCTTTAAACGCGTTTTCAGCCTGATTGTGCACTTTAGGTGAAAATGTCAAAATCTTAAAAATGAGCATAAGCACAATGAAATTAATGCTGGAATCATCTTCAGGATGCTAGAATACACTAAATACAGCAAAAATTTTGAGTCTACAACGTTTAGTTTAGGTGTGAGAGCCAAAATGAACTTTTTATTGCTTTAAACGCGTTTTCAGCCCCTGATTGTACACTTAAGGTGAAAATGTCAAAATCTTCAAAATGAGCATAAGCACAATGAAATTAATGCTGGAATCATCTTCAGGATGCTAGAATACACTAAATACAGCAAAAATGTTGAGTCTACAACGTTTTGTTTAGGTGTGAGAGCCAAAATGAACTTTTTATGGCTTTAAATGCGTTTTCAGCCTGATTGTGCACTTTAGGTGAAAATGTCAAAATCTTCAAAATGAGCATAAGCACAATGAAATTAATGCTGGAATCATCTTCAGGATGCTAGAATACACTAAATACAGCAAAAATTTTGAGTCTACAACGTTTAGTTTAGGTGTGAGAGCCAAAATGAACTTTTTATTGCTTTAAACGCGTTTTCAGCCTGATTGTGCACTTTAGGTGAAAATGTCAAAATCTTAAAAATGAGCATAAGCACAATGAAATTAATGCTGAAATCATCTTCAGGATGCTAGAATACACTAAATACAGCAAAAATTTTGAGTCTACAACGTTTAGTTTAGGTGTGAGAGCCAAAATGAACTTTTTATTGCTTTAAACGCGTTTTCAGCCCCTGATTGTACACTTAAGGTGAAAATGTCAAAATCTTCAAAATGAGCATAAGCACAATGAAATTAATGCTGGAATCATATTCAGGATGCTAGAATACACTAAATACAGCAAAAATTTTGAGTCTACAACGTTTAGTTTAGGTGTGAGAGCCAAAATGAACTTTTTATTGCTTTAAACGCGTTTTCAGCCCCTGATTGTACACTTAAGGTGAAAATGTCAAAATCTTCAAAATGAGCATAAGCACAGTGAAATTAATGCTGGAATCATCTTCAGGATGCTGGAATACACTAAATACAGCAAAAATGTTGAGTCTACAACGTTTTGTTTAGGTGTGAGAGCCAAAATGAACTTTTTATGGCTTTAAATGCGTTTTCAGCCTGATTGTGCACTTTAGGTGAAAATGTCAAAATCTTCAAAATGAGCATAAGCACAATGAAATTAATGCTGGAATCATCTTCAGGATGCTAGAATACACTAAATACAGCAAAAATTTTGAGTCTACAACGTTTAGTTTAGGTGTGAGAGCCAAAATGAACTTTTTATTGCTTTAAACGCGTTTTCAGCCTGATTGTGCACTTTAGGTGAAAATGTCAAAATCTTAAAAATGAGCATAAGCACAATGAAATTAATGCTGGAATCATCTTCAGGATGCTAGAATACACTAAATACAGCAAAAATTTTGAGTCTACAACGTTTAGTTTAGGTGTGAGAGCCAAAATGAACTTTTTATTGCTTTAAACGCGTTTTCAGCCCCTGATTGTACACTTAAGGTGAAAATGTCAAAATCTTCAAAATGAGCATAAGCACAATAAAATTAATGCTGGAATCATCTTCAGGATGCTAGAATACACTAAATACAGCAAAAATTTTGAGTCTACAACGTTTAGTTTAGGTGTGAGAGCCAAAATGAACTTTTTATTGCTTTAAACGCGTTTTCAGCCTGATTGTGCACTTTAGGTGAAAATGTCAAAATCTTAAAAATGAGCATAAGCACAATGAAATTAATGCTGGAATCATCTTCAGGATGCTAGAATACACTAAATACAGCAAAAATTTTGAGTCTACAAGGTTTAGTTTAGGTGTGAGAGCCAAAATGAACTTTTTATTGCTTTAAACGCGTTTTCAGCCCCTGATTGTACACTTAAGGTGAAAATGTCAAAATCTTCAAAATGAGCATAAGCACAATAAAATTAATGCTGGAATCATCTTCAGGATGCTAGAATACACTAAATACAGCAAAAATTTTGAGTCTACAACGTTTAGTTTAGGTGTGAGAGCCAAAATGAACTTTTTATTGCTTTAAACGCGTTTTCAGCCTGATTGTGCACTTTAGGTGAAAATGTCAAAATCTTAAAAATGAGCATAAGCACAATGAAATTAATGCTGGAATCATCTTCAGGATGCTAGAATACACTAAATACAGCAAAAATTTTGAGTCTACAAGGTTTAGTTTAGGTGTGAGAGCCAAAATGAACTTTTTATTGCTTTAAACGCGTTTTCAGCCCCTGATTGTACACTTAAGGTGAAAATGTCAAAATCTTCAAAATGAGCATAAGCACAATGAAATTAATGCTGGAATCATCTTCAGGATGCTAGAATACACTAAATACAGCAAAAATGTTGAGTCTACAACGTTTAGTTTAGGTGTGAGAGCCAAAATGAACTTTTTATGGCTTTAAATGCGTTTTCAGCCTGATTGTGCACTTTAGGTGAAAATGTCAAAATCTTAAAAATGAGCATAAGCACAATGAAATTAATGCTGGAATCATCTTCAGGATGCTAGAATACACTAAATACAGCAAAAATTTTGAGTCTACAACGTTTAGTTTAGGTGTGAGAGCCAAAATAAACTTTTTATTGCTTTAAACGCGTTTTCAGCCCCTGATTGTACACTTAAGGTGAAAATGTCAAAATCTTCAAAATGAGCATAAGCACAATGAAATTAATGCTGGAATCATCTTCAGGATGCTAGAATACACTAAATACAGCAAAAATTTTGAGTCTACAACGTTTAGTTTAGGTGTGAGAGCCAAAATGAACTTTTTATTGCTTTAAACGCGTTTTCAGCCTGATTGTGCACTTTAGGTGAAAATGTCAAAATCTTAAAAATGAGCATAAGCACAATGAAATTAATGCTGGAATCATCTTCAGGATGCTAGAATACACTAAATACAGCAAAAATTTTGAGTCTACAACGTTTAGTTTAGGTGTGAGAGCCAAAATGAACTTTTTATTGCTTTAAACGCGTTTTCAGCCCCTGATTGTACACTTAAGGTGAAAATGTCAAAATCTTAAAAATGAGCATAAGCACAATGAAATTAATGCTGGAATCATCTTCAGGATGCTAGAATACACTAAATACAGCAAAAATGTTGAGTCTACAACGTTTTGTTTAGGTGTGAGAGCCAAAATGAACTTTTTATGGCTTTAAATGCGTTTTCAGCCTGATTGTGCACATTAGGTGAAAATGTCAAAATCTTCAAAATGAGCATAAGCACAATGAAATTAATGCTGGAATCATCTTCAGGATGCTAGAATACACTAAATACAGCAAAAAATTTGAGTCTACAACGTTTAGTTTAGGTGTGAGAGCCAAAATGAACTTTTTATTGCTTTAAACGCGTTTTCAGCCCCTGATTGTACACTTAAGGTGAAAATGTCAAAATCTTCAAAATGAGCATAAGCACAATGAAATTAATGCTGGAATCATATTCAGGATGCTAGAATACACTAAATACAGCAAAAATTTTGAGTCTACAACGTTTAGTTTAGGTGTGAGAGCCAAAATGAACTTTTTATTGCTTTAAACGCGTTTTCAGCCCCTGATTGTACACTTAAGGTGAAAATGTCAAAATCTTCAAAATGAGCATAAGCACAATGAAATTAATGCTGGAATCATATTCAGGATGCTAGAATACACTAAATACAGCAAAAATTTTGAGTCTACAACGTTTAGTTTAGGTGTGAGAGCCAAAATGAACTTTTTATTGCTTTAAACGCGTTTTCAGCCTGATTGTGCACTTTAGGTGAAAATGTCAAAATCTTAAAAATGAGCATAAGCACAATGAAATTAATGCTGGAATCATCTTCAGGATGCTAGAATACACTAAATACAGCAAAAATTTTGAGTCTACAAGGTTTAGTTTAGGTGTGAGAGCCAAAATGAACTTTTTATTGCTTTAAACGCGTTTTCAGCCCCTGATTGTACACTTAAGGTGAAAATGTCAAAATCTTCAAAATGAGCATAAGCACAATGAAATTAATGCTGGAATCATCTTCAGGATGCTAGAATACACTAAATACAGCAAAAATGTTGAGTCTACAACGTTTAGTTTAGGTGTGAGAGCCAAAATGAACTTTTTATGGCTTTAAATGCGTTTTCAGCCTGATTGTGCACTTTAGGTGAAAATGTCAAAATCTTAAAAATGAGCATAAGCACAATGAAATTAATGCTGGAATCATCTTCAGGATGCTAGAATACACTAAATACAGCAAAAATTTTGAGTCTACAACGTTTAGTTTAGGTGTGAGAGCCAAAATGAACTTTTTATTGCTTTAAACGCGTTTTCAGCCTGATTGTGCACTTTAGGTGAAAATGTCAAAATCTTAAAAATGAGCATAAGCACAATGAAATTAATGCTGGAATCATCTTCAGGATGCTAGAATACACTAAATACAGCAAAAATTTTGAGTCTACAACGTTTAGTTTAGGTGTGAGAGCCAAAATGAACTTTTTATTGCTTTAAACGCGTTTTCAGCCCCTGATTGTACACTTAAGGTGAAAATGTCAAAATCTTCAAAATGAGCATAAGCACAGTGAAATTAATGCTGGAATCATCTTCAGGATGCTGGAATACACTAAATACAGCAAAAATGTTGAGTCTACAACGTTTTGTTTAGGTGTGAGAGCCAAAATGAACTTTTTATGGCTTTAAATGCGTTTTCAGCCTGATTGTGCACTTTAGGTGAAAATGTCAAAATCTTCAAAATGAGCATAAGCACAATGAAATTAATGCTGGAATCATCTTCAGGATGCTAGAATACACTAAATACAGCAAAAATTTTGAGTCTACAACGTTTAGTTTAGGTGTGAGAGCCAAAATGAACTTTTTATTGCTTTAAACGCGTTTTCAGCCTGATTGTGCACTTTAGGTGAAAATGTCAAAATCTTAAAAATGAGCATAAGCACAATGAAATTAATGCTGGAATCATCTTCAGGATGCTAGAATACACTAAATACAGCAAAAATTTTGAGTCTACAACGTTTAGTTTAGGTGTGAGAGCCAAAATGAACTTTTTATTGCTTTAAACGCGTTTTCAGCCCCTGATTGTACACTTAAGGTGAAAATGTCAAAATCTTCAAAATGAGCATAAGCACAATAAAATTAATGCTGGAATCATCTTCAGGATGCTAGAATACACTAAATACAGCAAAAATTTTGAGTCTACAACGTTTAGTTTAGGTGTGAGAGCCAAAATGAACTTTTTATTGCTTTAAACGCGTTTTCAGCCTGATTGTGCACTTTAGGTGAAAATGTCAAAATCTTAAAAATGAGCATAAGCACAATGAAATTAATGCTGGAATCATCTTCAGGATGCTAGAATACACTAAATACAGCAAAAATTTTGAGTCTACAAGGTTTAGTTTAGGTGTGAGAGCCAAAATGAACTTTTTATTGCTTTAAACGCGTTTTCAGCCCCTGATTGTACACTTAAGGTGAAAATGTCAAAATCTTCAAAATGAGCATAAGCACAATGAAATTAATGCTGGAATCATCTTCAGGATGCTAGAATACACTAAATACAGCAAAAATGTTGAGTCTACAACGTTTAGTTTAGGTGTGAGAGCCAAAATGAACTTTTTATGGCTTTAAATGCGTTTTCAGCCTGATTGTGCACTTTAGGTGAAAATGTCAAAATCTTAAAAATGAGCATAAGCACAATGAAATTAATGCTGGAATCATCTTCAGGATGCTAGAATACACTAAATACAGCAAAAATTTTGAGTCTACAACGTTTAGTTTAGGTGTGAGAGCCAAAATAAACTTTTTATTGCTTTAAACGCGTTTTCAGCCCCTGATTGTACACTTAAGGTGAAAATGTCAAAATCTTCAAAATGAGCATAAGCACAATGAAATTAATGCTGGAATCATCTTCAGGATGCTAGAATACACTAAATACAGCAAAAATTTTGAGTCTACAACGTTTAGTTTAGGTGTGAGAGCCAAAATGAACTTTTTATTGCTTTAAACGCGTTTTCAGCCTGATTGTGCACTTTAGGTGAAAATGTCAAAATCTTAAAAATGAGCATAAGCACAATGAAATTAATGCTGGAATCATCTTCAGGATGCTAGAATACACTAAATACAGCAAAAATTTTGAGTCTACAACGTTTAGTTTAGGTGTGAGAGCCAAAATGAACTTTTTATTGCTTTAAACGCGTTTTCAGCCCCTGATTGTACACTTAAGGTGAAAATGTCAAAATCTTAAAAATGAGCATAAGCACAATGAAATTAATGCTGGAATCATCTTCAGGATGCTAGAATACACTAAATACAGCAAAAATGTTGAGTCTACAACGTTTTGTTTAGGTGTGAGAGCCAAAATGAACTTTTTATGGCTTTAAATGCGTTTTCAGCCTGATTGTGCACATTAGGTGAAAATGTCAAAATCTTCAAAATGAGCATAAGCACAATGAAATTAATGCTGGAATCATCTTCAGGATGCTAGAATACACTAAATACAGCAAAAAATTTGAGTCTACAACGTTTAGTTTAGGTGTGAGAGCCAAAATGAACTTTTTATTGCTTTAAACGCGTTTTCAGCCCCTGATTGTACACTTAAGGTGAAAATGTCAAAATCTTCAAAATGAGCATAAGCACAATGAAATTAATGCTGGAATCATATTCAGGATGCTAGAATACACTAAATACAGCAAAAATTTTGAGTCTACAACGTTTAGTTTAGGTGTGAGAGCCAAAATGAACTTTTTATTGCTTTAAACGCGTTTTCAGCCCCTGATTGTACACTTAAGGTGAAAATGTCAAAATCTTCAAAATGAGCATAAGCACAATGAAATTAATGCTGGAATCATATTCAGGATGCTAGAATACACTAAATACAGCAAAAATTTTGAGTCTACAACGTTTAGTTTAGGTGTGAGAGCCAAAATGAACTTTTTATTGCTTTAAACGCGTTTTCAGCCTGATTGTGCACTTTAGGTGAAAATGTCAAAATCTTAAAAATGAGCATAAGCACAATGAAATTAATGCTGGAATCATCTTCAGGATGCTAGAATACACTAAATACAGCAAAAATTTTGAGTCTACAAGGTTTAGTTTAGGTGTGAGAGCCAAAATGAACTTTTTATTGCTTTAAACGCGTTTTCAGCCCCTGATTGTACACTTAAGGTGAAAATGTCAAAATCTTCAAAATGAGCATAAGCACAATGAAATTAATGCTGGAATCATCTTCAGGATGCTAGAATACACTAAATACAGCAAAAATGTTGAGTCTACAACGTTTAGTTTAGGTGTGAGAGCCAAAATGAACTTTTTATGGCTTTAAATGCGTTTTCAGCCTGATTGTGCACTTTAGGTGAAAATGTCAAAATCTTAAAAATGAGCATAAGCACAATGAAATTAATGCTGGAATCATCTTCAGGATGCTAGAATACACTAAATACAGCAAAAATTTTGAGTCTACAACGTTTAGTTTAGGTGTGAGAGCCAAAATGAACTTTTTATTGCTTTAAACGCGTTTTCAGCCTGATTGTGCACTTTAGGTGAAAATGTCAAAATCTTAAAAATGAGCATAAGCACAATGAAATTAATGCTGGAATCATCTTCAGGATGCTAGAATACACTAAATACAGCAAAAATTTTGAGTCTACAACGTTTAGTTTAGGTGTGAGAGCCAAAATAAACTTTTTATTGCTTTAAACGCGTTTTCAGCCCCTGATTGTACACTTAAGGTGAAAATGTCAAAATCTTCAAAATGAGCATAAGCACAATGAAATTAATGCTGGAATCATCTTCAGGATGCTAGAATACACTAAATACAGCAAAAATTTTGAGTCTACAACGTTTAGTTTAGGTGTGAGAGCCAAAATGAACTTTTTATTGCTTTAAACGCGTTTTCAGCCTGATTGTGCACTTTAGGTGAAAATGTCAAAATCTTAAAAATGAGCATAAGCACAATGAAATTAATGCTGGAATCATCTTCAGGATGCTAGAATACACTAAATACAGCAAAAATTTTGAGTCTACAACGTTTAGTTTAGGTGTGAGAGCCAAAATGAACTTTTTATTGCTTTAAACGCGTTTTCAGCCCCTGATTGTACACTTAAGGTGAAAATGTCAAAATCTTAAAAATGAGCATAAGCACAATGAAATTAATGCTGGAATCATCTTCAGGATGCTAGAATACACTAAATACAGCAAAAATGTTGAGTCTACAACGTTTTGTTTAGGTGTGAGAGCCAAAATGAACTTTTTATGGCTTTAAATGCGTTTTCAGCCTGATTGTGCACATTAGGTGAAAATGTCAAAATCTTCAAAATGAGCATAAGCACAATGAAATTAATGCTGGAATCATCTTCAGGATGCTAGAATACACTAAATACAGCAAAAAATTTGAGTCTACAACGTTTAGTTTAGGTGTGAGAGCCAAAATGAACTTTTTATTGCTTTAAACGCGTTTTCAGCCTGATTGTGCACTTTAGGTGAAAATGTCAAAATCTTAAAAATGAGCATAAGCACAATGAAATTAATGCTGGAATCATCTTCAGGATGCTAGAATACACTAAATACAGCAAAAATTTTGAGTCTACAACGTTTAGTTTAGGTGTGAGAGCCAAAATGAACTTTTTATTGCTTTAAACGCGTTTTCAGCCCCTGATTGTACACTTAAGGTGAAAATGTCAAAATCTTCAAAATGAGCATAAGCACAATGAAATTAATGCTGGAATCATCTTCAGGATGCTAGAATACACTAAATACAGCAAAAATTTTGAGTCTACAACGTTTAGTTTAGGTGTGAGAGCCAAAATGAACTTTTTATTGCTTTAAACGCGTTTTCAGCCCCTGATTGTACACTTAAGGTGAAAATGTCAAAATCTTCAAAATGAGCATAAGCACAATGAAATTAATGCTGGAATCATCTTCAGGATGCTAGAATACACTAAATACAGCAAAAATTTTGAGTCTACAACGTTTAGTTTAGGTGTGAGAGCCAAAATGAACTTTTTATTGCTTTAAACGCGTTTTCAGCCTGATTGTGCACTTTAGGTGAAAATGTCAAAATCTTAAAAATGAGCATAAGCACAATGAAATTAATGCTGGAATCATCTTCAGGATGCTAGAATACACTAAATACAGCAAAAATTTTGAGTCTACAACGTTTAGTTTAGGTGTGAGAGCCAAAATGAACTTTTTATTGCTTTAAACGCGTTTTCAGCCCCTGATTGTACACTTAAGGTGAAAATGTCAAAATCTTCAAAATGAGCATAAGCACAATGAAATTAATGCTGGAATCATCTTCAGGATGCTAGAATACACTAAATACAGCAAAAATGTTGAGTCTACAACGTTTTGTTTAGGTGTGAGAGCCAAAATGAACTTTTTATGGCTTTAAATGCGTTTTCAGCCTGATTGTGCACTTTAGGTGAAAATGTCAAAATCTTCAAAATGAGCATAAGCACAATGAAATTAATGCTGGAATCATCTTCAGGATGCTAGAATACACTAAATACAGCAAAAATTTTGAGTCTACAACGTTTAGTTTAGGTGTGAGAGCCAAAATGAACTTTTTATTGCTTTAAACGCGTTTTCAGCCTGATTGTGCACTTTAGGTGAAAATGTCAAAATCTTAAAAATGAGCATAAGCACAATGAAATTAATGCTGGAATCATCTTCAGGATGCTAGAATACACTAAATACAGCAAAAATTTTGAGTCTACAACGTTTAGTTTAGGTGTGAGAGCCAAAATGAACTTTTTATTGCTTTAAACGCGTTTTCAGCCTGATTGTGCACTTTAGGTGAAAATGTCAAAATCTTAAAAATGAGCATAAGCACAATGAAATTAATGCTGAAATCATCTTCAGGATGCTAGAATACACTAAATACAGCAAAAATTTTGAGTCTACAACGTTTAGTTTAGGTGTGAGAGCCAAAATGAACTTTTTATTGCTTTAAACGCGTTTTCAGCCCCTGATTGTACACTTAAGGTGAAAATGTCAAAATCTTCAAAATGAGCATAAGCACAATGAAATTAATGCTGGAATCATCTTGAGGATGCTAGAATACACTAAATACAGCAAAAATTTTGAGTCTACAACGTTTAGTTTAGGTGTGAGAGCCAAAATGAACTTTTTATTGCTTTAAACGCGTTTTCAGCCTGATTGTGCACTTTAGGTGAAAATGTCAAAATCTTAAAAATGAGCATAAGCACAATGAAATTAATGCTGGAATCATCTTCAGGATGCTAGAATACACTAAATACAGCAAAAATTTTGAGTCTACAACGTTTAGTTTAGGTGTGAGAGCCAAAATGAACTTTTTATTGCTTTAAACGCGTTTTCAGCCCCTGATTGTACACTTAAGGTGAAAATGTCAAAATCTTCAAAATGAGCATAAGCACAGTGAAATTAATGCTGGAATCATCTTCAGGATGCTGGAATACACTAAATACAGCAAAAATGTTGAGTCTACAACGTTTTGTTTAGGTGTGAGAGCCAAAATGAACTTTTTATGGCTTTAAATGCGTTTTCAGCCTGATTGTGCACTTTAGGTGAAAATGTCAAAATCTTCAAAATGAGCATAAGCACAATGAAATTAATGCTGGAATCATCTTCAGGATGCTAGAATACACTAAATACAGCAAAAATTTTGAGTCTACAACGTTTAGTTTAGGTGTGAGAGCCAAAATGAACTTTTTATTGCTTTAAACGCGTTTTCAGCCTGATTGTGCACTTTAGGTGAAAATGTCAAAATCTTAAAAATGAGCATAAGCACAATGAAATTAATGCTGGAATCATCTTCAGGATGCTAGAATACACTAAATACAGCAAAAATTTTGAGTCTACAACGTTTAGTTTAGGTGTGAGAGCCAAAATGAACTTTTTATTGCTTTAAACGCGTTTTCAGCCCCTGATTGTACACTTAAGGTGAAAATGTCAAAATCTTCAAAATGAGCATAAGCACAATGAAATTAATGCTGGAATCATCTTCAGGATGCTAGAATACACTAAATACAGCAAAAATGTTGAGTCTACAACGTTTAGTTTAGGTGTGAGAGCCAAAATGAACTTTTTATGGCTTTAAATGCGTTTTCAGCCTGATTGTGCACTTTAGGTGAAAATGTCAAAATCTTAAAAATGAGCATAAGCACAATGAAATTAATGCTGGAATCATCTTCAGGATGCTAGAATACACTAAATACAGCAAAAATTTTGAGTCTACAACGTTTAGTTTAGGTGTGAGAGCCAAAATGAACTTTTTATTGCTTTAAACGCGTTTTCAGCCTGATTGTGCACTTTAGGTGAAAATGTCAAAATCTTAAAAATGAGCATAAGCACAATGAAATTAATGCTGGAATCATCTTCAGGATGCTAGAATACACTAAATACAGCAAAAATTTTGAGTCTACAACGTTTAGTTTAGGTGTGAGAGCCAAAATAAACTTTTTATTGCTTTAAACGCGTTTTCAGCCCCTGATTGTACACTTAAGGTGAAAATGTCAAAATCTTCAAAATGAGCATAAGCACAATGAAATTAATGCTGGAATCATCTTCAGGATGCTAGAATACACTAAATACAGCAAAAATTTTGAGTCTACAACGTTTAGTTTAGGTGTAAGAGCCAAAATGAACTTTTTATTGCTTTAAACGCGTTTTCAGCCTGATTGTGCACTTTAGGTGAAAATGTCAAAATCTTAAAAATGAGCATAAGCACAATGAAATTAATGCTGGAATCATCTTCAGGATGCTAGAATACACTAAATACAGCAAAAATTTTGAGTCTACAACGTTTAGTTTAGGTGTGAGAGCCAAAATGAAGTTTTTATTGCTTTAAACGCGTTTTCAGCCCCTGATTGTACACTTAAGGTGAAAATGTCAAAATCTTAAAAATGAGCATAAGCACAATGAAATTAATGCTGGAATCATCTTCAGGATGCTAGAATACACTAAATACAGCAAAAATGTTGAGTCTACAACGTTTTGTTTAGGTGTGAGAGCCAAAATGAACTTTTTATTGCTTTAAACGCGTTTTCAGCCCCTGATTGTACACTTAGGTGAAAATGTCAAAATCTTCAAAATGAGCATAAGCACAATGAAATTAATGCTGGAATCATCTTCAGGATGCTAGAATACACTAAATACAGCAAAAATTTTGAGTCTACAACGTTTAGTTTAGGTTTGTGTGCCAAAATGAACTTTTTATTGCTTTAAATGCGTTTTCAGCCTGATTGTGCACTTTAGGTGAAAATGTCAAAATCTTCAAAATGAGCATAAGCACGATAAAATTAATGCTGGAATCATCTTCAGGATGCTAGAATACACTAAATACAGCAAAAATTTTGAGTCTACAAGGTTTAGTTTAGGTGTGAGAGCCAAAATGAACTTTTTATTGCTTTAAACGCGTTTTCAGCCCCTGATTGTACACTTAAGGTGAAAATGTCAAAATCTTAAAAATGAGCATAAGCACAATGAAATTAATGCTGGAATCATCTTCAGGATGCTAGAATACACTAAATACAGCAAAAATGTTGAGTCTACAACGTTTTGTTTAGGTGTGAGAGCCAAAATGAACTTTTTATTGCTTTAAACGCGTTTTCAGCCTGATTGTGCACTTTAGGTGAAAATGTCAAAATCTTAAAAATGAGCATAAGCACAATGAAATTAATGCTGGAATCATCTTCAGGATGCTAGAATACACTAAATACAGCAAAAATTTTGAGTCTACAACGTTTAGTTTAGGTGTGAGAGCCAAAATGAACTTTTTATTGCTTTAAACGCGTTTTCAGCCCCTGATTGTACACTTAAGGTGAAAATGTCAAAATCTTCAAAATGAGCATAAGCACAATGAAATTAATGCTGGAATCATCTTCAGGATGCTAGAATACACTAAATACAGCAAAAATTTTGAGTCTACAACGTTTAGTTTAGGTGTGAGAGCCAAAATGAACTTTTTATTGCTTTAAACGCGTTTTCAGCCTGATTGTGCACTTTAGGTGAAAATGTCAAAATCTTCAAAATGAGCATAAGCACAATGAAATTAATGCTGGAATCATCTTCAGGATGCTAGAATACACTAAATACAGCAAAAAATTTGAGTCTACAACGTTTAGTTTAGGTGTGAGAGCCAAAATGAACTTTTTATTGCTTTAAACGCGTTTTCAGCCCCTGATTGTACACTTAAGGTGAAAATGTCAAAATCTTCAAAATGAGCATAAGCACAATGAAATTAATGCTGGAATCATCTTCAGGATGCTGGAATACACTAAATACAGCAAAAATTTTGAGTCTACAACGTTTAGTTTAGGTGTGAGAGCCAAAATGAACTTTTTATTGCTTTAAACGCGTTTTCAGCCTGATTGTGCACTTTAGGTGAAAATGTCAAAATCTTAAAAATGAGCATAAGCACAATGAAATTAATGCTGGAATCATCTTCAGGATGCTAGAATACACTAAATACAGCAAAAATTTTGAGTCTACAACGTTTAGTTTAGGTGTGAGAGCCAAAATGAAGTTTTTATTGCTTTAAACGCGTTTTCAGCCCCTGATTGTACACTTAAGGTGAAAATGTCAAAATCTTAAAAATGAGCATAAGCACAATGAAATTAATGCTGGAATCATCTTCAGGATGCTAGAATACACTAAATACAGCAAAAATGTTGAGTCTACAACGTTTTGTTTAGGTGTGAGAGCCAAAATGAACTTTTTATGGCTTTAAATGCGTTTTCAGCCTGATTGTGCACTTTAGGTGAAAATGTCAAAATCTTCAAAATGAGCATAAGCACAATGAAATTAATGCTGGAATCATCTTCAGGATGCTAGAATACACTAAATACAGCAAAAATTTTGAGTCTACAACGTTTAGTTTAGGTGTGAGAGCCAAAATGAACTTTTTATTGCTTTAAACGCGTTTTCAGCCTGATTGTGCACTTTAGGTGAAAATGTCAAAATCTTAAAAATGAGCATAAGCACAATGAAATTAATGCTGGAATCATCTTCAGGATGCTAGAATACACTAAATACAGCAAAAATTTTGAGTCTACAACGTTTAGTTTAGGTGTGAGAGCCAAAATGAACTTTTTATTGCTTTAAACGCGTTTTCAGCCTGATTGTGCACTTTAGGTGAAAATGTCAAAATCTTAAAAATGAGCATAAGCACAATGAAATTAATGCTGAAATCATCTTCAGGATGCTAGAATACACTAAATACAGCAAAAATTTTGAGTCTACAACGTTTAGTTTAGGTGTGAGAGCCAAAATGAACTTTTTATTGCTTTAAACGCGTTTTCAGCCCCTGATTGTACACTTAAGGTGAAAATGTCAAAATCTTCAAAATGAGCATAAGCACAATGAAATTAATGCTGGAATCATATTCAGGATGCTAGAATACACTAAATACAGCAAAAATTTTGAGTCTACAACGTTTAGTTTTGGTGTGAGAGCCAAAATGAACTTTTTATTGCTTTAAACGCGTTTTCAGCCTAATTGTGCACTTTAGGTGAAAATGTCAAAATCTTAAAAATGAGCATAAGCACAATGAAATTTATGCTGGAATCATCTTCAGGATGCTAGAATACACTAAATACAGCAAAAATTTTGAGTCTACAACGTTTAGTTTAGGTGTGAGAGCCAAAATGAACTTTTTATTGCTTTAAACGCGTTTTCAGCCCCTGATTGTACACTTAGGTGAAAATGTCAAAATCTTCAAAATGAGCATAAGCACAATGAAATTAATGCTGGAATCATCTTCAGGATGCTAGAATACACTAAATACAGCAAAAATTTTGAGTCTACAACGTTTAGTTTAGGTTTGTGTGCCAAAATGAACTTTTTATTGCTTTAAATGCGTTTTCAGCCTGATTGTGCACTTTAGGTGAAAATGTCAAAATCTTCAAAATGAGCATAAGCACGATAAAATTAATGCTGGAATCATCTTCAGGATGCTAGAATACACTAAATACAGCAAAAATTTTGAGTCTACAAGGTTTAGTTTAGGTGTGAGAGCCAAAATGAACTTTTTATTGCTTTAAACGCGTTTTCAGCCCCTGATTGTACACTTAAGGTGAAAATGTCAAAATCTTAAAAATGAGCATAAGCACAATGAAATTAATGCTGGAATCATCTTCAGGATGCTAGAATACACTAAATACAGCAAAAATGTTGAGTCTACAACGTTTTGTTTAGGTGTGAGAGCCAAAATGAACTTTTTATTGCTTTAAACGCGTTTTCAGCCTGATTGTGCACTTTAGGTGAAAATGTCAAAATCTTAAAAATGAGCATAAGCACAATGAAATTAATGCTGGAATCATCTTCAGGATGCTAGAATACACTAAATACAGCAAAAATTTTGAGTCTACAACGTTTAGTTTAGGTGTGAGAGCCAAAATGAACTTTTTATTGCTTTAAACGCGTTTTCAGCCCCTGATTGTACACTTAAGGTGAAAATGTCAAAATCTTCAAAATGAGCATAAGCACAATGAAATTAATGCTGGAATCATCTTCAGGATGCTAGAATACACTAAATACAGCAAAAATTTTGAGTCTACAACGTTTAGTTTAGGTGTGAGAGCCAAAATGAACTTTTTATTGCTTTAAACGCGTTTTCAGCCTGATTGTGCACTTTAGGTGAAAATGTCAAAATCTTCAAAATGAGCATAAGCACAATGAAATTAATGCTGGAATCATCTTCAGGATGCTAGAATACACTAAATACAGCAAAAAATTTGAGTCTACAACGTTTAGTTTAGGTGTGAGAGCCAAAATGAACTTTTTATTGCTTTAAACGCGTTTTCAGCCCCTGATTGTACACTTAAGGTGAAAATGTCAAAATCTTCAAAATGAGCATAAGCACAATGAAATTAATGCTGGAATCATCTTCAGGATGCTGGAATACACTAAATACAGCAAAAATTTTGAGTCTACAACGTTTAGTTTAGGTGTGAGAGCCAAAATGAACTTTTTATTGCTTTAAACGCGTTTTCAGCCTGATTGTGCACTTTAGGTGAAAATGTCAAAATCTTAAAAATGAGCATAAGCACAATGAAATTAATGCTGGAATCATCTTCAGGATGCTAGAATACACTAAATACAGCAAAAATGTTGAGTCTACAACGTTTTGTTTAGGTGTGAGAGCCAAAATGAACTTTTTATGGCTTTAAATGCGTTTTCAGCCTGATTGTGCACTTTAGGTGAAAATGTCAAAATCTTCAAAATGAGCATAAGCACAATGAAATTAATGCTGGAATCATCTTCAGGATGCTAGAATACACTAAATACAGCAAAAATTTTGAGTCTACAACGTTTTGTTTAGGTGTGAGAGCCAAAATGAACTTTTTATGGCTTTAAATGCGTTTTCAGCCTGATTGTGCACTTTAGGTGAAAATGTCAAAATCTTCAAAATGAGCATAAGCACAATGAAATTAATGCTGGAATCATCTTCAGGATGCTAGAATACACTAAATACAGCAAAAATTTTGAGTCTACAACGTTTAGTTTAGGTGTGAGAGCCAAAATGAACTTTTTATTGCTTTAAACGCGTTTTCAGCCTGATTGTGCACTTTAGGTGAAAATGTCAAAATCTTAAAAATGAGCATAAGCACAATGAAATTAATGCTGGAATCATCTTCAGGATGCTAGAATACACTAAATACAGCAAAAATTTTGAGTCTACAACGTTTAGTTTAGGTGTGAGAGCCAAAATGAACTTTTTATTGCTTTAAACGCGTTTTCAGCCCCTGATTGTACACTTAAGGTGAAAATGTCAAAATCTTCAAAATGAGCATAAGCACAATGAAATTAATGCTGGAATCATCTTCAGGATGCTAGAATACACTAAATACAGCAAAAATTTTGAGTCTACAACGTTTAGTTTAGGTGTGAGAGCCAAAATGAACTTTTTATTGCTTTAAACGCGTTTTCAGCCTGATTGTGCACTTTAGGTGAAAATGTCAAAATCTTAAAAATGAGCATAAGCACAATGAAATTAATGCTGGAATCATCTTCAGGATGCTAGAATACACTAAATACAGCAAAAAATTTGAGTCTACAACGTTTAGTTTAGGTGTGAGAGCCAAAATGAACTTTTTATTGCTTTAAACGCGTTTTCAGCCTGATTGTGCACTTTAGGTGAAAATGTCAAAATCTTAAAAATGAGCATAAGCACAATGAAATTAATGCTGGAATCATCTTCAGGATGCTAGAATACACTAAATACAGCAAAAATTTTGAGTCTACAACGTTTAGTTTAGGTGTGAGAGCCAAAATGAACTTTTTATTGCTTTAAACGCGTTTTCAGCCCCTGATTGTACACTTAAGGTGAAAATGTCAAAATCTTCAAAATGAGCATAAGCACAATGAAATTAATGCTGGAATCATCTTCAGGATGCTAGAATACACTAAATACAGCAAAAATTTTGAGTCTACAACGTTTAGTTTAGGTGTGAGAGCCAAAATGAACTTTTTATTGCTTTAAACGCGTTTTCAGCCCCTGATTGTGCACTTTAGGTGAAAATGTCAAAATCTTCAAAATGAGCATAAGCACAATGAAATTAATGCTGGAATCATCTTCAGGATGCTAGAATACACTAAATACAGCAAAAATTTTGAGTCTACAACGTTTAGTTTAGGTGTGAGAGCCAAAATGAACTTTTTATTGCTTTAAACGCGTTTTCAGCCTGATTGTGCACTTTAGGTGAAAATGTCAAAATCTTAAAAATGAGCATAAGCACAATGAAATTAATGCTGGAATCATCTTCAGGATGCTAGAATACACTAAATACAGCAAAAATTTTGAGTCTACAACGTTTAGTTTAGGTGTGAGAGCCAAAATGAACTTTTTATTGCTTTAAACGCGTTTTCAGCCCCTGATTGTACACTTAAGGTGAAAATGTCAAAATCTTCAAAATGAGCATAAGCACAATGAAATTAATGCTGGAATCATCTTCAGGATGCTAGAATACACTAAATACAGCAAAAATTTTGAGTCTACAACGTTTAGTTTAGGTGTGAGAGCCAAAATGAACTTTTTATTGCTTTAAACGCGTTTTCAGCCTGATTGTGCACTTTAGGTGAAAATGTCAAAATCTTCAAAATGAGCATAAGCACAATGAAATTAATGCTGGAATCATCTTCAGGATGCTAGAATACACTAAATACAGCAAAAAATTTGAGTCTACAACGTTTAGTTTAGGTGTGAGAGCCAAAATGAACTTTTTATTGCTTTAAACGCGTTTTCAGCCCCTGATTGTACACTTAAGGTGAAAATGTCAAAATCTTCAAAATGAGCATAAGCACAATGAAATTAATGCTGGAATCATCTTCAGGATGCTAGAATACACTAAATACAGCAAAAATTTTGAGTCTACAACGTTTAGTTTAGGTGTGAGAGCCAAAATGAACTTTTTATTGCTTTAAACGCGTTTTCAGCCTGATTGTGCACTTTAGGTGAAAATGTCAAAATCTTCAAAATGAGCATAAGCACAATGAAATTAATGCTGGAATCATCTTCAGGATGCTAGAATACACTAAATACAGCAAAAAATTTGAGTCTACAACGTTTAGTTTAGGTGTGAGAGCCAAAATGAACTTTTTATTGCTTTAAACGCGTTTTCAGCCCCTGATTGTACACTTAAGGTGAAAATGTCAAAATCTTCAAAATGAGCATAAGCACAATGAAATTAATGCTGGAATCATCTTCAGGATGCTGGAATACACTAAATACAGCAAAAATTTTGAGTCTACAACGTTTAGTTTAGGTGTGAGAGCCAAAATGAACTTTTTATTGCTTTAAACGCGTTTTCAGCCTGATTGTGCACTTTAGGTGAAAATGTCAAAATCTTAAAAATGAGCATAAGCACAATGAAATTAATGCTGGAATCATCTTCAGGATGCTAGAATACACTAAATACAGCAAAAATTTTGAGTCTACAACGTTTAGTTTAGGTGTGAGAGCCAAAATGAAGTTTTTATTGCTTTAAACGCGTTTTCAGCCCCTGATTGTACACTTAAGGTGAAAATGTCAAAATCTTAAAAATGAGCATAAGCACAATGAAATTAATGCTGGAATCATCTTCAGGATGCTAGAATACACTAAATACAGCAAAAATGTTGAGTCTACAACGTTTTGTTTAGGTGTGAGAGCCAAAATGAACTTTTTATGGCTTTAAATGCGTTTTCAGCCTGATTGTGCACTTTAGGTGAAAATGTCAAAATCTTCAAAATGAGCATAAGCACAATGAAATTAATGCTGGAATCATCTTCAGGATGCTAGAATACACTAAATACAGCAAAAATTTTGAGTCTACAACGTTTAGTTTAGGTGTGAGAGCCAAAATGAACTTTTTATTGCTTTAAACGCGTTTTCAGCCTGATTGTGCACTTTAGGTGAAAATGTCAAAATCTTAAAAATGAGCATAAGCACAATGAAATTAATGCTGGAATCATCTTCAGGATGCTAGAATACACTAAATACAGCAAAAATTTTGAGTCTACAACGTTTAGTTTAGGTGTGAGAGCCAAAATGAACTTTTTATTGCTTTAAACGCGTTTTCAGCCTGATTGTGCACTTTAGGTGAAAATGTCAAAATCTTAAAAATGAGCATAAGCACAATGAAATTAATGCTGAAATCATCTTCAGGATGCTAGAATACACTAAATACAGCAAAAATTTTGAGTCTACAACGTTTAGTTTAGGTGTGAGAGCCAAAATGAACTTTTTATTGCTTTAAACGCGTTTTCAGCCCCTGATTGTACACTTAAGGTGAAAATGTCAAAATCTTCAAAATGAGCATAAGCACAATGAAATTAATGCTGGAATCATATTCAGGATGCTAGAATACACTAAATACAGCAAAAATTTTGAGTCTACAACGTTTAGTTTTGGTGTGAGAGCCAAAATGAACTTTTTATTGCTTTAAACGCGTTTTCAGCCTGATTGTGCACTTTAGGTGAAAATGTCAAAATCTTAAAAATGAGCATAAGCACAATGAAATTTATGCTGGAATCATCTTCAGGATGCTAGAATACACTAAATACAGCAAAAATTTTGAGTCTACAACGTTTAGTTTAGGTGTGAGAGCCAAAATGAACTTTTTATTGCTTTAAACGCGTTTTCAGCCCCTGATTGTACACTTAGGTGAAAATGTCAAAATCTTCAAAATGAGCATAAGCACAATGAAATTAATGCTGGAATCATCTTCAGGATGCTAGAATACACTAAATACAGCAAAAATTTTGAGTCTACAACGTTTAGTTTAGGTTTGTGTGCCAAAATGAACTTTTTATTGCTTTAAATGCGTTTTCAGCCTGATTGTGCACTTTAGGTGAAAATGTCAAAATCTTCAAAATGAGCATAAGCACGATAAAATTAATGCTGGAATCATCTTCAGGATGCTAGAATACACTAAATACAGCAAAAATTTTGAGTCTACAAGGTTTAGTTTAGGTGTGAGAGCCAAAATGAACTTTTTATTGCTTTAAACGCGTTTTCAGCCCCTGATTGTACACTTAAGGTGAAAATGTCAAAATCTTAAAAATGAGCATAAGCACAATGAAATTAATGCTGGAATCATCTTCAGGATGCTAGAATACACTAAATACAGCAAAAATGTTGAGTCTACAACGTTTTGTTTAGGTGTGAGAGCCAAAATGAACTTTTTATTGCTTTAAACGCGTTTTCAGCCTGATTGTGCACTTTAGGTGAAAATGTCAAAATCTTAAAAATGAGCATAAGCACAATGAAATTAATGCTGGAATCATCTTCAGGATGCTAGAATACACTAAATACAGCAAAAATTTTGAGTCTACAACGTTTAGTTTAGGTGTGAGAGCCAAAATGAACTTTTTATTGCTTTAAACGCGTTTTCAGCCCCTGATTGTACACTTAAGGTGAAAATGTCAAAATCTTCAAAATGAGCATAAGCACAATGAAATTAATGCTGGAATCATCTTCAGGATGCTAGAATACACTAAATACAGCAAAAATTTTGAGTCTACAACGTTTAGTTTAGGTGTGAGAGCCAAAATGAACTTTTTATTGCTTTAAACGCGTTTTCAGCCTGATTGTGCACTTTAGGTGAAAATGTCAAAATCTTCAAAATGAGCATAAGCACAATGAAATTAATGCTGGAATCATCTTCAGGATGCTAGAATACACTAAATACAGCAAAAAATTTGAGTCTACAACGTTTAGTTTAGGTGTGAGAGCCAAAATGAACTTTTTATTGCTTTAAACGCGTTTTCAGCCCCTGATTGTACACTTAAGGTGAAAATGTCAAAATCTTCAAAATGAGCATAAGCACAATGAAATTAATGCTGGAATCATCTTCAGGATGCTGGAATACACTAAATACAGCAAAAATTTTGAGTCTACAACGTTTAGTTTAGGTGTGAGAGCCAAAATGAACTTTTTATTGCTTTAAACGCGTTTTCAGCCTGATTGTGCACTTTAGGTGAAAATGTCAAAATCTTAAAAATGAGCATAAGCACAATGAAATTAATGCTGGAATCATCTTCAGGATGCTAGAATACACTAAATACAGCAAAAATGTTGAGTCTACAACGTTTTGTTTAGGTGTGAGAGCCAAAATGAACTTTTTATGGCTTTAAATGCGTTTTCAGCCTGATTGTGCACTTTAGGTGAAAATGTCAAAATCTTCAAAATGAGCATAAGCACAATGAAATTAATGCTGGAATCATCTTCAGGATGCTAGAATACACTAAATACAGCAAAAATTTTGAGTCTACAACGTTTTGTTTAGGTGTGAGAGCCAAAATGAACTTTTTATGGCTTTAAATGCGTTTTCAGCCTGATTGTGCACTTTAGGTGAAAATGTCAAAATCTTCAAAATGAGCATAAGCACAATGAAATTAATGCTGGAATCATCTTCAGGATGCTAGAATACACTAAATACAGCAAAAATTTTGAGTCTACAACGTTTAGTTTAGGTGTGAGAGCCAAAATGAACTTTTTATTGCTTTAAACGCGTTTTCAGCCTGATTGTGCACTTTAGGTGAAAATGTCAAAATCTTAAAAATGAGCATAAGCACAATGAAATTAATGCTGGAATCATCTTCAGGATGATAGAATACACTAAATACAGCAAAAATTTTGAGTCTACAACGTTTAGTTTAGGTGTGAGAGCCAAAATGAACTTTTTATTGCTTTAAACGCGTTTTCAGCCCCTGATTGTACACTTAAGGTGAAAATGTCAAAATCTTCAAAATGAGCATAAGCACAATGAAATTAATGCTGGAATCATCTTCAGGATGCTAGAATACACTAAATACAGCAAAAATTTTGAGTCTACAACGTTTAGTTTAGGTGTGAGAGCCAAAATGAACTTTTTATTGCTTTAAACGCGTTTTCAGCCTGATTGTGCACTTTAGGTGAAAATGTCAAAATCTTAAAAATGAGCATAAGCACAATGAAATTAATGCTGGAATCATCTTCAGGATGCTAGAATACACTAAATACAGCAAAAAATTTGAGTCTACAACGTTTAGTTTAGGTGTGAGAGCCAAAATGAACTTTTTATTGCTTTAAACGCGTTTTCAGCCTGATTGTGCACTTTAGGTGAAAATGTCAAAATCTTAAAAATGAGCATAAGCACAATGAAATTAATGCTGGAATCATCTTCAGGATGCTAGAATACACTAAATACAGCAAAAATTTTGAGTCTACAACGTTTAGTTTAGGTGTGAGAGCCAAAATGAACTTTTTATTGCTTTAAACGCGTTTTCAGCCCCTGATTGTACACTTAAGGTGAAAATGTCAAAATCTTCAAAATGAGCATAAGCACAATGAAATTAATGCTGGAATCATCTTCAGGATGCTAGAATACACTAAATACAGCAAAAATTTTGAGTCTACAACGTTTAGTTTAGGTGTGAGAGCCAAAATGAACTTTTTATTGCTTTAAACGCGTTTTCAGCCCCTGATTGTGCACTTTAGGTGAAAATGTCAAAATCTTCAAAATGAGCATAAGCACAATGAAATTAATGCTGGAATCATCTTCAGGATGCTAGAATACACTAAATACAGCAAAAATTTTGAGTCTACAACGTTTAGTTTAGGTGTGAGAGCCAAAATGAACTTTTTATTGCTTTAAACGCGTTTTCAGCCTGATTGTGCACTTTAGGTGAAAATGTCAAAATCTTAAAAATGAGCATAAGCACAATGAAATTAATGCTGGAATCATCTTCAGGATGCTAGAATACACTAAATACAGCAAAAATGTTGAGTCTACAACGTTTAGTTTAGGTGTGAGAGCCAAAATGAACTTTTTATTGCTTTAAACGCGTTTTCAGCCCCTGATTGTACACTTAAGGTGAAAATGTCAAAATCTTCAAAATGAGCATAAGCACAATGAAATTAATGCTGGAATCATCTTCAGGATGCTAGAATACACTAAATACAGCAAAAATTTTGAGTCTACAACGTTTTGTTTAGGTGTGAGAGCCAAAATGAACTTTTTATGGCTTTAAATGCGTTTTCAGCCTGATTGTGCACTTTAGGTGAAAATGTCAAAATCTTCAAAATGAGCATAAGCACAATGAAATTAATGCTGGAATCATCTTCAGGATGCTAGAATACACTAAATACAGCAAAAATTTTGAGTCTACAACGTTTAGTTTAGGTGTGAGAGCCAAAATGAACTTTTTATTGCTTTAAACGCGTTTTCAGCCTGATTGTGCACTTTAGGTGAAAATGTCAAAATCTTAAAAATGAGCATAAGCACAATGAAATTAATGCTGGAATCATCTTCAGGATGCTAGAATACACTAAATACAGCAAAAATTTTGAGTCTACAACGTTTAGTTAAGGTGTGAGAGCCAAAATGAACTTTTTATTGCTTTAAACGCGTTTTCAGCCCCTGATTGTACACTTAAGGTGAAAATGTCAAAATCTTCAAAATGAGCATAAGCACAATGAAATTAATGCTGGAATCATCTTCAGGATGCTAGAATACACTAAATACAGCAAAAATGTTGAGTCTACAACGTTTTGTTTAGGTGTGAGAGCCAAAATGAACTTTTTATGGCTTTAAATGCGTTTTCAGCCTGATTGTGCACTTTAGGTGAAAATGTCAAAATCTTCAAAATGAGCATAAGCACAATGAAATTAATGCTGGAATCATCTTCAGGATGCTAGAATACACTAAATACAGCAAAAATTTTGAGTCTACAACGTTTAGTTTAGGTGTGAGAGCCAAAATGAACTTTTTATTGCTTTAAACGCGTTTTCAGCCTGATTGTGCACTTTAGGTGAAAATGTCAAAATCTTAAAAATGAGCATAAGCACAATGAAATTAATGCTGGAATCATCTTCAGGATGCTAGAATACACTAAATACAGCAAAAATTTTGAGTCTACAACGTTTAGTTTAGGTGTGAGAGCCAAAATGAACTTTTTATTGCTTTAAACGCGTTTTCAGCCTGATTGTGCACTTTAGGTGAAAATGTCAAAATCTTAAAAATGAGCATAAGCACAATGAAATTAATGCTGGAATCATCTTCAGGATGCTAGAATACACTAAATACAGCAAAAATTTTGAGTCTACAACGTTTAGTTTAGGTGTGAGAGCCAAAATGAACTTTTTATTGCTTTAAACGCGTTTTCAGCCTGATTGTGCACTTTAGGTGAAAATGTCAAAATCTTAAAAATGAGCATAAGCACAATGAAATTAATGCTGAAATCATCTTCAGGATGCTAGAATACACTAAATACAGCAAAAATTTTGAGTCTACAACGTTTAGTTTAGGTGTGAGAGCCAAAATGAACTTTTTATTGCTTTAAACGCGTTTTCAGCCCCTGATTGTACACTTAAGGTGAAAATGTCAAAATCTTCAAAATGAGCATAAGCACAATGAAATTAATGCTGGAATCATATTCAGGATGCTAGAATACACTAAATACAGCAAAAATTTTGAGTCTACAACGTTTAGTTTTGGTGTGAGAGCCAAAATGAACTTTTTATTGCTTTAAATGCGTTTTCAGCCTGATTGTGCACTTTAGGTGAAAATGTCAAAATCTTCAAAATGAGCATAAGCACAATGAAATTAATGCTGGAATCATCTTCAGGATGCTAGAATACACTAAATACAGCAAAAATTTTGAGTCTACAACGTTTAGTTTAGGTGTGAGAGCCAAAATGAACTTTTTATTGCTTTAAACGCGTTTTCAGCCTGATTGTGCACTTTAGGTGAAAATGTCAAAATCTTAAAAATGAGCATAAGCACAATGAAATTAATGCTGGAATCATCTTCAGGATGCTAGAATACACTAAATACAGCAAAAAATTTGAGTATACAACGTTTAGTTTAGGTGTGAGAGCCAAAATGAACTTTTTATTGCTTTAAACGCGTTTTCAGCCCCTGATTGTACACTTAAGGTGAAAATGTCAAAATCTTCAAAATGAGCATAAGCACAATGAAATTAATGCTGGAATCATCTTCAGGATGCTAGAATACACTAAATACAGCAAAAATTTTGAGTCTACAACGTTTAGTTTAGGTGTGAGAGCCAAAATGAACTTTTTATTGCTTTAAACGCGTTTTCAGCCTGATTGTGCACTTTAGGTGAAAATGTCAAAATCTTCAAAATGAGCATAAGCACAATGAAATTAATGCTGGAATCATCTTCAGGATGCTAGAATACACTAAATACAGCAAAAAATTTGAGTCTACAACGTTTAGTTTAGGTGTGAGAGCCAAAATGAACTTTTTATTGCTTTAAACGCGTTTTCAGCCCCTGATTGTACACTTAAGGTGAAAATGTCAAAATCTTCAAAATGAGCATAAGCACAATGAAATTAATGCTGGAATCATCTTCAGGATGCTGGAATACACTAAATACAGCAAAAATGTTGAGTCTACAACGTTTTGTTTAGGTGTGAGAGCCAAAATGAACTTTTTATGGCTTTAAATGCGTTTTCAGCCTGATTGTGCACTTTAGGTGAAAATGTCAAAATCTTCAAAATGAGCATAAGCACAATGAAATTAATGCTGGAATCATCTTCAGGATGCTAGAATACACTAAATACAGCAAAAATTTTGAGTCTACAACGTTTAGTTTAGGTGTGAGAGCCAAAATGAACTTTTTATTGCTTTAAACGCGTTTTCAGCCTGATTGTGCACTTTAGGTGAAAATGTCAAAATCTTAAAAATGAGCATAAGCACAATGAAATTAATGCTGGAATCATCTTCAGGATGCTAGAATACACTAAATACAGCAAAAATTTTGAGTCTACAACGTTTAGTTTAGGTGTGAGAGCCAAAATGAACTTTTTATTGCTTTAAACGCGTTTTCAGCCCCTGATTGTACACTTAAGGTGAAAATGTCAAAATCTTCAAAATGAGCATAAGCACAATGAAATTAATGCTGGAATCATCTTCAGGATGCTAGAATACACTAAATACAGCAAAAATGTTGAGTCTACAACGTTTTGTTTAGGTGTGAGAGCCAAAATGAACTTTTTATGGCTTTAAATGCGTTTTCAGCCTGATTGTGCACTTTAGGTGAAAATGTCAAAATCTTCAAAATGAGCATAAGCACAATGAAATTAATGCTGGAATCATCTTCAGGATGCTAGAATACACTAAATACAGCAAAAATTTTGAGTCTACAACGTTTAGTTTAGGTGTGAGAGCCAAAATGAACTTTTTATTGCTTTAAACGCGTTTTCAGCCTGATTGTGCACTTAAGGTGAAAATGTCAAAATCTTAAAAATGAGCATAAGCACAATGAAATTAATGCTGGAATCATCTTCAGGATGCTAGAATACACTAAATACAGCAAAAATTTTGAGTCTACAACGTTTAGTTTAGGTGTGAGAGCCAAAATGAACTTTTTATTGCTTTAAACGCGTTTTCAGCCTGATTGTGCACTTTAGGTGAAAATGTCAAAATCTTAAAAATGAGCATAAGCACAATGAAATTAATGCTGAAATCTTCTTCAGGATGCTAGAATACACTAAATACAGCAAAAATTTTGAGTCTACAACGTTTAGTTTAGGTGTGAGAGCCAAAATGAACTTTTTATTGCTTTAAACGCGTTTTCAGCCCCTGATTGTACACTTAAGGTGAAAATGTCAAAATCTTCAAAATGAGCATAAGCACAATGAAATTAATGCTGGAATCATATTCAGGATGCTAGAATACACTAAATACAGCAAAAATTTTGAGTCTACAACGTTTAGTTTTGGTGTGAGAGCCAAAATGAACTTTTTATTGCTTTAAATGCGTTTTCAGCCTGATTGTGCACTTTAGGTGAAAATGTCAAAATCTTCAAAATGAGCATAAGCACAATGAAATTAATGCTGGAATCATCTTCAGGATGCTAGAATACACTAAATACAGCAAAAATTTTGAGTCTACAACGTTTAGTTTAGGTGTGAGAGCCAAAATGAACTTTTTATTGCTTTAAACGCGTTTTCAGCCTGATTGTGCACTTTAGGTGAAAATGTCAAAATCTTAAAAATGAGCATAAGCACAATGAAATTAATGCTGGAATCATCTTCAGGATGCTAGAATACACTAAATACAGCAAAAATTTTGAGTCTACAACGTTTAGTTTAGGTGTGAGAGCCAAAATGAACTTTTTATTGCTTTAAACGCGTTTTCAGCCCCTGATTGTACACTTAAGGTGAAAATGTCAAAATCTTCAAAATGAGCATAAGCACAATGAAATTAATGCTGGAATCATCTTCAGGATGCTAGAATACACTAAATACAGCAAAAATTTTGAGTCTACAACGTTTAGTTTAGGTGTGAGAGCCAAAATGAACTTTTTATTGCTTTAAACGCGTTTTCAGCCTGATTGTGCACTTTAGGTGAAAATGTCAAAATCTTAAAAATGAGCATAAGCACAATGAAATTAATGCTGGAATCATCTTCAGGATGCTAGAATACACTAAATACAGCAAAAATTTTGAGTCTACAACGTTTAGTTTAGGTGTGAGAGCCAAAATGAACTTTTTATTGCTTTAAACGCGTTTTCAGCCCCTGATTGTACACTTAAGGTGAAAATGTCAAAATCTTCAAAATGAGCATAAGCACAATGAAATTAATGCTGGAATCATCTTCAGGATGCTAGAATACACTAAATACAGCAAAAATTTTGAGTCTACAACGTTTAGTTTAGGTGTGAGAGCCAAAATGAACTTTTTATTGCTTTAAACGCGTTTTCAGCCTGATTGTGCACTTTAGGTGAAAATGTCAAAATCTTCAAAATGAGCATAAGCACAATGAAATTAATGCTGGAATCATCTTCAGGATGCTAGAATACACTAAATACAGCAAAAAATTTGAGTCTACAACGTTTAGTTTAGGTGTGAGAGCCAAAATGAACTTTTTATTGCTTTAAACGCGTTTTCAGCCCCTGATTGTACACTTAAGGTGAAAATGTCAAAATCTTCAAAATGAGCATAAGCACAATGAAATTAATGCTGGAATCATCTTCAGGATGCTGGAATACACTAAATACAGCAAAAATGTTGAGTCTACAACGTTTTGTTTAGGTGTGAGAGCCAAAATGAACTTTTTATGGCTTTAAATGCGTTTTCAGCCTGATTGTGCACTTTAGGTGAAAATGTCAAAATCTTCAAAATGAGCATAAGCACAATGAAATTAATGCTGGAATCATCTTCAGGATGCTAGAATACACTAAATACAGCAAAAATTTTGAGTCTACAACGTTTAGTTTAGGTGTGAGAGCCAAAATGAACTTTTTATTGCTTTAAACGCGTTTTCAGCCTGATTGTGCACTTTAGGTGAAAATGTCAAAATCTTAAAAATGAGCATAAGCACAATGAAATTAATGCTGGAATCATCTTCAGGATGCTAGAATACACTAAATACAGCAAAAATTTTGAGTCTACAACGTTTAGTTTAGGTGTGAGAGCCAAAATGAACTTTTTATTGCTTTAAACGCGTTTTCAGCCCCTGATTGTACACTTAAGGTGAAAATGTCAAAATCTTCAAAATGAGCATAAGCACAATGAAATTAATGCTGGAATCATCTTCAGGATGCTAGAATACACTAAATACAGCAAAAATGTTGAGTCTACAACGTTTTGTTTAGGTGTGAGAGCCAAAATGAACTTTTTATGGCTTTAAATGCGTTTTCAGCCTGATTGTGCACTTTAGGTGAAAATGTCAAAATCTTCAAAATGAGCATAAGCACAATGAAATTAATGCTGGAATCATCTTCAGGATGCTAGAATACACTAAATACAGCAAAAATTTTGAGTCTACAACGTTTAGTTTAGGTGTGAGAGCCAAAATGAACTTTTTATTGCTTTAAACGCGTTTTCAGCCTGATTGTGCACTTTAGGTGAAAATGTCAAAATCTTAAAAATGAGCATAAGCACAATGAAATTAATGCTGGAATCATCTTCAGGATGCTAGAATACACTAAATACAGCAAAAATTTTGAGTCTACAACGTTTAGTTTAGGTGTGAGAGCCAAAATGAACTTTTTATTGCTTTAAACGCGTTTTCAGCCTGATTGTGCACTTTAGGTGAAAATGTCAAAATCTTAAAAATGAGCATAAGCACAATGAAATTAATGCTGAAATCATCTTCAGGATGCTAGAATACACTAAATACAGCAAAAATTTTGAGTCTACAACGTTTAGTTTAGGTGTGAGAGCCAAAATGAACTTTTTATTGCTTTAAACGCGTTTTCAGCCCCTGATTGTACACTTAAGGTGAAAATGTCAAAATCTTCAAAATGAGCATAAGCACAATGAAATTAATGCTGGAATCATATTCAGGATGCTAGAATACACTAAATACAGCAAAAATTTTGAGTCTACAACGTTTAGTTTTGGTGTGAGAGCCAAAATGAACTTTTTATTGCTTTAAATGCGTTTTCAGCCTGATTGTGCACTTTAGGTGAAAATGTCAAAATCTTCAAAATGAGCATAAGCACAATGAAATTAATGCTGGAATCATCTTCAGGATGCTAGAATACACTAAATACAGCAAAAATTTTGAGTCTACAACGTTTAGTTTAGGTGTGAGAGCCAAAATGAACTTTTTATTGCTTTAAACGCGTTTTCAGCCTGATTGTGCACTTTAGGTGAAAATGTCAAAATCTTAAAAATGAGCATAAGCACAATGAAATTAATGCTGGAATCATCTTCAGGATGCTAGAATACACTAAATACAGCAAAAATTTTGAGTCTACAACGTTTAGTTTAGGTGTGAGAGCCAAAATGAACTTTTTATTGCTTTAAACGCGTTTTCAGCCCCTGATTGTACACTTAAGGTGAAAATGTCAAAATCTTCAAAATGAGCATAAGCACAATGAAATTAATGCTGGAATCATCTTCAGGATGCTAGAATACACTAAATACAGCAAAAATGTTGAGTCTACAACGTTTTGTTTAGGTGTGAGAGCCAAAATGAACTTTTTATGGCTTTAAATGCGTTTTCAGCCTGATTGTGCACTTTAGGTGAAAATGTCAAAATCTTCAAAATGAGCATAAGCACAATGAAATTAATGCTGGAATCATCTTCAGGATGCTAGAATACACTAAATACAGCAAAAATTTTGAGTCTACAACGTTTAGTTTAGGTGTGAGAGCCAAAATGAACTTTTTATTGCTTTAAACGCGTTTTCAGCCTGATTGTGCACTTTAGGTGAAAATGTCAAAATCTTAAAAATGAGCATAAGCACAATGAAATTAATGCTGGAATCATCTTCAGGATGCTAGAATACACTAAATACAGCAAAAATTTTGAGTCTACAACGTTTAGTTTAGGTGTGAGAGCCAAAATGAACTTTTTATTGCTTTAAACGCGTTTTCAGCCCCTGATTGTACACTTAAGGTGAAAATGTCAAAATCTTCAAAATGAGCATAAGCACAATGAAATTAATGCTGGAATCATCTTCAGGATGCTAGAATACACTAAATACAGCAAAAATGTTGAGTCTACAACGTTTTGTTTAGGTGTGAGAGCCAAAATGAACTTTTTATGGCTTTAAATGCGTTTTCAGCCTGATTGTGCACTTTAGGTGAAAATGTCAAAATCTTCAAAATGAGCATAAGCACAATGAAATTAATGCTGGAATCATCTTCAGGATGCTAGAATACACTAAATACAGCAAAAATTTTGAGTCTACAACGTTTAGTTTAGGTGTGAGAGCCAAAATGAACTTTTTATTGCTTTAAACGCGTTTTCAGCCTGATTGTGCACTTTAGGTGAAAATGTCAAAATCTTAAAAATGAGCATAAGCACAATGAAATTAATGCTGGAATCATCTTCAGGATGCTAGAATACACTAAATACAGCAAAAATTTTGAGTCTACAACGTTTAGTTTAGGTGTGAGAGCCAAAATGAACTTTTTATTGCTTTAAACGCGTTTTCAGCCTGATTGTGCACTTTAGGTGAAAATGTCAAAATCTTAAAAATGAGCATAAGCACAATGAAATTAATGCTGAAATCATCTTCAGGATGCTAGAATACACTAAATACAGCAAAAATTTTGAGTCTACAACGTTTAGTTTAGGTGTGAGAGCCAAAATGAACTTTTTATTGCTTTAAACGCGTTTTCAGCCCCTGATTGTACACTTAAGGTGAAAATGTCAAAATCTTCAAAATGAGCATAAGCACAATGAAATTAATGCTGGAATCATATTCAGGATGCTAGAATACACTAAATACAGCAAAAATTTTGAGTCTACAACGTTTAGTTTTGGTGTGAGAGCCAAAATGAACTTTTTATTGCTTTAAATGCGTTTTCAGCCTGATTGTGCACTTTAGGTGAAAATGTCAAAATCTTCAAAATGAGCATAAGCACAATGAAATTAATGCTGGAATCATCTTCAGGATGCTAGAATACACTAAATACAGCAAAAATTTTGAGTCTACAACGTTTAGTTTAGGTGTGAGAGCCAAAATGAACTTTTTATTGCTTTAAACGCGTTTTCAGCCTGATTGTGCACTTTAGGTGAAAATGTCAAAATCTTAAAAATGAGCATAAGCACAATGAAATTAATGCTGGAATCATCTTCAGGATGCTAGAATACACTAAATACAGCAAAAAATTTGAGTCTACAACGTTTAGTTTAGGTGTGAGAGCCAAAATGAACTTTTTATTGCTTTAAACGCGTTTTCAGCCCCTGATTGTACACTTAAGGTGAAAATGTCAAAATCTTCAAAATGAGCATAAGCACAATGAAATTAATGCTGGAATCATCTTCAGGATGCTGGAATACACTAAATACAGCAAAAATGTTGAGTCTACAACGTTTTGTTTAGGTGTGAGAGCCAAAATGAACTTTTTATGGCTTTAAATGCGTTTTCAGCCTGATTGTGCACTTTAGGTGAAAATGTCAAAATCTTCAAAATGAGCATAAGCACAATGAAATTAATGCTGGAATCATCTTCAGGATGCTAGAATACACTAAATACAGCAAAAATTTTGAGTCTACAACGTTTAGTTTAGGTGTGAGAGCCAAAATGAACTTTTTATTGCTTTAAACGCGTTTTCAGCCTGATTGTGCACTTTAGGTGAAAATGTCAAAATCTTAAAAATGAGCATAAGCACAATGAAATTAATGCTGGAATCATCTTCAGGATGCTAGAATACACTAAATACAGCAAAAATTTTGAGTCTACAACGTTTAGTTTAGGTGTGAGAGCCAAAATGAACTTTTTATTGCTTTAAACGCGTTTTCAGCCCCTGATTGTACACTTAAGGTGAAAATGTCAAAATCTTCAAAATGAGCATAAGCACAATAAAATTAATGCTGGAATCATCTTCAGGATGCTAGAATACACTAAATACAGCAAAAATTTTGAGTCTACAACGTTTAGTTTAGGTGTGAGAGCCAAAATGAACTTTTTATTGCTTTAAACGCGTTTTCAGCCTGATTGTGCACTTTAGGTGAAAATGTCAAAATCTTAAAAATGAGCATAAGCACAATGAAATTAATGCTGGAATCATCTTCAGGATGCTAGAATACACTAAATACAGCAAAAATTTTGAGTCTACAACGTTTAGTTTAGGTGTGAGAGCCAAAATGAACTTTTTATTGCTTTAAACGCGTTTTCAGCCCCTGATTGTACACTTAAGGTGAAAATGTCAAAATCTTCAAAATGAGCATAAGCACAATAAAATTAATGCTGGAATCATCTTCAGGATGCTAGAATACACTAAATACAGCAAAAATTTTGAGTCTACAACGTTTAGTTTAGGTGTGAGAGCCAAAATGAACTTTTTATTGCTTTAAACGCGTTTTCAGCCTGATTGTGCACTTTAGGTGAAAATGTCAAAATCTTAAAAATGAGCATAAGCACAATGAAATTAATGCTGGAATCATCTTCAGGATGCTAGAATACACTAAATACAGCAAAAATTTTGAGTCTACAAGGTTTAGTTTAGGTGTGAGAGCCAAAATGAACTTTTTATTGCTTTAAACGCGTTTTCAGCCCCTGATTGTACACTTAAGGTGAAAATGTCAAAATCTTCAAAATGAGCATAAGCACAATGAAATTAATGCTGGAATCATCTTCAGGATGCTAGAATACACTAAATACAGCAAAAATGTTGAGTCTACAACGTTTTGTTTAGGTGTGAGAGCCAAAATGAACTTTTTATGGCTTTAAATGCGTTTTCAGCCTGATTGTGCACTTTAGGTGAAAATGTCAAAATCTTCAAAATGAGCATAAGCACAATGAAATTAATGCTGGAATCATCTTCAGGATGCTAGAATACACTAAATACAGCAAAAATGTTGAGTCTACAACGTTTAGTTTAGGTGTGAGAGCCAAAATGAACTTTTTATTGCTTTAAACGCGTTTTCAGCCTGATTGTGCACTTTAGGTGAAAATGTCAAAATCTTAAAAATGAGCATAAGCACAATGAAATTAATGCTGGAATCATCTTCAGGATGCTAGAATACACTAAATACAGCAAAAATTTTGAGTCTACAACGTTTAGTTTAGGTGTGAGAGCCAAAATGAACTTTTTATTGCTTTAAACGCGTTTTCAGCCCCTGATTGTACACTTAAGGTGAAAATGTCAAAATCTTCAAAATGAGCATAAGCACAATGAAATTAATGCTGGAATCATCTTCAGGATGCTAGAATACACTAAATACAGCAAAAATTTTGAGTCTACAACGTTTAGTTTAGGTGTGAGAGCCAAAATGAACTTTTTATTGCTTTAAACGCGTTTTCAGCCTGATTGTGCACTTTAGGTGAAAATGTCAAAATCTTAAAAATGAGCATAAGCACAATGAAATTAATGCTGGAATCATCTTCAGGATGCTAGAATACACTAAATACAGCAAAAAATTTGAGTCTACAACGTTTAGTTTAGGTGTGAGAGCCAAAATGAACTTTTTATTGCTTTAAACGCGTTTTCAGCCCCTGATTGTACACTTAAGGTGAAAATGTCAAAATCTTCAAAATGAGCATAAGCACAATGAAATTAATGCTGGAATCATCTTCAGGATGCTAGAATACACTAAATACAGCAAAAATGTTGAGTCTACAACGTTTTGTTTAGGTGTGAGAGCCAAAATGAACTTTTTATGGCTTTAAATGCGTTTTCAGCCTGATTGTGCACTTTAGGTGAAAATGTCAAAATCTTCAAAATGAGCATAAGCACAATGAAATTAATGCTGGAATCATCTTCAGGATGCTAGAATACACTAAATACAGCAAAAATTTTGAGTCTACAACGTTTAGTTTAGGTGTGAGAGCCAAAATGAACTTTTTATTGCTTTAAACGCGTTTTCAGCCTGATTGTGCACTTTAGGTGAAAATGTCAAAATCTTAAAAATGAGCATAAGCACAATGAAATTAATGCTGGAATCATCTTCAGGATGCTAGAATACACTAAATACAGCAAAAATTTTGAGTCTACAACGTTTAGTTTAGGTGTGAGAGCCAAAATGAACTTTTTATTGCTTTAAACGCGTTTTCAGCCTGATTGTGCACTTTAGGTGAAAATGTCAAAATCTTAAAAATGAGCATAAGCACAATGAAATTAATGCTGAAATCATCTTCAGGATGCTAGAATACACTAAATACAGCAAAAATTTTGAGTCTACAACGTTTAGTTTAGGTGTGAGAGCCAAAATGAACTTTTTATTGCTTTAAACGCGTTTTCAGCCCCTGATTGTACACTTAAGGTGAAAATGTCAAAATCTTCAAAATGAGCATAAGCACAATGAAATTAATGCTGGAATCATATTCAGGATGCTAGAATACACTAAATACAGCAAAAATTTTGAGTCTACAACGTTTAGTTTTGGTGTGAGAGCCAAAATGAACTTTTTATTGCTTTAAATGCGTTTTCAGCCTGATTGTGCACTTTAGGTGAAAATGTCAAAATCTTCAAAATGAGCATAAGCACAATGAAATTAATGCTGGAATCATCTTCAGGATGCTAGAATACACTAAATACAGCAAAAATTTTGAGTCTACAACGTTTAGTTTAGGTGTGAGAGCCAAAATGAACTTTTTATTGCTTTAAACGCGTTTTCAGCCTGATTGTGCACTTTAGGTGAAAATGTCAAAATCTTAAAAATGAGCATAAGCACAATGAAATTAATGCTGGAATCATCTTCAGGATGCTAGAATACACTAAATACAGCAAAAATTTTGAGTCTACAACGTTTAGTTTAGGTGTGAGAGCCAAAATGAACTTTTTATTGCTTTAAACGCGTTTTCAGCCCCTGATTGTACACTTAAGGTGAAAATGTCAAAATCTTCAAAATGAGCATAAGCACAATGAAATTAATGCTGGAATCATCTTCAGGATGCTAGAATACACTAAATACAGCAAAAATGTTGAGTCTACAACGTTTTGTTTAGGTGTGAGAGCCAAAATGAACTTTTTATGGCTTTAAATGCGTTTTCAGCCTGATTGTGCACTTTAGGTGAAAATGTCAAAATCTTCAAAATGAGCATAAGCACAATGAAATTAATGCTGGAATCATCTTCAGGATGCTAGAATACACTAAATACAGCAAAAATTTTGAGTCTACAACGTTTAGTTTAGGTGTGAGAGCCAAAATGAACTTTTTATTGCTTTAAACGCGTTTTCAGCCTGATTGTGCACTTTAGGTGAAAATGTCAAAATCTTAAAAATGAGCATAAGCACAATGAAATTAATGCTGGAATCATCTTCAGGATGCTAGAATACACTAAATACAGCAAAAATTTTGAGTCTACAACGTTTAGTTTAGGTGTGAGAGCCAAAATGAACTTTTTATTGCTTTAAACGCGTTTTCAGCCCCTGATTGTACACTTAAGGTGAAAATGTCAAAATCTTCAAAATGAGCATAAGCACAATGAAATTAATGCTGGAATCATCTTCAGGATGCTAGAATACACTAAATACAGCAAAAATGTTGAGTCTACAACGTTTTGTTTAGGTGTGAGAGCCAAAATGAACTTTTTATGGCTTTAAATGCGTTTTCAGCCTGATTGTGCACTTTAGGTGAAAATGTCAAAATCTTCAAAATGAGCATAAGCACAATGAAATTAATGCTGGAATCATCTTCAGGATGCTAGAATACACTAAATACAGCAAAAATTTTGAGTCTACAACGTTTAGTTTAGGTGTGAGAGCCAAAATGAACTTTTTATTGCTTTAAACGCGTTTTCAGCCTGATTGTGCACTTTAGGTGAAAATGTCAAAATCTTAAAAATGAGCATAAGCACAATGAAATTAATGCTGGAATCATCTTCAGGATGCTAGAATACACTAAATACAGCAAAAATTTTGAGTCTACAACGTTTAGTTTAGGTGTGAGAGCCAAAATGAACTTTTTATTGCTTTAAACGCGTTTTCAGCCTGATTGTGCACTTTAGGTGAAAATGTCAAAATCTTAAAAATGAGCATAAGCACAATGAAATTAATGCTGAAATCATCTTCAGGATGCTAGAATACACTAAATACAGCAAAAATTTTGAGTCTACAACGTTTAGTTTAGGTGTGAGAGCCAAAATGAACTTTTTATTGCTTTAAACGCGTTTTCAGCCCCTGATTGTACACTTAAGGTGAAAATGTCAAAATCTTCAAAATGAGCTTAAGCACAATGAAATTAATGCTGGAATCATATTCAGGATGCTAGAATACACTAAATACAGCAAAAATTTTGAGTCTACAACGTTTAGTTTTGGTGTGAGAGCCAAAATGAACTTTTTATTGCTTTAAATGCGTTTTCAGCCTGATTGTGCACTTTAGGTGAAAATGTCAAAATCTTCAAAATGAGCATAAGCACAATGAAATTAATGCTGGAATCATCTTCAGGATGCTAGAATACACTAAATACAGCAAAAATTTTGAGTCTACAACGTTTAGTTTAGGTGTGAGAGCCAAAATGAACTTTTTATTGCTTTAAACGCGTTTTCAGCCTGATTGTGCACTTTAGGTGAAAATGTCAAAATCTTAAAAATGAGCATAAGCACAATGAAATTAATGCTGGAATCATCTTCAGGATGCTAGAATACACTAAATACAGCAAAAAATTTGAGTCTACAACGTTTAGTTTAGGTGTGAGAGCCAAAATGAACTTTTTATTGCTTTAAACGCGTTTTCAGCCCCTGATTGTACACTTAAGGTGAAAATGTCAAAATCTTCAAAATGAGCATAAGCACAATGAAATTAATGCTGGAATCATCTTCAGGATGCTGGAATACACTAAATACAGCAAAAATGTTGAGTCTACAACGTTTTGTTTAGGTGTGAGAGCCAAAATGAACTTTTTATGGCTTTAAATGCGTTTTCAGCCTGATTGTGCACTTTAGGTGAAAATGTCAAAATCTTCAAAATGAGCATAAGCACAATGAAATTAATGCTGGAATCATCTTCAGGATGCTAGAATACACTAAATACAGCAAAAATTTTGAGTCTACAACGTTTAGTTTAGGTGTGAGAGCCAAAATGAACTTTTTATTGCTTTAAACGCGTTTTCAGCCTGATTGTGCACTTTAGGTGAAAATGTCAAAATCTTAAAAATGAGCATAAGCACAATGAAATTAATGCTGGAATCATCTTCAGGATGCTAGAATACACTAAATACAGCAAAAATTTTGAGTCTACAACGTTTAGTTTAGGTGTGAGAGCCAAAATGAACTTTTTATTGCTTTAAACGCGTTTTCAGCCCCTGATTGTACACTTAAGGTGAAAATGTCAAAATCTTCAAAATGAGCATAAGCACAATAAAATTAATGCTGGAATCATCTTCAGGATGCTAGAATACACTAAATACAGCAAAAATTTTGAGTCTACAACGTTTAGTTTAGGTGTGAGAGCCAAAATGAACTTTTTATTGCTTTAAACGCGTTTTCAGCCTGATTGTGCACTTTAGGTGAAAATGTCAAAATCTTAAAAATGAGCATAAGCACAATGAAATTAATGCTGGAATCATCTTCAGGATGCTAGAATACACTAAATACAGCAAAAATTTTGAGTCTACAACGTTTAGTTTAGGTGTGAGAGCCAAAATGAACTTTTTATTGCTTTAAACGCGTTTTCAGCCCCTGATTGTACACTTAAGGTGAAAATGTCAAAATCTTCAAAATGAGCATAAGCACAATAAAATTAATGCTGGAATCATCTTCAGGATGCTAGAATACACTAAATACAGCAAAAATTTTGAGTCTACAACGTTTAGTTTAGGTGTGAGAGCCAAAATGAACTTTTTATTGCTTTAAACGCGTTTTCAGCCTGATTGTGCACTTTAGGTGAAAATGTCAAAATCTTAAAAATGAGCATAAGCACAATGAAATTAATGCTGGAATCATCTTCAGGATGCTAGAATACACTAAATACAGCAAAAATTTTGAGTCTACAAGGTTTAGTTTAGGTGTGAGAGCCAAAATGAACTTTTTATTGCTTTAAACGCGTTTTCAGCCCCTGATTGTACACTTAAGGTGAAAATGTCAAAATCTTCAAAATGAGCATAAGCACAATGAAATTAATGCTGGAATCATCTTCAGGATGCTAGAATACACTAAATACAGCAAAAATGTTGAGTCTACAACGTTTTGTTTAGGTGTGAGAGCCAAAATGAACTTTTTATGGCTTTAAATGCGTTTTCAGCCTGATTGTGCACTTTAGGTGAAAATGTCAAAATCTTCAAAATGAGCATAAGCACAATGAAATTAATGCTGGAATCATCTTCAGGATGCTAGAATACACTAAATACAGCAAAAATGTTGAGTCTACAACGTTTAGTTTAGGTGTGAGAGCCAAAATGAACTTTTTATTGCTTTAAACGCGTTTTCAGCCTGATTGTGCACTTTAGGTGAAAATGTCAAAATCTTAAAAATGAGCATAAGCACAATGAAATTAATGCTGGAATCATCTTCAGGATGCTAGAATACACTAAATACAGCAAAAATTTTGAGTCTACAACGTTTAGTTTAGGTGTGAGAGCCAAAATGAACTTTTTATTGCTTTAAACGCGTTTTCAGCCCCTGATTGTACACTTAAGGTGAAAATGTCAAAATCTTCAAAATGAGCATAAGCACAATGAAATTAATGCTGGAATCATCTTCAGGATGCTAGAATACACTAAATACAGCAAAAATTTTGAGTCTACAACGTTTAGTTTAGGTGTGAGAGCCAAAATGAACTTTTTATTGCTTTAAACGCGTTTTCAGCCTGATTGTGCACTTTAGGTGAAAATGTCAAAATCTTCAAAATGAGCATAAGCACAATGAAATTAATGCTGGAATCATCTTCAGGATGCTAGAATACACTAAATACAGCAAAAAATTTGAGTCTACAACGTTTAGTTTAGGTGTGAGAGCCAAAATGAACTTTTTATTGCTTTAAACGCGTTTTCAGCCCCTGATTGTACACTTAAGGTGAAAATGTCAAAATCTTCAAAATGAGCATAAGCACAATGAAATTAATGCTGGAATCATCTTCAGGATGCTAGAATACACTAAATACAGCAAAAATGTTGAGTCTACAACGTTTTGTTTAGGTGTGAGAGCCAAAATGAACTTTTTATGGCTTTAAATGCGTTTTCAGCCTGATTGTGCACTTTAGGTGAAAATGTCAAAATCTTCAAAATGAGCATAAGCACAATGAAATTAATGCTGGAATCATCTTCAGGATGCTAGAATACACTAAATACAGCAAAAATTTTGAGTCTACAACGTTTAGTTTAGGTGTGAGAGCCAAAATGAACTTTTTATTGCTTTAAACGCGTTTTCAGCCCCTGATTGTACACTTAAGGTGAAAATGTCAAAATCTTCAAAATGAGCATAAGCACAATGAAATTAATGCTGGAATCATCTTCAGGATGCTAGAATACACTAAATACAGCAAAAATGTTGAGTCTACAACGTTTTGTTTAGGTGTGAGAGCCAAAATGAACTTTTTATGGCTTTAAATGCGTTTTCAGCCTGATTGTGCACTTTAGGTGAAAATGTCAAAATCTTCAAAATGAGCCTAAGCACAATGAAATTAATGCTGGAATCATCTTCAGGATGCTAGAATACACTAAATACAGCAAAAATTTTGAGTCTACAACGTTTAGTTTAGGTGTGAGAGCCAAAATGAACTTTTTATTGCTTTAAACGCGTTTTCAGCCTGATTGTGCACTTTAGGTGAAAATGTCAAAATCTTAAAAATGAGCATAAGCACAATGAAATTAATGCTGGAATCATCTTCAGGATGCTAGAATACACTAAATACAGCAAAAATTTTGAGTCTACAACGTTTAGTTTAGGTGTGAGAGCCAAAATGAACTTTTTATTGCTTTAAACGCGTTTTCAGCCCCTGATTGTACACTTAAGGTGAAAATGTCAAAATCTTCAAAATGAGCATAAGCACAATGAAATTAATGCTGGAATCATCTTCAGGATGCTAGAATACACTAAATACAGCAAAAATTTTGAGTCTACAACGTTTAGTTTAGGTGTGAGAGCCAAAATGAACTTTTTATTGCTTTAAACGCGTTTTCAGCCTGATTGTGCACTTTAGGTGAAAATGTCAAAATCTTAAAAATGAGCATAAGCACAATGAAATTAATGCTGGAATCATCTTCAGGATGCTAGAATACACTAAATACAGCAAAAAATTTGAGTCTACAACGTTTAGTTTAGGTGTGAGAGCCAAAATGAACTTTTTATTGCTTTAAACGCGTTTTCAGCCTGATTGTGCACTTTAGGTGAAAATGTCAAAATCTTAAAAATGAGCATAAGCACAATGAAATTAATGCTGGAATCATCTTCAGGATGCTAGAATACACTAAATACAGCAAAAATTTTGAGTCTACAACGTTTAGTTTAGGTGTGAGAGCCAAAATGAACTTTTTATTGCTTTAAACGCGTTTTCAGCCCCTGATTGTACACTTAAGGTGAAAATGTCAAAATCTTCAAAATGAGCATAAGCACAATGAAATTAATGCTGGAATCATCTTCAGGATGCTAGAATACACTAAATACAGCAAAAATTTTGAGTCTACAACGTTTAGTTTAGGTGTGAGAGCCAAAATGAACTTTTTATTGCTTTAAACGCGTTTTCAGCCCCTGATTGTACACTTAAGGTGAAAATGTCAAAATCTTCAAAATGAGCATAAGCACAATGAAATTAATGCTGGAATCATCTTCAGGATGCTAGAATACACTAAATACAGCAAAAATTTTGAGTCTACAACGTTTAGTTTAGGTGTGAGAGCCAAAATGAACTTTTTATTGCTTTAAACGCGTTTTCAGCCTGATTGTGCACTTTAGGTGAAAATGTCAAAATCTTAAAAATGAGCATAAGCACAATGAAATTAATGCTGGAATCATCTTCAGGATGCTAGAATACACTAAATACAGCAAAATTTTTGAGTCTACAACGTTTAGTTTAGGTGTGAGAGCCAAAATGAACTTTTTATTGCTTTAAACGCGTTTTCAGCCCCTGATTGTACACTTAAGGTGAAAATGTCAAAATCTTCAAAATGAGCATAAGCACAATGAAATTAATGCTGGAATCATCTTCAGGATGCTAGAATACACTAAATACAGCAAAAATGTTGAGTCTACAACGTTTTGTTTAGGTGTGAGAGCCAAAATGAACTTTTTATGGCTTTAAATGCGTTTTCAGCCTGATTGTGCACTTTAGGTGAAAATGTCAAAATCTTCAAAATGAGCATAAGCACAATGAAATTAATGCTGGAATCATCTTCAGGATGCTAGAATACACTAAATACAGCAAAAATTTTGAGTCTACAACGTTTAGTTTAGGTGTGAGAGCCAAAATGAACTTTTTATTGCTTTAAACGCGTTTTCAGCCTGATTGTGCACTTTAGGTGAAAATGTCAAAATCTTAAAAATGAGCATAAGCACAATGAAATTAATGCTGGAATCATCTTCAGGATGCTAGAATACACTAAATACAGCAAAAATTTTGAGTCTACAACGTTTAGTTTAGGTGTGAGAGCCAAAATGAACTTTTTATTGCTTTAAACGCGTTTTCAGCCTGATTGTGCACTTTAGGTGAAAATGTCAAAATCTTAAAAATGAGCATAAGCACAATGAAATTAATGCTGAAATCATCTTCAGGATGCTAGAATACACTAAATACAGCAAAAATTTTGAGTCTACAACGTTTAGTTTAGGTGTGAGAGCCAAAATGAACTTTTTATTGCTTTAAACGCGTTTTCAGCCCCTGATTGTACACTTAAGGTGAAAATGTCAAAATCTTCAAAATGAGCTTAAGCACAATGAAATTAATGCTGGAATCATATTCAGGATGCTAGAATACACTAAATACAGCAAAAATTTTGAGTCTACAACGTTTAGTTTTGGTGTGAGAGCCAAAATGAACTTTTTATTGCTTTAAATGCGTTTTCAGCCTGATTGTGCACTTTAGGTGAAAATGTCAAAATCTTCAAAATGAGCATAAGCACAATGAAATTAATGCTGGAATCATCTTCAGGATGCTAGAATACACTAAATACAGCAAAAATTTTGAGTCTACAACGTTTAGTTTAGGTGTGAGAGCCAAAATGAACTTTTTATTGCTTTAAACGCGTTTTCAGCCTGATTGTGCACTTTAGGTGAAAATGTCAAAATCTTAAAAATGAGCATAAGCACAATGAAATTAATGCTGGAATCATCTTCAGGATGCTAGAATACACTAAATACAGCAAAAAATTTGAGTCTACAACGTTTAGTTTAGGTGTGAGAGCCAAAATGAACTTTTTATTGCTTTAAACGCGTTTTCAGCCCCTGATTGTACACTTAAGGTGAAAATGTCAAAATCTTCAAAATGAGCATAAGCACAATGAAATTAATGCTGGAATCATCTTCAGGATGCTGGAATACACTAAATACAGCAAAAATGTTGAGTCTACAACGTTTTGTTTAGGTGTGAGAGCCAAAATGAACTTTTTATGGCTTTAAATGCGTTTTCAGCCTGATTGTGCACTTTAGGTGAAAATGTCAAAATCTTCAAAATGAGCATAAGCACAATGAAATTAATGCTGGAATCATCTTCAGGATGCTAGAATACACTAAATACAGCAAAAATTTTGAGTCTACAACGTTTAGTTTAGGTGTGAGAGCCAAAATGAACTTTTTATTGCTTTAAACGCGTTTTCAGCCTGATTGTGCACTTTAGGTGAAAATGTCAAAATCTTAAAAATGAGCATAAGCACAATGAAATTAATGCTGGAATCATCTTCAGGATGCTAGAATACACTAAATACAGCAAAAATTTTGAGTCTACAACGTTTAGTTTAGGTGTGAGAGCCAAAATGAACTTTTTATTGCTTTAAACGCGTTTTCAGCCCCTGATTGTACACTTAAGGTGAAAATGTCAAAATCTTCAAAATGAGCATAAGCACAATAAAATTAATGCTGGAATCATCTTCAGGATGCTAGAATACACTAAATACAGCAAAAATTTTGAGTCTACAACGTTTAGTTTAGGTGTGAGAGCCAAAATGAACTTTTTATTGCTTTAAACGCGTTTTCAGCCTGATTGTGCACTTTAGGTGAAAATGTCAAAATCTTAAAAATGAGCATAAGCACAATGAAATTAATGCTGGAATCATCTTCAGGATGCTAGAATACACTAAATACAGCAAAAATTTTGAGTCTACAACGTTTAGTTTAGGTGTGAGAGCCAAAATGAACTTTTTATTGCTTTAAACGCGTTTTCAGCCCCTGATTGTACACTTAAGGTGAAAATGTCAAAATCTTCAAAATGAGCATAAGCACAATAAAATTAATGCTGGAATCATCTTCAGGATGCTAGAATACACTAAATACAGCAAAAATTTTGAGTCTACAACGTTTAGTTTAGGTGTGAGAGCCAAAATGAACTTTTTATTGCTTTAAACGCGTTTTCAGCCTGATTGTGCACTTTAGGTGAAAATGTCAAAATCTTAAAAATGAGCATAAGCACAATGAAATTAATGCTGGAATCATCTTCAGGATGCTAGAATACACTAAATACAGCAAAAATTTTGAGTCTACAAGGTTTAGTTTAGGTGTGAGAGCCAAAATGAACTTTTTATTGCTTTAAACGCGTTTTCAGCCCCTGATTGTACACTTAAGGTGAAAATGTCAAAATCTTCAAAATGAGCATAAGCACAATGAAATTAATGCTGGAATCATCTTCAGGATGCTAGAATACACTAAATACAGCAAAAATGTTGAGTCTACAACGTTTTGTTTAGGTGTGAGAGCCAAAATGAACTTTTTATGGCTTTAAATGCGTTTTCAGCCTGATTGTGCACTTTAGGTGAAAATGTCAAAATCTTCAAAATGAGCATAAGCACAATGAAATTAATGCTGGAATCATCTTCAGGATGCTAGAATACACTAAATACAGCAAAAATGTTGAGTCTACAACGTTTAGTTTAGGTGTGAGAGCCAAAATGAACTTTTTATTGCTTTAAACGCGTTTTCAGCCTGATTGTGCACTTTAGGTGAAAATGTCAAAATCTTAAAAATGAGCATAAGCACAATGAAATTAATGCTGGAATCATCTTCAGGATGCTAGAATACACTAAATACAGCAAAAATTTTGAGTCTACAACGTTTAGTTTAGGTGTGAGAGCCAAAATGAACTTTTTATTGCTTTAAACGCGTTTTCAGCCCCTGATTGTACACTTAAGGTGAAAATGTCAAAATCTTCAAAATGAGCATAAGCACAATGAAATTAATGCTGGAATCATCTTCAGGATGCTAGAATACACTAAATACAGCAAAAATTTTGAGTCTACAACGTTTAGTTTAGGTGTGAGAGCCAAAATGAACTTTTTATTGCTTTAAACGCGTTTTCAGCCTGATTGTGCACTTTAGGTGAAAATGTCAAAATCTTCAAAATGAGCATAAGCACAATGAAATTAATGCTGGAATCATCTTCAGGATGCTAGAATACACTAAATACAGCAAAAAATTTGAGTCTACAACGTTTAGTTTAGGTGTGAGAGCCAAAATGAACTTTTTATTGCTTTAAACGCGTTTTCAGCCCCTGATTGTACACTTAAGGTGAAAATGTCAAAATCTTCAAAATGAGCATAAGCACAATGAAATTAATGCTGGAATCATCTTCAGGATGCTAGAATACACTAAATACAGCAAAAATGTTGAGTCTACAACGTTTTGTTTAGGTGTGAGAGCCAAAATGAACTTTTTATGGCTTTAAATGCGTTTTCAGCCTGATTGTGCACTTTAGGTGAAAATGTCAAAATCTTCAAAATGAGCATAAGCACAATGAAATTAATGCTGGAATCATCTTCAGGATGCTAGAATACACTAAATACAGCAAAAATTTTGAGTCTACAACGTTTAGTTTAGGTGTGAGAGCCAAAATGAACTTTTTATTGCTTTAAACGCGTTTTCAGCCCCTGATTGTACACTTAAGGTGAAAATGTCAAAATCTTCAAAATGAGCATAAGCACAATGAAATTAATGCTGGAATCATCTTCAGGATGCTAGAATACACTAAATACAGCAAAAATGTTGAGTCTACAACGTTTTGTTTAGGTGTGAGAGCCAAAATGAACTTTTTATGGCTTTAAATGCGTTTTCAGCCTGATTGTGCACTTTAGGTGAAAATGTCAAAATCTTCAAAATGAGCCTAAGCACAATGAAATTAATGCTGGAATCATCTTCAGGATGCTAGAATACACTAAATACAGCAAAAATTTTGAGTCTACAACGTTTAGTTTAGGTGTGAGAGCCAAAATGAACTTTTTATTGCTTTAAACGCGTTTTCAGCCTGATTGTGCACTTTAGGTGAAAATGTCAAAATCTTAAAAATGAGCATAAGCACAATGAAATTAATGCTGGAATCATCTTCAGGATGCTAGAATACACTAAATACAGCAAAAATTTTGAGTCTACAACGTTTAGTTTAGGTGTGAGAGCCAAAATGAACTTTTTATTGCTTTAAACGCGTTTTCAGCCCCTGATTGTACACTTAAGGTGAAAATGTCAAAATCTTCAAAATGAGCATAAGCACAATGAAATTAATGCTGGAATCATCTTCAGGATGCTAGAATACACTAAATACAGCAAAAATTTTGAGTCTACAACGTTTAGTTTAGGTGTGAGAGCCAAAATGAACTTTTTATTGCTTTAAACGCGTTTTCAGCCTGATTGTGCACTTTAGGTGAAAATGTCAAAATCTTAAAAATGAGCATAAGCACAATGAAATTAATGCTGGAATCATCTTCAGGATGCTAGAATACACTAAATACAGCAAAAAATTTGAGTCTACAACGTTTAGTTTAGGTGTGAGAGCCAAAATGAACTTTTTATTGCTTTAAACGCGTTTTCAGCCTGATTGTGCACTTTAGGTGAAAATGTCAAAATCTTAAAAATGAGCATAAGCACAATGAAATTAATGCTGGAATCATCTTCAGGATGCTAGAATACACTAAATACAGCAAAAATTTTGAGTCTACAACGTTTAGTTTAGGTGTGAGAGCCAAAATGAACTTTTTATTGCTTTAAACGCGTTTTCAGCCCCTGATTGTACACTTAAGGTGAAAATGTCAAAATCTTCAAAATGAGCATAAGCACAATGAAATTAATGCTGGAATCATCTTCAGGATGCTAGAATACACTAAATACAGCAAAAATTTTGAGTCTACAACGTTTAGTTTAGGTGTGAGAGCCAAAATGAACTTTTTATTGCTTTAAACGCGTTTTCAGCCCCTGATTGTACACTTAAGGTGAAAATGTCAAAATCTTCAAAATGAGCATAAGCACAATGAAATTAATGCTGGAATCATCTTCAGGATGCTAGAATACACTAAATACAGCAAAAATTTTGAGTCTACAACGTTTAGTTTAGGTGTGAGAGCCAAAATGAACTTTTTATTGCTTTAAACGCGTTTTCAGCCTGATTGTGCACTTTAGGTGAAAATGTCAAAATCTTAAAAATGAGCATAAGCACAATGAAATTAATGCTGGAATCATCTTCAGGATGCTAGAATACACTAAATACAGCAAAAAATTTGAGTCTACAACGTTTAGTTTAGGTGTGAGAGCCAAAATGAACTTTTTATTGCTTTAAACGCGTTTTCAGCCTGATTGTGCACTTTAGGTGAAAATGTCAAAATCTTAAAAATGAGCATAAGCACAATGAAATTAATGCTGAAATCATCTTCAGGATGCTAGAATACACTAAATACAGCAAAAATTTTGAGTCTACAACGTTTAGTTTAGGTGTGAGAGCCAAAATGAACTTTTTATTGCTTTAAACGCGTTTTCAGCCCCTGATTGTACACTTAAGGTGAAAATGTCAAAATCTTCAAAATGAGCATAAGCACAATGAAATTAATGCTGGAATCATATTCAGGATGCTAGAATACACTAAATACAGCAAAAATTTTGAGTCTACAACGTTTAGTTTTGGTGTGAGAGCCAAAATGAACTTTTTATTGCTTTAAATGCGTTTTCAGCCTGATTGTGCACTTTAGGTGAAAATGTCAAAATCTTCAAAATGAGCATAAGCACAATGAAATTAATGCTGGAATCATCTTCAGGATGCTAGAATACACTAAATACAGCAAAAATTTTGAGTCTACAACGTTTAGTTTAGGTGTGAGAGCCAAAATGAACTTTTTATTGCTTTAAACGCGTTTTCAGCCTGATTGTGCACTTTAGGTGAAAATGTCAAAATCTTAAAAATGAGCATAAGCACAATGAAATTAATGCTGGAATCATCTTCAGGATGCTAGAATACACTAAATACAGCAAAAATTTTGAGTCTACAACGTTTAGTTTAGGTGTGAGAGCCAAAATGAACTTTTTATTGCTTTAAACGCGTTTTCAGCCCCTGATTGTACACTTAAGGTGAAAATGTCAAAATCTTCAAAATGAGCATAAGCACAATGAAATTAATGCTGGAATCATCTTCAGGATGCTAGAATACACTAAATACAGCAAAAATTTTGAGTCTACAACGTTTAGTTTAGGTGTGAGAGCCAAAATGAACTTTTTATTGCTTTAAACGCGTTTTCAGCCTGATTGTGCACTTTAGGTGAAAATGTCAAAATCTTCAAAATGAGCATAAGCACAATGAAATTAATGCTGGAATCATCTTCAGGATGCTAGAATACACTAAATACAGCAAAAAATTTGAGTCTACAACGTTTAGTTTAGGTGTGAGAGCCAAAATGAACTTTTTATTGCTTTAAACGCGTTTTCAGCCCCTGATTGTACACTTAAGGTGAAAATGTCAAAATCTTCAAAATGAGCATAAGCACAATGAAATTAATGCTGGAATCATCTTCAGGATGCTGGAATACACTAAATACAGCAAAAATGTTGAGTCTACAACGTTTTGTTTAGGTGTGAGAGCCAAAATGAACTTTTTATGGCTTTAAATGCGTTTTCAGCCTGATTGTGCACTTTAGGTGAAAATGTCAAAATCTTCAAAATGAGCATAAGCACAATGAAATTAATGCTGGAATCATCTTCAGGATGCTAGAATACACTAAATACAGCAAAAATTTTGAGTCTACAACGTTTAGTTTAGGTGTGAGAGCCAAAATGAACTTTTTATTGCTTTAAACGCGTTTTCAGCCTGATTGTGCACTTTAGGTGAAAATGTCAAAATCTTAAAAATGAGCATAAGCACAATGAAATTAATGCTGGAATCATCTTCAGGATGCTAGAATACACTAAATACAGCAAAAATTTTGAGTCTACAACGTTTAGTTTAGGTGTGAGAGCCAAAATGAACTTTTTATTGCTTTAAACGCGTTTTCAGCCCCTGATTGTACACTTAAGGTGAAAATGTCAAAATCTTCAAAATGAGCATAAGCACAATAAAATTAATGCTGGAATCATCTTCAGGATGCTAGAATACACTAAATACAGCAAAAATTTTGAGTCTACAACGTTTAGTTTAGGTGTGAGAGCCAAAATGATCTTTTTATTGCTTTAAACGCGTTTTCAGCCTGATTGTGCACTTTAGGTGAAAATGTCAAAATCTTAAAAATGAGCATAAGCACAATGAAATTAATGCTGGAATCATCTTCAGGATGCTAGAATACACTAAATACAGCAAAAATTTTGAGTCTACAAGGTTTAGTTTAGGTGTGAGAGCCAAAATGAACTTTTTATTGCTTTAAACGCGTTTTCAGCCCCTGATTGTACACTTAAGGTGAAAATGTCAAAATCTTCAAAATGAGCATAAGCACAATGAAATTAATGCTGGAATCATCTTCAGGATGCTAGAATACACTAAATACAGCAAAAATTTTGAGTCTACAACGTTTAGTTTTGGTGTGAGAGCCAAAATGAACTTTTTATTGCTTTAAATGCGTTTTCAGCCTGATTGTGCACTTTAGGTGAAAATGTCAAAATCTTCAAAATGAGCATAAGCACAATGAAATTAATGCTGGAATCATCTTCAGGATGCTAGAATACACTAAATACAGCAAAAATTTTGAGTCTACAACGTTTAGTTTAGGTGTGAGAGCCAAAATGAACTTTTTATTGCTTTAAACGCGTTTTCAGCCTGATTGTGCACTTTAGGTGAAAATGTCAAAATCTTAAAAATGAGCATAAGCACAATGAAATTAATGCTGGAATCATCTTCAGGATGCTAGAATACACTAAATACAGCAAAAATTTTGAGTCTACAACGTTTAGTTTAGGTGTGAGAGCCAAAATGAACTTTTTATTGCTTTAAACGCGTTTTCAGCCCCTGATTGTACACTTAAGGTGAAAATGTCAAAATCTTCAAAATGAGCATAAGCACAATGAAATTAATGCTGGAATCATCTTCAGGATGCTAGAATACACTAAATACAGCAAAAATTTTGAGTCTACAACGTTTAGTTTAGGTGTGAGAGCCAAAATGAACTTTTTATTGCTTTAAACGCGTTTTCAGCCTGATTGTGCACTTTAGGTGAAAATGTCAAAATCTTCAAAATGAGCATAAGCACAATGAAATTAATGCTGGAATCATCTTCAGGATGCTAGAATACACTAAATACAGCAAAAAATTTGAGTCTACAACGTTTAGTTTAGGTGTGAGAGCCAAAATGAACTTTTTATTGCTTTAAACGCGTTTTCAGCCCCTGATTGTACACTTAAGGTGAAAATGTCAAAATCTTCAAAATGAGCATAAGCACAATGAAATTAATGCTGGAATCATCTTCAGGATGCTGGAATACACTAAATACAGCAAAAATGTTGAGTCTACAACGTTTTGTTTAGGTGTGAGAGCCAAAATGAACTTTTTATGGCTTTAAATGCGTTTTCAGCCTGATTGTGCACTTTAGGTGAAAATGTCAAAATCTTCAAAATGAGCATAAGCACAATGAAATTAATGCTGGAATCATCTTCAGGATGCTAGAATACACTAAATACAGCAAAAATTTTGAGTCTACAACGTTTAGTTTAGGTGTGAGAGCCAAAATGAACTTTTTATTGCTTTAAACGCGTTTTCAGCCTGATTGTGCACTTTAGGTGAAAATGTCAAAATCTTCAAAATGAGCATAAGCACAATGAAATTAATGCTGGAATCATCTTCAGGATGCTAGAATACACTAAATACAGCAAAAAATTTGAGTCTACAACGTTTAGTTTAGGTGTGAGAGCCAAAATGAACTTTTTATTGCTTTAAACGCGTTTTCAGCCCCTGATTGTACACTTAAGGTGAAAATGTCAAAATCTTCAAAATGAGCATAAGCACAATGAAATTAATGCTGGAATCATCTTCAGGATGCTGGAATACACTAAATACAGCAAAAATGTTGAGTCTACAACGTTTTGTTTAGGTGTGAGAGCCAAAATGAACTTTTTATGGCTTTAAATGCGTTTTCAGCCTGATTGTGCACTTTAGGTGAAAATGTCAAAATCTTCAAAATGAGCATAAGCACAATGAAATTAATGCTGGAATCATCTTCAGGATGCTAGAATACACTAAATACAGCAAAAATTTTGAGTCTACAACGTTTAGTTTAGGTGTGAGAGCCAAAATGAACTTTTTATTGCTTTAAACGCGTTTTCAGCCTGATTGTGCACTTTAGGTGAAAATGTCAAAATCTTAAAAATGAGCATAAGCACAATGAAATTAATGCTGGAATCATCTTCAGGATGCTAGAATACACTAAATACAGCAAAAATTTTGAGTCTACAACGTTTAGTTTAGGTGTGAGAGCCAAAATGAACTTTTTATTGCTTTAAACGCGTTTTCAGCCCCTGATTGTACACTTAAGGTGAAAATGTCAAAATCTTCAAAATGAGCATAAGCACAATAAAATTAATGCTGGAATCATCTTCAGGATGCTAGAATACACTAAATACAGCAAAAATTTTGAGTCTACAACGTTTAGTTTAGGTGTGAGAGCCAAAATGAACTTTTTATTGCTTTAAACGCGTTTTCAGCCTGATTGTGCACTTTAGGTGAAAATGTCAAAATCTTCAAAATGAGCATAAGCACAATGAAATTAATGCTGGAATCATCTTCAGGATGCTAGAATACACTAAATACAGCAAAAAATTTGAGTCTACAACGTTTAGTTTAGGTGTGAGAGCCAAAATGAACTTTTTATTGCTTTAAACGCGTTTTCAGCCCCTGATTGTACACTTAAGGTGAAAATGTCAAAATCTTCAAAATGAGCATAAGCACAATGAAATTAATGCTGGAATCATCTTCAGGATGCTGGAATACACTAAATACAGCAAAAATTTTGAGTCTACAACGTTTAGTTTAGGTGTGAGAGCCAAAATGAACTTTTTATTGCTTTAAACGCGTTTTCAGCCTGATTGTGCACTTTAGGTGAAAATGTCAAAATCTTAAAAATGAGCATAAGCACAATGAAATTAATGCTGGAATCATCTTCAGGATGCTAGAATACACTAAATACAGCAAAAATTTTGAGTCTACAACGTTTAGTTTAGGTGTGAGAGCCAAAATGAACTTTTTATTGCTTTAAACGCGTTTTCAGCCCCTGATTGTACACTTAAGGTGAAAATGTCAAAATCTTCAAAATGAGCATAAGCACAATAAAATTAATGCTGGAATCATCTTCAGGATGCTAGAATACACTAAATACAGCAAAAATTTTGAGTCTACAACGTTTAGTTTAGGTGTGAGAGCCAAAATGAACTTTTTATTGCTTTAAACGCGTTTTCAGCCTGATTGTGCACTTTAGGTGAAAATGTCAAAATCTTCAAAATGAGCATAAGCACAATGAAATTAATGCTGGAATCATCTTCAGGATGCTAGAATACACTAAATACAGCAAAAAATTTGAGTCTACAACGTTTAGTTTAGGTGTGAGAGCCAAAATGAACTTTTTATTGCTTTAAACGCGTTTTCAGCCCCTGATTGTACACTTAAGGTGAAAATGTCAAAATCTTCAAAATGAGCATAAGCACAATGAAATTAATGCTGGAATCATCTTCAGGATGCTGGAATACACTAAATACAGCAAAAATGTTGAGTCTACAACGTTTTGTTTAGGTGTGAGAGCCAAAATGAACTTTTTATGGCTTTAAATGCGTTTTCAGCCTGATTGTGCACTTTAGGTGAAAATGTCAAAATCTTCAAAATGAGCATAAGCACAATGAAATTAATGCTGGAATCATCTTCAGGATGCTAGAATACACTAAATACAGCAAAAATTTTGAGTCTACAACGTTTAGTTTAGGTGTGAGAGCCAAAATGAACTTTTTATTGCTTTAAACGCGTTTTCAGCCTGATTGTGCACTTTAGGTGAAAATGTCAAAATCTTAAAAATGAGCATAAGCACAATGAAATTAATGCTGGAATCATCTTCAGGATGCTAGAATACACTAAATACAGCAAAAATTTTGAGTCTACAACGTTTAGTTTAGGTGTGAGAGCCAAAATGAACTTTTTATTGCTTTAAACGCGTTTTCAGCCCCTGATTGTACACTTAAGGTGAAAATGTCAAAATCTTCAAAATGAGCATAAGCACAATAAAATTAATGCTGGAATCATCTTCAGGATGCTAGAATACACTAAATACAGCAAAAATTTTGAGTCTACAACGTTTAGTTTAGGTGTGAGAGCCAAAATGAACTTTTTATTGCTTTAAACGCGTTTTCAGCCTGATTGTGCACTTTAGGTGAAAATGTCAAAATCTTAAAAATGAGCATAAGCACAATGAAATTAATGCTGGAATCATCTTCAGGATGCTAGAATACACTAAATACAGCAAAAATTTTGAGTCTACAAGGTTTAGTTTAGGTGTGAGAGCCAAAATGAACTTTTTATTGCTTTAAACGCGTTTTCAGCCCCTGATTGTACACTTAAGGTGAAAATGTCAAACTCTTCAAAATGAGCATAAGCACAATGAAATTAATGCTGGAATCATCTTCAGGATGCTAGAATACACTAAATACAGCAAAAATGTTGAGTCTACAACGTTTTGTTTAGGTGTGAGAGCCAAAATGAACTTTTTATGGCTTTAAATGCGTTTTCAGCCTGATTGTGCACTTTAGGTGAAAATGTCAAAATCTTCAAAATGAGCATAAGCACAATGAAATTAATGCTGGAATCATCTTCAGGATGCTAGAATACACTAAATACAGCAAAAATTTTGAGTCTACAACGTTTAGTTTAGGTGTGAGAGCCAAAATGAACTTTTTATTGCTTTAAACGCGTTTTCAGCCTGATTGTGCACTTTAGGTGAAAATGTCAAAATCTTAAAAATGAGCATAAGCACAATGAAATTAATGCTGGAATCATCTTCAGGATGCTAGAATACACTAAATACAGCAAAAATTTTGAGTCTACAACGTTTAGTTTAGGTGTGAGAGCCAAAATAAACTTTTTATTGCTTTAAACGCGTTTTCAGCCCCTGATTGTACACTTAAGGTGAAAATGTCAAAATCTTCAAAATGAGCATAAGCACAATGAAATTAATGCTGGAATCATCTTCAGGATGCTAGAATACACCAAATACAGCAAAAATTTTGAGTCTACAACGTTTAGTTTAGGTGTGAGAGCCAAAATGAACTTTTTATTGCTTTAAACGCGTTTTCAGCCTGATTGTGCACTTTAGGTGAAAATGTCAAAATCTTAAAAATGAGCATAAGCACAATGAAATTAATGCTGGAATCATCTTCAGGATGCTAGAATACACTAAATACAGCAAAAAATTTGAGTCTACAACGTTTAGTTTAGGTGTGAGAACCAAAATGAACTTTTTATTGCTTTAAACGCGTTTTCAGCCTGATTGTGCACTTTAGGTGAAAATGTCAAAATCTTAAAAATGAGCATAAGCACAATGAAATTAATGCTGGAATCATCTTCAGGATGCTAGAATACACTAAATACAGCAAAAATTTTGAGTCTACAACGTTTAGTTTAGGTGTGAGAGCCAAAATGAACTTTTTATTGCTTTAAACGCGTTTTCAGCCCCTGATTGTACACTTAAGGTGAAAATGTCAAAATCTTCAAAATGAGCATAAGCACAATGAAATTAATGCTGGAATCATCTTCAGGATGCTAGAATACACTAAATACAGCAAAAATTTTAAGTCTACAACGTTTAGTTTAGGTGTGAGAGCCAAAATGAACTTTTTATTGCTTTAAACGCGTTTTCAGCCTGATTGTGCACTTTAGGTGAAAATGTCAAAATCTTAAAAATGAGCATAAGCACAATGAAATTAATGCTGGAATCATCTTCAGGATGCTAGAATACACTAAATACAGCAAAAATTTTGAGTCTACAACGTTTAGTTTAGGTGTGAGAGCCAAAATGAACTTTTTATTGCTTTAAACGCGTTTTCAGCCCCTGATTGTACACTTAAGGTGAAAATGTCAAAATCTTCAAAATGAGCATAAGCACAATGAAATTAATGCTGGAATCATCTTCAAGATGCTAGAATACACTAAATACAGCAAAAATGTTGAGTCTACAACGTTTTGTTTAGGTGTGAGAGCCAAAATGAACTTTTTATGGCTTTAAATGCGTTTTCAGCCTGATTGTGCACTTTAGGTGAAAATGTCAAAATCTTCAAAATGAGCATAAGCACAATGAAATTAATGCTGGAATCATCTTCAGGATGCTAGAATACACTAAATACAGCAAAAATTTTGAGTCTACAACGTTTAGTTTAGGTGTGAGAGCCAAAATGAACTTTTTATTGCTTTAAACGCGTTTTCAGCCTGATTGTGCACTTTAGGTGAAAATGTCAAAATCTTCAAAATGAGCATAAGCACAATGAAATTAATGCTGGAATCATCTTCAGGATGCTAGAATACACTAAATACAGCAAAAATTTTGAGTCTACAACGTTTAGTTTAGGTGTGAGAGCCAAAATGAACTTTTTATTGCTTTAAACGCGTTTTCAGCCTGATTGTGCACTTTAGGTGAAAATGTCAAAATCTTAAAAATGAGCATAAGCACAATGAAATTAATGCTGAAATCATCTTCAGGATGCTAGAATACACTAAATACAGCAAAAATTTTGAGTCTACAACGTTTAGTTTAGGTGTGAGAGCCAAAATGAACTTTTTATTGCTTTAAACGCGTTTTCAGCCCCTGATTGTACACTTAAGGTGAAAATGTCAAAATCTTCAAAATGAGCATAAGCACATTGAAATTAATGCTGGAATCATATTCAGGATGCTAGAATACACTAAATACAGCAAAAATGTTGAGTCTACAACGTTTTGTTTTGGTGTGAGAGCCAAAATGAACTTTTTATGGCTTTAAATGCGTTTTCAGCCTGATTGTGCACATTAGGTGAAAATGTCAAAATCTTCAAAATGAGCATAAGCACAATGAAATTAATGCTGGAATCATCTTCAGGATGCTAGAATACACTAAATACAGCAAAAAATTTGAGTCTACAACGTTTAGTTTAGGTGTGAGAGCCAAAATGAACTTTTTATTGCTTTAAACGCGTTTTCAGCCTGATTGTGCACCTTAGGTGAAAATGTCAAAATCTTAAAAATGAGCATAAGCACAATGAAATTAATGCTGGAATCATCTTCAGGATGCTAGAATACACTAAATACAGCAAAAATTTTGAGTCTACAACGTTTAGTTTAGGTGTGAGAGCCAAAATGAACTTTTTATTGCTTTAAACGCGTTTTCAGCCCCTGATTGTACACTTAAGGTGAAAATGTCAAAATCTTCAAAATGAGCATAAGCACAATGAAATTAATGCTGGAATCATCTTCAGGATGCTAGAATACACTAAATACAGCAAAAATTTTGAGTCTACAACGTTTAGTTTAGGTGTGAGAGCCAAAATGAACTTTTTATTGCTTTAAACGCGTTTTCAGCCCCTGATTGTACACTTAAGGTGAAAATGTCAAAATCTTCAAAATGAGCATAAGCACAATGAAATTAATGCTGGAATCATCTTCAGGATGCTAGAATACACTAAATACAGCAAAAATTTTGAGTCTACAACGTTTAGTTTAGGTGTGAGAGCCAAAATGAACTTTTTATTGCTTTAAACGCGTTTTCAGCCTGATTGTGCACTTTAGGTGAAAATGTCAAAATCTTAAAAATGAGCATAAGCACAATGAAATTAATGCTGGAATCATCTTCAGGATGCTAGAATACACTAAATACAGCAAAAATTTTGAGTCTACAACGTTTAGTTTAGGTGTGAGAGCCAAAATGAACTTTTTATTGCTTTAAACGCGTTTTCAGCCCCTGATTGTACACTTAAGGTGAAAATGTCAAAATCTTCAAAATGAGCATAAGCACAATGAAATTAATGCTGGAATCATCTTCAGGATGCTAGAATACACTAAATACAGCAAAAATGTTGAGTCTACAACGTTTTGTTTAGGTGTGAGAGCCAAAATGAACTTTTTATGGCTTTAAATGCGTTTTCAGCCTGATTGTGCACTTTAGGTGAAAATGTCAAAATCTTCAAAATGAGCATAAGCACAATGAAATTAATGCTGGAATCATCTTCAGGATGCTAGAATACACTAAATACAGCAAAAATTTTGAGTCTACAACGTTTAGTTTAGGTGTGAGAGCCAAAATGAACTTTTTATTGCTTTAAACGCGTTTTCAGCCCCTGATTGTACACTTAAGGTGAAAATGTCAAAATCTTCAAAATGAGCATAAGCACAATGAAATTAATGCTGGAATCATATTCAGGATGCTAGAATACACTATATACAGCAAAAATTTTGAGTCTACAACGTTTAGTTTTGGTGTGAGAGCCAAAATGAACTTTTTATTGCTTTAAACGCGTTTTCAGCCTGATTGTGCACTTTAGGTGAAAATGTCAAAATCTTAAAAATGAGCATAAGCACAATGAAATTTATGCTGGAATCATCTTCAGGATGCTAGAATACACTAAATACAGCAAAAATTTTGAGTCTACAACGTTTAGTTTAGGTGTGAGAGCCAAAATGAACTTTTTATTGCTTTAAACGCGTTTTCAGCCCCTGATTGTACACTTAGGTGAAAATGTCAAAATCTTCAAAATGAGCATAAGCACAATGAAATTAATGCTGGAATCATCTTCAGGATGCTAGAATACACTAAATACAGCAAAAATTTTGAGTCTACAACGTTTAGTTTAGGTTTGTGTGCCAAAATGAACTTTTTATTGCTTTAAATGCGTTTTCAGCCTGATTGTGCACTTTAGGTGAAAATGTCAAAATCTTCAAAATGAGCATAAGCACGATGAAATTAATGCTGGAATCATCTTCAGGATGCTAGAATACACTGAATACAGCAAACATTTTGAGTCTACAACGTTTAGTTTAGGTGTGAGAGCCAAAATGAACTTTTTATTGCTTTAAACGCGTTTTCAGCCCCTGATTGTACACTTAAGGTGAAAATGTCAAAATCTTCAAAATGAGCATAAGCACAATGAAATTAATGCTGGAATCATCTTCAGGATGCTAGAATACACTAAATACAGCAAAAATTTTGAGTCTACAACGTTTAGTTTAGGTTTGTGTGCCAAAATGAACTTTTTATTGCTTTAAATGCGTTTTCAGCATGATTGTGCACTTTAGGTGAAAATGTCAAAATCTTAAAAATGAGCATAAGCACAATGAAATTAATGCTGGAATCATCTTCAGGATGCTAGAATACACTAAATACAGCAAAAATTTTGAGTCTACAACGTTTAGTTTAGGTGTGAGAGCCAAAATGAACTTTTTATTGCTTTAAATGCGTTTTCAGCCTGATTGTACACTTTAGGTGAAAATGTCAAAATCTTCAAAATGAGCATAAGCACAATGAAATTAATGCTGGAATCATCTTCAAGATGCTAGAATACACTAAATACAACAAAAATTTTGAGTCTACAACGTTTAGTTTAGGTGTGAGAGCCAAAGTGAACTTTTTATTGCTTTAAACGCGTTTTCAGCCCCTGATTGTACACTTAAGGTGAAAATGTCAAAATCTTCAAAATGAGCATAAGCACAATGAAATTAATGCTGGAATCATCTTCAGGATGCTAGAATACACTAAATACAGCAAAAATGTTGAGTCTACAACGTTTTGTTTAGGTGTGAGAGCCAAAATGAACTTTTTATGGCTTTAAATGCGTTTTCAGCCTGATTGTGCACTTTAGGTGAAAATGTCAAAATCTTCAAAATGAGCATAAGCACAATGAAATTAATGCTGGAATCATCTTCAGGATGCTAGAATACACTAAATACAGCAAAAATTTTGAGTCTACAACGTTTAGTTTAGGTGTGAGAGCCAAAATGAACTTTTTATTGCTTTAAACGCGTTTTCAGCCCCTGATTGTACACTTAAGGTGAAAATGTCAAAATCTTCAAAATGAGCATAAGCACAATGAAATTAATGCTGGAATCATATTCAGGATGCTAGAATACACTATATACAGCAAAAATTTTGAGTCTACAACGTTTAGTTTTGGTGTGAGAGCCAAAATGAACTTTTTATTGCTTTAAACGCGTTTTCAGCCTGATTGTGCACTTTAGGTGAAAATGTCAAAATCTTAAAAATGAGCATAAGCACAATGAAATTTATGCTGGAATCATCTTCAGGATGCTAGAATACACTAAATACAGCAAAAATTTTGAGTCTACAACGTTTAGTTTAGGTGTGAGAGCCAAAATGAACTTTTTATTGCTTTAAACGCGTTTTCAGCCTGATTGTGCACTTTAGGTGAAAATGTCAAAATCTTAAAAATGAGCATAAGCACAATGAAATTAATGCTGGAATCATCTTCAGGATGCTAGAATACACTAAATACAGCAAAAATTTTGAGTCTACAACGTTTAGTTTAGGTGTGAGAGCCAAAATGAACTTTTTATTGCTTTAAACGCGTTTTCAGCCCCTGATTGTACACTTAAGGTGAAAATGTCAAAATCTTCAAAATGAGCATAAGCACAATGAAATTAATGCTGGAATCATCTTCAGGATGCTAGAATACACTAAATACAGCAAAAATTTTGAGTCTACAACGTTTAGTTTAGGTGTGAGAGCCAAAATGAACTTTTTATTGCTTTAAACGCGTTTTCAGCCTGATTGTGCACTTTAGGTGAAAATGTCAAAATCTTCAAAATGAGCATAAGCACAATGAAATTAATGCTGGAATCATCTTCAGGATGCTAGAATACACTAAATACAGCAAAAAATTTGAGTCTACAACGTTTAGTTTAGGTGTGAGAGCCAAAATGAACTTTTTATTGCTTTAAACGCGTTTTCAGCCCCTGATTGTACACTTAAGGTGAAAATGTCAAAATCTTCAAAATGAGCATAAGCACAATGAAATTAATGCTGGAATCATCTTCAGGATGCTGGAATACACTAAATACAGCAAAAATGTTGAGTCTACAACGTTTTGTTTAGGTGTGAGAGCCAAAATGAACTTTTTATGGCTTTAAATGCGTTTTCAGCCTGATTGTGCACTTTAGGTGAAAATGTCAAAATCTTCAAAATGAGCATAAGCACAATGAAATTAATGCTGGAATCATCTTCAGGATGCTAGAATACACTAAATACAGCAAAAATTTTGAGTCTACAACGTTTAGTTTAGGTGTGAGAGCCAAAATGAACTTTTTATTGCTTTAAACGCGTTTTCAGCCTGATTGTGCACTTTAGGTGAAAATGTCAAAATCTTAAAAATGAGCATAAGCACAATGAAATTAATGCTGGAATCATCTTCAGGATGCTAGAATACACTAAATACAGCAAAAATTTTGAGTCTACAACGTTTAGTTTAGGTGTGAGAGCCAAAATGAACTTTTTATTGCTTTAAACGCGTTTTCAGCCCCTGATTGTACACTTAAGGTGAAAATGTCAAAATCTTCAAAATGAGCATAAGCACAATAAAATTAATGCTGGAATCATCTTCAGGATGCTAGAATACACTAAATACAGCAAAAATTTTGAGTCTACAACGTTTAGTTTAGGTGTGAGAGCCAAAATGATCTTTTTATTGCTTTAAACGCGTTTTCAGCCTGATTGTGCACTTTAGGTGAAAATGTCAAAATCTTAAAAATGAGCATAAGCACAATGAAATTAATGCTGGAATCATCTTCAGGATGCTAGAATACACTAAATACAGCAAAAATTTTGAGTCTACAAGGTTTAGTTTAGGTGTGAGAGCCAAAATGAACTTTTTATTGCTTTAAACGCGTTTTCAGCCCCTGATTGTACACTTAAGGTGAAAATGTCAAAATCTTCAAAATGAGCATAAGCACAATGAAATTAATGCTGGAATCATCTTCAGGATGCTAGAATACACTAAATACAGCAAAAATTTTGAGTCTACAACGTTTAGTTTTGGTGTGAGAGCCAAAATGAACTTTTTATTGCTTTAAATGCGTTTTCAGCCTGATTGTGCACTTTAGGTGAAAATGTCAAAATCTTCAAAATGAGCATAAGCACAATGAAATTAATGCTGGAATCATCTTCAGGATGCTAGAATACACTAAATACAGCAAAAATTTCGAGTCTACAACGTTTAGTTTAGGTGTGAGAGCCAAAATGAACTTTTTATTGCTTTAAACGCGTTTTCAGCCTGATTGTGCACTTTAGGTGAAAATGTCAAAATCTTAAAAATGAGCATAAGCACAATGAAATTAATGCTGGAATCATCTTCAGGATGCTAGAATACACTAAATACAGCAAAAATTTTGAGTCTACAACGTTTAGTTTAGGTGTGAGAGCCAAAATGAACTTTTTATTGCTTTAAACGCGTTTTCAGCCCCTGATTGTACACTTAAGGTGAAAATGTCAAAATCTTCAAAATGAGCATAAGCACAATGAAATTAATGCTGGAATCATCTTCAGGATGCTAGAATACACTAAATACAGCAAAAATTTTGAGTCTACAACGTTTAGTTTAGGTGTGAGAGCCAAAATGAACTTTTTATTGCTTTAAACGCGTTTTCAGCCTGATTGTGCACTTTAGGTGAAAATGTCAAAATCTTCAAAATGAGCATAAGCACAATGAAATTAATGCTGGAATCATCTTCAGGATGCTAGAATACACTAAATACAGCAAAAAATTTGAGTCTACAACGTTTAGTTTAGGTGTGAGAGCCAAAATGAACTTTTTATTGCTTTAAACGCGTTTTCAGCCCCTGATTGTACACTTAAGGTGAAAATGTCAAAATCTTCAAAATGAGCATAAGCACAATGAAATTAATGCTGGAATCATCTTCAGGATGCTGGAATACACTAAATACAGCAAAAATGTTGAGTCTACAACGTTTTGTTTAGGTGTGAGAGCCAAAATGAACTTTTTATGGCTTTAAATGCGTTTTCAGCCTGATTGTGCACTTTAGGTGAAAATGTCAAAATCTTCAAAATGAGCATAAGCACAATGAAATTAATGCTGGAATCATCTTCAGGATGCTAGAATACACTAAATACAGCAAAAATTTTGAGTCTACAACGTTTAGTTTAGGTGTGAGAGCCAAAATGAACTTTTTATTGCTTTAAACGCGTTTTCAGCCTGATTGTGCACTTTAGGTGAAAATGTCAAAATCTTCAAAATGAGCATAAGCACAATGAAATTAATGCTGGAATCATCTTCAGGATGCTAGAATACACTAAATACAGCAAAAAATTTGAGTCTACAACGTTTAGTTTAGGTGTGAGAGCCAAAATGAACTTTTTATTGCTTTAAACGCGTTTTCAGCCCCTGATTGTACACTTAAGGTGAAAATGTCAAAATCTTCAAAATGAGCATAAGCACAATGAAATTAATGCTGGAATCATCTTCAGGATGCTGGAATACACTAAATACAGCAAAAATGTTGAGTCTACAACGTTTTGTTTAGGTGTGAGAGCCAAAATGAACTTTTTATGGCTTTAAATGCGTTTTCAGCCTGATTGTGCACTTTAGGTGAAAATGTCAAAATCTTCAAAATGAGCATAAGCACAATGAAATTAATGCTGGAATCATCTTCAGGATGCTAGAATACACTAAATACAGCAAAAATTTTGAGTCTACAACGTTTAGTTTAGGTGTGAGAGCCAAAATGAACTTTTTATTGCTTTAAACGCGTTTTCAGCCTGATTGTGCACTTTAGGTGAAAATGTCAAAATCTTAAAAATGAGCATAAGCACAATGAAATTAATGCTGGAATCATCTTCAGGATGCTAGAATACACTAAATACAGCAAAAATTTTGAGTCTACAACGTTTAGTTTAGGTGTGAGAGCCAAAATGAACTTTTTATTGCTTTAAACGCGTTTTCAGCCCCTGATTGTACACTTAAGGTGAAAATGTCAAAATCTTCAAAATGAGCATAAGCACAATAAAATTAATGCTGGAATCATCTTCAGGATGCTAGAATACACTAAATACAGCAAAAATTTTGAGTCTACAACGTTTAGTTTAGGTGTGAGAGCCAAAATGAACTTTTTATTGCTTTAAACGCGTTTTCAGCCTGATTGTGCACTTTAGGTGAAAATGTCAAAATCTTCAAAATGAGCATAAGCACAATGAAATTAATGCTGGAATCATCTTCAGGATGCTAGAATACACTAAATACAGCAAAAAATTTGAGTCTACAACGTTTAGTTTAGGTGTGAGAGCCAAAATGAACTTTTTATTGCTTTAAACGCGTTTTCAGCCCCTGATTGTACACTTAAGGTGAAAATGTCAAAATCTTCAAAATGAGCATAAGCACAATGAAATTAATGCTGGAATCATCTTCAGGATGCTGGAATACACTAAATACAGCAAAAATTTTGAGTCTACAACGTTTAGTTTAGGTGTGAGAGCCAAAATGAACTTTTTATTGCTTTAAACGCGTTTTCAGCCTGATTGTGCACTTTAGGTGAAAATGTCAAAATTTTAAAAATGAGCATAAGCACAATGAAATTAATGCTGGAATCATCTTCAGGATGCTAGAATACACTAAATACAGCAAAAATTTTGAGTCTACAACGTTTAGTTTAGGTGTGAGAGCCAAAATGAACTTTTTATTGCTTTAAACGCGTTTTCAGCCCCTGATTGTACACTTAAGGTGAAAATGTCAAAATCTTCAAAATGAGCATAAGCACAATAAAATTAATGCTGGAATCATCTTCAGGATGCTAGAATACACTAAATACAGCAAAAATTTTGAGTCTACAACGTTTAGTTTAGGTGTGAGAGCCAAAATGAACTTTTTATTGCTTTAAACGCGTTTTCAGCCTGATTGTGCACTTTAGGTGAAAATGTCAAAATCTTCAAAATGAGCATAAGCACAATGAAATTAATGCTGGAATCATCTTCAGGATGCTAGAATACACTAAATACAGCAAAAAATTTGAGTCTACAACGTTTAGTTTAGGTGTGAGAGCCAAAATGAACTTTTTATTGCTTTAAACGCGTTTTCAGCCCCTGATTGTACACTTAAGGTGAAAATGTCAAAATCTTCAAAATGAGCATAAGCACAATGAAATTAATGCTGGAATCATCTTCAGGATGCTGGAATACACTAAATACAGCAAAAATGTTGAGTCTACAACGTTATGTTTAGGTGTGAGAGCCAAAATGAACTTTTTATGGCTTTAAATGCGTTTTCAGCCTGATTGTGCACTTTAGGTGAAAATGTCAAAATCTTCAAAATGAGCATAAGCACAATGAAATTAATGCTGGAATCATCTTCAGGATGCTAGAATACACTAAATACAGCAAAAATTTTGAGTCTACAACGTTTAGTTTAGGTGTGAGAGCCAAAATGAACTTTTTATTGCTTTAAACGCGTTTTCAGCCTGATTGTGCACTTTAGGTGAAAATGTCAAAATCTTAAAAATGAGCATAAGCACAATGAAATTAATGCTGGAATCATCTTCAGGATGCTAGAATACACTAAATACAGCAAAAATTTTGAGTCTACAACGTTTAGTTTAGGTGTGAGAGCCAAAATGAACTTTTTATTGCTTTAAACGCGTTTTCAGCCCCTGATTGTACACTTAAGGTGAAAATGTCAAAATCTTCAAAATGAGCATAAGCACAATAAAATTAATGCTGGAATCATCTTCAGGATGCTAGAATACACTAAATACAGCAAAAATTTTGAGTCTACAACGTTTAGTTTAGGTGTGAGAGCCAAAATGAACTTTTTATTGCTTTAAACGCGTTTTCAGCCTGATTGTGCACTTTAGGTGAAAATGTCAAAATCTTAAAAATGAGCATAAGCACAATGAAATTAATGCTGGAATCATCTTCAGGATGCTAGAATACACTAAATACAGCAAAAATTTTGAGTCTACAAGGTTTAGTTTAGGTGTGAGAGCCAAAATGAACTTTTTATTGCTTTAAACGCGTTTTCAGCCCCTGATTGTACACTTAAGGTGAAAATGTCAAACTCTTCAAAATGAGCATAAGCACAATGAAATTAATGCTGGAATCATCTTCAGGATGCTAGAATACACTAAATACAGCAAAAATGTTGAGTCTACAACGTTTTGTTTAGGTGTGAGAGCCAAAATGAACTTTTTATGGCTTTAAATGCGTTTTCAGCCTGATTGTGCACTTTAGGTGAAAATGTCAAAATCTTCAAAATGAGCATAAGCACAATGAAATTAATGCTGGAATCATCTTCAGGATGCTAGAATACACTAAATACAGCAAAAATTTTGAGTCTACAACGTTTAGTTTAGGTGTGAGAGCCAAAATGAACTTTTTATTGCTTTAAACGCGTTTTCAGCCTGATTGTGCACTTTAGGTGAAAATGTCAAAATCTTAAAAATGAGCATAAGCACAATGAAATTAATGCTGGAATCATCTTCAGGATGCTAGAATACACTAAATACAGCAAAAATTTTGAGTCTACAACGTTTAGTTTAGGTGTGAGAGCCAAAATAAACTTTTTATTGCTTTAAACGCGTTTTCAGCCCCTGATTGTACACTTAAGGTGAAAATGTCAAAATCTTCAAAATGAGCATAAGCACAATGAAATTAATGCTGGAATCATCTTCAGGATGCTAGAATACACCAAATACAGCAAAAATTTTGAGTCTACAACGTTTAGTTTAGGTGTGAGAGCCAAAATGAACTTTTTATTGCTTTAAACGCGTTTTCAGCCTGATTGTGCACTTTAGGTGAAAATGTCAAAATCTTAAAAATGAGCATAAGCACAATGAAATTAATGCTGGAATCATCTTCAGGATGCTAGAATACACTAAATACAGCAAAAAATTTGAGTCTACAACGTTTAGTTTAGGTGTGAGAACCAAAATGAACTTTTTATTGCTTTAAACGCGTTTTCAGCCTGATTGTGCACTTTAGGTGAAAATGTCAAAATCTTAAAAATGAGCATAAGCACAATGAAATTAATGCTGGAATCATCTTCAGGATGCTAGAATACACTAAATACAGCAAAAATTTTGAGTCTACAACGTTTAGTTTAGGTGTGAGAGCCAAAATGAACTTTTTATTGCTTTAAACGCGTTTTCAGCCCCTGATTGTACACTTAAGGTGAAAATGTCAAAATCTTCAAAATGAGCATAAGCACAATGAAATTAATGCTGGAATCATCTTCAGGATGCTAGAATACACTAAATACAGCAAAAATTTTAAGTCTACAACGTTTAGTTTAGGTGTGAGAGCCAAAATGAACTTTTTATTGCTTTAAACGCGTTTTCAGCCTGATTGTGCACTTTAGGTGAAAATGTCAAAATCTTAAAAATGAGCATAAGCACAATGAAATTAATGCTGGAATCATCTTCAGGATGCTAGAATACACTAAATACAGCAAAAATTTTGAGTCTACAACGTTTAGTTTAGGTGTGAGAGCCAAAATGAACTTTTTATTGCTTTAAACGCGTTTTCAGCCCCTGATTGTACACTTAAGGTGAAAATGTCAAAATCTTCAAAATGAGCATAAGCACAATGAAATTAATGCTGGAATCATCTTCAAGATGCTAGAATACACTAAATACAGCAAAAATGTTGAGTCTACAACGTTTTGTTTAGGTGTGAGAGCCAAAATGAACTTTTTATGGCTTTAAATGCGTTTTCAGCCTGATTGTGCACTTTAGGTGAAAATGTCAAAATCTTCAAAATGAGCATAAGCACAATGAAATTAATGCTGGAATCATCTTCAGGATGCTAGAATACACTAAATACAGCAAAAATTTTGAGTCTACAACGTTTAGTTTAGGTGTGAGAGCCAAAATGAACTTTTTATTGCTTTAAACGCGTTTTCAGCCTGATTGTGCACTTTAGGTGAAAATGTCAAAATCTTCAAAATGAGCATAAGCACAATGAAATTAATGCTGGAATCATCTTCAGGATGCTAGAATACACTAAATACAGCAAAAATTTTGAGTCTACAACGTTTAGTTTAGGTGTGAGAGCCAAAATGAACTTTTTATTGCTTTAAACGCGTTTTCAGCCTGATTGTGCACTTTAGGTGAAAATGTCAAAATCTTAAAAATGAGCATAAGCACAATGAAATTAATGCTGAAATCATCTTCAGGATGCTAGAATACACTAAATACAGCAAAAATTTTGAGTCTACAACGTTTAGTTTAGGTGTGAGAGCCAAAATGAACTTTTTATTGCTTTAAACGCGTTTTCAGCCCCTGATTGTACACTTAAGGTGAAAATGTCAAAATCTTCAAAATGAGCATAAGCACATTGAAATTAATGCTGGAATCATATTCAGGATGCTAGAATACACTAAATACAGCAAAAATGTTGAGTCTACAACGTTTTGTTTTGGTGTGAGAGCCAAAATGAACTTTTTATGGCTTTAAATGCGTTTTCAGCCTGATTGTGCACATTAGGTGAAAATGTCAAAATCTTCAAAATGAGCATAAGCACAATGAAATTAATGCTGGAATCATCTTCAGGATGCTAGAATACACTAAATACAGCAAAAAATTTGAGTCTACAACGTTTAGTTTAGGTGTGAGAGCCAAAATGAACTTTTTATTGCTTTAAACGCGTTTTCAGCCTGATTGTGCACCTTAGGTGAAAATGTCAAAATCTTAAAAATGAGCATAAGCACAATGAAATTAATGCTGGAATCATCTTCAGGATGCTAGAATACACTAAATACAGCAAAAATTTTGAGTCTACAACGTTTAGTTTAGGTGTGAGAGCCAAAATGAACTTTTTATTGCTTTAAACGCGTTTTCAGCCCCTGATTGTACACTTAAGGTGAAAATGTCAAAATCTTCAAAATGAGCATAAGCACAATGAAATTAATGCTGGAATCATCTTCAGGATGCTAGAATACACTAAATACAGCAAAAATTTTGAGTCTACAACGTTTAGTTTAGGTGTGAGAGCCAAAATGAACTTTTTATTGCTTTAAACGCGTTTTCAGCCCCTGATTGTACACTTAAGGTGAAAATGTCAAAATCTTCAAAATGAGCATAAGCACAATGAAATTAATGCTGGAATCATCTTCAGGATGCTAGAATACACTAAATACAGCAAAAATTTTGAGTCTACAACGTTTAGTTTAGGTGTGAGAGCCAAAATGAACTTTTTATTGCTTTAAACGCGTTTTCAGCCTGATTGTGCACTTTAGGTGAAAATGTCAAAATCTTAAAAATGAGCATAAGCACAATGAAATTAATGCTGGAATCATCTTCAGGATGCTAGAATACACTAAATACAGCAAAAATTTTGAGTCTACAACGTTTAGTTTAGGTGTGAGAGCCAAAATGAACTTTTTATTGCTTTAAACGCGTTTTCAGCCCCTGATTGTACACTTAAGGTGAAAATGTCAAAATCTTCAAAATGAGCATAAGCACAATGAAATTAATGCTGGAATCATCTTCAGGATGCTAGAATACACTAAATACAGCAAAAATGTTGAGTCTACAACGTTTTGTTTAGGTGTGAGAGCCAAAATGAACTTTTTATGGCTTTAAATGCGTTTTCAGCCTGATTGTGCACTTTAGGTGAAAATGTCAAAATCTTCAAAATGAGCATAAGCACAATGAAATTAATGCTGGAATCATCTTCAGGATGCTAGAATACACTAAATACAGCAAAAATTTTGAGTCTACAACGTTTAGTTTAGGTGTGAGAGCCAAAATGAACTTTTTATTGCTTTAAACGCGTTTTCAGCCCCTGATTGTACACTTAAGGTGAAAATGTCAAAATCTTCAAAATGAGCATAAGCACAATGAAATTAATGCTGGAATCATATTCAGGATGCTAGAATACACTATATACAGCAAAAATTTTGAGTCTACAACGTTTAGTTTTGGTGTGAGAGCCAAAATGAACTTTTTATTGCTTTAAACGCGTTTTCAGCCTGATTGTGCACTTTAGGTGAAAATGTCAAAATCTTAAAAATGAGCATAAGCACAATGAAATTTATGCTGGAATCATCTTCAGGATGCTAGAATACACTAAATACAGCAAAAATTTTGAGTCTACAACGTTTAGTTTAGGTGTGAGAGCCAAAATGAACTTTTTATTGCTTTAAACGCGTTTTCAGCCCCTGATTGTACACTTAGGTGAAAATGTCAAAATCTTCAAAATGAGCATAAGCACAATGAAATTAATGCTGGAATCATCTTCAGGATGCTAGAATACACTAAATACAGCAAAAATTTTGAGTCTACAACGTTTAGTTTAGGTTTGTGTGCCAAAATGAACTTTTTATTGCTTTAAATGCGTTTTCAGCCTGATTGTGCACTTTAGGTGAAAATGTCAAAATCTTCAAAATGAGCATAAGCACGATGAAATTAATGCTGGAATCATCTTCAGGATGCTAGAATACACTGAATACAGCAAACATTTTGAGTCTACAACGTTTAGTTTAGGTGTGAGAGCCAAAATGAACTTTTTATTGCTTTAAACGCGTTTTCAGCCCCTGATTGTACACTTAAGGTGAAAATGTCAAAATCTTCAAAATGAGCATAAGCACAATGAAATTAATGCTGGAATCATCTTCAGGATGCTAGAATACACTAAATACAGCAAAAATTTTGAGTCTACAACGTTTAGTTTAGGTTTGTGTGCCAAAATGAACTTTTTATTGCTTTAAATGCGTTTTCAGCATGATTGTGCACTTTAGGTGAAAATGTCAAAATCTTAAAAATGAGCATAAGCACAATGAAATTAATGCTGGAATCATCTTCAGGATGCTAGAATACACTAAATACAGCAAAAATTTTGAGTCTACAACGTTTAGTTTAGGTGTGAGAGCCAAAATGAACTTTTTATTGCTTTAAATGCGTTTTCAGCCTGATTGTACACTTTAGGTGAAAATGTCAAAATCTTCAAAATGAGCATAAGCACAATGAAATTAATGCTGGAATCATCTTCAAGATGCTAGAATACACTAAATACAACAAAAATTTTGAGTCTACAACGTTTAGTTTAGGTGTGAGAGCCAAAGTGAACTTTTTATTGCTTTAAACGCGTTTTCAGCCCCTGATTGTACACTTAAGGTGAAAATGTCAAAATCTTCAAAATGAGCATAAGCACAATGAAATTAATGCTGGAATCATCTTCAGGATGCTAGAATACACTAAATACAGCAAAAATTTTGAGTCTACAACGTTTAGTTTAGGTGTGAGAGCCAAAATGAACTTTTTATTGCTTTAAACGCGTTTTCAGCCCCTGATTGTACACTTAAGGTGAAAATGTCAAAATCTTCAAAATGAGCATAAGCACAATGAAATTAATGCTGGAATCATCTTCAGGATGCTAGAATACACTAAATACAGCAAAAATTTTGAGTCTACAACGTTTAGTTTAGGTGTGAGAGCCAAAATGAACTTTTTATTGCTTTAAACGCGTTTTCAGCCTGATTGTGCACTTTAGGTGAAAATGTCAAAATCTTAAAAATGAGCATAAGCACAATGAAATTAATGCTGGAATCATCTTCAGGATGCTAGAATACACTAAATACAGCAAAAATTTTGAGTCTACAACGTTTAGTTTAGGTGTGAGAGCCAAAATGAACTTTTTATTGCTTTAAACGCGTTTTCAGCCCCTGATTGTACACTTAAGGTGAAAATGTCAAAATCTTCAAAATGAGCATAAGCACAATGAAATTAATGCTGGAATCATCTTCAGGATGCTAGAATACACTAAATACAGCAAAAATGTTGAGTCTACAACGTTTTGTTTAGGTGTGAGAGCCAAAATGAACTTTTTATGGCTTTAAATGCGTTTTCAGCCTGATTGTGCACTTTAGGTGAAAATGTCAAAATCTTCAAAATGAGCATAAGCACAATGAAATTAATGCTGGAATCATCTTCAGGATGCTAGAATACACTAAATACAGCAAAAATTTTGAGTCTACAACGTTTAGTTTAGGTGTGAGAGCCAAAATGAACTTTTTATTGCTTTAAACGCGTTTTCAGCCCCTGATTGTACACTTAAGGTGAAAATGTCAAAATCTTCAAAATGAGCATAAGCACAATGAAATTAATGCTGGAATCATATTCAGGATGCTAGAATACACTATATACAGCAAAAATTTTGAGTCTACAACGTTTAGTTTTGGTGTGAGAGCCAAAATGAACTTTTTATTGCTTTAAACGCGTTTTCAGCCTGATTGTGCACTTTAGGTGAAAATGTCAAAATCTTAAAAATGAGCATAAGCACAATGAAATTTATGCTGGAATCATCTTCAGGATGCTAGAATACACTAAATACAGCAAAAATTTTGAGTCTACAACGTTTAGTTTAGGTGTGAGAGCCAAAATGAACTTTTTATTGCTTTAAACGCGTTTTCAGCCCCTGATTGTACACTTAGGTGAAAATGTCAAAATCTTCAAAATGAGCATAAGCACAATGAAATTAATGCTGGAATCATCTTCAGGATGCTAGAATACACTAAATACAGCAAAAATTTTGAGTCTACAACGTTTAGTTTAGGTTTGTGTGCCAAAATGAACTTTTTATTGCTTTAAATGCGTTTTCAGCCTGATTGTGCACTTTAGGTGAAAATGTCAAAATCTTCAAAATGAGCATAAGCACGATGAAATTAATGCTGGAATCATCTTCAGGATGCTAGAATACACTGAATACAGCAAACATTTTGAGTCTACAACGTTTAGTTTAGGTGTGAGAGCCAAAATGAACTTTTTATTGCTTTAAACGCGTTTTCAGCCCCTGATTGTACACTTAAGGTGAAAATGTCAAAATCTTCAAAATGAGCATAAGCACAATGAAATTAATGCTGGAATCATCTTCAGGATGCTAGAATACACTAAATACAGCAAAAATTTTGAGTCTACAACGTTTAGTTTAGGTTTGTGTGCCAAAATGAACTTTTTATTGCTTTAAATGCGTTTTCAGCATGATTGTGCACTTTAGGTGAAAATGTCAAAATCTTAAAAATGAGCATAAGCACAATGAAATTAATGCTGGAATCATCTTCAGGATGCTAGAATACACTAAATACAGCAAAAATTTTGAGTCTACAACGTTTAGTTTAGGTGTGAGAGCCAAAATGAACTTTTTATTGCTTTAAATGCGTTTTCAGCCTGATTGTACACTTTAGGTGAAAATGTCAAAATCTTCAAAATGAGCATAAGCACAATGAAATTAATGCTGGAATCATCTTCAAGATGCTAGAATACACTAAATACAACAAAAATTTTGAGTCTACAACGTTTAGTTTAGGTGTGAGAGCCAAAGTGAACTTTTTATTGCTTTAAACGCGTTTTCAGCCCCTGATTGTACACTTAAGGTGAAAATGTCAAAATCTTCAAAATGAGCATAAGCACAATGAAATTAATGCTGGAATCATCTTCAGGATGCTAGAATACACTAAATACAGCAAAAATGTTGAGTCTACAACGTTTTGTTTAGGTGTGAGAGCCAAAATGAACTTTTTATGGCTTTAAATGCGTTTTCAGCCTGATTGTGCACTTTAGGTGAAAATGTCAAAATCTTCAAAATGAGCATAAGCACAATGAAATTAATGCTGGAATCATCTTCAGGATGCTAGAATACACTAAATACAGCAAAAATTTTGAGTCTACAACGTTTAGTTTAGGTGTGAGAGCCAAAATGAACTTTTTATTGCTTTAAACGCGTTTTCAGCCCCTGATTGTACACTTAAGGTGAAAATGTCAAAATCTTCAAAATGAGCATAAGCACAATGAAATTAATGCTGGAATCATATTCAGGATGCTAGAATACACTATATACAGCAAAAATTTTGAGTCTACAACGTTTAGTTTTGGTGTGAGAGCCAAAATGAACTTTTTATTGCTTTAAACGCGTTTTCAGCCTGATTGTGCACTTTAGGTGAAAATGTCAAAATCTTAAAAATGAGCATAAGCACAATGAAATTTATGCTGGAATCATCTTCAGGATGCTAGAATACACTAAATACAGCAAAAATTTTGAGTCTACAACGTTTAGTTTAGGTGTGAGAGCCAAAATGAACTTTTTATTGCTTTAAACGCGTTTTCAGCCCCTGATTGTACACTTAGGTGAAAATGTCAAAATCTTCAAAATGAGCATAAGCACAATGAAATTAATGCTGGAATCATCTTCAGGATGCTAGAATACACTAAATACAGCAAAAATTTTGAGTCTACAACGTTTAGTTTAGGTTTGTGTGCCAAAATGAACTTTTTATTGCTTTAAATGCGTTTTCAGCCTGATTGTGCACTTTAGGTGAAAATGTCAAAATCTTCAAAATGAGCATAAGCACGATGAAATTAATGCTGGAATCATCTTCAGGATGCTAGAATACACTGAATACAGCAAACATTTTGAGTCTACAACGTTTAGTTTAGGTGTGAGAGCCAAAATGAACTTTTTATTGCTTTAAACGCGTTTTCAGCCCCTGATTGTACACTTAAGGTGAAAATGTCAAAATCTTCAAAATGAGCATAAGCACAATGAAATTAATGCTGGAATCATCTTCAGGATGCTAGAATACACTAAATACAGCAAAAATTTTGAGTCTACAACGTTTAGTTTAGGTTTGTGTGCCAAAATGAACTTTTTATTGCTTTAAATGCGTTTTCAGCATGATTGTGCACTTTAGGTGAAAATGTCAAAATCTTAAAAATGAGCATAAGCACAATGAAATTAATGCTGGAATCATCTTCAGGATGCTAGAATACACTAAATACAGCAAAAATTTTGAGTCTACAACGTTTAGTTTAGGTGTGAGAGCCAAAATGAACTTTTTATTGCTTTAAATGCGTTTTCAGCCTGATTGTACACTTTAGGTGAAAATGTCAAAATCTTCAAAATGAGCATAAGCACAATGAAATTAATGCTGGAATCATCTTCAAGATGCTAGAATACACTAAATACAACAAAAATTTTGAGTCTACAACGTTTAGTTTAGGTGTGAGAGCCAAAGTGAACTTTTTATTGCTTTAAACGCGTTTTCAGCCCCTGATTGTACACTTAAGGTGAAAATGTCAAAATCTTCAAAATGAGCATAAGCACAATTTAATTAATGCTGGAATAATCTTCAGGATGCTAGAATACACTAAATACAGCAAAAATTTGGAGTCTACAACGTTTAGTTTAGGTTTGTGAGCAAAAATGAACTTTTTATTGCTTTAAATGCGTTTTCAGCCTGATTGTGCACTTTAGGTGAAAATGTCAAAATCTTAAAAATGAGCATAAGCACAATGAAATTAATGCTGGAATCATCTTCAGGATGCTAGAATACACTAAATACAGCAAAAATTTTGAGTCTACAAGGTTTAGTTTAGGTGTGAGAGCCAAAATGAACTTTTTATTGCTTTAAACGCGTTTTCAGCCCCTGATTGTACACTTAAGGTGAAAATGTCAAAATCTTCAAAATGAGCATAAGCACAATGAAATTAATGCTGGAATCATCTTCAGGATGCTAGAATACACTAAATACAGCAAAAATTTTGAGTCTACAACGTTTAGTTTAGGTGTGAGAGCCAAAATGAACTTTTTATTGCTTTAAACGCGTTTTCAGCCCCTGATTGTACACTTAAGGTGAAAATGTCAAAATCTTAAAAATGAGCATAAGCACAATGAAATTAATGCTGGAATCATCTTCAGGATGCTAGAATACACTAAATACAGCAACAATTTTGAGTCTACAACGTTTAGTTTAGGTTTGTGTGCCAAAATGAACTTTTTATTGCTTTAAATGCGTTTTCAGCCTGATTGTGCACTTAAGGTGAAAATGTCAAAATCTTCAAAATGAGCATAAGCACAATGAAATTAATGCTGGAATCATCTTCAGGATGCTAGAATACACTAAATACAGCAAAAATTTTGAGTCTACAACGTTTAGTTTAGGTGTGAGAGCCAAAATGAACTTTTTATTGCTTTAAACGCGTTTTCAGCCCCTGATTGTACACTTAAGGTGAAAATGTCAAAATCTTAAAAATGAGCATAAGCACAATGAAATTAATGCTGGAATCATCTTCAGGATGCTAGAATACACTAAATACAGCAAAAATGTTGAGTCTACAACGTTTTGTTTAGGTGTGAGAGCCAAAATGAACTTTTTATGGCTTTAAATGCGTTTTCAGCCTGATTGTGCACTTTAGGTGAAAATGTCAAAATCTTCAAAATGAGCATAAGCACAATGAAATTAATGCTGGAATCATCTTCAGGATGCTAGAATACACTAAATACAGCAAAAATTTTGAGTCTACAACGTTTAGTTTAGGTGTGAGAGCCAAAATGAACTTTTTATTGCTTTAAACGCGTTTTCAGCCTGATTGTGCACTTTAGGTGAAAATGTCAAAATCTTAAAAATGAGCATAAGCACAATGAAATTAATGCTGGAATCATCTTCAGGATGCTAGAATACACTAAATACAGCAAAAATTTTGAGTCTACAACGTTTAGTTTAGGTGTGAGAGCCAAAATGAACTTTTTATTGCTTTAAACGCGTTTTCAGCCCCTGATTGTACACTTAAGGTGAAAATGTCAAAATCTTCAAAATGAGCATAAGCACAATGAAATTAATGCTGGAATCATCTTCAGGATGCTAGAATACACTAAATACAGCAAAAATTTTGAGTCTACAACGTTTAGTTTAGGTGTGAGAGCCAAAATGAACTTTTTATTGCTTTAAACGCGTTTTCAGCCTGATTGTGCACTTTAGGTGAAAATGTCAAAATCTTAAAAATGAGCATAAGCACAATGAAATTAATGCTGGAATCATCTTCAGGATGCTAGAATACACTAAATACAGCAAAAATTTTGAGTCTACAACGTTTAGTTTAGGTGTGAGAGCCAAAATGAACTTTTTATTGCTTTAAACGCGTTTTCAGCCCCTGATTGTACACTTAAGGTGAAAATGTCAAAATCTTCAAAATGAGCATAAGCACAATGAAATTAATGCTGGAATCATCTTCAGGATGCTAGAATACACTAAATACAGCAAAAATGTTGAGTCTACAACGTTTTGTTTAGGTGTGAGAGCCAAAATGAACTTTTTATGGCTTTAAATGCGTTTTCAGCCTGATTGTGCACTTTAGGTGAAAATGTCAAAATCTTCAAAATGAGCATAAGCACAATGAAATTAATGCTGGAATCATCTTCAGGATGCTAGAATACACTAAATACAGCAAAAATTTTGAGTCTACAACGTTTAGTTTAGGTGTGAGAGCCAAAATGAACTTTTTATTGCTTTAAACGCGTTTTCAGCCTGATTGTGCACTTTAGGTGAAAATGTCAAAATCCTAAAAATGAGCATAAGCACAATGAAATTAATGCTGGAATCATCTTCAGGATGCTAGAATACACTAAATACAGCAAAAATTTTGAGTCTACAACGTTTAGTTTAGGTGTGAGAGCCAAAATGAAATTTTTATTGCTTTAAACGCGTTTTCAGCCCCTGATTGTACACTTAAGGTGAAAATGTCAAAATCTTCAAAATGAGCATAAGCACAATGAAATTAATGCTGGAATCATCTTCAGGATGCTAGAATACACTAAATACAGCAAAAATTTTGAGTCTACAACGTTTAGTTTAGGTGTGAGAGCCAAAATGAACTTTTTATTGCTTTAAACGCGTTTTCAGCCTGATTGTGCACTTTAGGTGAAAATGTCAAAATCTTAAAAATGAGCATAAGCACAATGAAATTAATGCTGGAATCATCTTCAGGATGCTAGAATACACTAAATACAGCAAAAATTTTGAGTCTACAACGTTTAGTTTAGGTGTGAGAGCCAAAATGAACTTTTTATTGCTTTAAACGCGTTTTCAGCCCCTGATTGTACACTTAAGGTGAAAATGTCAAAATCTTAAAAATGAGCATAAGCACAATGAAATTAATGCTGGAATCATCTTCAGGATGCTAGAATACACTAAATACAGCAAAAATGTTGAGTCTACAACGTTTTGTTTAGGTGTGAGAGCCAAAATGAACTTTTTATGGCTTTAAATGCGTTTTCAGCCTGATTGTGCACTTTAGGTGAAAATGTCAAAATCTTCAAAATGAGCATAAGCACAATGAAATTAATGCTGGAATCATCTTCAGGATGCTAGAATACACTAAATACAGCAAAAATTTTGAGTCTACAACGTTTAGTTTAGGTGTGAGAGCCAAAATGAACTTTTTATTGCTTTAAACGCGTTTTCAGCCTGATTGTGCACTTTAGGTGAAAATGTCAAAATCTTAAAAATGAGCATAAGCACAATGAAATTAATGCTGGAATCATCTTCAGGATGCTAGAATACACTAAATACAGCAAAAATTTTGAGTCTACAACGTTTAGTTTAGGTGTGAGAGCCAAAATGAACTTTTTATTGCTTTAAACGCGTTTTCAGCCCCTGATTGTACACTTAAGGTGAAAATGTCAAAATCTTCAAAATGAGCATAAGCACAATGAAATTAATGCTGGAATCATCTTCAGGATGCTAGAATACACTAAATACAGCAAAAATTTTGAGTCTACAACGTTTAGTTTAGGTGTGAGAGCCAAAATGAACTTTTTATTGCTTTAAACGCGTTTTCAGCCCCTGATTGTACACTTAAGGTGAAAATGTCAAAATCTTCAAAATGAGCATAAGCACAATGAAATTAATGCTGGAATCATCTTCAGGATGCTAGAATACACTAAATACAGCAAAAATTTTGAGTCTACAACGTTTAGTTTAGGTGTGAGAGCCAAAATGAACTTTTTATTGCTTTAAACGCGTTTTCAGCCTGATTGTGCACTTTAGGTGAAAATGTCAAAATCTTAAAAATGAGCATAAGCACAATGAAATTAATGCTGGAATCATCTTCAGGATGCTAGAATACACTAAATACAGCAAAAATTTTGAGTCTACAACGTTTAGTTTAGGTGTGAGAGCCAAAATGAACTTTTTATTGCTTTAAACGCGTTTTCAGCCCCTGATTGTACACTTAAGGTGAAAATGTCAAAATCTTCAAAATGAGCATAAGCACAATGAAATTAATGCTGGAATCATCTTCAGGATGCTAGAATACACTAAATACAGCAAAAATGTTGAGTCTACAACGTTTTGTTTAGGTGTGAGAGCCAAAATGAACTTTTTATGGCTTTAAATGCGTTTTCAGCCTGATTGTGCACTTTAGGTGAAAATGTCAAAATCTTCAAAATGAGCATAAGCACAATGAAATTAATGCTGGAATCATCTTCAGGATGCTAGAATACACTAAATACAGCAAAAATTTTGAGTCTACAACGTTTAGTTTAGGTGTGAGAGCCAAAATGAACTTTTTATTGCTTTAAACGCGTTTTCAGCCTGATTGTGCACTTTAGGTGAAAATGTCAAAATCTTAAAAATGAGCATAAGCACAATGAAATTAATGCTGGAATCATCTTCAGGATGCTAGAATACACTAAATACAGCAAAAATTTTGAGTCTACAACGTTTAGTTTAGGTGTGAGAGCCAAAATGAACTTTTTATTGCTTTAAACGCGTTTTCAGCCTGATTGTGCACTTTAGGTGAAAATGTCAAAATCTTAAAAATGAGCATAAGCACAATGAAATTAATGCTGAAATCATCTTCAGGATGCTAGAATACACTAAATACAGCAAAAATTTTGAGTCTACAACGTTTAGTTTAGGTGTGAGAGCCAAAATGAACTTTTTATTGCTTTAAACGCGTTTTCAGCCCCTGATTGTACACTTAAGGTGAAAATGTCAAAATCTTCAAAATGAGCATAAGCACAATGAAATTAATGCTGGAATCATATTCAGGATGGTAGAATACACTAAATACAGCAAAAATGTTGAGTCTACAACGTTTTGTTTAGGTGTGAGAGCCAAAATGAACTTTTTATGGCTTTAAATGCGTTTTCAGCCTGATTGTGCACATTAGGTGAAAATGTCAAAATCTTCAAAATGAGCATAAGCACAATGAAATTAATGCTGGAATCATCTTCAGGATGCTAGAATACACTAAATACAGCAAAAAATTTGAGTCTACAACGTTTAGTTTAGGTGTGAGAGCCAAAATGAACTTTTTATTGCTTTAAACGCGTTTTCAGCCTGATTGTGCACCTTAGGTGAAAATGTCAAAATCTTAAAAATGAGCATAAGCACAATGAAATTAATGCTGGAATCATCTTCAGGATGCTAGAATACACTAAATACAGCAAAAATTTTGAGTCTACAACGTTTAGTTTAGGTGTGAGAGCCAAAATGAACTTTTTATTGCTTTAAACGCGTTTTCAGCCCCTGATTGTACACTTAAGGTGAAAATGTCAAAATCTTCAAAATGAGCATAAGCACAATGAAATTAATGCTGGAATCATCTTCAGGATGCTAGAATACACTAAATACAGCAAAAATTTTGAGTCTACAACGTTTAGTTTAGGTGTGAGAGCCAAAATGAACTTTTTATTGCTTTAAACGCGTTTTCAGCCCCTGATTGTACACTTAAGGTGAAAATGTCAAAATCTTCAAAATGAGCATAAGCACAATGAAATTAATGCTGGAATCATCTTCAGGATGCTAGAATACACTAAATACAGCAAAAATTTTGAGTCTACAACGTTTAGTTTAGGTGTGAGAGCCAAAATGAACTTTTTATTGCTTTAAACGCGTTTTCAGCCTGATTGTGCACTTTAGGTGAAAATGTCAAAATCTTAAAAATGAGCATAAGCACAATGAAATTAATGCTGGAATCATCTTCAGGATGCTAGAATACACTAAATACAGCAAAAATTTTGAGTCTACAACGTTTAGTTTAGGTGTGAGAGCCAAAATGAACTTTTTATTGCTTTAAACGCGTTTTCAGCCCCTGATTGTACACTTAAGGTGAAAATGTCAAAATCTTCAAAATGAGCATAAGCACAATGAAATTAATGCTGGAATCATCTTCAGGATGCTAGAATACACTAAATACAGCAAAAATGTTGAGTCTACAACGTTTTGTTTAGGTGTGAGAGCCAAAATGAACTTTTTATGGCTTTAAATGCGTTTTCAGCCTGATTGTGCACTTTAGGTGAAAATGTCAAAATCTTCAAAATGAGCATAAGCACAATGAAATTAATGCTGGAATCATCTTCAGGATGCTAGAATACACTAAATACAGCAAAAATTTTGAGTCTACAACGTTTAGTTTAGGTGTGAGAGCCAAAATGAACTTTTTATTGCTTTAAACGCGTTTTCAGCCTGATTGTGCACTTTAGGTGAAAATGTCAAAATCTTAAAAATGAGCATAAGCACAATGAAATTAATGCTGGAATCATCTTCAGGATGCTAGAATACACTAAATACAGCAACAATTTTGAGTCTACAACGTTTAGTTTAGGTTTGTGTGCCAAAATGAACTTTTTATTGCTTTAAATGCGTTTTCAGCCTGATTGTGCACTTAAGGTGAAAATGTCAAAATCTTCAAAATGAGCATAAGCACAATGAAATTAATGCTGGAATCATCTTCAGGATGCTAGAATACACTAAATACAGCAAAAATTTTGAGTCTACAACGTTTAGTTTAGGTGTGAGAGCCAAAATGAACTTTTTATTGCTTTAAACGCGTTTTCAGCCCCTGATTGTACACTTAAGGTGAAAATGTCAAAATCTTAAAAATGAGCATAAGCACAATGAAATTAATGCTGGAATCATCTTCAGGATGCTAGAATACACTAAATACAGCAAAAATGTTGAGTCTACAACGTTTTGTTTAGGTGTGAGAGCCAAAATGAACTTTTTATGGCTTTAAATGCGTTTTCAGCCTGATTGTGCACTTTAGGTGAAAATGTCAAAATCTTCAAAATGAGCATAAGCACAATGAAATTAATGCTGGAATCATCTTCAGGATGCTAGAATACACTAAATACAGCAAAAATTTTGAGTCTACAACGTTTAGTTTAGGTGTGAGAGCCAAAATGAACTTTTTATTGCTTTAAACGCGTTTTCAGCCTGATTGTGCACTTTAGGTGAAAATGTCAAAATCTTAAAAATGAGCATAAGCACAATGAAATTAATGCTGGAATCATCTTCAGGATGCTAGAATACACTAAATACAGCAAAAATTTTGAGTCTACAACGTTTAGTTTAGGTGTGAGAGCCAAAATGAACTTTTTATTGCTTTAAACGCGTTTTCAGCCCCTGATTGTACACTTAAGGTGAAAATGTCAAAATCTTCAAAATGAGCATAAGCACAATGAAATTAATGCTGGAATCATCTTCAGGATGCTAGAATACACTAAATACAGCAAAAATTTTGAGTCTACAACGTTTAGTTTAGGTGTGAGAGCCAAAATGAACTTTTTATTGCTTTAAACGCGTTTTCAGCCTGATTGTGCACTTTAGGTGAAAATGTCAAAATCTTAAAAATGAGCATAAGCACAATGAAATTAATGCTGGAATCATCTTCAGGATGCTAGAATACACTAAATACAGCAAAAATTTTGAGTCTACAACGTTTAGTTTAGGTGTGAGAGCCAAAATGAACTTTTTATTGCTTTAAACGCGTTTTCAGCCCCTGATTGTACACTTAAGGTGAAAATGTCAAAATCTTCAAAATGAGCATAAGCACAATGAAATTAATGCTGGAATCATCTTCAGGATGCTAGAATACACTAAATACAGCAAAAATGTTGAGTCTACAACGTTTTGTTTAGGTGTGAGAGCCAAAATGAACTTTTTATGGCTTTAAATGCGTTTTCAGCCTGATTGTGCACTTTAGGTGAAAATGTCAAAATCTTCAAAATGAGCATAAGCACAATGAAATTAATGCTGGAATCATCTTCAGGATGCTAGAATACACTAAATACAGCAAAAATTTTGAGTCTACAACGTTTAGTTTAGGTGTGAGAGCCAAAATGAACTTTTTATTGCTTTAAACGCGTTTTCAGCCTGATTGTGCACTTTAGGTGAAAATGTCAAAATCCTAAAAATGAGCATAAGCACAATGAAATTAATGCTGGAATCATCTTCAGGATGCTAGAATACACTAAATACAGCAAAAATTTTGAGTCTACAACGTTTAGTTTAGGTGTGAGAGCCAAAATGAAATTTTTATTGCTTTAAACGCGTTTTCAGCCCCTGATTGTACACTTAAGGTGAAAATGTCAAAATCTTCAAAATGAGCATAAGCACAATGAAATTAATGCTGGAATCATCTTCAGGATGCTAGAATACACTAAATACAGCAAAAATTTTGAGTCTACAACGTTTAGTTTAGGTGTGAGAGCCAAAATGAACTTTTTATTGCTTTAAACGCGTTTTCAGCCTGATTGTGCACTTTAGGTGAAAATGTCAAAATCTTAAAAATGAGCATAAGCACAATGAAATTAATGCTGGAATCATCTTCAGGATGCTAGAATACACTAAATACAGCAAAAATTTTGAGTCTACAACGTTTAGTTTAGGTGTGAGAGCCAAAATGAACTTTTTATTGCTTTAAACGCGTTTTCAGCCCCTGATTGTACACTTAAGGTGAAAATGTCAAAATCTTAAAAATGAGCATAAGCACAATGAAATTAATGCTGGAATCATCTTCAGGATGCTAGAATACACTAAATACAGCAAAAATGTTGAGTCTACAACGTTTTGTTTAGGTGTGAGAGCCAAAATGAACTTTTTATGGCTTTAAACGCGTTTTCAGCCCCTGATTGTACACTTAAGGTGAAAATGTCAAAATCTTCAAAATGAGCATAAGCACAATGAAATTAATGCTGGAATCATCTTCAGGATGCTAGAATACACTAAATACAGCAAAAATGTTGAGTCTACAACGTTTTGTTTAGGTGTGAGAGCCAAAATGAACTTTTTATGGCTTTAAATGCGTTTTCAGCCTGATTGTGCACTTTAGGTGAAAATGTCAAAATCTTCAAAATGAGCATAAGCACAATGAAATTAATGCTGGAATCATCTTCAGGATGCTAGAATACACTAAATACAGCAAAAATTTTGAGTCTACAACGTTTAGTTTAGGTGTGAGAGCCAAAATGAACTTTTTATTGCTTTAAACGCGTTTTCAGCCTGATTGTGCACTTTAGGTGAAAATGTCAAAATCTTAAAAATGAGCATAAGCACAATGAAATTAATGCTGGAATCATCTTCAGGATGCTAGAATACACTAAATACAGCAAAAATTTTGAGTCTACAACGTTTAGTTTAGGTGTGAGAGCCAAAATGAACTTTTTATTGCTTTAAACGCGTTTTCAGCCCCTGATTGTACACTTAAGGTGAAAATGTCAAAATCTTCAAAATGAGCATAAGCACAATGAAATTAATGCTGGAATCATCTTCAGGATGCTAGAATACACTAAATACAGCAAAAATTTTGAGTCTACAACGTTTAGTTTAGGTGTGAGAGCCAAAATGAACTTTTTATTGCTTTAAACGCGTTTTCAGCCCCTGATTGTACACTTAAGGTGAAAATGTCAAAATCTTCAAAATGAGCATAAGCACAATGAAATTAATGCTGGAATCATCTTCAGGATGCTAGAATACACTAAATACAGCAAAAATTTTGAGTCTACAACGTTTAGTTTAGGTGTGAGAGCCAAAATGAACTTTTTATTGCTTTAAACGCGTTTTCAGCCTGATTGTGCACTTTAGGTGAAAATGTCAAAATCTTAAAAATGAGCATAAGCACAATGAAATTAATGCTGGAATCATCTTCAGGATGCTAGAATACACTAAATACAGCAAAAATTTTGAGTCTACAACGTTTAGTTTAGGTGTGAGAGCCAAAATGAACTTTTTATTGCTTTAAACGCGTTTTCAGCCCCTGATTGTACACTTAAGGTGAAAATGTCAAAATCTTCAAAATGAGCATAAGCACAATGAAATTAATGCTGGAATCATCTTCAGGATGCTAGAATACACTAAATACAGCAAAAATGTTGAGTCTACAACGTTTTGTTTAGGTGTGAGAGCCAAAATGAACTTTTTATGGCTTTAAATGCGTTTTCAGCCTGATTGTGCACTTTAGGTGAAAATGTCAAAATCTTCAAAATGAGCATAAGCACAATGAAATTAATGCTGGAATCATCTTCAGGATGCTAGAATACACTAAATACAGCAAAAATTTTGAGTCTACAACGTTTAGTTTAGGTGTGAGAGCCAAAATGAACTTTTTATTGCTTTAAACGCGTTTTCAGCCTGATTGTGCACTTTAGGTGAAAATGTCAAAATCTTAAAAATGAGCATAAGCACAATGAAATTAATGCTGGAATCATCTTCAGGATGCTAGAATACACTAAATACAGCAAAAATTTTGAGTCTACAACGTTTAGTTTAGGTGTGAGAGCCAAAATGAACTTTTTATTGCTTTAAACGCGTTTTCAGCCTGATTGTGCACTTTAGGTGAAAATGTCAAAATCTTAAAAATGAGCATAAGCACAATGAAATTAATGCTGAAATCATCTTCAGGATGCTAGAATACACTAAATACAGCAAAAATTTTGAGTCTACAACGTTTAGTTTAGGTGTGAGAGCCAAAATGAACTTTTTATTGCTTTAAACGCGTTTTCAGCCCCTGATTGTACACTTAAGGTGAAAATGTCAAAATCTTCAAAATGAGCATAAGCACAATGAAATTAATGCTGGAATCATATTCAGGATGGTAGAATACACTAAATACAGCAAAAATGTTGAGTCTACAACGTTTTGTTTAGGTGTGAGAGCCAAAATGAACTTTTTATGGCTTTAAATGCGTTTTCAGCCTGATTGTGCACATTAGGTGAAAATGTCAAAATCTTCAAAATGAGCATAAGCACAATGAAATTAATGCTGGAATCATCTTCAGGATGCTAGAATACACTAAATACAGCAAAAAATTTGAGTCTACAACGTTTAGTTTAGGTGTGAGAGCCAAAATGAACTTTTTATTGCTTTAAACGCGTTTTCAGCCTGATTGTGCACCTTAGGTGAAAATGTCAAAATCTTAAAAATGAGCATAAGCACAATGAAATTAATGCTGGAATCATCTTCAGGATGCTAGAATACACTAAATACAGCAAAAATTTTGAGTCTACAACGTTTAGTTTAGGTGTGAGAGCCAAAATGAACTTTTTATTGCTTTAAACGCGTTTTCAGCCCCTGATTGTACACTTAAGGTGAAAATGTCAAAATCTTCAAAATGAGCATAAGCACAATGAAATTAATGCTGGAATCATCTTCAGGATGCTAGAATACACTAAATACAGCAAAAATTTTGAGTCTACAACGTTTAGTTTAGGTGTGAGAGCCAAAATGAACTTTTTATTGCTTTAAACGCGTTTTCAGCCCCTGATTGTACACTTAAGGTGAAAATGTCAAAATCTTCAAAATGAGCATAAGCACAATGAAATTAATGCTGGAATCATCTTCAGGATGCTAGAATACACTAAATACAGCAAAAATTTTGAGTCTACAACGTTTAGTTTAGGTGTGAGAGCCAAAATGAACTTTTTATTGCTTTAAACGCGTTTTCAGCCTGATTGTGCACTTTAGGTGAAAATGTCAAAATCTTAAAAATGAGCATAAGCACAATGAAATTAATGCTGGAATCATCTTCAGGATGCTAGAATACACTAAATACAGCAAAAATTTTGAGTCTACAACGTTTAGTTTAGGTGTGAGAGCCAAAATGAACTTTTTATTGCTTTAAACGCGTTTTCAGCCCCTGATTGTACACTTAAGGTGAAAATGTCAAAATCTTCAAAATGAGCATAAGCACAATGAAATTAATGCTGGAATCATCTTCAGGATGCTAGAATACACTAAATACAGCAAAAATGTTGAGTCTACAACGTTTTGTTTAGGTGTGAGAGCCAAAATGAACTTTTTATGGCTTTAAATGCGTTTTCAGCCTGATTGTGCACTTTAGGTGAAAATGTCAAAATCTTCAAAATGAGCATAAGCACAATGAAATTAATGCTGGAATCATCTTCAGGATGCTAGAATACACTAAATACAGCAAAAATTTTGAGTCTACAACGTTTAGTTTAGGTGTGAGAGCCAAAATGAACTTTTTATTGCTTTAAACGCGTTTTCAGCCTGATTGTGCACTTTAGGTGAAAATGTCAAAATCTTAAAAATGAGCATAAGCACAATGAAATTAATGCTGGAATCATCTTCAGGATGCTAGAATACACTAAATACAGCAAAAATTTTGAGTCTACAACGTTTAGTTTAGGTGTGAGAGCCAAAATGAACTTTTTATTGCTTTAAACGCGTTTTCAGCCTGATTGTGCACTTTAGGTGAAAATGTCAAAATCTTAAAAATGAGCATAAGCACAATGAAATTAATGCTGAAATCATCTTCAGGATGCTAGAATACACTAAATACAGCAAAAATTTTGAGTCTACAACGTTTAGTTTAGGTGTGAGAGCCAAAATGAACTTTTTATTGCTTTAAACGCGTTTTCAGCCCCTGATTGTACACTTAAGGTGAAAATGTCAAAATCTTCAAAATGAGCATAAGCACAATGAAATTAATGCTGGAATCATATTCAGGATGCTAGAATACACTAAATACAGCAAAAATTTTGAGTCTACAACGTTTAGTTTTGGTGTGAGAGCCAAAATGAACTTTTTATTGCTTTAAACGCGTTTTCAGCCTGATTGTGCACTTTAGGTGAAAATGTCAAAATCTTAAAAATGAGCATAAGCACAATGAAATTTATGCTGGAATCATCTTCAGGATGCTAGAATACACTAAATACAGCAAAAATTTTGAGTCTACAACGTTTAGTTTAGGTGTGAGAGCCAAAATGAACTTTTTATTGCTTTAAACGCGTTTTCAGCCCCTGATTGTACACTTAGGTGAAAATGTCAAAATCTTCAAAATGAGCATAAGCACAATGAAATTAATGCTGGAATCATCTTCAGGATGCTAGAATACACTAAATACAGCAAAAATTTTGAGTCTACAACGTTTAGTTTAGGTTTGTGTGCCAAAATGAACTTTTTATTGCTTTAAATGCGTTTTCAGCCTGATTGTGCACTTTAGGTGAAAATGTCAAAATCTTCAAAATGAGCATAAGCACGATGAAATTAATGCTGGAATCATCTTCAGGATGCTAGAATACACTGAATACAGCAAACATTTTGAGTCTACAACGTTTAGTTTAGGTGTGAGAGCCAAAATGAACTTTTTATTGCTTTAAACGCGTTTTCAGCCCCTGATTGTACACTTAAGGTGAAAATGTCAAAATCTTCAAAATGAGCATAAGCACAATGAAATTAATGCTGGAATCATCTTCAGGATGCTAGAATACACTAAATACAGCAAAAATTTTGAGTCTACAACGTTTAGTTTAGGTTTGTGTGCCAAAATGAACTTTTTATTGCTTTAAATGCGTTTTCAGCATGATTGTGCACTTTAGGTGAAAATGTCAAAATCTTAAAAATGAGCATAAGCACAATGAAATTAATGCTGAAATCATCTTCAGGATGCTAGAATACACTAAATACAGCAAAAATTTTGAGTCTACAACGTTTAGTTTAGGTGTGAGAGCCAAAATGAACTTTTTATTGCTTTAAACGCGTTTTCAGCCCCTGATTGTACACTTAAGGTGAAAATGTCAAAATCTTCAAAATGAGCATAAGCACAATGAAATTAATGCTGGAATCATATTCAGGATGCTAGAATACACTAAATACAGCAAAAATGTTGAGTCTACAACGTTTTGTTTAGGTGTGAGAGCCAAAATGAACTTTTTATGGCTTTAAATGCGTTTTCAGCCTGATTGTGCACATTAGGTGAAAATGTCAAAATCTTCAAAATGAGCATAAGCACAATGAAATTAATGCTGGAATCATCTTCAGGATGCTAGAATACACTAAATACAGCAAAAAATTTGAGTCTACAACGTTTAGTTTAGGTGTGAGAGCCAAAATGAACTTTTTATTGCTTTAAACGCGTTTTCAGCCTGATTGTGCACCTTAGGTGAAAATGTCAAAATCTTAAAAATGAGCATAAGCACAATGAAATTAATGCTGGAATCATCTTCAGGATGCTAGAATACACTAAATACAGCAAAAATTTTGAGTCTACAACGTTTAGTTTAGGTGTGAGAGCCAAAATGAACTTTTTATTGCTTTAAACGCGTTTTCAGCCCCTGATTGTACACTTAAGGTGAAAATGTCAAAATCTTCAAAATGAGCATAAGCACAATGAAATTAATGCTGGAATCATCTTCAGGATGCTAGAATACACTAAATACAGCAAAAATTTTGAGTCTACAACGTTTAGTTTAGGTGTGAGAGCCAAAATGAACTTTTTATTGCTTTAAACGCGTTTTCAGCCTGATTGTGCACTTTAGGTGAAAATGTCAAAATCTTAAAAATGAGCATAAGCACAATGAAATTAATGCTGGAATCATCTTCAGGATGCTAGAATACACTAAATACAGCAAAAATTTTGAGTCTACAACGTTTAGTTTAGGTGTGAGAGCCAAAATGAACTTTTTATTGCTTTAAACGCGTTTTCAGCCCCTGATTGTACACTTAAGGTGAAAATGTCAAAATCTTCAAAATGAGCATAAGCACAATGAAATTAATGCTGGAATCATCTTCAGGATGCTAGAATACACTAAATACAGCAAAAATGTTGAGTCTACAACGTTTTGTTTAGGTGTGAGAGCCAAAATGAACTTTTTATGGCTTTAAATGCGTTTTCAGCCTGATTGTGCACTTTAGGTGAAAATGTCAAAATCTTCAAAATGAGCATAAGCACAATGAAATTAATGCTGGAATCATCTTCAGGATGCTAGAATACACTAAATACAGCAAAAATTTTGAGTCTACAACGTTTAGTTTAGGTGTGAGAGCCAAAATGAACTTTTTATTGCTTTAAACGCGTTTTCAGCCTGATTGTGCACTTTAGGTGAAAATGTCAAAATCTTAAAAATGAGCATAAGCACAATGAAATTAATGCTGGAATCATCTTCAGGATGCTAGAATACACTAAATACAGCAAAAATTTTGAGTCTACAACGTTTAGTTTAGGTGTGAGTGCCAAAATGAACTTTTTATTGCTTTAAACGCGTTTTCAGCCTGATTGTGCACTTTAGGTGAAAATGTCAAAATCTTAAAAATGAGCATAAGCACAATGAAATTAATGCTGAAATCATCTTCAGGATGCTAGAATACACTAAATACAGCAAAATTTTTGAGTCTACAACGTTTAGTTTAGGTGTGAGAGCCAAAATGAACTTTTTATTGCTTTAAACGCGTTTTCAGCCCCTGATTGTACACTTAAGGTGAAAATGTCAAAATCTTCAAAATGAGCATAAGCACAATGAAATTAATGCTGGAATCATATTCAGGATGCTAGAATACACTAAATACAGCAAAAATTTTGAGTCTACAACGTTTAGTTTTGGTGTGAGAGCCAAAATGAACTTTTTATTGCTTTAAACGCGTTTTCAGCCTGATTGTGCACTTTAGGTGAAAATGTCAAAATCTTAAAAATGAGCATAAGCACAATGAAATTTATGCTGGAATCATCTTCAGGATGCTAGAATACACTAAATACAGCAAAAATTTTGAGTCTACAACGTTTAGTTTAGGTGTGAGAGCCAAAATGAACTTTTTATTGCTTTAAACGCGTTTTCAGCCCCTGATTGTACACTTAGGTGAAAATGTCAAAATCTTCAAAATGAGCATAAGCACAATGAAATTAATGCTGGAATCATCTTCAGGATGCTAGAATACACTAAATACAGCAAAAATTTTGAGTCTACAACGTTTAGTTTAGGTTTGTGTGCCAAAATGAACTTTTTATTGCTTTAAATGCGTTTTCAGCCTGATTGTGCACTTTAGGTGAAAATGTCAAAATCTTCAAAATGAGCATAAGCACGATGAAATTAATGCTGGAATCATCTTCAGGATGCTAGAATACACTGAATACAGCAAACATTTTGAGTCTACAACGTTTAGTTTAGGTGTGAGAGCCAAAATGAACTTTTTATTGCTTTAAACGCGTTTTCAGCCCCTGATTGTACACTTAAGGTGAAAATGTCAAAATCTTCAAAATGAGCATAAGCACAATGAAATTAATGCTGGAATCATCTTCAGGATGCTAGAATACACTAAATACAGCAAAAATTTTGAGTCTACAACGTTTAGTTTAGGTTTGTGTGCCAAAATGAACTTTTTATTGCTTTAAATGCGTTTTCAGCATGATTGTGCACTTTAGGTGAAAATGTCAAAATCTTCAAAATGAGCATAAGCACGATGAATTTAATGCTGGAATCATCTTCAGGATGCTAGAATACACTGAATACAGCAAAAATTTTGAGTCTACAACGTTTAGTTTAGGTGTGAGAGCCAAAATGAACTTTTTATTGCTTTAAACGCGTTTTCAGCCTGATTGTGCACTTTAGGTGAAAATGTCAAAATCTTAAAAATGAGCATAAGCACAATGAAATTAATGCTGGAATCATCTTCAGGATGCTAGAATACACTAAATACAGCAAAAATTTTGAGTCTACAACGTTTAGTTTAGGTGTGAGAGCCAAAATGAACTTTTTATTGCTTTAAACGCGTTTTCAGCCTGATTGTGCACTTTAGGTGAAAATGTCAAAATCTTAAAAATGAGCATAAGCACAATGAAATTAATGCTGAAATCATCTTCAGGATGCTAGAATACACTAAATACAGCAAAAATTTTGAGTCTACAACGTTTAGTTTAGGTGTGAGAGCCAAAATGAACTTTTTATTGCTTTAAACGCGTTTTCAGCCCCTGATTGTACACTTAAGGTGAAAATGTCAAAATCTTCAAAATGAGCATAAGCACAATGAAATTAATGCTGGAATCATATTCAGGATGCTAGAATACACTAAATACAGCAAAAATTTTGAGTCTACAACGTTTAGTTTTGGTGTGAGAGCCAAAATGAACTTTTTATTGCTTTAAACGCGTTTTCAGCCTGATTGTGCACTTTAGGTGAAAATGTCAAAATCTTAAAAATGAGCATAAGCACAATGAAATTTATGCTGGAATCATCTTCAGGATGCTAGAATACACTAAATACAGCAAAAATTTTGAGTCTACAACGTTTAGTTTAGGTGTGAGAGCCAAAATGAACTTTTTATTGCTTTAAACGCGTTTTCAGCCCCTGATTGTACACTTAGGTGAAAATGTCAAAATCTTCAAAATGAGCATAAGCACAATGAAATTAATGCTGGAATCATCTTCAGGATGCTAGAATACACTAAATACAGCAAAAATTTTGAGTCTACAACGTTTAGTTTAGGTTTGTGTGCCAAAATGAACTTTTTATTGCTTTAAATGCGTTTTCAGCCTGATTGTGCACTTTAGGTGAAAATGTCAAAATCTTCAAAATGAGCATAAGCACGATGAAATTAATGCTGGAATCATCTTCAGGATGCTAGAATACACTGAATACAGCAAACATTTTGAGTCTACAACGTTTAGTTTAGGTGTGAGAGCCAAAATGAACTTTTTATTGCTTTAAACGCGTTTTCAGCCCCTGATTGTACACTTAAGGTGAAAATGTCAAAATCTTCAAAATGAGCATAAGCACAATGAAATTAATGCTGGAATCATCTTCAGGATGCTAGAATACACTAAATACAGCAAAAATTTTGAGTCTACAACGTTTAGTTTAGGTTTGTGTGCCAAAATGAACTTTTTATTGCTTTAAATGCGTTTTCAGCATGATTGTGCACTTTAGGTGAAAATGTCAAAATCTTAAAAATGAGCATAAGCACAATGAAATTAATGCTGAAATCATCTTCAGGATGCTAGAATACACTAAATACAGCAAAAATTTTGAGTCTACAACGTTTAGTTTAGGTGTGAGAGCCAAAATGAACTTTTTATTGCTTTAAACGCGTTTTCAGCCCCTGATTGTACACTTAAGGTGAAAATGTCAAAATCTTCAAAATGAGCATAAGCACAATGAAATTAATGCTGGAATCATATTCAGGATGCTAGAATACACTAAATACAGCAAAAATGTTGAGTCTACAACGTTTTGTTTAGGTGTGAGAGCCAAAATGAACTTTTTATGGCTTTAAATGCGTTTTCAGCCTGATTGTGCACATTAGGTGAAAATGTCAAAATCTTCAAAATGAGCATAAGCACAATGAAATTAATGCTGGAATCATCTTCAGGATGCTAGAATACACTAAATACAGCAAAAAATTTGAGTCTACAACGTTTAGTTTAGGTGTGAGAGCCAAAATGAACTTTTTATTGCTTTAAACGCGTTTTCAGCCTGATTGTGCACCTTAGGTGAAAATGTCAAAATCTTAAAAATGAGCATAAGCACAATGAAATTAATGCTGGAATCATCTTCAGGATGCTAGAATACACTAAATACAGCAACAATTTTGAGTCTACAACGTTTAGTTTAGGTGTGAGAGCCAAAATGAACTTTTTATTGCTTTAAACGCGTTTTCAGCCCCTGATTGTACACTTAAGGTGAAAATGTCAAAATCTTCAAAATGAGCATAAGCACAATGAAATTAATGCTGGAATCATCTTCAGGATGCTAGAATACACTAAATACAGCAAAAATTTTGAGTCTACAACGTTTAGTTTAGGTGTGAGAGCCAAAATTAACTTTTTATTGCTTTAAACGCGTTTTCAGCCCCTGATTGTACACTTAAGGTGAAAATGTCAAAATCTTCAAAATGAGCATAAGCACAATGAAATTAATGCTGGAATCATCTTCAGGATGCTAGAATACACTAAATACAGCAAAAATTTTGAGTCTACAACGTTTAGTTTAGGTGTGAGAGCCAAAATGAACTTTTTATTGCTTTAAACGCGTTTTCAGCCTGATTGTGCACTTTAGGTGAAAATGTCAAAATCTTAAAAATGAGCATAAGCACAATGAAATTAATGCTGGAATCATCTTCAGGATGCTAGAATACACTAAATACAGCAAAAATTTTGAGTCTACAACGTTTAGTTTAGGTGTGAGAGCCAAAATGAACTTTTTATTGCTTTAAACGCGTTTTCAGCCCCTGATTGTACACTTAAGGTGAAAATGTCAAAATCTTCAAAATGAGCATAAGCACAATGAAATTAATGCTGGAATCATCTTCAGGATGCTAGAATACACTAAATACAGCAAAAATGTTGAGTCTACAACGTTTTGTTTAGGTGTGAGAGCCAAAATGAACTTTTTATGGCTTTAAATGCGTTTTCAGCCTGATTGTGCACTTTAGGTGAAAATGTCAAAATCTTCAAAATGAGCATAAGCACAATGAAATTAATGCTGGAATCATCTTCAGGATGCTAGAATACACTAAATACAGCAAAAATTTTGAGTCTACAACGTTTAGTTTAGGTGTGAGAGCCAAAATGAACTTTTTATTGCTTTAAACGCGTTTTCAGCCTGATTGTGCACTTTAGGTGAAAATGTCAAAATCTTAAAAATGAGCATAAGCACAATGAAATTAATGCTGGAATCATCTTCAGGATGCTAGAATACACTAAATACAGCAAAAATTTTGAGTCTACAACGTTTAGTTTAGGTGTGAGAGCCAAAATGAACTTTTTATTGCTTTAAACGCGTTTTCAGCCTGATTGTGCACTTTAGGTGAAAATGTCAAAATCTTAAAAATGAGCATAAGCACAATGAAATTAATGCTGAAATCATCTTCAGGATGCTAGAATACACTAAATACAGCAAAAATTTTGAGTCTACAACGTTTAGTTTAGGTGTGAGAGCCAAAATGAACTTTTTATTGCTTTAAACGCGTTTTCAGCCCCTGATTGTACACTTAAGGTGAAAATGTCAAAATCTTCAAAATGAGCATAAGCACAATGAAATTAATGCTGGAATCATATTCAGGATGCTAGAATACACTAAATACAGCAAAAATTTTGAGTCTACAACGTTTAGTTTTGGTGTGAGAGCCAAAATGAACTTTTTATTGCTTTAAACGCGTTTTCAGCCTGATTGTGCACTTTAGGTGAAAATGTCAAAATCTTAAAAATGAGCATAAGCACAATGAAATTTATGCTGGAATCATCTTCAGGATGCTAGAATACACTAAATACAGCAAAAATTTTGAGTCTACAACGTTTAGTTTAGGTGTGAGAGCCAAAATGAACTTTTTATTGCTTTAAACGCGTTTTCAGCCCCTGATTGTACACTTAGGTGAAAATGTCAAAATCTTCAAAATGAGCATAAGCACAATGAAATTAATGCTGGAATCATCTTCAGGATGCTAGAATACACTAAATACAGCAAAAATTTTGAGTCTACAACGTTTAGTTTAGGTTTGTGTGCCAAAATGAACTTTTTATTGCTTTAAATGCGTTTTCAGCCTGATTGTGCACTTTAGGTGAAAATGTCAAAATCTTCAAAATGAGCATAAGCACGATGAAATTAATGCTGGAATCATCTTCAGGATGCTAGAATACACTGAATACAGCAAACATTTTGAGTCTACAACGTTTAGTTTAGGTGTGAGAGCCAAAATGAACTTTTTATTGCTTTAAACGCGTTTTCAGCCCCTGATTGTACACTTAAGGTGAAAATGTCAAAATCTTCAAAATGAGCATAAGCACAATGAAATTAATGCTGGAATCATCTTCAGGATGCTAGAATACACTAAATACAGCAAAAATTTTGAGTCTACAACGTTTAGTTTAGGTTTGTGTGCCAAAATGAACTTTTTATTGCTTTAAATGCGTTTTCAGCATGATTGTGCACTTTAGGTGAAAATGTCAAAATCTTAAAAATGAGCATAAGCACAATGAAATTAATGCTGGAATCATCTTCAGGATGCTAGAATACACAAAATACAGCAAAAATTTTGAGTCTACAACGTTTAGTTTAGGTGTGAGAGCCAAAATGAACTTTTTATTGCTTTAAATGCGTTTTCAGCCTGATTGTACACTTTAGGTGAAAATGTCAAAATCTTCAAAATGAGCATAAGCACAATGAAATTAATGCTGGAATCATCTTCAGGATGCTAGAATACACTAAATACAGCAAAAATTTTGAGTCTACAACGTTTAGTTTAGGTTTGTGTGCCAAAATGAACTTTTTATTGCTTTAAATGCGTTTTCAGCATGATTGTGCACTTTAGGTGAAAATGTCAAAATCTTAAAAATGAGCATAAGCACAATGAAATTAATGCTGAAATCATCTTCAGGATGCTAGAATACACTAAATACAGCAAAAATTTTGAGTCTACAACGTTTAGTTTAGGTGTGAGAGCCAAAATGAACTTTTTATTGCTTTAAACGCGTTTTCAGCCCCTGATTGTACACTTAAGGTGAAAATGTCAAAATCTTCAAAATGAGCATAAGCACAATGAAATTAATGCTGGAATCATATTCAGGATGCTAGAATACACTAAATACAGCAAAAATGTTGAGTCTACAACGTTTTGTTTAGGTGTGAGAGCCAAAATGAACTTTTTATGGCTTTAAATGCGTTTTCAGCCTGATTGTGCACATTAGGTGAAAATGTCAAAATCTTCAAAATGAGCATAAGCACAATGAAATTAATGCTGGAATCATCTTCAGGATGCTAGAATACACTAAATACAGCAAAAAATTTGAGTCTACAACGTTTAGTTTAGGTGTGAGAGCCAAAATGAACTTTTTATTGCTTTAAACGCGTTTTCAGCCTGATTGTGCACCTTAGGTGAAAATGTCAAAATCTTAAAAATGAGCATAAGCACAATGAAATTAATGCTGGAATCATCTTCAGGATGCTAGAATACACTAAATACAGCAAAAATTTTGAGTCTACAACGTTTAGTTTAGGTGTGAGAGCCAAAATGAACTTTTTATTGCTTTAAACGCGTTTTCAGCCCCTGATTGTACACTTAAGGTGAAAATGTCAAAATCTTCAAAATGAGCATAAGCACAATGAAATTAATGCTGGAATCATCTTCAGGATGCTAGAATACACTAAATACAGCAAAAATTTTGAGTCTACAACGTTTAGTTTAGGTGTGAGAGCCAAAATGAACTTTTTATTGCTTTAAACGCGTTTTCAGCCCCTGATTGTACACTTAAGGTGAAAATGTCAAAATCTTCAAAATGAGCATAAGCACAATGAAATTAATGCTGGAATCATCTTCAGGATGCTAGAATACACTAAATACAGCAAAAATTTTGAGTCTACAACGTTTAGTTTAGGTGTGAGAGCCAAAATGAACTTTTTATTGCTTTAAACGCGTTTTCAGCCTGATTGTGCACTTTAGGTGAAAATGTCAAAATCTTAAAAATGAGCATAAGCACAATGAAATTAATGCTGGAATCATCTTCAGGATGCTAGAATACACTAAATACAGCAAAAATTTTGAGTCTACAACGTTTAGTTTAGGTGTGAGAGCCAAAATGAACTTTTTATTGCTTTAAACGCGTTTTCAGCCCCTGATTGTACACTTAAGGTGAAAATGTCAAAATCTTCAAAATGAGCATAAGCACAATGAAATTAATGCTGGAATCATCTTCAGGATGCTAGAATACACTAAATACAGCAAAAATGTTGAGTCTACAACGTTTTGTTTAGGTGTGAGAGCCAAAATGAACTTTTTATGGCTTTAAATGCGTTTTCAGCCTGATTGTGCACTTTAGGTGAAAATGTCAAAATCTTCAAAATGAGCATAAGCACAATGAAATTAATGCTGGAATCATCTTCAGGATGCTAGAATACACTAAATACAGCAAAAATTTTGAGTCTACAACGTTTAGTTTAGGTGTGAGAGCCAAAATGAACTTTTTATTGCTTTAAACGCGTTTTCAGCCTGATTGTGCACTTTAGGTGAAAATGTCAAAATCTTAAAAATGAGCATAAGCACAATGAAATTAATGCTGGAATCATCTTCAGGATGCTAGAATACACTAAATACAGCAAAAATTTTGAGTCTACAACGTTTAGTTTAGGTGTGAGAGCCAAAATGAACTTTTTATTGCTTTAAACGCGTTTTCAGCCTGATTGTGCACTTTAGGTGAAAATGTCAAAATCTTAAAAATGAGCATAAGCACAATGAAATTAATGCTGAAATCATCTTCAGGATGCTAGAATACACTAAATACAGCAAAAATTTTGAGTCTACAACGTTTAGTTTAGGTGTGAGAGCCAAAATGAACTTTTTATTGCTTTAAACGCGTTTTCAGCCCCTGATTGTACACTTAAGGTGAAAATGTCAAAATCTTCAAAATGAGCATAAGCACAATGAAATTAATGCTGGAATCATATTCAGGATGCTAGAATACACTAAATACAGCAAAAATTTTGAGTCTACAACGTTTAGTTTTGGTGTGAGAGCCAAAATGAACTTTTTATTGCTTTAAACGCGTTTTCAGCCTGATTGTGCACTTTAGGTGAAAATGTCAAAATCTTAAAAATGAGCATAAGCACAATGAAATTTATGCTGGAATCATCTTCAGGATGCTAGAATACACTAAATACAGCAAAAATTTTGAGTCTACAACGTTTAGTTTAGGTGTGAGAGCCAAAATGAACTTTTTATTGCTTTAAACGCGTTTTCAGCCCCTGATTGTACACTTAGGTGAAAATGTCAAAATCTTCAAAATGAGCATAAGCACAATGAAATTAATGCTGGAATCATCTTCAGGATGCTAGAATACACTAAATACAGCAAAAATTTTGAGTCTACAACGTTTAGTTTAGGTTTGTGTGCCAAAATGAACTTTTTATTGCTTTAAATGCGTTTTCAGCCTGATTGTGCACTTTAGGTGAAAATGTCAAAATCTTCAAAATGAGCATAAGCACGATGAAATTAATGCTGGAATCATCTTCAGGATGCTAGAATACACTGAATACAGCAAACATTTTGAGTCTACAACGTTTAGTTTAGGTGTGAGAGCCAAAATGAACTTTTTATTGCTTTAAACGCGTTTTCAGCCCCTGATTGTACACTTAAGGTGAAAATGTCAAAATCTTCAAAATGAGCATAAGCACAATGAAATTAATGCTGGAATCATCTTCAGGATGCTAGAATACACTAAATACAGCAAAAATTTTGAGTCTACAACGTTTAGTTTAGGTTTGTGTGCCAAAATGAACTTTTTATTGCTTTAAATGCGTTTTCAGCATGATTGTGCACTTTAGGTGAAAATGTCAAAATCTTAAAAATGAGCATAAGCACAATGAAATTAATGCTGGAATCATCTTCAGGATGCTAGAATACACTAAATACAGCAAAAATTTTGAGTCTACAACGTTTAGTTTAGGTGTGAGAGCCAAAATGAACTTTTTATTGCTTTAAATGCGTTTTCAGCCTGATTGTACACTTTAGGTGAAAATGTCAAAATCTTCAAAATGAGCATAAGCACAATGAAATTAATGCTGGAATCATCTTCAAGATGCTAGAATACACTAAATACAACAAAAATTTTGAGTCTACAACGTTTAGTTTAGGTGTGAGAGCCAAAATGAACTTTTTATTGCTTTAAACGCGTTTTCAGCCCCTGATTGTACACTTAAGGTGAAAATGTCAAAATCTTCAAAATGAGCATAAGCACAATTTAATTAATGCTGGAATCATCTTCAGGATGCTAGAATACACTAAATACAGCAAAAATTTTGAGTCTACAACGTTTAGTTTAGGTGTGAGAGCCAAAATGAACTTTTTATTGCTTTAAACGCGTTTTCAGCCTGATTGTGCACTTTAGGTGAAAATGTCAAAATCTTAAAAATGAGCATAAGCACAATGAAATTAATGCTGAAATCATCTTCAGGATGCTAGAATACACTAAATACAGCAAAAATTTTGAGTCTACAACGTTTAGCTTAGGTGTGAGAGCCAAAATGAACTTTTTATTGCTTTAAACGCGTTTTCAGCCCCTGATTGTACACTTAAGGTGAAAATGTCAAAATCTTCAAAATGAGCATAAGCACAATGAAATTAATGCTGGAATCATATTCAGGATGCTAGAATACACTAAATACAGCAAAAATTTTGACTCTACAACGTTTAGTTTTGGTGTGAGAGCCAAAATGAACTTTTTATTGCTTTAAACGCGTTTTCAGCCTGATTGTGCACTTTAGGTGAAAATGTCAAAATCTTAAAAATGAGCATAAGCACAATGAAATTTATGCTGGAATCATCTTCAGGATGCTAGAATACACTAAATACAGCAAAAATTTTGAGTCTACAACGTTTAGTTTAGGTGTGAGAGCCAAAATGAACTTTTTATTGCTTTAAACGCGTTTTCAGCCCCTGATTGTACACTTAGGTGAAAATGTCAAAATCTTCAAAATGAGCATAAGCACAATGAAATTAATGCTGGAATCATCTTCAGGATGCTAGAATACACTAAATACAGCAAAAATTTTGAGTCTACAACGTTTAGTTTAGGTTTGTGTGCCAAAATGAACTTTTTATTGCTTTAAATGCGTTTTCAGCCTGATTGTGCACTTTAGGTGAAAATGTCAAAATCTTCAAAATGAGCATAAGCACGATGAAATTAATGCTGGAATCATCTTCAGGATGCTAGAATACACTGAATACAGCAAACATTTTGAGTCTACAACGTTTAGTTTAGGTGTGAGAGCCAAAATGAACTTTTTATTGCTTTAAACGCGTTTTCAGCCCCTGATTGTACACTTAAGGTGAAAATGTCAAAATCTTCAAAATGAGCATAAGCACAATGAAATTAATGCTGGAATCATCTTCAGGATGCTAGAATACACTAAATACAGCAAAAATTTTGAGTCTACAACGTTTAGTTTAGGTTTGTGTGCCAAAATGAACTTTTTATTGCTTTAAATGCGTTTTCAGCATGATTGTGCACTTTAGGTGAAAATGTCAAAATCTTAAAAATGAGCATAAGCACAATGAAATTAATGCTGAAATCATCTTCAGGATGCTAGAATACACTAAATACAGCAAAAATTTTGAGTCTACAACGTTTAGTTTAGGTGTGAGAGCCAAAATGAACTTTTTATTGCTTTAAACGCGTTTTCAGCCCCTGATTGTACACTTAAGGTGAAAATGTCAAAATCTTCAAAATGAGCATAAGCACAATGAAATTAATGCTGGAATCATATTCAGGATGCTAGAATACACTAAATACAGCAAAAATGTTGAGTCTACAACGTTTTGTTTAGGTGTGAGAGCCAAAATGAACTTTTTATGGCTTTAAATGCGTTTTCAGCCTGATTGTGCACATTAGGTGAAAATGTCAAAATCTTCAAAATGAGCATAAGCACAATGAAATTAATGCTGGAATCATCTTCAGGATGCTAGAATACACTAAATACAGCAAAAAATTTGAGTCTACAACGTTTAGTTTAGGTGTGAGAGCCAAAATGAACTTTTTATTGCTTTAAACGCGTTTTCAGCCTGATTGTGCACCTTAGGTGAAAATGTCAAAATCTTAAAAATGAGCATAAGCACAATGAAATTAATTCTGGAATCATCTTCAGGATGCTAGAATACACTAAATACAGCAAAAATTTTGAGTCTACAACGTTTAGTTTAGGTGTGAGAGCCAAAATGAACTTTTTATTGCTTTAAACGCGTTTTCAGCCCCTGATTGTACACTTAAGGTGAAAATGTCAAAATCTTCAAAATGAGCATAAGCACAATGAAATTAATGCTGGAATCATCTTCAGGATGCTAGAATACACTAAATACAGCAAAAATTTTGAGTCTACAACGTTTAGTTTAGGTGTGAGAGCCAAAATGAACTTTTTATTGCTTTAAACGCGTTTTCAGCCCCTGATTGTACACTTAAGGTGAAAATGTCAAAATCTTCAAAATGAGCATAAGCACAATGAAATTAATGCTGGAATCATCTTCAGGATGCTAGAATACACTAAATACAGCAAAAATTTTGAGTCTACAACGTTTAGTTTAGGTGTGAGAGCCAAAATGAACTTTTTATTGCTTTAAACGCGTTTTCAGCCTGATTGTGCACTTTAGGTGAAAATGTCAAAATCTTAAAAATGAGCATAAGCACAATGAAATTAATGCTGGAATCATCTTCAGGATGCTAGAATACACTAAATACAGCAAAAATTTTGAGTCTACAACGTTTAGTTTAGGTGTGAGAGCCAAAATGAACTTTTTATTGCTTTAAACGCGTTTTCAGCCCCTGATTGTACACTTAAGGTGAAAATGTCAAAATCTTCAAAATGAGCATAAGCACAATGAAATTAATGCTGGAATCATCTTCAGGATGCTAGAATACACTAAATACAGCAAAAATGTTGAGTCTACAACGTTTTGTTTAGGTGTGAGAGCCAAAATGAACTTTTTATGGCTTTAAATGCGTTTTCAGCCTGATTGTGCACTTTAGGTGAAAATGTCAAAATCTTCAAAATGAGCATAAGCACAATGAAATTAATGCTGGAATCATCTTCAGGATGCTAGAATACACTAAATACAGCAAAAATTTTGAGTCTACAACGTTTAGTTTAGGTGTGAGAGCCAAAATGAACTTTTTATTGCTTTAAACGCGTTTTCAGCCTGATTGTGCACTTTAGGTGAAAATGTCAAAATCTTAAAAATGAGCATAAGCACAATGAAATTAATGCTGGAATCATCTTCAGGATGCTAGAATACACTAAATACAGCAACAATTTTGAGTCTACAACGTTTAGTTTAGGTTTGTGTGCCAAAATGAACTTTTTATTGCTTTAAATGCGTTTTCAGCCTGATTGTGCACTTAAGGTGAAAATGTCAAAATCTTCAAAATGAGCATAAGCACAATGAAATTAATGCTGGAATCATCTTCAGGATGCTAGAATACACTAAATACAGCAAAAATTTTGAGTCTACAACGTTTAGTTTAGGTGTGAGAGCCAAAATGAACTTTTTATTGCTTTAAACGCGTTTTCAGCCCCTGATTGTACACTTAAGGTGAAAATGTCAAAATCTTAAAAATGAGCATAAGCACAATGAAATTAATGCTGGAATCATCTTCAGGATGCTAGAATACACTAAATACAGCAAAAATGTTGAGTCTACAACGTTTTGTTTAGGTGTGAGAGCCAAAATGAACTTTTTATGGCTTTAAATGCGTTTTCAGCCTGATTGTGCACTTTAGGTGAAAATGTCAAAATCTTCAAAATGAGCATAAGCACAATGAAATTAATGCTGGAATCATCTTCAGGATGCTAGAATACACTAAATACAGCAAAAATTTTGAGTCTACAACGTTTAGTTTAGGTGTGAGAGCCAAAATGAACTTTTTATTGCTTTAAACGCGTTTTCAGCCTGATTGTGCACTTTAGGTGAAAATGTCAAAATCTTAAAAATGAGCATAAGCACAATGAAATTAATGCTGGAATCATCTTCAGGATGCTAGAATACACTAAATACAGCAAAAATTTTGAGTCTACAACGTTTAGTTTAGGTGTGAGAGCCAAAATGAACTTTTTATTGCTTTAAACGCGTTTTCAGCCCCTGATTGTACACTTAAGGTGAAAATGTCAAAATCTTCAAAATGAGCATAAGCACAATGAAATTAATGCTGGAATCATCTTCAGGATGCTAGAATACACTAAATACAGCAAAAATTTTGAGTCTACAACGTTTAGTTTAGGTGTGAGAGCCAAAATGAACTTTTTATTGCTTTAAACGCGTTTTCAGCCTGATTGTGCACTTTAGGTGAAAATGTCAAAATCTTAAAAATGAGCATAAGCACAATGAAATTAATGCTGGAATCATCTTCAGGATGCTAGAATACACTAAATACAGCAAAAATTTTGAGTCTACAACGTTTAGTTTAGGTGTGAGAGCCAAAATGAACTTTTTATTGCTTTAAACGCGTTTTCAGCCCCTGATTGTACACTTAAGGTGAAAATGTCAAAATCTTCAAAATGAGCATAAGCACAATGAAATTAATGCTGGAATCATCTTCAGGATGCTAGAATACACTAAATACAGCAAAAATGTTGAGTCTACAACGTTTTGTTTAGGTGTGAGAGCCAAAATGAACTTTTTATGGCTTTAAATGCGTTTTCAGCCTGATTGTGCACTTTAGGTGAAAATGTCAAAATCTTCAAAATGAGCATAAGCACAATGAAATTAATGCTGGAATCATCTTCAGGATGCTAGAATACACTAAATACAGCAAAAATTTTGAGTCTACAACGTTTAGTTTAGGTGTGAGAGCCAAAATGAACTTTTTATTGCTTTAAACGCGTTTTCAGCCTGATTGTGCACTTTAGGTGAAAATGTCAAAATCCTAAAAATGAGCATAAGCACAATGAAATTAATGCTGGAATCATCTTCAGGATGCTAGAATACACTAAATACAGCAAAAATTTTGAGTCTACAACGTTTAGTTTAGGTGTGAGAGCCAAAATGAAATTTTTATTGCTTTAAACGCGTTTTCAGCCCCTGATTGTACACTTAAGGTGAAAATGTCAAAATCTTCAAAATGAGCATAAGCACAATGAAATTAATGCTGGAATCATCTTCAGGATGCTAGAATACACTAAATACAGCAAAAATTTTGAGTCTACAACGTTTAGTTTAGGTGTGAGAGCCAAAATGAACTTTTTATTGCTTTAAACGCGTTTTCAGCCTGATTGTGCACTTTAGGTGAAAATGTCAAAATCTTAAAAATGAGCATAAGCACAATGAAATTAATGCTGGAATCATCTTCAGGATGCTAGAATACACTAAATACAGCAAAAATTTTGAGTCTACAACGTTTAGTTTAGGTGTGAGAGCCAAAATGAACTTTTTATTGCTTTAAACGCGTTTTCAGCCCCTGATTGTACACTTAAGGTGAAAATGTCAAAATCTTAAAAATGAGCATAAGCACAATGAAATTAATGCTGGAATCATCTTCAGGATGCTAGAATACACTAAATACAGCAAAAATGTTGAGTCTACAACGTTTTGTTTAGGTGTGAGAGCCAAAATGAACTTTTTATGGCTTTAAACGCGTTTTCAGCCCCTGATTGTACACTTAAGGTGAAAATGTCAAAATCTTCAAAATGAGCATAAGCACAATGAAATTAATGCTGGAATCATCTTCAGGATGCTAGAATACACTAAATACAGCAAAAATGTTGAGTCTACAACGTTTTGTTTAGGTGTGAGAGCCAAAATGAACTTTTTATGGCTTTAAATGCGTTTTCAGCCTGATTGTGCACTTTAGGTGAAAATGTCAAAATCTTCAAAATGAGCATAAGCACAATGAAATTAATGCTGGAATCATCTTCAGGATGCTAGAATACACTAAATACAGCAAAAATTTTGAGTCTACAACGTTTAGTTTAGGTGTGAGAGCCAAAATGAACTTTTTATTGCTTTAAACGCGTTTTCAGCCTGATTGTGCACTTTAGGTGAAAATGTCAAAATCTTAAAAATGAGCATAAGCACAATGAAATTAATGCTGGAATCATCTTCAGGATGCTAGAATACACTAAATACAGCAAAAATGTTGAGTCTACAACGTTTAGTTTAGGTGTGAGAGCCAAAATGAACTTTTTATTGCTTTAAACGCGTTTTCAGCCCCTGATTGTACACTTAAGGTGAAAATGTCAAAATCTTCAAAATGAGCATAAGCACAATGAAATTAATGCTGGAATCATCTTCAGGATGCTAGAATACACTAAATACAGCAAAAATTTTGAGTCTACAACGTTTAGTTTAGGTGTGAGAGCCAAAATGAACTTTTTATTGCTTTAAACGCGTTTTCAGCCCCTGATTGTACACTTAAGGTGAAAATGTCAAAATCTTCAAAATGAGCATAAGCACAATGAAATTAATGCTGGAATCATCTTCAGGATGCTAGAATACACTAAATACAGCAAAAATTTTGAGTCTACAACGTTTAGTTTAGGTGTGAGAGCCAAAATGAACTTTTTATTGCTTTAAACGCGTTTTCAGCCTGATTGTGCACTTTAGGTGAAAATGTCAAAATCTTAAAAATGAGCATAAGCACAATGAAATTAATGCTGGAATCATCTTCAGGATGCTAGAATACACTAAATACAGCAAAAATTTTGAGTCTACAACGTTTAGTTTAGGTGTGAGAGCCAAAATGAACTTTTTATTGCTTTAAACGCGTTTTCAGCCCCTGATTGTACACTTAAGGTGAAAATGTCAAAATCTTCAAAATGAGCATAAGCACAATGAAATTAATGCTGGAATCATCTTCAGGATGCTAGAATACACTAAATACAGCAAAAATGTTGAGTCTACAACGTTTTGTTTAGGTGTGAGAGCCAAAATGAACTTTTTATGGCTTTAAATGCGTTTTCAGCCTGATTGTGCACTTTAGGTGAAAATGTCAAAATCTTCAAAATGAGCATAAGCACAATGAAATTAATGCTGGAATCATCTTCAGGATGCTAGAATACACTAAATACAGCAAAAATTTTGAGTCTACAACGTTTAGTTTAGGTGTGAGAGCCAAAATGAACTTTTTATTGCTTTAAACGCGTTTTCAGCCTGATTGTGCACTTTAGGTGAAAATGTCAAAATCTTAAAAATGAGCATAAGCACAATGAAATTAATGCTGGAATCATCTTCAGGATGCTAGAATACACTAAATACAGCAAAAATTTTGAGTCTACAACGTTTAGTTTAGGTGTGAGAGCCAAAATGAACTTTTTATTGCTTTAAACGCGTTTTCAGCCTGATTGTGCACTTTAGGTGAAAATGTCAAAATCTTAAAAATGAGCATAAGCACAATGAAATTAATGCTGAAATCATCTTCAGGATGCTAGAATACACTAAATACAGCAAAAATTTTGAGTCTACAACGTTTAGTTTAGGTGTGAGAGCCAAAATGAACTTTTTATTGCTTTAAACGCGTTTTCAGCCCCTGATTGTACACTTAAGGTGAAAATGTCAAAATCTTCAAAATGAGCATAAGCACAATGAAATTAATGCTGGAATCATATTCAGGATGGTAGAATACACTAAATACAGCAAAAATGTTGAGTCTACAACGTTTTGTTTAGGTGTGAGAGCCAAAATGAACTTTTTATGGCTTTAAATGCGTTTTCAGCCTGATTGTGCACATTAGGTGAAAATGTCAAAATCTTCAAAATGAGCATAAGCACAATGAAATTAATGCTGGAATCATCTTCAGGATGCTAGAATACACTAAATACAGCAAAAAATTTGAGTCTACAACGTTTAGTTTAGGTGTGAGAGCCAAAATGAACTTTTTATTGCTTTAAACGCGTTTTCAGCCTGATTGTGCACCTTAGGTGAAAATGTCAAAATCTTAAAAATGAGCATAAGCACAATGAAATTAATGCTGGAATCATCTTCAGGATGCTAGAATACACTAAATACAGCAAAAATTTTGAGTCTACAACGTTTAGTTTAGGTGTGAGAGCCAAAATGAACTTTTTATTGCTTTAAACGCGTTTTCAGCCCCTGATTGTACACTTAAGGTGAAAATGTCAAAATCTTCAAAATGAGCATAAGCACAATGAAATTAATGCTGGAATCATCTTCAGGATGCTAGAATACACTAAATACAGCAAAAATTTTGAGTCTACAACGTTTAGTTTAGGTGTGAGAGCCAAAATGAACTTTTTATTGCTTTAAACGCGTTTTCAGCCCCTGATTGTACACTTAAGGTGAAAATGTCAAAATCTTCAAAATGAGCATAAGCACAATGAAATTAATGCTGGAATCATCTTCAGGATGCTAGAATACACTAAATACAGCAAAAATTTTGAGTCTACAACGTTTAGTTTAGGTGTGAGAGCCAAAATGAACTTTTTATTGCTTTAAACGCGTTTTCAGCCTGATTGTGCACTTTAGGTGAAAATGTCAAAATCTTAAAAATGAGCATAAGCACAATGAAATTAATGCTGGAATCATCTTCAGGATGCTAGAATACACTAAATACAGCAAAAATTTTGAGTCTACAACGTTTAGTTTAGGTGTGAGAGCCAAAATGAACTTTTTATTGCTTTAAACGCGTTTTCAGCCCCTGATTGTACACTTAAGGTGAAAATGTCAAAATCTTCAAAATGAGCATAAGCACAATGAAATTAATGCTGGAATCATCTTCAGGATGCTAGAATACACTAAATACAGCAAAAATGTTGAGTCTACAACGTTTTGTTTAGGTGTGAGAGCCAAAATGAACTTTTTATGGCTTTAAATGCGTTTTCAGCCTGATTGTGCACTTTAGGTGAAAATGTCAAAATCTTCAAAATGAGCATAAGCACAATGAAATTAATGCTGGAATCATCTTCAGGATGCTAGAATACACTAAATACAGCAAAAATTTTGAGTCTACAACGTTTAGTTTAGGTGTGAGAGCCAAAATGAACTTTTTATTGCTTTAAACGCGTTTTCAGCCTGATTGTGCACTTTAGGTGAAAATGTCAAAATCTTAAAAATGAGCATAAGCACAATGAAATTAATGCTGGAATCATCTTCAGGATGCTAGAATACACTAAATACAGCAAAAATTTTGAGTCTACAACGTTTAGTTTAGGTGTGAGAGCCAAAATGAACTTTTTATTGCTTTAAACGCGTTTTCAGCCTGATTGTGCACTTTAGGTGAAAATGTCAAAATCTTAAAAATGAGCATAAGCACAATGAAATTAATGCTGAAATCATCTTCAGGATGCTAGAATACACTAAATACAGCAAAAATTTTGAGTCTACAACGTTTAGTTTAGGTGTGAGAGCCAAAATGAACTTTTTATTGCTTTAAACGCGTTTTCAGCCCCTGATTGTACACTTAAGGTGAAAATGTCAAAATCTTCAAAATGAGCATAAGCACAATGAAATTAATGCTGGAATCATATTCAGGATGCTAGAATACACTAAATACAGCAAAAATTTTGAGTCTACAACGTTTAGTTTTGGTGTGAGAGCCAAAATGAACTTTTTATTGCTTTAAACGCGTTTTCAGCCTGATTGTGCACTTTAGGTGAAAATGTCAAAATCTTAAAAATGAGCATAAGCACAATGAAATTTATGCTGGAATCATCTTCAGGATGCTAGAATACACTAAATACAGCAAAAATTTTGAGTCTACAACGTTTAGTTTAGGTGTGAGAGCCAAAATGAACTTTTTATTGCTTTAAACGCGTTTTCAGCCCCTGATTGTACACTTAGGTGAAAATGTCAAAATCTTCAAAATGAGCATAAGCACAATGAAATTAATGCTGGAATCATCTTCAGGATGCTAGAATACACTAAATACAGCAAAAATTTTGAGTCTACAACGTTTAGTTTAGGTTTGTGTGCCAAAATGAACTTTTTATTGCTTTAAATGCGTTTTCAGCCTGATTGTGCACTTTAGGTGAAAATGTCAAAATCTTCAAAATGAGCATAAGCACGATGAAATTAATGCTGGAATCATCTTCAGGATGCTAGAATACACTGAATACAGCAAACATTTTGAGTCTACAACGTTTAGTTTAGGTGTGAGAGCCAAAATGAACTTTTTATTGCTTTAAACGCGTTTTCAGCCCCTGATTGTACACTTAAGGTGAAAATGTCAAAATCTTCAAAATGAGCATAAGCACAATGAAATTAATGCTGGAATCATCTTCAGGATGCTAGAATACACTAAATACAGCAAAAATTTTGAGTCTACAACGTTTAGTTTAGGTTTGTGTGCCAAAATGAACTTTTTATTGCTTTAAATGCGTTTTCAGCATGATTGTGCACTTTAGGTGAAAATGTCAAAATCTTAAAAATGAGCATAAGCACAATGAAATTAATGCTGAAATCATCTTCAGGATGCTAGAATACACTAAATACAGCAAAAATTTTGAGTCTACAACGTTTAGTTTAGGTGTGAGAGCCAAAATGAACTTTTTATTGCTTTAAACGCGTTTTCAGCCCCTGATTGTACACTTAAGGTGAAAATGTCAAAATCTTCAAAATGAGCATAAGCACAATGAAATTAATGCTGGAATCATATTCAGGATGCTAGAATACACTAAATACAGCAAAAATGTTGAGTCTACAACGTTTTGTTTAGGTGTGAGAGCCAAAATGAACTTTTTATGGCTTTAAATGCGTTTTCAGCCTGATTGTGCACATTAGGTGAAAATGTCAAAATCTTCAAAATGAGCATAAGCACAATGAAATTAATGCTGGAATCATCTTCAGGATGCTAGAATACACTAAATACAGCAAAAAATTTGAGTCTACAACGTTTAGTTTAGGTGTGAGAGCCAAAATGAACTTTTTATTGCTTTAAACGCGTTTTCAGCCTGATTGTGCACCTTAGGTGAAAATGTCAAAATCTTAAAAATGAGCATAAGCACAATGAAATTAATGCTGGAATCATCTTCAGGATGCTAGAATACACTAAATACAGCAAAAATTTTGAGTCTACAACGTTTAGTTTAGGTGTGAGAGCCAAAATGAACTTTTTATTGCTTTAAACGCGTTTTCAGCCCCTGATTGTACACTTAAGGTGAAAATGTCAAAATCTTCAAAATGAGCATAAGCACAATGAAATTAATGCTGGAATCATCTTCAGGATGCTAGAATACACTAAATACAGCAAAAATTTTGAGTCTACAACGTTTAGTTTAGGTGTGAGAGCCAAAATGAACTTTTTATTGCTTTAAACGCGTTTTCAGCCCCTGATTGTACACTTAAGGTGAAAATGTCAAAATCTTCAAAATGAGCATAAGCACAATGAAATTAATGCTGGAATCATCTTCAGGATGCTAGAATACACTAAATACAGCAAAAATTTTGAGTCTACAACGTTTAGTTTAGGTGTGAGAGCCAAAATGAACTTTTTATTGCTTTAAACGCGTTTTCAGCCTGATTGTGCACTTTAGGTGAAAATGTCAAAATCTTAAAAATGAGCATAAGCACAATGAAATTAATGCTGGAATCATCTTCAGGATGCTAGAATACACTAAATACAGCAAAAATTTTGAGTCTACAACGTTTAGTTTAGGTGTGAGAGCCAAAATGAACTTTTTATTGCTTTAAACGCGTTTTCAGCCCCTGATTGTACACTTAAGGTGAAAATGTCAAAATCTTCAAAATGAGCATAAGCACAATGAAATTAATGCTGGAATCATCTTCAGGATGCTAGAATACACTAAATACAGCAAAAATGTTGAGTCTACAACGTTTTGTTTAGGTGTGAGAGCCAAAATGAACTTTTTATGGCTTTAAATGCGTTTTCAGCCTGATTGTGCACTTTAGGTGAAAATGTCAAAATCTTCAAAATGAGCATAAGCACAATGAAATTAATGCTGGAATCATCTTCAGGATGCTAGAATACACTAAATACAGCAAAAATTTTGAGTCTACAACGTTTAGTTTAGGTGTGAGAGCCAAAATGAACTTTTTATTGCTTTAAACGCGTTTTCAGCCTGATTGTGCACTTTAGGTGAAAATGTCAAAATCTTAAAAATGAGCATAAGCACAATGAAATTAATGCTGGAATCATCTTCAGGATGCTAGAATACACTAAATACAGCAAAAATTTTGAGTCTACAACGTTTAGTTTAGGTGTGAGTGCCAAAATGAACTTTTTATTGCTTTAAACGCGTTTTCAGCCTGATTGTGCACTTTAGGTGAAAATGTCAAAATCTTAAAAATGAGCATAAGCACAATGAAATTAATGCTGAAATCATCTTCAGGATGCTAGAATACACTAAATACAGCAAAAATTTTGAGTCTACAACGTTTAGTTTAGGTGTGAGAGCCAAAATGAACTTTTTATTGCTTTAAACGCGTTTTCAGCCCCTGATTGTACACTTAAGGTGAAAATGTCAAAATCTTCAAAATGAGCATAAGCACAATGAAATTAATGCTGGAATCATATTCAGGATGCTAGAATACACTAAATACAGCAAAAATTTTGAGTCTACAACGTTTAGTTTTGGTGTGAGAGCCAAAATGAACTTTTTATTGCTTTAAACGCGTTTTCAGCCTGATTGTGCACTTTAGGTGAAAATGTCAAAATCTTAAAAATGAGCATAAGCACAATGAAATTTATGCTGGAATCATCTTCAGGATGCTAGAATACACTAAATACAGCAAAAATTTTGAGTCTACAACGTTTAGTTTAGGTGTGAGAGCCAAAATGAACTTTTTATTGCTTTAAACGCGTTTTCAGCCCCTGATTGTACACTTAGGTGAAAATGTCAAAATCTTCAAAATGAGCATAAGCACAATGAAATTAATGCTGGAATCATCTTCAGGATGCTAGAATACACTAAATACAGCAAAAATTTTGAGTCTACAACGTTTAGTTTAGGTTTGTGTGCCAAAATGAACTTTTTATTGCTTTAAATGCGTTTTCAGCCTGATTGTGCACTTTAGGTGAAAATGTCAAAATCTTCAAAATGAGCATAAGCACGATGAAATTAATGCTGGAATCATCTTCAGGATGCTAGAATACACTGAATACAGCAAACATTTTGAGTCTACAACGTTTAGTTTAGGTGTGAGAGCCAAAATGAACTTTTTATTGCTTTAAACGCGTTTTCAGCCCCTGATTGTACACTTAAGGTGAAAATGTCAAAATCTTCAAAATGAGCATAAGCACAATGAAATTAATGCTGGAATCATCTTCAGGATGCTAGAATACACTAAATACAGCAAAAATTTTGAGTCTACAACGTTTAGTTTAGGTTTGTGTGCCAAAATGAACTTTTTATTGCTTTAAATGCGTTTTCAGCATGATTGTGCACTTTAGGTGAAAATGTCAAAATCTTCAAAATGAGCATAAGCACGATGAATTTAATGCTGGAATCATCTTCAGGATGCTAGAATACACTGAATACAGCAAAAATTTTGAGTCTACAACGTTTAGTTTAGGTGTGAGAGCCAAAATGAACTTTTTATTGCTTTAAACGCGTTTTCAGCCTGATTGTGCACTTTAGGTGAAAATGTCAAAATCTTAAAAATGAGCATAAGCACAATGAAATTAATGCTGGAATCATCTTCAGGATGCTAGAATACACTAAATACAGCAAAAATTTTGAGTCTACAACGTTTAGTTTAGGTGTGAGAGCCAAAATGAACTTTTTATTGCTTTAAACGCGTTTTCAGCCTGATTGTGCACTTTAGGTGAAAATGTCAAAATCTTAAAAATGAGCATAAGCACAATGAAATTAATGCTGAAATCATCTTCAGGATGCTAGAATACACTAAATACAGCAAAAATTTTGAGTCTACAACGTTTAGTTTAGGTGTGAGAGCCAAAATGAACTTTTTATTGCTTTAAACGCGTTTTCAGCCCCTGATTGTACACTTAAGGTGAAAATGTCAAAATCTTCAAAATGAGCATAAGCACAATGAAATTAATGCTGGAATCATATTCAGGATGCTAGAATACACTAAATACAGCAAAAATTTTGAGTCTACAACGTTTAGTTTTGGTGTGAGAGCCAAAATGAACTTTTTATTGCTTTAAACGCGTTTTCAGCCTGATTGTGCACTTTAGGTGAAAATGTCAAAATCTTAAAAATGAGCATAAGCACAATGAAATTTATGCTGGAATCATCTTCAGGATGCTAGAATACACTAAATACAGCAAAAATTTTGAGTCTACAACGTTTAGTTTAGGTGTGAGAGCCAAAATGAACTTTTTATTGCTTTAAACGCGTTTTCAGCCCCTGATTGTACACTTAGGTGAAAATGTCAAAATCTTCAAAATGAGCATAAGCACAATGAAATTAATGCTGGAATCATCTTCAGGATGCTAGAATACACTAAATACAGCAAAAATTTTGAGTCTACAACGTTTAGTTTAGGTTTGTGTGCCAAAATGAACTTTTTATTGCTTTAAATGCGTTTTCAGCCTGATTGTGCACTTTAGGTGAAAATGTCAAAATCTTCAAAATGAGCATAAGCACGATGAAATTAATGCTGGAATCATCTTCAGGATGCTAGAATACACTGAATACAGCAAACATTTTGAGTCTACAACGTTTAGTTTAGGTGTGAGAGCCAAAATGAACTTTTTATTGCTTTAAACGCGTTTTCAGCCCCTGATTGTACACTTAAGGTGAAAATGTCAAAATCTTCAAAATGAGCATAAGCACAATGAAATTAATGCTGGAATCATCTTCAGGATGCTAGAATACACTAAATACAGCAAAAATTTTGAGTCTACAACGTTTAGTTTAGGTTTGTGTGCCAAAATGAACTTTTTATTGCTTTAAATGCGTTTTCAGCATGATTGTGCACTTTAGGTGAAAATGTCAAAATCTTAAAAATGAGCATAAGCACAATGAAATTAATGCTGGAATCATCTTCAGGATGCTAGAATACACTAAATACAGCAAAAATTTTGAGTCTACAACGTTTAGTTTAGGTGTGAGAGCCAAAATGAACTTTTTATTGCTTTAAATGCGTTTTCAGCCTGATTGTACACTTTAGGTGAAAATGTCAAAATCTTCAAAATGAGCATAAGCACAATGAAATTAATGCTGGAATCATCTTCAAGATGCTAGAATACACTAAATACAGCAAAAATTTTGAGTCTACAACGTTTAGTTTTGGTGTGAGAGCCAAAATGAACTTTTTATTGCTTTAAACGCGTTTTCAGCCTGATTGTGCACTTTAGGTGAAAATGTCAAAATCTTAAAAATGAGCATAAGCACAATGAAATTTATGCTGGAATCATCTTCAGGATGCTAGAATACACTAAATACAGCAAAAATTTTGAGTCTACAACGTTTAGTTTAGGTGTGAGAGCCAAAATGAACTTTTTATTGCTTTAAACGCGTTTTCAGCCCCTGATTGTACACTTAGGTGAAAATGTCAAAATCTTCAAAATGAGCATAAGCACAATGAAATTAATGCTGGAATCATCTTCAGGATGCTAGAATACACTAAATACAGCAAAAATTTTGAGTCTACAACGTTTAGTTTAGGTTTGTGTGCCAAAATGAACTTTTTATTGCTTTAAATGCGTTTTCAGCCTGATTGTGCACTTTAGGTGAAAATGTCAAAATCTTCAAAATGAGCATAAGCACGATGAAATTAATGCTGGAATCATCTTCAGGATGCTAGAATACACTGAATACAGCAAACATTTTGAGTCTACAACGTTTAGTTTAGGTGTGAGAGCCAAAATGAACTTTTTATTGCTTTAAACGCGTTTTCAGCCCCTGATTGTACACTTAAGGTGAAAATGTCAAAATCTTCAAAATGAGCATAAGCACAATGAAATTAATGCTGGAATCATCTTCAGGATGCTAGAATACACTAAATACAGCAAAAATTTTGAGTCTACAACGTTTAGTTTAGGTTTGTGTGCCAAAATGAACTTTTTATTGCTTTAAATGCGTTTTCAGCATGATTGTGCACTTTAGGTGAAAATGTCAAAATCTTAAAAATGAGCATAAGCACAATGAAATTAATGCTGAAATCATCTTCAGGATGCTAGAATACACTAAATACAGCAAAAATTTTGAGTCTACAACGTTTAGTTTAGGTGTGAGAGCCAAAATGAACTTTTTATTGCTTTAAACGCGTTTTCAGCCCCTGATTGTACACTTAAGGTGAAAATGTCAAAATCTTCAAAATGAGCATAAGCACAATGAAATTAATGCTGGAATCATATTCAGGATGCTAGAATACACTAAATACAGCAAAAATGTTGAGTCTACAACGTTTTGTTTAGGTGTGAGAGCCAAAATGAACTTTTTATGGCTTTAAATGCGTTTTCAGCCTGATTGTGCACATTAGGTGAAAATGTCAAAATCTTCAAAATGAGCATAAGCACAATGAAATTAATGCTGGAATCATCTTCAGGATGCTAGAATACACTAAATACAGCAAAAAATTTGAGTCTACAACGTTTAGTTTAGGTGTGAGAGCCAAAATGAACTTTTTATTGCTTTAAACGCGTTTTCAGCCTGATTGTGCACCTTAGGTGAAAATGTCAAAATCTTAAAAATGAGCATAAGCACAATGAAATTAATGCTGGAATCATCTTCAGGATGCTAGAATACACTAAATACAGCAAAAATTTTGAGTCTACAACGTTTAGTTTAGGTGTGAGAGCCAAAATGAACTTTTTATTGCTTTAAACGCGTTTTCAGCCCCTGATTGTACACTTAAGGTGAAAATGTCAAAATCTTCAAAATGAGCATAAGCACAATGAAATTAATGCTGGAATCATCTTCAGGATGCTAGAATACACTAAATACAGCAAAAATTTTGAGTCTACAACGTTTAGTTTAGGTGTGAGAGCCAAAATGAACTTTTTATTGCTTTAAACGCGTTTTCAGCCCCTGATTGTACACTTAAGGTGAAAATGTCAAAATCTTCAAAATGAGCATAAGCACAATGAAATTAATGCTGGAATCATCTTCAGGATGCTAGAATACACTAAATACAGCAAAAATTTTGAGTCTACAACGTTTAGTTTAGGTGTGAGAGCCAAAATGAACTTTTTATTGCTTTAAACGCGTTTTCAGCCTGATTGTGCACTTTAGGTGAAAATGTCAAAATCTTAAAAATGAGCATAAGCACAATGAAATTAATGCTGGAATCATCTTCAGGATGCTAGAATACACTAAATACAGCAAAAATTTTGAGTCTACAACGTTTAGTTTAGGTGTGAGAGCCAAAATGAACTTTTTATTGCTTTAAACGCGTTTTCAGCCCCTGATTGTACACTTAAGGTGAAAATGTCAAAATCTTCAAAATGAGCATAAGCACAATGAAATTAATGCTGGAATCATCTTCAGGATGCTAGAATACACTAAATACAGCAAAAATGTTGAGTCTACAACGTTTTGTTTAGGTGTGAGAGCCAAAATGAACTTTTTATGGCTTTAAATGCGTTTTCAGCCTGATTGTGCACTTTAGGTGAAAATGTCAAAATCTTCAAAATGAGCATAAGCACAATGAAATTAATGCTGGAATCATCTTCAGGATGCTAGAATACACTAAATACAGCAAAAATTTTGAGTCTACAACGTTTAGTTTAGGTGTGAGAGCCAAAATGAACTTTTTATTGCTTTAAACGCGTTTTCAGCCTGATTGTGCACTTTAGGTGAAAATGTCAAAATCTTAAAAATGAGCATAAGCACAATGAAATTAATGCTGGAATCATCTTCAGGATGCTAGAATACACTAAATACAGCAAAAATTTTGAGTCTACAACGTTTAGTTTAGGTGTGAGAGCCAAAATGAACTTTTTATTGCTTTAAACGCGTTTTCAGCCTGATTGTGCACTTTAGGTGAAAATGTCAAAATCTTAAAAATGAGCATAAGCACAATGAAATTAATGCTGAAATCATCTTCAGGATGCTAGAATACACTAAATACAGCAAAAATTTTGAGTCTACAACGTTTAGTTTAGGTGTGAGAGCCAAAATGAACTTTTTATTGCTTTAAACGCGTTTTCAGCCCCTGATTGTACACTTAAGGTGAAAATGTCAAAATCTTCAAAATGAGCATAAGCACAATGAAATTAATGCTGGAATCATATTCAGGATGCTAGAATACACTAAATACAGCAAAAATTTTGAGTCTACAACGTTTAGTTTTGGTGTGAGAGCCAAAATGAACTTTTTATTGCTTTAAACGCGTTTTCAGCCTGATTGTGCACTTTAGGTGAAAATGTCAAAATCTTAAAAATGAGCATAAGCACAATGAAATTTATGCTGGAATCATCTTCAGGATGCTAGAATACACTAAATACAGCAAAAATTTTGAGTCTACAACGTTTAGTTTAGGTGTGAGAGCCAAAATGAACTTTTTATTGCTTTAAACGCGTTTTCAGCCCCTGATTGTACACTTAGGTGAAAATGTCAAAATCTTCAAAATGAGCATAAGCACAATGAAATTAATGCTGGAATCATCTTCAGGATGCTAGAATACACTAAATACAGCAAAAATTTTGAGTCTACAACGTTTAGTTTAGGTTTGTGTGCCAAAATGAACTTTTTATTGCTTTAAATGCGTTTTCAGCCTGATTGTGCACTTTAGGTGAAAATGTCAAAATCTTCAAAATGAGCATAAGCACGATGAAATTAATGCTGGAATCATCTTCAGGATGCTAGAATACACTGAATACAGCAAACATTTTGAGTCTACAACGTTTAGTTTAGGTGTGAGAGCCAAAATGAACTTTTTATTGCTTTAAACGCGTTTTCAGCCCCTGATTGTACACTTAAGGTGAAAATGTCAAAATCTTCAAAATGAGCATAAGCACAATGAAATTAATGCTGGAATCATCTTCAGGATGCTAGAATACACTAAATACAGCAAAAATTTTGAGTCTACAACGTTTAGTTTAGGTTTGTGTGCCAAAATGAACTTTTTATTGCTTTAAATGCGTTTTCAGCATGATTGTGCACTTTAGGTGAAAATGTCAAAATCTTAAAAATGAGCATAAGCACAATGAAATTAATGCTGGAATCATCTTCAGGATGCTAGAATACACTAAATACAGCAAAAATTTTGAGTCTACAACGTTTAGTTTAGGTGTGAGAGCCAAAATGAACTTTTTATTGCTTTAAATGCGTTTTCAGCCTGATTGTACACTTTAGGTGAAAATGTCAAAATCTTCAAAATGAGCATAAGCACAATGAAATTAATGCTGGAATCATCTTCAAGATGCTAGAATACACTAAATACAACAAAAATTTTGAGTCTACAACGTTTAGTTTAGGTGTGAGAGCCAAAATGAACTTTTTATTGCTTTAAACGCGTTTTCAGCCCCTGATTGTACACTTAAGGTGAAAATGTCAAAATCTTCAAAATGAGCATAAGCACAATTTAATTAATGCTGGAATCATCTTCAGGATGCTAGAATACACTAAATACAGCAAAAATTTTGAGTCTACAACGTTTAGTTTAGGTGTGAGAGCCAAAATGAACTTTTTATTGCTTTAAACGCGTTTTCAGCCTGATTGTGCACTTTAGGTGAAAATGTCAAAATCTTAAAAATGAGCATAAGCACAATGAAATTAATGCTGAAATCATCTTCAGGATGCTAGAATACACTAAATACAGCAAAAATTTTGAGTCTACAACGTTTAGTTTAGGTGTGAGAGCCAAAATGAACTTTTTATTGCTTTAAACGCGTTTTCAGCCCCTGATTGTACACTTAAGGTGAAAATGTCAAAATCTTCAAAATGAGCATAAGCACAATGAAATTAATGCTGGAATCATATTCAGGATGCTAGAATACACTAAATACAGCAAAAATTTTGACTCTACAACGTTTAGTTTTGGTGTGAGAGCCAAAATGAACTTTTTATTGCTTTAAACGCGTTTTCAGCCTGATTGTGCACTTTAGGTGAAAATGTCAAAATCTTAAAAATGAGCATAAGCACAATGAAATTTATGCTGGAATCATCTTCAGGATGCTAGAATACACTAAATACAGCAAAAATTTTGAGTCTACAACGTTTAGTTTAGGTGTGAGAGCCAAAATGAACTTTTTATTGCTTTAAACGCGTTTTCAGCCCCTGATTGTACACTTAGGTGAAAATGTCAAAATCTTCAAAATGAGCATAAGCACAATGAAATTAATGCTGGAATCATCTTCAGGATGCTAGAATACACTAAATACAGCAAAAATTTTGAGTCTACAACGTTTAGTTTAGGTTTGTGTGCCAAAATGAACTTTTTATTGCTTTAAATGCGTTTTCAGCCTGATTGTGCACTTTAGGTGAAAATGTCAAAATCTTCAAAATGAGCATAAGCACGATGAAATTAATGCTGGAATCATCTTCAGGATGCTAGAATACACTGAATACAGCAAACATTTTGAGTCTACAACGTTTAGTTTAGGTGTGAGAGCCAAAATGAACTTTTTATTGCTTTAAACGCGTTTTCAGCCCCTGATTGTACACTTAAGGTGAAAATGTCAAAATCTTCAAAATGAGCATAAGCACAATGAAATTAATGCTGGAATCATCTTCAGGATGCTAGAATACACTAAATACAGCAAAAATTTTGAGTCTACAACGTTTAGTTTAGGTTTGTGTGCCAAAATGAACTTTTTATTGCTTTAAATGCGTTTTCAGCATGATTGTGCACTTTAGGTGAAAATGTCAAAATCTTAAAAATGAGCATAAGCACAATGAAATTAATGCTGAAATCATCTTCAGGATGCTAGAATACACTAAATACAGCAAAAATTTTGAGTCTACAACGTTTAGTTTAGGTGTGAGAGCCAAAATGAACTTTTTATTGCTTTAAACGCGTTTTCAGCCCCTGATTGTACACTTAAGGTGAAAATGTCAAAATCTTCAAAATGAGCATAAGCACAATGAAATTAATGCTGGAATCATATTCAGGATGCTAGAATACACTAAATACAGCAAAAATGTTGAGTCTACAACGTTTTGTTTAGGTGTGAGAGCCAAAATGAACTTTTTATGGCTTTAAATGCGTTTTCAGCCTGATTGTGCACATTAGGTGAAAATGTCAAAATCTTCAAAATGAGCATAAGCACAATGAAATTAATGCTGGAATCATCTTCAGGATGCTAGAATACACTAAATACAGCAAAAATTTTGAGTCTACAACGTTTAGTTTAGGTGTGAGAGCCAAAATGAACTTTTTATTGCTTTAAACGCGTTTTCAGCCTGATTGTGCACTTTAGGTGAAAATGTCAAAATCTTAAAAATGAGCATAAGCACAATGAAATTAATGCTGAAATCATCTTCAGGATGCTAGAATACACTAAATACAGCAAAAATTTTGAGTCTACAACGTTTAGTTTAGGTGTGAGAGCCAAAATGAACTTTTTATTGCTTTAAACGCGTTTTCAGCCCCTGATTGTACACTTAAGGTGAAAATGTCAAAATCTTCAAAATGAGCATAAGCACAATGAAATTAATGCTGGAATCATATTCAGGATGCTAGAATACACTAAATACAGCAAAAATTTTGACTCTACAACGTTTAGTTTTGGTGTGAGAGCCAAAATGAACTTTTTATTGCTTTAAACGCGTTTTCAGCCTGATTGTGCACTTTAGGTGAAAATGTCAAAATCTTAAAAATGAGCATAAGCACAATGAAATTTATGCTGGAATCATCTTCAGGATGCTAGAATACACTAAATACAGCAAAAATTTTGAGTCTACAACGTTTAGTTTAGGTGTGAGAGCCAAAATGAACTTTTTATTGCTTTAAACGCGTTTTCAGCCCCTGATTGTACACTTAGGTGAAAATGTCAAAATCTTCAAAATGAGCATAAGCACAATGAAATTAATGCTGGAATCATCTTCAGGATGCTAGAATACACTAAATACAGCAAAAATTTTGAGTCTACAACGTTTAGTTTAGGTTTGTGTGCCAAAATGAACTTTTTATTGCTTTAAATGCGTTTTCAGCCTGATTGTGCACTTTAGGTGAAAATGTCAAAATCTTCAAAATGAGCATAAGCACGATGAAATTAATGCTGGAATCATCTTCAGGATGCTAGAATACACTGAATACAGCAAACATTTTGAGTCTACAACGTTTAGTTTAGGTGTGAGAGCCAAAATGAACTTTTTATTGCTTTAAACGCGTTTTCAGCCCCTGATTGTACACTTAAGGTGAAAATGTCAAAATCTTCAAAATGAGCATAAGCACAATGAAATTAATGCTGGAATCATCTTCAGGATGCTAGAATACACTAAATACAGCAAAAATTTTGAGTCTACAACGTTTAGTTTAGGTTTGTGTGCCAAAATGAACTTTTTATTGCTTTAAATGCGTTTTCAGCATGATTGTGCACTTTAGGTGAAAATGTCAAAATCTTAAAAATGAGCATAAGCACAATGAAATTAATGCTGAAATCATCTTCAGGATGCTAGAATACACTAAATACAGCAAAAATTTTGAGTCTACAACGTTTAGTTTAGGTGTGAGAGCCAAAATGAACTTTTTATTGCTTTAAACGCGTTTTCAGCCCCTGATTGTACACTTAAGGTGAAAATGTCAAAATCTTCAAAATGAGCATAAGCACAATGAAATTAATGCTGGAATCATATTCAGGATGCTAGAATACACTAAATACAGCAAAAATGTTGAGTCTACAACGTTTTGTTTAGGTGTGAGAGCCAAAATGAACTTTTTATGGCTTTAAATGCGTTTTCAGCCTGATTGTGCACATTAGGTGAAAATGTCAAAATCTTCAAAATGAGCATAAGCACAATGAAATTAATGCTGGAATCATCTTCAGGATGCTAGAATACACTAAATACAGCAAAAAATTTGAGTCTACAACGTTTAGTTTAGGTGTGAGAGCCAAAATGAACTTTTTATTGCTTTAAACGCGTTTTCAGCCTGATTGTGCACCTTAGGTGAAAATGTCAAAATCTTAAAAATGAGCATAAGCACAATGAAATTAATGCTGGAATCATCTTCAGGATGCTAGAATACACTAAATACAGCAAAAATTTTGAGTCTACAACGTTTAGTTTAGGTGTGAGAGCCAAAATGAACTTTTTATTGCTTTAAACGCGTTTTCAGCCCCTGATTGTACACTTAAGGTGAAAATGTCAAAATCTTCAAAATGAGCATAAGCACAATGAAATTAATGCTGGAATCATCTTCAGGATGCTAGAATACACTAAATACAGCAAAAATTTTGAGTCTACAACGTTTAGTTTAGGTGTGAGAGCCAAAATGAACTTTTTATTGCTTTAAACGCGTTTTCAGCCCCTGATTGTACACTTAAGGTGAAAATGTCAAAATCTTCAAAATGAGCATAAGCACAATGAAATTAATGCTGGAATCATCTTCAGGATGCTAGAATACACTAAATACAGCAAAAATTTTGAGTCTACAACGTTTAGTTTAGGTGTGAGAGCCAAAATGAACTTTTTATTGCTTTAAACGCGTTTTCAGCCTGATTGTGCACTTTAGGTGAAAATGTCAAAATCTTAAAAATGAGCATAAGCACAATGAAATTAATGCTGGAATCATCTTCAGGATGCTAGAATACACTAAATACAGCAAAAATTTTGAGTCTACAACGTTTAGTTTAGGTGTGAGAGCCAAAATGAACTTTTTATTGCTTTAAACGCGTTTTCAGCCCCTGATTGTACACTTAAGGTGAAAATGTCAAAATCTTCAAAATGAGCATAAGCACAATGAAATTAATGCTGGAATCATCTTCAGGATGCTAGAATACACTAAATACAGCAAAAATGTTGAGTCTACAACGTTTTGTTTAGGTGTGAGAGCCAAAATGAACTTTTTATGGCTTTAAATGCGTTTTCAGCCTGATTGTGCACTTTAGGTGAAAATGTCAAAATCTTCAAAATGAGCATAAGCACAATGAAATTAATGCTGGAATCATCTTCAGGATGCTAGAATACACTAAATACAGCAAAAATTTTGAGTCTACAACGTTTAGTTTAGGTGTGAGAGCCAAAATGAACTTTTTATTGCTTTAAACGCGTTTTCAGCCTGATTGTGCACTTTAGGTGAAAATGTCAAAATCTTAAAAATGAGCATAAGCACAATGAAATTAATGCTGGAATCATCTTCAGGATGCTAGAATACACTAAATACAGCAAAAATTTTGAGTCTACAACGTTTAGTTTAGGTGTGAGAGCCAAAATGAACTTTTTATTGCTTTAAACGCGTTTTCAGCCTGATTGTGCACTTTAGGTGAAAATGTCAAAATCTTAAAAATGAGCATAAGCACAATGAAATTAATGCTGAAATCATCTTCAGGATGCTAGAATACACTAAATACAGCAAAAATTTTGAGTCTACAACGTTTAGTTTAGGTGTGAGAGCCAAAATGAACTTTTTATTGCTTTAAACGCGTTTTCAGCCCCTGATTGTACACTTAAGGTGAAAATGTCAAAATCTTCAAAATGAGCATAAGCACAATGAAATTAATGCTGGAATCATATTCAGGATGCTAGAATACACTAAATACAGCAAAAATTTTGAGTCTACAACGTTTAGTTTTGGTGTGAGAGCCAAAATGAACTTTTTATTGCTTTAAACGCGTTTTCAGCCTGATTGTGCACTTTAGGTGAAAATGTCAAAATCTTAAAAATGAGCATAAGCACAATGAAATTTATGCTGGAATCATCTTCAGGATGCTAGAATACACTAAATACAGCAAAAATTTTGAGTCTACAACGTTTAGTTTAGGTGTGAGAGCCAAAATGAACTTTTTATTGCTTTAAACGCGTTTTCAGCCCCTGATTGTACACTTAGGTGAAAATGTCAAAATCTTCAAAATGAGCATAAGCACAATGAAATTAATGCTGGAATCATCTTCAGGATGCTAGAATACACTAAATACAGCAAAAATTTTGAGTCTACAACGTTTAGTTTAGGTTTGTGTGCCAAAATGAACTTTTTATTGCTTTAAATGCGTTTTCAGCCTGATTGTGCACTTTAGGTGAAAATGTCAAAATCTTCAAAATGAGCATAAGCACGATGAAATTAATGCTGGAATCATCTTCAGGATGCTAGAATACACTGAATACAGCAAACATTTTGAGTCTACAACGTTTAGTTTAGGTGTGAGAGCCAAAATGAACTTTTTATTGCTTTAAACGCGTTTTCAGCCCCTGATTGTACACTTAAGGTGAAAATGTCAAAATCTTCAAAATGAGCATAAGCACAATGAAATTAATGCTGGAATCATCTTCAGGATGCTAGAATACACTAAATACAGCAAAAATTTTGAGTCTACAACGTTTAGTTTAGGTTTGTGTGCCAAAATGAACTTTTTATTGCTTTAAATGCGTTTTCAGCATGATTGTGCACTTTAGGTGAAAATGTCAAAATCTTAAAAATGAGCATAAGCACAATGAAATTAATGCTGGAATCATCTTCAGGATGCTAGAATACACTAAATACAGCAAAAATTTTGAGTCTACAACGTTTAGTTTAGGTGTGAGAGCCAAAATGAACTTTTTATTGCTTTAAATGCGTTTTCAGCCTGATTGTACACTTTAGGTGAAAATGTCAAAATCTTCAAAATGAGCATAAGCACAATGAAATTAATGCTGGAATCATCTTCAAGATGCTAGAATACACTAAATACAACAAAAATTTTGAGTCTACAACGTTTAGTTTAGGTGTGAGAGCCAAAATGAACTTTTTATTGCTTTAAACGCGTTTTCAGCCCCTGATTGTACACTTAAGGTGAAAATGTCAAAATCTTCAAAATGAGCATAAGCACAATTTAATTAATGCTGGAATCATCTTCAGGATGCTAGAATACACTAAATACAGCAAAAATTTGGAGTCTACAACGTTTAGTTTAGGTGTGAGAGCCAAAATGAACTTTTTATTGCTTTAAACGCGTTTTCAGCCCCTGATTGTACACTTAAGGTGAAAATGTCAAAATCTTCAAAATGAGCATAAGCACAATGAAATTAATGCTGGAATCATCTTCAGGATGCTAGAATACACTAAATACAGCAAAAATTTTGAGTCTACAACGTTTAGTTTAGGTGTGAGAGCCAAAATGAACTTTTTATTGCTTTAAACGCGTTTTCAGCCCCTGATTGTACACTTAAGGTGAAAATGTCAAAATCTTCAAAATGAGCATAAGCACAATGAAATTAATGCTGGAATCATCTTCAGGATGCTAGAATACACTAAATACAGCAAAAATTTTGAGTCTACAACGTTTAGTTTAGGTGTGAGAGCCAAAATGAACTTTTTATTGCTTTAAACGCGTTTTCAGCCTGATTGTGCACTTTAGGTGAAAATGTCAAAATCTTAAAAATGAGCATAAGCACAATGAAATTAATGCTGGAATCATCTTCAGGATGCTAGAATACACTAAATACAGCAAAAATTTTGAGTCTACAACGTTTAGTTTAGGTGTGAGAGCCAAAATGAACTTTTTATTGCTTTAAACGCGTTTTCAGCCCCTGATTGTACACTTAAGGTGAAAATGTCAAAATCTTCAAAATGAGCATAAGCACAATGAAATTAATGCTGGAATCATCTTCAGGATGCTAGAATACACTAAATACAGCAAAAATGTTGAGTCTACAACGTTTTGTTTAGGTGTGAGAGCCAAAATGAACTTTTTATGGCTTTAAATGCGTTTTCAGCCTGATTGTGCACTTTAGGTGAAAATGTCAAAATCTTCAAAATGAGCATAAGCACAATGAAATTAATGCTGGAATCATCTTCAGGATGCTAGAATACACTAAATACAGCAAAAATTTTGAGTCTACAACGTTTAGTTTAGGTTTGTGTGCCAAAATGAACTTTTTATTGCTTTAAATGCGTTTTCAGCCTGATTGTGCACTTTAGGTGAAAATGTCAAAATCTTAAAAATGAGCATAAGCACAATGAAATTATTGCTGGAATCATCTTCAGGATGCTAGAATACACTAAATACAGCAAAAATTTTGAGTCTACAACGTTTAGTTTAGGTGTGAGAGCCAAAATGAACTTTTTATTGCTTTAAACGCGTTTTCAGCCCCTGATTGTACACTTAAGGTGAAAATGTCAAAATCTTCAAAATGAGCATAAGCACAATGAAATTAATGCTGGAATCATCTTCAGGATGCTAGAATACACTAAATACAGCAAAAATTTTGAGTCTACAACGTTTAGTTTAGGTGTGAGAGCCAAAATGAACTTTTTATTGCTTTAAACGCGTTTTCAGCCCCTGATTGTACACTTAAGGTGAAAATGTCAAAATCTTAAAAATGAGCATAAGCACAATGAAATTAATGCTGGAATCATCTTCAGGATGCTAGAATACACTAAATACAGCAAAAATGTTGAGTCTACAACGTTTTGTTTAGGTGTGAGAGCCAAAATGAACTTTTTATGGCTTTAAATGCGTTTTCAGCCTGATTGTGCACTTTAGGTGAAAATGTCAAAATCTTCAAAATGAGCATAAGCACAATGAAATTAATGCTGGAATCATCTTCAGGATGCTAGAATACACTAAATACAGCAAAAATTTTGAGTCTACAACGTTTATTTTAGGTGTGAGAGCCAAAATGAACTTTTTATTGCTTTAAACGCGTTTTCAGCCTGATTGTGCACTTTAGGTGAAAATGTCAAAATCTTAAAAATGAGCATAAGCACAATGAAATTAATGCTGGAATCATCTTCAGGATGCTAGAATACACTAAATACAGCAAAAATTTTGAGTCTACAACGTTTAGTTTAGGTGTGAGAGCCAAAATGAACTTTTTATTGCTTTAAACGCGTTTTCAGCCCCTGATTGTACACTTAAGGTGAAAATGTCAAAATCTTCAAAATGAGCATAAGCACAATGAAATTAATGCTGGAATCATCTTCAGGATGCTAGAATACACTAAATACAGCAAAAATTTTGAGTCTACAACGTTTAGTTTAGGTGTGAGAGCCAAAATGAACTTTTTATTGCTTTAAACGCGTTTTCAGCCTGATTGTGCACTTTAGGTGAAAATGTCAAAATCTTAAAAATGAGCATAAGCACAATGAAATTAATGCTGGAATCATCTTCAGGATGCTAGAATACACTAAATACAGCAAAAATTTTGAGTCTACAACGTTTAGTTTAGGTGTGAGAGCCAAAATGAACTTTTTATTGCTTTAAACGCGTTTTCAGCCCCTGATTGTACACTTAAGGTGAAAATGTCAAAATCTTCAAAATGAGCATAAGCACAATGAAATTAATGCTGGAATCATCTTCAGGATGCTAGAATACACTAAATACAGCAAAAATGTTGAGTCTACAACGTTTTGTTTAGGTGTGAGAGCCAAAATGAACTTTTTATGGCTTTAAATGCGTTTTCAGCCTGATTGTGCACTTTAGGTGAAAATGTCAAAATCTTCAAAATGAGCATAAGCACAATGAAATTAATGCTGGAATCATCTTCAGGATGCTAGAATACACTAAATACAGCAAAAATTTTGAGTCTACAACGTTTAGTTTAGGTGTGAGAGCCAAAATGAACTTTTTATTGCTTTAAACGCGTTTTCAGCCTGATTGTGCACTTTAGGTGAAAATGTCAAAATCCTAAAAATGAGCATAAGCACAATGAAATTAATGCTGGAATCATCTTCAGGATGCTAGAATACACTAAATACAGCAAAAATTTTGAGTCTACAACGTTTAGTTTAGGTTTGTGTGCCAAAATGAACTTTTTATTGCTTTAAATGCGTTTTCAGCATGATTGTGCACTTTAGGTGAAAATGTCAAAATCTTAAAAATGAGCATAAGCACAATGAAATTAATGCTGGAATCATCTTCAGGATGCTAGAATACACTAAATACAGCAAAAATTTTGAGTCTACAACGTTTAGTTTAGGTGTGAGAGCCAAAATAAACTTTTTATTGCTTTAAACGCGTTTTCAGCCCCTGATTGTACACTTAGGTGAAAATGTCAAAATCTTCAAAATGAGCATAAGCACAATGAAATTAATGCTGGAATCATCTTCAGGATGCTAGAATACACTAAATACAGCAAAAATTTTGAGTCTACAACGTTTAGTTTAGGTTTGTGTGCCAAAATGAACTTTTTATTGCTTTAAATGCGTTTTCAGCCTGATTGTGCACTTTAGGTGAAAATGTCAAAATCTTCAAAATGAGCATAAGCACGATGAAATTAATGCTGGAATCATCTTCAGGATGCTAGAATACACTGAATACAGCAAACATTTTGAGTCTACAACGTTTAGTTTAGGTGTGAGAGCCAAAATGAACTTTTTATTGCTTTAAACGCGTTTTCAGCCCCTGATTGTACACTTAAGGTGAAAATGTCAAAATCTTCAAAATGAGCATAAGCACAATGAAATTAATGCTGGAATCATCTTCAGGATGCTAGAATACACTAAATACAGCAAAAATTTTGAGTCTACAACGTTTAGTTTAGGTTTGTGTGCCAAAATGAACTTTTTATTGCTTTAAATGCGTTTTCAGCATGATTGTGCACTTTAGGTGAAAATGTCAAAATCTTAAAAATGAGCATAAGCACAATGAAATTAATGCTGGAATCATCTTCAGGATGCTAGAATACACTAAATACAGCAAAAATTTTGAGTCTACAACGTTTAGTTTAGGTGTGAGAGCCAAAATGAACTTTTTATTGCTTTAAATGCGTTTTCAGCCTGATTGTACACTTTAGGTGAAAATGTCAAAATCTTCAAAATGAGCATAAGCACAATGAAATTAATGCTGGAATCATCTTCAAGATGCTAGAATACACTAAATACAACAAAAATTTTGAGTCTACAACGTTTAGTTTAGGTGTGAGAGCCAAAATGAACTTTTTATTGCTTTAAACGCGTTTTCAGCCCCTGATTGTACACTTAAGGTGAAAATGTCAAAATCTTCAAAATGAGCATAAGCACAATTTAATTAATGCTGGAATCATCTTCAGGATGCTAGAATACACTAAATACAGCAAAAATTTGGAGTCTACAACGTTTAGTTTAGGTTTGTGAGCAAAAATGAACTTTTTATTGCTTTAAATGCGTTTTCAGCCTGATTGTGCACTTTAGGTGAAAATGTCAAAATCTTCAAAATGAGCATAAGCACAATGAAATTAATGCTGGAATCATCTTCAGGATGCTAGAATACACTAAATACAGCAAAAATTTTGAGTCTACAACGTTTAGTTTAGGTGTGAGAGCCAAAATGAACTTTTTATTGCTTTAAACGCGTTTTCAGCCCCTGATTGTACACTTAAGGTGAAAATGTCAAAATCTTCAAAATGAGCATAAGCACAATGAAATAAATGCTGGAATCATCTTCAGGATGCTAGAATACACTAAATACAGCAACAATTTTGAGTCTACAACGTTTAGTTTAGGTTTGTGTGCCAAAATGAACTTTTTATTGCTTTAAATGCGTTTTCAGCCTGATTGTGCACTTTAGGTGAAAATGTCAAAATCTTAAAAATGAGCATAAGCACAATGAAATTATTGATGGAATCATCTTCAGGATGCTAGAATACACTAAATACAGCAAAAATTTTGAGTCTACAAGGTTTAGTTTAGGTGTGAGAGCCAAAATGAACTTTTTATTGCTTTAAACGCGTTTTCAGCCCCTGATTGTACACTTAAGGTGAAAATGTCAAAATCTTCAAAATGAGCATAAGCACAATGAAATTAATGCTGGAATCATCTTCAGGATGCTAGAATACACTAAATACAGCAAAAATTTTGAGTCTACAACGTTTAGTTTAGGTGTGAGAGCCAAAATGAACTTTTTATTGCTTTAAACGCGTTTTCAGCCCCTGATTGTACACTTAAGGTGAAAATGTCAAAATCTTAAAAATGAGCATAAGCACAATGAAATTAATGCTGGAATCATCTTCAGGATGCTAGAATACACTAAATACAGCAAAAATTTTGAGTCTACAACGTTTAGTTTAGGTTTGTGTGCCAAAATGAACTTTTTATTGCTTTAAATGCGTTTTCAGCATGATTGTGCACTTAAGGTGAAAATGTCAAAATCTTAAAAATGAGCATAAGCACAATGAAATTAATGCTGGAATCATCTTCAGGATGCTAGAATACACTAAATACAGCAAAAATTTTGAGTCTACAACGTTTAGTTTAGGTGTGAGAGCCAAAATGAACTTTTTATTGCTTTAAATGCGTTTTCAGCCTGATTGTACATTTTAGGTGAAAATGTCAAAATCTTCAAAATGAGCATAAGCACAATGAAATTAATGCTGGAATCATCTTCAAGATGCTAGAATACACTAAATACAACAAAAATTTTGAGTCTACAACGTTTAGTTTAGGTGTGAGAGCCAAAATGAACTTTTTATTGCTTTAAACGCGTTTTCAGCCCCTGATTGTACACTTAAGGTGAAAATGTCAAAATCTTCAAAATGAGCATAAACACAATTTAATTAATGCTGGAATCATCTTCAGGATGCTAGAATACACTAAATACAGCAAAAATTTGGAGTCTACAACGTTTAGTTTAGGTTTGTGAGCAAAAATGAACTTTTTATTGCTTTAAATGCGTTTTCAGCCTGATTGTGTGCTTTAGGTGAAAATGTCAAAATCTTAAAAATGAGCATAAGCACAATGAAATTAATGCTGGAATCATCTTCAGGATGCTAGAATACACTAAATACAGCAAAAATTTTGAGTCTACAACGTTTAGTTTAGGTGTGAGAGCCAAAATGAACTTTTTATTGCTTTAAACGCGTTTTCAGCCCCTGATTGTACACTTAAGGTGAAAATGTCAAAATCTTCAAAATGAGCATAAGCACAATGAAATAAATGCTGGAATCATCTTCAGGATGCTAGAATACACTAAATACAGCAACAATTTTGAGTCTACAACGTTTAGTTTAGGTTTGTGTGCCAAAATGAACTTTTTATTGCTTTAAATGCGTTTTCAGCCTGATTGTGCACTTTAGGTGAAAATGTCAAAATCTTAAAAATGAGCATAAGCACAATGAAATTATTGATGGAATCATCTTCAGGATGCTAGAATACACTAAATACAGCAAAAATTTTGAGTCTACAAGGTTTAGTTTAGGTGTGAGAGCCAAAATGAACTTTTTATTGCTTTAAACGCGTTTTCAGCCCCTGATTGTACACTTAAGGTGAAAATGTCAAAATCTTCAAAATGAGCATAAGCACAATGAAATTAATGCTGGAATCATCTTCAGGATGCTAGAATACACTAAATACAGCAAAAATTTTGAGTCTACAACGTTTAGTTTAGGTGTGAGAGCCAAAATGAACTTTTTATTGCTTTAAACGCGTTTTCAGCCCCTGATTGTACACTTAAGGTGAAAATGTCAAAATCTTAAAAATGAGCATAAGCACAATGAAATTAATGCTGGAATCATCTTCAGGATGCTAGAATACACTAAATACAGCAACAATTTTGAGTCTACAACGTTTAGTTTAGGTTTGTGTGCCAAAATGAACTTTTTATTGCTTTAAATGCGTTTTCAGCCTGATTGTGCACTTTAGGTGAAAATGTCAAAATCTTAAAAATGAGCATAAGCACAATGAAATTATTGCTGGAATCATCTTCAGGATGCTAGAATACACTAAATACAGCAAAAATTTTGAGTCTACAAGGTTTAGTTTAGGTGTGAGAGCCAAAATGAACTTTTTATTGCTTTAAACGCGTTTTCAGCCCCTGATTGTACACTTAAGGTGAAAATGTCAAAATCTTCAAAATGAGCATAAGCACAATGAAATTAATGCTGGAATCATCTTCAGGATGCTAGAATACACTAAATACAGCAAAAATTTTGAGTCTACAACGTTTAGTTTAGGTGTGAGAGCCAAAATGAACTTTTTATTGCTTTAAACGCGTTTTCAGCCCCTGATTGTACACTTAAGGTGAAAATGTCAAAATCTTCAAAATGAGCATAAGCACAATGAAATTAATGCTGGAATCATCTTCAGGATGCTAGAATACACTAAATACAGCAAAAATGTTGAGTCTACAACGTTTTGTTTAGGTGTGAGAGCCAAAATGAACTTTTTATGGCTTTAAATGCGTTTTCAGCCTGATTGTGCACTTTAGGTGAAAATGTCAAAATCTTCAAAATGAGCATAAGCACAATGAAATTAATGCTGGAATCATCTTCAGGATGCTAGAATACACTAAATACAGCAAAAATTTTGAGTCTACAACGTTTAGTTTAGGTGTGAGAGCCAAAATGAACTTTTTATTGCTTTAAACGCGTTTTCAGCCCCTGATTGTACACTTAAGGTGAAAATGTCAAAATCTTAAAAATGAGCATAAGCACAATGAAATTAATGCTGGAATCATCTTCAGGATGCTAGAATACACTAAATACAGCAAAAATGTTGAGTCTACAACGTTTTGTTTAGGTGTGAGAGCCAAAATGAACTTTTTATGGCTTTAAATGCGTTTTCAGCCTGATTGTGCACTTTAGGTGAAAATGTCAAAATCTTCAAAATGAGCATAAGCACAATGAAATTAATGCTGGAATCATCTTCAGGATGCTAGAATACACTAAATACAGCAAAAATTTTGAGTCTACAACGTTTAGTTTAGGTGTGAGAGCCAAAATGAACTTTTTATTGCTTTAAACGCGTTTTCAGCCTGATTGTGCACTTTAGGTGAAAATGTCAAAATCTTAAAAATGAGCATAAGCACAATGAAATTAATGCTGGAATCATCTTCAGGATGCTAGAATACACTAAATACAGCAAAAATTTTGAGTCTACAACGTTTAGTTTAGGTGTGAGAGCCAAAATGAACTTTTTATTGCTTTAAACGCGTTTTCAGCCCCTGATTGTACACTTAAGGTGAAAATGTCAAAATCTTCAAAATGAGCATAAGCACAATGAAATTAATGCTGGAATCATCTTCAGGATGCTAGAATACACTAAATACAGCAAAAATTTTGAGTCTACAACGTTTAGTTTAGGTGTGAGAGCCAAAATGAACTTTTTATTGCTTTAAACGCGTTTTCAGCCTGATTGTGCACTTTAGGTGAAAATGTCAAAATCTTAAAAATGAGCATAAGCACAATGAAATTAATGCTGGAATCATCTTCAGGATGCTAGAATACACTAAATACAGCAAAAATTTTGAGTCTACAACGTTTAGTTTAGGTGTGAGAGCCAAAATGAACTTTTTATTGCTTTAAACGCGTTTTCAGCCCCTGATTGTACACTTAAGGTGAAAATGTCAAAATCTTCAAAATGAGCATAAGCACAATAAAATTAATGCTGGAATCATCTTCAGGATGCTAGAATACACTAAATACAGCAAAAATTTTGAGTCTACAACGTTTAGTTTAGGTGTGAGAGCCAAAATGAACTTTTTATTGCTTTAAACGCGTTTTCAGCCTGATTGTGCACTTTAGGTGAAAATGTCAAAATCTTAAAAATGAGCATAAGCACAATGAAATTAATGCTGGAATCATCTTCAGGATGCTAGAATACACTAAATACAGCAAAAATTTTGAGTCTACAAGGTTTAGTTTAGGTGTGAGAGCCAAAATGAACTTTTTATTGCTTTAAACGCGTTTTCAGCCCCTGATTGTACACTTAAGGTGAAAATGTCAAAATCTTCAAAATGAGCATAAGCACAATGAAATTAATGCTGGAATCATCTTCAGGATGCTAGAATACACTAAATACAGCAAAAATGTTGAGTCTACAACGTTTTGTTTAGGTGTGAGAGCCAAAATGAACTTTTTATGGCTTTAAATGCGTTTTCAGCCTGATTGTGCACTTTAGGTGAAAATGTCAAAATCTTCAAAATGAGCATAAGCACAATGAAATTAATGCTGGAATCATCTTCAGGATGCTAGAATACACTAAATACAGCAAAAATTTTGAGTCTACAACGTTTAGTTTAGGTGTGAGAGCCAAAATGAACTTTTTATTGCTTTAAACGCGTTTTCAGCCTGATTGTGCACTTTAGGTGAAAATGTCAAAATCTTAAAAATGAGCATAAGCACAATGAAATTAATGCTGGAATCATCTTCAGGATGCTAGAATACACTAAATACAGCAAAAAGTTTGAGTCTACAACGTTTAGTTTAGGTGTGAGAGCCAAAATAAACTTTTTATTGCTTTAAACGCGTTTTCAGCCCCTGATTGTACACTTAAGGTGAAAATGTCAAAATCTTCAAAATGAGCATAAGCACAATGAAATTAATGCTGGAATCATCTTCAGGATGCTAGAATACACTAAATACAGCAAAAATTTTGAGTCTACAACGTTTAGTTTAGGTGTGAGAGCCAAAATGAACTTTTTATTGCTTTAAACGCGTTTTCAGCCTGATTGTGCACTTTAGGTGAAAATGTCAAAATCTTAAAAATGAGCATAAGCACAATGAAATTAATGCTGGAATCATCTTCAGGATGCTAGAATACACTAAATACAGCAAAAATTTTGAGTCTACAACGTTTAGTTTAGGTGTGAGAGCCAAAATGAACTTTTTATTGCTTTAAACGCGTTTTCAGCCCCTGATTGTACACTTAAGGTGAAAATGTCAAAATCTTAAAAATGAGCATAAGCACAATGAAATTAATGCTGGAATCATCTTCAGGATGCTAGAATACACTAAATACAGCAAAAATGTTGAGTCTACAACGTTTTGTTTAGGTGTGAGAGCCAAAATGAACTTTTTATGGCTTTAAATGCGTTTTCAGCCTGATTGTGCACATTAGGTGAAAATGTCAAAATCTTCAAAATGAGCATAAGCACAATGAAATTAATGCTGGAATCATCTTCAGGATGCTAGAATACACTAAATACAGCAAAAAAATTGAGTCTACAACGTTTAGTTTAGGTGTGAGAGCCAAAATGAACTTTTTATTGCTTTAAACGCGTTTTCAGCCTGATTGTGCACTTTAGGTGAAAATGTCAAAATCTTAAAAATGAGCATAAGCACAATGAAATTAATGCTGGAATCATCTTCAGGATGCTAGAATACACTAAATACAGCAAAAATTTTGAGTCTACAACGTTTAGTTTAGGTGTGAGAGCCAAAATGAACTTTTTATTGCTTTAAACGCGTTTTCAGCCCCTGATTGTACACTTAAGGTGAAAATGTCAAAATCTTCAAAATGAGCATAAGCACAATGAAATTAATGCTGGAATCATCTTCAGGATGCTAGAATACACTAAATACAGCAAAAATTTTGAGTCTACAACGTTTAGTTTAGGTGTGAGAGCCAAAATGAACTTTTTATTGCTTTAAACGCGTTTTCAGCCCCTGATTGTACACTTAAGGTGAAAATGTCAAAATCTTCAAAATGAGCATAAGCACAATGAAATTAATGCTGGAATCATCTTCAGGATGCTAGAATACACTAAATACAGCAAAAATTTTGAGTCTACAACGTTTAGTTTAGGTGTGAGAGCCAAAATGAACTTTTTATTGCTTTAAACGCGTTTTCAGCCTGATTGTGCACTTTAGGTGAAAATGTCAAAATCTTAAAAATGAGCATAAGCACAATGAAATTAATGCTGGAATCATCTTCAGGATGCTAGAATACACTAAATACAGCAAAAATTTTGAGTCTACAACGTTTAGTTTAGGTGTGAGAGCCAAAATGAACTTTTTATTGCTTTAAACGCGTTTTCAGCCCCTGATTGTACACTTAAGGTGAAAATGTCAAAATCTTCAAAATGAGCATAAGCACAATGAAATTAATGCTGGAATCATCTTCAGGATGCTAGAATACACTAAATACAGCAAAAATGTTGAGTCTACAACGTTTTGTTTAGGTGTGAGAGCCAAAATGAACTTTTTATGGCTTTAAATGCGTTTTCAGCCTGATTGTGCACTTTAGGTGAAAATGTCAAAATCTTCAAAATGAGCATAAGCACAATGAAATTAATGCTGGAATCATCTTCAGGATGCTAGAATACACTAAATACAGCAAAAATTTTGAGTCTACAACGTTTAGTTTAGGTGTGAGAGCCAAAATGAACTTTTTATTGCTTTAAACGCGTTTTCAGCCTGATTGTGCACTTTAGGTGAAAATGTCAAAATCTTAAAAATGAGCATAAGCACAATGAAATTAATGCTGGAATCATCTTCAGGATGCTAGAATACACTAAATACAGCAAAAATTTTGAGTCTACAACGTTTAGTTTAGGTGTGAGAGCCAAAATGAACTTTTTATTGCTTTAAACGCGTTTTCAGCCTGATTGTGCACTTTAGGTGAAAATGTCAAAATCTTAAAAATGAGCATAAGCACAATGAAATTAATGCTGAAATCATCTTCAGGATGCTAGAATACACTAAATACAGCAAAAATTTTGAGTCTACAACGTTTAGTTTAGGTGTGAGAGCCAAAATGAACTTTTTATTGCTTTAAACGCGTTTTCAGCCCCTGATTGTACACTTAGGTGAAAATGTCAAAATCTTCAAAATGAGCATAAGCACAATGAAATTAATGCTGGAATCATCTTCAGGATGCTAGAATACACTAAATACAGCAAAAATTTTGAGTCTACAACGTTTAGTTTAGGTTTGTGTGCCAAAATGAACTTTTTATTGCTTTAAATGCGTTTTCAGCCTGATTGTGCACTTTAGGTGAAAATGTCAAAATCTTCAAAATGAGCATAAGCACGATGAAATTAATGCTGGAATCATCTTCAGGATGCTAGAATACACTGAATACAGCAAACATTTTGAGTCTACAACGTTTAGTTTAGGTGTGAGAGCCAAAATGAACTTTTTATTGCTTTAAACGCGTTTTCAGCCCCTGATTGTACACTTAAGGTGAAAATGTCAAAATCTTCAAAATGAGCATAAGCACAATGAAATTAATGCTGGAATCATCTTCAGGATGCTAGAATACACTAAATACAGCAAAAATTTTGAGTCTACAACGTTTAGTTTAGGTTTGTGTGCCAAAATGAACTTTTTATTGCTTTAAATGCGTTTTCAGCATGATTGTGCACTTTAGGTGAAAATGTCAAAATCTTAAAAATGAGCATAAGCACAATGAAATTAATGCTGGAATCATCTTCAGGATGCTAGAATACACTAAATACAGCAAAAATTTTGAGTCTACAACGTTTAGTTTAGGTGTGAGAGCCAAAATGAACTTTTTATTGCTTTAAACGCGTTTTCAGCCCCTGATTGTACACTTAAGGTGAAAATGTCAAAATCTTCAAAATGAGCATAAGCACAATTTAATTAATGCTGGAATCATCTTCAGGATGCTAGAATACACTAAATACAGCAAAAATTTGGAGTCTACAACGTTTAGTTTAGGTTTGTGAGCAAAAATGAACTTTTTATTGCTTTAAATGCGTTTTCAGCCTGATTGTGCACTTTAGGTGAAAATGTCAAAATCTTAAAAATGAGCATAAGCACAATGAAATTAATGCTGGAATCATCTTCAGGATGCTAGAATACACTAAATACAGCAAAAATTTTGAGTCTACAACGTTTAGTTTAGGTGTGAGAGCCAAAATGAACTTTTTATTGCTTTAAACGCGTTTTCAGCCCCTGATTGTACACTTAAGGTGAAAATGTCAAAATCTTCAAAATGAGCATAAGCACAATGAAATTAATGCTGGAATCATCTTCAGGATGCTAGAATACACTAAATACAGCAAAAATTTTGAGTCTACAACGTTTAGTTTAGGTGTGAGAGCCAAAATGAACTTTTTATTGCTTTAAACGCGTTTTCAGCCCCTGATTGTACACTTAAGGTGAAAATGTCAAAATCTTAAAAATGAGCATAAGCACAATGAAATTAATGCTGGAATCATCTTCAGGATGCTAGAATACACTAAATACAGCAACAATTTTGAGTCTACAACGTTTAGTTTAGGTTTGTGTGCCAAAATGAACTTTTTATTGCTTTAAATGCGTTTTCAGCCTGATTGTGCACTTTAGGTGAAAATGTCAAAATCTTAAAAATGAGCATAAGCACAATGAAATTATTGCTGGAATCATCTTCAGGATGCTAGAATACACTAAATACAGCAAAAATTTTGAGTCTACAAGGTTTAGTTTAGGTGTGAGAGCCAAAATGAACTTTTTATTGCTTTAAACGCGTTTTCAGCCCCTGATTGTACACTTAAGGTGAAAATGTCAAAATCTTCAAAATGAGCATAAGCACAATGAAATTAATGCTGGAATCATCTTCAGGATGCTAGAATACACTAAATACAGCAAAAATTTTGAGTCTACAACGTTTAGTTTAGGTGTGAGAGCCAAAATGAACTTTTTATTGCTTTAAACGCGTTTTCAGCCCCTGATTGTACACTTAAGGTGAAAATGTCAAAATCTTAAAAATGAGCATAAGCACAATGAAATTAATGCTGGAATCATCTTCAGGATGCTAGAATACACTAAATACAGCAAAAATGTTGAGTCTACAACGTTTTGTTTAGGTGTGAGAGCCAAAATGAACTTTTTATGGCTTTAAATGCGTTTTCAGCCTGATTGTGCACTTTAGGTGAAAATGTCAAAATCTTCAAAATGAGCATAAGCACAATGAAATTAATGCTGGAATCATCTTCAGGATGCTAGAATACACTAAATACAGCAAAAATTTTGAGTCTACAACGTTTAGTTTAGGTGTGAGAGCCAAAATGAACTTTTTATTGCTTTAAACGCGTTTTCAGCCTGATTGTGCACTTTAGGTGAAAATGTCAAAATCTTAAAAATGAGCATAAGCACAATGAAATTAATGCTGGAATCATCTTCAGGATGCTAGAATACACTAAATACAGCAAAAAGTTTGAGTCTACAACGTTTAGTTTAGGTGTGAGAGCCAAAATAAACTTTTTATTGCTTTAAACGCGTTTTCAGCCCCTGATTGTACACTTAAGGTGAAAATGTCAAAATCTTCAAAATGAGCATAAGCACAATGAAATTAATGCTGGAATCATCTTCAGGATGCTAGAATACACTAAATACAGCAAAAATTTTGAGTCTACAACGTTTAGTTTAGGTGTGAGAGCCAAAATGAACTTTTTATTGCTTTAAACGCGTTTTCAGCCTGATTGTGCACTTTAGGTGAAAATGTCAAAATCTTAAAAATGAGCATAAGCACAATGAAATTAATGCTGGAATCATCTTCAGGATGCTAGAATACACTAAATACAGCAAAAATTTTGAGTCTACAACGTTTAGTTTAGGTGTGAGAGCCAAAATGAACTTTTTATTGCTTTAAACGCGTTTTCAGCCCCTGATTGTACACTTAAGGTGAAAATGTCAAAATCTTAAAAATGAGCATAAGCACAATGAAATTAATGCTGGAATCATCTTCAGGATGCTAGAATACACTAAATACAGCAAAAATGTTGAGTCTACAACGTTTTGTTTAGGTGTGAGAGCCAAAATGAACTTTTTATGGCTTTAAATGCGTTTTCAGCCTGATTGTGCACATTAGGTGAAAATGTCAAAATCTTCAAAATGAGCATAAGCACAATGAAATTAATGCTGGAATCATCTTCAGGATGCTAGAATACACTAAATACAGCAAAAAAATTGAGTCTACAACGTTTAGTTTAGGTGTGAGAGCCAAAATGAACTTTTTATTGCTTTAAACGCGTTTTCAGCCTGATTGTGCACTTTAGGTGAAAATGTCAAAATCTTAAAAATGAGCATAAGCACAATGAAATTAATGCTGGAATCATCTTCAGGATGCTAGAATACACTAAATACAGCAAAAATTTTGAGTCTACAACGTTTAGTTTAGGTGTGAGAGCCAAAATGAACTTTTTATTGCTTTAAACGCGTTTTCAGCCCCTGATTGTACACTTAAGGTGAAAATGTCAAAATCTTCAAAATGAGCATAAGCACAATGAAATTAATGCTGGAATCATCTTCAGGATGCTAGAATACACTAAATACAGCAAAAATTTTGAGTCTACAACGTTTAGTTTAGGTGTGAGAGCCAAAATGAACTTTTTATTGCTTTAAACGCGTTTTCAGCCCCTGATTGTACACTTAAGGTGAAAATGTCAAAATCTTCAAAATGAGCATAAGCACAATGAAATTAATGCTGGAATCATCTTCAGGATGCTAGAATACACTAAATACAGCAAAAATTTTGAGTCTACAACGTTTAGTTTAGGTGTGAGAGCCAAAATGAACTTTTTATTGCTTTAAACGCGTTTTCAGCCTGATTGTGCACTTTAGGTGAAAATGTCAAAATCTTAAAAATGAGCATAAGCACAATGAAATTAATGCTGGAATCATCTTCAGGATGCTAGAATACACTAAATACAGCAAAAATTTTGAGTCTACAACGTTTAGTTTAGGTGTGAGAGCCAAAATGAACTTTTTATTGCTTTAAACGCGTTTTCAGCCCCTGATTGTACACTTAAGGTGAAAATGTCAAAATCTTCAAAATGAGCATAAGCACAATGAAATTAATGCTGGAATCATCTTCAGGATGCTAGAATACACTAAATACAGCAAAAATGTTGAGTCTACAACGTTTTGTTTAGGTGTGAGAGCCAAAATGAACTTTTTATGGCTTTAAATGCGTTTTCAGCCTGATTGTGCACTTTAGGTGAAAATGTCAAAATCTTCAAAATGAGCATAAGCACAATGAAATTAATGCTGGAATCATCTTCAGGATGCTAGAATACACTAAATACAGCAAAAATTTTGAGTCTACAACGTTTAGTTTAGGTGTGAGAGCCAAAATGAACTTTTTATTGCTTTAAACGCGTTTTCAGCCTGATTGTGCACTTTAGGTGAAAATGTCAAAATCTTAAAAATGAGCATAAGCACAATGAAATTAATGCTGGAATCATCTTCAGGATGCTAGAATACACTAAATACAGCAAAAATTTTGAGTCTACAACGTTTAGTTTAGGTGTGAGAGCCAAAATGAACTTTTTATTGCTTTAAACGCGTTTTCAGCCTGATTGTGCACTTTAGGTGAAAATGTCAAAATCTTAAAAATGAGCATAAGCACAATGAAATTAATGCTGAAATCATCTTCAGGATGCTAGAATACACTAAATACAGCAAAAATTTTGAGTCTACAACGTTTAGTTTAGGTGTGAGAGCCAAAATGAACTTTTTATTGCTTTAAACGCGTTTTCAGCCCCTGATTGTACACTTAGGTGAAAATGTCAAAATCTTCAAAATGAGCATAAGCACAATGAAATTAATGCTGGAATCATCTTCAGGATGCTAGAATACACTAAATACAGCAAAAATTTTGAGTCTACAACGTTTAGTTTAGGTTTGTGTGCCAAAATGAACTTTTTATTGCTTTAAATGCGTTTTCAGCCTGATTGTGCACTTTAGGTGAAAATGTCAAAATCTTCAAAATGAGCATAAGCACGATGAAATTAATGCTGGAATCATCTTCAGGATGCTAGAATACACTGAATACAGCAAACATTTTGAGTCTACAACGTTTAGTTTAGGTGTGAGAGCCAAAATGAACTTTTTATTGCTTTAAACGCGTTTTCAGCCCCTGATTGTACACTTAAGGTGAAAATGTCAAAATCTTCAAAATGAGCATAAGCACAATGAAATTAATGCTGGAATCATCTTCAGGATGCTAGAATACACTAAATACAGCAAAAATTTTGAGTCTACAACGTTTAGTTTAGGTTTGTGTGCCAAAATGAACTTTTTATTGCTTTAAATGCGTTTTCAGCATGATTGTGCACTTTAGGTGAAAATGTCAAAATCTTAAAAATGAGCATAAGCACAATGAAATTAATGCTGGAATCATCTTCAGGATGCTAGAATACACTAAATACAGCAAAAATTTTGAGTCTACAACGTTTAGTTTAGGTGTGAGAGCCAAAATGAACTTTTTATTGCTTTAAACGCGTTTTCAGCCCCTGATTGTACACTTAAGGTGAAAATGTCAAAATCTTCAAAATGAGCATAAGCACAATTTAATTAATGCTGGAATCATCTTCAGGATGCTAGAATACACTAAATACAGCAAAAATTTGGAGTCTACAACGTTTAGTTTAGGTTTGTGAGCAAAAATGAACTTTTTATTGCTTTAAATGCGTTTTCAGCCTGATTGTGCACTTTAGGTGAAAATGTCAAAATCTTAAAAATGAGCATAAGCACAATGAAATTAATGCTGGAATCATCTTCAGGATGCTAGAATACACTAAATACAGCAAAAATTTTGAGTCTACAACGTTTAGTTTAGGTGTGAGAGCCAAAATGAACTTTTTATTGCTTTAAACGCGTTTTCAGCCCCTGATTGTACACTTAAGGTGAAAATGTCAAAATCTTCAAAATGAGCATAAGCACAATGAAATTAATGCTGGAATCATCTTCAGGATGCTAGAATACACTAAATACAGCAAAAATTTTGAGTCTACAACGTTTAGTTTAGGTGTGAGAGCCAAAATGAACTTTTTATTGCTTTAAACGCGTTTTCAGCCCCTGATTGTACACTTAAGGTGAAAATGTCAAAATCTTAAAAATGAGCATAAGCACAATGAAATTAATGCTGGAATCATCTTCAGGATGCTAGAATACACTAAATACAGCAACAATTTTGAGTCTACAACGTTTAGTTTAGGTTTGTGTGCCAAAATGAACTTTTTATTGCTTTAAATGCGTTTTCAGCCTGATTGTGCACTTTAGGTGAAAATGTCAAAATCTTAAAAATGAGCATAAGCACAATGAAATTATTGCTGGAATCATCTTCAGGATGCTAGAATACACTAAATACAGCAAAAATTTTGAGTCTACAAGGTTTAGTTTAGGTGTGAGAGCCAAAATGAACTTTTTATTGCTTTAAACGCGTTTTCAGCCCCTGATTGTACACTTAAGGTGAAAATGTCAAAATCTTCAAAATGAGCATAAGCACAATGAAATTAATGCTGGAATCATCTTCAGGATGCTAGAATACACTAAATACAGCAAAAATTTTGAGTCTACAACGTTTAGTTTAGGTGTGAGAGCCAAAATGAACTTTTTATTGCTTTAAACGCGTTTTCAGCCCCTGATTGTACACTTAAGGTGAAAATGTCAAAATCTTAAAAATGAGCATAAGCACAATGAAATTAATGCTGGAATCATCTTCAGGATGCTAGAATACACTAAATACAGCAAAAATGTTGAGTCTACAACGTTTTGTTTAGGTGTGAGAGCCAAAATGAACTTTTTATGGCTTTAAATGCGTTTTCAGCCTGATTGTGCACTTTAGGTGAAAATGTCAAAATCTTCAAAATGAGCATAAGCACAATGAAATTAATGCTGGAATCATCTTCAGGATGCTAGAATACACTAAATACAGCAAAAATTTTGAGTCTACAACGTTTAGTTTAGGTGTGAGAGCCAAAATGAACTTTTTATTGCTTTAAACGCGTTTTCAGCCCCTGATTGTACACTTAAGGTGAAAATGTCAAAATCTTCAAAATGAGCATAAGCACAATGAAATTAATGCTGGAATCATCTTCAGGATGCTAGAATACACTAAATACAGCAAAAATGTTGAGTCTACAACGTTTTGTTTAGGTGTGAGAGCCAAAATGAACTTTTTATGGCTTTAAATGCGTTTTCAGCCTGATTGTGCACTTTAGGTGAAAATGTCAAAATCTTCAAAATGAGCATAAGCACAATGAAATTAATGCTGGAATCATCTTCAGGATGCTAGAATACACTAAATACAGCAAAAATTTTGAGTCTACAACGTTTAGTTTAGGTGTGAGAGCCAAAATGAACTTTTTATTGCTTTAAACGCGTTTTCAGCCTGATTGTGCACTTTAGGTGAAAATGTCAAAATCCTAAAAATGAGCATAAGCACAATGAAATTAATGCTGGAATCATCTTCAGGATGCTAGAATACACTAAATACAGCAAAAATTTTGAGTCTACAACGTTTAGTTTAGGTGTGAGAGCCAAAATGAACTTTTTATTGCTTTAAACGCGTTTTCAGCCCCTGATTGTACACTTAAGGTGAAAATGTCAAAATCTTCAAAATGAGCATAAGCACGATGAAATTAATGCTGGAATCATCTTCAGGATGCTAGAATACACTGAATACAGCAACAATTTTGAGTCTACAACGTTTAGTTTAGGTGTGAGAGCCAAAATGAACTTTTTATTGCTTTAAATGAGTTTTCAGCCTGATTGTGCACTTTAGGTGAAAATGTCAAAATCTTCAAAATGAGCATAAGCACAATGAAATTAATGCTGGAATCATCTTCAGGATGCTAGAATACACTAAATACAGCAAAAATTTTGAGTCTACAACGTTTAGTTTAGGTTTGAGTGCCAAAATGAACTTTTTATTGCTTTAAACGCGTTTTCAGCCACTGATTGTACACTTAAGGTGAAAATGTCAAAATCTTCAAAATGAGCATAAGCACAATGAAATTAATGCTGGAATCATATTCAGGATGCTAGAATACACTAAATACAGCAAAAATTTTGAGTCTACAACGTTTATTTTAGGTGTGTGAGCCAAAATGAATTTTTTATTGCTTTAAATGCGTTTTCAGCCTGATTGTGCACTTTAGGTGAAAATGTCAAAATCTTCAAAATGAGCATAAGCACGATGAAATTATTGCTGGAATCATCTTCAGGATGCTAGAATACACTGAATACAGCAAAAATTTTGAGTCTACAACGTTTAGTTTAGGTGTGAGAGCCAAAATGAACTTTTTATTGCTTTAAACGCGTTTTCAGCCCCTGATTGTACACTTAAGGTGAAAATGTCAAAATCTTCAAAATGAGCATTAGCACAATGAAATTAATGCTGGAATCATCTTCAGGATGCTAAAATACACTAAATACAGCAAAAATTTTGAGTCTACAACGTTTAGTTTAGGTGTGAGAGCCAAAATGAACTTTTTATTGCTTTAAATTCGTTTTCAGCCTGATTGTGCACTTTAGGTGAAAATGTCAAAATCTTAAAAATGAGCATAAGCACAATGAAATTAATGCTGGAATCATCTTCAGGATGCTAGAATACACTAAATACAGCAAAAATTTTGAGTCTACAACGTTTAGTTTAGGTGTGAGAGCCAAAATGAACTTTTTATTGCTTTAAATGCGTTTTCAGCCTGATTGTGCACTTTAGGTGAAAATGTCAAAATCTTCAAAATGAGCATAAGCACAATGAAATTAATGCTGGAATCATCTTCAGGATGCTAGAATACACTAAATACAGCAAAAATTTTGAGTCTACAACGTTTAGTTTAGGTGTGAGAGCCAAAATGAACTTTTTATTGCTTTAAACGCGTTTTCAGCCCCTGATTGTACACTTAAGGTGAAAATGTCAAAATCTTCAAAATGAGCATAAGCACAATGAAATTAATGCTGGAATCATCTTCAGGATGCTAGAATACACTAAATACAGCAAAAATTTTGAGTCTACAACGTTTAGTTTAGGTGTGAGAGCCAAAATGAACTTTTTATTGCTTTAAACGCGTTTTCAGCCTGATTGTGCACTTTAGGTGAAAATGTCAAAATCTTAAAAATGAGCATAAGCACAATGAAATTAATGCTGGAATCATCTTCAGGATGCTAGAATACACTAAATACAGCAAAAATTTTGAGTCTACAACGTTTAGTTTAGGTGTGAGAGCCAAAATGAACTTTTTATTGCTTTAAACGCGTTTTCAGCCCCTGATTGTACACTTAAGGTGAAAATGTCAAAATCTTCAAAATGAGCATAAGCACAATGAAATTAATGCTGGAATCATCTTCAGGATGCTAGAATACACTAAATACAGCAAAAATGTTGACTCTACAACGTTTTGTTTAGGTGTGAGAGCCAAAATGAACTTTTTATGGCTTTAAATGCGTTTTCAGCCTGATTGTGCACTTTAGGTGAAAATGTCAAAATCTTCAAAATGAGCATAAGCACAATGAAATTAATGCTGGAATCATCTTCAGGATGCTAGAATACACTAAATACAGCAAAAATTTTGAGTCTACAACGTTTAGTTTAGGTGTGAGAGCCAAAATGAACTTTTTATTGCTTTAAACGCGTTTTCAGCCTGATTGTGCACTTTAGGTGAAAATGTCAAAATCCTAAAAATGAGCATAAGCACAATGAAATTAATGCTGGAATCATCTTCAGGATGCTAGAATACACTAAATACAGCAAAAATTTTGAGTCTACAACGTTTAGTTTAGGTGTGAGAGCCAAAATGAACTTTTTATTGCTTTAAACGCGTTTTCAGCCCCTGATTGTACACTTAAGGTGAAAATGTCAAAATCTTCAAAATGAGCATAAGCACGATGAAATTAATGCTGGAATCATCTTCAGGATGCTAGAATACACTGAATACAGCAACAATTTTGAGTCTACAACGTTTAGTTTAGGTGTGAGAGCCAAAATGAACTTTTTATTGCTTTAAATGCGTTTTCAGCCTGATTGTGCACTTTAGGTGAAAATGTCAAAATCTTCAAAATGAGCATAAGCACAATGAAATTAATGCTGGAATCATCTTCAGGATGCTAGAATACACTAAATACAGCAAAAATTTTGAGTCTACAACGTTTAGTTTAGGTTTGAGTGCCAAAATGAACTTTTTATTGCTTTAAACGCGTTTTCAGCCCCTGATTGTACACTTAAGGTGAAAATGTCAAAATCTTCAAAATGAGCATAAGCACAATGAAATTAATGCTGGAATCATATTCAGGATGCTAGAATACACTAAATACAGCAAAAATTTTGAGTCTACAACGTTTATTTTAGGTGTGTGAGCCAAAATGAATTTTTTATTGCTTTAAATGCGTTTTCAGCCTGATTGTGCACTTTAGGTGAAAATGTCAAAATCTTCAAAATGAGCATAAGCACGATGAAATTATTGCTGGAATCATCTTCAGGATGCTAGAATACACTGAATACAGCAAAAATTTTGAGTCTACAACGTTTAGTTTAGGTGTGAGAGCCAAAATGAACTTTTTATTGCTTTAAACGCGTTTTCAGCCCCTGATTGTACACTTAAGGTGAAAATGTCAAAATCTTCAAAATGAGCATTAGCACAATGAAATTAATGCTGGAATCATCTTCAGGATGCTAAAATACACTAAATACAGCAAAAATTTTGAGTCTACAACGTTTAGTTTAGGTGTGAGAGCCAAAATGAACTTTTTATTGCTTTAAATTCGTTTTCAGCCTGATTGTGCACTTTAGGTGAAAATGTCAAAATCTTAAAAATGAGCATAAGCACAATGAAATTAATGCTGGAATCATCTTCAGGATGCTAGAATACACTAAATACAGCAAAAATTTTGAGTCTACAACGTTTAGTTTAGGTGTGAGAGCCAAAATGAACTTTTTATTGCTTTAAATGCGTTTTCAGCCTGATTGTGCACTTTAGGTGAAAATGTCAAAATCTTCAAAATGAGCATAAGCACAATGAAATTAATGCTGGAATCATCTTCAGGATGCTAGAATACACTAAATACAGCAAAAATTTTGAGTCTACAACGTTTATTTTAGGTGTGTGAGCCAAAATGAACTTTTTATTGCTTTAAATGCGTTTTCAGCCTGATTGTGCACTTTAGGTGAAAATGTCAAAATCTTCAAAATGAGCATAAGCACGATAAAATTAATGCTGGAATCATCTTCAGGATGCTAGAATACACTGAATACAGCAAAAATTTTGAGTCTACAACATTTAGTTTAGGTGTGAGAGCCAAAATGAACTTTTTATTGCTTTAAACGCGTTTTCAGCCCCTGATTGTACACTTAAGGTGAAAATGTCAAAATCTTCAAAATGAGCATAAGCACAATGAAATTAATGCTGGAATCATCTTCAGGATGCTAGAATACACTAAATACAGCAAAAAATTTGAGTCTACAACGTTTAGTTTAGGTGTGAGAGCCAAAATGAACTTTTTATTGCTTTAAATGCGTTTTCAGCCTGATTGTGCACTTTAGGTGAAAATGTCAAAATCTTAAAAATGAGCATAAGCACAATGAAATTAATGCTGGAATCATCTTCAGGATGCTAGAATACACTAAATACAGCAAAAAATTTGAGTCTACAACGTTTAGTTTAGGTGTGAGAGCCAAAATGAACTTTTTATTGCTTTAAACGCGTTTTCAGCCCCTGATTGTACACTTAAGGTGAAAATGTCAAAATCTTCAAAATGAGCATAAGCACGATGAAATTAATGCTGGAATCATCTTCAGGATGCTAGAATACACTGAATACAGCAAAAATTTTGAGTCTACAACGTTTAGTTTAGGTTTGAGAGCCAAAATGAACTTTTTATTGCTTTAAACGCGTTTTCAGCCCCTGATTGTACACTTAAGGTGAAAATGTCAAAATCTTCAAAATGAGCATAAGCACGATGAAATTAATGCTGGAATCATCTTCAGGATGCTAGAATACACTGAATACAGCAAACATTTTGAGTCTACAAGGTTTAGTTTAGGTGTGAGAGCCAAAATGAACTTTTTATTGCTTTAAACGCGTTTTCAGCCTGATTGTGCACTTTAGGTGAAAATGTCAAAATCTTAAAAATGAGCATAAGCACAATGAAATTAATGCTGGAATCATCTTCAGGATGCTAGAATACACTAAATACAGCAAAAATTTTGAGTCTACAACGTTTAGTTTAGGTGTGAGAGCCAAAATGAACTTTTTATTGCTTTAAACGCGTTTTCAGCCCCTGATTGTACACTTAAGGTGAAAATGTCAAAATCTTCAAAATGAGCATAAGCACAATGAAATTAATGCTGGAATCATATTCAGGATGCTAGAATACACTAAATACAGCAAAAATTTTGAGTCTACAACGTTTATTTTAGGTGTGTGAGCCAAAATGAATTTTTTATTGCTTTAAATGCGTTTTCAGCCTGATTGTGCACTTTAGGTGAAAATGTCAAAATCTTCAAAATGAGCATAAGCACGATGAAATTATTGCTGGAATCATCTTCAGGATGCTAGAATACACTGAATACAGCAAAAATTTTGAGTCTACAACGTTTAGTTTAGGTGTGAGAGCCAAAATGAACTTTTTATTGCTTTAAACGCGTTTTCAGCCCCTGATTGTACACTTAAGGTGAAAATGTCAAAATCTTCAAAATGAGCATTAGCACAATGAAATTAATGCTGGAATCATCTTCAGGATGCTAAAATACACTAAATACAGCAAAAATTTTGAGTCTACAACGTTTAGTTTAGGTGTGAGAGCCAAAATGAACTTTTTATTGCTTTAAATTCGTTTTCAGCCTGATTGTGCACTTTAGGTGAAAATGTCAAAATCTTAAAAATGAGCATAAGCACAATGAAATTAATGCTGGAATCATCTTCAGGATGCTAGAATACACTAAATACAGCAAAAATTTTGAGTCTACAACGTTTAGTTTAGGTGTGAGAGCCAAAATGAACTTTTTATTGCTTTAAATGCGTTTTCAGCCTGATTGTGCACTTTAGGTGAAAATGTCAAAATCTTCAAAATGAGCATAAGCACAATGAAATTAATGCTGGAATCATCTTCAGGATGCTAGAATACACTAAATACAGCAAAAATTTTGAGTCTACAACGTTTATTTTAGGTGTGTGAGCCAAAATGAACTTTTTATTGCTTTAAATGCGTTTTCAGCCTGATTGTGCACTTTAGGTGAAAATGTCAAAATCTTCAAAATGAGCATAAGCACGATAAAATTAATGCTGGAATCATCTTCAGGATGCTAGAATACACTGAATACAGCAAAAATTTTGAGTCTACAACATTTAGTTTAGGTGTGAGAGCCAAAATGAACTTTTTATTGCTTTAAACGCGTTTTCAGCCCCTGATTGTACACTTAAGGTGAAAATGTCAAAATCTTCAAAATGAGCATAAGCACAATGAAATTAATGCTGGAATCATCTTCAGGATGCTAGAATACACTAAATACAGCAAAAAATTTGAGTCTACAACGTTTAGTTTAGGTGTGAGAGCCAAAATGAACTTTTTATTGCTTTAAATGCGTTTTCAGCCTGATTGTGCACTTTAGGTGAAAATGTCAAAATCTTAAAAATGAGCATAAGCACAATGAAATTAATGCTGGAATCATCTTCAGGATGCTAGAATACACTAAATACAGCAAAAAATTTGAGTCTACAACGTTTAGTTTAGGTGTGAGAGCCAAAATGAACTTTTTATTGCTTTAAACGCGTTTTCAGCCCCTGATTGTACACTTAAGGTGAAAATGTCAAAATCTTCAAAATGAGCATAAGCACGATGAAATTAATGCTGGAATCATCTTCAGGATGCTAGAATACACTGAATACAGCAAAAATTTTGAGTCTACAACGTTTAGTTTAGGTTTGAGAGCCAAAATGAACTTTTTATTGCTTTAAACGCGTTTTCAGCCCCTGATTGTACACTTAAGGTGAAAATGTCAAAATCTTCAAAATGAGCATAAGCACGATGAAATTAATGCTGGAATCATCTTCAGGATGCTAGAATACACTGAATACAGCAAACATTTTGAGTCTACAAGGTTTAGTTTAGGTGTGAGAGCCAAAATGAACTTTTTATTGCTTTAAATGCGTTTTCAGCCTGATTGTGCACTTTAGGTGAAAATGTCAAAATCTTCAAAATGAGCATAAGCACGATGAAATTAATGCTGGAATCATCTTCAGGATGCTAGAATACACTAAATACAGCAAAAATTTTGAGTCTACAACGTTTAGTTTAGGTGTGAGAGCCAAAATGAACTTTTTATTGCTTTAAACGCGTTTTCAGCCCCTGATTGTACACTTAAGGTGAAAATGTCAAAATCTTAAAAATGAGCATAAGCACAATGAAATTAATGCTGGAATCATCTTCAGGATGCTAGAATACACTAAATACAGCAACAATTTTGAGTCTACAACGTTTAGTTTAGGTGTGAGAGCCAAAATGAACTTTTTATTGCTTTAAACGCGTTTTCAGCCCCTGATTGTACACTTAAGGTGAAAATGTCAAAATCTTCAAAATGAGCATAAGCACAATGAAATTAATGCTGGAATCATCTTCAGGATGCTAGAATACACTAAATACAGCAAAAATTTTGAGTCTACAACGTTTAGTTTAGGTGTGAGAGCCAAAATGAACTTTTTATTGCTTTAAACGCGTTTTCAGCCTGATTGTGCACTTTAGGTGAAAATGTCAAAATCTTAAAAATGAGCATAAGCACAATGAAATTAATGCTGGAATCATCTTCAGGATGCTAGAATACACTAAATACAGCAAAAATTTTGAGTCTACAACGTTTAGTTTAGGTGTGAGAGCCAAAATGAACTTTTTATTGCTTTAAACGCGTTTTCAGCCCCTGATTGTACACTTAAGGTGAAAATGTCAAAATCTTCAAAATGAGCATAAGCACAATGAAATTAATGCTGGAATCATCTTCAGGATGCTAGAATACACTAAATACAGCAAAAATGTTGAGTCTACAACGTTTTGTTTAGGTGTGAGAGCCAAAATGAACTTTTTATGGCTTTAAATGCGTTTTCAGCCTGATTGTGCACTTTAGGTGAAAATGTCAAAATCTTCAAAATGAGCATAAGCACAATGAAATTAATGCTGGAATCATCTTCAGGATGCTAGAATACACTAAATACAGCAAAAATTTTGAGTCTACAACGTTTAGTTTAGGTGTGAGAGCCGAAATGAACTTTTTATTGCTTTAAACGCGTTTTCAGCCCCTGATTGTACACTTAAGGTGAAAATGTCAAAATCTTCAAAATGAGCATAAGCACAATAAAATTAATGCTGGAATCATCTTCAGGATGCTAGAATACACTAAATACAGCAAAAATTTTGAGTCTACAACGTTTAGTTTAGGTGTGAGAGCCAAAATGAACTTTTTATTGCTTTAAACGCGTTTTCAGCCTGATTGTGCACTTTAGGTGAAAATGTCAAAATCTTCAAAATGAGCATAAGCACAATGAAATTAATGCTGGAATCATCTTCAGGATGCTAGAATACACTAAATACAGCAAAAATTTTGAGTCTACAACGTTTAGTTTAGGTTTGTGTGCCAAAATGAACTTTTTATTGCTTTAAATGCGTTTTCAGCATGATTGTGCACTTTAGGTGAAAATGTCAAAATCTTAAAAATGAGCATAAGCACAATGAAATTAATGCTGGAATCATCTTCAGGATGCTAGAATACACTAAATACAGCAAAAATTTTGAGTCTACAACGTTTAGTTTAGGTGTGAGAGCCAAAATGAACTTTTTATTGCTTTAAACGCGTTTTCAGCCCCTGATTGTACACTTAAGGTGAAAATGTCAAAATCTTCAAAATGAGCATAAGCACAATTTAATTAATGCTGGAATCATCTTCAGGATGCTAGAATACACTAAATACAGCAAAAATTTGGAGTCTACAACGTTTAGTTTAGGTTTGTGAGCAAAAATGAACTTTTTATTGCTTTAAATGCGTTTTCAGCCTGATTGTGCACTTTAGGTGAAAATGTCAAAATCTTAAAAATGAGCATAAGCACAATGAAATTAATGCTGGAATCATCTTCAGGATGCTAGAATACACTAAATACAGCAAAAATTTTGAGTCTACAACGTTTAGTTTAGGTGTGAGAGCCAAAATGAACTTTTTATTGCTTTAAACGCGTTTTCAGCCCCTGATTGTACACTTAAGGTGAAAATGTCAAAATCTTCAAAATGAGCATAAGCACAATGAAATTAATGCTGGAATCATCTTCAGGATGCTAGAATACACTAAATACAGCAAAAATTTTGAGTCTACAACGTTTAGTTTAGGTGTGAGAGCCAAAATGAACTTTTTATTGCTTTAAACGCGTTTTCAGCCCCTGATTGTACACTTAAGGTGAAAATGTCAAAATCTTAAAAATGAGCATAAGCACAATGAAATTAATGCTGGAATCATCTTCAGGATGCTAGAATACACTAAATACAGCAACAATTTTGAGTCTACAACGTTTAGTTTAGGTTTGTGTGCCAAAATGAACTTTTTATTGCTTTAAATGCGTTTTCAGCCTGATTGTGCACTTTAGGTGAAAATGTCAAAATCTTAAAAATGAGCATAAGCACAATGAAATTATTGCTGGAATCATCTTCAGGATGCTAGAATACACTAACTAAATACAGCAAAAATTTTGAGTCTACAAGGTTTAGTTTAGGTGTGAGAGCCAAAATGAACTTTTTATTGCTTTAAACGCGTTTTCAGCCCCTGATTGTACACTTAAGGTGAAAATGTCAAAATCTTCAAAATGAGCATAAGCACAATGAAATTAATGCTGGAATCATCTTCAGGATGCTAGAATACACTAAATACAGCAAAAATTTTGAGTCTACAACGTTTAGTTTAGGTGTGAGAGCCAAAATGAACTTTTTATTGCTTTAAACGCGTTTTCAGCCCCTGATTGTACACTTAAGGTGAAAATGTCAAAATCTTAAAAATGAGCATAAGCACAATGAAATTAATGCTGGAATCATCTTCAGGATGCTAGAATACACTAAATACAGCAAAAATGTTGAGTCTACAACGTTTTGTTTAGGTGTGAGAGCCAAAATGAACTTTTTATGGCTTTAAATGCGTTTTCAGCCTGATTGTGCACTTTAGGTGAAAATGTCAAAATCTTCAAAATGAGCATAAGCACAATGAAATTAATGCTGGAATCATCTTCAGGATGCTAGAATACACTAAATACAGCAAAAATTTTGAGTCTACAACGTTTAGTTTAGGTGTGAGAGCCAAAATGAACTTTTTATTGCTTTAAACGCGTTTTCAGCCCCTGATTGTACACTTAAGGTGAAAATGTCAAAATCTTCAAAATGAGCATAAGCACAATGAAATTAATGCTGGAATCATCTTCAGGATGCTAGAATACACTAAATACAGCAAAAATGTTGAGTCTACAACGTTTTGTTTAGGTGTGAGAGCCAAAATGAACTTTTTATGGCTTTAAATGCGTTTTCAGCCTGATTGTGCACTTTAGGTGAAAATGTCAAAATCTTCAAAATGAGCATAAGCACAATGAAATTAATGCTGGAATCATCTTCAGGATGCTAGAATACACTAAATACAGCAAAAATTTTGAGTCTACAACGTTTAGTTTAGGTGTGAGAGCCAAAATGAACTTTTTATTGCTTTAACCGCGTTTTCAGCCTGATTGTGCACTTTAGGTGAAAATGTCAAAATCCTAAAAATGAGCATAAGCACAATGAAATTAATGCTGGAATCATCTTCAGGATGCTAGAATACACTAAATACAGCAAAAATTTTGAGTCTACAACGTTTAGTTTAGGTGTGAGAGCCAAAATGAACTTTTTATTGCTTTAAACGCGTTTTCAGCCCCTGATTGTACACTTAAGGTGAAAATGTCAAAATCTTCAAAATGAGCATAAGCACGATGAAATTAATGCTGGAATCATCTTCAGGATGCTAGAATACACTGAATACAGCAACAATTTTGAGTCTACAACGTTTAGTTTAGGTGTGAGAGCCAAAATGAACTTTTTATTGCTTTAAATGAGTTTTCAGCCTGATTGTGCACTTTAGGTGAAAATGTCAAAATCTTCAAAATGAGCATAAGCACAATGAAATTAATGCTGGAATCATCTTCAGGATGCTAGAATACACTAAATACAGCAAAAATTTTGAGTCTACAACGTTTAGTTTAGGTTTGAGTGCCAAAATGAACTTTTTATTGCTTTAAACGCGTTTTCAGCCACTGATTGTACACTTAAGGTGAAAATGTCAAAATCTTCAAAATGAGCATAAGCACAATGAAATTAATGCTGGAATCATATTCAGGATGCTAGAATACACTAAATACAGCAAAAATTTTGAGTCTACAACGTTTATTTTAGGTGTGTGAGCCAAAATGAATTTTTTATTGCTTTAAATGCGTTTTCAGCCTGATTGTGCACTTTAGGTGAAAATGTCAAAATCTTCAAAATGAGCATAAGCACGATGAAATTATTGCTGGAATCATCTTCAGGATGCTAGAATACACTGAATACAGCAAAAATTTTGAGTCTACAACGTTTAGTTTAGGTGTGAGAGCCAAAATGAACTTTTTATTGCTTTAAACGCGTTTTCAGCCCCTGATTGTACACTTAAGGTGAAAATGTCAAAATCTTCAAAATGAGCATTAGCACAATGAAATTAATGCTGGAATCATCTTCAGGATGCTAAAATACACTAAATACAGCAAAAATTTTGAGTCTACAACGTTTAGTTTAGGTGTGAGAGCCAAAATGAACTTTTTATTGCTTTAAATTCGTTTTCAGCCTGATTGTGCACTTTAGGTGAAAATGTCAAAATCTTAAAAATGAGCATAAGCACAATGAAATTAATGCTGGAATCATCTTCAGGATGCTAGAATACACTAAATACAGCAAAAATTTTGAGTCTACAACGTTTAGTTTAGGTGTGAGAGCCAAAATGAACTTTTTATTGCTTTAAATGCGTTTTCAGCCTGATTGTGCACTTTAGGTGAAAATGTCAAAATCTTCAAAATGAGCATAAGCACAATGAAATTAATGCTGGAATCATCTTCAGGATGCTAGAATACACTAAATACAGCAAAAATTTTGAGTCTACAACGTTTAGTTTAGGTGTGAGAGCCAAAATGAACTTTTTATTGCTTTAAACGCGTTTTCAGCCCCTGATTGTACACTTAAGGTGAAAATGTCAAAATCTTCAAAATGAGCATAAGCACGATGAAATTAATGCTGGAATCATCTTCAGGATGCTAGAATACACTGAATACAGCAACAATTTTGAGTCTACAACGTTTAGTTTAGGTGTGAGAGCCAAAATGAACTTTTTATTGCTTTAAATGCGTTTTCAGCCTGATTGTGCACTTTAGGTGAAAATGTCAAAATCTTCAAAATGAGCATAAGCACAATGAAATTAATGCTGGAATCATCTTCAGGATGCTAGAATACACTAAATACAGCAAAAATTTTGAGTCTACAACGTTTAGTTTAGGTTTGAGTGCCAAAATGAACTTTTTATTGCTTTAAACGCGTTTTCAGCCCCTGATTGTACACTTAAGGTGAAAATGTCAAAATCTTCAAAATGAGCATAAGCACAATGAAATTAATGCTGGAATCATATTCAGGATGCTAGAATACACTAAATACAGCAAAAATTTTGAGTCTACAACGTTTATTTTAGGTGTGTGAGCCAAAATGAATTTTTTATTGCTTTAAATGCGTTTTCAGCCTGATTGTGCACTTTAGGTGAAAATGTCAAAATCTTCAAAATGAGCATAAGCACGATGAAATTATTGCTGGAATCATCTTCAGGATGCTAGAATACACTGAATACAGCAAAAATTTTGAGTCTACAACGTTTAGTTTAGGTGTGAGAGCCAAAATGAACTTTTTATTGCTTTAAACGCGTTTTCAGCCCCTGATTGTACACTTAAGGTGAAAATGTCAAAATCTTCAAAATGAGCATTAGCACAATGAAATTAATGCTGGAATCATCTTCAGGATGCTAAAATACACTAAATACAGCAAAAATTTTGAGTCTACAACGTTTAGTTTAGGTGTGAGAGCCAAAATGAACTTTTTATTGCTTTAAATTCGTTTTCAGCCTGATTGTGCACTTTAGGTGAAAATGTCAAAATCTTCAAAATGAGCATAAGCACAATGAAATTAATGCTGGAATCATCTTCAGGATGCTAGAATACACTAAATACAGCAAAAATTTTGAGTCTACAACGTTTAGTTTAGGTGTGAGAGCCAAAATGAACTTTTTATTGCTTTAAATGCGTTTTCAGCCTGATTGTGCACTTTAGGTGAAAATGTCAAAATCTTCAAAATGAGCATAAGCACAATGAAATTAATGCTGGAATCATCTTCAGGATGCTAGAATACACTAAATACAGCAAAAATTTTGAGTCTACAACGTTTATTTTAGGTGTGTGAGCCAAAATGAACTTTTTATTGCTTTAAATGCGTTTTCAGCCTGATTGTGCACTTTAGGTGAAAATGTCAAAATCTTCAAAATGAGCATAAGCACGATAAAATTAATGCTGGAATCATCTTCAGGATGCTAGAATACACTGAATACAGCAAAAATTTTGAGTCTACAACATTTAGTTTAGGTGTGAGAGCCAAAATGAACTTTTTATTGCTTTAAACGCGTTTTCAGCCCCTGATTGTACACTTAAGGTGAAAATGTCAAAATCTTCAAAATGAGCATAAGCACAATGAAATTAATGCTGGAATCATCTTCAGGATGCTAGAATACACTAAATACAGCAAAAAATTTGAGTCTACAACGTTTAGTTTAGGTGTGAGAGCCAAAATGAACTTTTTATTGCTTTAAATGCGTTTTCAGCCTGATTGTGCACTTTAGGTGAAAATGTCAAAATCTTCAAAATGAGCATAAGCACGATAAAATTAATGCTGGAATCATCTTCAGGATGCTAGAATACACTGAATACAGCAAAAATTTTGAGTCTACAACATTTAGTTTAGGTGTGAGAGCCAAAATGAACTTTTTATTGCTTTAAACGCGTTTTCAGCCCCTGATTGTACACTTAAGGTGAAAATGTCAAAATCTTCAAAATGAGCATAAGCACAATGAAATTAATGCTGGAATCATCTTCAGGATGCTAGAATACACTAAATACAGCAAAAAATTTGAGTCTACAACGTTTAGTTTAGGTGTGAGAGCCAAAATGAACTTTTTATTGCTTTAAATGCGTTTTCAGCCTGATTGTGCACTTTAGGTGAAAATGTCAAAATCTTAAAAATGAGCATAAGCACAATGAAATTAATGCTGGAATCATCTTCAGGATGCTAGAATACACTAAATACAGCAAAAAATTTGAGTCTACAACGTTTAGTTTAGGTGTGAGAGCCAAAATGAACTTTTTATTGCTTTAAACGCGTTTTCAGCCCCTGATTGTACACTTAAGGTGAAAATGTCAAAATCTTCAAAATGAGCATAAGCACGATGAAATTAATGCTGGAATCATCTTCAGGATGCTAGAATACACTGAATACAGCAAAAATTTTGAGTCTACAACGTTTAGTTTAGGTTTGAGAGCCAAAATGAACTTTTTATTGCTTTAAACGCGTTTTCAGCCCCTGATTGTACACTTAAGGTGAAAATGTCAAAATCTTCAAAATGAGCATAAGCACGATGAAATTAATGCTGGAATCATCTTCAGGATGCTAGAATACACTGAATACAGCAAACATTTTGAGTCTACAAGGTTTAGTTTAGGTGTGAGAGCCAAAATGAACTTTTTATTGCTTTAAATGCGTTTTCAGCCTGATTGTGCACTTTAGGTGAAAATGTCAAAATCTTCAAAATGAGCATAAGCACGATGAAATTAATGCTGGAATCATCTTCAGGATGCTAGAATACACTAAATACAGCAAAAATTTTGAGTCTACAACGTTTAGTTTAGGTGTGAGAGCCAAAATGAACTTTTTATTGCTTTAAACGCGTTTTCAGCCCCTGATTGTACACTTAAGGTGAAAATGTCAAAATCTTAAAAATGAGCATAAGCACAATGAAATTAATGCTGGAATCATCTTCAGGATGCTAGAATACACTAAATACAGCAACAATTTTGAGTCTACAACGTTTAGTTTAGGTGTGAGAGCCAAAATGAACTTTTTATTGCTTTAAACGCGTTTTCAGCCCCTGATTGTACACTTAAGGTGAAAATGTCAAAATCTTCAAAATGAGCATAAGCACAATGAAATTAATGCTGGAATCATCTTCAGGATGCTAGAATACACTAAATACAGCAAAAATTTTGAGTCTACAACGTTTAGTTTAGGTGTGAGAGCCAAAATGAACTTTTTATTGCTTTAAACGCGTTTTCAGCCTGATTGTGCACTTTAGGTGAAAATGTCAAAATCTTAAAAATGAGCATAAGCACAATGAAATTAATGCTGGAATCATCTTCAGGATGCTAGAATACACTAAATACAGCAAAAATTTTGAGTCTACAACGTTTAGTTTAGGTGTGAGAGCCAAAATGAACTTTTTATTGCTTTAAACGCGTTTTCAGCCCCTGATTGTACACTTAAGGTGAAAATGTCAAAATCTTCAAAATGAGCATAAGCACAATGAAATTAATGCTGGAATCATCTTCAGGATGCTAGAATACACTAAATACAGCAAAAATGTTGAGTCTACAACGTTTTGTTTAGGTGTGAGAGCCAAAATGAACTTTTTATGGCTTTAAATGCGTTTTCAGCCTGATTGTGCACTTTAGGTGAAAATGTCAAAATCTTCAAAATGAGCATAAGCACAATGAAATTAATGCTGGAATCATCTTCAGGATGCTAGAATACACTAAATACAGCAAAAATTTTGAGTCTACAACGTTTAGTTTAGGTGTGAGAGCCGAAATGAACTTTTTATTGCTTTAAACGCGTTTTCAGCCCCTGATTGTACACTTAAGGTGAAAATGTCAAAATCTTCAAAATGAGCATAAGCACAATAAAATTAATGCTGGAATCATCTTCAGGATGCTAGAATACACTAAATACAGCAAAAATTTTGAGTCTACAACGTTTAGTTTAGGTGTGAGAGCCAAAATGAACTTTTTATTGCTTTAAACGCGTTTTCAGCCTGATTGTGCACTTTAGGTGAAAATGTCAAAATCTTAAAAATGAGCATAAGCACAATGAAATTAATGCTGGAATCATCTTCAGGATGCTAGAATACACTAAATACAGCAAAAATTTTGAGTCTACAAGGTTTAGTTTAGGTGTGAGAGCCAAAATGAACTTTTTATTGCTTTAAACGCGTTTTCAGCCCCTGATTGTACACTTAAGGTGAAAATGTCAAAATCTTCAAAATGAGCATAAGCACAATGAAATTAATGCTGGAATCATCTTCAGGATGCTAGAATACACTAAATACAGCAAAAATGTTGAGTCTACAACGTTTTGTTTAGGTGTGAGAGCCAAAATGAACTTTTTATGGCTTTAAATGCGTTTTCAGCCTGATTGTGCACTTTAGGTGAAAATGTCAAAATCTTCAAAATGAGCATAAGCACAATGAAATTAATGCTGGAATCATCTTCAGGATGCTAGAATACACTAAATACAGCAAAAATTTTGAGTCTACAACGTTTAGTTTAGGTGTGAGAGCCAAAATGAACTTTTTATTGCTTTAAACGCGTTTTCAGCCTGATTGTGCACTTTAGGTGAAAATGTCAAAATCTTAAAAATGAGCATAAGCACAATGAAATTAATGCTGGAATCATCTTCAGGATGCTAGAATACACTAAATACAGCAAAAATTTTGAGTCTACAACGTTTAGTTTAGGTGTGAGAGCCAAAATAAACTTTTTATTGCTTTAAACGCGTTTTCAGCCCCTGATTGTACACTTAAGGTGAAAATGTCAAAATCTTCAAAATGAGCATAAGCACAATGAAATTAATGCTGGAATCATCTTCAGGATGCTAGAATACACTAAATACAGCAAAAATTTTGAGTCTACAACGTTTAGTTTAGGTGTGAGAGCCAAAATGAACTTTTTATTGCTTTAAACGCGTTTTCAGCCTGATTGTGCACTTTAGGTGAAAATGTCAAAATCTTAAAAATGAGCATAAGCACAATGAAATTAATGCTGGAATCATCTTCAGGATGCTAGAATACACTAAATACAGCAAAAATTTTGAGTCTACAACGTTTAGTTTAGGTGTGAGAGCCAAAATGAACTTTTTATTGCTTTAAACGCGTTTTCAGCCCCTGATTGTACACTTAAGGTGAAAATGTCAAAATCTTAAAAATGAGCATAAGCACAATGAAATTAATGCTGGAATCATCTTCAGGATGCTAGAATACACTAAATACAGCAAAAATGTTGAGTCTACAACGTTTTGTTTAGGTGTGAGAGCCAAAATGAACTTTTTATGGCTTTAAATGCGTTTTCAGCCTGATTGTGCACATTAGGTGAAAATGTCAAAATCTTCAAAATGAGCATAAGCACAATGAAATTAATGCTGGAATCATCTTCAGGATGCTAGAATACACTAAATACAGCAAAAAATTTGAGTCTACAACGTTTAGTTTAGGTGTGAGAGCCAAAATGAACTTTTTATTGCTTTAAACGCGTTTTCAGCCTGATTGTGCACTTTAGGTGAAAATGTCAAAATCTTAAAAATGAGCATAAGCACAATGAAATTAATGCTGGAATCATCTTCAGGATGCTAGAATACACTAAATACAGCAAAAATTTTGAGTCTACAACGTTTAGTTTAGGTGTGAGAGCCAAAATGAACTTTTTATTGCTTTAAACGCGTTTTCAGCCCCTGATTGTACACTTAAGGTGAAAATGTCAAAATCTTCAAAATGAGCATAAGCACAATGAAATTAATGCTGGAATCATCTTCAGGATGCTAGAATACACTAAATACAGCAAAAATTTTGAGTCTACAACGTTTAGTTTAGGTGTGAGAGCCAAAATGAACTTTTTATTGCTTTAAACGCGTTTTCAGCCCCTGATTGTACACTTAAGGTGAAAATGTCAAAATCTTCAAAATGAGCATAAGCACAATGAAATTAATGCTGGAATCATCTTCAGGATGCTAGAATACACTAAATACAGCAAAAATTTTGAGTCTACAACGTTTAGTTTAGGTGTGAGAGCCAAAATGAACTTTTTATTGCTTTAAACGCGTTTTCAGCCTGATTGTGCACTTTAGGTGAAAATGTCAAAATCTTAAAAATGAGCATAAGCACAATGAAATTAATGCTGGAATCATCTTCAGGATGCTAGAATACACTAAATACAGCAAAAATTTTGAGTCTACAACGTTTAGTTTAGGTGTGAGAGCCAAAATGAACTTTTTATTGCTTTAAACGCGTTTTCAGCCCCTGATTGTACACTTAAGGTGAAAATGTCAAAATCTTCAAAATGAGCATAAGCACAATGAAATTAATGCTGGAATCATCTTCAGGATGCTAGAATACACTAAATACAGCAAAAATGTTGAGTCTACAACGTTTTGTTTAGGTGTGAGAGCCAAAATGAACTTTTTATGGCTTTAAATGCGTTTTCAGCCTGATTGTGCACTTTAGGTGAAAATGTCAAAATCTTCAAAATGAGCATAAGCACAATGAAATTAATGCTGGAATCATCTTCAGGATGCTAGAATACACTAAATACAGCAAAAATGTTGAGTCTACAACGTTTTGTTTAGGTGTGAGAGCCAAAATGAACTTTTTATGGCTTTAAATGCGTTTTCAGCCTGATTGTGCACATTAGGTGAAAATGTCAAAATCTTCAAAATGAGCATAAGCACAATGAAATTAATGCTGGAATCATCTTCAGGATGCTAGAATACACTAAATACAGCAAAAAATTTGAGTCTACAACGTTTAGTTTAGGTGTGAGAGCCAAAATGAACTTTTTATTGCTTTAAACGCGTTTTCAGCCTGATTGTGCACTTTAGGTGAAAATGTCAAAATCTTAAAAATGAGCATAAGCACAATGAAATTAATGCTGGAATCATCTTCAGGATGCTAGAATACACTAAATACAGCAAAAATTTTGAGTCTACAACGTTTAGTTTAGGTGTGAGAGCCAAAATGAACTTTTTATTGCTTTAAACGCGTTTTCAGCCCCTGATTGTACACTTAAGGTGAAAATGTCAAAATCTTCAAAATGAGCATAAGCACAATGAAATTAATGCTGGAATCATCTTCAGGATGCTAGAATACACTAAATACAGCAAAAATTTTGAGTCTACAACGTTTAGTTTAGGTGTGAGAGCCAAAATGAACTTTTTATTGCTTTAAACGCGTTTTCAGCCCCTGATTGTACACTTAAGGTGAAAATGTCAAAATCTTCAAAATGAGCATAAGCACAATGAAATTAATGCTGGAATCATCTTCAGGATGCTAGAATACACTAAATACAGCAAAAATTTTGAGTCTACAACGTTTAGTTTAGGTGTGAGAGCCAAAATGAACTTTTTATTGCTTTAAACGCGTTTTCAGCCTGATTGTGCACTTTAGGTGAAAATGTCAAAATCTTAAAAATGAGCATAAGCACAATGAAATTAATGCTGGAATCATCTTCAGGATGCTAGAATACACTAAATACAGCAAAAATTTTGAGTCTACAACGTTTAGTTTAGGTGTGAGAGCCAAAATGAACTTTTTATTGCTTTAAACGCGTTTTCAGCCCCTGATTGTACACTTAAGGTGAAAATGTCAAAATCTTCAAAATGAGCATAAGCACAATGAAATTAATGCTGGAATCATCTTCAGGATGCTAGAATACACTAAATACAGCAAAAATGTTGAGTCTACAACGTTTTGTTTAGGTGTGAGAGCCAAAATGAACTTTTTATGGCTTTAAATGCGTTTTCAGCCTGATTGTGCACTTTAGGTGAAAATGTCAAAATCTTCAAAATGAGCATAAGCACAATGAAATTAATGCTGGAATCATCTTCAGGATGCTAGAATACACTAAATACAGCAAAAATTTTGAGTCTACAACGTTTAGTTTAGGTGTGAGAGCCAAAATGAACTTTTTATTGCTTTAAACGCGTTTTCAGCCTGATTGTGCACTTTAGGTGAAAATGTCAAAATCTTAAAAATGAGCATAAGCACAATGAAATTAATGCTGGAATCATCTTCAGGATGCTAGAATACACTAAATACAGCAAAAATTTTGAGTCTACAACGTTTAGTTTAGGTGTGAGAGCCAAAATGAACTTTTTATTGCTTTAAACGCGTTTTCAGCCTGATTGTGCACTTTAGGTGAAAATGTCAAAATCTTAAAAATGAGCATAAGCACAATGAAATTAATGCTGAAATCATCTTCAGGATGCTAGAATACACTAAATACAGCAAAAATTTTGAGTCTACAACGTTTAGTTTAGGTGTGAGAGCCAAAATGAACTTTTTATTGCTTTAAACGCGTTTTCAGCCCCTGATTGTGCACTTTAGGTGAAAATGTCAAAATCTTAAAAATGAGCATAAGCACAATGAAATTTATGCTGGAATCATCTTCAGGATGCTAGAATACACTAAATACAGCAAAAATTTTGAGTCTACAACGTTTAGTTTAGGTGTGAGAGCCAAAATGAACTTTTTATTGCTTTAAACGCGTTTTCAGCCCCTGATTGTACACTTAGGTGAAAATGTCAAAATCTTCAAAATGAGCATAAGCACAATGAAATTAATGCTGGAATCATCTTCAGGATGCTAGAATACACTAAATACAGCAAAAATTTTGAGTCTACAACGTTTAGTTTAGGTTTGTGTGCCAAAATGAACTTTTTATTGCTTTAAATGCGTTTTCAGCCTGATTGTGCACTTTAGGTGAAAATGTCAAAATCTTCAAAATGAGCATAAGCACGATGAAATTAATGCTGGAATCATCTTCAGGATGCTAGAATACACTGAATACAGCAAACATTTTGAGTCTACAACGTTTAGTTTAGGTGTGAGAGCCAAAATGAACTTTTTATTGCTTTAAACGCGTTTTCAGCCCCTGATTGTACACTTAAGGTGAAAATGTCAAAATCTTCAAAATGAGCATAAGCACAATGAAATTAATGCTGGAATCATCTTCAGGATGCTAGAATACACTAAATACAGCAAAAATTTTGAGTCTACAACGTTTAGTTTAGGTTTGTGTGCCAAAATGAACTTTTTATTGCTTTAAATGCGTTTTCAGCATGATTGTGCACTTTAGGTGAAAATGTCAAAATCTTAAAAATGAGCATAAGCACAATGAAATTAATGCTGGAATCATCTTCAGGATGCTAGAATACACTAAATACAGCAAAAATTTTGAGTCTACAACGTTTAGTTTAGGTGTGAGAGCCAAAATGAACTTTTTATTGCTTTAAATGCGTTTTCAGCATGATTGTGCACTTTAGGTGAAAATGTCAAAATCTTAAAAATGAGCATAAGCACAATGAAATTAATGCTGGAATCATCTTCAGGATGCTAGAATACACTAAATACAGCAAAAATTTTGAGTCTACAACGTTTAGTTTAGGTGTGAGAGCCAAAATGAACTTTTTATTGCTTTAAACGCGTTTTCAGCCCCTGATTGTACACTTAAGGTGAAAATGTCAAAATCTTCAAAATAAGCATAAGCACAATGAAATTAATGCTGGAATCATCTTCAGGATGCTAGAATACACTAAATACAGCAAAAATTTTGAGTCTACAACGTTTAGTTTAGGTGTGAGAGCCAAAATGAACTTTTTATTGCTTTAAACGCGTTTTCAGCCCCTGATTGTACACTTAAGGTGAAAATGTCAAAATCTTAAAAATGAGCATAAGCACAATGAAATTAATGCTGGAATCATCTTCAGGATGCTAGAATACACTAAATACAGCAACAATTTTGAGTCTACAACGTTTAGTTTAGGTTTGTGTGCCAAAATGAACTTTTTATTGCTTTAAATGCGTTTTCAGCCTGATTGTGCACTTTAGGTGAAAATGTCAAAATCTTAAAAATGAGCATAAGCACAATGAAATTATTGCTGGAATCATCTTCAGGATGCTAGAATACACTAAATACAGCAAAAATTTTGAGTCTACAACGTTTAGTTTAGGTGTGAGAGCCAAAATGAACTTTTTATTGCTTTAAACGCGTTTTCAGCCCCTGATTGTACACTTAAGGTGAAAATGTCAAAATCTTCAAAATGAGCATAAGCACAATGAAATTAATGCTGGAATCATCTTCAGGATGCTAGAATACACTAAATACAGCAAAAATTTTGAGTCTACAACGTTTAGTTTAGGTGTGAGAGCCAAAATGAACTTTTTATTGCTTTAAACGCGTTTTCAGCCCCTGATTGTACACTTAAGGTGAAAATGTCAAAATCTTAAAAATGAGCATAAGCACAATGAAATTAATGCTGGAATCATCTTCAGGATGCTAGAATACACTAAATACAGCAAAAATGTTGAGTCTACAACGTTTTGTTTAGGTGTGAGAGCCAAAATGAACTTTTTATGGCTTTAAATGCGTTTTCAGCCTGATTGTGCACTTTAGGTGAAAATGTCAAAATCTTCAAAATGAGCATAAGCACAATGAAATTAATGCTGGAATCATCTTCAGGATGCTAGAATACACTAAATACAGCAAAAATTTTGAGTCTACAACGTTTAGTTTAGGTGTGAGAGCCAAAATGAACTTTTTATTGCTTTAAATGCGTTTTCAGCCTGATTGTGCACTTTAGGTGAAAATGTCAAAATCTTAAAAATGAGCATAAGCACAATGAAATTAATGCTGGAATCATCTTCAGGATGCTAGAATACACTAAATACAGCAAAAATTTTGAGTCTACAAGGTTTAGTTTAGGTGTGAGAGCCAAAATGAACTTTTTATTGCTTTAAACGCGTTTTCAGCCCCTGATTGTACACTTAAGGTGAAAATGTCAAAATCTTCAAAATGAGCATAAGCACAATGAAATTAATGCTGGAATCATCTTCAGGATGCTAGAATACACTAAATACAGCAAAAATTTTGAGTCTACAACGTTTAGTTTAGGTGTGAGAGCCAAAATGAACTTTTTATTGCTTTAAACGCGTTTTCAGCCCCTGATTGTACACTTAAGGTGAAAATGTCAAAATCTTCAAAATGAGCATAAGCACAATGAAATTAATGCTGGAATCATCTTCAGGATGCTAGAATACACTAAATACAGCAAAAATTTTGAGTCTACAACGTTTAGTTTAGGTTTGTGTGCCAAAATGAACTTTTTATTGCTTTAAATGCGTTTTCAGCCTGATTGTGCACTTTAGGTGAAAATGTCAAAATCTTAAAAATGAGCATAAGCACAATGAAATTATTGCTGGAATCATCTTCAGGATGCTAGAATACACTAAATACAGCAAAAATTTTGAGTCTACAACGTTTGGTTTAGGTGTGAGAGCCAAAATGAACTTTTTATGGCTTTAAATGCGTTTTCAGCCTGATTGTGCACTTTAGGTGAAAATGTCAAAATCTTCAAAATGAGCATAAGCACAATGAAATTAATGCTGGAATCATCTTCAGGATGCTAGAATACACTAAATACAGCAAAAATTTTGAGTCTACAACGTTTAGTTTAGGTGTGAGAGCCAAAATGAACTTTTTATTGCTTTAAATGCGTTTTCAGCCTGATTGTGCACTTTAGGTGAAAATGTCAAAATCTTAAAAATGAGCATAAGCACAATGAAATTAATGCTGGAATCATCTTCAGGATGCTAGAATACACTAAATACAGCAAAAATTTTGAGTCTACAAGGTTTAGTTTAGGTGTGAGAGCCAAAATGAACTTTTTATTGCTTTAAACGCGTTTTCAGCCCCTGATTGTACACTTAAGGTGAAAATGTCAAAATCTTCAAAATGAGCATAAGCACAATGAAATTAATGCTGGAATCATCTTCAGGATGCTAGAATACACTAAATACAGCAAAAATTTTGAGTCTACAACGTTTAGTTTAGGTGTGAGAGCCAAAATGAACTTTTTATTGCTTTAAACGCGTTTTCAGCCCCTGATTGTACACTTAAGGTGAAAATGTCAAAATCTTCAAAATGAGCATAAGCACAATGAAATTAATGCTGGAATCATCTTCAGGATGCTAGAATACACTAAATACAGCAAAAATTTTGAGTCTACAACGTTTAGTTTAGGTTTGTGTGCCAAAATGAACTTTTTATTGCTTTAAATGCGTTTTCAGCCTGATTGTGCACTTTAGGTGAAAATGTCAAAATCTTAAAAATGAGCATAAGCACAATGAAATTATTGCTGGAATCATCTTCAGGATGCTAGAATACACTAAATACAGCAAAAATTTTGAGTCTACAACGTTTGGTTTAGGTGTGAGAGCCAAAATGAACTTTTTATTGCTTTAAACGCGTTTTCAGCCCCTGATTGTACACTTAAGGTGAAAATGTCAAAATCTTCAAAATGAGCATAAGCACAATGAAATTAATGCTGGAATCATCTTCAGGATGCTAGAATACACTAAATACAGCAAAAATTTTGAGTCTACAACGTTTAGTTTAGGTGTGAGAGCCAAAATGAACTTTTTATTGCTTTAAACGCGTTTTCAGCCCCTGATTGTACACTTAAGGTGAAAATGTCAAAATCTTCAAAATGAGCATAAGCACAATGAAATTAATGCTGGAATCATCTTCAGGATGCTAGAATACACTAAATACAGCAAAAATTTTGAGTCTACAACGTTTAGTTTAGGTTTGTGTGCCAAAATGAACTTTTTATTGCTTTAAATGCGTTTTCAGCCTGATTGTGCACTTTAGGTGAAAATGTCAAAATCTTAAAAATGAGCATAAGCACAATGAAATTATTGCTGGAATCATCTTCAGGATGCTAGAATACACTAAATACAGCAAAAATTTTGAGTCTACAACGTTTGGTTTAGGTGTGAGAGCCAAAATGAACTTTTTATGGCTTTAAATGCGTTTTCAGCCTGATTGTGCACTTTAGGTGAAAATGTCAAAATCTTCAAAATGAGCATAAGCACAATGAAATTAATGCTGGAATCATCTTCAGGATGCTAGAATACACTAAATACAGCAAAAATTTTGAGTCTACAACGTTTAGTTTAGGTGTGAGAGCCAAAATGAACTTTTTATTGCTTTAAATGCGTTTTCAGCCTGATTGTGCACTTTAGGTGAAAATGTCAAAATCTTAAAAATGAGCATAAGCACAATGAAATTAATGCTGGAATCATCTTCAGGATGCTAGAATACACTAAATACAGCAAAAATTTTGAGTCTACAAGGTTTAGTTTAGGTGTGAGAGCCAAAATGAACTTTTTATTGCTTTAAACGCGTTTTCAGCCCCTGATTGTACACTTAAGGTGAAAATGTCAAAATCTTCAAAATGAGCATAAGCACAATGAAATTAATGCTGGAATCATCTTCAGGATGCTAGAATACACTAAATACAGCAAAAATTTTGAGTCTACAACGTTTAGTTTAGGTGTGAGAGCCAAAATGAACTTTTTATTGCTTTAAACGCGTTTTCAGCCCCTGATTGTACACTTAAGGTGAAAATGTCAAAATCTTCAAAATGAGCATAAGCACAATGAAATTAATGCTGGAATCATCTTCAGGATGCTAGAATACACTAAATACAGCAAAAATTTTGAGTCTACAACGTTTAGTTTAGGTTTGTGTGCCAAAATGAACTTTTTATTGCTTTAAATGCGTTTTCAGCCTGATTGTGCACTTTAGGTGAAAATGTCAAAATCTTAAAAATGAGCATAAGCACAATGAAATTATTGCTGGAATCATCTTCAGGATGCTAGAATACACTAAATACAGCAAAAATTTTGAGTCTACAACGTTTGGTTTAGGTGTGAGAGCCAAAATGAACTTTTTATTGCTTTAAACGCGTTTTCAGCCCCTGATTGTACACTTAAGGTGAAAATGTCAAAATCTTCAAAATGAGCATAAGCACAATGAAATTAATGCTGGAATCATCTTCAGGATGCTAGAATACACTAAATACAGCAAAAATTTTGAGTCTACAACGTTTAGTTTAGGTTTGTGTGCCAAAATGAACTTTTTATTGCTTTAAATGCGTTTTCAGCCTGATTGTGCACTTTAGGTGAAAATGTCAAAATCTTCAAAATGAGCATAAGCACGATGAAATTAATGCTGGAATCATCTTCAGGATGCTAGAATACACTGAATACAGCAAACATTTTGAGTCTACAACGTTTAGTTTAGGTGTGAGAGCCAAAATGAACTTTTTATTGCTTTAAACGCGTTTTCAGCCCCTGATTGTACACTTAAGGTGAAAATGTCAAAATCTTCAAAATGAGCATAAGCACAATGAAATTAATGCTGGAATCATCTTCAGGATGCTAGAATACACTAAATACAGCAAAAATTTTGAGTCTACAACGTTTAGTTTAGGTGTGAGAGCCAAAATGAACTTTTTATTGCTTTAAATGCGTTTTCAGCCTGATTGTACACTTTAGGTGAAAATGTCAAAATCTTCAAAATGAGCATAAGCACAATGAAATTAATGCTGGAATCATCTTCAGGATGCTAGAATACACTAAATACAGCAAAAATTTTGAGTCTACAACGTTTAGTTTAGGTGTGAGAGCCAAAATGAACTTTTTATTGCTTTAAATGCGTTTTCAGCCTGATTGTACACTTTAGGTGAAAATGTCAAAATCTTCAAAATGAGCATAAGCACAATGAAATTAATGCTGGAATCATCTTCAAGATGCTAGAATACACTAAATACAACAAAAATTTTGAGTCTACAACGTTTAGTTTAGGTGTGAGAGCCAAAATGAACTTTTTATTGCTTTAAACGCGTTTTCAGCCCCTGATTGTACACTTAAGGTGAAAATGTCAAAATCTTCAAAATGAGCATAAGCACAATTTAATTAATGCTGGAATCATCTTCAGGATGCTAGAATACACTAAATACAGCAAAAATTTTGAGTCTACAACGTTTAGTTTAGGTTTGTGAGCAAAAATGAACTTTTTATTGCTTTAAATGCGTTTTCAGCCTGATTGTGCACTTTAGGTGAAAATGTCAAAATCTTAAAAATGAGCATAAGCACAATGAAATTAATGCTGGAATCATCTTCAGGATGCTAGAATACACTAAATACAGCAAAAATTTTGAGTCTACAAGGTTTAGTTTAGGTGTGAGAGCCAAAATGAACTTTTTATTGCTTTAAACGCGTTTTCAGCCCCTGATTGTACACTTAAGGTGAAAATGTCAAAATCTTCAAAATGAGCATAAGCACAATGAAATTAATGCTGGAATCATCTTCAGGATGCTAGAATACACTAAATACAGCAAAAATTTTGAGTCTACAACGTTTAGTTTAGGTGTGAGAGCCAAAATGAACTTTTTATTGCTTTAAACGCGTTTTCAGCCCCTGATTGTACACTTAAGGTGAAAATGTCAAAATCTTAAAAATGAGCATAAGCACAATGAAATTAATGCTGGAATCATCTTCAGGATGCTAGAATACACTAAATACAGCAACAATTTTGAGTCTACAACGTTTAGTTTAGGTTTGTGTGCCAAAATGAACTTTTTATTGCTTTAAATGCGTTTTCAGCCTGATTGTGCACTTTAGGTGAAAATGTCAAAATCTTAAAAATGAGCATAAGCACAATGAAATTATTGCTGGAATCATCTTCAGGATGCTAGAATACACTAAATACAGCAAAAATTTTGAGTCTACAACGTTTGGTTTAGGTGTGAGAGCCAAAATGAACTTTTTATTGCTTTAAACGCGTTTTCAGCCCCTGATTGTACACTTAAGGTGAAAATGTCAAAATCTTCAAAATGAGCATAAGCACAATGAAATTAATGCTGGAATCATCTTCAGGATGCTAGAATACACTAAATACAGCAAAAATTTTGAGTCTACAACGTTTAGTTTAGGTGTGAGAGCCAAAATGAACTTTTTATTGCTTTAAACGCGTTTTCAGCCCCTGATTGTACACTTAAGGTGAAAATGTCAAAATCTTAAAAATGAGCATAAGCACAATGAAATTAATGCTGGAATCATCTCCAGGATGCTAGAATACACTAAATACAGCAAAAATGTTGAGTCTACAACGTTTTGTTTAGGTGTGAGAGCCAAAATGAACTTTTTATGGCTTTAAATGCGTTTTCAGCCTGATTGTGCACTTTAGGTGAAAATGTCAAAATCTTCAAAATGAGCATAAGCACAATGAAATTAATGCTGGAATCATCTTCAGGATGCTAGAATACACTAAATACAGCAAAAATTTTGAGTCTACAACGTTTAGTTTAGGTGTGAGAGCCAAAATGAACTTTTTATTGCTTTAAACGCGTTTTCAGCCTGATTGTGCACTTTAGGTGAAAATGTCAAAATCTTAAAAATGAGCATAAGCACAATGAAATTAATGCTGGAATCATCTTCAGGATGCTAGAATACACTAAATACAGCAAAAATTTTGAGTCTACAACGTTTAGTTTAGGTGTGAGAGCCAAAATGAACTTTTTATTGCTTTAAACGCGTTTTCAGCCTGATTGTGCACTTTAGGTGAAAATGTCAAAATCTTAAAAATGAGCATAAGCACAATGAAATTAATGCTGGAATCATCTTCAGGATGCTAGAATACACTAAATACAGCAAAAATTTTGAGTCTACAACGTTTAGTTTAGGTGTGAGAGCCAAAATGAACTTTTTATTGCTTTAAACGCGTTTTCAGCCCCTGATTGTACACTTAAGGTGAAAATGTCAAAATCTTCAAAATGAGCATAAGCACAATGAAATTAATGCTGGAATCATCTTCAGGATGCTAGAATACACTAAATACAGCAAAAATGTTGAGTCTACAACGTTTTGTTTAGGTGTGAGAGCCAAAATGAACTTTTTATGGCTTTAAACGCGTTTTCAGCCCCTGATTGTACACTTAAGGTGAAAATGTCAAAATCTTCAAAATGAGCATAAGCACAATGAAATTAATGCTGGAATCATCTTCAGGATGCTAGAATACACTAAATACAGCAAAAATGTTGAGTCTACAACGTTTTGTTTAGGTGTGAGAGCCAAAATGAACTTTTTATGGCTTTAAATGCGTTTTCAGCCTGATTGTGCACTTTAGGTGAAAATGTCAAAATCTTCAAAATGAGCATAAGCACAATGAAATTAATGCTGGAATCATCTTCAGGATGCTAGAATACACTAAATACAGCAAAAATTTTGAGTCTACAACGTTTAGTTTAGGTGTGAGAGCCAAAATGAACTTTTTATTGCTTTAAACGCGTTTTCAGCCTGATTGTGCACTTTAGGTGAAAATGTCAAAATCTTAAAAATGAGCATAAGCCCAATGAAATTAATGCTGGAATCATCTTCAGGATGCTAGAATACACTAAATACAGCAAAAATTTTGAGTCTACAACGTTTAGTTTAGGTGTGAGAGCCAAAATGAACTTTTTATTGCTTTAAACGCGTTTTCAGCCTGATTGTGCACTTTAGGTGAAAATGTCAAAATCTTAAAAATGAGCATAAGCACAATGAAATTAATGCTGGAATCATCTTCAGGATGCTAGAATACACTAAATACAGCAAAAATTTTGAGTCTACAACGTTTAGTTTAGGTGTGAGAGCCAAAATGAACTTTTTATTGCTTTAAACGCGTTTTCAGCCTGATTGTGCACTTTAGGTGAAAATGTCAAAATCTTAAAAATGAGCATAAGCACAATGAAATTAATGCTGAAATCATCTTCAGGATGCTAGAATACACTAAATACAGCAAAAATTTTGAGTCTACAACGTTTAGTTTAGGTGTGAGAGCCAAAATGAACTTTTTATTGCTTTAAACGCGTTTTCAGCCCCTGATTGTACACTTAAGGTGAAAATGTCAAAATCTTCAAAATGAGCATAAGCACAATGAAATTAATGCTGGAATCATATTCAGGATGCTAGAATACACTAAATACAGCAAAAATTTTGAGTCTACAACGTTTAGTTTTGGTGTGAGAGCCAAAATGAACTTTTTATTGCTTTAAACGCGTTTTCAGCCCCTGATTGTACACTTAAGGTGAAAATGTCAAAATCTTCAAAATGAGCATAAGCACAATGAAATTAATGCTGGAATCATCTTCAGGATGCTAGAATACACTAAATACAGCAAAAATTTTGAGTCTACAACGTTTAGTTTAGGTTTGTGTGCCAAAATGAACTTTTTATTGCTTTAAATGCGTTTTCAGCATGATTGTGCACTTTAGGTGAAAATGTCAAAATCTTAAAAATGAGCATAAGCACAATGAAATTAATGCTGGAATCATCTTCAGGATGCTAGAATACACTAAATACAGCAAAAATTTTGAGTCTACAACGTTTAGTTTAGGTGTGAGAGCCAAAATGAACTTTTTATTGCTTTAAATGCGTTTTCAGCCTGATTGTACACTTTAGGTGAAAATGTCAAAATCTTCAAAATGAGCATAAGCACAATGAAATTAATGCTGGAATCATCTTCAAGATGCTAGAATACACTAAATACAACAAAAATTTTGAGTCTACAACGTTTAGTTTAGGTGTGAGAGCCAAAATGAACTTTTTATTGCTTTAAACGCGTTTTCAGCCCCTGATTGTACACTTAAGGTGAAAATGTCAAAATCTTCAAAATGAGCATAAGCACAATTTAATTAATGCTGGAATCATCTTCAGGATGCTAGAATACACTAAATACAGCAAAAATTTTGAGTCTACAACGTTTAGTTTAGGTTTGTGAGCAAAAATGAACTTTTTATTGCTTTAAATGCGTTTTCAGCCTGATTGTGCACTTTAGGTGAAAATGTCAAAATCTTAAAAATGAGCATAAGCACAATGAAATTAATGCTGGAATCATCTTCAGGATGCTAGAATACACTAAATACAGCAAAAATTTTGAGTCTACAAGGTTTAGTTTAGGTGTGAGAGCCAAAATGAACTTTTTATTGCTTTAAACGCGTTTTCAGCCCCTGATTGTACACTTAAGGTGAAAATGTCAAAATCTTCAAAATGAGCATAAGCACAATGAAATTAATGCTGGAATCATCTTCAGGATGCTAGAATACACTAAATACAGCAAAAATTTTGAGTCTACAACGTTTAGTTTAGGTGTGAGAGCCAAAATGAACTTTTTATTGCTTTAAACGCGTTTTCAGCCCCTGATTGTACACTTAAGGTGAAAATGTCAAAATCTTAAAAATGAGCATAAGCACAATGAAATTAATGCTGGAATCATCTTCAGGATGCTAGAATACACTAAATACAGCAACAATTTTGAGTCTACAACGTTTAGTTTAGGTTTGTGTGCCAAAATGAACTTTTTATTGCTTTAAATGCGTTTTCAGCCTGATTGTGCACTTTAGGTGAAAATGTCAAAATCTTAAAAATGAGCATAAGCACAATGAAATTATTGCTGGAATCATCTTCAGGATGCTAGAATACACTAAATACAGCAAAAATTTTGAGTCTACAACGTTTGGTTTAGGTGTGAGAGCCAAAATGAACTTTTTATTGCTTTAAACGCGTTTTCAGCCCCTGATTGTACACTTAAGGTGAAAATGTCAAAATCTTCAAAATGAGCATAAGCACAATGAAATTAATGCTGGAATCATCTTCAGGATGCTAGAATACACTAAATACAGCAAAAATTTTGAGTCTACAACGTTTAGTTTAGGTGTGAGAGCCAAAATGAACTTTTTATTGCTTTAAACGCGTTTTCAGCCCCTGATTGTACACTTAAGGTGAAAATGTCAAAATCTTAAAAATGAGCATAAGCACAATGAAATTAATGCTGGAATCATCTCCAGGATGCTAGAATACACTAAATACAGCAAAAATGTTGAGTCTACAACGTTTTGTTTAGGTGTGAGAGCCAAAATGAACTTTTTATGGCTTTAAATGCGTTTTCAGCCTGATTGTGCACTTTAGGTGAAAATGTCAAAATCTTCAAAATGAGCATAAGCACAATGAAATTAATGCTGGAATCATCTTCAGGATGCTAAATACAGCAAAAATTTTGAGTCTACAACGTTTAGTTTAGGTGTGAGAGCCAAAATGAACTTTTTATTGCTTTAAACGCGTTTTCAGCCTGATTGTGCACTTTAGGTGAAAATGTCAAAATCTTAAAAATGAGCATAAGCACAATGAAATTAATGCTGGAATCATCTTCAGGATGCTAGAATACACTAAATACAGCAAAAATTTTGAGTCTACAACGTTTAGTTTAGGTGTGAGAGCCAAAATGAACTTTTTATTGCTTTAAACGCGTTTTCAGCCCCTGATTGTACACTTAAGGTGAAAATGTCAAAATCTTCAAAATGAGCATAAGCACAATGAAATTAATGCTGGAATCATCTTCAGGATGCTAGAATACACTAAATACAGCAAAAATTTTGAGTCTACAACGTTTAGTTTAGGTGTGAGAGCCAAAATGAACTTTTTATTGCTTTAAACGCGTTTTCAGCCTGATTGTGCACTTTAGGTGAAAATGTCAAAATCTTAAAAATGAGCATAAGCACAATGAAATTAATGCTGGAATCATCTTCAGGATGCTAGAATACACTAAATACAGCAAAAATTTTGAGTCTACAACGTTTAGTTTAGGTGTGAGAGCCAAAATGAACTTTTTATTGCTTTAAACGCGTTTTCAGCCCCTGATTGTACACTTAAGGTGAAAATGTCAAAATCTTCAAAATGAGCATAAGCACAATGAAATTAATGCTGGAATCATCTTCAGGATGCTAGAATACACTAAATACAGCAAAAATGTTGAGTCTACAACGTTTTGTTTAGGTGTGAGAGCCAAAATGAACTTTTTATGGCTTTAAATGCGTTTTCAGCCTGATTGTGCACTTTAGGTGAAAATGTCAAAATCTTCAAAATGAGCATAAGCACAATGAAATTAATGCTGGAATCATCTTCAGGATGCTAGAATACACTAAATACAGCAAAAATTTTGAGTCTACAACGTTTAGTTTAGGTGTGAGAGCCAAAATGAACTTTTTATTGCTTTAAACGCGTTTTCAGCCCCTGATTGTACACTTAAGGTGAAAATGTCAAAATCTTAAAAATGAGCATAAGCACAATGAAATTAATGCTGGAATCATCTTCAGGATGCTAGAATACACTAAATACAGCAAAAATGTTGAGTCTACAACGTTTTGTTTAGGTGTGAGAGCCAAAATGAACTTTTTATGGCTTTAAACGCGTTTTCAGCCCCTGATTGTACACTTAAGGTGAAAATGTCAAAATCTTCAAAATGAGCATAAGCACAATGAAATTAATGCTGGAATCATCTTCAGGATGCTAGAATACACTAAATACAGCAAAAATGTTGAGTCTACAACGTTTTGTTTAGGTGTGAGAGCCAAAATGAACTTTTTATGGCTTTAAATGCGTTTTCAGCCTGATTGTGCACTTTAGGTGAAAATGTCAAAATCTTCAAAATGAGCATAAGCACAATGAAATTAATGCTGGAATCATCTTCAGGATGCTAGAATACACTAAATACAGCAAAAATTTTGAGTCTACAACGTTTAGTTTAGGTGTGAGAGCCAAAATGAACTTTTTATTGCTTTAAACGCGTTTTCAGCCTGATTGTGCACTTTAGGTGAAAATGTCAAAATCTTAAAAATGAGCATAAGCCCAATGAAATTAATGCTGGAATCATCTTCAGGATGCTAGAATACACTAAATACAGCAAAAATTTTGAGTCTACAACGTTTAGTTTAGGTGTGAGAGCCAAAATGAACTTTTTATTGCTTTAAACGCGTTTTCAGCCTGATTGTGCACTTTAGGTGAAAATGTCAAAATCTTAAAAATGAGCATAAGCACAATGAAATTAATGCTGGAATCATCTTCAGGATGCTAGAATACACTAAATACAGCAAAAATTTTGAGTCTACAACGTTTAGTTTAGGTGTGAGAGCCAAAATGAACTTTTTATTGCTTTAAACGCGTTTTCAGCCTGATTGTGCACTTTAGGTGAAAATGTCAAAATCTTAAAAATGAGCATAAGCACAATGAAATTAATGCTGAAATCATCTTCAGGATGCTAGAATACACTAAATACAGCAAAAATTTTGAGTCTACAACGTTTAGTTTAGGTGTGAGAGCCAAAATGAACTTTTTATTGCTTTAAACGCGTTTTCAGCCCCTGATTGTACACTTAAGGTGAAAATGTCAAAATCTTCAAAATGAGCATAAGCACAATGAAATTAATGCTGGAATCATATTCAGGATGCTAGAATACACTAAATACAGCAAAAATTTTGAGTCTACAACGTTTAGTTTTGGTGTGAGAGCCAAAATGAACTTTTTATTGCTTAAAACGCGTTTTCAGCCTGATTGTGCACTTTAGGTGAAAATGTCAAAATCTTAAAAATGAGCATAAGCACAATGAAATTTATGCTGGAATCATCTTCAGGATGCTAGAATACACTAAATACAGCAAAAATTTTGAGTCTACAACGTTTAGTTTAGGTGTGAGAGCCAAAATAAACTTTTTATTGCTTTAAACGCGTTTTCAGCCCCTGATTGTACACTTAGGTGAAAATGTCAAAATCTTCAAAATGAGCATAAGCACAATGAAATTAATGCTGGAATCATCTTCAGGATGCTAGAATACACTAAATACAGCAAAAATTTTGAGTCTACAACGTTTAGTTTAGGTTTGTGTGCCAAAATGAACTTTTTATTGCTTTAAATGCGTTTTCAGCCTGATTGTGCACTTTAGGTGAAAATGTCAAAATCTTCAAAATGAGCATAAGCACGATGAAATTAATGCTGGAATCATCTTCAGGATGCTAGAATACACTGAATACAGCAAACATTTTGAGTCTACAACGTTTAGTTTAGGTGTGAGAGCCAAAATGAACTTTTTATTGCTTTAAACGCGTTTTCAGCCCCTGATTGTACACTTAAGGTGAAAATGTCAAAATCTTAAAATGAGCATAAGCACAATGAAATTAATGCTGGAATCATCTTCAGGATGCTAGAATACACTAAATACAGCAAAAATTTTGAGTCTACAACGTTTAGTTTAGGTTTGTGTGCCAAAATGAACTTTTTATTGCTTTAAATGCGTTTTCAGCATGATTGTGCACTTTAGGTGAAAATGTCAAAATCTTAAAAATGAGCATAAGCACAATGAAATTAATGCTGGAATCATCTTCAGGATGCTAGAATACACTAAATACAGCAAAAATTTTGAGTCTACAACGTTTAGTTTAGGTGTGAGAGCCAAAATGAACTTTTTATTGCTTTAAATGCGTTTTCAGCCTGATTGTACACTTTAGGTGAAAATGTCAAAATCTTCAAAATGAGCATAAGCACAATGAAATTAATGCTGGAATCATCTTCAAGATGCTAGAATACACTAAATACAACAAAAATTTTGAGTCTACAACGTTTAGTTTAGGTGTGAGAGCCAAAATGAACTTTTTATTGCTTTAAACGCGTTTTCAGCCCCTGATTGTACACTTAAGGTGAAAATGTCAAAATCTTCAAAATGAGCATAAGCACAATTTAATTAATGCTGGAATCATCTTCAGGATGCTAGAATACACTAAATACAGCAAAAATTTGGAGTCTACAACGTTTAGTTTAGGTTTGTGAGCAAAAATGAACTTTTTATTGCTTTAAATGCGTTTTCAGCCTGATTGTGCACTTTAGGTGAAAATGTCAAAATCTTAAAAATGAGCATAAGCACAATGAAATTAATGCTGGAATCATCTTCAGGATGCTAGAATACACTAAATACAGCAAAAATTTTGAGTCTACAACGTTTAGTTTAGGTGTGAGAGCCAAAATGAACTTTTTATTGCTTTAAACGCGTTTTCAGCCCCTGATTGTACACTTAAGGTGAAAATGTCAAAATCTTCAAAATGAGCATAAGCACAATGAAATAAATGCTGGAATCATCTTCAGGATGCTAGAATACACTAAATACAGCAACAATTTTGAGTCTACAACGTTTAGTTTAGGTTTGTGTGCCAAAATGAACTTTTTATTGCTTTAAATGCGTTTTCAGCCTGATTGTGCACTTTAGGTGAAAATGTCAAAATCTTAAAAATGAGCATAAGCACAATGAAATTATTGATGGAATCATCTTCAGGATGCTAGAATACACTAAATACAGCAAAAATTTTGAGTCTACAAGGTTTAGTTTAGGTGTGAGAGCCAAAATGAACTTTTTATTGCTTTAAACGCGTTTTCAGCCCCTGATTGTACACTTAAGGTGAAAATGTCAAAATCTTCAAAATGAGCATAAGCACAATGAAATTAATGCTGGAATCATCTTCAGGATGCTAGAATACACTAAATACAGCAAAAATTTTGAGTCTACAACGTTTAGTTTAGGTGTGAGAGCCAAAATGAACTTTTTATTGCTTTAAACGCGTTTTCAGCCCCTGATTGTACACTTAAGGTGAAAATGTCAAAATCTTAAAAATGAGCATAAGCACAATGAAATTAATGCTGGAATCATCTTCAGGATGCTAGAATACACTAAATACAGCAAAAATTTTGAGTCTACAACGTTTAGTTTAGGTTTGTGTGCCAAAATGAACTTTTTATTGCTTTAAATGCGTTTTCAGCATGATTGTGCACTTAAGGTGAAAATGTCAAAATCTTAAAAATGAGCATAAGCACAATGAAATTAATGCTGGAATCATCTTCAGGATGCTAGAATACACTAAATACAGCAAAAATTTTGAGTCTACAACGTTTAGTTTAGGTGTGAGAGCCAAAATGAACTTTTTATTGCTTTAAATGCGTTTTCAGCCTGATTGTACACTTTAGGTGAAAATGTCAAAATCTTCAAAATGAGCATAAGCACAATGAAATTAATGCTGGAATCATCTTCAAGATGCTAGAATACACTAAATACAACAAAAATTTTGAGTCTACAACGTTTAGTTTAGGTGTGAGAGCCAAAATGAACTTTTTATTGCTTTAAACGCGTTTTCAGCCCCTGATTGTACACTTAAGGTGAAAATGTCAAAATCTTCAAAATGAGCATAAACACAATTTAATTAATGCTGGAATCATCTTCAGGATGCTAGAATACACTAAATACAGCAAAAATTTGGAGTCTACAACGTTTAGTTTAGGTTTGTGAGCAAAAATGAACTTTTTATTGCTTTAAATGCGTTTTCAGCCTGATTGTGCACTTTAGGTGAAAATGTCAAAATCTTAAAAATGAGCATAAGCACAATGAAATTAATGCTGGAATCATCTTCAGGATGCTAGAATACACTAAATACAGCAAAAATTTTGAGTCTACAACGTTTAGTTTAGTTGTGAGAGCCAAAATGAACTTTTTATTGCTTTAAACGCGTTTTCAGCCCCTGATTGTACACTTAAGGTGAAAATGTCAAAATCTTCAAAATGAGCATAAGCACAATGAAATAAATGCTGGAATCATCTTCAGGATGCTAGAATACACTAAATACAGCAACAATTTTGAGTCTACAACGTTTAGTTTAGGTTTGTGTGCCAAAATGAACTTTTTATTGCTTTAAATGCGTTTTCAGCCTGATTGTGCACTTTAGGTGAAAATGTCAAAATCTTAAAAATGAGCATAAGCACAATGAAATTATTGATGGAATCATCTTCAGGATGCTAGAATACACTAAATACAGCAAAAATTTTGAGTCTACAAGGTTTAGTTTAGGTGTGAGAGCCAAAATGAACTTTTTATTGCTTTAAACGCGTTTTCAGCCCCTGATTGTACACTTAAGGTGAAAATGTCAAAATCTTCAAAATGAGCATAAGCACAATGAAATTAATGCTGGAATCATCTTCAGGATGCTAGAATACACTAAATACAGCAAAAATTTTGAGTCTACAACGTTTAGTTTAGGTGTGAGAGCCAAAATGAACTTTTTATTGCTTTAAACGCGTTTTCAGCCCCTGATTGTACACTTAAGGTGAAAATGTCAAAATCTTAAAAATGAGCATAAGCACAATGAAATTAATGCTGGAATCATCTTCAGGATGCTAGAATACACTAAATACAGCAACAATTTTGAGTCTACAACGTTTAGTTTAGGTTTGTGTGCCAAAATGAACTTTTTATTGCTTTAAATGCGTTTTCAGCCTGATTGTGCACTTTAGGTGAAAATGTCAAAATCTTAAAAATGAGCATAAGCACAATGAAATTATTGCTGGAATCATCTTCAGGATGCTAGAATACACTAAATACAGCAAAAATTTTGAGTCTACAAGGTTTAGTTTAGGTGTGAGAGCCAAAATGAACTTTTTATTGCTTTAAACGCGTTTTCAGCCCCTGATTGTACACTTAAGGTGAAAATGTCAAAATCTTCAAAATGAGCATAAGCACAATGAAATTAATGCTGGAATCATCTTCAGGATGCTAGAATACACTAAATACAGCAAAAATTTTGAGTCTACAACGTTTAGTTTAGGTGTGAGAGCCAAAATGAACTTTTTATTGCTTTAAACGCGTTTTCAGCCCCTGATTGTACACTTAAGGTGAAAATGTCAAAATCTTCAAAATGAGCATAAGCACAATGAAATTAATGCTGGAATCATCTTCAGGATGCTAGAATACACTAAATACAGCAAAAATGTTGAGTCTACAACGTTTTGTTTAGGTGTGAGAGCCAAAATGAACTTTTTATGGCTTTAAAGCGTTTTCAGCCTGATTGTGCACTTTAGGTGAAAATGTCAAAATCTTCAAAATGAGCATAAGCACAATGAAATTAATGCAGGAATATCTTCAGGATGCTAGAATACACTAAATACAGCAAAAATTTTGAGTCTACAACGTTTAGTTTAGGTGTGAGAGCCAAAATGAACTTTTTATTGCTTTAAACGCGTTTTCAGCCCCTGATTGTACACTTAAGGTGAAAATGTCAAAATCTTAAAAATGAGCATAAGCACAATGAAATTAATGCTGGAATCATCTTCAGGATGCTAGAATACACTAAATACAGCAAAAATGTTGAGTCTACAACGTTTTGTTTAGGTGTGAGAGCCAAAATGAACTTTTTATGGCTTTAAATGCGTTTTCAGCCTGATTGTGCACTTTAGGTGAAAATGTCAAAATCTTCAAAATGAGCATAAGCACAATGAAATTAATGCTGGAATCATCTTCAGGATGCTAGAATACACTAAATACAGCAAAAATTTTGAGTCTACAACGTTTAGTTTAGGTGTGAGAGCCAAAATGAACTTTTTATTGCTTTAAACGCGTTTTCAGCCTGATTGTGCACTTTAGGTGAAAATGTCAAAATCTTAAAAATGAGCATAAGCACAATGAAATTAATGCTGGAATCATCTTCAGGATGCTAGAATACACTAAATACAGCAAAAATTTTGAGTCTACAACGTTTAGTTTAGGTGTGAGAGCCAAAATGAACTTTTTATTGCTTTAAACGCGTTTTCAGCCCCTGATTGTACACTTAAGGTGAAAATGTCAAAATCTTCAAAATGAGCATAAGCACAATGAAATTAATGCTGGAATCATCTTCAGGATGCTAGAATACACTAAATACAGCAAAAATTTTGAGTCTACAACGTTTAGTTTAGGTGTGAGAGCCAAAATGAACTTTTTATTGCTTTAAACGCGTTTTCAGCCTGATTGTGCACTTTAGGTGAAAATGTCAAAATCTTAAAAATGAGCATAAGCACAATGAAATTAATGCTGGAATCATCTTCAGGATGCTAGAATACACTAAATACAGCAAAAATTTTGAGTCTACAACGTTTAGTTTAGGTGTGAGAGCCAAAATGAACTTTTTATTGCTTTAAACGCGTTTTCAGCCCCTGATTGTACACTTAAGGTGAAAATGTCAAAATCTTCAAAATGAGCATAAGCACAATGAAATTAATGCTGGAATCATCTTCAGGATGCTGGAATACACTAAATACAGCAAAAATGTTGAGTCTACAACGTTTTGTTTAGGTGTGAGAGCCAAAATGAACTTTTTATGGCTTTAAATGCGTTTTCAGCCTGATTGTGCACTTTAGGTGAAAATGTCAAAATCTTCAAAATGAGCATAAGCACAATGAAATTAATGCTGGAATCATCTTCAGGATGCTAGAATACACTAAATACAGCAAAAATTTTGAGTCTACAACGTTTAGTTTAGGTGTGAGAGCCAAAATGAACTTTTTATTGCTTTAAACGCGTTTTCAGCCTGATTGTGCACTTTAGGTGAAAATGTCAAAATCTTAAAAATGAGCATAAGCACAATGAAATTAATGCTGGAATCATCTTCAGGATGCTAGAATACACTAAATACAGCAAAAATTTTGAGTCTACAACGTTTAGTTTAGGTGTGAGAGCCAAAATGAACTTTTTATTGCTTTAAACGCGTTTTCAGCCTGATTGTGCACTTTAGGTGAAAATGTCAAAATCTTAAAAATGAGCATAAGCACAATGAAATTAATGCTGGAATCATCTTCAGGATGCTAGAATACACTAAATACAGCAAAAATTTTGAGTCTACAACGTTTAGTTTAGGTGTGAGAGCCAAAATGAACTTTTTATTGCTTTAAACGCGTTTTCAGCCCCTGATTGTACACTTAAGGTGAAAATGTCAAAATCTTAAAAATGAGCATAAGCACAATGAAATTAATGCTGGAATCATCTTCAGGATGCTAGAATACACTAAATACAGCAAAAATGTTGAGTCTACAACGTTTTGTTTAGGTGTGAGAGCCAAAATGAACTTTTTATGGCTTTAAATGCGTTTTCAGCCTGATTGTGCACATTAGGTGAAAATGTCAAAATCTTCAAAATGAGCATAAGCACAATGAAATTAATGCTGGAATCATCTTCAGGATGCTAGAATACACTAAATACAGCAAAAAATTTGAGTCTACAACGTTTAGTTTAGGTGTGAGAGCCAAAATGAACTTTTTATTGCTTTAAACGCGTTTTCAGCCTGATTGTGCACTTTAGGTGAAAATGTCAAAATCTTAAAAATGAGCATAAGCACAATGAAATTAATGCTGGAATCATCTTCAGGATGCTAGAATACACTAAATACAGCAAAAATTTTGAGTCTACAACGTTTAGTTTAGGTGTGAGAGCCAAAATGAACTTTTTATTGCTTTAAACGCGTTTTCAGCCCCTGATTGTACACTTAAGGTGAAAATGTCAAAATCTTCAAAATGAGCATAAGCACAATGAAATTAATGCTGGAATCATCTTCAGGATGCTAGAATACACTAAATACAGCAAAAATTTTGAGTCTACAACGTTTAGTTTAGGTGTGAGAGCCAAAATGAACTTTTTATTGCTTTAAACGCGTTTTCAGCCCCTGATTGTACACTTAAGGTGAAAATGTCAAAATCTTCAAAATGAGCATAAGCACAATGAAATTAATGCTGGAATCATCTTCAGGATGCTAGAATACACTAAATACAGCAAAAATTTTGAGTCTACAACGTTTAGTTTAGGTGTGAGAGCCAAAATGAACTTTTTATTGCTTTAAACGCGTTTTCAGCCTGATTGTGCACTTTAGGTGAAAATGTCAAAATCTTAAAAATGAGCATAAGCACAATGAAATTAATGCTGGAATCATCTTCAGGATGCTAGAATACACTAAATACAGCAAAAATTTTGAGTCTACAACGTTTAGTTTAGGTGTGAGAGCCAAAATGAACTTTTTATTGCTTTAAACGCGTTTTCAGCCCCTGATTGTACACTTAAGGTGAAAATGTCAAAATCTTCAAAATGAGCATAAGCACAATGAAATTAATGCTGGAATCATCTTCAGGATGCTAGAATACACTAAATACAGCAAAAATGTTGAGTCTACAACGTTTTGTTTAGGTGTGAGAGCCAAAATGAACTTTTTATGGCTTTAAATGCGTTTTCAGCCTGATTGTGCACTTTAGGTGAAAATGTCAAAATCTTCAAAATGAGCATAAGCACAATGAAATTAATGCTGGAATCATCTTCAGGATGCTAGAATACACTAAATACAGCAAAAATTTTGAGTCTACAACGTTTAGTTTAGGTGTGAGAGCCAAAATGAACTTTTTATTGCTTTAAACGCGTTTTCAGCCTGATTGTGCACTTTAGGTGAAAATGTCAAAATCTTAAAAATGAGCATAAGCACAATGAAATTAATGCTGGAATCATCTTCAGGATGCTAGAATACACTAAATACAGCAAAAATTTTGAGTCTACAACGTTTAGTTTAGGTGTGAGAGCCAAAATGAACTTTTTATTGCTTTAAACGCGTTTTCAGCCTGATTGTGCACTTTAGGTGAAAATGTCAAAATCTTAAAAATGAGCATAAGCACAATGAAATTAATGCTGAAATCATCTTCAGGATGCTAGAATACACTAAATACAGCAAAAATTTTGAGTCTACAACGTTTAGTTTAGGTGTGAGAGCCAAAATGAACTTTTTATTGCTTTAAACGCGTTTTCAGCCCCTGATTGTACACTTAGGTGAAAATGTCAAAATCTTCAAAATGAGCATAAGCACAATGAAATTAATGCTGGAATCATCTTCAGGATGCTAGAATACACTAAATACAGCAAAAATTTTGAGTCTACAACGTTTAGTTTAGGTTTGTGTGCCAAAATGAACTTTTTATTGCTTTAAATGCGTTTTCAGCCTGATTGTGCACTTTAGGTGAAAATGTCAAAATCTTCAAAATGAGCATAAGCACGATGAAATTAATGCTGGAATCATCTTCAGGATGCTAGAATACACTGAATACAGCAAACATTTTGAGTCTACAACGTTTAGTTTAGGTGTGAGAGCCAAAATGAACTTTTTATTGCTTTAAACGCGTTTTCAGCCCCTGATTGTACACTTAAGGTGAAAATGTCAAAATCTTCAAAATGAGCATAAGCACAATGAAATTAATGCTGGAATCATCTTCAGGATGCTAGAATACACTAAATACAGCAAAAATTTTGAGTCTACAACGTTTAGTTTAGGTTTGTGTGCCAAAATGAACTTTTTATTGCTTTAAATGCGTTTTCAGCATGATTGTGCACTTTAGGTGAAAATGTCAAAATCTTAAAAATGAGCATAAGCACAATGAAATTAATGCTGGAATCATCTTCAGGATGCTAGAATACACTAAATACAGCAAAAATTTTGAGTCTACAACGTTTAGTTTAGGTGTGAGAGCCAAAATGAACTTTTTATTGCTTTAAACGCGTTTTCAGCCCCTGATTGTACACTTAAGGTGAAAATGTCAAAATCTTCAAAATGAGCATAAGCACAATTTAATTAATGCTGGAATCATCTTCAGGATGCTAGAATACACTAAATACAGCAAAAATTTGGAGTCTACAACGTTTAGTTTAGGTTTGTGAGCAAAAATGAACTTTTTATTGCTTTAAATGCGTTTTCAGCCTGATTGTGCACTTTAGGTGAAAATGTCAAAATCTTAAAAATGAGCATAAGCACAATGAAATTAATGCTGGAATCATCTTCAGGATGCTAGAATACACTAAATACAGCAAAAATTTTGAGTCTACAAGGTTTAGTTTAGGTGTGAGAGCCAAAATGAACTTTTTATTGCTTTAAACGCGTTTTCAGCCCCTGATTGTACACTTAAGGTGAAAATGTCAAAATCTTCAAAATGAGCATAAGCACAATGAAATTAATGCTGGAATCATCTTCAGGATGCTAGAATACACTAAATACAGCAAAAATTTTGAGTCTACAACGTTTAGTTTAGGTGTGAGAGCCAAAATGAACTTTTTATTGCTTTAAACGCGTTTTCAGCCCCTGATTGTACACTTAAGGTGAAAATGTCAAAATCTTAAAAATGAGCATAAGCACAATGAAATTAATGCTGGAATCATCTTCAGGATGCTAGAATACACTAAATACAGCAACAATTTTGAGTCTACAACGTTTAGTTTAGGTTTGTGTGCCAAAATGAACTTTTTATTGCTTTAAATGCGTTTTCAGCCTGATTGTGCACTTTAGGTGAAAATGTCAAAATCTTAAAAATGAGCATAAGCACAATGAAATTATTGCTGGAATCATCTTCAGGATGCTAGAATACACTAAATACAGCAAAAATGTTGAGTCTACAACGTTTTGTTTAGGTGTGAGAGCCAAAATGAACTTTTTATGGCTTTAAATGCGTTTTCAGCCTGATTGTGCACTTTAGGTGAAAATGTCAAAATCTTCAAAATGAGCATAAGCACAATGAAATTAATGCTGGAATCATCTTCAGGATGCTAGAATACACTAAATACAGCAAAAATTTTGAGTCTACAACGTTTAGTTTAGGTGTGAGAGCCAAAATGAACTTTTTATTGCTTTAAACGCGTTTTCAGCCTGATTGTGCACTTTAGGTGAAAATGTCAAAATCTTAAAAATGAGCATAAGCACAATGAAATTAATGCTGGAATCATCTTCAGGATGCTAGAATACACTAAATACAGCAAAAATTTTGAGTCTACAACGTTTAGTTTAGGTGTGAGAGCCAAAATGAACTTTTTATTGCTTTAAACGCGTTTTCAGCCCCTGATTGTACACTTAAGGTGAAAATGTCAAAATCTTCAAAATGAGCATAAGCACAATGAAATTAATGCTGGAATCATCTTCAGGATGCTAGAATACACTAAATACAGCAAAAATTTTGAGTCTACAACGTTTAGTTTAGGTGTGAGAGCCAAAATGAACTTTTTATTGCTTTAAACGCGTTTTCAGCCTGATTGTGCACTTTAGGTGAAAATGTCAAAATCTTAAAAATGAGCATAAGCACAATGAAATTAATGCTGGAATCATCTTCAGGATGCTAGAATACACTAAATACAGCAAAAATTTTGAGTCTACAACGTTTAGTTTAGGTGTGAGAGCCAAAATGAACTTTTTATTGCTTTAAACGCGTTTTCAGCCCCTGATTGTACACTTAAGGTGAAAATGTCAAAATCTTCAAAATGAGCATAAGCACAATGAAATTAATGCTGGAATCATCTTCAGGATGCTAGAATACACTAAATACAGCAAAAATGTTGAGTCTACAACGTTTTGTTTAGGTGTGAGAGCCAAAATGAACTTTTTATGGCTTTAAATGCGTTTTCAGCCTGATTGTGCACTTTAGGTGAAAATGTCAAAATCTTCAAAATGAGCATAAGCACAATGAAATTAATGCTGGAATCATCTTCAGGATGCTAGAATACACTAAATACAGCAAAAATTTTGAGTCTACAACGTTTAGTTTAGGTGTGAGAGCCAAAATGAACTTTTTATTGCTTTAAACGCGTTTTCAGCCTGATTGTGCACTTTAGGTGAAAATGTCAAAATCCTAAAAATGAGCATAAGCACAATGAAATTAATGCTGGAATCATCTTCAGGATGCTAGAATACACTAAATACAGCAAAAATTTTGAGTCTACAACGTTTAGTTTAGGTGTGAGAGCCAAAATGAACTTTTTATTGCTTTAAACGCGTTTTCAGCCCCTGATTGTACACTTAAGGTGAAAATGTCAAAATCTTCAAAATGAGCATAAGCACGATGAAATTAATGCTGGAATCATCTTCAGGATGCTAGAATACACTGAATACAGCAACAATTTTGAGTCTACAACGTTTAGTTTAGGTGTGAGAGCCAAAATGAACTTTTTATTGCTTTAAATGCGTTTTCAGCCTGATTGTGCACTTTAGGTGAAAATGTCAAAATCTTCAAAATGAGCATAAGCACAATGAAATTAATGCTGGAATCATCTTCAGGATGCTAGAATACACTAAATACAGCAAAAATTTTGAGTCTACAACGTTTAGTTTAGGTGTGAGAGCCAAAATGAACTTTTTATTGCTTTAAACGCGTTTTCAGCCCCCGATTGTACACTTAAGGTGAAAATGTCAAAATCTTCAAAATGAGCATAAGCACAATGAAATTAATGCTGGAATCATCTTCAGGATGCTAGAATACACTAAATACAGCAAAAATTTTGAGTCTACAACGTTTAGTTTAGGTGTGAGAGCCAAAATGAACTTTTTATTGCTTTAAACGCGTTTTCAGCCTGATTGTGCACTTTAGGTGAAAATGTCAAAATCTTAAAAATGAGCATAAGCACAATGAAATTAATGCTGGAATCATCTTCAGGATGCTAGAATACACTAAATACAGCAAAAATTTTGAGTCTACAACGTTTAGTTTAGGTGTGAGAGCCAAAATGAACTTTTTATTGCTTTAAACGCGTTTTCAGCCCCTGATTGTACACTTAAGGTGAAAATGTCAAAATCTTCAAAATGAGCATAAGCACAATGAAATTAATGCTGGAATCATCTTCAGGATGCTAGAATACACTAAATACAGCAAAAATTTTGAGTCTACAACGTTTAGTTTAGGTGTGAGAGCCAAAATGAACTTTTTATTGCTTTAAACGCGTTTTCAGCCTGATTGTGCACTTTAGGTGAAAATGTCAAAATCTTAAAAATGAGCATAAGCACAATGAAATTAATGCTGAAATCATCTTCAGGATGCTAGAATACACTAAATACAGCAAAAATTTTGAGTCTACAACGTTTAGTTTAGGTGTGAGAGCCAAAATGAACTTTTTATTGCTTTAAACGCGTTTTCAGCCCCTGATTGTACACTTAGGTGAAAATGTCAAAATCTTCAAAATGAGCATAAGCACAATGAAATTAATGCTGGAATCATCTTCAGGATGCTAGAATACACTAAATACAGCAAAAATTTTGAGTCTACAACGTTTAGTTTAGGTTTGTGTGCCAAAATGAACTTTTTATTGCTTTAAATGCGTTTTCAGCCTGATTGTGCACTTTAGGTGAAAATGTCAAAATCTTCAAAATGAGCATAAGCACGATGAAATTAATGCTGGAATCATCTTCAGGATGCTAGAATACACTGAATACAGCAAACATTTTGAGTCTACAACGTTTAGTTTAGGTGTGAGAGCCAAAATGAACTTTTTATTGCTTTAAACGCGTTTTCAGCCCCTGATTGTACACTTAAGGTGAAAATGTCAAAATCTTCAAAATGAGCATAAGCACAATGAAATTAATGCTGGAATCATCTTCAGGATGCTAGAATACACTAAATACAGCAAAAATTTTGAGTCTACAACGTTTAGTTTAGGTTTGTGTGCCAAAATGAACTTTTTATTGCTTTAAATGCGTTTTCAGCATGATTGTGCACTTTAGGTGAAAATGTCAAAATCTTAAAAATGAGCATAAGCACAATGAAATTAATGCTGGAATCATCGTCAGGATGCTAGAATACACTAAATACAGCAAAAATTTTGAGTCTACAACGTTTAGTTTAGGTGTGAGAGCCAAAATGAACTTTTTATTGCTTTAAACGCGTTTTCAGCCCCTGATTGTACACTTAAGGTGAAAATGTCAAAATCTTCAAAATGAGCATAAGCACAATTTAATTAATGCTGGAATCATCTTCAGGATGCTAGAATACACTAAATACAGCAAAAATTTGGAGTCTACAACGTTTAGTTTAGGTTTGTGAGCAAAAATGAACTTTTTATTGCTTTAAACGCGTTTTCAGCCCCTGATTGTACACTTTAGGTGAAAATGTCAAAATCTTAAAAATGAGCATAAGCACAATGAAATTAATGCTGGAATCATCTTCAGGATGCTAGAATACACTAAATACAGCAAAAATTTTGAGTCTACAACGTTTAGTTTAGGTGTGAGAGCCAAAATGAACTTTTTATTGCTTTAAACGCGTTTTCAGCCCCTGATTGTACACTTAAGGTGAAAATGTCAAAATCTTCAAAATGAGCATAAGCACAATGAAATTAATGCTGGAATCATCTTCAGGATGCTAGAATACACTAAATACAGCAAAAATTTTGAGTCTACAACGTTTAGTTTAGGTGTGAGAGCCAAAATGAACTTTTTATTGCTTTAAACGCGTTTTCAGCCTGATTGTGCACTTTAGGTGAAAATGTCAAAATCTTAAAAATGAGCATAAGCACAATGAAATTAATGCTGGAATCATCTTCAGGATGCTAGAATACACTAAATACAGCAAAAATTTTGAGTCTACAACGTTTAGTTTAGGTGTGAGAGCCAAAATGAACTTTTTATTGCTTTAAACGCGTTTTCAGCCCCTGATTGTACACTTAAGGTGAAAATGTCAAAATCTTCAAAATGAGCATAAGCACAATGAAATTAATGCTGGAATCATCTTCAGGATGCTAGAATACACTAAATACAGCAAAAATGTTGAGTCTACAACGTTTTGTTTAGGTGTGAGAGCCAAAATGAACTTTTTATGGCTTTAAATGCGTTTTCAGCCTGATTGTGCACTTTAGGTGAAAATGTCAAAATCTTCAAAATGAGCATAAGCACAATGAAATTAATGCTGGAATCATCTTCAGGATGCTAGAATACACTAAATACAGCAAAAATTTTGAGTCTACAACGTTTAGTTTAGGTGTGAGAGCCAAAATGAACTTTTTATTGCTTTAAACGCGTTTTCAGCCTGATTGTGCACTTTAGGTGAAAATGTCAAAATCTTAAAAATGAGCATAAGCACAATGAAATTAATGCTGGAATCATCTTCAGGATGCTAGAATACACTAAATACAGCAAAAATTTTGAGTCTACAACGTTTAGTTTAGGTGTGAGAGCCAAAATGAACTTTTTATTGCTTTAAACGCGTTTTCAGCCTGATTGTGCACTTTAGGTGAAAATGTCAAAATCTTAAAAATGAGCATAAGCACAATGAAATTAATGCTGAAATCATCTTCAGGATGCTAGAATACACTAAATACAGCAAAAATTTTGAGTCTACAACGTTTAGTTTAGGTGTGAGAGCCAAAATGAACTTTTTATTGCTTTAAACGCGTTTTCAGCCCCTGATTGTACACTTAGGTGAAAATGTCAAAATCTTCAAAATGAGCATAAGCACAATGAAATTAATGCTGGAATCATCTTCAGGATGCTAGAATACACTAAATACAGCAAAAATTTTGAGTCTACAACGTTTAGTTTAGGTTTGTGTGCCAAAATGAACTTTTTATTGCTTTAAATGCGTTTTCAGCCTGATTGTGCACTTTAGGTGAAAATGTCAAAATCTTCAAAATGAGCATAAGCACGATGAAATTAATGCTGGAATCATCTTCAGGATGCTAGAATACACTGAATACAGCAAACATTTTGAGTCTACAACGTTTAGTTTAGGTGTGAGAGCCAAAATGAACTTTTTATTGCTTTAAACGCGTTTTCAGCCCCTGATTGTACACTTAAGGTGAAAATGTCAAAATCTTCAAAATGAGCATAAGCACAATGAAATTAATGCTGGAATCATCTTCAGGATGCTAGAATACACTAAATACAGCAAAAATTTTGAGTCTACAACGTTTAGTTTAGGTGTGAGAGCCAAAATAAACTTTTTATTGCTTTAAACGCGTTTTCAGCCCCTGATTGTACACTTAAGGTGAAAATGTCAAAATCTTCAAAATGAGCATAAGCACAATGAAATTAATGCTGGAATCATCTTCAGGATGCTAGAATACACTAAATACAGCAAAAATTTTGAGTCTACAACGTTTAGTTTAGGTGTGAGAGCCAAAATGAACTTTTTATTGCTTTAAACGCGTTTTCAGCCTGATTGTGCACTTTAGGTGAAAATGTCAAAATCTTAAAAATGAGCATAAGCACAATGAAATTAATGCTGGAATCATCTTCAGGATGCTAGAATACACTAAATACAGCAAAAATTTTGAGTCTACAACGTTTAGTTTAGGTGTGAGAGCCAAAATGAACTTTTTATTGCTTTAAACGCGTTTTCAGCCCCTGATTGTACACTTAAGGTGAAAATGTCAAAATCTTAAAAATGAGCATAAGCACAATGAAATTAATGCTGGAATCATCTTCAGGATGCTAGAATACACTAAATACAGCAAAAATGTTGAGTCTACAACGTTTTGTTTAGGTGTGAGAGCCAAAATGAACTTTTTATGGCTTTAAATGCGTTTTCAGCCTGATTGTGCACATTAGGTGAAAATGTCAAAATCTTCAAAATGAGCATAAGCACAATGAAATTAATGCTGGAATCATCTTCAGGATGCTAGAATACACTAAATACAGCAAAAAATTTGAGTCTACAACGTTTAGTTTAGGTGTGAGAGCCAAAATGAACTTTTTATTGCTTTAAACGCGTTTTCAGCCTGATTGTGCACTTTAGGTGAAAATGTCAAAATCTTAAAAATGAGCATAAGCACAATGAAATTAATGCTGGAATCATCTTCAGGATGCTAGAATACACTAAATACAGCAAAAATTTTGAGTCTACAACGTTTAGTTTAGGTGTGAGAGCCAAAATGAACTTTTTATTGCTTTAAACGCGTTTTCAGCCCCTGATTGTACACTTAAGGTGAAAATGTCAAAATCTTCAAAATGAGCATAAGCACAATGAAATTAATGCTGGAATCATCTTCAGGATGCTAGAATACACTAAATACAGCAAAAATTTTGAGTCTACAACGTTTAGTTTAGGTGTGAGAGCCAAAATGAACTTTTTATTGCTTTAAACGCGTTTTCAGCCCCTGATTGTACACTTAAGGTGAAAATGTCAAAATCTTCAAAATGAGCATAAGCACAATGAAATTAATGCTGGAATCATCTTCAGGATGCTAGAATACACTAAATACAGCAAAAATTTTGAGTCTACAACGTTTAGTTTAGGTGTGAGAGCCAAAATGAACTTTTTATTGCTTTAAACGCGTTTTCAGCCTGATTGTGCACTTTAGGTGAAAATGTCAAAATCTTAAAAATGAGCATAAGCACAATGAAATTAATGCTGGAATCATCTTCAGGATGCTAGAATACACTAAATACAGCAAAAATTTTGAGTCTACAACGTTTAGTTTAGGTGTGAGAGCCAAAATGAACTTTTTATTGCTTTAAACGCGTTTTCAGCCCCTGATTGTACACTTAAGGTGAAAATGTCAAAATCTTCAAAATGAGCATAAGCACAATGAAATTAATGCTGGAATCATCTTCAGGATGCTAGAATACACTAAATACAGCAAAAATGTTGAGTCTACAACGTTTTGTTTAGGTGTGAGAGCCAAAATGAACTTTTTATGGCTTTAAATGCGTTTTCAGCCTGATTGTGCACTTTAGGTGAAAATGTCAAAATCTTCAAAATGAGCATAAGCACAATGAAATTAATGCTGGAATCATCTTCAGGATGCTAGAATACACTAAATACAGCAAAAATTTTGAGTCTACAACGTTTAGTTTAGGTGTGAGAGCCAAAATGAACTTTTTATTGCTTTAAACGCGTTTTCAGCCTGATTGTGCACTTTAGGTGAAAATGTCAAAATCTTAAAAATGAGCATAAGCACAATGAAATTAATGCTGGAATCATCTTCAGGATGCTAGAATACACTAAATACAGCAAAAATTTTGAGTCTACAACGTTTAGTTTAGGTGTGAGAGCCAAAATGAACTTTTTATTGCTTTAAACGCGTTTTCAGCCTGATTGTGCACTTTAGGTGAAAATGTCAAAATCTTAAAAATGAGCATAAGCACAATGAAATTAATGCTGAAATCATCTTCAGGATGCTAGAATACACTAAATACAGCAAAAATTTTGAGTCTACAACGTTTAGTTTAGGTGTGAGAGCCAAAATGAACTTTTTATTGCTTTAAACGCGTTTTCAGCCCCTGATTGTACACTTAGGTGAAAATGTCAAAATCTTCAAAATGAGCATAAGCACAATGAAATTAATGCTGGAATCATCTTCAGGATGCTAGAATACACTAAATACAGCAAAAATTTTGAGTCTACAACGTTTAGTTTAGGTTTGTGTGCCAAAATGAACTTTTTATTGCTTTAAATGCGTTTTCAGCCTGATTGTGCACTTTAGGTGAAAATGTCAAAATCTTCAAAATGAGCATAAGCACGATGAAATTAATGCTGGAATCATCTTCAGGATGCTAGAATACACTGAATACAGCAAACATTTTGAGTCTACAACGTTTAGTTTAGGTGTGTGAGCCAAAATGAACTTTTTATTGCTTTAAACGCGTTTTCAGCCCCTGATTGTACACTTAAGGTGAAAATGTCAAAATCTTCAAAATGAGCATAAGCACAATGAAATTAATGCTGGAATCATCTTCAGGATGCTAGAATACACTAAATACAGCAAAAATTTTGAGTCTACAACGTTTAGTTTAGGTTTGTGTGCCAAAATGAACTTTTTATTGCTTTAAATGCGTTTTCAGCATGATTGTGCACTTTAGGTGAAAATGTCAAAATCTTAAAAATGAGCATAAGCACAATGAAATTAATGCTGGAATCATCTTCAGGATGCTAGAATACACTAAATACAGCAAAAATTTTGAGTCTACAACGTTTAGTTTAGGTGTGAGAGCCAAAATGAACTTTTTATTGCTTTAAACGCGTTTTCAGCCCCTGATTGTACACTTAAGGTGAAAATGTCAAAATCTTCAAAATGAGCATAAGCACAATTTAATTAATGCTGGAATCATCTTCAGGATGCTAGAATACACTAAATACAGCAAAAATTTGGAGTCTACAACGTTTAGTTTAGGTTTGTGAGCAAAAATGAACTTTTTATTGCTTTAAATGCGTTTTCAGCCTGATTGTGCACTTTAGGTGAAAATGTCAAAATCTTAAAAATGAGCATAAGCACAATGAAATTAATGCTGGAATCATCTTCAGGATGCTAGAATACACTAAATACAGCAAAAATTTTGAGTCTACAAGGTTTAGTTTAGGTGTGAGAGCCAAAATGAACTTTTTATTGCTTTAAACGCGTTTTCAGCCCCTGATTGTACACTTAAGGTGAAAATGTCAAAATCTTCAAAATGAGCATAAGCACAATGAAATTAATGCTGGAATCATCTTCAGGATGCTAGAATACACTAAATACAGCAAAAATTTTGAGTCTACAACGTTTAGTTTAGGTGTGAGAGCCAAAATGAACTTTTTATTGCTTTAAACGCGTTTTCAGCCCCTGATTGTACACTTAAGGTGAAAATGTCAAAATCTTAAAAATGAGCATAAGCACAATGAAATTAATGCTGGAATCATCTTCAGGATGCTAGAATACACTAAATACAGCAACAATTTTGAGTCTACAACGTTTAGTTTAGGTTTGTGTGCCAAAATGAACTTTTTATTGCTTTAAATGCGTTTTCAGCCTGATTGTGCACTTTAGGTGAAAATGTCAAAATCTTAAAAATGAGCATAAGCACAATGAAATTATTGCTGGAATCATCTTCAGGATGCTAGAATACACTAAATACAGCAAAAATGTTGAGTCTACAACGTTTTGTTTAGGTGTGAGAGCAAAATGAACTTTTTATGGCT